>NC_030825.1:1379000-2758000 GCF_001704415.2 Capra hircus | reverse complement strand
CCCGCGGTGGAGGCCGGACGCTTGGTCTGGATCAGGCGGCGGTAGTTCTGGGCGATGTTGCTGTTGCGAGGGATGGTGGACGACTTGTCGAATTCGGGGGGCCCCTCGCCGTCTGCGTCCCCGTTCACGGAGTAGCAGTCGTAGTCAGAGCCTGGGGCGGGGGCGGGGGGTGCATGGGACGCGGTGGGCCCAGAGCCTCGGGGCCGAGAAGGCGAGGCCCCAGCCCGAGCCCCCGGGGCCTACCTTGGGAGGGGATGGTGTCCTCGGAGCACGAGGGTGTGGTGGTCTGCGTGCTGTAGCCGCTCGAGTACTGCAGGGAGTCCCGGCTGCTCTTCTGGTGCTCCAGGCTCAGGCCGCGGGTCAGCACCATGGCCAGGTCGCTGGCAGCAGGGGACACCTCCTCCCCGTGCTGGGGGCGGGAAGACCGCATGCTGAAGCCTCACTCCCGCTTCCCGCTCCGCCCAGGCAGTCCCCCGAGGTGTTCCGGGCTGGCCCGGTGACCACTTGCTGGGCCTCAGAGCTGGCCTGGGAGAGAGGGGGGGTCCAGCCGGGCCGTCCCGGCAGCGACCCTCACCTTGGCTGCGATGGTGGCGGGGGACATGCGGGGCCGTGGGGCCTCCTCTCCACTGGGGCCCGGGGCACCCCCACCGGCCGGGCCCGGCTCCGGGTCTCGCAGGAGCTCCACGCGGTCCTTCCTCCGCTGCAGCGCGGTGCCTGTGGGCTGCTCGTGGGGGCCAGCCTTGGCCCAGTCCTGTAGGGTGAGGCAGGCGTCAGGAGGCCCCTGCGCCCTGCTCATGGCCGAGGGCAGAGCACAGAGGACACTGTGACTCCCCATCCCCTCCTGGGCTCCTTATCCCGCAGGAGGGAGGAGGTGAGCGTTTGGGGAGCGGCTGCAGGGGGTGCCCAGAAGGTTTCTTTTGTGCGGAGCGGGTGCGTACGCATACCCCTCTGGTCGAACCTGAACCCTCCCTGAGTGCCCGGGCAGGTGGGGGGCACTGACCGAGGTCGGGGAGCTGCACTCGCTAACAGACTGGCAGGTCTCCGAGGCCTCAGAGGACGCGGAGCTGGAGGACTTCTGCATGCGAAGGCGAGCGGCAGGCGGACGGGGCAGGGCGGCAGGAGCGGAGGGAGAGAACACATCCGGTCACGGCGCCAGCACGTGGGGGGCCCTGACTCAGTCCTCCACGGCCTCCCCGCCCACACCACGCCCTGCGCCGCGAGCGTCTGCGCAGAAAGCAGCACCCAGAGCGCACCCCACCGCCCGGACCTACCCCACCGCAGCCCAAGAACCACACTTCTAAGAATTAACAAGAAGACTGACTGCTGCTGGCCTGCATGTGGCGAGCAGGGAAAGAGTGGTGCTAAGGTCGGCAGTGGGGTGCTGGCTTGAGCTGCGGGGGGGTTTGTCACCATTCTCTCGGAAGGGCAGGCCTGGGGGGGAACAGAGTCCCGGGTTCCATCCTGCGAGTGTTAGGCGGGGCTGTCTGTTAGGTGTCTAAGCCCAGGTGCAGTGCCGGCCACTGCATTTTACAATCTGGAGTTTAGGGAGAAATCAGGTTTGGAGCCACAAATCCAGCGGCGTGAGACAGAACCAGGTGACGCAGGCAGTCAGGCTGAGGGTGGTTAGAGAAGGGGTTCAGGGACCCCAGGCTGCCCTCAGTGCTTGGGAAGGAGAGGACAGGCAGTCAAGAGGAGTGACAGGACCTGCCAGCGGTGTGGGAGGAAGCCCCGAACAGGCGACTGTCCCAGAAACCGGGGAGGAACCCTATGCGTGACGGAGGGCGGGCCAGTGGTGTGGGGGTTGCTGGAGGTTCGGCAGAGGGGGCAGAGGGGTGTCCATGGAGACCCCCAGAACTGAAGACAGGACCGAGGACGCCTGGAGGCTCCTGCTCTGGACAGTGGGAGGGACCAGGTACCCCTGGGAGGCCCCTCCAACTCAAAATAAGAGAAAGGCTGAGGAAAAAGGAAGCAAGGGCAAAGCAGGACCATGAGGATCCCCAGGGCAGAGGCAGCCTCAGCACTGTGGTGGAGAGACTGGGCAAGTGCCAGGGGGAGAGCCCGCCCGACTGCTGCCCGCAATTAAGCCTGGAAGGGCACTGGTCAGGTGCAGCTCTGCATGTCCTGTGCCCACAGGACACATTCTCTAAAGCATCCTGGTTTCAACTCCCAGACTTTTTAAGTTTATGATGAGCCAAGATGACCAAAAGAAAACTAAACTCTGTAAGTAAGGATTCAAAGAAAATAAATAAACACATTGAGAGTTTTACCAATATAATTGCTAAAACAAAAAAAGAAAAAAAATGTTTGGAAAACTCCATGGAAAAATTCAACACCCATTCATGGAAAACACACTAGTGATAGAAAGGAACTCCGTTCATCGGATAGTGTTATCTACAAAAATATCAATCCTTTTCTTTCTGAGGCTGGAGAAAGAGAGAGATGCTCACTATCACCATTTCTATTAAGTACTGGAAGTCCTAGCAGTGCAACAGAGCATGAAAAAGAAGTAAAAAGGAGTAAAAAGCAAAAGGACTGGAAAAAAAAGAAACTGTAAAAGACCTGATTGTGTATGCAGAATATTCATTCTATGATTATCAGAACTAACAAGGGTTTTTAATCAGGTTATTGGATACAAGATCACCATACAAAAAAAAATCAAATTTCTAAATACCAGCTGAAAAACAAGTAAGAGACTCTGAAAAAGCCAGAATAATTTAAAATAGCATCAAGAGATATCAAATACCCAGGGGGAAAAAACCCAGTGGTAGATGTGTAAGATTCTCATATGAAAATTGCAAAGTATTATTGAAAGAAGGTAAAGCCATAGTAAAATGGAGACATGTAATCCCAGTCAGAATCCCAGGGATTGCTTCTTTTAAAGTGGAAACTAACAGGCTAATATTAAAATTTATAAGGAAATGCAAAGGGCCGAAAACAGAAGGTAATACTGAAGAGTAACATACCTAGAGGACTTTCATTATCAGGTGTCAGGATTCTGTATAAAGTTACAGTAATTAAGACCGGGTCTTACTGGTACCAGAACAGACAGATCAACCAGTGGAACAGAATACAAACTCCAGAAACAGCTACACATCCAGACACCTGTTTTATGACGAAGGTGACACACTGCAGTGCAGTAAAGGAAAAAGATGGTCTTTTCAATAAACTGTTAATTAGACATCCATATGGAAAAAAATGACTCCTTCAGTTCAGTCGCTCAGTCGTATCCAACTCTTTGTGACCCCATGGACTGCAGCCCACCAGGCTTCCCTGTCCATCTCTAATACTAACACAGATACACACAGTCAATTCCAGATGACCTGCAGCACTGAGTGAAAAAAGGTGGAACAAAAAGTCTTTGCAGGGAATTCCCTGGTGGTCCAGTGGTTGGGACTCCACACTTCCATGCTGAAGGCCCATGTTTAATCTCTGCTGGTTGGGGAACTACAATCCCACAAGCTGAGCAGCAGAGCCCCCGCCCCCCCCCCCCCCCGCAAAAAAAAAGCTTTTGGAGGAAAACATCTTTGTGACCCTGGAGTACACAAAAATACTGCTAAGAGGACAGAAAAAGCACTAACAATTGGAAAAAATGGATAATTAGACATACATTAAGAACTTTAGAATTTTACTCCTATTAAGGGAGTAAAACAGCAACCCACAGACTCAAAGATTATCCGATGAAAAGACTTGGAGCCACAGTGTAGAAGAAATTCTACAAATCAACAAGAAGAAGACATACAACCTGGTAGAGAAAAAGAAACAAAAGATCTGAACATTTCCTTCATAAAAAGAAGAAATGGCCTTTAAACGTATGAAAAAACATACAACCTCATTAGTCATTAGGGGAATGCAAATTCAAAACACAGGGCACTATTACTATAACAGCTACCAGAACGGCTGACATGGAAAGAATGTCGGACACCGCAGGCTGAGAGGCGGTGGAGCAGCAATAAATCAACGGCTGTGCTCTTCCTGCCCTTCTGGCTACAGACACATCCAAAACGAGCGCCATTCTACAAGACGCACGACCAGCAGCCAAAAGTCGTGCAGGAGGGACCGAGGGCCCATCGCACTGGAGAAGCCTGAGGAGACACCCTGAGAAAACGCAGCGCAGGGTCCCGTGCCGGAGCCTGGACTCCTGGGCTGGGAAAAGGATGCCAGCGAGAGAGCTGGCAACGTGCAAAAAAGGGTCTGTCAGCGAGTCAACAGTGTTGTGCCGTGCTAATCTCCTGGTTTTCAAAACTGTTGGTAGTTACGTGGGACGCTAACATCGGGAGACAGTGCAGAGGCCAGGCGGGAAATCGGCCCTTCTTAGAGATTGTCTACAAGGCTAGAGTTATTTCACGATAATAAAAATAAACCTTAATGGATAGGTTAGACTGCTGTAAAATAGAGAAAAGGTACATTGGAAGACAGACCTGAAGAGATGATCCAGGGAAACAAGGAGATGAGAGGCGTGAGAGGAGAGAGACACGGAGACCAGACAGGAGCGAGCAGAGTGGGAGTGAGAATGAGGAGAGAATGCTCGCAAACTCCTAGAATGGGTGAAAACCCTGAATGCACAGACAGAAACACAAATGCACCAAATGAGAACAAATCCACAACCAGACACGTTGCAGAAAAACTCAAGTGACCAGAGAGAGAAGTCAGGTCACTCACAAAGGCACAGCAGTGACGGACAGGAGACCTCTCAGCTGGCAACAGAAGCCAGAACACGGGGAAAACGCCCTCAGAGTGTGGAGACAGAGCAACGGGCACCCGGCGCTGCATCCCTGGCAAAACTAGCGTTCAAGGAAGAGGAAAAGAAATGGAGCATGTTCACAGAAAAACAAAACCTGAGTTTACTGCTACAGAGCCATTCTAAAAGAACGTTAAAGGATGTATTTTACTGCAGAAAGAAGCAAAATGACCTTAAAGGGAGAAAATGAACAAAAAAAGTATAAACACATATGGGTAAATCTAACAGATACTTACGTATAAGATAATGATGAAATGAAGAAGAAAAATGTCAATTGTAGGGATGATAAAAAAAGGAGAGAATAGCATAAAATAGCTTATAAGGGGAGGGGGTAGGTGACCGAAGCTAAAATATATGTTAAGGTCCTTGAATGATTCAGGAGCCTGGGTTAGGACTTTGCTAAGGATGCATGGTAAAATTTCAAGGTAACCTATATAATAAAGGAAAGAAGTATAACTTAAAATCCAGTAGAAGGAAATAATGGGGGAAGAAAAAACAAACAAAAAGCAAGAGAAGAAACAAAAGAAGCACAGATAAAGCAGAATGAACAGAAATAAAAAAAAAGTCTAAATATGCCAGTAATATTGGTAACTGGGAAAGGACTTTAAAATGTCAGTTAAGAGAGAGAGATTGTCAGCCTGGATAAGAAAAGAAAGTCTAGGCATATGCTGTTTACGAGAGACTCATCTAAAACATAAGGACATAGTAAGTTTAAAAACTAAGAGATAGGAAATGATAACATGAATGCTGAGCTGAAGGAGCCGCAGTAGAATCAAACAAAACAGACTCACTCTACGCTAGAAAATGCACAAGCCACATCAGCTACATCACGTGGGGAGATTCAGCTCTCTGCGAGTTAGCATTTTGCAGCCGTACGGACCTAACAGTCTCAAAAGCGTACGCATACGTGGATAAAGGACACAGGAGAATGGATGACTCTAGCTTTTCCGTCACGGAAAGGTGACGCAGACAGGAGTGAGTGGGGAGTGAGCGGAGGTGGTCAGTGTGGACAGGCGTCCTGAGCAGTGTCGCTGTCAAGGAGAGGCGAGGCGGCCGGGGGAGGCGGAGGAAGGGGGGCCATTTAGGCGGACGGCACCGGAGCACGTGTCTATGTGCCGACAGGAAAGCCTGCTGAGGAGGGCAGTCTGCGCATGCCATGGGCACGTCCTGGGCAAGAGGGCAGACTACAGAACGCTGGGCTCAGAGGGAGGGCTGGGCCACGGTGGGCACCTGGGCGCGTGGCCTGACCTCCCCGTCTTCTGTTCTAGCCCCTCTGGTCCGTTTCACAGAGCCTGAGGGTTTAGGCCTGCCTCTGAGGAGGTTCTTGTGTTCAGGGTGAGAGCGGGGGAAGATGCATGCAGATTCTGGGGCTCCTAGGGATGCCTCCACGGGCCACCCACCCCATCACTGCCAGCCCCGGCCCGGGGGGGGGGTCCCAGGGTCTGGAGCTGGCAGGCTCCTCCAGACCTTCCCTTCCCCTGCCCTGGGGCAGTGGGCTCAAGCTGGTCCTGGACACGGTGGTCTGGGGGCCTGCAGGCCGCTCTCAGCCCCGGCACGGGGGTCACGTAGTCTGGAGCTGGCAGGCTCCTCCAGACCTTCCCCTCCCCTGCCCTGGGGCAGTGGGCTCAGGCTGGTCCTGGACATGGTGGTCCTGAGGGCCTGCAGGCCATGCTCAGCAGTGGCCCCGCCCCACAGTGTGGATGGCCGGGGGCTGGCATGAGCTCAGCAGACGCCCCTCACCTGGCTGGTGATGTCTGAAGGCATGGGCGAAGGGGGCTTGGAGTAGGTGGCTTCCTGGGAGACGAAGCCGGAGTCGTGGGAGGAGACGCTGGAGAGGCGGGCGGCAGGGGCGGGCTGCGCCAGGCTGCGGTAGCGACAGGCGGGGCCGGGTGAGCACGTTTGGGCGCCCCCGGGCCAGGGGGCTCCGCCACCCTTGGCGCTGCTCCCGCTGCTGGGGGCGCTGGAGGGAGGGGGCACGGCGGCCGGACAGGGAGACACAGGGCGCGTGCGGGAGGCGGGGCGACACACGAGGGTGGGCAGAGAGGAGGGGCGGGGGAGGAGAAGGCGGGGTCAGACCAGGCCCGAGGCCACGCAGGCCAGGGCAGCGCGGCCCCAGACTGCGGGGCGGGAGGCAGGCCCCCGCTACCCCCGGGGCCTCCGCCAGGCACCCCGAGGCAAGGCAGCCTGTCTGCCTCCCGCTCCGCCGCTAGGAAGCGGAGACCTCAGGCTGACGAGGAGGAACGGAGTCCACGAGCACCAGCATTTCCCAGTTAGGCTACAACCAGACCTGAGTCTGATCCTGACCGTCTTCTCCAAGTCTGGTATTTGCCATCAGACCCTGACCGAATGTCTAGCATGGGGTGCTGGTCAGTGAGGGTCTTAAACTCGCCGTCACCCTCCCTCTCTTCCCCTCTGTAGCTCATCCTCTCTGCATCCGTGTCCAGCCTGGGCCACGCTCCTGGCAGTGAAGGTCACCATCCTCCTGAGTGTGACCCGGGAGGCCCCAGGCCTCCACCCTTGGCACAGGTGACCCCTGGGATCAACCTCCCTCCTGCGTCGGTCACCCACCCAGGGTCTGAAGAGCCTCCAGCCGCCGTGGACCGTTCTCTCCCTGCAGGAGCAGCAATTACTCTGCCTCGGTCACTGCCCATGACCTGGGTACCCAGCCAAGCTGGTTCTAGAGAAAGAGTGCCTGGCACAGAGGGGTCTCCCCACCAGTAACCTGCTCTGTGCTCAAAGCCCCCCCACAGGGAGCCTTGAATCCAGACCCCTCCCACGAAGCGCCCCCAACCCCGAGCCTGCCTGCTGGTCAGGCAGGACTCCGGCCCCGCCCTGGCCCTGCATGGCCCCAAGGGCCAGCTTGGGCTGAGGGTTGGCCCTGTGGCAGCTGCCCAGGCGCAGCTCTCAGGAACCAGCCAGGCTGCAGTGCCCACAGGTAAGCTTGGAGCCTCTGCATACACTCCTGAAAGCCTCCATGGCCTTGCCCACCTTAGATTCTTACTGCTGCCCAGACTGTACTGGGCCTGGCTGAGCTGAGAGATTAATACTTGGATTCTGTACCTCAGCTTCCCCCTCCATGAGATGGAAACACCACCATAGCTGATAGAGTGGTGTTAGGATTCAATGAGGAAAGTGCAGAGAGCACTTAACAGGCAGCTGGTGCGCCCTCTGCTGCTGCCGCCAGCCCGCACCGTCCGTGTGCCTGCACTAGTGGCGGCCTTGCAATGCGAGTGCATTTTCCCTAGATTCCTTGATGGTGCAGCAGTTGCATGAATTCTGGGGCCACAAAGCAATTCCTGACACACTTCTGGGGGGCCTCCCCCATTCCTTTTCCCTGCCCCCTGCCCAGTCCCCCGCTGACCTGCACATGCTGGACTTCCGGGAGCTGGAGCTGCTAGGTGATGAGGGTGGGGTCTGGTACGACCAGCTGTAGTCTGAGCCCTTCAGGTCTGTGATCACCTGGACAGGGACGTGGATGGGGTCATGGGGGCAGCCCAGCCCCGCAGAAAGCCTCATCACTTTCCTGAGTCTCCCTCCAGAGGGCTGGCAGGGTCTTCCCAATTGAGAACCAGGCCCCAGAGGAGATCTCGGGGATTTGGAAGCCCTCCGTGTCCCAGCCTTTTCCTAACACCAGCTCCTCACTCAGGGACAAGAGGCAGGGCTGCCAGAAGGCGGGGGGACGCTGGGGAGGTTGTGCCCTCTCTGCTTCTCAGGGATGCTGGCCCAGCCAGGACACGGGGGAACCTGGTGCTCCTGAGGACTCCCTGGGGCTGGCGGAGGAGTCAGCCCAGAGTGGCCGTGCAAGACCATGGGGTCCAATCCTGGCTCTGCTCTGCCCTCAGGCAAGCTGCTGCTTCTCTCTGAGCCTCAGTTTTCTCTTGGGAAATGCAGCCGATCCTTCCTGTCTTAGAGGGCACGGAGGTGACTGAATTAGGTGACCCGTGGGAAGGGCTCGGCGTAGGGCTGGGCGCACAGTAAGGCCGAGTGAGAGGAGTGCCACGGTGCTGTCAGCGAGGACTGCCCCTGGTGTGGTTGGAGCGTAGTGCTGAGAGGTGGGCAGGGTGGCCATGGGGGCAGCTGCACGTGTGTGCATGGGGCTGGTGGGTGTGGGTGTGGAGGCCAGAGGCACCATCAGGACTGGCTTGCTTGGAGCCTGGCCCTGCGGATCCGGGACGTCCAGCCGTCTGCTCTGTGTGACGCTCCGCGGGGTCCCGGGCACACACCCTGCTCGTGTGGGCAGGTGCCCCTAGAACCCACGGGGGTGACCTTCCGTGCCCAGCTGATCCCCCCAATGCTTTCCCATCGCCTCCTCCGTTGTCCCCAACCAAGGCGGGCCGTCCCCGGGGCTGGCCGCACCTGCTCGCTGGCGGGGGGCAGCTTGTGCGGCTCCGCGGTCAGCACCACCAGGTCGTCGATGATGCCCTGCAGGTGGGTGATCTCCCCCAGCATGGTCAGCTCGCCGTTCTGACGGGGCAGTGAGTCAGCCTCCCGGGCCTCCCTGCCCAGCCACCCCTCCCTTGCCCTTCCCCCCCGGCCCACGTGGCTCAGGCCACGGTCCTCGGGACCTCTCGGGATTTGTGAGGGCCCCTCAACTGGCCCAGTCGTGGAGATGCTAAGAAGGCCTCCGTGTCCCCACGGGACCCACCACCACGGGCTGCAGGAACGTGATGAAGGTGCAGAAGCGGCCACGCTCCTCAATCAGGGCCCGGCGCACCGCCTGCTTCTCCGTCTCCTCCAGCAGCAGGTACATGTCGTTCACGTCCTGCAGGGCGCTGTCCAGCTGAGGCTGCAGGTCTCCTTTCCCTGGGGGGGTGGGGAGGAGAGGCCGCGCTGGGGACGCGGGCCTGGCCTGCTGCACCCAAGGCTCGGGCCCCGAAGTGGGATCCCTGGCCGTGAGGCTGGGCACTTCCGGGGGGCTCTGGGGACCGGGGAGGGCAGCCGGGACGCCAGGGCTTGTGGAAAGGCTGGTCCCCAGCGCAGGCAGAGAGGACAGACAGACAGGCACACAGGAAAAGACACCAAAGCTGCAAAGCCACCCAGGTCCTGGGGCGAGCAGAACCCTGGGCAGCCCTGGGGCCACCCGGAGCAGCTGTGCTCAGGGGAGTTAGGTGGACGCCTCTGGGAGAGCAGAAGCTTCTGCCCCCGGGGACACCCTCACTGCCTGTGGGTTGAGGCGCCTCCCCTCCCGGGCCCAGGGAGGGAGCGTGGAAGCTGAACAGAGTAGAGCATGGGGTGGGACTGCAGGCCAGGCCACGAGGGAGGCGGGGTCCAGGAGCACCAGGGCCGGGCCCAGGGCGCGGGAAAGGGGGTGTCTCATGGGGGTCCCCACTCGGCTCAGGAATGATGCACAAGAACAGCAGGAGCGACACAAAGATGCAGTGAAAGAACCACGGAAAGCGAGAAGAGGATGGAGAGAAGACAGCTGGACGGCGTGGGGGGTGCGGGGCAGGAGGGAAGGGCCTGGGGGCGGTGGGGCCTGGCCCCCCACCCCGCCCACCCGAGCCCTCCTGGCCTGGCAAACCGACCCAGCACGGCCCGGCCCGAGGACTGTGCCCCAGCCCCTCCCTTGCGGACCGACCACCTTCCTCGCTCCTCCTCCGCCTGAAGAGGCTCCTCCAATGGCCCTGAGCTGGGGGAGACAGACAAATGCGACAGGGACGACAGGGAGGGAGAGCAGCTCGGGGCCGGGCATCTGACTTACCAAGCAGCTCTACAGGAGGGGTGGGGAGAGGAGAGGAGAGGAGAGACAGAGAGAGACCGTGTGAAGGGCGGCCAGACGGACAGAGCCGCTCCTGGGGGCGGGGCCTCCTGCAGCCTCCCGAGGAGGGGCTCCAGTCAGGCGGCAGGCTCCCCCTCTGCCCACCCCGGAGGCTAGGGGCCCTGCGTCCAGCACGGGGTGCCTCAGGTTGGACACTGCCCTGGGCGACCCCACGGCCGTGGGGGACACAGCGCGGGGCTGTGCAGGGGCCCGCGGGGCTCACCTTTGCGTGCTTTCTTCTGCAGCTTCAGCGTGTCCGAAGACTTCTTCTTGATCTCGTGCCGCGCTCGTTTGTACTCTGTGCAGAGGGCGAGAGAACGGCGCTATGACCGGGTTTCCGCCAGTGGGGAGCTGGAGGGCGCGGCCGGGCCGGACCCACCTTTTGCGTGATCTTTGTCCAGCTGGTTGGCCGACTTCTTCCAGTCCTCAATGCGCTCCTGCAGCGGGTTGATGAGGCTCTCCAGCAGCGCGCTGCGGGCAACCGAGGGCGGTCAGGGCCGCCCCGGGTCTCCCCCCGACCCCCGCGCCGGGCGCACGCACTCACTTGGTGAACTGCCGCAGCTTGGTCTCGATGCTGCGGTGCCGCATGCACATGCGCGTGAGCGCCGAGCCGATGTCCCGCGTGGCCCCTGGGGGCAAGCGCCGCGTGGGCGGGGCCGCCGGGCTGCTGCAGGCCCGGCCCGGGCCACGCGGGGGCGCGTCCGGCCCAAGAGCCACGCTCGCAGCCCGCGACCCCGAAGTCCCCATCCCGACCCCGAAGTCCCCATCCCGCGGGCCCGCTGCCCGCGCCGCCCCCGGCACCCCCATCCCGCTGATCCCCTCCCGCGACCCGCCAGCTCGCCGCCCCGGCAGGAGAGCTGACCTTTCTCTCCCGGGGTCAGGCCAGGAGCTGTTCTGGTAACTCCAGACGGGAGAAGCCCACACCAAAGACGGTTCAAGGAGCCAACAAAACGCCTCCCTCCCTCCCAGGACCCCCTCCAGATGCGCCCAGATGCAGGCGTGAGGGTGCCCGTCGCCTTGGTCTCACCAGCCAAGGAGGCAGGAGCCCCAGGTCCCACTGCTCGGACTGGAAGGCCTGCCCCGTGCCCCTGGAAGGGCAGATGGGGAGAGAAGCCACAGACTCACCTACCGAGTGTGAACACCGTGGCTGAGGGGTCAACCACCTGGCAGCAAGACAGACCCCCCCCACCCCCCAGAACATCCCTGTCATCTGTCACCCGCTCCTGCTCAGTGATGAGAGGCTCCCTCTCTCCAGAGAGCCCGCTCCCCAAGGTCCTGACTCTGGGCCCAGGTCCTCTTGGGCTCACACCCACTCAGTTGCTCGGAGTGCAAGTCCAAGCTGGGCCGTGTGCCCTCCCCACCTCGGGTGTTGGTGGCCATGTCGGCCACTTTCTGGAAGGCGTCCAGGAAGGCCACAGCAGCCAGCACGGTGGTCCTGGGGAGATGGGCGGGGGGCGGTCAGTGGGGGGTGGCCTCGCGCCCCATCCCCTCCCCAGCTGGGGCACCCTCACCTCAGCTGGGAATGCAGCTTCGTGGCCTTGGAGTTGAAGTCCTCCCAGATGGGGTAGGAGCTCTGTGGAGGGGACGGGAGAGGCAGTGAGCCACCACGAGGGCCCCCTCATGCCTGGTCTAGACCCCGGGCTGTGTCTGAGAGAGCAGCCTCGCCCCTGTGGAGTGGGGGCTTCCGGGGCTCCTCTCGGGGCAGACACGGGCATGAAGAAGGCCTGGCCCCAGAAACAGGCACCTCTGCCTGGCCCGCGCTCCCTAACGGTCAGGAACCCCGGCCACTGTGAGCAGTGGTAGGTAGCCCACATCCTCGAGGGGGATGGAGACGGGGAGCGGCAGGCCGCGTCTCCTTGCGGGTGGGAAGGCCTCGGGTGGGCGGGCCGGCCACACCAGGGGCACTGTGGCCCCCGGACACAGCCCCGGCTGGTCCACGCGGCCGGGGGCAGAGGCACAGCGAGCTGTGGTGCAGCTCGAGACATGGTGGGTCTAGACGAGGGCCCCGTAACCTGGAAGCTGCCGCCAGCCGATGTGCCCACCGCAGGCCAGCGGCCGGGGCTCCTAGGCCCAGGGGGACCGCGGCTCCTAGGCCCAGGGGGACCGCGGCTGCTGTGGGGCCTGGCCAGCCTGCCCGGGACAGTCAGGCCCAGGCTGAATGGGGCCTTGTGCAGCCAACAGAGCCACCTTTCTCCACCCCCGGCTCCCCGCCCCTCCTGGGGACACAGTGTGGCCTTTATCCCAGCCTGGCCCAAAGCTCTGAGCTGGGAGGGGGTTTCCCAGTAGAGAGGCCGGGCTCCTGGCGATCAAGTTGTCCAGTGTGATCAGCGGGCTTTTCTGGCTAATGGGCCTCCCATGGCTGTTGGGTCCCGGCCCAATGGCCCTGTGGAAGGAAGCCTTGATCCTTGAAGAAGAGGCCCAGGTCGGCGAAGCCCCAAGGTTCTTCTGACCTTCCCTTCCATGTGGGATGGGGTGCTGGGAGCCAGGGCTTTTCCAGTGGGAAGGGGGAAGGCGGAGACCCCAGTTCCCAAGGCCTCAGAGGGAGGCTCTGCCAGGCTGGAACCCCAGGGAGGCCAGCCTGCTGGAGCGGGAAGCACAGGGCAGCTTCTGGGATCCTCAGAAACACCCTCCCCTCCCGGCCCAGCCCAGCCAGTGCCCAGGGAAAGCAAATATTTGAGAAGTTCACAGGCTGGAGCGGGAAGGCAGAGGCGGTGGGTGGGCTGTCTGTGTGGCACAGCCTGGGGTGAAGGAGCCTGGGTCTCCTCTGGCACTCCTGAGGACTTGGCACCTCCCTGCTCTGCACCCCAGCCCTAGGCTGTGCTAAGACCTTGGGGAGACAACACCATGGGGGCAGGGGTGCAGAGGCAGCGGTCCTGGCCCCTGGAAGGCGTCTCAGCCCCTCAGCAGCCTCTGTCTGAGAGCCAGGGGCTGCAAGAAGTGGGGGAGACAGGTCTGTACCCCGCTGTGGGTGAGACAGGTCTGTGTACTGAAGTCATACCCTCACAGGCTCCACCCCCAGGCTCACTCTATCCCTGGCCCTCCCAGTCTCGGTCCTCCTGGGGCAGAGGGGAGTGACAGGGTAGGGTTCGGGGGCCAGGCCCAGCCCCTCCTCAACAGGGCCTACTGGTAAGTCACGATGACTCCAGAGGCAAGCTTGAGGGGCCAGCACCCAGGAGCATGTCCTGTCTCCACCCGGGCCTGCGCCCTCACGCAGGCTGCACCCAGCTGTCAGGCAGGCTTGAAGCCTCTGGGCTTGTGGTCTTGATAGTGACGGGGACTGTGACTGGGGGTCAAGAGTGTGGTGGGCCAGGCGCCCGGCCGAGCCCTCTCACTGTGGGGTCACACTGAATCCTTACAGCAACCCTGTGAGGCAAATACTGCTGTCACCACCCCCATTCTACAGATGAGGAAACTGAGGCTCAGAGAGATTAACCAGCTTGTCCATGGCTACCGAGTGTGGGGTTCAGGCTCCGATTCCAGGTTTGACTGGTCACTGCAGGGCAGGGACACTTCCTCTACTTCGGGGTCTGGAAGGTGAGTAACTGGGTACCCAGGGTGGGGAGGGGCGGGGACTGCAGAACCAGGAGAGCAGCGGGTGGCTCGGGGGGGCAGTCACACGCTCGTCACGGGGGGGGGGGGCAGTCACACGCTCGTCACGGGGGGTGCTCAGGTGGGTGGGCCCCGGGCTGTACAGGTGAGTGGCCCAGGCTGCAGCCCGGGAGAGGGGCTCTGCGGGAGGCTCCTCTCTGAGCCTGTTTGCTCCCCTGTGAGATGAGGGCGGGAGCAGGTCGGTGTGGAGACTGCCTAGGAAGCACTAGGTCAGGACCCGGCACACAGAGAGCGCTTGGCTAACGCTGCGGACAGAGCGGACAGGCGGTCTCTGCCTCTGCCACCCGGCTGGGACCTGTGTGACACTCTCGGGGGCAGACAGATTGTGACCCCATTTCCTGAAGGTGCAGGCTGAGCCTTGGAGCCACTCCCAGCCCTGTCATTCCCGGACAAGCTCCTGCCCCTCTCTGAGCTTTGGGGGGCATCTGGGCTGCTTAAATGAGGTGGGGCAGGCAGGGAACGCTCCCCGGGCCCCCCCGCCCTGAGTCGGTGCCCCTCCAGGCCCCAGGGGCAGCCCCCCTCCCCTCCTCGGCCACCCTCATGCCAGGCTCTGGACCTGCAGCCCTGGGTGGGCTGTCATGGGGCCTCGCAGGCAAGTTCCATCTCCTCACCCAGGCCACCTTCCTCTGTGGAAACCCCGCTGCTTCTGTGGCTCAAGCCACTGAGCGAAACAGCCGGAAGCTGTCCCCCAATTCCAGATGACTGGCCTCCAGGCGGTCCGTGTCCCTGCCCTGTCCCTGGCCCAGACACAAACCTGTGTCACAGGCTGGGGACTAGCGGGGCTCGGCATTACGCCAGGTGAAACCTCTCCCAGTTTGCCTCCCCACGTCAGAAAATCCTGAGCCGCTTGCTACAACCTGGGCCCATCTCCTTCGTCTCATCCCCAAGTTCCTTGCAAATTGCCCGGAGAGGGGGAAGACGGTCCTGCCCGCTCCTCTGAGCGAAAGCGGAAAGCGGCTGCTCTCCACAGTGTGTGTGGTGAGGATGCCAGGACAAGGTGCAGGAAGGAGTCTGCTCCGCCAGCCCCGGGAGTGGTTGGGGGAGGGTGGTCTAGAATGGGAACCTGGTGCCAAGGCTGCGATGCTCACGGGGCAGGAGGGGCTTCTGAAGGCAGCGGGAAGCCAGCACTCGGGGGCCAGCAGAAGGGCTTGGAGGTGGAGCTGGGGGGACGGGGTCTCAGGGGAACACCCTGTGTGGGGTGCAGAGGGGCACCTATGCACGCTGCCAACCCTGCAGTTCTGGGGGAGGGTGGCCCTGGGCCTCCTGGGGGTGGGGGTCACAAGGATCTGGCAGCCCCCTGAAGGCCTGCCTGGGCACTGTGGTGTGTCCCCCTGGGGCCTGCGAAGTCACTGTAGGATGCCAGGCTGTGTACTAGGGAGGGTCAGACAGGCAGGGGGCTCTGGGGAGTTCCCCGTTCCCCCCAGCCTAGCCACCCCGCCCCAGAGCAGAAGGGGAGAGGCGCGGCCTGCAGGCCCCCCCTCTACCCAGTTAGGCCTGTCACTGCGGCCGGCCCTCCTCTCTACCCCGCCAAGCCCCAGCCTCTTTGGGGGCGAGGACCCCCTCGCTCCCCGGATCAGGTGAGGTCATGGGCTGGTCCAACAGTTTCCTCAGTGACCTTGAGCCGTTCCCAGCCTCGGTTTCCCCACCTGGTGAGCCAGCGTGGGCCAGGAGTTGGTGGCCTGCTGAAGCCTGACCTTGGGCCATCCCAGAGAGGGGCTGGAGCTGAGAGCCTGGAGCAGCCGGCAGTCCTCCCCTGGGGCTGCTCCCTCAGGCCCACCCTCGCCCTCCTCCCCCCAAGGCAGGTCAGAGGCCTTGAGGCCCGGGCCACTCCTCGCACAGACAGTGGGGTCCTGGAGCTGGTTTGGGGCGCGGGCGGCGGGCGCAGAGGCAAGGCTGGCAGGGAAGGAGTTAACGGTTCCCTGTTTATTATTTTTCGCTGCTTTGGCAGTGACAGCATTGTCTGGGTTCCGGGGCCGTCGGGGTCGGGGAAGGGGGCCACGGGGGTGGTAGAGGAGAGGCCGGAGAGACCCTGGACCCTATAAAGGGCCGTGAGTCGCCCCCGGAGCCAAACCCCCATTCATGGTTTGGGGGTCTGGGGCGCGGGAAGCCCGCGTGTGCGCAGGCTCAGGTCGGGACCCCAAGGGGGCGCTGCGACCCGGGCGACCAGGGGCATGGACCCTGGGTACCGCACGGACACCCAGACACACGCGTGCCCACACCCCCCCACGACGGGCACCCGGAGACCAGGGCGCACGGCAGACAGAGGCCAGACGCACTCAGACAAGGGCACACAGACGCGGGGCCTCCCCGACACGGCGGGACGCGGCTGCCGCCGCCACGCGTCGCCAAAGGGGACACGCACCCGCGTCGCATCCGCGCCCGTTACCTTCATGTCGTTGACGATGGCCTGGAAGAGCCCGCCCAGGGCGCCGCACTCCTTCTCCGCCGTCTCCATGCTCGGGCCGGGCGGCGGCGCAGGCAGGGCGCTGGGACCCGCGCCGCGGCGGCTGTGGCTCCGAGGCCGGGCCGGGCCTGCCGCCTCCGGGCCGCGCTCAGCGGCCGGCCGCGCCGCGCTCGGGGGTCGCGGGCCGCCGCGGGGCGGCGCGGGCCATGTCGCGGCGGGGCTGGCAGGCGGCGCGGGGGGCGCGGCGCGGGCGGCGGGCGGCGCAGCCTCGGCGCGGGGACTGGCGCGGCGGCCGTAACCCGAGCGCGGAGGCCGGGGCGTCACGTGGGCGCGGGGGGCGGGCCGCGGGGAGGGGTCTGCGGGGAGGCCGGGCGGGCGCCGGCCCATTCACCGCCCGGAGCCCGGGCTTTGAAATCCGAGCCCGGGTGCGGCCGGAGCAGTCAGAGCAGGCCCGGCGGGCGCAGGCGCCGCCGCTGCCTGGCTTCCCCGCGGGGGTGGGGCCGGCGGTTGGGTGCCGCCCCGAGAAGGGGCTCACCACCACCCTCCAGCCTTTGGTCTACGGCTGTCTGTGTCTCCCCGCGTTTTCAGAAGACGGGAGCAAGCTGAGATCCTGGGGCACATCCTGTGTGGTGGACCCACCCACCACACGTAGCAGGGGCGTACGGTGTCCCAGAGGCCGCCCGCCTTGGGACATTTTATCCCAGGCACAGGAGTTTGGACCCTCCTCCAGTTCTCCGGCTCCTTTTCCAAGTAGGGCCCGTGCTGACTGATGCCACCTGCATGGGGTGCCCCAGGCCGGGCCTCTGAGGATGGTGGGGTCCGGTCCTCAGGGTTTGGGGCCGAGCAGGACCAGCAGAACAGAGGCAGGCCCTCATCCCCTCTCTGATGCCTGGGGCACATACGTAGGAGGATGCGTGTGTGCACATGGGCCATGGTGAGTTCAGCCTGCCTTTCTGTCCTGGAGACTTCAGACAGGGGAACTCACCCTCCCAGGCCTGTGCTGGGGCTCTGGGGAAAAGCCCACCCAAGGCCTTTCTCTCCTACTCTAGGGACCCACAAGAGCCGCTGGGACATCAGTGGGCCTACCTGAGGCCCCCCAAAGCCTGGGGGCATGAGAACAGGTCTCTAGGACTGGCAGCAGGGTCCCAGGGCTGCTGAGTGTCAGTGGGGTGGGCACCCATGGGAAGGAGCAGGCC
The DNA here is from genome assembly GCF_001704415.2 of Capra hircus. NCBI lineage: Eukaryota > Metazoa > Chordata > Mammalia > Artiodactyla > Bovidae > Capra > Capra hircus. The sequence goes on along the minus strand of NC_030825.1, from coordinate 2,740,295 downwards.
AGGCGTGAGTGGAGAGTTTTCTGTCACTTCTTTATTGGGGAGGAGTGCATCCTTCATACGGATCTGTGCTGGTCCCTATGTGCACACAGACGGGTATACATGTATGTACACACATCTGCACGAGGTCAGAGGTCTGGTGGGCTTGGGGCGTCAAGCTCTTTACAAGAGGGCGTTAGAAAGAACCCGATTCCAGAAAACAGGGATGTCTGAGGTTGTGGCCCCACACTGGTGGGCAGCCAGCTCTGTCTGATCCCCAGTGCAGCTGGGGGCCTGGGGCTGGGCTGTGAGAGCAGCGCAGTGGTCAGCGCCTCCAGCCCACCACCCTGCCCCGCGCTGGTGGCCAGGCCCAGCCTTGCCCTCAAGGCAGACCCTTGGGCTCTGCGGGGAGGAGGCCTGAAGACCCCCAGTACGCCACGGCACCACTCCGTGGGCCTGTCTCCACGCCAGGCCGTCAGAGGACCACCCTCCGGTCCAGGTGATCCCCACGCCCGCTCCGCTGGTGCCTCACTTCCAGGTGCTTCTTCTGGACCCGCTCGAAGTGCTGCAGCAGCTCCGCGTAGTCAATGCTTGGGGAGTCTGCTTTCTGCGACTTGGGTGCTGCCTTCAGACCGTCTCTGTGGAAGGGAGCAGAACGGCTCAGCGTCAGGGCCTGAGTGCACGTGGGGCTGCTGGAGGGGGAAGCACCAGCCACAGGCTGGTGGAGCCCGACCTCGGGACATGTGTCCACCTCAGCCCCGGCAAACCCCCAACTCTTGGCCCAAAGAGGGGAGCGCTCAGGAGCACCCCCTCCCCCCCAGCAGACAGGACCAGTCAACACTGCTGCTTGGATAAGGCCCTCAGCCTGTGGGCTGGCAGCGGTGCCCAGAGCAGGCATCACACCGGGAAGCATTTCCTGTTTATGAGTGGCTCCCTTTGGGGTGAAAGCCAGGGCCAGCAGCCAGCCAGAAGCCAGCTGGGGCTTGGAACAGGGTCCAGGGAGAAGGGGGAGGAGGGGCAGGGCTGAGGCCAGGGACCACAGGGATGGCCGAGGTCTACAGGCTCTCCACTTGGCAGGACATCTGTTTTTGAGCTCTGGGGCTCAGAGGCCCTCAGTCACTCTGTGTCCCTGGGGAAGGAAAGCTGGTCTTGCCACTGGGCAGCTGACGCCTCTGAGAACTCCTCGTTAGCACCCTCCTAGCTGCTCTGTGCTGTGGCACAGGTTGTGTACCGCACAGCTGCAATACCGGACACGACAGGAGGAACTTGCTCTGGTGTCCAGTCCCAGCCTAGCTGCCCAATGGGTGGCCACTGCAGCTACAACCCTGTCCCCTTGAGGCTTAGCAGCTCAGTCCGCTTGGGGGAATCACAAGTGCTTCATGCAAATGGGACCCTCACTGATGAACCTGGCTCCTGGTGGGGCGCAGCCTGCTGATGGTCAGAGCCTGGAAGGCACCTCTGAAAAAACACCAGGACCAGGGGCAGCGGGAACTCTTCCCATAGTTGGGATGCCATCTGGAGCAGCCCCATGGCCCTACTCAGCCTGTTCCCTTCCTGACAAAGATACACAACCTATGAACACCTTGGAGTGTGGCTGTGGCCGCTTCTTTCCTGGGCCCAGTGGCCCAAAGGGTCGCTGCCTAGCTGATCAGCCCACAGTCATCAAGAGAGCCCTTCACCAGGGCCTCCAGGCTTCAGAGTCCAGAAGCAGATCCTTCCCGGACCACACGATCTGCCTCCAGCGAGGCCAAAATGAGGGAGAAGAGTCGTCTTTGCGGGACTCTCTGCTGGGGTGAACTATTAGTACACCTCACCTGGGCCTCGGGCAACACTGGTTCAGCAAAGCTCACAAGGAGCTGGGCTGGGTTCGCTCTCAGGGGCCAGTCTGCGGGCAGCATTCTGGGCTCCCCTGGGAAAGCGGAAGGGACATCCCTGGCATAGTATTGCTGGGGCCTGGGTGTCCTGGCACCCGGGAGCAGCTCCCCCTCCTGAGGAGGCTGAGGGACGCACTGGCCCCAGGGGGCGGCCAGATGCCGCGCCACCCATGCAGAGGAAGAGGGGGAGACGTGCAGGCCAGAGGTGATGGCGAAGCGTGCCGTCTGAGGCCGGCACCCACGGTCTGTGTTTCTCCCCCAGCACTCTCTGCATGAGGGGCAGAGGGGCTGAGATTAGGGGTTGCCAGGGAGATGCCAGAGACGGCGGCAAATCCCGGGTGCTGTGCACAGATGTGGCCAGGCGGGCGGGGGTGGGGGGGCTGGGCGTCCCCTTGCTCCCGCGCCTCGAAGGCAGCAAGTCCTGCCCCTCCTGTGACTCAGCCCCCTGCGGGCAGGCCCTTCCCCGCCCGGGGTCTTGGGGGCAGGGAGAGCTGTGTCGGGGGTGTGGGGCTCCTCCGACATGGAGGCTGGGAATGAGGCTTGCCCCCGCCCCCGGTCGCCCCCTGCCACTCCAGGGTGCAGCCGCTGCTCAGCCCTTCGTGTTCCCTGTATATTTACAACCCTCAGGCCGTGAGTGGCTGGGGGACACCCGGCCAGCAGCACGGGGCTGGCATTCCAGAACCCAAGGCCAGCCCTCTCTTCTGCCACCATGCACCTGTCACCCTGCTCCTGGCTGGTGAGTGTCACCAGCTTCTGCTTCCGAGGCTCCCTCTTGCCTCACAGAGGAGACAATGGCCCAGAAGCCTGAACCAGTGGCCAGGGTCCCTGAGCCCTCAGTCCACAGCGGGGTGCGCGGGACAAGGAGCAGAGGCTCCTCCAGCTGGTTCCTGCTCGTGGGCCTTCTGGGCAGCCTGCCGCTGTCTTCCTGCCACCACCCTGCGCAGGGATGCCTCTCCAGGGTGGAGGTATCTCTAAGCCTAAGCCGGCAAGCGGCCCCCCACCCCAGCTGGCCCTGAGGCCCCCTCCTCAGCCGCTCTTCCCTGCCTTCTTCCAGGGCAGCTCTTGGGTCCCTGCAAGGAGAGCCTGGGAACCCAAGGCCGTGAAGGTTGGGCAGACCCCCATGGATCCATTTAGTCCAGTGCGTTACTGATGAAGACATCGAGAGCCCCGAGAAGCCATGGGGCTGGCCTGAGGCCACACAGCAAACTCTCGGCAGAGCGTGGACCAGACCTTAGTCCAGGCCCGTGAGCCACTTATCAGCCAGAGGCCCCAGGCATGCTGACCCTGATCACGGGAGACCAGGGGCGAGCCTCCTTTTCCCAGCTTTCACCTGCAGACCTGCCTTGTCCTGGCTTGGGGAGGGCTCCAACTGATCTGAGCCTTCCTTCCTTTTCAGAGTGCTCCCTACGCGAGGAGATGTAGAGGACAGAGCTCCCAGGAGGCAGCGGCCTTCACCAGCACAGGGGCTGCGGCCCGGCCCAGAGGGCACAGCCAAGCAGCCTTTCCTGCCTCCCCCTCACCTTCCCTCCTAAGTGGCTGCCAGGGCGACCCTGACACCCATCAGGGACTGGCGGCCAGCAGAGGCCAGGCCAGCGAAACACAGGACGGGCCCTGGGCCTTTCCGAGTCCCAGCAGCCAGAGGCGCTCTGGGCAAGGGAATAAAACCCACACCTAATCCTCTGGCTGCCCCTGCCCCGGGGCACCCCGAGCACCAAGTGCCGCCTCCTGAGGGTCACCCAGCGGCGTCATGAGCAGCTGGGGCAGCACCCGGCCCTCCCCACCGCTGTCCGGGGAGCGGGGCATGATGCGCAGGAGCTGTGCCTTGGCCTGGGGCTCCGGCCCCTCGAGTGGCCTGGGGCAGGGAGAAAACCCATCGGGGTCCACACGTCCAGCCCCTGGACAGACCAGGTCAGGTGGGGGGGTGGTGCCCCAGGCCCTGCAGGACAGAGGGCACAGGGCCATCTCAAGGCTGCCTGTGTCCACCGCAGGGCAAAGGCCTGAGTCCTCTTGTGGGAGCGAGGAGCCCGGCCTGCCGAGGGGCTTGCACAGCCTGGGAGGGAATTCTAGACGCATAGGGCATCTGGTGCAAGCTGGGTGCGCTCCATTCAGCGTAAATCTTCTCGGTGGCTCTGCTTGTTTCCATGGCGACCTGACAAGTGAAATTTTCCATCTCGGATGCCAAATGCCTGTGGATGAGGCAAAGCCTCCAAGGGTTACCAAATATAGACATGACCCAACAGGCTCCGGGGGCCGGGCCAGCAGTGGGTTCAGGGTGGGAGTCTGGATGCCCCGGAGGCTGGCGTGCAGGGCCTCTCCGGGCAGCCAGCCTGGGACCTGTCCTGCCTGTGGACAGGTCGAGAGCAGGGTGGCCGTGGTGCACCCTTGGTTCCCACACCAATCGGCGACGGGGACGGTCCGAGGCGACCCGGGGCACACCGTGGCCCAGGGCTGTCTCTCTGCTGCACGTGGGGGGAGGGCTGTCTGAGCCTGGGAGGGACCCCCTGTGGCTCTCCCACCACGTGCCCCAGGCAACACAGCCTCCGAAATGGGACACGAATTCCTCCCCCTGCACTTTCTGTTTGGGTCACTCTAGCACGCGTTCAAACTTTTCAATAAACTCAACCCAACTACCTACCACCTTGTGAACAGGGCCAGGTCTCCCAGCCAGGGGCTCTGATGTGGAAATGGGAGGCCTACAGGCAAGCGGCCGAGAGGCGAACAGTGTCCGCAGTGAGAGGAGGTGTGAGGCGGAGGTCAGGGGGGACCCAGGTCACCGCTTTCTTGCCCCGACATGCCAGGCTGTGTCCCCGAGCTGGGCACTCACTCGGTCTGCAGCAGCTCAGGGTTGGGCACGCACTGCAGCCGGTGCGATAGCAGCTGGAAAGCGCTGCTCTGCGGCAGCAGCATGAGCAGGCCGTACAGGGCCTTGATCAGGTACGGGTTGCTCTTCACGTCCAGCAGCTGCAGGCGCAGGTCTGCGGGAAGGCAGAGGCAGGGGTCAGGGACGGCGGAGGGCAGGGGTCGGGGAAGGCGGAGGTGGGGGTCAGGGAGGGCAGAGGACAGGGGCCAGGGAAGGCGGAGGGCAGGGGTCAGGGAGGGCGGTGGCAGGGGTCAGGACGGTTCTGACGGCACAGCAGCCTGGCTAGGAGGGTCAGCGCGGTGGCTGGGCTCCTCGAAGCCTGCCCCCTCCAGCGGCGTCTGAGCCGTTCCCGTGATCACACGAGATCAGCCTCCCCTGCCGTCCGACCTTCCCGACAGTCACCTCAGCCTGGCAACCCCAGCCAGCCGCAGGGCCTGGCACATACCCACCGCTCCCTGGAACTGAGGGGCCCCGGCTGGAGCATGACAGACCCCTGGGCCCGCTCCACACGTGGGCACAGAGCACTGTTGACAGGGTGAGCCAGAGAGAGGCTGGGCTGAGGCAGCTTTAAGGGCGGGCAGGGTGGGAAGCGCTCTGGTGTGTGACTGAACACACGGAGCCCAGGAGCATCTGGTGGGCACTTTTGGACATCCGCCTCAGATGCCAGCCCTGCCTATGCTGTGCCTGACGGGAGGGACACACCCGGGCCCTGCCCAGCACGGTCCCAACTAGACGGAGCCATGCGGCTCTCCCGAGCCCTTCCAGGGAATCACTCGTTTCTTTCTTGTGTCTAAGGCCCCATCTTGAGGATCCTCGGTGGAGGACAAGCCACACAGCGCTGGAGAGACCACGTCACCCGGGAGCTCTGCGCGGGCCTCAGGGCCGGGCTGTGGCAGGAGGCAGAGGTCTCAAGCAGCAGCCCCTCCCCTCACCCCAGGCCCAGCGGCGCTGGTTCCAAACCCCGTCCCTGCTCTGACCCTGGGTGAGCTGGGCTGGGGGCCAAGCCAGTCACCACAGGGCTCGAGGCCACCAAGGGTGTGAACGGGGCTAGGCAGGGCCAGCTGTGGACCACTCTGTTGTGGTCTCCGCACGAAAGCCCTGGGCCTGGAGAGATGTTTGCGGCTTCTCTAGGGTTGGGCTGGACCTGCCGTCAGGGGAGCACAAGCTAGGCTGCTCCGGGAGACCTCTGAGGAAGTGAAATGTCAGTCCAGGGACCATCTTGGGTACGCTCTGATGCCCTCCGCTAGGAACAGGGTCTCCCTCCTGCTCATGTGCCTGTCATCATGACAGTGGCTGTGTGGAGAAGCTGCCTTCTCTTTGGATGAGGGGGCAGCCCGCGGCCCCTGGGTCGCCTTTGGGCTCCAGGGCTTGGCCTGGGTAGGTCAGGGGTGTTGCCCAAGCAAGGGGCCTGGGGGCTGGGCTCAGGAGGAAGCTGGCTGTCAGCAGGGCTGCCGCCCGGCTTCACTTCCACGCCGTAAGCACACAGGCTGCATTCTGAGCTGCCTGCTCTGGGGCGCAGGCACTGGATGAGGCGGGGCCCGGCCAGCTGCCCCTCCCGCACACTTAGCTCAGGTGTTACACTCAGCGCCTGCCGTCAGCTCCTGGCAACGCCAGCTCTGCTCTGCAGGGACGAGGGGCTGGCTCCTAGGCGCCTGGGAGGGCACCCCCAGTGGCCGCCCTGCCTGCCCCAGGTGGGTTTTGCCAGCGCACAGGCAGGCTTTGATGCCCTGTTCTAGCCGGCCGCCTGAGCCCCGTCCTCCTATTCTCACATTCCTGATGTTCCAGAAGCGTCCCTGGGTGCCCGCCTGCCCCCCTTCCCTCCCCAGGGGCAGAGAGCCGCTCTCTGAATCTGGCTCCGCAGCCTCCCTGCAGGACGGCGCACGCTCACATGTGAAGATGGGGCACTCGATCAGCTGCACCAGCTTGTCCACCTCCGTGAGGAAATCCACAGTGACCTCCAGGTCCCCGCTGGGAGGGCGGTCAAGGAAGCCTCACTGCTGGCCAGGGCAGCCCACCTGCCTGAGGGGCTGGGCAGGGGGCGCAGGGGCCCTGGGGCAGCCCGCTGAGGAGCTGGGCTGGGCTGGGGGCACTGGGGGCAGCCTGCTCTCTGGGGGGCTGGGCTGGGGGCACGGAGGCGCTGGCCCAGGGCTGGCCTGGCTGCACAGAGCGTGCGGCCCCTGCCCCAGGCCCTGGCTCCAGGGCTCAGGCCGTGTTTCCACTTGAGCAGCATCGGGACACAAGGCCCAGCGCAGCGGCCTGTTCCCTCTGCCTCTCTGCCCCTCTAGACCGAGCCGGCAGGGCGGCCCCGCGCTCCGTCTGCTCCTCTTCTCTGCGCCCGCCAGGCCCTAAGGGCTGTTATCTCGGGCCTGCAGCCCAGGGGGTGCTGGGGCAGGCAGGGCCCCGTTCCTGCCTGAATGATGGAGGGCAGACAGAGGTGTGCCGGCGTGCGGGCGCCTGAGGGAGCCGGGCAAGGCCACGGCGGACTCTCAGCGGAGGCGCCTCAGGGCCCCTCTTTCCTTACCCTAGCTCTCCACCCCTTAGAGGAGAAGGCCAATTCTGCCTCCTACGTAGCTTTCTGACCCAGGTCACACACCACGCAGAGAAAGCTGGTTTGCTTCACAGTGTTCCAAACAAAACCTGACGGTGGACGCCTTCCTCTGAGACAGGCCCTGATGGGCACTGGGGCCATCCCTCGTACCGAGGCCCCGCGGCTGCTCCGCCTCTGCCGGCACGTCCTCTGCGGGGCTCGGCGGCCCCCAAAGGCCCCTGGGCTCAACTCCTCCTGCTGTCCAACCGCCCCGTCCTCGCGCCAGCACTGGGCTGAGAACACCCTACCTCTCTCCTGGGGCACCCTCACCTAAGCACGCACCCTCCCCGACCTCCGGTTCGCGAGATGACCCCGGTTCCTCAGCTGCGTCCCTCACTGGGCCTCACGGGCCCTGAAGCCACAGGCCTGGAGGGGAGCCTGGGGGGGAGTCCGCTGGGACCGGCCCCCACCGGCCCCCTGAGGCTGGACGGTAGGATGGCGAGCGAAGGATACAACTTCTGGATGAGGTCGTAGGCGTGCCGGTAGTTCTGGGTGAGGAAGCAGAGGGATACCGTGGTGACGGGGTTGTGGCACCAGGAGCGGTACAGGCAGCAGAACAGGTTCCGGCTCTCCTGCGGGGTGAAGGGGTGTGTGTGCTGTCAACAGGGCCCGCCCAGGCCCCGCCCCAGCCCCGCCCTCCCCGGCCCCGCCCCCAGCCGTGCCCCCCCGCCCCCCCGCCGCCACGGGCACCTTGCGGGCACTAGGGGCCGGCCTGGCCCCCCGGGCTGTGTTTGGCAGCCCAGCCGGAAGGAGCCATCACAAAGGAAACGCTGACAGCTCCTCCTCAGACCCTGTCATTACTCTCGGGTGCACAGAGCCACGTGCTGTGGCTGCGAGGGCCTGCCGGCAGCGAGCCTAGCCTGGCAGATAAGGGCAGTCACCCTCCCAGCCTTCCACGGCAGGGCCTGGGGGGCCACGAGGGCCCTGGGTGCGGGCAGGGAGGAAGCCTGCTCAGGGCCCTGCCTCCTCTCCTGGGCAGTGCCTTCCTGTCATCCTTAAAGCCACCTCTTCCTTCCTCTGCAGCCCACCTTGCACTTGAGACCACGCCTGGAGCTGAGCCCACCCTAGGGAGCGCCCCTGCCCTAAGGAACATCCTACAGGAGGGAGGCAGGGGTGTGGCCTGGCTCATTCCCAGAGGTCGGGACCCAGCGCCTCCAGGCACAGGCCTGGATGTCCTGGAGACCCCAGAGATGGGCCAGTGCAGGGTCTGAGTTGGGAGGATAATGAGCACAGCCCAGATGGAAGCCCCAGAGCCGCCACCCTGTCCTGTATGACAGCCAACCCCAGGGACCCTCTGCAGCTCAGTCCGAGCGAGGCCTTTGACCCACTTCCCCCAGAGCGGTTTGGCAGAATGGAGAGCGCCTCCCTGCTCTCTCCAACCAGCCCTGGTGGGCCCGCACTCAAAACTCCTGGGCCAGACAGCACTGTGACACCCTGGCTGACACAGACGTGTCCCTCTGCGGGAGAGGGGGGCCCAGGCCAAGGAGGAGGGTCAGGGGAGTGGTGACGTCCGACCCCGGTAGGGTTGTATCCACAGGCCCGACCCTGACCAGCTGGCACAGCCCAGTAAGCATGATTCAACCGGGCTTGCAAGGGGGGTTCAGAGCTGAGCCGCTGTGTGTGCACAGGGGCAGTGCCAGGTGGGGGTGGGGTGTCAGGGAGGGCACACGGACCCTGGAGCAGGGTCCCCAGCCTTCTGTGGGCAGAGCCCTGCCCGGTGGGAAACCCACGCCCCTGGCTAGCTCTTACATACAGCCCACCCAAAGGGACCCGTATTTGACACTGGACCGGGAGGCCTCGGGTCACATCTTGTCTCCTCCCCACCAATCTCTGGGGACCGAGGGGCGGGCTGGCACGGCCGCGCCCGTGTGCACGTGAACGACGCTGGCTGGAGCCCGCGGGTGAGGAGTACCGGGGTCTTCAGGTCCTTTAGCTGGTTTCGCAGCTGGAAGAGCTCAGTGGAGGTCAGCAGGATGGTGTTGAGGGTGTGGACCATGGTCGAGGCAAACGTGAGGTCCTCCTCCCGGAGCAGGATGTCTGCCATCGAGTGGAAGATGCTCTCCGCGTGCAACAGGAGGCAGAGCTGCCTGTGGGGGGTGGCGAGGGGAAGATGCTCTGTGTGTGCAACAGGAGGCGGAGCTGCCTGTGGGGGGTGGCGAGGGGAAGATGCTCTGTGTGTGCAACAGGAGGCGGAGCTGCCTGTGGGGGGTGGCGAGGGGAAGACACTCTGTGTGTGCAACAGGAGGCGGAGCTGCCTGTGGGGGGTGGCGAGGGGAAGACACTCTCTGTGTGCAACAGGAGGCGGAGCCTTCTGGACCTGTGGCAGGACGCCCAGCTCCTGGGCCTCTGGGGTGCCCAAGGGGGCCCCTCACAGTGGAGCTGGGTCCACGGCTCCCGGGCACTCCAGAGTCCCACAGGCTGTGTTTATCCCTCCACCCCAGGCCAGAATGTGAAATCTCAAGAAAGACAGCTTGGGGAATAAGGCTCGGGCTTTCTGAGAAGGAGTCTCCATTTTATAAAAGGGAAAACTGGGAACCCAGAGAACAGAGGAAGAAAGCAGTTTCCCCCGGGTCTCTGGACCAAGGTGATGTCAACAGTGACAGCAGGTCTCAAGGACAGGGCTCGGGGGAGCCTATCGACCTCCCTGGTTTGCTAGCTGCCCACAGAAGCCTGGCCTTGCGGGGACAAGCAGGCCTTTCTGTCGGGAGTCTAGGAATCTCAAGGCCTCTGGAAGCGAGAAGCACAAACCCAGGAGTCGGCAAACGCTGCTAAGAAGGGTGGGGTGCGGCCCCTGAGCCCTGCCTGTTGGGGGCTGGTGCCAGCATGGCGCCCCCTTTCCTGTCTCTCATCCGGGGTCATTGTCTGTTTGCCTGACTCCTGGTCTCAGGCACTTTTTGTCTGAACAGGGGTCTGAGGCCTCAAAGGTGCTGAACAAAGCGTGCCCCGCTTGGAGCCAATGAGCCTCTAACATCTCTGCTTCTGGCCACTGAACATACACTAAACTCAGCATTATCAGGGTCTGGCTTCCTGCTTCTTTCCGAATGCCAGCCACGCCCTGGGGCCAGACTGGAGAAGATTCTTCTCCACCCCTGGCTCCAGAAAAATCCCAGAGCATTTGGTAACAGAGAGGCCAAACCACGAAGTGCAAAGAGCAGGCAGGCTGTCTCCAGCCTAGGCCCAGCTGGAACCAGCAGGCCGGGGCCAGAAACCACCAAAGAGATGGAAACAAAGCTGTTGGGGGGACGGGCCGGAGGGTGGGATGGGGAGGGCTCCGCCATCGTGGGGGCGGGTGGGGCGGCTGGAGGATGGGCCACAGCCTCGAGCCTACTGCTCCTGATTCCTGACCAGCTGTGTGACCCAGTGTGTCTGTGGGACAATTTCTCCACCTTCTAATTGGGGGCGACGCCTACCTGCACTGGGGGGTGACTCGGAGGGCAGCCGCCCAGACTCCTGACAGCCTGTGTGGTGCGTGGTGCGTGGCGGGCAGGACCCCTGGTTGGGTCCCGCGTTGGTACCACGGGCGGCCCTTCCGCAGAGCACAGACAGCACTTTTATCCCCTCGGGGCCCTCCCAGCCCGAGACAGGCCCCTCTCCAGGGCCGTGGGAGAGAAGTGGGCAGGAGGGCAGGCCGGGAGGAAGGAATGCTTTCTGACAAATGGTCACAAGTGACCGTTTGCCCGCAGCTGCCGCCGTCTCCATGACGGAGGCCGACAGCTGAGGCTGCTGCCAGGCAGCGCTTCCCGGGGACCACGGGCCCGGGGGGGCCTGCGGCAGCCGGAGGCCAGCCAGGGCAGGTGTAGAGGGACTGACAAGGGGGTGGTGAGGAGCAGAGGTGGGCACCATGGCCTCCCGGCGTCCCTAAGAAGCTGCGAGTGCAAGGAGGCCTCAGAAGGTCAGGAAAGCAGAGCGTTGAGCACGTCCGCATCACCACCATGCCCTCCTTGCAGCTTTCAGTCGCCTTCGGCTCCCTTTCTGGCTGGCACCTCGGTGGCCAGGCCTGGCCCTGTGGATGTCTTCAAAGCTGTCTCTAGATGAGCGGCTCCCACATGCGCCTCTCGAGCCCTGGTGGCCTCTGGACGGGCACCGCTCACCTGGAGGCTGCCCTGCCTGCTTGACCAACAGGCCCTTCAGGCTTGGCGGGGCCACAGCACACCTCTTGGTTTCCCCCTCGACTCAGGCCCCCAGCCTTCAGGGGACATCACTGCCCATGCAGCTGCTGCAGCCCAAACCACGGAGTCCTCCGTGACCCTCGGGGGCCCTCTCACCAGGGCTCTGCCTTCAGCGCACGCCTGCCTCCTGGCCCGTCTCGGCCATCCTGCCCGGGGCCACCAGTCAGCCCTCTCTTGCCTGCTCAATTCCAAGCCACCTTCTAATCAGACTCCCTGCTTCTTTTTTCGCTCTCCATGCCCCAACTGGGGTGCTTCTTAAAGAGTGCTAAATTATGGCCTTCCCTGGTGCCGCAGTGAGTGAGAATCTGCCTGCCAATGCAGGGGACATAGGTTCAATCCCCAGTCCGGGAAGATTCCACATACCGAAGAACAGCTAAGCTGGTGCGCCACAACTACCAAAGCCAGCACGCTCTAGCGCCCTCAAGACACAAGTGATGAGCCCCTGGGTGGCAACTTCTGAAGTCTGTGCACCAAGAGTCTGCTCCACAATAAGAGAAGCCATCGCTACGAGAAGCCTTCACACTGCAACTCGAGAGGAGCCCTGTTCTCTGCAACCAGAGAAGGCCTGCGAGCAGCAACGAAGACCCAGCGTGGCCGAAAACAAGGGGCAACTTCTCACTCCACCTGAGTTTGTGGCGTGACCTGCACAGGCGGCCCAGCCTCCCTGGCCCAGTCCCAGGCTCCCCCCGTGGGATCTGCTGAGACCTCACGGAGCCTGCACCCCACGCACGCAGAGGGGCCCGGCCACACCCGCAGGGGAGGAGGGGCGGCTTCAGACCCAGGGACTGAACTCCCTTCCCCACTCTGCCTCCTAGGAGCCCGTGGTGAGCAGGCCCGGCAGATGGCGGCCTCACGGGGCTGCTGGGTCATCACTTCTCCACAGAGCCCCAGCCCGCTTGTGCTACCTGCCGGGCCCCCAAGCAGAGCATCAATAATGGAACACAGCTTGCGAGCATTAAACATTTGCCCATATTTTTTAATACCCACATTAACGTGCTATTCGCGATGAGACAATAGCTTGGAAAATACTCGGAGACAAGGCAGAGAGGTGGGGTGGGAGGGACCCTGGGAGGGGTCTGGGAGGCCACAACCTGGAGGCCCCTTAGGCCCGAGGAGAGCAGGGGTCCGCCAGCATTTGCCCCGGGGCGGCTCGAGCGCATACTCTGCCCCCTCCTCCAGCCGCCCGCTGTGGCATGGACCGCTGTCCCGTGCTTCCAGGTCCGAGTTCCCGTGGGGGACCCTGTGTCACTCATAGGAGCTCTCAGGGGAGCAGCCTACCTTCTGTCGGCTCTGAAACCCCGGGACACAAGAGGGACTGCCACTTTCCCTAACGCACAGAGAGGGGCGGCCTCAAAAGGCCAAGCCGGGCGCTGGGCTGGGAAGGCTCAGGACCAGAGCCTGCCCACAGGGGCCACACCACACTTGCCCGGCTGGTGTGAGCCTCCTCACTGTCCCCCAACCACAATCGCCGGCCAAGCACCCGCCAGACTCTGCCCCTGAATGGCCCCAGCGTGGTGGGAGGTGCTGCCCTCAGTCCAGCCTGGTGCTCAACTACAGCCCCTGCTTCAGGTGACCACGGGCTGGGGTGGGCAGGAGGAAGACCTCAACTGGCCCGGCAGGGGCTGGAGAGGGCAGGTCACGCTCCGAGGCTCTGTGGGTCCTTGCTCTGTCCTGGTGCGGGAAGGTCCCATGGTGCTGCTTCTTTTCCAGGAACCGGGACCAAGGTGGCCAAGTCCTGGTGTGGGGGCCAAGACCCCTCCCTGCCGGGCCGTGTGCAGAAAACGTGAGAAGAGGCCCTGCTCTACCGGGGCTCATCCTGCAGGCCTGGGGGTGCTGCACGAGGCAGGGTGCCTGGGGGAGGCCGTCTTGGTAGTGGGGGTGCTGAGGGAGGGGACCCAGTCCTTTCGGGATAGAGGGGGCCGGGGGGCAGGCATGGGCTGGCACAGAGGAGGGGGGCATGGATGGTGGAGACAGCTGGGGGCCAGGCCCGCGTGGAGCAGCAGGGGCCCAGAGTGGCTTTTGGGGGACAGGGGCCCAAGCATGGGTACTCTTCCTGGGGCGAGCATCCTGCTGCCTGCCGCGCCATGCTCTGGGAAATCTGAAGTCAGCCATCTGGCTTTGGGAGAAGACGGGAGACTTCTTCCCATGACCCCACTCCCCTGCACCCTCCCAAAACAGGACCGGCGAAGTCACACTCCCCCACCCATGCTGTCGGCCAAGGCTTCCCGGGTTCCCTTCCGCTCTCCCTGGCGCCTGGCGCCAAGTCAGGGCATGCCGACGCCCCCGGCACCCGGTCCTGCCGGTTCTGACACCGAGCCCATCACCCAGAGCTGGCTGGGAAGCAAAGTGAGCTCATCCTTTCTCGAGGGGCGCTGGGGGCGGCTGCCTGGCCCTCCCCTCCCCACTCCTTGCTCAGGCCTGGCTTTTTGTAGAAAAGCTGAAGCAGACAGTATGTCTGATCCATGAAGAGAGGGTGCTGGGTGAGCAAGCAGCCTGTAGGGCCCAGGAGTGTTCCCCACCTGGGCTGACAGTGCCAGCTTTGGGACCAGCTGGTGGGCACAACTCATCCCACTGGCGGGTCAGTCCGAGGTTACTGGTCGGAAGACATGGAACTGGCATCAGGCGGATTCAAGAGAAGTTTAAGGGGAAATGGAGGCTGGAGGGCTTTCCCACTCTTGACTGTCCTGAGTCACTAGCTACCCCCACTGATGGGATGGCCACCAGCACAGGGCACCGAACAGCTGGCCTGGAGGGGAGACTCTGGACTCACCCCACTTGAGCAGAAAGGGACGCTGTTGCTGAGATGGGCATAATCGCAGGGGATGCCTCCTGCTCCCCCAGTCACTAGTAATACAGTCTGTTCCTGCTTCAACCCTCACTCGCCTCCCTCCTCACTGCTCCACGACCAACAGAGAACTCAAAACGAGCCTCAGCTGCCAGGTCCTGGGCCCAGCGGGTGCACCACCGCTCCCTAGGGCCCCTACCTCCCGAGGAGTCAGGGGACCAGTCCTTCCCAGGCCCCTCCAGAGCTTGTGGAATCATGCTGTATTAGTGCCACACGGGAGACAGGCGACGCCAGTGACTTTGTTCGGCGCCTCCTGTCTGGCTGGGCCCAACCAATGGTTTCCGATGCGGGGCAGGTCTGTCCACCATCTCTGAGGCTGCCCTGAACGCTCATGGCGCTACCCTCTGCGTCCTCCACCAGCACTGCCTGCCAGGTCCGTCACAGCTCCGTCTCCAGCCGGCCATCCAGCCCGCCTGGCACCCCGTGAGGGACTGGGCTAGGGGACCGCCCCCCTGAGCTCGGCTCTTCAAGGGGTGGTGTGGCCTGTGGCAGGGGGGCGGGGGGGGGTGGGGCGCGTTGGGCTTCGGCAGGTGAGCGGGCAGGCGTCCTGAGTCAGGCTCTCTGCGAGGCTGCACGTGGAGCCCGCCTTGGAGGGCCGCTCAGGGCTGGCCGGCGGGCTTCAGGCAGACTGTCTCCCCAGAGTGCCCGCCTTCTCCCTCTAGCCTGGGCCCTCCTCTGATCTCCATCCCCAGCTGCTAGCACCCTGCATGGAGGGCTGGGTTCTCACTTCCTCTCCCTTTTGGCCCTAGGTCATGTCCACAGCTCCTCGGCCCCAAGGCCAACAAAACAGGCTTTTGCCAGGAGCCCCACAGCTATAACTCTGAAGCGCAGCCTAATGTCGAGCACAGGGCACATGGGGCCCAGAACCATTCCCACAGGAAAGGGCCCTCCTGCCTGGTCCCTGCCCCTTGTCCCGACAGCTGGGATCCTTTAGGAATTTAAAGAGAAAGTGGCTCTCAGGTCGCTGAGACATTCAGATGGGGGAGGAGGCCATGGGCTCCCTTCTGAAGTTCAGAGAGCTCCCTGCCTCCTCCCCCACAGCCCCTGGCTTCTCTTCCCTTCCAGCTCTCTGCTTCCCAAGTATGAAAGTTGTAAATCTGTTTTATTTATTCCAATCAGTCCTCAGCAGTGTGCCCCTCAGGGCAGAAGCAGCCATGGTAACCCTGCCAACTCATGCCTTAAAAATTCATCATGTCTAATGCAGCCAATGTGTCTGATACACTGCGAAGTTTTTCAGGAGGGTGTGTGGTAGGAGGAGAGGGTATGAGGACTCGTTTTTCTGGGTCTTGCTGGGAGTCGGTGCAGTGGGGGTGAAGACAGAGGTGGATGGGGAGAGGCAGAGGGATGGGAAGGAAGGGGCTTTGGTCCACGCAGCTTGTTTGACCCTGTTACAGAGGGTGTGGCAGGCTCTGGGGGGCAGACGCCTGAACGGGGCTGATCCAGGGACCTTCTGAGAAGGCCTCCTTAGGGCGGGACGGGCCGAGAAAACCAAGTGGTCTCCTGGAAGCGCCCAAGGCCTCTCTGGAGGCTCGGGATTTGCTCCAGGGACCACGGAGAGAGGGGGCAGAGCCGGGAGAAGTCTGTTTGTCACTCAGTCGTGTCCGACTCTTGCAAACCCATGGACTGCAGCCCGCCAGGCTCCTCTGTCCATGGGATTCTCCAGGCAAGAATATTGACCATTTCCTTCTCCATGGGATCTTCCCAACCCAGGAATCGAACCCAGGTCTCCTGCATTGCACGTAGATTCTTTACCAACTGAGCTACGAGGGAAGCCCGGGAGAGGTGACCCCCATTCCCTCCTTCCTGCCCGTCCCCAGGAGAGCAGCCAGCGCCACACGCCCCACTGGCCTGTTTCCCATGTGCTGCAGCCGCCTGCTCAAACTCGGCCCCCGTGTGCTCTAAGTGCCTCTGGCTCCCCAACAGGCCTGTGCCCGGACCCCTCCCCTGCCCGCCCGGCCTGTCCCACCATCTGCCTGCACCCCCAGGGTGCCAGGCCCTTGCTGCTCCCTGGGGACGTCTCCTTTCTTGACCTCAGCTTCCTGAGGGAAGAAGCCCCATTGGGCAGGGCTGCTGGGGGCAATGGGGAGATGAATACTTGTGGGCCAGAAGTTAACTGACAGGAGGGCAGGGTAGCCCTGGTCACTTTGGTGTGGCATTCAGCTGGCATTGAGAACTGCGTGCTCGGGCACCCAGGGAGTCAGGCGGGCCGTGAACCACGTAGGGCTGACTTACAGACAACGTCCGAGTTTGTGTCCTAGAAAGGAGGCTGCACCTCGGTCCCACAGGGAGCTTGCCCTGAACGTGGCTGGAGGCATGTCAGGTGGCAGGGGTGCGACCCCCTGCCGGAGGCTCTGGGGACGCCACGGAAGGATGGGGAAGCCCCCGGGCGCTGTCTCTCCAGGCTCCAAGCTCAACCCCTGGGAGGTGAAGCCCATGGCTTCAGAATATTTCATCTTGTGAGCCCTCCCGGGAAAAGAAAAGGAAGGGAAGGGCTGGCGTGGGAAATCCTGTGGTCTCCATGACAGTCAACTGCAGCCAGCCCTTGCGAGGGGCCTGGCCCCTGCCCCTCCCGACACACGGATTCCCTTCAAGCTGAGGCACAGTGTCCTCAGTGTTGGCCCCACAGGACAGACGTCTGTGAGCGCTTCCTCCATATTAGGCCTGTCAGGTACCTAAAGCCCCTTTCACATGGGCCAGGAGTGGCTTTAGCCGTCCTCATCTGCGGAGAACGAGGGTGAGGGCCAGAGCCTTGCTGAGGTCCCATCTGGTTGGCCCTCCCTGGTGCCCAAGCGCTTCGCTGCTGCCTCGTCACTCGCCTGGCTCATCCAGGGGCTCTGAGGAACTTTTTCTAGAAGACGGAATGGTTTTGGGGGAAGGTGGAGGGCACTTGGCTACTGGTGTCACTAGGCCTTCTGATGGACTGGAGCCTGGATTTCTCCAGAACCTCCCTGTGGCCCTGGGGCAGTTTACCAGCAAACCAGCTCATCCCACCGCACCCCACCCTCGAGGTGCCTCTGTGGGTGCTGGGCACTGAGCAGCCACACGGCCACCCCTGGCCCGTGGTGACCTGCGCCCACACCGAGTCTGCGCTGCTGGGGTGGTGGCCCGTCTCCAAGGGGTGGAGCAGGAGGTAGAGCTGGGGAGCCCAGTAGGGGTGAGGAAGGAACTCATGGGGGTGACCCCACCAGCAGGCCCCAGACCAGCTGCTACCTGAGGTCCGGGAGGAGGGGGGCTCTCAGTCCGACGACTCCCGTGCTCTGGGTGCAGGCTGAGTTGCTGGGGAAACGACCCTGAGCCCTGCAGGCCTGGGGGTCCCACGGGTGGACCGTCAAGAGAATTGCACGGAATGGTCCTCCCCTCTGAAGCCCTGCAAGCTCCTGCCCTTCCCAGGGGGTTCCCCCGGACACATGCAGCCTCCCGCTGAGGAGGGCCCCACCCGGAAGAGGCTGCAGGCACCTCAAGGTCAGCGCCCATCCAGCCTGGCATACTGCTTCCTGGCCCGGACCTGCCTGGCATCCACGCCCTGCCTGTGTCCAGCCAGGCTCACGGAGGCCCTCAGGGACCAAGTGCACTCCAAGAAACCGAAGCCCAGGACTGGTCCAAGCCGCACTGCCGGGAACACGGTGCAGTCGAATCCCTGACCCAGAGTTTTCCTTCCGCCGGACAGTCAGCTGGGTGTCCGCTGCAGGACAGACCTCTCCTCTTGGGCTAGCCCCTCTTTCCACCTGAGGGCTCCAGCTCCCTGTGACCGGAATGCCTAAGGCACACAGACCTCATGACACGTGCCCTTAATCGTCAGGCTCCCCTCAGGTGGAGGGGCAGGTAAGGGAAGGCGCCGCTGAGTCGCCGACACTTCTCCCCTCGAGCGGTGGGGAGCAGCGAGGCAGCAGGTAACAGAAGCGCCGGGAGTCGGAGGCCTGATGGGCTGCTCCGCTGTCCCCAGGAATGGCTTTGGGGTGCCCCCTGCCCCGCCAGCCTTCCTGTTAGCAAGCTGCTCTGTTCACTTTCCTCTACTCCATCCCGTTCTTCCCAAACTAGTCCTCCACTCCAGGCCAAGGATCACTCCCTGTTGCTTGGTGAGGCGACCACAAGTACCTACAGACGGCGAGCGCCTCCTTTCCCCCTTAGTCACCCTGGGCCAGGATGCAGAGGCCCGAGTGTCCCCCCACGTTGCCCCTCTCTCAACGCCGCCACCAGACTTGGGCCCAGCAGCCCGGTGCCCACCTGGTCACCCCACCCAGGCCAGAACGTCCCCCTCCTTAAATTCTTCACCCGAACAGGCTGCCCTCATGGTGTGGGTCCCAGGCAACCACAGTGAGCCACTTGCATCTCACATCCATGGTGACTCCTCTAAGGATGTGCCTTGAAGGGTTCCCATCTTCTCTGGTGGCAGCCTCAGTGCCCGGCCTGTGGGCGCCATGCATACCTCCTGTCTCTATGTCCTGGCCCAGCCAGAAGGTCACACAGTGACCCTCCAGAACCAGGAGGCCCTCCACGTCAGAAACAGCCCCTTACTGAGACACCCCTGAACCTGGCTGTACACTGGAGTCACCCAAAGACCGTTCGGGACTCCAGGAGTAGGTGATGTGTATTCCTAACAGGCTTCCCAGTCAGGACTGAGAACAGCCACCCTGAACTGCTGCCAGCCCGGCGATGCTGCTCTCCGTGGGGAGTGGTTTCACAGCCCCGGCAAAGGGCTGCAGCGCCTGGGCCTGGCTAGGAGCTTTGGCTGCTCTCCTCCGACCGCTCCCCACCCATCCAGGGCCTGTGTGCTGGCTTCCCCTGAGTTTCTGCCTTGTCCCCGCCTTAGGGTCCCAGGTCCTCTGTGCACAGCCCTGACTTGCTCCACTGGAAGGGTGCAAGGGAACTAAGCCCTCTGGCCTGGACAGCGCGGCCACCCTGCCCTCAGTCTCAGCCTGGCAGCCCCAGGGATGGGTGGAGGGGAAGAACAGCGCTCCCCTCGGTCCCAGCCTGGTGCCCCAGTGGGAAAGCACAGCGCTCCCCTGGGTCCCAGCCTGGTGGCCCTGGGGGGAAGCACAACGTTCCTCCTCTCCACATGCACCTCTCCCGCCTTCCTGGCCACATCTGGCTTCCAAAGGAGAGAACCTTCTCCAAGGAGCTGGAACCATTAGTGCCTTTCCGGCCTTCCAATCTTTCATCTGGGAGTTTTACGGAATTTTATGATCTGAGATCATTTTCTGTAGCTCTTCACAAGTGCCCACTTACAGGGCACTGAGATAAACGTCCGAACAGACTGGGAAGTGAAACGCTAATACCCACTGCTGGTAACAAAGAGCAAATATCAGAGCAGCCTTGGCGCTTGAGTCTCCTGGACAATATGAAGAGATCAGAGTGAAAGGGCTGGGAGGATGGCAGGGTCACAGCCGAAGGGACGGGACAAAAAGAGCGTGGAGGGGACCGCTTCAGTTCTCTGTGGCCAAATGCAAAGGGGGTTTCTCTTATTTGTACCCCCCTCCACCCGCTGTCAGGAGGCTGCAAAAATTCCTTTTGTGATCAGTCATTTTCAGGGAAATTTAAGATGCATGAAACAGGCTTTTCATCCGAATGTCCCCTTCCAGCCTAGGAGATCTTTATGGGATTAAGCACACAGGAATGGGAAAGGGCCCCAGACGTGACGGTGTCCTGCAGGTGTCTGAGGGGTCCCAGGTCTCGGTCACAGAAGAGACAGCCCCCTGCCTTCCCCTCAGAGTGTGTCAGCCAAGGGGTCTGCTGGGGAACCCCCAGCACCCCCTCACTACACCACTGCCCACAGATCACGGTCTGGAAGCTGCACAGAGAAACGGGCGATGGAGTTCAACCCCGAAATGGCACCCTTGATCAGGAAGAGGTGACCCTGAGCCGGCCTGCTGCAGCCTGAAGAAGAGAGGGCAGTGTCCTGATGAGTTCGGGATCCGGATGGATTTGTTTGTCAAACGACGGCTGGCGTGTCAGGGAACACAGGGCAAGCGGCAGAATGACTGAGTCTGGAACCCTCTGCCAGAAAACCACAACCTTAACCACAGCCAAACAGAGTCACACGTGTGTAAACGCAAAGACAAGTTTGGGAGGAGGTCCATGAAACGGAGAGCAGAGGCTGCTTCTCGGGGAGGAAGGGGTGGGGAGGGTCTCTCACATTGCACACGACATTCTTCTGCATCATTTCCATTTTCATCTTACATGGGTTAAAATGTCTTTTAAAACAATACAGAAATCACTTAGAAACCTACACATTTAGGGATCACTGTGGACCCCCTCGTGGAGACCTCGGAGGTGGAGCAGCGAGATTTAACAATGGAAACAAGCAGAGCACAGATGAGAGGACCAACAGCCGGGAAACGGTATTTTTAGCTGCGGTGGCTCTTTCCTTCAAAGGCGTAGGTTTCATATAAAACCAGGCAAACCTCCTACAGAGTCTGCCTGTTTGCAAGGAGTGATTAGCATAATACTCCTCGCAGGAGAAGACGCCTGGCTCCACTCTGAGGCAGGAGTGCCTACTACGGGCTGGCTTCTCCTGAAATAGAGTCTGAGCAGAAGAGCAAAGTCTTATCAACGGAGACGAAGGCCCGGCCTCCCACCAACGCCGAAAAGCCGCCTGGGGCTGGGGCTGGTGGGTGCGATGCAGCCAGGCCAGGGGAGATCTGAGACTGCAGCACCGCGTGGGAGCCTCCTTCCTGTGTGGCTACTTAAATCACGTGTGCCTCGTGTAAGCACCTTCTTCCGATTTCCAGAATGGAGGGTCTGGGGGCCGCCTTTCTAGATGCCCCTTCCGAGGGGGAGGCCAGAGCCAGGTCAGGGCTGCGGAAGGCGGTGGGGGCTGGGGAGACAGCCGGCAGGGGCTGGGGCCCAGGGCGCTCACGCCTGTCCAGGCCCACCCATCCTGCCTCCCTCTCTGGCCTCTCCTCCCCGAGCTGGGTTCCGCACCCTGTGGCCACTATGCTTGGCCTGTAGGCGCGTCTTTGATGGCTGTCTTTCCTCTCCTAGGAGTCCCCCCGCTGGCTCAGGAAGACTAAGCATGTAAAGGGATGCCTGAATGTTTCTCCGAACACCACAAAAATGAAACAGACGCTGTGACCTTCCCAGAGCTCTGGAATCACAGATCCCCGTCTTGGGAGCTGGGCTGGGGACGGGTACCACCGGGCAGCTGCCCCGTCTCAGCAGGCCCGGCACCCCATCCTGGGGGGAGTGTGCCCTTGGACCGCGGGACGGGGCCGGGGCAGAGTGTGGCAGTGCTGCTGCTGCTGCAGGCACTGCTGGCAGGGGACAGGGCAGAGGGCCGCAGGGCAGGGGAGTGAGGGTGCAGTCCTTTCTCCCTCGTGCTCCCCGCAGGGTCTTCCTGCAGAGGGTCAGGGGACCGGGAAATACTCACAGGCAGGGTGCACAGCTGAAGACCTGAGAGAGCAATTACCGTGCTACTTGGGGGTGCCGGGAGAAGCAGAAGGAACTGGACTGGGGTGGCGGCTCAGGCTTGAAGGGTAGGAAGGAAGTGAGGTAACCCCAGGAACCTGCCAACTGCTCAGGCCAGGGGCTACTGGCAGAGGGGGCGGGAGGCTCCTTAGGAGTGGGCTCGAAGGAGGCAGGCCAGTCTGTCAGGAAGGGGATCAGCTCACATAGGAGGAAGTGAGAGGCTGACTCCTCCCTGGGGACAGATGAGGCAAGTTGGCTGAGCTCAAAGACACCTGGGACTAGCTGCCCTTGGGACTAGCTGCCTGACAGAGCCACATGCGTCAGGGCAGGGACGTCTGGGTATCAAGAAGGTCTGAGACGGAGTCCAGGTTATTTGCTCATACTGCCGGCCCCGGGACCACTGAACCTTCCAGAACGATGTAATGGCTATGTCCCTTGTCAAGCAAGGTTCCTGAACCGCTCCTTAACCAGCCTCTGGTATCTGAGGAGGCCAACGGCACAGCTGGAGATGGACAGTGAGCAGCCCCATCACCATGAGCCCTGGGCCACTGAGATACTGCACCTACCAGCCAATGCCTCTTGAGTTCTGGCCAACGACACCTCATTGACCACAGCGGCCTGTGACGGCTCGAGACGAGACCCCCTATCCCCAAACCCTCCAACATGCGGAAAACCCTGGATATTCTTTCTCTGTAATCAAACCACTTTATTACAATGTTCTCCGCCCAACTGGACTCAGCCTTGCACCCCAGTCTTCCTTACGCCCTATCTGACCTTTCTGACACCACAGGCGATGGAAGACCAGATCCGACCAACCCACCGCTGCTGGAGGGCATTAGCCACAGCTCCCCTGCTCCTCGGAGGAGGTTTATTCACAGCCTTAGGACTGGGGGCAGGAGGATTGGGATCAGCCACACATTTCTACTACAAGCTGTTCGCAGACCTCAGTCGAGACCTGGACAAGGTGGCAGAGTCCCTGATGGCATTACAGACCCAGACAACCTCTCTGGCAGCAGAGGCTCTCCAAAATCGAAGGGCCCTAGAGCTCCTAACGGCTGAAAAAGGGGGAACCTGTCAGTCCCTAAGGGAAGACTGTTATTTTTTTTCGTTAATGCCTCGGGGATAGTTCAGAACAAGGTCCGAGAGCTGAGAGGGAGCATCAGACTTGGACAGGCCGAGTCAGACGGTTTCGATTTCTCGGGATGGTGAAAGTCGTCTTGGGCAAAATGGCTTCTCCCACTTCTCGGACCCCTCGCAGCCTTGTTCCTCATCCTGTCGATAAGACCTTGTGTTTTTCAGATCATCCTCCGGAGGGTCAGGGAGCTAACCCAGACGGCTACTGGACAGATGTTGACCATAGCCGCATACTCCAAGCTCCTGTCCAGAGACCCTGAGGCCCCCTAAAGGTCACCGGGATCCGGCCACGACCCTCAGCCCCAGCAACGCCCCAGTTAAGCAGGAAGTAGCCAGAAGCGATAATGGCACCCCTTATCCTATCAAAAGGGTCAAAATGTAAGGCCGGACCCAGGGGGCCATGACGGGCTGCCCCTCCTCTCCCTCTTGCCGGCGGGGGAAGTCCCTAACAGAAGGAGCCTCCCAGATCCCGAGGACCAATGACAGCACACTTCGCCAGCTAAAGCCGCCCCACCCCAGCCACGCAGAAGGACCTGTCAGCCTGCGACGCCTCGGCCTGGCGACCTATCCAAACCCCCGTCCATTAACCTGACCATCCCTCGCAACGAACGTATGTAAGCCACCTCCAACATGGTCTGGGGCGGACTTCCTCGACCTGCCTCTTTCGGGTCCGGGACCCCCGCCCGGGAGCGCTTCGCCATTAAAAAGCGTGTTAGACACTGTTTTGGTGTCCTGGTCTTTTACCTAACAGGCCCCACTTCCCTGCCATTCACGGAAGTGTGGGGCACGGGGCTCTGGGAGCTCAGGCAGTCCCCCGGCTCGGTGCCACCCACCCAGCGTGGCCGGGGCGTCTCTCAGCACTTGCACATGCCCGCCGCAGGTGCAGAGGGCCTTCTGAGCCTGCCCGGGGCCCCGCGAGGGCCTGCAGCCCGGCCCCGGGCTTCTGAGCATACTCTTTCTACGGCACCTTCTCCTACCACCTCCCCACCATCGAGTGCCTTATCCTCCATGGCTCAGGGACTCCACATCTCTTCCCAGAAGCTTCCCTGGACCCCCTCCGTGCTGGGCAACCCCCCGCCCCCCGCCATGTGCTCCCACAGAGCATCACCGCTGCTCAAGTTTGGGGCCCCCCAGGAGGGCACTGGGACCCTGTCTCTGAGGCCTGCTCGGTGCCGAGTGGAGGCTGGCACAGCAGCAGCAGCCCCTCCAGAGCAGGGCGGGAAGCTGAGGACTCTGATCCACGCTCACCGGGCGGGGTGGGGGGTGTTGCGAGCGCTTGCTCCTGGCAGTCCATTCAGAGACGAGGACTCTTGCCTGGCCTGACAGCTGTGGCCTAATTTCCAGGGCTCTACCCGGCTCCTTAATTTTACCCACTTGGTATTTTCATTCCTGAAGCACGGGGGATGGAGAGGGACTGGGGTGGGGGAGGCGTGGAGAGCGGAAGGGCTGAGCGCCTGGGGCTGGTGGACTCGGGCACTGGGGGCAGTACAGGGGGGAAGCATGGGGTGAAGAAGGCTAAAGCGGTGGCTTTTTTTTTTTTAATTTTTAAAAGGAAAAACAACAACAACAAAAAGCCAGCTCCCAAATCCTACCCCCTGATTTTCCTCAGTAAGCGTTTTCAACCAGGTCACAAATGCACTGGCTCTATAGATTCTTGGCTCCAAACCACATTTCAGGCAGCCTTTAAAAGCTAATTCTTGGCGTAGCTTCAGCTGAGCCTGAGGAGAGGGAAAACTAGGGCACTTTTATGCTCCGAGAAAACATAAGATCCAGGTCACAGCTTCTTGACTCTGCTGAAGCTGCCGGGCACCCCACCTCCCCTCAGGCCCAAACCTGTGGACCCCCACCAAGCCTGCTGTTTCCTCCAGAGCAGGAGCCACAGCCCTGGGGCTCATGTTTCCTAGTCACTCGTCTGCTGCGTCACTGGACTGCCACCTGGGTAAAGGCAGGAGCGTGTGCCCAGGGCTGGCTCGGGGCCTGGTAAGCCAAGGCCGCCCCAGGACCAGCCCCGGAAGAAGGCGTGCACCTGCGACCCCGCCGCTGCCTGGGTGAGCCTGTGCTCCTCCCTGCCCATCCCACAGTGCTCCTGCCCACCACGACCCGAGGGGTCCCCCTGCAGACCCCGGGTCTGGGTCTGTAGCGGCCTAGCCCGGGCGTGGCACAGGGCAGAGCCCGAGTCCCTGCCTGTGTGAGAGGCCTCGGTTGGCCCTCAAGGCCCCTCCTGGGGGCCAAACTGAGCCCCAAACCCAGACTGAGGTGCCCCTCGCCCCTCAGTCATGGCCCGGGGCCAACACGCTGGGGCACAGGTGGGGAGACAGCACGAGAGGCCTTGCTGGAGGCTGGTCTGGTCTGAGTCCAAGCCCAGCTCCTCACGCAGTGACACAGAGCGCACAACAGACAAGTCCCAGCCTCTGGCAAGGTACAGCGCTGCAAGTGGAAACCACGGAAAAGGGACCAGACCAGCTGGAGGCCCGAGTCCTCAGGTGCCGCTCCCCGCCCACCTGCCCCCGCCCCCCTGCCCCCCCCCGCCCCCCCCCCCCGCCGTGGTGGTCTCCCCGCCCACCTGCCCCACGTGGTGGTCTCGGGCAGGTCACAGGGACACAGGCGGCTCCCCACCCCCCATGGCTGGGCAACTGGGCTGCAGGCAGAGGGGAGGGGCGTGCCTCCTTCCACCGCAGCCCTGGAGGGCTCTCGGTGTCGCCTGCTTCATACACCTTTTCAGGCAGCACTGCGTCTCCTGTCCACAGCCTGGGGTTCTGGTTCCAGAGCCAATTTCCCATGAGCAGCAGCCCCTCCTCCCCGTGCGAGTGGGGCACAGGCCCGGGTCCTGAGACCCCAGCCCGGCACGGGGCTGACGGGGAGGAGAGGCCTGGGCCTGAGGAGGCCTGGGGGGCTCCTGCTTCAGG
Source organism: Capra hircus (assembly GCF_001704415.2). Taxonomy (NCBI): domain Eukaryota; kingdom Metazoa; phylum Chordata; class Mammalia; order Artiodactyla; family Bovidae; genus Capra; species Capra hircus. The sequence continues at coordinate 2,714,540 of NC_030825.1, read as the reverse complement.
CTCGCCAGTCCATGTCCTGACTGCAACCGTCCAGACGGGCAGGGCGTGGGGGCGGGGACAGAGGAAGGGAGGCCACGGGGTGGGGGTGGGGGGGGGGGAGTCTTAGTTTGCTCAGCGGCTTTCTCGCCTACACTTCCCTAGAAAACAAGAGACAGCGACAGTCAGCCAGCCACAGAGCGCCTGCCTTCCAGGAGCCGAGCCCAAGGGAGCAGCCGCGGACGGCACTGGAGGAGCCAGGGGCTGGGAACGGGGCAGCGGGAGGGCCAGGCCCCCAGCCCCGGCTCGCTGACAGACATGCAGAGAGGGAGGGGGCTCCATCGCAAGGACCCTTGCTGTCACCACCAGGACCTCCCGCACCATCACCAGGTAGCAGACACTCTCCGGAGCACCGTCTTGCGGGGACACTCAGCCCCCAGGAACTAGCCCCGCTGCCGCAGGGGAGAACGGCGCTCAGCACAGCAGCCGCGGCCCTTCCTCCGGAGAGCGCTCCGCTCTGCCCTGCCCCGCCCAGGGGCCCACGGCCCTGCGGGGCGCAGCCAGCAGGTGGAGCGAGGCACAGGGGCCACCTCCCTGCCAACGGGCAAGGCCAAAGCAGAGAGGCTGGCCGTAGACAGGCTGAGCGGAGAGGTGGCACCACAGGGGTCGCCGAGGTCCCGGGCCTTGCGGCCCACGCCCCGGGCTGACTCGAAGGGCCAGGTAAGGCCCCTTGTCGCACTGGTGACTGTGACCCCAAGACTGCTGACAACTGAAGTTAGATCTAAGCGGCTCTAACCCGGAAGCCCTGGGGTTCAGCTGACGGGGGCGATGGAAAGAAGGTGGCCTCCGAGACCCTGTTCAGTGCGGAGCTCTAATGCCTCTGGGCTTTAGGCGGATTGTACTTGGAGTCCAGCGTGCTGGGAATGCTTACCAGACACGGGCAGCTCCATGGTTGGTTCTCACGAGCTCCTAATCCCCTGAGAAAAGCACCACAAACCGTAAAAAATGCTGAGAAGCAAAACGTGTCACCTGAACTACATCAGAAATAAAGAACTTCTGTTCATCAGAGACACTTTTAAGGGGGCGATAAGGCAAGCCACACAGCAGGAGATAATTACAGTACACACGCTGGAGAAAGACTCGAATTCAGAACATGTAAAGAATTTCCACAGATCAAGGAGAAAGTCACCAAAAACCCAACGGGGAAATGAGAGTTAAATAGGCTCATTGCAAAAGAGGATATCCAGAAGGCAAAAAAGCCATGAGCAGTTCTTTAGCTTCATTGGTCTTCAGGGAAATGCAAATTAAAAGCACAAGGTGAGGGCAATTCCCTGGTGGTCCAGGGGTTAGGACTCTGTGCTTCTAGTGAAGGGACCACTGGATTCAACCCCTGGTGGGGGAACTAAGATGCTGCAAGCCAAGCAGTATGGCCAAAAGCCAAACAAACGAAACCCCGTCAGGTGAAACCACCACAAGCCTATCAGAGTGGCTGAAAGCAGAAAGGCTGATGATACAGGTGCTGATGAGGGTGTGGGCAGCAGAAGCTCTCACACGTCCTGGGTGCAAGCAGAAACCGGCGCAGCGAGGACAGTCACCTGTCACAGCTAAACTCGTGTATGGCCCCGCGCCGGCAACCCCAGGCGTTATCTAAGAGAAATGTGCACGTGTGTCCACCAGAAGACAAGGGAGGGGCACTCACGGCAGCGCCATCCACAGCAGCGCCAGAGAAGCGGCCAGCAGGCGGGCAAGTGAGCCCCTGCTCCTCACACAGGGCGGACGAGGCAGACACGCGACCTGCTGCCATGCGGGACACGGCGCCTCTCACAAACACACGGTGGGCCCAAAGAGAGCTTGCAAGAGAGCACAGACTGCATGCTTCCGTTTATATATAGCTCAAAAAATCAGGTTAACAACAACAAACCCTCCAAAAACCAAAACAAAAAAACCAGGCACACGAATGTACAGTTAGAAATCAGGCCGGTGCCTACTTGGGGGAGGAGGAGTAGGGAGGAGACGTGAGAGGGACCGCTGGGTGCTAGCAACGCTCTGCTTCTTGATTTCCTCACTCGTTAACCTGGATACAGGGACCCGGCGAAAACTAACCAAGCTGCAGGACACTCAGGTTCAGGCCCCTTTATATGGTGTGGTGTTATTTCATGAAAAATTTACATTAAAAAACAAAGGCATCGTGCAAATCGAGCCACAGAGGGAGGAGAGGCTGCCACGGGGGCCTGACCAGGAGACGGATGTGCAGCACAGAAGCCAAACGTGTCAACGTCATGCGGTGAAGAAAAGAGAGGGCTCTGCCAGAGAGACGGCAAAATGGCAGAGAAAACGAGGCAGAACCAGGGACACAGGAGGCTCCGAGTCTACCGATGGCGAGGCTGCGGGTGCAGACGGAGCTCCATTACACGGCCGGAGCGGTAGGTTTCGGGGGAGTGAAACGAGGAGGCTCAGATGGCCCCATGTTCGGGCAGGCAGTCACGGGCGAGAGCAGGAGCTGGGGCATGGGACTGCGACCGCAGCGCCAACGGGCATGTGGCTGGTGGAGACGGAGCAGGAGACACACAAACTTCACGCCCAGGAAAGCAGCATCGGAAGGGAAAGAGTCACAGGCAAGGCTGGAGACAGATGCTCAACAGAGGGCTGGAGAAAAACGAGATGCCTCAGGACTGCACTTGAAATCTGTCTCAGCTCAGCTTCAAAGAGAGAGAGAGAGGCCAATATGGGTGATGTGAGCAACTGTGATAAACCAGAGGAAAAACAAACGAGCTGGGAGGAGAGAGGGGTTGAGACTTGTCCTTCTGAGCAAGAATCAAAACGGAGATTTAGACCAAGAAAGACAGTCAGTCCCTGTCTGAGAGCCAGGCAGTTCTTGTGAGATGATGTCATCTAAATACAGACCGGAAACAGGCCAGCGTGGCGGGTGGGCAGGAGTCTGGAGGCCCGGGGCCTGAGGGAGACAGGGAGGGACTCGCAGACATCCTTGCTCCCCTTCTGAGTGGGGACAGGCAGAGGCTCAGAGCCGGAAGAGGGCGGCGAGGGGGTGGCCACAGCAGGGTTCCCTATGGGTCAGTGACGCCTGGAGAGGCTCCTTCCAGCCAGGCTGAGGAAAAGCAAGTCCAGGCTGGACGCTGGGTGGTTTTCCCCCATGGCCTCCAACACCCAGGAGACAGCTAAGGCTCTGGGTTCTGGGCTCCACGGCGGGTGTGCAGCGCCCCCGCAGGTGCCCTGAGACATGGGTGAGGGGCGGGTGCAGGGGCTCCTGGGACGCAGGGAGACTCGAGGGTGAGGGCAAAGGCCCAGCGCCCACGCTCTCCTGGGAGCCGAGCTGCCAGCTTGTGAGGAGACTCCCACTGCCCACCCCAGACCCCACGAGCGTGCAGCCGGGCTTACAGAACCCCCTCCCCGCACGCTGTGCTCTGTCACGTGGGCAGGTGCCCACCGTCTGAGCCTGCATTTGGCGCCAAGACTCCCCCAGGCCAGGGCCCTTCCAACGCATCTGCTCAGAGATGGGAGCTCTCCTTCCACGTGGAAGGGGCAGCTGGTCTGACGCCTTTCCCAAACAGCACGTGATGGAAACCCTTCTGCGTATTTTACTGAAGATGAGTATGAGTGTGTGTGTGATCTCTGCGGCTACTTGCTCAAAGAATCTGCTTGTGGGGAGAGGGGAGGACCACACAGGGGCCTCCCGGAGCAGCCTTCTCTAGGAAAGCCAAGGTGAAAAGCAACAAAGGCAGAGCTTTCTGAGAGCCTGACTTCTGCAACTGCTGTTCCAGGAGCTTCAAAGCACACTTAGGCCGAGGACACCCACTTGTCTCTCCTGGCTCAGATGCGGCCCTACTCCAGGGAGGCGGAGGATGAAAGTGGCCTCGGGGGGCCAATTCCAAACCTGCTGATATTCTGTTAAGTTGCTCCACTGTGATCCCCGGCAGCTACTTCCTAATTAACTGAGCTGTCTGGCTTCCCAAGGTCAAAGCTTTGCTAGTTTCCTGGCGTCCTGAAATGAGGTATAAACAGATCCAGCGACAACTACAGGTTCCACAACCTCTCAAGCTTCAGAGAGAAATTCGCTGTCTAGTTCCCAGCCTCTGGCTACAGTGCAGGGAGCTGAGGCTTCTCAGGTGTGTGGACTCAAAGCAAGCGCTTTTACCTGGAGGCTGGGACGGCCCAGCAGGTGCCGCCACCCATATGATGAGGGTGGAGGCCTTTTAAGGCACCCCATGTGGTGGGCACGGGGTGGCTCCTGAGTCCTTCCCCTCCACAGGTGCTCCTGGATGTGGGGCAAACCGCTGGCTCCATGTGTCATGTGGCTTCCCTCTGCCAAGTCCACCCGTGCCCTCTAACCTCCCAGCAGCCCTGCTCAAAGCCTCCATCCCCCGCTTCCATCAGCACCCCCTTCAAGGATCCAGGAGGAAGGACCCTTGGAACGTGGGGCCACTTCCCTCTAGAACTCCCCAGACTCCCAGAGCATGCCGCATAGGGCTCTCTCTGCCCAGCACGTCCTCTCCTCCCCCACACCCCTGGCTGTACCTAATTAATCCCAGCCTGACCCAGCAAGGCCCACAGCATGTGGCTTCCACACTCCAGAAGGGAAGATGTCACCTCTTGCAGGGAACTCCAGTGTGCACTAGAGTGGGTTCCACAGGGAGGCCAGCATGTGGGCTGCCTAGGGGAGGCGCTGGATGCTGGCGTTTTGCCAAGGACGAGAGAGCAGCGGAAATGGACCGGGCTGGGCTCTCTGCATTTTTGCCCCTTCCAGGGACATCTTTTCACCTTTGCAGGCAGGGCTTTCTTGCAGGCAATCTCTGGCATGTCGGCTCGGGCCACCCTGCATTCACAGGCCCTCAGCGTCGTTCCGCTTAGGAGATGAAAGTCAGGAGCTGGCTGCGCAAAGCAGCTTCTGCCACACGCTCCCTGCGCTGTCCTGCGTCTCATCTCCCAGATGTACCCTGGCCCCTGGAGAGGAGTGATTGGGGAAGACTCCAGAAGGTTCCCACGGGCAGCTGGGAAGGCTGACTGAATGCTGACAGGGAGAGGAGCTGCTCCTGAGAGGGATGGAGCGGTCGCCTGGAGAGAGCCCCCAGCCCTGCTCAGTGTCCCGTCCCCTTTCCCTCGGCGGAGGACCCATCAACACGGACAACTGACGAAGACCCCAATCCTCCCGCAGCCCGAGGAGGTGCCTCGGGACCTGTTTCTGCAGACAGACTCAGGGGGGCCGCGTGTCTGTCACAGCAGTGTGTTTTTACTGTGAACGAATGACGTGATCCGTTAAAGGGGCGCAAGGGAGAGCTGAGCCAAGCCTCCCAGCAGCTTCCTCGCAGGCTGGGGGCCGTGGGAAAAGCTGCTTTTCTGCACTGCTCTGTAAACAGGCTCTAGCCAGGTCCTTTGATTCATCTTTCATTCACACCAGCACAATGGGCTCTGGGGGACCAACCAATAACCCCGGCAGGTAAGGTGGCACGCAGAAAGGAACAGGGTAACGGGGTGCCACCGATGCTGAGTGAACTCCAAAGGCCCGCGGGATGCAGACGGCGAGCAGGCCCACGGTGTGGGCTGCCCCAACCACAGGGGCTGCCTGTCCCTGGGAGGAGCGCACGAGGACAGCACAGCGGAATTTCCCAATTACGGCGGGAAAACAGAGCTACTCTTGCGCCACCGCGCCCCCTCCCGCCCCACAATTAAAACTCAGTCCAGTTTCCAGTGGCTTCCTAGCCCGGGCTCCGGCCCCACCACCCACCCCAGCAGCTAGTTTCCCACTCCACCCGCCCTCAGTGCGGGGCTCATCTGCGGAGCCCGGGGGCGGTGGTGAGGGGCCACAGGATTAGCAGGGCCTTGGCCACACTGGATGAGCTGCCAGGCGTGTGTCTGTGTCGAAGGAGGGCCAGAATGAACCAGAAGCCGTACCCGGCGGGGCTTCTCGGGGTCAGGGTCTCATGGAAGAAAGCCTCGTGACAGCTCCCCCCCCGCCCAAACTTGGGCCCCTTCCCAATGCCTCATCTTGGGGGCTTCCCTTCCTCTCGGGAGGGGGCTCAGGACCTCAGCCACCGTGGACGGGGCTGGCTGGGGCTGCAGCCGAGTTCACAGCACAGTCACTGGCTGAAAAGAAAGCATTCTCCGGCGAGCCCTCTTTGCAAGGCAGCAGGGAGGAAGGGGGGCGGGGAGGCACAGCTGATTAGGCCCCAGGCCGCCGGAGGGCCGCGCTGGCCGGGGGTGAGCGTGCTCAGCCGCGCGGCTCCCGCACAGAAGCAGGCCTTGTCAGGCTCACAGCTGTTGGGTTGCGCTGCAGTTCATGTCGCAGTTTATCAAAGAGGCTGCGTTTTCTCCCTCCTCTCCTCTTCTCCGGAATATAGTGGGACGGTTCGTGGGAAAACAAGCCCTGTGCTTGTTCCGTTTGCACTGGCTGGGGGGTGGTTCAGGCCAGAGGAAATGTACACACACACCCACTCGGGGCCGGGCCAGGCTGCTGGTGGTGCCCCGGGAGCCAGCGCTCGGCACAGAAGGTTGGTTCTCTCACCCTCTGCCAGGCCGAGTCTCCCCTCCCCACAGATCGTGGGGCAGGGGAGGAGGCCGAGGCTGCGTCCTGAGGCCAACAGCAGCAGCCCCCCGCTGTGCGTGGGCGCCAAACGCACAGCGTCTCTGCACCTTGCTCTGCAGAGCGACGGGGCAGGCGCGATGACTGCATCTTACAGTCAGAGCAAACTGGGCTTGGAGCCGGTCCACACAGCTAAAAACCGAAGGAACTGGGATTCGAACCCAGGGTCGTTTGACTTGGGAAGCCCCCTCTTCAAGCGGCATCTGCCTGACCGCCATGGAGCCCTGGGGCGGGGGCTGGTGTGGGCAGGGCTGGCCGCTCACACCGCCTGTGCTCAGCATCCGCCCGCCCTGAGTCCCTGCAGCCTGAAGAAGGACCTGGGCCCAGGGCAGGGCACAGCAAGCCTGGCTGAGATCAGGTTTTGGAATCCCTGGCCTCCCCAAACCCAACATACCTCTACACAGTTACGCCCACCCGCTAACAAGGCCACGTGGACACGGAGCAGATGTCCACCCCCCACAGGGGCTCCATTCTCGACCCCCACGGAGGGGCAGCCTGGGAAGGCCAGGCGGGCGGGGAACCGCGCCCCAGCCTGCAGAGGGTCCTGCCGCTTCCTCAAGGCCAAGACCCCCAGCCAAACGTCTGTCCTCAAGAACTCCGGACGCCTCTGTCCTTCCAGTTGCCGACCCTGGACCCTGAGCTAAATGCACCACTGCAGGAACAATGGCTAGCCACTCATCTACAGAAAGAGTCTCTTTCCTTTCTTTGCTCAACGTTGGGGGTTGAGGGGAGCAACTTATAGCTGGCTGAACACCACAGAGAGGGCGTTAAGACACATCCACTGTCTCTTGTCAGACCTGTGGCTTCACCTCAGCAGTCTGCATGCACCATCAGCATGCGCTTCTATAAAGCCACCAGCAGGAAGTAAGGAAATGAGTCGGGAGGCAGTGGGCAGGCTGACCCTCCCAGGCGCAGGCCCCAGCGAAGCTCTGCTGAAGGACCTCGACCCCATCTGACCATGAGGAGGAGGAGGGCACACGGCTTCAGGCCCTCCTTCACGTCAGGCGGCGGGGCACACTGGTCTGCCTCCCAGGGCTAGCGTGGCCCCGAGGACGCTGTGACTGGACATGACAAGGGCTGCTGCTACTTTGGGGGGAGGGCAGGATGGCAGGAGGGACCACCTTCCGTCCTGCCACGGGGCTCTCCACCCAGGGCTGGGAGAGCACGCTGGCCTAGTGGACTGGGAGTGAGCCATGCCCGGGGGGCAGGCGCCGTGTCCATGGAGGCCCCAGTGTGGTCCTTGAGGGACGTGAGCCCCAGAGCAGTGATGGACTCAGCCCCATAAGGCCGAGGGGCAAGGACCCTCTGCGGAGCTGGGTGCTGCGAGGTCCTGGCGTGCAGGGTGGGCAGGCCCCTCAAGAACCCAGCTTGGCCCTCTCTCACAGACGGGACAGAGGCCAGCTACAAAATCAGAGGAGTGCAGAGGTCTGCAGCCCAGCTCCAACTGAGCCAGGCAGGCACGTGGCCTCCTCTCATTTCCCTCCTGCAGAAATAAAGATTCCCACCAGCCCAGGAGGCCTGGGAGACCCTCCAGAGTAAGCGAAGCCTCACCACCCTGAAGGCTCTGAACAGGACCACGGGGACAGCAGGACCACCAGCTCCGTGAACCCTCGGCACTGAAGGGAGAGGGAACACCCCTGCACACGCACACACGCACCCACGCGGCCCCCACTTCCGGTCCATGCTGTCTGGGGAGGTCGGTGACCCCCCAGCACCCTCTCCCCAGGCCCCGATGGGGCATGCCAGGCTGATGGAGGCTGGAAAAACCCACTGCAGCGGGGCTCTCCAGAGAGGAAACTAGCTACAAACTCCTTTTTCAAAGGCCCCTCTCTCCACTGGTTTTTGAAAGTCTTCCAGGCAAGGAGGACTCATCAAAAGAGCTAGCTAGCTGCCACTCATGTGGGGAGAGTCTGTCATTTTCCTGGTGGGGGGTCCCTTCAGTCCCCAGCTCGATGTGAACACACACACAGAAACCTTCCGCTTTGGGCCAGCGAGGTTGAGGATCCACGTCTACCCTCTGTAACCACGACTGTCACCTGGGATCACTCTGCCCCTCAGGGGCCTTTGGCGCTGTCTGGGGACACTTCTGACTGTCCCGACAGGGGCGGTGAGGGTGCTCCTAGCCCCTAGTGGGTCGGGGCGGGGGACGCTGCTCAATACCCCAGAAGGCGCAGAACACCCCCACCATCGAGAGTTAACCAGCCCCAGACGCCGGCATGCTGAAGCGGACAAGCCCTGCCCTCCTCAAGCTCAGGAAAGCAGGGGGCGGCGACACCCGCCACCACCAGGAAGCCCTGTGTGGTCCTTCCCAACGGGCAGGGACTGTGCCGTCCTGTTCTTTGCCCTTCCGCCCCTCCTGAGAATCAATCCTTTGACCACCCCCAGGGTGGCCACTCCCCCCTGGGGCTCCCCCGTTTCCTTGCCTTTCACTCCCTGCCCATTCCCAGCAGCACTCAGCAGGCTCCTCCCCGCCTCCTGCCCCTCAAGGCTTCCTGTGTCCCCCTCTCTCCCGGGCGTCTTTCTGCCTCTCAGGCCCCTCTTCTCAGCCTCCTCTCCCGGCTTTTCCCTCCTTCTGCAACCATCACACACTGGAGGAGCCGAGAGCCCACGGCTGCCTCGACCCCTTGCACCACGTGAGGATGAAACTCGAGGCCGTGGGAGAAGGGACGCTCCCGGAACTGACCTGATGATGAAGGCGCCTCTGACCTCCAGGAGCTTCCGCTCGCTGCTGAACCTCTTGAGAAGGTTGATCATGAACTTGTAAAAGTAGGAGTTCATGGTCGGGGTGGAAGGAGAGCACTCCAAGCTTTTGGTGCCTACAGAGGAAGGGACAGAACGGGGTTTATTCTGCATGCCCACGGAAAGGAAACAGTTATCGACGCCAAAAAGGTGGGGAGAGTCCCTGTGCAACCAGATCAGGGAACACCATCAATCAAGGGCCACGCTGGCAGCAAAAAAGCAAGGACCAAACACGTGCGCGCAAGCTGACACAGCCCTGCTCGCTACAAATGCACCCCTCCAGCGGACACTCCATCACTTAGTGAAGACTCCCTACATGAGACTAGGCGCTAGGTGCCAGGTGTTTCTGAAAAAACAGAACACATTTTAAACTCATCATCCCAATAAATAAAATACACCTGGGCTTTGGTGGGTTAAGAACAAATGGCAAGTCATAGAGAAGAAAGAGGGAAGGCAGGCACAGCCGCAGTGGTCGATAAAGCCGACAGACCCCTCCAGAGGCAGAGGCCACACCCCTTTCCCACTGCCGCTCAAGGAGCCGTCAAAGCGGCACCCGCTGGCAAAACGCGACCAGGCGTCTCCACCGGCACCCGCTGTTCTGCATCAGACATTCCTCATCTTCAGGCACAGACGCTCTATCAGAGTCGCACCCTGAAGACCTCGAGGCGGCTTCACAACCAGAAGCACACTCCAGGCCTCCCCCTTTTGTGCCTGGGTGCTCAGCCGTGTCCCACTCTGTGTGACCCCATCGACTGTAGCCCGCCGGGCTCCTCTGTCCAAGGGAGTCTCCAGGCAAGAGTACTGGAGTGGGTTGCCATTCCCTTATGTATCCCAGCTGAAAATACACGGCAGGCTAGAAACAGCACCCCCGGCCCCGCCCCGCCCCCCGCCTAGACCCTGGCCCTGTGCAAGGCATCCGGCGCAGAGGGGACCAGGGTGGGGCTGGGGCGTCCTGCGTCCACACAGCCCTGGGGGCGCCCCGTCCTTGCTTTCTAGCATGTGCTGGCCTCGGCACACTGGAGAGCAGGGGTGGCGATGGCAGGGCTCCTCACGTCCACCTGCCTGATGCACGAACAGGGCATCTGGTTTCTTTTTGGTGACAATTTAATTGCGATGCAACTCATATACTATCACGTTCACCCTTTCAAAGGGTGCCGTTCAGGGAAACAAGCAGGGAGTGGGCTCTCTGGGAATCAGGCTTGGCTGTGCGAGGGGATATCAGCTCCCAGAAGCGTCAACCCAAAGCACGAGTGTGTGGAACCGTCGTCCAGAGCATAAGCAAGCCTTACAGAGGAGCCCTGGCAGGCCGACTTCAGCAGGTGCTGTGGCCAGGAGGCAGCAGTGAAACCTTCTCCCAGGAGGTCTATTGTTTTGCTGAACTCAGACTTCCTTATATCCTTGCAAGGTCCTTACAGGGAAGTGGCTGGGAACTAGAAAAGGTGTTTCCTGATTTTTTTCCCCCCCTGGCTGTGAACTGGTCTGTGAGGAGGCCTCAATAGGAGCCACGCCTTCAAACTACTGTCCTCTCTCCGGAACCTCCTGGACAGCTCCTGTGAATCGTACCCGGGGCGAGCCCTTCATGAGAAGCCAGTTCAAGGACAGGCTTCACGGCACTTCTCGTCTACAGTGTGTTGTTCTGGGTCCCTTTCCAGAAGAGCCTGGCCCAGGGCCGTCCTGAGTGTCTCTGGAATGGCAAATAGTCTGCTCTCCGCCCCGAGTGTCACATTCTTACGGATCAAGTTACTCCAGGCCCAGCTGGGGCTGACTCTGAAGAGATGGCTGTGGATACAGCTGTGAGGAGCCCCATGTCCCTGTCACCACACTTGAGGACATGACTTCTGCTGCCCCCATGGAGGCCTGGCTGGAGGGCATAGGCTCCCCCAGCCCGTGGAGGTACTTGTGGCCTGGGGTCCAGTGCCCTGCAGCCTTCTGGGTACTGGGTGACCGTGGCTCCTATGTCCCTGTCCCATCCATTAGCAGGCTTAGCTTCCATAATATTCCAGAGGACAAAGGGATCAAAACAACTGACCATAAAGAAACTGACCATAAAGAAATCCTCCCCACCTGGGGCCACGGCCTCCAGGTCCTGGGGACTGGGTGACTTGAGCAGGCACTGGGGAGAGGTCCTGGGTGGCTCGGTTCTTACAGAGGCAGTGGGCGTTTCTTGGCTGCACTGTGTGGCATGTGGGATCTTCAATCCCCAACCCCTGTCCCCTATATTGGATGGTAGATTCTTAACCACCAGACCATGAGGGAAGTCCCAAACATGGTGTTTAGAGATTGGCTTGGGCGTCCACCACACCTGAGATCAGATTCTCACTCAACCCCTGACTAGCTGTGCAACTTTGGACAAATTTCTTAACCCCTCTAAGCCTCAGTTTTCTCATCTGTAAGATGGGGGTAATGAGCTGCTGCTAAGTCACTTCAGTTGTGTCCGACTCTGTGCGACCCCATAGACGGCAGCCCACCAGGCTCCCCCATGCCTGGGATTCTCTAGGCAAGAACACTGGAGTGGGTTGCCATTTCCTTCTCCAATACATGAAAGTGAAAAGTGAAAGTGAAGTCGCTCAGTCGTGTCCGACTCTTAGCGACCCCATGGACTGCAGCCTACCAGGCTCCTCCATCCATGGGATTTTCCAGGCAAGAGTACTGGAGTCGGGCGGGGAGGGCAATGAAAGCCCACATTAAATGAGACAGAAGATGTAATGTACCAGGCCTGGGGCCTCCTACATAGTCTGAACTCGAACAAGAGGGGCTGTTACCACCCGCAAACCTGCCCTAACCAGGAGCACTGCGTAAGGCAAATGGGTCCCATCTCCTGAGCCACAGCTGCCTCGGGGGCCCACGGTCAACTCTGGAGGTCCAGGCCCACATGGTGGACCCTGGAGCTGAGGAGGCCCTTAAGAGGGAGGGGTGGGGCAGAGTCACATGTGGGAGACGCCGTGTCGAGAGGGTCCTGTTCTCACAGTGCAGTGGTTACCATGGAAGCTTCTGCCCTTACTTCAAAGAGCAGGAGGCTGGGAGCAACCTAAGTGGGCACTGGGTGCCTTCCGAGGCTGCCGGGAGAGGCCGTGGAGCTGCCCGAGGCCTGTGGCCCTTCTGGCTCCGCCTGCCAGAGCAGACTCCAGTCAAGGCTGCTGCCCTAGGAGACAGGGCCTTGCAGGGGCGGGCGGGGAGCCTCGGGGAACCCCGGGGAGGGCAACACGGGCTGGGCCAGCTGGGCAAGGGCAGCCGCCTCTCCCGACCACCAAGGATGGGGTGGGGGCCGCCTCGCTCCCTCCTGGCCTCCTTTCCCCGGCCCACCAGCCACTGCTCTGACTGGCCAAGCGGCTTGAAGTGGAACTGGAGAGAGGGTTCTGGGCAGGGCTGCAGGCCTGGGAGGGGAAAAGGGGTGGAGAGAGAAGGAAGTCTCCAGGAGTGCTCCCACGGGGAGCGCCAGGCCTCTCTCAGCTGAACTCATCTCTGCCCGACCGCAGCCTGCTCCTCCCCGTGGGGCGCCCGCCTCTCGCCTGTCTGCACGCGCAACTGGATTGGCCTCTTTTCTCGCCAGCTGAGAAGAGCCCGGGGTGAGGGACTACGGTCCCCGGGATGGGGTGGTCAGGGCCCACCCCCTCAACATGTGCTTGAGGGTCTGCCGGGTGGACAGGCCAGGGCGAGGGGCTGTGGCCCCCAGGACGGGGCGGTCAGGGCCTGCCCCCCAACACATGCTCGAGGGTCTGCTAGGAGGACAGGCTGGGAGGCCTGCACCAGGAGGGATGGCGGGTGCTGGTCGGAGGCGAGGGGCGGGCTGGGAGCAGCCTGGTGTCAAGAGGAGGCACCCTTCAGGGCCGAGGAGAGCAGGACTCCTTCCCTCTCCTGCCGAGGACCGCTGGCTTGGCCTCTGCTGCAGAGACGCGGGCTCGGGCACGAGGCTCACGTGAGCATCGCTGGCCTAGGGCAGGCAGATGCCGCCAGGAGCACCGGGTGTGCAGGGCCTGGCCCGGGGCGGGCAGCCGGCGAGCCGGCGCTGCAGATGTTCCTAAGTGAAGCCTGATGCGGCGACAGGAGGCTCTGCAGAGCGCCGACAAACAGCCTCCCCGGGACGTTTTGGATTGAGCTCTGTGGCTGTGACGTGTGCGAGCCTCACATGTCAGGATAAAAATAGCTCTGGCCTCAATACACCACGCGCTACAGTTCAACAAAACCAGATGCTAGAGCGTCACCGCCCCGCCTGGGGGAGGTGGGGAAGGGCCCACGGACGCCCAGGGCAGGTCTGGCCGCTGCCTGGAGGTGGGGGTCTGCGGGGGTGACACCTCTGGGCCGGTCCTGGCGGGAGCCTCACAGACTCCAGGAGCCCACGGCCCAGCCCCTGCAGTGAACGTGCCCTGAGGGCGGGGCTGGGACGGGGAGGCTGGTGTGACCAAGAGCCTGTGCTCAGAGGGAAGGGGCTGGGATGGGGTCTCAGGGGGCGGGCAGCCCCCACGTCAGAGGGCCCAGCCCCCTCTGCGGTGCGGACCGATCTAGCACGCAGTTGCTTTGGCCTCTGTGCAAAGGCCAGCAAGTCCTCTGCCCCGGGCAGTCCCCCAACTCCAGGAGGCTGTCCAGCTGCCTGCTTCAGAGCACGAGAGAAGAGGAGGGGCGCAGCAGGGCCTGGGAGCACCCCTGGCTGGTGAGGGGAGGGGGGCCACGGGAAGGGGAAGGAAGTAGGCTCCTGGGCCAGCACTCTCCTCAAGAGGTGGGCTGACCCACGGGGAGGGGCCAGTGAACTGGCATGGGGAAAGTGCCGAAAACACAGCCCGGTCCCAAACGAGAGCTCAGCACGTCAGAGTCACCGCTGTCCTCGGGGAGCTGCCAGGGACGGCTTTCCGGGTTAGTTTATCTAACACCTTTAGAGTTTATCTCTGCATTTGGTCATACCAGGCTGGGCCATAAGCAATGAAACTGAATTAGAACACTCATCTTTGCCTACATGTTTGGAGGTGGGAGCAGACAGCCTTGCGCAATGACTTGAGCAGTTTCATCCCAAGAGCGGGCCGGAAAGGAAGGTTGGGAAGGCTGGGTTTGGGGGCAAACATCCGTCCCGGGGGACTTGGTCGCGCACACGTCACCACATGGCTGTGTGGGGCCCAGCTTCCTCCCCTCCTGCAGCAGGGCCTCGACCCGGAGCCCTCCTCCCTGCAGGCCGCCTTCTCGGAGTCTGGCAGGGCCCCAGCTGTGTGGAGACAGGCAGAGGCGGCGCAGACACTGCCAAGTCACAGGGGGAGCCAACTGGGTACTTTCATGTCATTTCACGGAAGCCCAACTTAGGGAGACGGAGCCCTCCACCGGCTTCCCTCGGGGCCACCCACCCGGGCAGCTCATGGTCCTCCTGAATGTCCCAGCAGCGGGCCCCTCCCCAGCCCGAGGCTCTGCTGGGGCCAGGAGTGAAGAGGGTTGGGCAGAAGGGAGACCACCGCCTCCACCCACACCGCTCTGCACTGCAGGCAGGGCTGTCCCTGCCAGGCCAGGCGAGAGCACCGTCCCCAGTGGGCAACGCAGCCTGCAGCCCCGGGCACCACTGCACTGACACCAAGGCCAGCACAGCAGCTGTCCAGGCCGGTGATGGCCCGCCGACGCACTCCATCTGCACGGTCTGAGTTTACAGGCCCGACATGCAGGCACCGTGCCACTGGTCTCATCTTTACTAGGCTCCCTGCCTCCTTAGTTTTCCGAATTCCCTTAGTAGGGGTGGCAGGGCGGGTGATCTGTCTTAAAGAGACACAGCCCTGCACCTGCAAGTTCTCAGAGCTGTGCCCTGGTGAGCCAGGGGAAGGCAGATCCAAACCGGAAGACGGTCTACCTCACACCCTCTGTGTGTGACCAGCCGAAGCAGACAGAAAAACCCCACGTGTGCAGAGATGCCGTGGGAGAAAGGACGGAGTGTGTATGCGTCTCCAGGTGCCCTCTGACCTGTGTCCTACACCAGCGCCCACCTCCTGCCCTCCCCAAGGTGGCCGAGGCGGACGGCAACAGGGCACAGCCCTACTTCTGGTTACTGCCATGAGCCTGACCTTGAGAACCACGGCTCACCTAACAGACCAGCCGTGGACTGTGCGCTGGGTGGATGCCACCCGCTGATAGGGCATGCAGGGCACATGGCGCCGTGAAACCCCCGCAGCGGGGAGTCTCACTGGCTGCGGACACTTCCGTGGTGCTCTTTCCAGGATGGAATTTCTTCCCGTCTGGCACACTTAGCTGTTTTCTATGAATCCAGGGCGAGGCCCTGGCTGACGTGAGCCGGTCTGACAGCCTTGGGAGCTGGGACAAGTCTTCATCACCTCGGCCTCCCTGGCGGCCCAGGCTTCTTGACAGGGCCAGAAGCTGGGGCGCAGAGCTCTTTGCCACCCAAGCTGCTCCAGCTCCTGCTCCGAGCAGTGGAGGGTGCTCCCGGAGCTCCCCAGGCTGGGCCCTGTAGCCTAGGGCTCCCACCCTGCCCCTCCAGGGCGGGCTGTGAACAGCTGCTTTCCGGGCCACGCCTCCGCCAGCCAGGAAGCGCTTCAGTCATCTACTTCTCCGTACCTTCTCCCTCCCTTACGGAGGAGGGGCAGATCAGACAGCCCCAGTGGAGAGGGTACGCGCCCCCTGCCCGGGGCTGTGTCACCACAGCCTCTCCCCGAGGACGTGCGGTCTCGGCTTCCTGGGCAGGGAGCTCTGGGGGCCGCCCCCACCCTCAGGAAACCTCCTCTCAGCGGCCGGCCCCGCTGCCTCTCAGTGAGCCCTCCACCCAGGCTCTGGCAGCCCAGCCACCCGTCCGGAGACTGCAGGTTGGTGCCCAAGTGCTGATCTGGGGACCTAGGATGGATCCTAGGGGAGGGGAGCACTTGCACTTGCGCGGTCAGGATGCGGGAGCCTCCCGGCTGCAGCCCAACGTCCAGAGGAAGCAATGCGCGGGCTGGGACACCGCTGCATCCTGCGGAACCAGGGAAGGACGCTGGGCTGCCGCAAGAGCCCCTGACTCCTTCCTGCCTTCAGTCAGAAGCAGCTGGAAACAAGAGCAGCTGCAGGCGGGGCGTGCACAGTGGTCACAGCCTGGGCCCTGTGGGACACCCCATGGCCGGGGCTTGACTTCAGGTGTCACTAGGGAGATGCCTTCCCTGGTGGCTCAGCTGGTAAAGAATCCGTCTGCAATGCTGGAGACCTGGGTTCGATCCCTGGGTTGGGAAGATCCCCTGAAGAAGGGAAAGGCTACCCACTCCAGTATTCTAGCCTGGAGAATTCCATGGACTGTATAGTCCATGGGGTCACAAAGAGTTGAACATGACTGAGTGATTTTCATTCACTTTTTGACACACAGGCCTTCTGGGATTGGCTGGCAGCCCTGGCCCCTACTTCTACCGAGCAGGTGCTCTCAGGGCCAAGGACTGGGATGCCTTTGGGGACGGTGCAGTGGGGCTGTGGGGGGGAAGCCACCACTGAAAAGGCCCCAGATGTATCTGACTCTTGGCTTTTCCATCAGAGGAGGTCTAAGACCTCGTATCTGGATGTCAAGAGCTGCTCAGGGGACAGAGACACCCCAGACAAATGCCCAAGATTCGCCGGGTATGCTTCTTCCAAGCTGCCTCCCTGGGCATTTTCCAGGATTGTGTTGCTGGAAGGCAGTGGTGTCTCCCTGCGAGGGAGGACCCGGGAGTCACGCTGGCCCCAGGAGAAGAGCCACCTGCGGCTGGAGGGACCCCGAAGTGGGGGCTCCAGGGGCGTAGCGGCCACCTTCACGTCTGAGGACTGCCTGGAACACCCTGTCTGAGCTATCCACTCTCTGGCCTGGGCCGCCTGGCGTGTTACTTTTAGCTTCTCGACGAGGTCTTTCACCCATGAGACCCAAGCTCTGGGCTCCCTGATTCCTGACCAGGTGACGGCACCCCAGGGGAAAAGACCATTGCTGACTCGGATGGTTTCACATTCAGCCAGTGGCTCAAAGGGCCGAGAGTGGCAGGGAGATGAGGGAAAGGGCTGTGAGGGTCTCCTGTGAGGCTGGGGGCTGCTGCACTGGGAGGCGGGAGGGTCAGGCTGCCTGCCGCCTGCAGAGCAGCACATTGCTGGCCCTCATCCCTGGGAGCTCTCGAGATCAGGAGGGTGGCCCAAGAGCAGCCGGTCCCGGATAAGACTGAGCAGCGCCGTGCCCAGGGTCCCCGAGGCCACAACCATCCAAGAAGGGAAGACTCACCGGGTGTGTTCAGCAGGCCGGCTCTGCTGGGGGTGGGCGCCTGGAGCTCCGAGTGGCTGACCCGGAGGTCAGGGCCATCGAGGGGGCCTGGGTCATCTGTCTGGCCTGCAGGGGAAGAAGCAATTTCTGCCAGCACCTCCAGATCCTTCAGGATAACCTGGGGAGAGAAGAAGAGGATGATGGACAAGCACCCCCATCCTGCGCCGTGATTGCTGATGGAGAGCTGCCTCCAGGGGCACCAGGCCGCTGAGGGCCGCCCGGATTACGGCTCTGAGTGCTCACAGACTGCTGCAAAGGATGCGGACTCAGAACAGAGGCAGACAGCAGACGGCAGGAAGTGGGGGAGAGGAGGTGGGGTCAGCTCTTTCAAGGATTACTGCTCTCTGGTCCCCAGGAGACGAGGGTCTCAGGCCCAGGGCCCAACCTGTGCAGTGGGGGCCCCGGGCTGGCCAGGCCTCGATGTCAACCAGCACTCAGCCACATGCTGACCCCACCAGGGCCACAGTGACTCACACCAAGTCCAGTGGGTTATTTCCCTATCGGAAAATATGCTTGGGGAGACCCAACACGCCTGAGAGGCCTGGCCCGTGAGATGTCCGCACCCTGAGTGGCCCCGTGAAGGAGGGGGAGGCCAGAGGTGGCAGCTGTCCCGGCTCCGAGCCGGAGGGGAGCCCTTGCCTGTCCTCGGTCTCGCCTACAGGTGTCTCCTCAAAAGGAGCCAGCTCTCGTCCACGAGCGGAGCTCGGTGCTCACAGTCCTGGCTTCACTCTCAACCCTGACATCAGTCGCCTGACTCTGAACCAGTGAACTCACCATACCCGCCTCCCCAGCTTCTGCTGAGTGGTGCCAGCTGAGGGCCGGGCCAGTGCTGGTGAGAGGAGAGGCAAGACCACAGGGCCCTGGGCCTTGTCCCCATGAGAGTGACCCTGGGGAGACAGGCGGCCCACAAGCTCTGTGACAGCAGTGCCTATGCCCCCGGGGCCGGCAGCATGGCCTGAGGGGGGTTGCCGGGCCTCGGAAGTGCTGAGCCCAGGTCTGCCAGGGAACTGGGGGTAGAGGGAGGCACGCAGAGCATTCTCTTAACCAGCAGAAGCTTTTCACTGACGCGGGACCAGACCCAGAGGCACATTCCCGGAACCTGAGCTGCAGCCCAGCCCCAGAGTGGGGTGTGGGTGGGGGCGGACACCAGGCAGGGCAGGTCATCAAGGACCGTCACCCAGACACAGGGGTGGTCTGAGCGCGGCTTTGCAGTGGGCCAGGGGGCTCAGGCTCCTCCTGTGTGCCCTGGGGACTCGCCCTCACCAGGGCGCTGTGCCGATCTCAGGAGCTGCTTCCTGCACGACTTCTGTGCGGGGATCTTGGGGCCGAGCCTGCCCTGCATGGGGACAGGAAAGGGACAGCGGTGCACACACCCAGGCCTCCAGCCTCAACTCTGCATCAGGAGCATCTGCGTCACTTGTCCCCGCACGCCTCCTCCCCCTGCAGGACCACATGCTTCATATTCCACATTCTCTCGTTTTATAGTTTAACATCAACCCGCAAATGCAGACCAGACACTTCTGTACAATTACAGCCGGAAATACTGTCTACAGGTTCCTTTAATCCTGGCCACCCCTCTCATGCCTACATATCAAAAGACTTGTCTCTGGCCCCCTGGGGGCTAAAGCCAACAGACAGGTCAGCTTGGAGCAAAACCGTGTGTATTTGTGTATACACACACTAGTGGAAGCCCCCTCAAGCGGGAGCTGGAGAACAGCAACACTGTCTCCTTCAGCCTCTAGAGCCAAGGACTTGTGAGGGGCTGCCAAAACGGAGAGCGAGGAATGGCGTGAAGAGGAGATGGGGAGTTGGTGGGGAGCCACTTTGGGGTTCTCAGTCCAGCCCATCAAGTGCAGCCACTGACTCTCCCCCAGTGGACCAGCAAAACCACAGTCCAAGCTGAACGTGGCTATGGGTGACCACCATCCTGACGCAGGCCTAGGCCAGGCCTCTGCCTCTGCATGTGGAGTCGGGGGGCGGCCCCGGGGGGCGGCGTCAATGGGGAGCCTGGGACAGCAGCGGGGACCACAGGAGCCACCCTCCACTGGACCTGGCTCTGGTCTCTGTGCCAGCAAGGCTGTTAGCGCGCCTTGTCCCTGAAGACCTCACAGCCCTCGGCAAGGACACGGTGGTCTCAGCGGCCTTGGTCACACTCAGGGCCTGGACACAGGGGAGAAATGCCCCATGCGGCCTTAGGACACGCAGAGCCAGTCCCCCTGGCAGCGCGCAGGCTGGCTGGGCCCATGCCGGTGCTGGCCCGCGGTCCTGGCCCAGAGGATGGGAAAGGCTCACAGAAAGCGGGAGGAAGCCACGCCAATTAGTATGCGCTACACAGCTTTTCGCAGAATGAATATAAAACACTTGTGCTTTCTTTTTGTGTGAGAGAAAGAAGCGGGGAAGAAGAGGGAGGGAAAAAGGTTACAAGAAAGCAATATTCTGCAGGAGCAGGAGGGCCTGCGGTTACCAAGGCAACGGCTGGGGGGTGGCGGGGGGCGGGGGGAGGCGCATCAGCTGGTCCCTGAGCGAGCTGGCCACCAATGGAAAGAAAAGGTCAGTGGCAACTGGGGAAGAGAGCATCCGACAGAGCAGCTCCGGGAGGAAGGCGGCCGGGGCGAGGGGCATAGGGTGCCACACCCACCACGGCTTGGGGAGCAAAGTGAGGGAGGCCTTCCTTCTAGGAGGCGACCAGACAGCAGCAAAGGGCACGTTTCAGCATGGGAGGGGAGTCACTGTCTAGATGGGCCACAACAGGCTGTCAGCCCCTGCCCTCCAGCGGGCCAAGGACAGTCTCCTAGACAGCAGCTGTTTCCACCCCTCACTGACTGGTGTATCCAGGCACTCTGTCCCTGCAACGTGTCCACAGACCAGCCCTGGAGAACCCCTTGCTGCAGGAGGTGCCCTTCTGTCTCCTGGAAATGCTCCTGCCTGCCCCTTCACCACCTCAGGACCAGGGAAGACCCAGAGCTTTGCAAGGCTAAGCCCCCAGGCCTGTCCTCTCCTCCCACCCAGACCCCTGGACACAGAGTCCCAGGCGAGGCACCCGGCAGCTGCAGAGCTGGGCAGGAAACGGAAGATGGATGGTTCTGGAGAGCTTCTGCCAAGAGATGTCTGGAAAAACCTTCCATTTCTCTACCCACAGGTCTCTAAGAAACTCAGTCCAGAGTCTGGCTAGGCCCCTGATCAGCTGACCAGACCCCAGATGTCAACAGGTTCAGCCTTCCAGTCCCACAAGCAGGGAAGGAACTCCCTGGGCTGGGCCCTCCGCAGTCCCGGCCAGCAGAAAGCCACGCGAGTTTCTGAGGGCTGCGTTGGGGCTGGTGGGGAAGGGGATGAAGGCTGGAGGCTTGAGGCCGAGGTCTGCGGGCACCGCCCAGGCCTAGCTGATGCCTCCGCCCAGAAGAGGGCAGCTGCAGGGCCATAGCTGAGATCCTGGGAAGGCTGGATTACCCCTTATTCTTGGGGAACGGAGCTGAGAGCAAACGAAGGGCAGCTAGGCCGGGCCTACACAGCAAGCCTTGTGGCCTCCTGCCTCCTTCCGCACAGGAGCCTGTCCCCTTCCTTCACAAGGGCTGCAGCCCAGGGGATCAGGTCTCTCGAGCCCCGACACCTGGCGGACTCATCCAGAGAGCCCAGTCCAGGAGGCTGGGCCGCCAGCCCAGGAGGGGCACCCAGGGAGCTGGGAGTAGGGGGAGGATGTCCGCGGGCCCCGGCACAGCTCCTGCGTGCCCGAGCCCCTGTGCCGCTCTGGGGGGCGGCAGCTGGCACCCACTGGCCCTCGACACAGCAGACCTGGGCTGGAGAAAGCAGCGACCAGCCCCAGCCTGGCCTGAGGGGGCAATGTTCCCAGAACAGCTTCCCACTAAAGGGGCGGGGGCAGGCTAGGCCCAGCACCCCGGGGAGGCAGCCCACAGCCTTGCCTTCTACACCACCGGAGCAGCTCTGCCAAAAAGACTCCCAGATCTGAGGGTGGGAGCAAGGGCACTGCTCAGCCTTAGACCTATTTTCCCACTGAGGAAACCACCCTGATTAAGCCCTTGTACGCCTCGGTAAAGCAAAAAACAACTTGAATAAAAGAAACATGAATTGTCTTGGTTTGTTGCCTGACTTTGAACGCACGCCCTTAGGAATCAGGAACAGTTTTCTTTCCTTTTTCTTCTGTTCGAGTGGACTCAGAAGTCCTTCCAAGGCGCCAGTTCCGTGCCATACTGCCAAAGGGCAGCCCCTGATGCTTATTAAGTTCCTCGGTGACAGCAAGTGGGGGTTCTGGCAGCTGGAACCGTCCAGCCACCGCCCTGAGGGGAGAAGGGGACAAGGCCAGCCCGGGTGAGCTGGCGTGGAGATAAGGCCCCCCAACTTCCCAGGGTGAGACGGCGTGGAGACAGGGCCCCCATCTTCCCAGGGTCAGATGGCGTGGAGACAGGGCCCCCCAACTTCCCAGGGTGAGACAGCGTGGAGACAGGGCCCCCATCTTCCCAGGGTGAGACGGTGTGGAGACAGGCCCCCAGCTTCCCGTAGTGAGCCGGCTTGGAGACAGGCCCCGCCCCCCCGGGGCTTCCTGTTGAAGCCCTTGCTCACTCGCAGCTCTGACTGGCAGGTGCCCTGCAGGAGATGAGCTCTCCCTGTGAGCGGGCAGGCATGGGGAGGGGCCTCTGCGCAGGGCAGCCTGGGGCAGCTCAGTCACCAGGCGACAGCCCGAGGGGCCGCTTTCTCCAGGGCCTGGCCCGCGACGACCAGGACGGCCTCCCGGCTGCTGCTGGGTCTCTGCTCAACCCCAGCCCAGTGTGAGCCCCACTCAGCTCTGTCCAAGTGGGCAGGCCCAGGCCCCCGCGAGCGAGGAAGAGGGCAGAACGGGCCACAGTGTGCTCTGCTGCCGTCTGCCCGCCTCCTGCTTAGGCACGCACCCATGAAACGCGTCTGGGGTACCGAGCGCTGCAGTGGCACAGATAGGGGCCTGGCCGGCCTGGAGGGCGGAGGAGCGGGTGGTGTACTGACCTTCACTGACTCACGGGGCCCCAGGCCGAGATCCCGACCTAGCTACCTCACTTCTCTGGGCCGGTTTCTGCTTGGGAGGGCTGCTGTGGAGACGGTGAGGCCTGGTGCAGGCTGGGAGCCGAGCGAGCACCCAGCATGCTCCTGTCCATAGCATCTCCAGCAGCTCCCTGCCCTGGCGGTGGGCCTTGCAAACCGCCAACAGAAGACGCCAGGCAAATGCAACCAACTCTGCTTTGGCCATCTCCGGAGAAGGAGAAACGGACACACGTCCTAGGAGAGATCTTGGCTGCTGACGATGCCCCAAGTGAGGTGGGGTGGGGTGTGTGTGTGAAAAAAGGGCCCTGGCCCGGCCACCTCGGCGACGGCAGGGAGAGAGGGCATTGAACTGACAGACAGGGGCCTGGCCCCCAGGCTCCCGACAGAACTGGGGCGGGTCCACACCGAGGTTCTCACTCAGGATGAGCATCAGTCACTGGCGGCCTGTGGGGAACCCAGGCCACAAGGCCCCACTGGAGAGAGCAGTTCACGGAGGTCCAGGCTGCGGCCCAGGCAGCTGGGTATTGAAGAGCTCCGGGGGATCTGACGGCGGCCCTGGTGTGCGTGGCTCCCTTGGGGTGCTCTGTAGGGTTGGTGGACGCAGCCTTTCTAGGTGAGACGCCTGATCACTTGAGCTCAGGGAGAGACGCGCTGGGGAAGGTGGCCGGCTCCTCCCGGGAGCCCCAGCCCTGTCCAGAGGAAGGTGGTTCCTGCCCGCTCCCCTTTGTGACTCCTCTCTGGGCCCTACTTTTCTGGCTTTGGGAACCAAACCTCCCCTCTGGGGAGCATTCTGCCCTGAGCTCCCGTTATGGTGCAGCTCTGGGTCCTCACCTTCCCATCAGTGGAGGGAATTCAGACAGGGATAGACGGGAAACCCTCCCGGCACAAACTGTCTTCCTAGGGCAGGTAATGGTAGCCAACAGTGGGTACTGAGGGCCCCTCCTCACACCAAGGAGGTGCCCCCTAGCGCAATGATGGGCCTGAGACCGCAGGGCCCCACCCATGCATGGCAGCAGTCCGCTGCCAAGGGCTCCCCGGTGCCGAAGGCCAGGGCCTCTGCTGGGCCGCGGGGGCTGGGAGCCCCCGTCCCTGGGGCGTGTGGCTGCAGGCCTGGTCTCTCCTTGCTGGCCACAGCTCCTCTCCCCGCCCCTCATTTTCTCTCCCAAGCCCTGCAGGAAGCCACAGGGTCCACCTGGGAGAGGAGAGGACCAGCCCTGAGGCCTGTGGTGGGAGGGCCTGCACGTCCTCACCTGGCCATCAAGTGGCGGCCCGGCTCGCCCCTCCATGTGGGGTGGGCCCTCCGCAGGCGGAACCGAGCTCCGGGCCGCTGCTCTCGCCCTTCGGTGCTCTGGGCTGGTGCCCGACCTGACCGTGTGATCCGACCGTACAGAAACACTCAGAATTGAAGCGCGGGGTGGCGGGGTTGTTTTTGTTTGTTTTGGAGAATGGATGGAATGAAAATTGGGAGCGAAATAAAAACTGAGGCAAGGATATGAGAAGGAAAAACAAGCCCCATTCTTATGGAAGACTGTCCACTTTTGAGCAGGCCGCATTAGTATTCCGGGCAGTGGAGTCAGGACCACACAGTCAGGGCTGGAAGGGACTTAACACGATCCAGCCGCGTTTTAGGGAGGAAAATGGAGGTGACATGGAACTGGTTCCAAATAGGAAAAGAGCCCGTCAAGGCTGCACACTGTCACCCTGCTTATTTAACCTACATGCACAGCACATCACGCGAAACGCCGGGCTGAATGAAGCACAAGCTGGAATCAAGATTGCAGGGAAAAGTCTCAACAACCTCAGATATGCAGGTGACACCACCCTAATAGCAAAAAGCAAAGAGGAACGAAAGAGCCTCTTGAAAGAAGTGAAAGAGGAGAGTGAAAAAGTTGGCTTAAAACTCAACATTCAGAAAACCAAGATCGTGGCATCTGGTCTCATCACTTCATGGCAAATAAATGGGGAAACAATGTTTCCATCTCCAAAATCAATGCAGATGGTGGCTGCAGCCATGAAATTAAAAGATGCTTACTCCTTAGAAAAAGAGCTATGACCAACCTAGATAACATATTAAAAAGTAGAGACATTACTTTGCTGACAAAGGTCCATCTAGCCAAGGCTATGGTTTTTCCAGCAGTCATGTGTGAATGTGAGAGTTGGACTATAAAGAAAGCTGAGTGCCGAAGAATTGATGCTTTTGAACTGCGGTGCTAGAGAAGACTCTTGAGAGTCCCTTGGACTGCAAGGAGATCCAACCAGTCCATCCTAAAGGAGGTCAGTCCTGGGTGTTCACTGGAAGGACTGATGTTGAAGCTGAAACTCCAATACTTTGGCCACCTGATGTGAAAAGCTGACTCATTTGAAAAGACCCTGATGCTGGGAAAGATTGAAGGCGGGAGGCGAAGGGGATGACAGAGGATGAGATGGTTGGATGGCATCACTGACTCAATGGACATGAGTTTGAGTAAGCTCCCGGAGTTGGTGATGGACAGGGAAGCAGAGCGTGCTGCAGTCCATGGGGTCACAAGGAGTCGGACACCACTGAGCTACACAAGTGAACTGAGCCTGAGCACGTTCTGGGGAGGAGAGCAGAGGTGGGGAGGTGCCTCAGCCTTACCATGCAATGGGGGCAGCACGGGGCAGAGGCTATCCTCTCTCCACCGGGCAGCTGCCACACCACCCTCAGCCGTCCCCGGCATGGCTCACTGCTTCGGGCTGGGGCCTGGGGGGCTCAGCAGACCTGGGGCAGCCCAGGGGGCAGGTCAGAGCCAAGTGCATCCAGCCTGGATAGAGCAGTACCCCTCCCAGCGGCACTCTCACTGAGGTGAGTGAGGGCAGACCTCGTGTGGGGTTTAGATGATCTGGGAACTGACAGACCCAGCTTCCAGGGCTGGCTCCTGGCAAGTTATCCCCCTCATGCCTGAGCTTCCTCTCATGTCAAATGGAGGATAATGAAACTACTCCTGGACCACCAGGCAGATTCCTGAAGACAAAGGGTGCGATGCTCTCTGACCAGCGCCATGACCCCATAAACTGGTTTCCACCTCTCCTTCTCCCAGACACGGGGTTCAGCACATAGCACCCCCACGGTTTCCGAAAGAAGCCAGCAAAGGGGGTGTCAGACAGGGCATCCCCGCCTCTCTAAGCTGCTCTCAGATGAAGGCAACAAGGCGGAGCCCTTGTTTCTGGGGCAGACACAGAGGGACAGCCCATCTCCCGCAGCAGGCCTTCCCTCCTGGGGGCACGATCTGCCCCTAAAGAATCTGAGGGTGATGGACAGGTTGTTAGGAAGGGCCAGGCTCAGATGGGGAGCCTTTCTCGGCCTCCTGAAACAGCGGTTGGCAGAGCATGTGGAGACACCCTGCGCTCCATGCAGGTCGGAGCAGTCAGGTGCCTGGCCCAGGTCCCTGGGGAGAAGGGGCACCCGACCATCCTTCCAGACCCTTCTGAAACTTAGACCTTTTTTTTTAATCCTATATACTTTTGTTTAAAATAGATTTTCGATTTTTAGAGCAGTTTTAGGTTTGTAGTAATACTGAACTGAAGCTAACAGAGGTTTCGCACGCACCTCCTGGCCCCGCACACACACAGCCTCTCCCTCACCGGTCTTCCTCACCACGGCAATGTGCCTGTTACAATCAGTGTGCCTGCACTGAGACACATCACCTCTGAAGCCCACAGCTGACGCTGGGGTTCGCTCTGGGCATGTGTGTGATGACATGTGCCTGCCGTGACCCGCAGAGGATCTGAAATGGAGGCAGCTGTGCTTGAGGCTGGGGTGGGGATGGGAAACACCGAGGCCCCTCCGGGCTGGCCACGCCACGGGAAACGTGGAGAGGACCCATCCGTCGTCTGGGGGATCATGGGCAGAGCCCGCCCGGGCAGCTGCGGACTTGGGAGGTGGCCGACACTGGCACCTTCGGGCAGGGAAAGAGCGGCCCTGCCTCCCGCGGGTCCTGCAGGAAGCTCTGCGGATATGCCTCATGTTCCAGACTGTGGGATCAGGGTTGCATTTTCACTTAAAAACAAGTCATTGGATCGCTAGCTGACGGGAGAATTTCTACTTCAGTGCCAAGAATATTACTTTGACACCTGCAAACTTCTTTCTGACAAAAGGGATTTTCAGATCAAGGCTGTGAGGAGCAGGCGGTACTGAGTGAGCAGCCACTTATCCTGAATTAAGAGAAGCAAAGACAACCAAGGATCCCAGGGGGGTGTGGACTGCTGAGCTGTCCCTGGAAGGGGCGGGGGAGGCGGGCAGAGAAACAAGGGCCCGCGGGATGCCCGTGAGGCCACGTGCCCAGGGGCTGGGGCGGCGGAGCGGGGGCTCTGAGGCTCGGCCTCTGCCTGCACCCAGCTCCTGCATCATGAACACCTGGTACACTCTGTCACCCGGGGCCTCTCCCCAAGGGGGACAGGCATGCGGGTCTGTCACCATCACACTGGGAGAGGAAAACATGAGCAACACAGACCGTAGATGGGGTGTCCTGGATCAACAGAGCTCCTGTAAATCAGTGGAAAAGTGGACAACGGGCCAGGGTGCTGAGGGAGAGCTTCTTCCAAAGCCCCACAGCCCTCTCCATGCCGGACTTCTCGAGAACGTGCGGAATAAGAGAAAGAGGCTGGATGCTGGGGATGGCGATAAGCACAAGCTTGGGGGCCACACATGGTGAAACACAGGCACGGAGGCTCAGCGACTGAGCGCTCTGGGGACAGACAGGCTTGGTTTTGGCCCCATCAGTCGGTGCCAGCTACTTCACCTCCCCAGCCTTATTTCCTGAATTGCCAAATGGAAATAATAACAGTATTCTCCTACAGAAGAACTGTCGAGGGTTCTCTGGACACTACAGGGAAGATGTCTAAGCACATTCCCTGACCCTGGGATGACTTCAGACAAGCTGGTGGTTATTAACGGGCTAACTCGGGCGTTGAGGCACCTACGCTGAGTGTGCGGCCCTGCGTGGGGCAGGCCATGGTGACGCTCTATTAGCGAGGGGCCTCCCCCCATGCCGCTCTGGCTGTGGGCTGATCAGACTCAACGGGCTTTCAGGGTCTTGCACCCCCGGAGCTTCAATCTGAGATCAGGGCCGTGCCTGAAAATAACTGGGGAAACCTCACGGGGCACTTTCTGGACGCCCTGGAACGGAAGCTCGCGCCAGAAGAGGGACTTTGTTTTGTTGGTGGCTGCATTTCCACTGCCAAGTACCTAGGACGCCCTCAAGGTCACTGGATTCAGCAGGGGCTACTTAGGGACAGGATTCTGGAGAAGAACCAGGAGGTGGCAGGACCACGACTCAGCAGCGATACTGGGTTCCCAAATCCCTCCCCGGGAGGGCAATGGGAGGGTGGGGACGCGGAACTGCTGCTAACAGCAGCACTGCCTGCCCGCCCCACCCCCGGCAACTGTCCCCAGGAGCAGCTGCAGCCTCCTCTCCACCGGAGGCCCACAAGAGGCGCCCCCAAACCCGACAACATTTGGCACCTCAGCAAATCGAGTTTCCACAGCCGCAGCCTGAACAGAGCTGTTTAACGGAGTGCATCTCCTCCGGCTCCCTCTAAATGCACGAGCACACAAAAACCAACCGCGGGTGAAGAAGGCTGGATGGGGTTAAACAGCTCAACTTAAAGGACTGGAAACTCAGCTGCTTCCACTGAAGTCCTGGGGAAAGACCAATCAGCAAAGTTCTTTTCTCCCTTTCTGTACTGAAATGAGGGCCGTGAGTGTGCAGTGAGTCAGTCCTAATTCACGCAGAACCAGGCCATGTCCACCTGGGCCTTGCACTGCAGTGGCGGGGGGGGGGGGGGGGGGGAGGCGGGGTTTGTGTGTGGGTGTGTGCGTGTGTGGGCCTTGCACTGCAGTGGGCGGGGGGTGGGGAGGCGGGGTGTGTGTGTGTGTGTGTGTACGGGTATGTGGTGGACAGGCAGGAGGGTGAGTTTTCAGGAAAAACAGAGGACCTGATGGGACCTGGAGGCAGACACTTGCCTGTCTGAATCTCTCTGTGGCTCAGGGTCAGGGAGCAGTCAGGCTGCAAGCTGGCTGCCTAGGACTCCACACAAGCCAGGGGCCAGCCCAGGAGAGACCAAGGCACCTCTTGCACAGGAAGCCACGGGCCGGGTCCCGCTTCCTTCTTCCCCGGTCCCGTCCCCTCCTGCTCGGCGCTGGGAGGTCTGCAGATGCGAGTGCCTGCTGCCTCACGGGGCCCAGAGGAGGGCAGGTGAGGGCAGGAGAGGGCGGGTCAGGGCCGGGGCCGCCAGCATCCAGCACGAAGCCCAGAGTGGGCATGGGCGGAGGGCAGGGATGCCCCCCAGGCAGAAGGCGATGCCCGGCTGCAAGCCCTGCCCCTCGGCCGGGAGGCGGGACGTCCAATCAAGAAGGTTCCTGGGCAGGACGCCACTGGCATGGTGCAGGGAGGCTGAGGGTACAGCCCTTGCCCACCCTACTCTGGGGTCTCCACACTCGGGGCACTGCCTGAGAGGGGGCCAGCCTCTCTCTGTAGCTTGTGGTGACCCCCAACAAAAGCAAAGACTCAGGGTCCAAGTTCAAACTGGAGGCCAGAAAGGAGTCCAGCTGACAGGAATCACAACTGATGCTCCGAGGGCTCACCCGCTGCCAGGCACAGCAGCTGGCGTTTCTGGAGACATTTCTCACACCCTCCGCACTGGACGGAAAAAGGGAACCGAGATGCAGGGTCGGGCAGCGGCCCCGGGCAGCGAGGCGGCCGGAGCTCGCCCTCGGGCTTCCCGCCGCCCCTCCTTTCGGCCTCATGGGGACCGGGGGCTCCCTGCAGGACTGGCTTCCTCGCCGCTCAGACCCGGCGCTCATCAGAAAGGCCCGCAGAGCAAGAGCCTTTACTCCCCAGAGGACAGGAGACACAGCTTTCCCCCTGATGGCTGCCCCTCCCCACGCAGGAGCAATGGGGGGACTTTCGGGGTGCTGGCCTAAGGGGACAACAGCAAACTAAGCCCCTCCGAGCTACACCGCGCCCTCAGCAGCGGAGGCTGGCAGCCAGGGCCCCGAGGAGGGCGGGCACCTACCTCGTCAGACTCGTCCGACAGCGTCTGCAGGAGCACGGGGAACAGGCTGTCCGTGTGCCGTGACATCTGTGGAGAGGGGCCGTGAGTGCCCAGCGGCAGGGGCCTCCCACCCTAGGACCGTGCCACGCTCCTGCCGCTCAGGGCTTCCCCAGAACGGGAACGACCAGGACTCTGCCAGGCGCGGGCAGGCCCTGCAGACCACCCCGGAGTGCCACCCCAGCCTGAGGGCTCACCTTGCGGGGGGTCTTGATGTACAGGTGGTAGAGCCACTTGAGGACGGCGATCCTGGTCATCATGCCGATGGCCGTGTCGCTGAGGTGGCAGTTCAGCACCTGTACGATCCCGTCCAGGTGGAGGGTGACTGGGGCCCTCTCCGCGCTGCGGGTGAGACCAGGAGGGAGCTGGGCTGAGGCCCACAGGCCCCTCCCCAGGTGCGCCCCGGCCCCGCATCCCCCACACAGGGCGCCCGGGTGCTGCTCTGCCAGGCAGGAGCGTGGACACCCAAGCTGCGCCAGGAGGGCCAGTACGCTGGGCAGCCACCCGCGGCCCCCTTTCTACCACTGGGCTGCGCCAGAGAAGGTGCAGAAGGGTGGACACCTCTGATGTCAAGAAGCTTGGGACCAGCGGACCTCATGGCTGAAAGGCAGTTCAGCGCCCTCAGCGCATTACGTCCAGAGCCTGTCAATGAAACAAAACCTCCCTGTCCAGAGAGTCCAGGGAAAGGCCCCAGGGACACCTCTAAGTAACACAGGCCTTGCCCTAGGCACCCAAAGCCCACTTCTTCAACAAGGATCCGTGGCGCTTCACCCGGTCACACGCAGGGCCCTCGGCACAGCGGCCGGCCTGGGCGAGGGGCCTTCAGAGCTGCCTCTGAAGTTGTTAATGTTCTCATCTGAGGCAGCAAGGTGGTGACAGGCTCAGCCTGTAGACTGGACCCTGCTCAGAATGCCTGCGCTCTAGGACGGGGTGCAGGCTCCCTGCTCCCCTGGCCCGAAACCTTGCTGGTCTCCAGGCAGAGAAAAGTCCTGCCAAGCAGCCCCAGGAAGGCTGGGTACCTCCAGAACAGACCCAAGTGGGGCCCCAGACAGAGGCCGGGGCTCTCCGGGATGGGGCTGGCAAGGACAAGGGGGCCTTAGGGTGTCGGGAGGGGCTCCCTTCCCCTCTGACGCAGGACGCCATTGCCTGCCTGTACAAAACGGTCTTCTGTGGTATTTCCAGATTGCTCAATTATTCATTTGCGTCAGGAACTCAATGCCTTTGCTTTCCCAATTCGCCTGCAGACTCTCTGAAGCTCATCTGATGTGAACTCCTAAAGGGCAGGGTTCTGAGCTCTGTTAAGTGCTAAATGGAAGTGCTATTTAACATGGTTTGATGATTCCCCATGGAGCTCGTTTTGGGGGCACGAGCGGGCACTTCTAGCCTCTGGTGGCCTGGGGGCTGGGTGTGTGAGGGATGCCGCCCAGCAGACCAAGCCTTGGGGAGGGGCTGCCGCTGAGGCTCCCCGAGAGCCATGTGGCTGCAAGTGCTGGGGTCTTCCGAGGACAGCCAAGCATCTGGGTTCTTCAGCAGCTTGGACAGATGGGGAAACTCACGCACAGACAGACAAGTCCAGGGTGGCAAAGGCAGGCTCCCAGACAGTCTCAGCCACCCAGGAACCCGCTGTTCTTCACCTCTTTCTCTTTCTCACTGTCTATTAGAAATGTAATGCGAGTCGTATATGGAATTTCATGTTTTTTGGTTTTATATTAAAAAGTATAAAGGAACAGGTGAAGTTAAATGTAACAATATATTTTAAATAACCTAATATACCCCAAGGGCTTCCCGGGTGGTACAGTGGTAAAGAATCTGCCTGCCAATGCCGGAGGTGCAGCAGACACAGGTTCGATCCTTGGGTCAGGAAGATCCCCTGGAGGAGGAAATAGCAACCCACTGCAGTATTCCTGCCTGGGAAATCCCATGGACAGAGGAGCCTGGAGGGCCACAGTCTATGGGGTCGCGAAGAGTCGGACGCGACTGAGCACGCACTCACGCAATATGCCCCAAATGTCGTTTCAACGCAGGATCAATATAAAAGTCAACACACAGGTTAGTAACAGACTCCGTCACACTCTTCGCAGCATCCTGAGTCTTTTAACCCGCGTGTCTCCTGCCCTCAGCGTCCTCGGCTCAGACTGGCCGTGGGGAGTGCAGCGGTCACGAGGGGCAGGGGTGCCTAGCGTGCACAGCACGGCTCAGCAGTGGCCATCCAGGGCTGCCCATGCATTTTGTCATCTTCTCTAACAATTTCTGGACGTCCCTCTCCCTGTCTGATCTCCCAGTCCCGCTTTGCCCCATCGCACTAGCCTCCTCCTGGCGTGCTCTGTAAGCTCTCCTTGGGTGGGCAGGATCCCACAGCTGGAGACACTCCAGACACCTTCCTGGAGCCCGAGGTCTTAACGAAATGAGCTCGGAAAGCAGTGGGGAATGATCAGAAGCTCCTTCCTGACCCTGTGAGCCGAGGGCCCCAGGGAATCCCTCTCCATAGCAGAAGCTGCCACGAGGGCCCCAAACCCAGCAGGTCGCTGCCGCATCCTGGCTGAAACGGCCCTCTGGGGGAGGCCTGGAGGGTCCCTGGGACCTGGCACAGCTGTGCCCTGAGCTGCTGGGGGGCGGGAGGCAGTGCCGACCCCAGCTCCCCGTTCCACCTGCAGTCCGGGCCCCGTGGGGTGTACGAACCTTGGGGGTCAGGCTCTAACACTGAGCAGGAAGGACAGTGGTGGCGCTGGAAATGAGAGCTCAGGTTCTGGGTAAGCACCCTGTGTTGGACTTCGTGCTGAGCCATGTGCCCGCACAGCCCTGCTTATGTCCCCCCAGGGCCCTGTGCCCACAGCCGTGTGACTCCCAGTCTGGAGATGAGGCAATCAGAGCACGGAGGCACTAAGTAACCCGGGCACACCACGTGGCTGCGGAGTGTGGAGCCGGCAGTTTGAATGCGGCGTCGGAGTCCAGGGTGGCCCTGCCCACCGCACGGCTCTGCCTCCTAACGCACTGCACTCAAGCACTCCGGCAGCACTGTTTCCCAGGGAGGGGGACACCGAGGAAGCTGCTGCTCATCTCGGGGGGGTCGGTGGGCCAAATCCCAGTGGCCCCAGGTAGCCAGGGTAGACAGTCCCCTGGGCAGCTGGGCTCCTTAACTGACAACAATCCCTAGGTGCTGCAGGCCAGCTAAGCGTGTCTTACCGAGCACAGACACTGAGGGCAAGCCTGTGACTGGCACTGCCCTGGGGCCAGACAAGGAAGGAAGGGTGTTACGGAGCCGGTGTGAGAGCGGGCGGCACCCTAGGTGCCCACAGCAGCCCTCCCCAGACAAGGGGCACCCCAGACGGAGGGTGAGGTGGGCGTCGGCTTCAACCAGCCAACAGGCCTTCGGTCATGTGAGGCAGTCCCTCTGGTGCACAGATGGGACACTACAGGACCTGCCCAAGGCCAGGAGGCCTGGCACGCCCCTCCCTCAGCCGGGGATGCTCTCCTGGGCTCCCACGTCCCTTGGCTGGCTGGAGGTGAAGGACACGGGAGGCCGAACAGTCCAGGGTGCCGGGGACAGGGAGAGCGGACGATCCCGCCTCCGCAGGGCTGCTCTCAGCTACCCCACCGGTGGGCTGGCTGCGCTGTCTGGGCTTGGTGCGTGCTCCATGCGAAGCCGGGGCTCTGGAACCTGGGCTCTTCCGAGCGCGGCACACTGCGCCCGGTGCTCAGCTTCTGAGCTGCTGGTTTGGAGCCAGAGGTATGCACCCTCTACCCTGGCTCACCCTACCCAGAGAACAGAACGGAGCTCACTCAGAGCTTAGAACATATTTCTGTACCAGTTCCAGAGAGTCTAGTTACTCCTGAAAGTGAAGTTGCTCAGTTGTGTCCAACTCTTTGCAACTCCATGGACTGCAGCCTGCCAGGCTTCTCCATCCATGGAATTTTCCAGGCATGAGAGTACTGGAGTGGGTTGCCATTTCCTTCTCCAGGGGATCTTCCCGACCTAGGGATTGAACCCGGGTCTCCAGCATTGCAGGCCCTGGGGGCTTCTGAATTATTTCATGGTGTCTGTAAAACCCTATTCTTACCACTTATTTCTCATAAAGCATCTCATAATGAAGATCATACGTGTACATGTACTATGACTTCCAAATGTGTGGCGCTACTGTGACTGTTAAAATACTGACTTCAGGAATAAAGGTTCTGATATTACTAATACATCCTGATAAAGCCCAGTGCGTCTCTGTGGGAAGCAGCACTTTATTTCTGTAACATCTAACCCTTTATGGCACTCCTATGTTACAGCTCTAATCAAATTAGAACGAAAGTAAGTCTAAAAAAGGAACTGTTTCTGAATTCAGAGCTGCTCTTTTTTTTTAATAAAAGATCTTTATCACATCTTTCAATCAGCAGGTACTAAACGTTGGGAAGCACTGATTTCTAGATCTTTCTGCCTGCCTGCGGCCGCCAGCTATACCAGGAGGCCCGTACTGAACGCCCCCGACGGCACTGGTCCTCCACCACCACACCTAGTCTCGCGTACGGGGACAGAGCCCAGAGCTTTCACCAGACTGCCACCTTGCTGACCATGTCTGCCAGGCGGGCACGCTCCTGTCACGGGAGGGGCACCCCCTGGGCCACTGCCCTCGGTGGGCCTGGATGCGGTGGGAGCGGCCCGCCTGTGCAGGCAGTGCCCGGGGTGAGCGTGCGCCGGAACCCCGCAGCCCGAGTTACGCTTCCCAGGGACCCTGTGAGAGGCCAGCTTCGGGCAGCACCACCCGCCCAGAGCAGGCACCCCGGCCTCCGTCCTCGGCTGCCGCCTCCAGCGGGAGGGGCTGGGCTCAGGTTCCCAGCCCTGGGGCCGCCCCCCTCTCTGGCACAGCCAGTGACTCAGACTGGCAGCTGCCACTAGGAAACCTCCGTCTGAGGCAAACAAAGCGCCAGATAGCGTGTTCTCCGTTGGCTTTTTAATTTCAAAGGCTGGTTTAGCATTTGTTGCTGAACGATGGGTATAAAGCAAGGCTTGGTTCCAGCCAGGGGTTCCCGGCCACAGTGCAGGAATCAGGGCCGCCTCTGGGCAGAGGAACCGCTGTCTCCCCAGTGAGGAGGGGGAGCCGTGCCCCCTGCACGGGGCCTCGGTCACAGCCGATCTCTGGTCCTCCTGGACCGCCCCCTCCCTGTGGCCTAGATTAGTGACGAGGCTGCGCCAGGCCCTCCTGCGGCCAGCTTTGCCCCCTGCCCACATCTGTCCTCTCACACTACCGGAGGGGCTTTGAGACCACATGGCCCTCCCTGCCAGGGCCCTCCGATTCCCAGAACGGATCCTCCGCAGGGCGGGCGAGCCTGCCTGCATTTCCATCGAGACCTCTCCCCTGAGTTCCAGCATCCCACATCCACACCGGCCTCCTGACCTGCTCTGGCAGGATGCCCAGAGCTGCCCTGAACTCTGCTCTTGACGGGCCCACTCACACCCGTTCCTCCTCCTGCTCAGCTTCGGAAATGAAACCAGGATGCCCTGAGCTGGCTCAACCCCGAATCTAGAAGTCCCCTCCCCTCATCCCCCCCTGCCCCCGACTCCATTCCATCCATTGGCCAATTCTGTCAATTCTACCTTCAAAACATCTCCAGCCTATCAACTTTCTCCATATCCTGCCACCTCTTCAGTATGAACCTCCACCCTGTCTAAACGGGACGTGCCAGTGACCCTAACTGGTCTGCGCCCACCTCAGTTCAGTTCAGTCGCTCAGTCGTGTCCGACTCTTTGCCACCCCATGAATCGCAGCACACTAGGCCTCCCTGTCCATCACCAGCTCCCGGAGTTCACTCAAACTCATGTTCATCGAGTCAGTGATGCTATCCAGCCATCTCATCCTCTGTCGTCCCCTTCTCCTCCTGCCCCCAATCCCTCCCAGCATTAGAGTCTTTTCCAATGAGTCAACTCTTCACATGAGGTGGCCAAAGTACTGGAGTTTCAGCTTTAGCATCATTCCTTCCAAAGAAATCCCAGGGCTGATCTCCTTCAGAAGGGACTGGTTGGATCTCCTTGTGCCCACCTCAGACCCTCCTAAACCCAGTCTCTACAGCAGCCCCGACCTCCCGTCCCTCCTCACCCGACGTGGAGACAGCACTGCTACTGAGCTTGTGGGGTTTAAATGTAAACATCCGCGGAACCTGCCGATGCAACAGAGTGCGGGGCCTGGCCGGGCCCAGGAAGGCCTCCCCGAGCGCTCGAGGTTGGCAGCCGGTGCTCCAGCGGGGCACCAGCGCTGGCCCTAATGCCCTCGGGACCCCGCACAACCGTCACCACCCTTTCCCATAACTTCCTGCTTGCGTCTCTGCCCCCACACTGGAAAACCTCAAGCTCAGGGACCACATCTTTTTCTTGGAAACTGCGGGGTTGAACAGAAGCTCTGGATGTGTGACAACAGACTAAAAACAAATAAATGAATGGTGTTCATTGGCTTGCTCCAACAATGTGGGAGAGACCCTAGGAAGAGTCCATACTTACAGTCAGCACTCTGAAAGCACCCCCAAGGTCCTGAGAAAGAAGAGTCAGTGAGAAAACGATGTGAATGGAGAGAAGAGCCTCAGGGTCTGCGGAGAAGAGAGTCTCCTGGGGATGAGTATACGTTTTCTCTTGTGAGTGCCCTGTGTCCCCAGGGCCCGTGCTCAGGGTTGGATTCAGAGGCAAGAACCCCCTACAGGAGGACCTCCACCTACTCCAGCCCCGTAGCCAGCTCTGCCCAACAAAGCGGGGCTGAGGGCCAGTCCTGGGGCTCAGGCTGGGACAGGGTGGTGACAGTCCCTCCCCGGACCGTCATCCGCCTGCAGAGCGCGGCGTGGCTGCCTGGGGCGGCCACCTCCCTGCCTGGCCTGCACCGCCCCCCCGTGGAAGGCAGCGCCACTGCAGCCAGCGCCCCCGGCCTGTGCACACTCCGGCTCAGTCAATCACCGCATGTGCTCCCAGAGAGCTGCATCGGCCTCACATCATCCTGGACGAGCAAAGGGGGCTGGGCAAAAGCGTCTGCAAGGTCCCCCTGTGGTCACCATGCGTTACCTACACTCTTTATTGTTGTCTAGTCTCTTAAGTCCTGTCTGGCTCTTTGTGACCCCACGGACTGTATCCCGCCAGGCTCCTCTGTCCATGGGATTTCCCAGGCAAGGATACTGGGGTGGGCTGCTACTTCCTTCCCCAGGGGATCCTCCTGACCCAGGGCTTGAAGCTGGGTCCCCTGTACTGGCAGGCGGATTTTTTACCTCGAGTCGCCCAGAGCTACACTCTTATACCTTGTATTTGCTGATCTCTCACAGCCTCCAGTCCTTCCCAAGAGGCCATATGTCCCCCAGAACCAGGTGGGGTGGGCTCTTTAGTGTCCTCTGGACTCCCTCATCAGACAGCTTGTGTCCTGCAAGTGCTGGCCCTGAGCAGAGTCTGCCTCAGGGTTTGCTGTGGTCTCCCGTGCCCAGAAGAGATGTAGGTTGCTAGCTCTCCACAAACAACTCTGGCCATAACAAACCACTTACTTGGCTGGAGTGAAGACACTGAGGCCATTACTGAAGCTAGAGTCACAAGAACCATCAGGCCCTCCTGGGGAGAGAAAGAGGAATGAGGCATCACAATAAAGGTCACTGGGGCCTTTAGAAGAACAAGGCCCCTGTTCACAAGGACACACAGACCCTCTAGTATCCCACACCTTGATTCTGGCTCTTGGAGAGGAATGCGGCTTTGGGGCCCTGAAGACCCAATGCCTAGTGGTTCCCTGAAGCTTCTGGATGGTATGCATGCTTGTAGGTTCTCAGGCACAGTGACCTCACAAGCAGGGATATCAGTGCTGAGCGCATCTGGGAAATCTCAGAAGGGGCTGCTGGCTAAAGGGCAACAGATGTTAAAAGTGACTTCTTGAACACTCAGCATCACAAGCCGCCAGGGAGACGTAAATCAAAACTGTAATGAGATGCCATTTCACACCCATTAAATAAAAGACATATTGATAGCAAGTGATGGTGAGGAGGCAGAGAAACTGGAACCTTATACACTGCTGGTAGAAATGGGAAATGGTGCAGCTGCTTCAGGAAAGAGTCCAATTACCTGAACAGGCCTGGGGGAAGGTGAGGCAGACACCTTGGGCAGCCTGGGTGGGCCTGCCAGGAACCACGCGCTGGGGCTCCCTGCCACTGGGGGACTCCCTCCCTCCCACCTGCTGGGAACGCCTTTTCAGATGAAATGATACAATGTTAAAAACTGGCTGCAGATGAATTTCCACTGTTTCCTATTTTCACTCTGAGACCTCACAGCTGCTTCCTTTTGCACAAGTGTGGGCACTTCCCCAGAACCCCGTTAGAGGGGGCTGCTGAGTAGGAGGGTCAGACCCGGGCGGCTTGAACAGACCTCGCCAGGCTGGCCTTTAGGAAGGGTCCACACACACGCCAGCAGTTGTTCAGCCCACCCTCTACCTTGGAAGCTTTGCGATACTAGTGATCTTCACAGTATTTGCCAAATCGGTGAGTAAAAATGAGACTGTTTTACTTTGTGCTTCTGGGGTTCCCAGTCAAGCTGAGCATCTTCAGTTGCCCTTTTGTTTCAATCTCCAGACTCAGGAGCCCCTGGGCCCAGGTCTCAGTTTGACTCCCCTGCCTTCTCACTGTGTGACTTCTGGGTAGGCCACCTGTCTTCACTCCACTGCCTCACCTGTGTAACGTGCTGAGGCCAGGGCCTCTCCGGAGTCTTGTGAGTACAATAAAGCAGCCAATGTGTGTTCAGGGGTTAAAACGGAAAACCTGACCCACGTCTGTTTCCTGAGGATAAATTCTTAAATGTTCTGCTACATGCTGCCAAATGTATTGATATCTACCAAACAGTGAATGTATTTAAGGTGTTTACTCTTCACCTTCTCCCAGTAGGAGCATCTGGTTGTTCCAAAATCTTTCCAGGGAATGTGCATTTCTCGTGACCAGAGTGGAAAATGAGGGTGGTAAAGGAGAGCAGAAGGGAACGAGAGAGAAGAGTCAGCTCAGATACCCTCCACGAAGCCTGGCTGGGTGCCCCCAGTCTGCTGTGGCCACATCCAATGTCCTGTGATCACTCCTCTAAGGATCCGACCCTGAGCTCTCTGCAGGCAGGTCCTGGATCTGAGTCACTTGGATCGGCAGTGCTGATAACACCCAATCCCATCAAAGCTTTGCAAATGGGTGGACTCCATTTAACGCTCACCCACGGAGGTCACCGGTCCACCACTGGAAATTGTATTTATAGCTGTGTTCCTCACTCACCGCTTGAACTTTCATCCCTAAACCACTACAATCCCTCATTTAGGACCCATCAGAGGCCCATTACCACCTGGGCAAAGCTAATGCTAAAAGGCAAGGGAGCCAAAGTCCTGCCCCTGACACTCTTGCTAAGTGGTGGGTCTCATTATAAACAGACCTTAAAACAACTCGACACGGAAGCACCTGTTACTGGGAGTGTGACCCACGCCATGCGCTAAGAGCTCTACACGCAAAAAGTCTCTGAAACTCATAGCCACACCATAGGTTCTGTACTATCACTGTTGCTCCAGTCAATGAATAAGAACTGTGAAGCACAGAAAGGCCAAGTGGCTTGCCCAAGGGCGACAGACATGAAGTCGGCAGGGCAGGATGCGCAGGCAGGCAGGTCTGACCGCAGAGTGCAGACTGTGATGCCCGAGACAATCAGGAAACGTCATGGGGGACGGGGAGGAGGCGCCAAGTGCCGGGGAGCTCAGAATCGGAGAAAGGACCCTGCGCTGTGGACTCCTCAGGCAGAAGGGTCGGGGGAGGGAGCCAGGGCAAGCAGAGGGGGCTGGGGGCAGCCAACTGAGCACGAGCCGCCCTGACCGGAGCCCTGTGGGGAGGGGCGAAGGAGAAGCACGTGCAGGTGACAGCGAGGGGGCGTGCGTCTGTGAGTGTGCGTGCACTCGCGTGCAGAGGGCCTGGCTGCCAGGCCTCACTGGGGGGCTCGCCCGGGATGTGCCGTGGGGTGCATGGCACAGGCTGGGGGGGATGGGGGCACCAAGTGAGAGAGACCAGGCAGGAAGCTGCTGCATTCGCGGGTTGGAAGAGATGGGCAGTGAGCGTCGGCGTCAGCGCTGGTTGAAGCCGGGGACTGAGGAAAGAAATGCTGACTCTCTCGGACTGCTGGCACCTTCTGCTGGCACCTTCTGCTGGCACGCTGGGAAAGTGGTGGTTGGTGACCAGCTGAGCGGGTCTGGAGTGGCTGTGGAGCCCCAGAATTCGCCGGTGCCATTTCTGGGAACTACTATAAAATGAGCTCTGCGTCTGCTGAAGTGCTGTTTACGAGGCAGTAAAATCTGGAACCAAGCTGCCTGAATGTGTCTTGATTTAGGACCAAGATTCTCCTGAGCAGGGAGCTGTTTGAGGAAGGCTTAGGAAAGCTGTCGAAAAGGTTAAGCGAGCTGCATTGGCCGGGAATCGAACCCGGGCCTCCCGCGTGGCAGGCGAGAATTCTACCACTGAACCACCAATGCTCCAGCAGAGCGCTCCTCCTCCCCAGCTGTTCTGCTGCGCTGGCTCGCGGCGACGGGGCACTGCTGTAACCTGACACCTGGGACGGTCCAGCACTCAGTGCTGCTCCGTTCTAGAAGGCCAGCCCCCTGAGGACACGCACAGGACACGTGTGCCTGCCATTCTGCTCTGAGGTCCAAGAGAAACCAAAGGGACAAAATGCTCTGGGAACTCTTTTGGCTCCTGGGGGCCAAGTTCCAGACCTCCAAACGTTAGCCTTAAAGATTTCAGTAGGTTCTGCATCAGTTTAGTCTCCGGCTGATTTTGCAAAGGAGAACATCATCCCAGAGCTGATCGGGGACCTCTCGGTGAGGACAGAGTCAGAGACATGGAAAAAAGTCTCAGAGTTCAACATTTAGAGAGTCCAACTCTAGACTCCAATAGGCATAAAAGCAGTTTTCTTCATGTGAAGGATAAACAAGACATTAACGTTAAAGGAAAGGAGCAGAATTTCCAAGGACCGAATGAACCACATCTGGGTTGGTCTGAACCCCCTTCCCTGAGAAGGAGCGGCAGAGGAAGGCAGGCGGTTCCTGAGTCACTCGATGTCCACCCCTGAGACTCAGCTGAGGCTGCAGACTGAACGGCCCTCCTGCCAGGCTCCACGCCTCTCTACCTCGACTGCAGCTGAGCTCAGAGCAAGACTAAGGAAAGAATGAATGCTCTCTGGGGCAGAAAGGGCTCAGAGCTACAGTTCTGGAGGCCAGCTGCTGGGTTCAAACACGACCCCTGCCCCTGGGAGCTGCTGGACGCTGGTG
Source organism: Capra hircus (assembly GCF_001704415.2). NCBI lineage: Eukaryota > Metazoa > Chordata > Mammalia > Artiodactyla > Bovidae > Capra > Capra hircus. Next base: position 2,673,640 of record NC_030825.1, on the reverse strand, counting down.
GTGGGACTCCTCTGCTCTGTGCCCACCTGGAGGAGGAAGGCAGCAGTTCCCACCTGCCGGGCTGTTTCCAGAGCTAGGGGCTGAGACTCGGGAACAGCCCTGGCTGGCTGAGGGAGACCCCATGTCAAGTTCTCTGACCTCTGGGGGCCCTCGCTGGGAGGTCGGGGCAGGAGGCAGAGCCTACTCACCGCTGGCTGGCCCCTCCTGCTTCTCTGCGCAGTCCTCGGGGTTGGGGCCTGCCTGCTTCTGCACCGCTGGCCTGGGCTCATTGGGCTCGTCATCCTCGGGGGTGACCAGCTTCATCAGGCTCTGGTTGCAGACATTGGCCACCTCCTTGATGTCTGAGTGCGCCGATGTAAGGAGCGGCTGCAGCCAGGCTGGACAGCCCACTCTGCTGCCCCAAGGGGTTGTCCTGTCACCTCCCTGACCCCTCACCCCACAGGGGAGCAGAGACTCAGCAGCCCGGGCCTGGGTGAGCCCCTTAGATCTCTGAGGACGCAGCTGAGGTTCTGGCACGCGGCGCCAGCCCCGTCCTGGGCCGCCTGGGCCCTCCCGGGCCACGCTCCACTCTGCCTCCTGCTCCAGGGGTGTCTGCAGGCGTGGTGGGTCCTGGGCCCCCTCCCCACCCAGGGTGACCTCACGCCCCTCAGGGCTGCCCTTGTCTCCGCTCTCTGGGCTGAAGGATACTCCTCTTGCGGTCGTCATAGGCCAGGCAGGGCAGGACGGCGGTCAGGATCCCCGAGGAATAGGGCAGCATCACGCGGCCGGCCAGCTGGATGAACTCCCGCAGCCAGCACATGGCCGTCAGCTGGATCAGGTCATCTATGGGGACGGGGTTCTGGGGTGAGTGCGGCGGTGCCCACCGACACGCCCACAGGCGCTGGAGCCCTGCAGCGGGGCTGAGGCCTGGCATGGCTCCCAGCCCCCCGGGACTCCCGCGCTCTCGCCCTTTCCTTCCGTGGGCACCGGGGCACACGGACGATAGTCCTGCGGCTGCCCGTGAGAGCAGCCACGGCTCTGCGCTCTCCTGTGTCCACTCCCCGCAGCGGGGCACTGCGGCTCCTCTCATCAGGAGTGGGAGTTTATTCCCCCACTCCCGGTCCGGGGCTGGCCTTGCGACACTGGCCAACAGAAGGTGGGAGAAAGGATGGTTCGAGCCTCGGCCTCACTGACGTCTCTGTCTCCTGGAATCCACTGAATCCACATGAACGCACCAGGGCTAGCCCACTGGGTGACGAGATGCTTGGAACGACGGTCACCGCTGGCCACGGGTGACGGCTGGACAGCCAGACACGAGTGACACGGCAGACCATCGGCCTCAGCCCACCCTGCAGAGGACTGGAGGCACGGGATCCCCCCCAGCCCTGGCCTGGCACGGGAGCAGGGCTGCCCAGCTGACCTGAAGCCTGAGGTCAGTAACAAGGGACTGCCTGGGAAGGAGTTACATTTTGCGGTGGTTTGATACTTAATAGAAACAAACAGCTATGCGATCCCAGCCTCCACGCATTTCAATTTATGGTGCTGATGCCAAGCCTGCCAGCAAGGCCTCTAGATCTTCCCCTCTCTAGGGCCAGACCAAGTGAAAAGGCCTCCATGCTGACAGAACCAGAATCTCTCCCACAAGGCCCCATGGCTCGAGGACCCGAATCACACTGCCTCTCACTCCTGCCAGGACTCTGTCAAGGACAGGGAGGGGGGCTTCGAGGAGGAGGGGGTCCGCGGGGCCCCACGGCTCCAGGACCCACCGTCACAGTGCCTCTCACTCCCGCCAGGACTCTGTCCAGGACAGGGAGAGGGGGCTTCTAAGGAGGAGGGGGTCCATGGGGCCCCCTCACTGCCGCTAGGACTCTGTCCAGGACGGGGAGAGGGGGCTTCTAAGGAGGAGGCAGTCCATGGGGCCGCCACGTGCTTACCCGTGGTCTGGCAGTGGATCACCAGGATGTTGGCCATTTCAGCAAACTTAACACTCGAGGGGTTCTTCTTCGTTTCCTTCAGGAACTCCCCAAGGACCACCTCACACCTGCAGTGAGAGAAGGAGAAGGGAAATAGCCCTGCCACCTGGGCCGGGGAGCCTCCCCAATGCTGTTTCTGCTCCGCTTGGCATGGGCGTCTGGGTCAAAGGGATAACTTCAGAGGCTGGGGGAGGAGGTGCTCTTGGCGTCCCAAAGCGGGAAGCTCACGCGCCAAGAGGAGAGTGAATCTCACATCCTCCTGGCACCTGTGCGTGTGTGTGGGGGACGCATATGCAGCTCCGTGCTCCCCTCCTCACTCACATTTTCCGGATCTCTTTGCCATTGTCGCCCAGGATCTGGAAGAGCCCGTCCAGGATCTCTGGCAGGTAGTCCAGCAGGTTAATGTCAGGCACGGACTCCAGCACCAGGATCTGACCCAAGAAGGAGACCGTCAGGGAAGGTCATGGCCCAAGCACCCGCCTCCTCGGACCGCTGGCGAGGAGGCACCCTGGGGTGTCCCATGGGGGAGGGCGTGCAGGCTGCAGCTGCTTTTGTTCAGCGTGCAGGAAAACGGAGCTCTCACCCCCAGGCAGCTCAGAGGCCCTGAGGAGAAGGGAACCCGCGGGAAAGGCAGGCAACTAGCAGGAGAGGCTGGATTCAAAGAGAAATCTGGGTGTTTCCGGAGACGAGGAAGGAGCCCCATCTGCTTCAGAAGCGAACGTGATGGGCTCTGGGGGCAGAGCTGAGGAAACGTATTTTGGGATCATGTGCCATCGGGGCTCCTGGAAGGGCAACAGCGAGGCGCCTCCACAGCCTTGGGACACGTCCAGGTGGGCCAGAGGGCAGGCTCACGGGCAGCCAGAAACGGCGTCAGGGCCAGATCTTACCCAGGAGATGATGAACTGCCGGGCGTACTGGTTGTTGGAGTAAATCCTCTCCCGTAACAAGGGGATGAAGCCCACCAGGTCAAACTTGTTGCTCTCCGTCACAATGTCCTGGGGGTCAAAGGCGCATGAGCTGCTGGGGGCTGGGGAGCCTGACCTGGCTGAGTGCCTGCCGTCAGGGGTCAGGTGGCCACAGAGGAGGACAGAGCCTGTGTCAGGCAGGCCGAGGGCCAAGCAAAGATGGACTGAGAGAGGGAATCAAGGGGGACAGAAGCAATGAGAAGGCAGAACCCTTCCTGCATCTCTGCGGTCTGGACTGAATGCCCAGTGAGCTGAGCATACACTGCCCAACACGGGCGGCGGGGTGGGCCAGCTCGTGGGAACACTAGGGGCGATGACGGCTCTGTATTTTGATCCTGCTGCTATATACTCATAACTGTATATTATCTCAATTACTGTATGTAAATTATTTTAATTAGGAAGAACATCCCAATGATAGAGCTTCAAAGCTCCACAGACAGATGGAAGAAGGAAATGCTAAAAGTGGGGACCAAGTACTAATACCTTTAAGAGGCGGTCTAGGAGCTCAGATCCGCTTTTCACATTGGGGTCTGGGTCAGCAGCCAACTATGGGAGACACAGAGGTGGAAAAAGGATCACAGTCAATTTATTAAGGCAAAGAATCCACTGGAATCCTATCGCAAGGCCTTGGGGGAGCCTGTTCACAGACGGAAGGAAGGTAGGGGAGGCGGGGAGGCAGCGCGGAACTGGGGAAGGCACAGAGATGCGCTCAGGGGCCCTGCTCTGCTCAGGAGCCTGCAGGGCCTGCTGCCACCGGCAGCGCGGCTGCTTCCCGCTGGTGTTCCCCGGCTGGAGCAGTTTCGAGACTGATTCTCTAGAAATGACTTGATGGAGGGAAACTTGGTGAGGCTGAGAGGCGCTGATGAGCTAAGAGGGACCCCAGAGCCATTCTAAGCGGAGCTTTTTCCAGAGTTCATGGGCTGTGCTCTCCTCACAGGGGAAACGCACTCTGCATGATGGACAGAGGAGCCTGCAGGCTGTAGTCCCTGGGGTCGCAGCAGAGTCTCACCAACTGCGCAACTCACAGCATGGAATCGCCACCCTCGCCTCCTACGAGGGAGGTCAGCGCTCTCAAATGACTGTCTTCCCCTGACTTGTGGTGGACTGATGCTTTTGTAAAGTGTAGTAATATTAAATTAATAGAGATGCGGGGGGAAGCAAATACAAGCCCATTTTAACAATGTATCATCAGATTCAACATATAAGGAGCATCCCTGGCAGCACGTGCCTATCTGCTCCCCTGCCTCTGGGGAGAGGCAGCCGGCACTCAAGGCCCCGAGGGTCAGGCCCAGGAGGCGGGGGAGGAGCTCAGAGCAGCCAGAGCGCGGAGGGCTCACCTTGCTCAGCCCGTCGAAGAGCACGTTGAAGTGGGGCAGCACGGCTCCTCGGGCCACCTTGACGATGTTGTAGAGGGCCTCACAGGCGTAGTAGCGCAGCCTGCTGTCGGCGTCGTTGAAGCAGGTGAGCACCGGCTCGATCAGCTCCTTCAGGTAGAGCCCCGAGTCCTGTGACGGGGCGGGAGCACAAGCGCTACTCAGAGTCGGATCCCGGGAGCCCAGCCCCCGGCTCCCTCGGAGATGCTCAGACCTTCGACTGAGGGCTGGGCTCAAAGGCTCTTTGCAAGTCGCCCTGTTCGGTTAGGAGCCACACCCAGGAACCAGGCAGCAAGCCGCAGAGCCAGCCTTGCTGGCCCGGGGTGTGCAGAGAATGGATGGCAATGGAAAACACGGGTCTGCAACCCCCTGTCGGGGTCAGGGGCAGTCAAGGCCATGACTGGTGTGTGCATCCCTCCAGGAGAAAGGCGTACCTTGCCCAGTGCAATGGAGCAGGCGGCCAGGCCGATGAGCCCCCCTTTCCGGCTGTGGGGGTGCTGAGACAGGGCAAACTCCTGAGATAAGGTCTGGATCACATGCTTAATCTGCACCGTGTTGTTCTGGGCCACGAACTCCCGGACCAGCCTGGAGAGAGAGAAGAGAGGGTCTTAGGCCAGTGGGATCAGGCTGCTCCTGCTCCTGCTGCTGGCCCCGGGGCCTGGCGCCAGGATGAGGGGTGCAGAGGACCTGCTCAGAAAAAGCAATCGGAGTCACAGGTCCTGCCCTAGTTCCGCTGCTGACTGGGGGAGGCTGGCTTTCCCTTCCCCCTTTCTGGTCTCCGTTTCCCCTTATTGAGGATGGAACAAAGAACAGTGACCAACCCCAATTCTGAGAAGGCAGCGAATGTTGTGCTGGGGACCAAAACCTGCAGTGATCCACCGCCTTCATTCAACTCTTTGCTCAGCCCCCCATTCAGGCACTCAGGCGGTTCTCTGTCATTATTCCCAGGGACGGGGCTGAACTGGGCCCATATCCAACAGGCAGGATCCACACACAACAAGCAGGTGTAGCCGCAGCACACAGGTGTCACCACAGAAGCCAGATGCTGCAGGTAAGTCTCCCTGGGCGGCCAGGGCGCTGCCAACTGAACCAGACCTTAGAGTCAGGAGCTGGCATTTTCCAGATGAAGAAAGGAAGGCTGGGCACCTTAGGCACAGGGAAGAGCCTGGCTAACGGCAGGGGCCCTGAAAACACACGGTGAGGACCCCAGGGTGTGGGAGGAGCGGCTGAAGACAGATCAAAGGACAGAGGAGCTGGTGAAAGGTTTACAGTGATGGGGTGGCGCCTGCAGGCCTCTGTTTGGACCTGGAGAGGCTGCACGGCATGGAAGGGGGCTGGTTTGACAGAAGGAGAGCACCCCAGCTCTTTAGTCTGAAAGAGGGGGCTTAAACATGGTGGAGGCAGTGGGAAGGAGCACAGAGGGATAGTTTCAAATTAAACAGAAAAGCATTAGGATCCCCTGTAATAGGGGAGAGGACAAGAAGGGTGGAGACACTTGTGTTTTAAGATGCCATGAGATGGACTGGGGGGAGGAGACTGTTCCCTCATCAGGTGAGCGGGACTAGCAGAGATGGGGTGTCAGGAAAAGGCTGCATGAATGGTCTGTGGGGGGCCTCCTGCTTTGCCCGTTATAGCGTGTGATTCCACCAACCCCCCTCCCACCCCTGGGGCCTGAGGGCTGTGGACAAACCAAGGGCCTCGGGAGGAAGGCAGTTCCACAGGTGCCCACACTTCCTAAGCAGTGCAATAAACCTGCTGGATTCCCAAACAGGACCCCAGCCAGACAAGTCTCAGTGATGTCAGAGCTCTCTGAGTGTCCACAGACAACAGCCCCTTGAGAAAGGCCCTGCAGGTGAGCCAAAGAGCAGCAAAGCATTGGTGGTTCAGTGGTAGAATTCTCGCCTGCCACGCGGGAGGCCCGGGTTCGATTCCCGGCCAATGCAGGGCTGCTTTTTTTGGCTCCTTCTGGGAAGACTCCCTCAGAGATCCTGCTACAGGAGCCAGCTCCTCAAACACACCCAGCCTGCTGCAGCCAAGGCTGCTCTGAAGCCGAGGGCACCTCCCTGCCCGGTGAGCGTGACCAGCAGCTGGATTCTCCACACATGTGCCACTTCCTGGCTGCGGGGCCAGGGCCCATGTGCCCTGCAGCCGTCAGGGGACTCCTGTGCACCCCCAGCCCTGGCCAGTCTCCAGCAGGAAGCTGTGATGAAGCCTGTGAGCTGTGAAACAGCTCCACATGCCATGTGGACAGGGGAGTGGGGACCACACTTCAGAGAAAAGCCCCTGGAGTCTCAGTGGGCTTCTTGTTACTGAGAAGGAAGGATTTGAGGTGGTTTCTGTCCTGATGGATGAAGGCAAATCAAAGACACACACACACCCCCTCCTGCTCTGGAGCCTAAGCTTCTGTTTCTGCAGCGGTGCTGATGTGGCAGCCTCAGAGCATGGCCTCGGATTCTGGAAATCAGGGTGTGGACAAGGAGGCTGGTCCTGGGGTTAAAGGGAGGTGCTCACACAGCTGCCGACAGCTGGAGCATTGGTGGTTCAGTGGTAGAATTCTCGCCTGCCACGCGGGAGGCCCGGGTTCGATTCCCGGCCAATGCAGCAGCAAACATTAAAAAAAAAAAAAAATCATTAAAAAAAAAAATCCAAGAGACTGGATTTGAGATTTCACACCACTCATGGCATTGGTGATACACTCTGAAAACCTGAGAATGACTTTTTCTAGCTTGATTTTCCACACCTGTCTCCTACATTCCACAAAGATCTAGCTCGCTGTCTTCTCGTTCCTGAGGAGCCCAGGAAGTAGGGGTCACCAAAGCCACTGTAAGCAGCTGTCCGCCCACTCCCGCCCAGACGGGCTGCCTGTGGCCTCTGCCTGCGAGGCTCCTAGGGAACCAGGCCGAGCTTCTGCTCAGCCCACACAGGCGCAGCCCCAGGACGCGGAGTAACGTCCTCCATGAGGCTCTGGCAGGGCAGCCACAGAAGACCCAGCCTGGCCAGCAGCACAGCCCCTCCTGGAACCACCCCCTGGCCCATCTCCTTGTTTCAGGTCACAAATGGTCGCTGAGCCACTGGAAAGGGTCCCCCGGCCCACTGCAGAGCCAGCAAACAGGGCGCATTCCCTGCCTGAGGGGCTTCTGCTAGAGTCCGGTGGGTGGGAAACGAGAGGCCATGAGGACTTTCATGCAAAAGAGGAAAGAAATCTGGTGAGGACCGTGCAAGGTGAGGAGGGGGCAGGAGAGAAAGAGCGTGAAGCATCTCTGGTGCGGAGGGGATCTGATGTGGTTTCACGAGGGGCAGCTTCTGAGAGGGGTTCTGAGGGATGAGTAGGTGTTCGTGCGGGAGGAGGAAGCTCAGACAGAGGGAAGCTCATGAGTGAAGGCTCAGAGGAAGGACAGGGGCACTCGGTTTGGCAGCTTGAAAGGACAGAGGTCGGGGAGAGGCTGCGCCCACTCACGGGCTTGGCAGAGGGGGTGGCCTTTGTTCTGTGAGCAGCCACAAATGGTAGGGACGGTCTGCAGCGGCGGGCGGGGTGGTCTGACCTGCACTGAGGGAGTGCTGAAGACTGGAAAGGCTGCAAGACCGGGCGCTGGGAGAGCACGAGGAACGGGCACCAACGTCGGGGCAGGCTGGCAAGGGCAATGGGGCCTCCGGAAGCGGAAGCAGATGGACAACACCCCCCGACCCCACTGTTTGCTCCACACCAGCTGGAAGGCCCCTCACCCTGAATCCCACCAGGATGTAGCTCAGGGCACCCCAGGTCCCTACAGACACAATAGCCCCTTCAAGTCCCAAGGCTCTGGAACCCCAAGTCTCTGCTGTCTGCACCCCTGCACTTGTGGGGAGAATACTGTCCATAGCCAGGAGAACAAGACAGACAGTGGTTTCTTCTGGAAGGCAAACCCTGAGAACAGGTGGTCAGCAAATCCATCCGCCTGTAGAGCACTGGGCCGGGCCCTCGGGGTCACCCCGGGGCCACAGCAGGAAGACCTGTCCCACGAATCAGGCCCACACTCTCTACCTGACACACAGGGGGTCAACACAGGGCCGGCTGCCTCTCCAGTCTGTAGCCTGGCTACACGCGCAACCTCCCTGCAGCCAGACCCAGCTTCCTACTGGGCCTGCTAGTCTACTCCGAGGACACTTCCTGTCCAGGCCACCCCACAGGCAAGCTCCTGTCTCGTTTCACAGCCTAGCCAGGCCTCAAACGCCAGCTCCAATCCACTCCTGCTTCTGCTGACCATCTCAGGAAGGACCACTCCTCCTCTGGACGCTGCATTCTGTGCTCACCGCCGCATCATCAAATGTCATGAATTCTTTCTCACACGTTTCACGTTCCCAGCTCCACAAGCCAAAGGCAATGTCAAACACTAAACAAACCCGATTAAAGACAAAATCCTTCCAGCACAGCTTACAGAGTGACAGGACGTGCTGGAAGCAACAATAAGGCTGAGACGAACACCTCTATTCAAGGACTCAACCAATGACTCAAGCTATGAAAACAGCAAACATTTCTGAGAAGCAGAGCGGGTGATGGGCAAAACCGGTGTCGCTGTGCCTTCAGCCAATGACACCGCAGACTTGGCGCCAAGTCTGCACGTCGGTTCTGAGCCTCCTACTCATTCGAGCGATACTCAGCAGTGCAGTTTGCTGGCAATGGCAAGAGCTAGGGCAACAAGAAGCAGCGGTGGGGAGAGACGGCACTCAAGAAAGGGGTGCTTGATGAGAGGAGTGTGGCTCTGGACATGCTGAATCTTAGAGCTGAATGGGAAGGTCATCTTGGCAAAATCCAAGCCCTTTAGTGGAGGAGGAAACTGAAACCAAAGCAGTTAAGGCAGTGGTTCTCAACTGGGGTGATTCTGTATCCCCAGGAAACATGTGGCAACTGTCTGGAGACATTTTTGGTTGTACTAGTGATGGAAAGCTACTGATGTCTAGTGGGTAAAGATCAGAGATGTTGCTAAAAACCCTATCATGCACAAGACAGTCCACCACAACCAAGAGTTACCTGTCCAAAAATATCAAAAGCACTGAGGTTAAGAAACCCTTAGTTAAGGAATTTGCCAGCGGTCACAGAATGAGCATCACACAACAGCCTATACTAGGCCCTTACAAAGCTTTCTGCAGTGATGGAATTGTTTGAAAATCTGTGCTGTCCATTATGGCAGCCGACAGCCACATGTGGCTATGTGAGATACAGGCAGAATGACTGAGGAACTATATTTAAAATTTTTATTTTATCTTTAATAATTTAAATGTAAATGGCCAGTGGCTACCTTACTGGACAGGGCAGAACTAAAACCTCTATTTCCTGATGCTTAAACTGGCATTCTTTCTGTTTCACAGCCTGCCTCTTTCCACTCTTCTGAAAACACCTACCCACCTTTGTCACAAAGATTTGGCTGGAAAAAAAAATACACGTGTAAAATAACAGCAGAAAAATCTCAATGTTCCCAGTTAAACACCTTGCTTTGTAATAAGAATAACTAAGCAAAATGTCAGGTCATGGTTACACATATAGTGGAATGCCATTATCCACAGTTTCAGATACCAGCGGTCAACAGCAGTTCAGAAAATACTAAATGGAAAATTCAAAGATAAACAATCTATAAGCTTTAAACTATACGCTGTTCTGAGTGTTGAGATGAAATCTCGTGATGTCCCACCAGGACATGAATCACCTCTTCCTCCTGTATATTCATGCTGTATATGATACGCACCAACTTAGTAACTGTCTGAGTTATCAGACTGACTCTCTGCTATGGTAGTGCTTACGTTCAAGTAACCCTTATTTTACTTAATAACAGCCCTGAAGTGCAACAGTAGTGATGCTGACAGGATATTCTCTTACTGTGCCTAATTATAAATCATAAATTAAACTTTATCATACATCTGTATGTATGGGAGAAACTATAGCATATACGGAGTTTGGTGCCATCCAAGGGGTTTCAGGCATCCACTGGGAGTCTGGGGACATATCCCCCACAGACAAGAGAGTGCTACTGCATATGTAATTAAGACTGCAGAAACAACAAATTACTCCTACTTCCACTTTTGGAGAAGGGTGATATGACAGAGATAAAACAACCGGCCCTCTGAGCCTTGAGATTTTGGACCTGACTTCTTCATTTGGTCAACTTATTGTCTTTTCACTTCTCAAAAAGTGGGTAAGAAATGAGGCAGGTCAACATCCATAGCAAATTCTCACGCTTCCCACCTCCTTCCCATCGGAGATCACTCTCGGGTTTGCTCGTTTTGGTAGAGACCACACTGAGGACGCATCATGCACCAGGCACTGGGCTAAGCACCGTACGTACACAATATCGCTTCACTCTCACCGCAGCCCCTTTGAGATACCAGGAGGTTAAATAATATGGCCCAGATCACACAGTACTGCCCATTTCCTGCTGTTAAGCACGGCACTGAGGGCCTAAAGCTTGGGGCAGCAACACTGGCTGCAGAAGCACGAGCAGCTGCCCGGAGGAGCGGGACCCGCAACAGCGAGGACGGAGCCCCGGCTCCCAGAGGAGCGGACCCCGCAACACCAGGACGGAGCCCCGGCCCCACTCCCCGTGCCCGGGCCCGCGGCTCTTACTTCTCGATCTCCAGGGCAGCCACCTTCCGCTTTTCGTAGAGCTTGTCGTTGAGGGCGCGCACGATGTTGGGCGTGAGCGGCGCGAAATCCTTCTCCGGGTTCATGGTAGCAGCGCGGGTGCGCCTCCCGGAGCCCCGCGGCTCCTCAGCCCGCGGCAGCCGGGGCCGCGCCGGGGCCAGGGGCGTCTGCGGCTCCGCGCTGCCTCCGGCGTCGGCTCATGGGCCACGCCGCCTCAGCCCGAGTCTCGCGGGGCCGCGCGCCGCCTCGGAGCCCCGGCGTGGACCTCGTTTCAGCCCCCCTGCCCCGGGCCAGCCAGCAGCTCACAGGATCAGCGCCTGCCCGGCGCCAGGGGCGGCGGCCATGTTTCCCGGGTCAGGTGACCTCAGGCAGCTTCCGCCTTCCGCCGCTGGGCCCGCCCCTCGCCAGCCACACCCCCGGTGGGTCGGCCACGCCCCCGCAAGGCTGCACTCCCCGCCCCCACTCTGGCCTGCAGGCCCCCACAGTGTGGGCCGTGTTTGAAGCCTGCTTAGAGCGGCACGTGTACCGTGTACTCCACTGCCTGCACATAATAGGCTTGGCACCTGGTGGGCTTCTGCAGACGTTCCTGAAGACGAAGGGGGTCTTGAATCGCTTGGCATAATTTCTTCCACACCTACTGAATCCACTAGTTCATTCACTACTTTAGTCATCAATTTCTTACATGCCAATGGTACAAATTAGAGTAACGCCCTCTCGATTTTCCATATATCCTAGTCACTTGTACTAGGATTTAAAAAATATATTCTCTTAAGTTTTAAAATTCCTTCTTAAGCCTTGTTTATGCCCCATAATGCTGGGTTTGAATAGTGATATTTTTAAAACACATAAATAAATTACAATTAAAAACCAAGCAGTCTGTCTATTATTATCCAAAAAGTAGATTCAGCTTTTGGGGAGTGTTGAGCCAAAAGGCACAACCAAGCCAAAGATGAGGAGAAGGAAGCATTTATTGTTTCTGTGACGAGTAACACATGTGATCTCTGCCAAAGCAGTGTCTCCCTCTCCCTCAAAAGCAAGTTGGGGAAAGTTTTAACCTAAAGGTACATGGATTTTCATGAAGGGGTTTGAGCAGTGGAGAATTCAGCACAGAACTCAGGCCATGATCAACAACGTCCAAACTTTAGTTGATTAAAGTCATGCGGGTCAACGTCATCATTCCGTCCTCCTCCTAGGTGTGGGCCTTAGTTCTTCAGAACTCAAAGACTGTATCAAATTGTTATGTCTGTCCCTTGAGGAGGAACTAGGACTCTGCTTTATAGCTGAACTGTTTTTCTTGAGACTCAAGAGTGGTCTCCAGTTCCTAGAAGTGGTTCCCTGTTGTCAGTTGCCAAGAAAATGGGACTTCAGGTGGCTGCGAGGAAATGAATTTTGTCAACACGCTGAGGGAGTTTGGAAGGGAATCTCTCCCCATTTGACTCTGCAGATGGCTGGTTCATTAGCATGTGTTTTGAGGATGGAATTTTAAGAAAAGGGGTGCCAGGTATCTAAACACCTATAGACCTGGGCTTTCCAGGTGGCTCAGATGGTAAAGAATCTGCCTGCAATGCAGGAGACTTGCGTTTGGTCCCTGGGTCGGGAAGATCCCTTGGAGAAGGGCATGGCAACCCACTCCAGTATTCCTGCACTTCAGTATTTTCACAGAAACCCATGTAGATCTATGCTTTCATAAATGCTTTTTTACCTTACATGTAGAGGAGGAAATTCTTCTTGATAAACTGGTAATTTCTGCCAAAGTTTTCTTTTAGATTTTGGTAGCAACAATTTAACAATGATTTTTGTGGTTTGTTAGAAGATGTGTTTCAAAACTGTAAGGTTTGTTGTGTGTTTTATCTAAGAACTACTCACCTGTAGAAAGCCTTATTTCTCCTCCATCATTTCAACAATGTTTACTTTCTTTCATGAATGAAACGTATGTGAGACCTTCATCACTGAATGAGGCACACACTGAACCACGTTTAGCATCTGGTTTTAATTATTTCAGATTCAAATGATGCTCTAAGAAGGAAGTTGCTCAGTCGTGTCCGACTCTTTGCGACCCCATGGACTGCAGCCTACCAGACTCCTCCGTCCATGGGATTTTCCAGGCAATAGTCCTGGAGTGGGTTGCCATTTCCTTCTCCAAAGAAAGGAGGAGCCTCAGCTAAATTAGTTTGATTCCTGTAGGTTTTGGACTCAAAGTGCCTGCCCATCTTATCATCCGTCTTCAGATTTATGGGAGATTAAGACCTGCAGATGACTCCACCCTTATGGCACAAAGTGAAGAGGAACCAAAAAGCCTCTTGATGAAAGTGAAAGAGGAGAGTGAAAAAGTTGGCTGAAAGCTCAACATTCAGAAAATGATCATGGCATCCGGTCCCATCACTTCATGGGAAACAGATGGGGAAACAGTGGAAACAGTGTCAGACTTTATTTTTTTGGGCTCCAAAATCACTGCAGATGGTGACTGCAGCCATGAAATTAAAAGACGCTTACTCCTTGGAAGAAAAGTTATGACCAACCTAGATAGCATATTCAAAAGCAGAGACATTACTTTGCTGACTAAGGTCCGTCTAGTCAAGGCTATGGTTTTTCCTGTGGTCATGTATGGATGTGAGAGTTGGACTGTGAAGAAGGCTGAGCGCCGAAGAATTGATGCTTTTGAACTGTGGTGTTGGAGAAGACTCTTGAGAGTCCTTTGGACTGCAAGGAGATCCAACCAGTCCATTCTGAAGGAGATCAGCCCTGGGATTTCTTTGGAAGGAATGATGCTAAAGCTGAAACTAAGTGGCCACCTCATGTGAAGAGATGACTCATTGGAAAAGACTCTGATGCTCAGAGGGTTGGGGGTTAGGAGGAGAAGGGGATGACAGAGGATGAGATGGCTGGATGGCATCACTGACTCGATGGACGTGAATCTGAGTGAACTCCGGGAGATGGTGATGGACGGGGAGGCCTGGCGTGCTGTGATTCATGGGGTGGCAAAGAGTCAGACACGACTGAGCGACTGAGCTGGACTGAGGGCTGATGGAGCAATGATGTAGAGCTGGACTGAGGGCTGATGGAGCAATGATGTAGAGCTGGACTGAGGGCTGATGGAGCAATGATGTAGAGCTGGACTGAGGGCTGATGGAGCAATGATGTAGAGCTGGACTGAGGGCTGATGGAGCAATGATGTAGAGCATCTTTTCTGTATTTGTTTGCCATGCATTTTTTTTTTTGGTGAAGTATTATTGAAATCTTTGCCAAGTTTTTAGACAGCTTTATTGTGTTATGATTAACATATAGCAAATTCAGTTCAGTTCAGTCACTCAGTCGTGTCCGACTCTTTGTGACCCCATGGTCTGCAGCATGCCAGGCCTCCCTGTCCAACACTAACTCCCAGAGTTTACCCAAACTCATGTCTATTGGGTAGGTGATGCCATCCCACCATCTCATCCTCTGTTGTCCCCTTATCCTCCTGCCTTCAATCTTTGCCAACATCAGGGTCTCTTCAAAAGAGTCAGCTCTTCACATCAGGTGGCCAAAGTATTGGAGTTTCAGCTTCAGCATCAGTTCTTCCAGTGAACACCCAGGACTGATCTCCTTTAGGATGGACTGGTTGGATCTCCTTGCAGTCCAAGGGACTCTCAAGAGTCTTCTCCAGCACCACAGTTCAAAAGCATCAATTCTTCGGCGCTCAGCTTTCTTTATGGTCCAACTCTCACATCCATACATGACTACAGGAAAAAGCAGAGCCTTGACTAGACGGACCTTTGTTGGGAAAGTAATGTCTCTGCTTTTGAATAGGCTATCTAGGTTGGTCATAACCTTCCTTCCAAGGAGTAAGCGTCTTTTAATTTCATGGCTGCAATCACCATGTGCAGTGATTTTGGAGCCCAGAAAAATGAAGTCAGCCACTGTTTCCCCAACTATTTGTCATGAAGTGATGAAACTGGTTGTCATGATCTCTGTTTTCTGAATGTTGAGCTTTAAGCCAACTTTTTCACTCTCCTCTTTCACTTTCATCAAGAGGCTCTTTAGTTGTTCTTCACTTTCTGCCATAAGGGTGGTGTTATCTGCATATCTGAGGTTATTAATATTTCTCCCAGCAATCTTGATTCCAGCTTGTGCTTCATCGAGCCTAGCGTTTTTCATGATGTACTCTGCATATAAGTTAAATAAGCAGGGTGACAATATACAGCCTTGACGTACTCCTTTTCCTATTTGGAACTCCTTTTCTATGTCCAGTTCTAACTGTTGCTTCCTGACCTGCTTACAGATTTCTCAAGAGGCAGGTAAGGTGGTCTGGTATTCCCATCTCTCTCAGAATTTTCCACAGTTTGTTGTGATCCACGCAGTCAAAGACTTTGGCATAGTCAATAAAGAAGAAATAGATGTTTCTCTGGAACTCTCTTGCTTTTTCAATGATCCAACGGATGTTGGCAATTTGATATCTGGTTCCTTTGCCTTTTCTAAAACCAGCTTGAACATCTGGAAGTTCTTAGTTCATATACTGTTGAATCATGGCTTGGAGAATTTTGAGCATTACCTTGCTAGCATGTGAGATGAGTGCAATTGTGCGGTAGTTTGAGCATTCTTTGGCATTGCCTTTCTTTGGGATTGGAAGGAAAACTGACCTTTTCCAGTCCTGTGGCCACTGCTGAGCTTTCCAAATTTGTTGGCATATTGAGTGCAGCACTTTCACAGCATCATCTTCCAGGATTTGAAATAGCTCAACTGGAATTCCATCACCTCTACTAGCTTTGTTTGTAGTGATGCTTCCTAAGGCCCATTTGACTTCACAGTCCAGGATGTCTGGCTCTAGGTGAGTGATCACACCATCGTGATTATCTGAGTTGTGAAGATCTTTTTTTGTACAGTTCTTCTGTGTATTCTTGTCACCTCTTCTTAATATCTTCTGCTTCTGTTAGGTCCCTACCATTTCTGTCCTTTATTGAACCCATCTTTGCATGAAGTGTTCCCTTGGTATCTCTAATTTTCTTGAAGAGAGCTCTAGTCTTTCCCATTCTATTGTTTTCCTCTATTTCCTTTCACTGATCACTGAGGAAGGCTTTCTTATTGCTCCTTTCTATTCTTTGGAACTCTGAGTTCAGATGGATATATCTTTCCTTTTCTCCTTTGCTTTTCACTTCTCTTCTTTTCACAGCTATTTGTAAGGGCCCCTCGGATAGCCATTTTGCTTTTTTGCATTTCTTTTTCTTGGGGATGGTCTTGATCCCTGCCTCCTGTACAATGTCACGAACCTCTGTCCATAGTTCTTCAGGCACTCTATCAGATCTAGTCTCTTAAATCTATTTCTCACTTCCACTGTATAATCATAAGGGATTTGACTTAGGTCATACATGAATGGTCTGGTGGTTTTCCCTACTTTCTTCAACTTAAGTCTGAATTTTGCAATAAGCAGTTCATGATCTGAGCCACAGTCAGCTCCCCATTTTGTTTTTGCTGACTATATAGAGCTTCTCCATCTTTGGCTGCAAGGAATATAATCAATCTGATTTCAGTGTTGGCCATCTGGTGATGTCCATGTGTAGAGTTTTCTCTTGTGTTATTGAAAGAAGGTGTCTGCTATGACCAGTGCATTCTCTTGGCAAAACTCTATCAGCCTTTGCCCTGCTTTATTCTGTACTCCAAGGCCAAATTTGCCTGTTACTCCACGTGTTTCTTGACTTCCTACTTTGTATTCCAGTCCCCTATGATGAAAAGGACATCTTTTTTGGGTGTTAGTTCTAGAAGGTCTTGTAGGTCTTCATAGAACCATTCAACTTCAGCTTCTTCAGCGTTCCTGGTCAAGGCATAGACTTGGATTACTGTGATATTGAATGGTTTGCCTTGGAAACGAACAGAGATCATTCTGTCATTTTGAGACAGTACCGCATTTTGGACAGTATGAGTGGTGAGCAGTGGCTCCACAGCGCTGGAGCAGTGAGCGGCTGAGAGGAACTACCCCACATCTAAGGTAAGGAGTGGCAGGTGCGCTTTGCTGGAGCAGCCATGAAGAGATACCCCATGTCCAAGCTAAGAGAAACCCCAGTAAGATGGCAGGTGCTGAGAGAGGGCATCAGAGGACAGACAAACTGAAACCACAGTCACAGAAAACTAACCAATCTGGTCACTTGGACCACAGCCTTGTCTAACTCAGTGAAACTAAGCCATGCTGTGTAGGGCCACCCAAGATGGGCGGGTCATGGTGGAGAGGTCTGACAGACTGTGGTCCACTGGAGAAGGGAATGGAAAACCACTTCAGTATTCTTGCCTTAAGAACCCCATGAACAGTATGAAAAGGCAAAAAGATAGGACACTGAAAGAGGAACTCCCCAGGTCAGTAGGTGCCCAAAATGCTACTGGAGAGAAGTGGAGAAATAACTCCAGAAAGAATGAAGAGATGGAGCCAAAGTGAAAACAACACTCAGTTGTGGATGTGACTGGTGATAGAAGCAAGGTCCGATGCTGTAAAGAGCAATATTGCATAGGAACCTGGAATGTTAGGTCCATGAATCAAGGCAAATTGGAAGTGGTCAAACAGGAGATGGCAAAAGTGAACATCGACATTCTAGGAATCAGCAAACTAAGATGGACTGGAATGGGGGAATTTAACTCAGATGACCATTATATCTACTACTGTGGTTCTACTCTCTGAAGTTAAATAAGTGCCTTCTCAGCAATCAATGCAAAGAAACAGAGGAAAACAACAGAATGGGAAAGACTAGAGATCTCTTCAAGAAAATTAGAGATACCAAGGGAACATTTCATGCAAAGATGGGCTCAATAAAGGACAGAAATGGTAGGGACCTAACAGAAGCAGAAGATATTAAGAAGAGGTGACAAGAATACACAGAAGAACTGTACAAAAAAAGATCTTCATGACCCAGATAATCACAATGGTGTGATCACTCACCTAGAGCCAGACATCCTGGATTATGAAGTCAAATGGGCCTTAGAAAGCATCATTACAAACAAAGCTAGTGGAGGTGATGGAATTCCAGTTGAGCTATTTCAAATCCGGAAAAATGATGCTGTGAAAGTGCTGCACTCAATATGCCAACAAATTTGGAAAGCTCAGCAGTGGCCACAGGACTGGAAAAGGTCAGTTTTCCTTCCAATCCCAAAGAAAGGCAATGCCAAAGAATGCTCAAACTACTGCACAGTTGCACTCATCTCAGATGCTAGTAAAGTAATGCTCAAAATTCTCCAAGCCAGGCTTCAGCAATGCGTGAACCATGAACTTCCAGATGATCAAGCTGGTTTTAGAAAAGGCAAAGGAACCAGAGATCAAATTGCCAACATCTGCTGGATCATCGAAAAAGCAAGAGAGTTCCAGAGAAACATCTATTTCTGCTTTATTGACTATGCCAAAGCCTTTGACTGTGTGGATCACAACAAACTGTGGAAAATTCTGAGAGAGATGGAAATGCTAAACCACCTGACCTGCCTCCTGAGAAATCTGTAAGCAGATCAGGAAGCAACAGTTAGAACTGGACATGGAACAACAGACTGGTTCCAAATAGGAAAAGGAGTACATCAAGGCTGTATATTGTTACCCTGCTTATTTAATTTATATGCAGAGTGCATCATGAGAAATGCTGGGCTGGAAGAAGCACAAGCTGGAATCAAGATTGCTGGGAGAAATATCAATAACCTCAGATATACAGATGACATCACCCTTATGGCAGAAAGTGAAGAGGAACTAAAAAGCCTCTTGATGAAGGTGAAAGAGGAGAGTGAAAGAGTTGTCTTAAAGCTCAACATTCAGAAAACTAAGATCATGGCATCTTGTCCCATCACTTCATGGGAAATAGATGGGGAAACAGTGGAAACAGTGGCTGACTTCATTTTTCTGGGCTCCAAAATCACTGCACATGGTGATTGCAGCCATGCAAAAGATGCTTACTTCTTGGAAGGAAAGTTGTGACCAATCTAGATATCATATTGAAAAGCAGAGACATTACTTTGCCAACAAAGGTCTGTCTAGTCAGGGATATGGTTTTTCCAGTAGTCATGTATGGATGTGAGAGTTGGACTATAAAGAAAGCTGAGCGCTGAAGAATTGATGCTTTTGAACTGTGGTGTTGGAGAAGACTCTTGAGAGTCCCTTGGACTGCAAGGAGATCCAACCAATCCATTCTAAAGGAGATCAGCCCTTGGTGTTCTTTGGAAGGACTGATGTTGCAGCTGAAACTCCAATTCTTTGGCCACCTCCTCGGAAGAGTTGATTCATTGGAAAAGACTCTGATGCTGGGAGGGATTGGGGGCAGGAGGAGAAGGGGACGACAGGATGAGATGGCTGGATGGCATCACGGACTCGATGGTCGTGAGTCTGAGTGAACTCTGGGAGTTGGTGATGGACAGGGAGGCCTGGCATGCTGCAATTCATGGGGTCGAAAAGAGTCTGAACTGAACTGAGGAGATTTTAAAAATAGGTTTATCAAATAGTCTCAGAGGGAGGAAAGCAAGGAAGTGGTGTGTGAGGGAAAATTATAAGGAGATCATTCTTACACGACAAAGCTCAGTTAAAATGTGATGATGAGGGCCCATGAGAAACATTACACAGCTGAATTTAATTTATTGAATAGCATACTCTATTTTGCATTTTATTGGATTATAAAGATTTGATCTCTGTCGTCAAGGAGGATAGTAATTTATTGTAACTCCACCACCAAGCCTGTCACCTGGAAAGAGAAATTTTTATAGAGAGGTCTTTATAGGAGTTGTAAGTTTAGAGGGCTGGGTGGGTTAGTCACTAAGTTGTGTCTGACTCTTGTGACCCCATGGACTGCACCCTGGCAGGCTCTTCTGTCCATGGGATTCTCCAGGCATGGAATGGATTGCCATTTGCTTCTTCAGGGGATCTTCCCAACCCAGAAATCGAACCCAGTCTCCTGCATTGCAGGCAGACTCTTTACCAACTGAGCTATGAGAGAAACCCTAGAGAGGGCTTTATAGGAGTTGTAAGTTCAGAGGGCTAGGGTCATTTAAAAAGCTCTGTCCACAGAGATAAACAAAGCTAACAGGAGGCCCAAGGGAATTCCAGAAACTCAGACCTGGAGAACATGGATAGGAATTATTAGAGCTCTGTACAGCTTCTTAAATTTAGAGAGAGTCTCTGGTGTGGGATGAATTGTGTACCCCCATCTCTTGCCCCAAAACATATTTTTAAGTCTGAACTCTTGTTATTTGTGAATGTGATTTTAATTCTGAAATAAGATTTCTGTAAAGAAAGCTGAGTGCTGAAGAATTGATACTTTTGAACTGTGGTGCTGGAGAAGACTCTTGAGAGTCCCTTGGAAATCCAACCAGTCCATACAAAATCAGTCCTATGCTGGGGTGCAGCCCTGGTGGATCCAGGGTGATTCGAAGCTGGGGACGGATTCGGCGTCCTTGGAAATAACTTATTTAATTACAGATAGAGAGGGATTAGAAAATTAGCAGAGAAAAAGAGGCTGAATAACTTGGTTCACATGGAATACCAATCACCACCTACGTAGGCTGCAGGCGTCTTCCTGTTCTCTCGAAGGAGAGGAGGCACTGAGGCCCTCCCGGTCCGATCTTAGAAGCCCAGGCAAAATTAGTAGGCTTGGTGGGTACCCATGCACCAGATGGGAATTCGGCCAGAAAATAGTAGGAGAGAAAAAGAGGCTGAATAACTTGGTTTACGTGGGATACCAATAAAATTCTAGGACAAGGAATTTGCACCATCTACGTTGGGCCACTGGTGCCACTTGAATATTGGAAGGTGCCCCTCCTTGGGCTCCTTCTCGCATGGGCTTGAAAACCGGGGCAAGTAAGCAGACGTGGTGAGCACCCACGCTCCAGATGGGAATTCAGCCAGAAAAACGGGGAGCAAGAAGGAACAACATGGGGGAATCAGTCTTTCCAGAAACTGATCCGATTTCTTTATTTTTGGGTTTGCTTATATACCTTTTGTTACACATAGGGATGAATACAGAGTCACGCGGGGGTCAGCAGTCCTGACCTTTATCAAAATCAGGTGCCTTACATAAAAAAAGATCTTAGGGGTTTTACATCATCTTCTGGCCATGGAGGCCTGCTGACATTTTATGACCCTTTCTTTCTGATAATCAAAAAACTTATTTTTTCCAAGGGTGTTTTTCGTTAAACCAGGCACCACCCTCCAAATAAAGTTGCCTTCCTATAGGGTGAGGGTGTAGTGAGTTACAATCAAGAAAGGAATTTATTTAACCCAAGGTTAACATGATTAATCTTAAAGGTTAATACTTATTTCTCCTATATGTTAGTTATATTCTTTATAAGGACAGGGAATATGGAAATTTAGCAGCAAACATCAGCCCAACAAGTGAAAATCCTTTCCCCAATGTTCCCCTTAAGATCTATTTAGTCTTAAGATAGTGATAAGGTTACATTTTTACATAGCAAGGACACAGTGATTTATAACAAAGTACAGTGATCTATTACAAAAGAGAAAATTCATTAACTCAAAAAGTCTAGTATTGCTAACCGTAAAAACTACTATATTTCCTTTTCTATATTCCAAATACATTGATTAATATATTCCCAGGTGCCTAAGGATATGGAGGCCTGGTGGCAATCATTGACTCAAGATGAGAAAAGCCCTATGCTAATTAAGACTTTCAAAATACTCCAAACTCTCTGTGCTGTTTATGGTTAATGGGTAGTAAACAATCATGTGCGTAGTGGCTGGAGTATGGATAATCCTGTCACACAAGCTAGTCTGTCAGCAGAGAGGTTTGACCTGAGACACCCTTGTCCCACCCAGGGCAGGGAATTAGCAGCAATTATTGGCACAACAAATGAAAAACCCTTCACCAATATAATTCCTAACCAACCCACTATACTGACAATTTCCAACTTCCCAAAGGAATTTGCCTTTAGTAAGTCTAAAACATCTCGTGCCTCTCAGGTTGGGAGGCTGTAAACAATCACATGTGGCTGGACGAACCTATACAGGCGGGCTAGATAACCTTCAGAGGAGTCCGTAAGCTGAAACACTCTTGTCACGCCCAGGAATTTTTATTGACTTGGAGCTGCACGTTTACTCCTTCTCCGAGAGAACTGGTGGGGAACAGCCCCCCATAGAGTCAGAGGTGTAGGCAAGAGCATGAAATAGACTCTGGTTTTGGGGTTAGATGCTTGGGAACAGGGGGTTTCCTGAGGCTTGATCACGCCTTTGTGTATGCCAAGCCTCCTTCCTCATGACCTTTGCCATGGGCGGAGTTCCTCACACTGGCCCCGTGGCAGTCCTGAATATTCATTGACAGGACTGATGCTGAAGCTGAAACTCCAATACTTTGGCCACCTGATGCGAAAAACTGACTCCTTGGAAAAGACCCTGATGCTAGGAAAGATTGAAGGCAGGAAGAGAAGGGGATGACAGAGGATGAGATGGTTGGATGGCATCACTGACCCAATGGACATGAGTTTGAGCAAGCTCCGGGAGCTTGCCTAGGAAGCCTGGTGTGCTGCAGTCCATGGGATCGCAAAGAGTTGGACACGACTGAGCAACTGAACTGAGCTGAAGGTTTCTGCAGCTTTTATCCAAGGTAAGATGGGGCCATACTGGATTAGGGTGGGTCCTAACCCAGTGTCTTTGGAAGGAATGATGCTAAAGCTGAAACTCCAGTACTTTGGCCACTTCATGCGAAGAGCTGACTCATTGGAAAAGACTGATGTTGGGAGGGATTGGGGGCAGGAGGAAAAGGGGACAACAGAGGATGGGATGGCTGGATGGCATCACTGACTCAATGGATGTGAGTCTGGGTGAACTCCTGGAGTTGGTGATGGACAAGGAGGCCTGGCATGCTGCAATTCATGGGGTCGCGAAGAGTCGGACACAACTGAGCAACTGAACTGAACTAACCCAGTGTCTGGTGTCTTCATAAGAGAAAGAAGGAGGTTTGAATACAGAGACACTGGGAGCACATATACACTCAGGCAAGATTCTGGAAGCAGAGATTGGAATTATGCAGCTGCAACCAAAGAACACAAAGGATTGTGGGCAACCACTAGAAACTAAGAAGAGGGAAAGAGCGAGCCTTCTCAACTCTTTAGAGGGAGCAGGGGCCATGCTACTGCCTTGATTTCAGACTTCTCGTGTCCAGAATTAAGAGAGGGTAAATTTCTGTTGTTTCAAACCTCGGGGTCTGTGTGATAACTTATCGCTGCTGTCCTCATACATTCTTCATCTTCATTACTTTTCCTGGGCATTACCTAGTTCCCTACTGCAATTAGCAGGAAAATGCTATGAAATGAAAATGAAAACTAGGCTCGCTTGGTGGGACATGAATTAAAAGAAAAACAGTGGGTAGGTAATGTTTCTTGTTTTTGCGCAGTGTAGGAAAAGATAACCTTCACTGATAATATGCCCTCTCCCACAAGCATATAAAAGTCCCCAGGGTCCATATAAAAGTCAAGTCCCCAGGGTCCAGAAGCAATTAAGGTGCTGGAAAAAAAAGAGCAGTAAGCCTGTAGGCTGGTCAATGCATATCTCCTATATTGATAATATATATCCTATACTGAGAGTAAGGAGATACAGGTCTCAGTAATCAAGAGGCTGAGTTTTAGAGTCATACAGCCTCAAGATAATGGGGTCTTAGAGTCCTTAAGAGTAAAATGGTTAGAAATCAGACCCCTGCAGTTGATCCTTCTTTATTTAATATACTTACTAATATATTAGCAAGTAAAAATATATTGACTAGATAGTTACCATAATATTATTTCTCATTTTTTTCCTTTCTTGCCCTCTCTTAGATTGATTTTTAAAATAATTTAATTTCCCTCTGTTCTATACCCTTGGTTTATCAAGTCTATTATTAACTTACATTTTATCTCATGTTTTCATATTTTGCTGTTTGTATTTCAGCTTTCTAGGTATTTAAAATCCTCTAAGATGTTATCATTATTGTAAATCTACCTTTTTTGGGCGACTTTTCATTCCTTCCTGGGTCTCCTAGTTTCCATTGGTGGAGTCGTTGTCCTTCTGCCTGAAGAATGCCCTTCAGTGTTTATTTGAATATGAATTTGTTGAGGGCAGGTTCTCACAATTTTTCATATATTTGTAAAAGTCTATTTCATCTTCATAGATGAAGGGTAGTTTTGTCAGTTATGGATGGTTAGTTCAATTTTCCCATTCCTTTGAGGATGTAATTCCATTACCTTCTGGTCTCTACAGTTTTTCCTTGGAAGTTAGGTATCAGACTTAAAAAGGAACTTACCTCTTTGATTGCTGTTAAGATTATCCATTTTTTGATTTTAAGTAGTTTTAAAATGATATGCCTAGGCTTATATATTTTTTCTAATGCATACTGTTTATCCTTTTGTAGGGTTGAATCATAGCTTGATATATCCCATCAGTTTTGTAAAATTCTTGATCAGTATCTTCTCAGATACAGCTTCTTCCCCATTCTCACTTTTTACCCCAATAAGTTCCCTTGTCCTGTTTAGAGTAATTTTCTATATCCTCTCTGCTAACCCTTGGCAACCACTAATGTGCTTTTACTTTATAGATTTGTTTCGACTTTCTCTGCTGCTGCTACTGCTGCTGCTAAGTCGCTTCAGTCATGTCTGACTCTGTGCGACCCCATTGATGGAAGCCCACGAGGCTCCCCCGTCCCTGGGATTCTCCAGGCAAGAACACTGGAGTGGGTTGCCATTGCCTTCTAGACTTACACTATTACAATCATTGATCATATATCGAACTATACTTTTGATCAACTGCTTCAAGTCTAGTCATCATTTCCGTTCAAAGCTCAGTCATATGCTTGGTAATACAAGAAATAATAATCTTGTGAACAAGCAAAATACAAATGGTATAGTTAATAACATTAGTGGAATTAAAAGTAAATATTTTAGCCATGAGCCTCCCACACCAATTTTTTTTTTCTTTCAAAGATTGTCAAGACTAGGGAATGGGTCACGTAGAGCAGATTTTTCATGTGGTTCAAATGTGTTACATTAAAGGATTTATCGGGTGCAAAAATGCAGCGTTCAGTTTGAATTATAGCACAGATATCTCCCTGAGATGCTGTAAGGTGTCAAGGGTCTTGCAGTTATGTAGCACTGCCTTTCTCATCATAGAGATCTCAGAATTCAATAGGCTAATAGCCTGGTTACTATCATTTAAAGCTTATGAAAGTTGTCAAGGTCGATTACATCCTCCAACCCCATTGAAGGTATACACACACGCACACAAGCTGCTAAATGGTCATACCAGTAGAATACAGATTTTTGACCCATTGGGATCATACCAATGGTAGATTGTTTGGGGTTACCTGTAACTTATTAACATGTATGACCTTAAATTATGGGAATCCCAGGCTACACCTTCATATCATCCCTGTAGATGTCAAGGCCATAAATTGGTGCCACAAATCCACTGAGTTCCATACCAATCCCTCTCTCTAAGGGTAATAACTGGAATAGTTCATAAAGCACCCAGCCTTGTCTCATAATTACCAGGTTGATCATTTTTAGTATGATTTAACCATTCCCAACATAGAGGAGCCTTTAAACTTAAATGACCATAGCCTGATGTTAACCATGTAGATCCTCCCCATAACTGTAGGAGTTTTCCTTTTAATAGATGAGAAGTTAATTTCTTATTGAGACTTAGCTCATCACTCTGATTGAGTTTAAATGACCCTAAGAGAAAACTTAAATCTATGGCCAGCCTCAGAGCAGGTAGTTTTAAATGGCCAGGTGAGAGGATCCCATCTAGAATTATTATGAATAGATAGAACAGGACTGAACACTCATCTAAAACAAATTTCCTAGGGGCTATCCAATCAGAGCCCTAAAGAAGAGAAATCCACCAAGGTAACCCAGAAGTAATAGGCACAGGTAATTGGCCACAATCCAACAATTGGGCTGAGTTTTAAACTAGCATAGAATCATGTCCATGTTCGATTTTCTCTAATGTCATATAAATAAATGAAGTTATACAGAATGTACTGTTTTGTATCTAGTTTCTTTCTCTGTTATGTTTTTGACATTAACTCCTATTTTAGTGTATGTCAATATTATGGTATTCTTTATCTGTATATATTTATATGTATATAATTTGTTTATCCATTCATATTTTGATTGACATTTGGGTTGTTTCTAGTTCGAAGCCATTATGAATAAAGCGCTTTGAACGTCTGTGTGTAATCTTTAGGTTAAGTACCTGGAAAGTAGAATTACTGGATTACACAGTAATTGTTCAATTTTATAAGAAACTGTGAAACTGTTTTCCAGAGTATTTGTATGATTTTAGGTTCCCTTCAGGAATGTATAAGAGCCGCAAATCTCCATATCCTTGTCAACAGTTGGAAATGTTAATCATTTAACTTTTAGCTATTCTGGTGAGTGTTTGTATCCCTTTGTGGTTTTAATTTGTACTTTACTGATATCCAGTGATACTGGCCACATTTTCATATGTTCATTAGGTACTCGGATCTCTTTCGTGATGTGTCTACCTAAATCTTTTGCCAATTTAAAAACTGACTTGTCTTCTTTTTATTGAGAATTTGAAGTTTCCTCATATTCTATGTAAAAGTACTTGGTTAACAATATACGTTCAGAATATCTTCTGGTCTGAGACTTGCACTTTCTTTCTTTTTTTTTTTTTAAATTTATTTATCTGACTGCACTGGGTCTTAGTTGTGGCAGGCAGGATCCTTGATCTTTGTTGGGGCATGCGGGATCTTAGTTGTGACATGTGGCATCTAGTTCCCTGATCAGGGTCTGAACCCAGGCCCCCTGCATTGGGAACGCAGAGTCTTAGCCACTGGACCAACCAGGGAAGGTCCCTGCACTTTCATTTTTTAACACTGTCTTTTCTAGAGAAGTTTCTAGTTTTGATGAGGTTCAGTTTGTTGTTCATTTGCTAAGTCATGTCTGGCTCTTTGCGACCTCATGGACTGCAGCACACCAGGCACAGCTGTGCTTTACTGTTTTCCAGAGTTTGTTCAGGTTCATGTCCATCGAGTCTGTAGTGCTATCCAACCATCTCATCCTCTGCTGCCCTCTTCTTTGGCCTTCAGTTTTGCCCAGCATCAGGGTCTTTTCCAATGAGCTGGCTTTTCGAATCACATGGCCAAAGTATTGGAGCTTCAGCATCAGTCCTTCTAATGAATATTCAGGGTTTATTTCCTTTAGGGTTGACTCGTTTGATCTCCTTGCAGTCCAAGGGACTCTCTTGAGTCGTCTCCAGCACCACAGTTTGAAAGCATCAGTTCTTCAGTGCTCAGCCTTCTTTATGGTCTAACTCTCACATCCACACTTCACTGGAAAACCAAAGAAAAACCATAGCTTTGACTTTACGGACCTTTGTTGGCAAAGTGATGTCTCTGCTTTTTAGTACGCTGTCTGGGTTTGTCATAGCTTTTCTTCTGAGGAGCAAGTGTCTTTTAACTGGATATCCATATGGAAAAAAAGTGAATCTTAATCTTCCTTTCACACAAAAATGAACATAAAGTATATTAGAGATCTAAATGTAAAATCTGAAAAAGCTGAAACTGTATATTCCAGAAAGAAAATCTTGGTGACTGAGGTAGAGAAAGATTGCTTAGATTGAACACGAAATGCTTGAGTCATAAAATTAACATTGGTGTTCAGTTTATTCATTTTTAATTTTGACTCATGCATCCTATCTAAGCATTCTTTGTCTACCTCAGAGTCACAGAGATTTTCTTTCTGGAATGTATAGCTTCAGCTTTTACATTTAAATCTGATCTGTTTTGTGTTCATTCTTGTGTGAGTAGAGGGTTAAGATTCAAATTTTTCCCTATAGATATCCAGTTCTAGGACCATTTTTACTTTTCCTAGGGAAGGAGTACCACCTTTTGAACAATCCTTCTGTGGTAACAATTACAATCTGTCAAAAAGATGAAAGTTTAACTGTTTGAATATAAGGGGAGCAAGCAAAAGCAGGCAGAAACTGGATGAGTATCTGTTTGGAGAAGGAGAATGGCACTGTATGAATGTCCTATGATTACCACATTTGTTTCCTCAATGTGCAGGCCAAGATAAAACTCGAAAAGGATATTGACAGACTTTCAGATTGAACAGCCAGAGGGCAGAATTTGGGGTAACCTCAGCAGCTGGAGGGGTTCCCAGGTGGCGCTAGTGGTAAAGAACCTGCCTGCCAGTGCGAGAGACAAGGGTCACAAGGGTCGGGAAGATCCCCTGGAGGATATATACTCCAGTATTCTTGCCTGGAGATTCGCATGGACAGAGGAGCCCGGCAGGCTACAGTCCATGTGGTCGCAAAAAGTCACACATGACTGAAGCCACTTGGCACACATGCCGCACAGCAGCTGGAAAGTAAGTAGGGAAACAACAGCCTCACAAAGGGGAGCTCTAAATTTTGTTTATAAACTCACCATATCATCACTTGACTTGTGAACTGGGCTTGCATGAGACAGTTTTCAAGCAGTCTAGATAAATCTAAAAGGTCTGAACAGAGATTTCAGCGGTTGCCCACACAGGAAGAGCACTTTGGTGTTTTTACTTCAGCCAAGTTAACTGCCTGTTGCAATAAAAATATCAGTATTCATCAGAGAACCACAGAATAATTCAGAATCTCTTATAAGTCATTCAGAATGTCCAAAATATAGTAAAAAAAAAATCAAAATATACAAAGAAACAGGAAAATGTGATCTTTGTCCAAGAGAAAAGGCAGTCAATGGAATCTGCCTTCAACATGATTGAGAAGTTGAATTAGAACACAAGAATTTTAAAGCAACATCATAGATATGCTCAGTAATACGAGGGGACATTTATTGTAATAAATTAAGAGATAAGATCTCACCAAAAAGGTACAGGTAGAACAGTTTTTAAAAATTACTGCTGCTGCTGCTAAGTCACTTCAGTCGTGTCTGACGCTGTGCGACCCCATAGATGGCAGCCCACCAGGCTCCCCCGTCCCTGGGATTCTCTAGGCAAGAACACTGGAGTGGGTTGCCATTTCCTTCTCCAGTGCATGAAAGTGAAAAGTGAAAGTTAAGTTGCTCAGTCATGTCCAACTCTTCACGACCCCATGGACTGCAGCCCACCAGGCTCCTCCATCCATGGGATTTTCCAGCCAAGAGTACGAGAGTCGGGTGCCATCGCCTTCTCCATTTAAAAAGTACTGGTGGTGGTTAAATCTAGAGTTGGAAAAAACAGTACTCACCCCCACCCCTTCCCCCGTTTAACCCCCTCCAATCAATGGATGGTCTTAAAAGCAGATTGGCTTTTTGTTCTATTTTGGCACTCTTATGTTGATTTATATGTCTATCCATTATGCTGTTACCATACACTACTTTAAAATTATAATTATAATAATTATATAATAATTCTTTAAGTCTGTATGTAATACTTAGTATCTAGTAGTGTCACTCTTCCAGCTTTTTATATTCCTCTAAGACATATTTGTGATTGTTGGCCCTTTCCTATATACATTTTTAATCAACTTGTCAGTTTCTACAAGAAGTTTGCTGAAAACCTGTTTGGGATCACACTGAATCTATGTTAGACCAATAAGCTGACAATTATCTCAAAAGAAATACAAACTTTTTTCAGTCATGTGGTATCTCTTTTCTTTCCTTTTGCATTGTCTTTAAATTCAGTCGTGTTTTTGTAGTTTTCCTTGTATTTTGTATTGCACAAATTTTGTTGGATTTGTCCTAGAGTAGTTCATATTTCTTGATAATACTGCAAATTTTGTTTTTCTTTTAATTTTTGCTGGTTACTTGTATTTAGGAATGACAATGATTTTTATATATTAACCTAAAATTCTGACTAAATTGTTAAAATTAACTGTTTACATTTACAAAAATTTATCAGTGATTTTTACTTCTTTCTTTCTAATATATATACCTTTTGTCTATCTACCTGTCATCTTTTTTTTGCATCATCCAGGACCTCCAGTGTGATTTTTAATAGAAGTAAAAGTACATTTTGGCCTTATTCCTGACCTTGGGGATAAAATGTTTAGTCTGTCTCATTAAGTATTATGAAAGTTATAGCTTTTCATAATTGTCCATCAGGTTGAGGAAATTCTCTTTTAGTCCCTATTTTTCTCAGAGTTTTCATCAGTAACAGGTGTTAAATTATGCCCAGTGGTTTTTCTGTATCAGTTGAAATAGTCCTATGAGTTTCTACTTTATCCCATTAATGTGCAGAATTACACTCATTTTTTTAAATTAAAATTTTAAGTTTTGTATTGGAGTATGGCCGGTTAACAATGTTGTGATTGTTTCAGGCGAATGGAGAGGGACTCAGCCGTACATCTACAAGTGTCTGTTCCCCCTGAACCCCCGTCCCTTCCAGGCTGCCGCATAACGTTGAGCAGAGTTCCATGTGCTATACAGTGGGTCCTTGTCGGTTATCCGTTTTAAACATAGCCGTGTGTACATGTCCATCCCAGACTCCCTAGCTATTGCTTCCCCACCCTTCCTCCTGTCCCCGACCCCTGCAGCCATAAGGTCGTTCTCTAAGTCTGTGAGTCTGTTTTGTAAGCACGCTCATTTGTTTTCATTTTTTAGATTCCACATGTAAGGGATGTCATATGATACTTCTCCTCTGTCTGACATGCTTCACTCAGTATGACAATCTCTAGGCCCATCCATGTTGCTGCAGATGGCCCCAATTCACTCTTTTTAATGGCTGAGTAATGTTCCATTGATATATGTCCTACATCTTTGTCCTTTCCTCTGTCAGTGGACATTCAGGTTGCTTCCATGGCTTGGCTATTGTAAACAGTGCTGCAGTGAACATTGGGGTGCATTTATCCTTTTCATGTTTTTCTCTGGATATATGCCCAGGAGTGGGATTGCAGGGCCATATGGTAGCTCTATTTTTAGTTTTTAAGGCATCTCCATGCTGTTCTCCATAGTGGTTGTGCCAGTTTACATTCCTACCAATAGTGCAGGAGGATTCCCTTCTTTCCATACCCTCTCCAGCATTTATTGTCTGTGGACTTTTTTTTTTTTTTAAAAACGATGGCCATTTTGACTGGTGTGAGGTGATACCTCATGGCAGTTTTGAGTTGCATTTCTCTAATCATTAGTGATATTGGACATCTTTTCATGTGCCTTTTGGCTATCTGTATTTCATCTTTGGAGAAACGTCTGTTTAGGTCTTCTGCCAATTAAAAAAAAATTATTTATTTTTACTTGAAGGATAGTTGTTTTACAATACTGTATTGGTTTCTGCCAAAAACATCAATCAGCCATCGGTGTACACACGTCCCCTTCCTTTTGAACCTCCCTCCTACCTCCCTTCCCATCCCACCCCTCTAGGTTGCCATAGAGCTCCAGTTTGAGTTCTCTGAGTCATACAACAAATTCCCGTTGGCTCTGTTTTATGCAGGGCAGTGCATGTTTCCATGCTGCTCTCTCCATACATCCCAGCCTCTCTTCCCTCCCGCACCATCAGTTTGTTTTCTGTTTTCTATGTCTGCATCTCCATTGCTGCCCCACAAATAGGTTCATCAGTATTGTCTTTCTAGATTCCATATATATGCATTAATATACAATATTTATTTTTCTCTTTCTGACTTACTTCACTTCATGCGATAGGCTCTGTGTTCATCTACCTCATTAGAACTGACTCACACGCGTTCCATTTTATGACTAATATTCCACTGTCTATATGTACCACAGCTTCTTTATCCATTCATCTGTAGATGGACATCTAGGTTGCTTCCATGTCCTAACTATTGTAAACAGTGCTGCAATGAACATTGGGTACATAGCAAATGAAACAACTGACAAAGGATTAATTTCTAAAGTATGCAAGCAGCTCATTCAACTCAATACCAGAAAAACAAAACAACCATCAAAAAGTGGACAAAAGACCTAAACAGACATTTTTCCAAAAAAGACATGCAGATGGATAATAAACACATGAAAAGATGTTCAACATATCACCTTACACTGGTCAGAATGGCCATCATCAAAAATATCTACAAACAAATGCTGGAGAGGGTGTGGACTAAAGAGAACCCTCTTGCTCTGTTGCTGGGAATGTAAACTGATACAGTCACTATGGAAGACAGTATGGAGATTCCTTAAAAAACTAGGAACAAAACTACCATATGACCCAGGAATCCCACTACTAGGTATATACCCTGAGGAAACCAAAACTGAAAAAGACACGTGTACCCCAGTGTTCTGCTCATTTTTTGATAGGGTTGTTTGTTTTGATGATGTTAAGCTTCACGAACTGTTTGTGGATTTTAGAGACTAACGCTTTGTCAGTCACATCATTTGCAAATATTTTCTCCCAATCTGAGGGTTGTCTTTTTGTTTTGTTTATTGTTTTCTTTGCTGTGCAAAAGCTTTTGAGTTTAGCTAGGTTACGTTTGTCTATTTTTGTTTTTATTTCCATTATTCTGGGAGAGGGATTGAAAAAGGCATTGCTGCAATTTACATCAGAGCTCTTCCTATGTTCTCCTCTAGGAGTGTTATAGCGTCCTGTCTCATGACCTCAAGGAGGTTCGTGCCAAGGGGCAGCTCCCGGGACTGTTGCTGCTGATGCCCCCATCCCCACAGTGAGAGACTGCCAACCCATGCGTCCGCAGGAGACCCTCCAGCACTAGCAGGTAGGTCCGGTTCAGTCTCTTGGGGGGTCCCTGCTCCTTTCCCCTGGGTTCTGGTACACACAAGATTTTGTGTGTGCCCTCCAGGAGTGGACACTCTTTCCCCCAATCCTGTGAAAGTTCTGCAGTCAAGTCCCGCTGCCCCTTCAAGGTCAGGTTCCCTGGGGATTCCTAGTCTCTTTGCCGGACCTCAGGCTGGGAAGCCTGATGTGGGGCTCAGCACCCTCACCGCACTGGGAGGATTGTGATATCATTGTGCTCTAGCTTGTGGGTTGCCCATCTGGTGGGTGGAGAATTACATTGATTTTTACCTGTGGAACCTACTTTGCATAGCTGGAATAAAGTTCTTCATCATGATGTGTTATTGTTACAATAATTATTTTTATGTTGCTGATATCCTAATCAGATGTCCTAATGTTTTGATAAGAATGTTAACGTCTAATTTTATTTTCTTTTGGCTTTGTATGATTTTGGTGGTGGTGGTGTCATACAGTGAAGCAGAAAATGTTTATTTCTCTTTATTAAAAAAAAAAAAGCCCGTGAAGAGTTAGTGCTGTTTCCTCCTTAACTGTTTGGTAACATTACCTGAGTGGAACACGCACAGTTCCCATGTGCCCCATGTGCCCACGTGTGTGCAGCCTAAGCCGCTGTCAGCATCCTGCACCCAGAGTGCATTTGTTATGATTGATGACCCTGCACTGATACATCTTTATCACCCAGGATCCGTAGTTTACAGTTTGTGTTCACACCTGGTGTTTTACATTTCACAGGTTTTGACAAGGATAGTGACATGCCTTCACCATTTTAGTACCATAGAGGAGTTTCACTGCCCCAAATCCTCTGTGCTCTGCAGATTCTTCCCTCCCACCCCACCCCAACCTCTACAACTTCTGATCTGTTTATTATCTGCATAGTTTTGCCCCTGCAGACTATCATATGGTTGAAAGCATTTAATATGTAGCCTTTTCATATTGGTTTCTTTCACTTAGTAATATACTCTTAAGGTTTCAACATATCTTTTCATAGCTGACAGCTCATTTCATTTTAGCCTTGAATAGTATCTCATTGTACTGTACAATAGTATTTCATGTCCCATAGTTCATCTTTCCACCTGCTGAAGGGTATCTTGCTTGCTTCTAAGTTTTGGCACTTATGAATCAAGCTGCTGTAAGCACCCATTGGAGGTTTTTGTTTGGATGTGTTTTCAGTTCTTTTGGGTAAATATTCAATACCAAGGAGCGCAATTGCTGGGTTTTATAGTAAGTGTATTTTAGTTTTGTAAAAAGAGATAAAATGGCCAAAATATCTTCCAAAGTGGCTGTACCTTTTTGCATTTCTACCAGCAATGAATGAAAGTTCCTGTTGCTCCACGTCCACACCTGCAGTTGTCATGATGAGTGTTTTGGATTTCTGGCATTCTTATAGGTGTGCACTGACTTCTAATTGCGATTCCCTAATGCATTAAGATGTTGAACATCTTTCCATATGCTTTTTGCCATCTGTATATCTTCTTTGGTGAGATACCTGTTCAGATATTTTGCCTCTCTGTTAATGGGTTTCATTTCATTGAGTTTTAAGAGTTATGTTCAACTGCCTCTGGTTTTGATAGATAGTTTTGGGGGAAAATACTTTTTGTACTAGTGAGCTCTGAGTAAGTTCACATAATGACTGCCTTCTATGTGAAATAGTTCGTGTTCAATAATGACCTTTTTCTGGGAACTCCCAGAACTGCTAGACTTGATTGTGGCCATTGTTTTTCAGGACTCCTGTGGACCGGGTGATGGGCAGATGGACATTTGTTGTTGTTTAGACGCTAACTTGTGTTTGACTTTTTTGCAAACCCATGGGCAGTAGTTCACCAGGCATTGGCAGGCGGATTCTTTACCTCTGAGCCGCCTGGGAAGTCCAGGCAGAAGGGCATGGAACAAATTCAAAGGTCACAAAACTCATTGTTCTTACTGAGATGAGGCTTTTTTTCTCGAATAATCATTTCCAAGATTGCTGCAAGTCTTTGGTTAATTTCTAGCATTTTGAGGAAAAAAGTTGATTTTGACTTTTTTTTTTGGCTAGTGTTCTCATTGCTTTTATGGAGGGAAGCTTTTCAGAGCTCTTTACTCTGACATTTTCAGTGATGTTCACTGTTCTTTTGTGAACAGTAACATAAACTTTGTAAGTTAGTGCTATGAGACTTGGAATAAATTTCTCTCCTGTAGAGCAGGACAACAAGAGCTCAGTTGAATGACCAGGGAAGGTAATATGCTATATGCATATCATATCAGTTTATATTTTATAGGTGCTGGATCTAGACGAGCCAGATTTTACTGTAATATGTGGTTAAATTTCATCACCTTATAATATGTTATGGTTTACGTCCTTTAAAATGAAATGAGGAATTACTATTTAAATGATAGTCTAATATCCTCTTCCACCTGAAACCTTTTGTCATCTGGAATGTCTCTTGATAGGAAAGATATGTTCTTATTTATTTTTTCCCCTGAATATTTTATAAATAGTGTCATATTTAAGGTTACTATCAGCTTTTCATTTGAATTTCCTGAATGTGTAGCAGGAACTTCTGATTCTTTATTACTCGATTTTTTTCTCTCTAGTTGTTGGTATATATGGAGTATTATGGGGAGAGAAGAATGGAGGATTGATTTGTGAATGATAGGTTGACTTTGCCAGACAAATCATATGGAGGTCAAGTTGTTTGAGGGTGAGCTGCTATTGCTCTGGAAAGATTTCTTTATATTTTTATATTTTATTGAGTTTAATTATACATGCAGGGCAAATGAAAAATGTCATGCAGTTGGTTTCGTGGTGTTTCATTTAATGGGATGGGCATTTCATAAGTTCCCTCACTGAAAATATTGAGAAGGCTTTCTACTATCTCTGAATTTTACCCAAAATTATAGTGTAGCTAGTCATTTAAAATTCTAGATTTGTTTTGCCCTGCTGTATCTGATTGAGTTATATTTGAGATCTAAAAGTAAGATAATTTGCTTTTGTTTTAGGATATATTGTGAGTCTAAAATATTTCATAGTTGTAGTTAAATTTCCTAAGCTTATAGTATCTGGATTGGGAAATGGGAGGTGTATTGATATTTGAATAGTTTTCTTTCATCTGATGTTATTCTTGTTATACTACTAGCCAATATTTTAGTAAGTGGGACTTAATAAAATGTAGACTGATCAACTTTTTCAAAGGATAAACTACTATATGGGACACACTTTAAAAAAATCATGTATGTTTGATGCATATCAAGTACTTAGTAAATTTGTAGCTCTAGAACAAGTGGCAGGAAAACGGAATTTCAATATTGTGTGTGTTGGTTGCTGATGGCTTCATTTAGAAGGCATAAGAAGAAAGAAGAGCTCAGACAGGACTGTCATTTTTCAAAGAAAAGGCACGAAAGGAAACTTAAAGGGACAATAGTGTTGGGAGGTGTAATTGTTTTTAATCCTAACTTCCAGCAAATAAAATTTGTAAAGGCGTTGAGAGGTAAAGCCCGGTTAAAACTCAGTCTTTTAGCAAGGATCAAGTAAATAACATGACCTTCACAATCATTCATGAAACCTCAGAGTTTATCAGATGTCTCAGAGTGAAGTTTGACTTTTGGTATGGTATCTATTCAGTTTCTTTTAATTAATGTCTTATGAAAAAGTTTCTGCCTCTGATCCATGATTGACTTAATATTACTGTAATTAGGAAGAGAGATGGAAGTCAAAGGTAAGGAAAAAAGACATAGCAAACCTAAGAATGTTTAGAAAAGAACTGTGGGTGTGGCTATTAGACTGAGGACCTGATTACAAAATAGATAAGAAGCCAAACTGTTCTTTGAGAGGACTACATATTTTAGTTTAGTAGGTGGTGCAGTGGTAAAGAATTTGCCTGCCAAGGCAGGAGACGTGAGAGACATGGGTTCAATCTTTAGGTCTGGAAGATCCCCTAGAGTAGGAAACGCCAACCCACTCCAGTATTCTTGCCTGGAAAATTCCATGGACAGGAGCCTGGCAGGCTACAGTCCAGTTCAGTTCAGTTCACTCGCTCAGTCATGTCTGACTCTTTATGACCCCATGGACTCCAGCACGCCAGGCGTCCCTGTCCACCGCCTGCTCCTGGAGCTTGCTCAAACTCATGTCCATCGTGTTGGTGATGCCATCCAAATATCTCATCCTCCATCATCCCCTTCTCCTCCTGCCTTCAGTCTTTCCCAGCATCAGGGTCTTTTCCAAGGAGTCAGTTCTTCGCATCAGGTGGCCAAAGTACTGGAGTTTCAGCTTCAGCATCAGTCCTTCCAATGAATATTCAGGACTGATCTCCTTTAGGATGGACTGGTTTGGTCTCCTTGCAGTCCAAGGGACTCTCAAGAGTCTTTTCCAACATCACAGTTCAAAAGCATCAATTCTTTGGCACTCAGCTTTCTTTATGGTCCAACTCTCACATCCATACATGATTACTGGAAAAACCGTAGCTTTGACTAGACGGCCCTTTGTCAGCAAAGTGATGTCTGTGCTTTTTAATATGCTGTCTAGGTTTGTCATAGTTTTTCTTCCAAGGAGCAAGAAGCGTCTTTTAATTTCATGGCTGCAGTCACCATCTGCAGTGATTTTGGAGCCCAAGAAAATAAAGTCTGTCACTGTTTCTATTGTTTCCCCATCTATTTGCCATGAAGTGATGGGACCAGATGCCATGATCTTAGTTTTTTGAATGTTAAGTTTTAAGCCAGCTTTTTCACACTCCTCTTTCACTTTGCATCAAGAGGCTCTTTAGTTCCTCTTTGGTTTCTGCCATAAGGGTGGTGTCATCTGCATATCTGAGGTTATTGATATATCTCCCAGCAATCTTGATTCCAGCTTGTGCTTCATCCAGCCCAGCAATTTGCACGATGTACTCTGCATATAAGTTAAATAAGCAGGGTGACAATATACAGCCTTGACATATTCCTTTCCCAATTTGGAGCCAGTCTGTTGTTCCATGTCCAGTTCTAACTGTTGCTTCCTGACTTGCATACAGATTTCTCAAGAGGCGGGTGAGGTGGTCTGGTATTCCCATCTCTTTCAGAATTTTCCACAGTTTGTTGTGATCCACGCAGTCA
This sequence comes from Capra hircus, assembly GCF_001704415.2. NCBI lineage: Eukaryota > Metazoa > Chordata > Mammalia > Artiodactyla > Bovidae > Capra > Capra hircus. The sequence continues at coordinate 2,636,076 of NC_030825.1, read as the reverse complement.
AGGCTTTGGCATAGTCAATAAAGCAGAAATAGATGTTTTTCTGGAACTCTCTTGCTTTTTCTGTGATCCAACAGATGTCGGCAATGTGATCTCTGGTTCTTCTGCCTTTTCTAAAACCAGCTTGAACATCTGGAAGTTCTTAGTTTACGTACTGCTGAAGCCTGGCTTGGAGAATTTTGAGCATTACTTTACTAGCGTGTGAGATGAGTGCAATTGTGTGGTACTTTGAGCATCCTCTGGCTTTGCCTTTCTTTGGGGTTGTAATGAAAACTGACCTTTCCAGTCCTGTGGCCACTGCTATTTTGCAAATTTGCTGGCATATTGAGTGCACCACTTTAACAACATCATCTTTTAGGATTTGAAATAGTTCAACTGGAATTCCATCACTTCTACTAGCTTTGTTCGTAGTGATGCTTCCTGAGGCCCACTTGACTTTGGACTCCAGGATATCTGGCTCTAGGTGAGTGATCACACCATCCTGGTTATCTGGGTCATGAAGATCTTTTCTTTATATAGTTCTTCTTTGTATTCTTGCCACCTCTTCTTAATATCTTCTGTTTCTGTTATGTCCATACAATTTCTGTCCTTTATTGAGTCCGTCTTTGCATGAAATGTTCCCTTGGTATCTCTAATTTTCTTGAAGAGATCTCTAGTCTTTCCCATTCTATTGTTTTCTTCTATTTCTTTGCATTGATCACTGAGGAAGGCTTTCTTATCTCTTCTTGCTATTCTTAGGAACTCTGTGTTCAAATGGGTATATCTTTCCTTTTCTCCTTTGCCTTTCACTTCTCTTCTTTTCTCAGCTATTTGTAAGGCCTCCTCAGACAACCATTTTGCCTTTTTGCATTTGTTTTTCTTGGGATGTTCTTGATCACTGCCTCCTGTATAATGTCACAGGCGAATGTCCATAGTTCTTCAGGCACTCTGTCTATCAAATCTAATCCCTTGAATCTATTTCTCACTTCTGCTGTATAATTGTAAGGGATTTCATTTAAGTCATACCTGGATGGTCTAGTGGTTTTCCCTACTTTCTTCAATTTAAGTCTGAATTTGGCAATAAGGAGTTCATGATCTGAGCCACAGTCAGCTCCTTGTCTTGTTTTGCTGACTATATAGAGCTTTTCCATCTTTGGCTGCAAAGAATATAATTAATGTTATTTCAGTATTGACCGTCTGGTGATGTCAATGTGTAGACTCTTCTCTCATGTTTTTGGAAGAGGGTATTTGCTATGACAAGTGCATTCTCTTGGCAAAACTCTGTTAGCCTTTGTCCTCGCTACAGTCCATGGGATTGCAAAAAGTCGGACATGACTGAGCATGCCTGCACAAAACTACATCACATTTTTTCAAAATGGTTGCACCAATTTATATTCCCAACAGACTGTGTATTAGTCAGTCTGTTTTACTGATCAGTCAACCAGATAGTGTATTACCTAATCTTGTGGGGCTTGTAGTAGTGATTTAATTGGCATTTCCTTGATACCTAATGAAGCTGAACATATTATGTTTTTCTGACCATCTGGATTTCTTTTTTTTTTTTTATATGAGTTGTCAGTTCATGACTGTTTTTCTTATAGTTTTGGTTGTTGAACATGCAATAATGTGATCAGGTACACAATCTTAAGCACAATTTTTTGCTCTGTATTGCTTTTATTGTAGAAGTCTTTCATCTTCTTGCTTAATTCCTAAGCATTTTGTTTTTTGATGCTGTTGTAAATTGTTTTCATTATTTCCTTTTCTCATTGGTAGTGTATAGAAATGCCGCTGGCTTTTGAGTGTTGACTTTGTATCCTGCTACTTTGTTAAATTCATTTATTAGTTCTAAAAATATTTTTGTGGACTGTTTAGAGTTTTCTACATAAAAGATCACATCACTTGTGAGTAGAGATAGTTTTATTTACTCTCCAGTTTGGATGTCTTTTTTCTTACTTCAGTTCAGTTCAGTCACTCAGTCATGTCCAACTCTTTGTGACCTTATGAACCTCAGCATGCCAGGCCTCCCTGTTCCTCACCAACTCCATATGCAGAGTACATCATGAGAAACGCTGGGCTGGAGGAAGCACAAGCTGGAATCAAGATTGCTGGGAGAAATATCAGTAACCTCAGATATGCAGATGACACCACCCTTATGGCAGAAAGTGAAGAAGAGCTAAAGAGCCTCTTGATGAAAGTGAAAGATGTGAGTGAAAAAGTTGGCTTAAAACTCAACATTGAGAAAACGAAGATCATGGCATCTGGTCCCATCAGTTCATGGCAAATAGATGGGAAAACAGTGGAAACAGTGGCTGACTTCATTTTTCTGGGCTCCAAAATCACTGTAGATGGCGACTGCAGCCATGAAATTAAAAGATGCTTACTCCTTAGAAGGAAAGTTATGACCAACCTACACAGCATATTAAAAAGCAGAGACATTACTTTGCTGATAAAGGTCCATCTAGTCAAGGCTATAGTTTTTCCAGTAGTCATGTATGGATGTGAGAGTTGGACCATAAAGAAAGCTGAGCTCCGAAGAATTGATGCTTTTGAACTGTGATGTTGGAGAAGACTCTTGAGAGTCCCTTGGACTGCAAGGAGATCCAACCAGTCCATCCTAAAGGAGATCAGCCCTGGGTGTTTTTTGGAAGGACTGATGTTGAAGCTGAAACTCCAATACTTTGGCCACCTGATGCAAAGAGCTGACTCATTGGAAAAGACCCTGATGCTGGGAGGGATTGGGGGCAGGAGGAGAAGGGGACGACAGAGGATGAGATGGTTGGATGGCATCACCGACTCAATGGACATGGGTCTGGGTGGACTCCGGGAGTTGGTGACGGATAGGGAGGCCTGGTGTGCTGCAGTTTATGGGGTTGCTTACTTAAAACACCAGTTTCGCTTGAATTTGAACTGTATTTAATAGTATGTGCTACTTTGTGGCTAGCTTATTTTACTGAAAATACTGTGTGATGTCACTTTGTTGTGTACACCCATCTTTTTTTGTCATTGCTTTACAATATTTCAATGTATAAATTCATACTGTATTTTAGCTTTTCTTTTGTTCCTACACTTTGAGGTTGTTTCCGGTGTTTGGCTATTAATTTTGAAGCAGCTGTGAATGTTCTAATGCATGTCTTTTTAAAATTATTTTTTTGTTTTTGGCTGTGCTGGGTCTTTGTTGCTGTGTGCAGGCTTTCTCTGGTTGCAGTGAGCAGGGCAACCCTCTGGTTGCAGTGTGTGGCCTTCTTATTGCAGGGGTTTCTCTTTTTGCAGAGCACGTGCTCTGGAGCACGTGGGCTTCAGCAGGTGCAGCTCACGGCACTAGAGTGGTGGCTGAGTAGTTGTGAAGCACGGGCTTAGTTGCTCCATGGCACGTGTAATCTTCCTAGACCAGGGATCAAACCAGTGTCCCCTGCATTGGCAGGCAGATTCTTTACACTGAGCTGCCAGGAAAGCCCCTACACGTCATCTTATAGACATATATACTCATGCCTTTTGCATGTATGTATACATGTGTTTATCTATGTATGTGTCTGTCAGAAAAATTGCTGGGTCATAAGGAGGAATGTGTTTAGCTTTCGTATAAATGGCCAAACACTATTCTAAAGTGGTTGAACCAGTTTATTGACCCACCTTATTGTTAAGTGTTTCAATTGCTCTGTATTTTTTCCAACACTTGGTATTGTCTTTATTTTCTAAATTATTTATTTATTGATATTTTTGGCTGTACTGGGTCTTTGTTGCTTTGGCTGGGTGTTCCCCAGTTGTGGCGGGTGGGGGCTACTCTCTGGTTGCGGTAATTGGGGTGGATTTTCTTGTTGCAGAGCTCAGGCTCCAGGTCGTTCCGGCTTCAGGAGTTGTGCATGGACTCAGTAGCTGTGGCTCACGGGCTCTGGAGTGCGGCTCGGTCGTTGTGGCACGTGGACTTAGTTGCCCTGTGGCGTGTGCACTCTTCCCGGACCAGGGCTCAAACTGGGTCCCTTGCTTTGCAAGATGGATTCTTAACCATTGGACCACCAGAGAAGCCCTGGTATTGTCTTTAGTTTTGACTATTTAATTTATTGTGTTAGTCTGTATTTCCCCTTTTACCAAAGACTTTGTTAGAAAGCTTTGAAATTACCAAGTGAAAGAACCTTTTTATTTTATCTTTAATTTCTACTCTTAATTGTGTGACCAAAGAGTATTCTTTATATTGTTTCTACTTTATGGAACATATTGAACCATTTTTTCAGACTGAATTTTGTTGTTGTTCAGTCTCTAAGTTGTGTTGGAGTCTTTGGGACCCCATGGACCGCAGTACACCAGGCTTCCCTGTCCCTCACCATCTCCTAGTGTTTTCTCAAATTCATGTCCATTGATTTGATCACGTGATCAATTTTTGTGAATGTTTCATGTGCGCTTAAAAAGGAAATTATTTGTTGTGGGAGTTTAAAGATACTGATATGGTTTTTTTAGTTTCTATATTCCATGTCCTTTTGTGTTTTTTCCACACTGGTATTGCGTGTATGTTGGGTATGTTGATGTCTTGTTTCTTTTTGACTCTTTATTTCTCCTTTATTCTGCTTTATCATAGCACTTGCTGTGGTACATAGATATTTCTAATATACATTTATCTTGAATTCGTCTTATCATGAAATGTTGTTTTTTAGTATGTACTGCTTTTGATCTCAATTCCATCGTGTCTGATACCAGAATTACAACACTTGCTTTCTTATTGTTTACATTTTCCTTAAATACATTTGTTCCTTATATTTTTACTTTTTGAATCACTTTTAGATAAGTTTCTTTATTATGTTATAGTTGAGTTTTGCTCTATAAGGTAATTTGAAAGTGTGTCTTTTAAGAAATAGGAAAGTTGTCTGTGTGCATTTATTGATATGACTGTGGTCTCTGTTTGGACAAAATATTATATATATTTTTATCATGTGTATGATGTTTCCTTTTTCAGTATGTAGTATATTCCTCACTGGACCCACTTTCTGTATTTTCCTCTACAGTTTTTTTAAAGGAGAGTGGAATCTCTCTTTTTAAAAATTGTGTTTATTTAGTCTTGGCTGTGCGGTGGTTGCTGCGCACAGGCTCTCTCTGGCTGTGGCGTGGGGGCGTCTCTTCGTTGTGGCGTGGGGGCGCCTCTAGTTGTGGCGTGGGGGTGTCTTTAGCTGTGGCGTGGGGGCGCATCTAGCTGTGCCGTGGGGGTGCCTCTAGCTGTGCCGTGGGGGCGTCTCTTCGTTGTGGCGTGGGGGCTTCTCGCTGCAGTGGCTTCTCTTGTTGTGGAGCACAGGCTGTTGCTGAGGGCTTCCCTGCCCAGCGGCACGTGGGGTTTTCCTGGATCAGGGGTCGAGTGCGTTGCCCTGCACTGGCTGGCGTATTTTTAACCAGTGGACCACCAGGCAAGTCCTTCTTTGTTTTAATATTACTGGAAGGTTGATATTGTTGTGTTAGTTTCAGGTGTACAGTGAAGTGATTCAGTTATACAGCAAAGCAATTCAATAATACATGGGTCTATACTTTTTCAAATTGTTTTCCCATTTAGGTTGTTACGTAATATTGAGCAGAGATTCCTGTGCTATGCAGTAGGTCCTTGTTGGTTACCCATTTTAAATATAACAGTGTGTACAAGCCATCCCAGACTCCCTATACCTCTCCCCCAACCATAAGTTCCTTCTCTGAATCTGTGAGTCTGTTTTCCAAATAAGCTCATTTCTTTTTTTTTTTTTTTTAGATTCCACATGTGAGAAGTACAGTATTTCTTTTTTTGTCTGACCTACTTCATTCAGTATGCCAATCTCTAGGTCATTCCATGTTGCTGCAAATGGCATTATTTCATTCTTTTTGGTGGCTGAGCAATATTCCGTTGTGTTTATGTACACATCATCTTTATCCTGTCTTCTCTCGCTGAACACTTAGGTTGCATGCCTGTCTTGGCTTTTGTAAACAGCGCTTCAGTGAATATTGCAGGGCATGTATCCTTTTGAACCATGTTTTTCTCTGGGTACATGCCCAGGAGTGGGTTTGCAGGAACGTACAGTATCTGTTTTCAGTTTCTTAAGGAGCCTCCATACTGTTTTCCATAGTGACCGCACCAATTTACATTCCCACTAACAAGTATAGGAGAGGTCCCATTTCTCCACACTCTCTGCAGCATTTATTATTTGTGGATTAAAAAAATATGTATATTTAAATATTTTTAAATTTTATTTTTGGCTATGCTGGGTCTTCGTTGCTGCATGTGGACTTTCTCTGGCTGCAGTGAGTGGGGTCTGCTCTTCCTTGCGGTGTGTGGGCTTCTCATTGCTGTAGCTTTTTTTTTTTCATCAGAGCATGGGCTCTAGGTGTGCCAGCCTCAGTAGTTCTAGCTCTTGGGCTCAGGGACGCATGGGCTTCATTAATTGTGGTACAGGGGCTTAGCTGCCACATGCCTGTTGGATCTTCCTGGACCAGGGACCAAACCTGTGTGCCTTGCATTAGCAGGCAAATTCTTAATCACTGCAGCACCAGGGAAGCCCTTTTTGTGGATTTTTTGATGATAACTGTTATGACCAGTGTGAATTAATATCTTATTTGCATTTCTCTACTAGTGGTGCTGAACATCTTTTCATGTGCCTCTTGGCCATTTGTATGTCTTGGAGAAACATGTGTTTAAGTCTTCGGCCCATTTTTTGATTGGGTTCTTTGTGTTGATAATATTAAGCCGCATGAACTCTCTGTGAATTTTGGAGACTAATCCCTTGTTGGTCACATCATTTGCAAATATTTTCTCTCAATCTGTGGGTTTTCTTTTCATTTTGTTTATTGTTTCCTTTGATGTGCAAAAGCTTTTGAGTTTAGTTGGGTTACATTTGTTTATTTTTGTTTTTTTCCATTACTCTGAGAGATGGATCAAAAAAGCTATTGCCATGATTTATATCAATCTGGACAGCATATTAGAAAGCAGAGACATTACTTTGTCAACAAAGGTCCGTCTAGTCAAGGCTATGGTTTTTCCAGTAGTCATGTATGAATGTGAGAGTTGGACTATAAAGAAAGCTGAGCACTGAAGTATTGATGCTTTTGAACTGTGGTGTTGGAGAAGACTCTTGATAGTCCCTTGGACTGCAAGGAGATCCAACCAGTCCACCCTAAAGGAGATCAGTCTTGAATATTCATTGGAAGGAATGCTGCTGAAGCTGAAACTCCAATACTTTGGCCACCTGATGCAAAGAGCTGACTCATTGGAAAAGACTCTGATGCTGGGAGGGATTGGGGGCAGGAGGAGAAGGGGACGACAGAGGATGAGATGGTTGGATGGCATCACCGACTCGATGGACATGGGTTTGGGTGGACTCTGGGAGTTGGTGATGGACAGGGAGGCCTGGCGTGATGCGGTTCATGGGGTCACAAAGAGTTGGACACGACTGAGTGACTGAACTGAACTGAATACATAAAAAACAAATAGAAAATAAAGCATTTAAAATCTTACAGTACAGAGCTTTGGAAAGTAGAGTGTAATAGCTGGCACACTGGGGCTGGCGTCGAGTGAATATGCATGAAGAGTAACTGACTGGAGGAGGAGGGAGAGGAGGTGGAGACGGCGGAGCTGAAGGGCCCTCTGCGATGGGAGGTTGAGGGCAAGCCGCAAGTTCACGCAGGCACGCTGATGACGGCACAGGCTCTGCTTCCTTGCTGGATTCAATTCTGTCTACCCTCTTGAAAGACTGATCCAATGATGTCTGGGTGGTGGCTCTTTTTTTCTTGCCATAGATGACGTGGTAGCACTGGGTTGCATTCTGAGTGGCCGCTGCAACCTTCGTGTGCTGTTCTACGCTCAGGTCCTGTGCCTCAAAAACAAACAGCGCTTCCTCGAAGCGAATCCCCTTCGCATTTCCTATGCTGTCCTTCTCTTTGGTTCTGTAGTTACTTCCTCGTGTCTCCCTTCATCTTTTCTCTGGGTCTCCAGTTCCATCAGGTCTTCATTAGTAAGCTCCTCGTGTTGCATAGCAAGGACGAGCTTGCTTCAGTGAAGTCATCTTCTTGCAGATCTAGCTTGAAATAAAGATGTACTACTGCACTCTATACAGCACTGCACAGTAAAGCCCACAAATGCGCAACCACTTGTACAGGATGCATGCATGCGACATTGTATGCCACAGACATGAGCTCACTTAAGTGTTTGGACATGTGAACACATGTTTGCATCTTTGAACGTTTGCAGCTTCAAGGTTCGTATGTAAGGTACTTACGGTATGGTGTTAAAGAATTTCTAATTTCATTTTTTTACATGTAGCTATCTAGTTTTCAGGTGGTCTGGTATTCCCATCTCTTTCAGAATTTTCCACAGTTTATTGTGATCCACACAGTCAAAGGCTTTGGCATAGTCAATAAAGCAGAAATAGATGTTTTTCTGGAACTCTCTTGCTTTTTCCATGATCCAGCAGATGTTGGCAATTTGATCTCTGGTTCCACTGCCTTTTCTAAAACTAGCTTGAACATCTGGAAGTTCACGGTTCATGTATTGCTGAAGCCTGGCTTGGAGACTTTTGAGCATTACTTTACTAGTGTGTGAGATGAGTGCAATTGTGTGGTAGTTTGAGCATTCTTTGGCATTGCTTTTCTTTGGGATTGGAATGAAAACTGACCTTTTCCAGTCCTGTGGCCACTGCTGAGTTTTCCAAATTTGCTGGCATATCGAGTGCAGCACTTTCACAGCATCATCTTTCAGGATTTGAAAGAGCTCAACTGGAATTCCATCTTGAGAAACCCATATGCAGGTCAGGAAGCAACAGTTAGAACTGGACATGGAACAACAGACTGGTTCCAAATAGGAAAAGGAGTACATCAAGGCTGTATATTGTTACCCTGCTTATTTAACTTATATGCAGAGTACATCATGAGAAATGCTGGGCTGGAAGAAGCACAAGCTGGAATCAAGATTGCCGGGAGAAATATCAATAACCTCAGATATGCAGATGACACCACCCTTATGGCAAAAAGTGAAGAACTAAAAAGCCTCTTGATGAAGGTGAAAGAGGTGAGTGAAAAAGTTGGCTTAAAGCTCAACATTCAGAAAATGAAGATCATGGCATCTGGTCCCATCACTTCATGGGAAATAGATGGGGAAACAGTGTCAGACTACTTTATTTTTCTGGGCTCCAAAATCACTGCAGATGGTGACTGTAGCCATGAAATTAAAAGATGCTTACTCCTTGGAAGAAAAGTTATGACCAACCTAGATAGTATATTAAAAAGCAGAGACATTACTTTGCCAACAAAGGTCTGTCTAGTCAGGGCTATGGTTTTTCCAGTGGTCATGTATGGATGTGAGAGTTGGACTGTAAAGAAAGCTGAGCACCGAAGAATTGATGCTTTTGAACTGTGGTGTTGGAGAAGACTCTTGAGAGTCCCTTGAACTGCAAGGAGATCCAACCAGTCCATTCTAAAGATCAGCCCTTGGTGTTCTTTGGCAGGAATGATGCTAAAGCTGAAACTCCAGTACTTTGGCCACCTCATTCGAAGAGTTGACTCATTGGAAAAGACTCTGATTCTGGGAGGGATTGGGGGCAGGAGGAGAAGGGGACAACAGAGAATGAGATGGCTGAATGGCATCACGGACTCGATGGAGGTGAGTTTGAGTGAACTCTGGGAGATGGTGATGGACAGGGAGGCCTGGCGTGCTGCGATTCATGGGGTCGCAAAGAGTCGGACACAGCTGAGCGACTGAACTGAACTGATCTAGTTTTCAGCACTATTTATTGAAGAGACTGTCTTTCCTCCATTGTGTATTCTTGCCTCCTTAGTTGACTATAGGTGTGTGGGTTTATTTCTGGGCTTTCTGTCCTGTTCTGTTGACTTATATTTTTATGCTAATACCATAATGATTTGATGACTATAGCTTTGTAATAACGGTTTCAAGTCAGGGAGCCTGATTTCTCCAGTTCTGTTTTCTTTCTAAAGATTGCTTTTGGCTATTTGGGGTCTTTTGTGGCTCTGTACAGATTTTAAGACTTTCTTGTTTTGGTTCTGTGACAAATGCCATTGAAAATTTGATAGGGGTTGCATTGAATCTGTAGATTGCCTTGGATAGTATAGTCGCATAGTCATTTTTGCAGTATTGATTCTTCCAGCCTACCGTATGCCTCTGCTTGTGTCATCTTCGATTTCTTTCATCAGTGTCACGTAGTTTTCAGAGTACAGGTCTTTTGTCTCCTTTGTTGTTGTTCGGTCTTGAAGTCGTGTCTGACTCTTAGAGACCCCATGGACTGCAGCACGCCAGGCTTCCCTGTCCTTCACTATCTCCCAGAGTTTGCTCAAATTCATGTCCGTTAAGTCAGTGATGCTATCCAACCATCTCATCCTCCGCTGCCCTCTTCTTCTTTTGCCTTCAGTCTTTCCCAGCATCATGGTCTTTTCCAATGACTCAACTCTTCATATCGGTGGCCACAGTATTAGCGCTTTCCTTGCCAAGCCAAGGACTCACGCTCTGCCAGTGCCCCAGGGACCTGAGAACTGGGTCATGACCCACTCTCACAAGCCATGCCCCATGCAACACAGCTGCAGCCCCTCACTGCATGCTGCAGCCACTGCAGAGCAGCTCGGGGGCCGCCAGGGACACACACAGACTGTGGAACTGACCACTATTCCTCTGAGGCCGGGTATTCCTGAACAGCCGCCTTCCATAGTTATCATCTCATCATTTAGATTTGAGACAGAAGCTTAGGGAAACCAAGGCCCTTTCTTGATGTCACAGAGGATCTGACACTTGGCACGTACAAAGCCCAGATCCTCACCACTGTACACCAGCTGCTTCCACCCACCTTCTTAAACCTCATCAGCTGCAAAGTGTGCTCATCCAGTTATGGAGGGTGCGTCCCTCACGCAGAACTCTGGCCCCAACAGAACTTTCTCTCTGCGTTTTCCCCTCTCTGAAGCATTCTTCCACCACACACGGTGTGTACAGATGTGATACGTACTTGAGATGTTGACAATCTAGGGTTACTTTTCTACCATTAAGGCAGGAAGTGTTAATCATCTCCTGAGCGCTTCCTACATGCTAGGTAATGTGATGGGCAGTTTACATGCATTATCTCATTTAAACCTTAAGCCATGGAACTAGGTGGTATAATACCCTTTTTACAGATGGGGGAACTGAGGCTCAGACAGGTTATGAAACACCCAAGGTCATACAACTTATGGATGGTAGCTGAGAAAATCAAACCCAGGTTTGTCTGGCATGAGGTGTAACTAGCATGTTACAGTTTCCCCTCTTCAAACATCATAGCTCCCACCAGCTGGACGCCTGTTGGCTGTAAAACAATCAGTGTGGACTTTGGCCTGCAGGTTTCTTTCCACTGGCAACTCAAAGATCCATACCAGATCTCTATGCAGCAGTTCTCTAATACCCCACTGAATCCACACTGCCTGGGCCTCTCTAGATGGGGCCTCAGTAGTCACATTCCAAGCCTTTTACACCTAAAAAAATGGACAGCCTGAATTGGAAGAGCTCTAAAAGACAACCTGTTTCCACCTCTCCTGGTCATAGGGTTCTTATGTCAAGCCTCAGTCCTTAGAGAAGCTCCAGCTGCCTAGGACAGCGGCCTCAGCATGACACCTTGGCAGGGGTTGGGATAGGCCTTGGGGGGTGAGGGGTGAGGGGTGGAGGGTTTGACACTGGCTCTGTGGGACTGTCCGCACTTGCACTGGAGCAGAGTCTGCCGAGGCTCTGGTTCCTTCGGTACCCGGTGTGGGGCAGGAAGATGTGCTGCCGCCTCGTGGCCCTCTCAGGCAACAACAACTCTAAACCTGAATCTGGGCCCGTCACATTCACCAGACCTGCGGGGCTCTCTCCCTGGAGAAATGACATGCAGGAGGTAACAGAAGAAGAATTCAAAGAAGGCTGGAGTTCAGGAGCCAATTCAAACAGCAAATTTTTCTTACACTGAAACAAAAAGAAAACCAGAATCCTGCTCCTGTGGAAATCCTGGGCCACCCAGGTCAAAGAGGAAGGCACACCAGAACTACAGGGAGCTCTCATTGGCAGCAGGCAGCAGACAGTGTACAAACAACAAATACTGCAGAAGGCCGGGAGAACAGGGAGCCCTCCAGGCTGCAGGGGGAATGCAGTTGACAACAGCCACTATAGGGAGTGCATGCAGGCTCCTTTAGACACAAAAAGCAGCCTGGGATGCTGCAGTCCAGCTCCGGGGCCTAGCCCCTGGGAAAAGCGTCCCTCCAGGACACTCATGCATCCAGTGTTCTTTGTGGTGCTGTTCACAAGAGCCAGGGCGCACAAGCAACCGAAACTCGATCCGCGGACGGAAGGAGGCTGGAGATGTTCTGCACACGTTCCTGGGCTGCGACTGACACACGCAGGAGAATGAAGTGGGGCCGACTGCAGCAACGTGGATGTGGACCTGGCGATGCTCACACTGAGTCAGGATGTCGGACAAAGGCCGGAAGAACGTGCTATCACTTACAGGTGAAATCTGAACCTAGGTGGAAAAAAAAATTAGTAGACCAAGCAGATTCAGCAGCCTAGAAAACTTAGACTTTATCAAAGGGAAAGAATGCAGGGGAGTGGAAGAGGAGGTAACTGAGGAGACTGGTATTACCATATAAAATTCTAGACAGATAAATACACAAGTAGACAAAAGGTGGACAGGAACGTGCTCCGTAGAATAAGGACGTGGATTCCACACCCTCTCACAGGCTCTACGTGAATACAAGTAGACAAGAAACAGGCACATGTGTCTGTATAACTGCATGACTTTGCACCAAAAACAAACAAGTGTGTAACCCAACTACACTCCAACAGGAAATAAAAGTCACTGCAGGAGGAACCCCCCAAAACCAATGTCCACTGCATTCTCCCCAGGCCTCCAACCCCTGTGCTGCTGGCTCATGCCTGGGTATAGTGGTCTTGACTTCCAGGTCAAACTGTGGTCTCTATGAGGGAGCTGGAAAGGTGGTGCCAGCCTGTGAGCTGCAGTAATATCCTGACCACCTGCACCCCATACTTGGGACCGCCACCTTAAAATTCAAACAGTCCTCCTACACCTAAAGCAAGCCTCTTGCACCTAGAAAATGATAGACTGTCTGAGTTGAAAGATTTGAGAACTCACACTATCTCCACCTCTTTTGGTCAGGGGGTTCTTACTTCCAAGCCTCTCAGAGAAATTTCACCTACCTAGGACAGCTACTTTGGCATAATACTTTGGCAGGGATTGGCATGGTGAAGGGTAAGGGGCATAAGGAATGACACTTGGGCCCTATGTGTCTGTTTTGCACTTTTCACCACACTTTCCAATCACTGGAACACAGTATTTGGGAAGGAATAGAATCAGGGTCTCCTGCATTGCAGGCGGATTCTTTACCAACTGAGCTATCAGGGAAGCCCTTGGGGAAGGCTCAAGTTTCCCCAATACTCAGAGCCGTGCAGAAAGAAATGCTGTGCCTTGTGACCATTGGGGCAACAACAACTCTTAAATGCAGGACCTATGGGTACTTCATATTCTCTTTCTGACTCTTTGCAACCCTATGGAGTATACAGCTCATGGAATTCTCCAGGCCAGAGTACTGCAGGGGGTAGCCTTTCCCTTCTCCAGGGGATCTTCCCAACCCAGGGATCAAATACAGATCTCCCACACTGCAGGCAGATTCTTTACCAGCTGAACTACTAAGGAAGACCTGCACAATGATCCCTTAGCTGGAGAAGTGACATGCAGAAGGTAACAGAAACAGAATTTAAATGGAGGCCAATCTTCAGGAGCCAGTTTCAAACAGCAAATTTTGCTTACACTTAAGGAAAAAAGAAGGAACCCAAAATCTGTCGGGGTCCAGCCCCCACAGGATCCAGGGGAGCCTGAAGGAGAAACAGCGTTGGCGGATGATTTGGAGAGGGATAAGGAAAGAATGTTGTAGATAAGAAAATAGAGGAGAGAAAGAGGCTGATATTTTTTGGTTTACACAGAAAGCTAATAAAGTCTTAGAAGTTCAGGCAGGAAAGTGAACGCAGAGAGCCTCTGTGTTCCAAGGGATCAGCCTGAAAAAGAGAGGGAGGGAGAGGGAGAGAGAAAGAAAGAAAGAAAAAAAGAAAACCACGGGGTGACCAAGCTTCTTCGGTGAGAGAGGCCCATTATTTTATTTTTTTAAAAGGGACTTTTATACCTTAACTTGTACATAGAGGGAAATGAAAGACGTAAAGTCATACAGAGTCAGCCCAAACATTACATCTGTTTTGTCTTTATCAAAACCAGGATTTTTTCTGGATATCTTTCCCATAAACAATATTGTGTACATTATCTTCTGGCCTTGGAGGCCTGTGAACATTTTATGACCCTCTTTTGATAAAGGCTGCTCAACCAGAAAACTTATTTTCCCTCAAAGTGTTTTTTCTTTATATTTCTAATCTATGTCAGCCTCAGAAAGTATTAAACAGAGTTATATTTCTCACGGAGCAAAGGTGCAGTGAGTTACAAGAAAGAACCAATTAGCTCAAAAGTCTGATGTGGTTAATTTCAAGGCTACACTTGTTTTTTTTTTACATTCCAACTATGTTAACTAATATACTCCAGGGTACACAGTAGATAAGAGATATAAAAACTTAACAACAAACATTGGCCCAATAATAAAATCCTACACCAACACTACTCTAATAACTTTTAACTCTTTAAAAGGCTCTATATTTTAGGCTTCCTGTGCCTCTCACAGTTGAGAGGCTGTAAAAAATCATATGTATAGCTATAAAAGTTTAGATAAACCTGCCAAACAGGCTAAAATGTTAACAGAGGGGGTTTGATTTAAAATATTCTTCTCATGTCCAAGAGACTTATTAGCTAGAGCCTTAAGTTGATTTTCTCCAAAAAGAGGTGGTCGGAGATAACCCCTTGTTAATGTCAAGAGAGTTAGTAAAAGACACAAAATAGTAAGACAGACAGATTCTGGTTTTGGGGTAGATGCTTGAACAGTCTAGGGAGCCCCTCGAGTCCTAAAGCCTTGCTTAACAGTTCTCTTCCATATGACCTTTGCCATGGGTGAGATCTCTCGTACTGGCTCCCGACAAAAATCCTGCTCCTGTGGATATCCAGGGCCGCCCAAATGAAAGAGGAAGGCACAAATACTCCAGAAGGTCTGATCAGAGGTGCTCAGAGTGTCCCATGGGTATTCAGCCACATGACTTGTGTAGTCAGGATACCACAGTGCTTCTCCATGTGAAGTCTCTGGGGCCTGCTGGACTCCATCTCAGCTCTTACAATGAGTCTGAATCCCAGGGAGGAGGCTCAGAGGAAGACGATGTGAAAAAGACTTAGTGGGAGGGATGGCTTTGGTGAAGCTTGACTTTTTAAACAGTTTCATTTTTTATGCAATTTTTAAAGGTGACACTCCATTTATGGTGATTATTAATACCAAATATCGCTATATTCCCAGTGTTGTACAAGACATTGTTTTTTGTTGTTTAGTCACTAAATCTTGTCCAGCTCTTTGCGACCCCATGGACTGTAGCCTGACAGGCTACGTCTGTCCATGGGATTCTCTGGGCAAGAGTATTGGAGTGGGTTGCCATTTCCTCCTCCAGGGGATCTTCCTGACCCAGGGATGGAACCCATGTCTCCTGCATTGACAGGTAGGTTCTTTACCACTGAGCCACCAGGGAAGCCCAATACATTCTAATAACTTATTTTTAATATTTATTTATTGGTTTATTTGGCTGTGAAGGCTCTTTTAATGTGGCACTTGGGATTTTTGTCTGTGTGTGTATTTGGTGTGTGGGATCTAGTTCCCTGACTGGGGATCGAAACTTGCCCTCCAGCATTGGGAACTCGGAGTCTTGGCTACTGGACCCCAGGGAAGTCCCTTACAGCCTATTCTAGGGGTTCCCAACCTCTTTGGCACTAGAGACTGATTTTGTTCCATGGATGGGGGTGGAGGATGGTTTCGGGATGATTTAAGCACACTGACTGTGCACTTCATTTTTATTACTATTATTACATCAGCTCCACCTCAGATCGTCAGGCCTTAGATCCCAGAGGGTGGGCACTCCTGGCCTAGGCTACACCCAGCAGTGTGTGCCCCCACTCCCCCACCCTGTTGTGCTCCTCCCAGCTTTCCCCACTGGTGCCCGCTAGTTTGTTCTCTGCATCCGTGAGTCTGCTTCTTTCCTGTTATGTTCATTAGAGTTCGTTGTCTTCTTTGGTTCCACATGTAAGTGGTGTATGCATTTGTCTTCCTCTGTCTGACTTATTCACTTAGCATAATGCCCTCTGAGCCCACCTGTATTGCAGCAAACGGCAAAATTTCATTCTTTTTATGGTTGGGTAGTATTCCATTGTATACATGTACCATATCTTTACCCAGTCCTCTGCTGATGGACACTTAGGTTGTTTCTGTGTCCCGGCTACTGTAAATAGTGCTGCTGTGAACATCTGGGTGCATGTATCCTTCTGAATTAGGGTTTCTGTTTTAGTTTTCAGATCTGTATGCAGGAGTGAAATTGCTGGGTCACATGGTAGTTCTGTTATTAGATTTTTGAGACCCTTACATTCTGTTTTCTACAGTGGCGTCACCCCTTACATTCCCACCAACAGTGTAAGAGGTTCCCTTTCCTGTAAGGCTTAGCTTTTATCATTGCATAATCTTATGTTTATTGAAAAAACACCGAGAATCAAGGTTTAAAAAGAAGAAAACAACTGTGCTATACACATACAGCCAGAGTTGAAGAGATGCACTTCCTTCCACTGGTGTGTTTGTTTAAAAACTGGAGAGACCTTATAAGTACTTTTACGCGACTTAGATTTCCCTGAACATAGTAGTGTGAGCTCTGTCTCTTTAAGTGTTCTTTGAGAGCATGACGTTAGTTGGGTTGGTACTACACAACCTGGATATGGTCGAAATGTTGAATCATGCTTTGTCAGTTTCTGACTATACACCATTATATAGGACAGTTTAAAGAACACCGAAAGCTTGACACCTAGTGGTTCTTCTTCATAGGTTCTTGAAAGAGGAAATGCTGAGTTGGTGTTTAAATATATTAAATGCCTTTAATTTTTTGTAACTTTATTTTTGGCTGTGCTGGGTCTTCGTTGCTGGGTGGGCCTTCTCTAGCTGCAGTGAGCGGGGGCGTTTCTCTAGTTGTGGTGCTCGGGCTCCTCACCGCAGTGGGTTCTCTTTTTCTACTATGTCAACTTCAAATGAATTGATGCTGCTGTGTAGTTGGGTTCTCTGATTCCATCTTTTTCTTTTTCTTTTTGTCTTGATTTTTTACCTTTTTGCCTTCCTAAAAATCAATCGAATTTTTTTTAAGTTGGAGGATAATTGCTTTACAATGTTGTGTTGGTTTCTGCTATACATCAACATGAAGCCGCCATAGGTATACACACGTCTTCTCCCTCCTGAACCTCCCTCCCTCACGCTCTGCTCATCCTACCCCTTTAGGTCATCACAGAGCCCGGGGCTGAGCTCCCTGTGATAGACGGCAGCTTCCCACCAGCCATCTGTTTTGCTTATAGTAGTGTATCTGTTTCAGTGCTACTCTCTCAGTTCGTCCCGCCCTCTCCTTCTCCCGCCCTGTCCACGAGTTTGTTCTCTGTGTCTGTGTCTCTCTTCCTGCCCTGCAAATAGGTCCAACAGTACCATTTTTTCTAGGTCCCATTCAGTTCAGTTCAGTCGCTCAGTCGTGTCCGACTCTTTGCGACCCTATGAATCGCAGCACGCCAGGCCTCCCTGTCCATCACCAACTCCCGGAGCTCACTCAGACTCACATCCATCGAGTCAGTGATGCCATCCAGCCATCTCATCCTCTGTCGCCCCCTTCTCTTCCTGCCCCCAGTCCCTCCCAGCATCAGAGTCTTTTCCAGTGAGTCAACTCTTCGCATGAGGTGGCCAAAGTCCTGGAATCTTGTGTTAATGCATGGTGTTTGCTTTTCTCTTTCTGACTTACTTTGCTCCATATAACAGTCTCTAGGTTCATCCATGTCACCAGAACTGACTCAAATGCATTCCTGTTTTAAGGCTGAGTGACATTCCATCACATATATGTACCACAGTTTATTTATGCATTCATCTGTCCATTGACAGATGGTTGCTTCCATGTCCTGGCTGTTGTAAATAATGCTGCAGTGCTCTGATTCCATCTTTATTTTCTAGATTCCACAATTCCTTGGTCCTGGAGACTCTTTCTAAGTCTGATCCTGCTGGACAGGCAAGATGGCAGAATCAGACCACCCGCTGTGGTATCTGCTGCTGCTGCTGCTGCTAAGTCGCTTCAGTCGTGTCCGACTCTGTGTGACCCCATAGACGGCAGCCCACCAGGCTCCCCCGTCCCTGGGATTCTCCAGGCAAGAACACTGGAGTGGGTTGCTATTTCCTTCTCCAATGCTGTGGTATCTAGAAAAGCTTAATAAAAAGGAATTTGTGACCTTGGACAAAAACATGTGGAGCTCGGACTGCCAGTTCAGTTCAGTCGCTCAGTCGTGTCCGACTCTTTGCGACCCCATGAATCGCAGCACACCAGGCCTCCCTGTTCATCACCATCTCCCGGAGTTCACTCAGACCCACGTCCATCGAGTCCGTGATGCCATCCAGCCATCTTATCCTCGGTCGTCCCCTTCTCCTCTGGTTTTGATAAACTAAGAGAGCTGGTCTTCAGACCTGGAAGCCATCAGAAGACGAGTGATAAACCGGATGTGAGTCTTGTCCTGTCCTGTGACTTTGTGATTCTACCCAAGTGTCTTCCATCCTGCTCTTAGGAAAGTAGCCAGCCAAAGGATAAGGCCCAGCCAAAGAAAGTGCTCAAGCTAGCGTAGATTCCAAGCCTAACATTTTGCCACAGAGCTGTAAGATACGGCCAGAGAAATCAGTTTGTTGTTTTTCACTGACTCAGTCGTGACTCAGTCTGACTCTCTGCAGCCCCATGGACTGCAGCACTCCAGGCTTCCCTGTCCTTCACCATCTCCCGGAGTTTGCTCAGATTCATGTCCATTGAGTTGATGGTGCCATCTAACCGTCTCATCCTCTGCCGCCCCCTTTTCCTCCTGTCCTCAATCTTTCCCAACATCGAGGTCTTTTCCAGTGAATTGGCTATTATCATCAGGTGGTCAAAGTATTGGAGCTTCAGCTTCAGCCTCAGTCCTCCCAATGAATATTCAAGGTCCTTTCCTTGAATTCCTTTCCTGGGTGCAGGACAGATCCTCCCACCCATCAAGCTCACTGCTGCTGGGAACAGGCAGACCAGTTACATGCAGTCACAGCCTCAGCCGCGGTACAGCTCTCAGAGACCAGCTGGCTTTTCTTCCTCCATCAAGTTCTGCGGTGGTAGCAGATCTATTCTGGCTGCCTTGCCCTGGGGATGAAATTTTCTTCAGGTGTTTTTTTTTACCAAAGGAGGTCTCATCTCTGTCTGGAAGTTTGTTTAGACTCACGTTTGCATCCCAGGTGGCTCAGTGGTAAAGAACCTGCTTGCCAGTGCAGGAGATGTGAGAGACACAGGTTCGATCCCTGGCTCAGGAAAATCCTCTGGAGGAGGAAATGGCAGCCCACTCCAGTGTTCTTGCCTGGGAAATCCCAGGGACAGAGGAGCCTGGTAGGCTACAGTCCATGTGGTGGCAAAGAGTCAGACACGACTGAGCAACTGATCAACAACAACAATGATGTGCACAAATGAGAAAATCAGAGAAAAAATAAATAGGTAATTAATGGTTGATAGTCAAAGATCTTGGAGAGGGCAATGGCACCCCACTCCAGTACTCTTGCCTGGAAAATCCCATGGACGGAGGAGCCTGGTAGGCAGCGGTCCATGGGGTCACGAAGAGTCGGACATGACTGAGTGACTTCACTTTCACTTTTCACTTTCATGCATTGGAGAAGGAAATGGCAACCCACTCCTGTGTTCTTGCCTGGAGAATCCCAGGGACGGGGGAGCCTGGTGGGCTGCCGTCTATGGGGTCGCACAGAGTCAGACACGACTGAAGCGACTTAGCAACAGCAGTAGCAGTAGCAGTCAGAGATCTAATAATTAGCTGCTTTGAGCCAGTTTATATCAGGAAACTATCTCTGGGAGATACTGAAGGACAGGGAAGCCTGACATGCCGCAGTCCACGGGGTCCAAAAGAGTCAGACACGACTGAGCAACTGAACAACAACAAAACCAGGAAGCAGTCTCTGAACTCAAGAATTTCGACTTCATTTTACATAAAAACTTTCCTTTGATGTGTTATAACTAAAGGTTGTTGAAAAATGCTGTGGAACTCAAAAGGGGAAATGAATAAGGTTTTTCTTATGCCAAAATACATGAGAAAAAAGCTGTTAAGTTCTGCACCAGTGGTAAAAGAGATCTGCAGCTTGTTATGTGGATCAGTTCTACTTTATTTGATTCTACGGATGAAAACTAGGTTTTTAATCTTCTTTTAAAATGTTATAGCAAATATCTTGTGCCTGTGTCTCTGTGATGAATGCTAAGTTGTGTTCAAGTATTGCGATCTCATGGACTGTAGCCCACCAGGCTTCTCTGTCCATGGGATTTCCGAGGCAAGAATACTGGGGTGGGTTGCCATTTTCTTCTCCAGGGGCTCTTCCCAACCCAAGCATCGAACCTGTGTCTCCTGCGTTGGCAGGAGGATTCGTTTGTTTTTTTTTTTTTAATCACTGAGCCACCTTGGAAACCCTATAAGTACAGCTACTGGATGTGTGTGCGCATGCGCTTAGTCACTCAGTCATGTCCAACTCTTTTTAACCCCATGGACTGTATAGTCCATGAAACTCTCGTGTGTATGTGCGCGCACGCATGTGCGCACACGTGTGCTTAGTCGCTAAGTGGTATCCGAATTCTCCAGGCCAGAATACTAGAGTGGGTAGGCTTTCCCTTCTCCAGGGGATCTTTGCAACCCAAGGATTGAACCCAGGTTCAATGAGCCGCATTGCAGGAGGATTCTTTACCATCTGAGCCACCAGGGAAGCCACCAGATTTTTGACGAAGGTTGAGTCTGCTATGAAATCTGTTTTCTTAAGTAATGATGTATCCTGATGCCTGAAGAAGAATAGCTTGAATGTTAATTTGGCCATTTGAACTTTGACAGGTTATATTGGCATCTATTATTTAGAGGTTTTCTCCCCCTCTCCGTCAACTTAGAATGTGGGAGGTGAAAACCACCCGCGGTCAGCAGCAGATATCCCTTTCTGTCACTAGATGGCAGCCTAACGCAAGGACTGAATCTGTGGCTTGCAGCTTCTCTGAGTCTTGGGTTGTCTTCCTCCAAGGCTGTGAAAACTCCAGCTTACTGGCCTCTTCAAAGAATCGCGGCACTGACATCCAGGAGCCGGGATTAATTCTCTGTAAGCAAAAGATTTTGATCAAGACCTTCTCTGCCAGAATGGACAGTTACTGTCAAGTGGTTTACACAGAGGTTAAAAGGAGAGAGAAGTTACGAGACTGCAACGTGGTGCGATTGTCGATGATACTCAGAGAGGGACGGCGCATCGACGAGGCGGAAGCAGAGGCAGTGAGGAGCGGTTCTGCTGGCCGGATTTGTGGCAGACTGGCCTGAAACTGACTGGGCTGCTTAGAGGGAGGAGACTCCTCTCGGGTTTGTTTTGCGAGGTGTCCCACCTTCCTTTTACTGTAAAATGATCTTCTGCCAGTGATCTTGTTACCATGGAAAGAGATAGTCGTACCTGTGGAGGGTATATGATGTTGGACAGTGACATATAGACATAAGCTCATGAATTTCATGTGAAAAGTGTCTTTCTCTGTATTAATAGAGGTAGAAATTGAGACAAAGGGAACTGACGTTGCTTAGCAAAATTACTACCAATGAAGCTTTATTTTTTACGTTAGAGACTGACTATTCAATACATCTGGGTTAGGAGCCGCGTGACTGCAGTGTTCCCTCCCCCTCCTCGCTGGACAGCTCGGGAGGAGAGGCTGACAGGCGTGTCAGGCATCCACAGCGCTGGGACGCAGCGGAGCAGAGAGCGTTTGTGAAAGGAGGCACGAGGGACTGGAAGTCTAAAATCAGTTGAGAGGCACAGAGAGGGGCCAGCCACCTCATTCTTAGGCAGAAGACATGGCTTCCGAAGCAGTGTGATCCCAGGGACCATAACATACCCACCTTCCACCCCCAGTAGTGTGATAACAAGCAAGCTCTGGACCCTAGGGAACCAGGGTGCCTGGAATTCCAACAGTGGAGATTCACTGTTTGGGCCAAGCTTTGCTTCCTCCGGAGTGTTTTTGTGAAATGCAAGCATCCCTATTGAGGCTAACCCTGCCATGTGACAAGGTGAGCCCCTCTGGGCCCCTGAGCCTTGATTGAGGAGTCAGGATGGGGTGGGAGGTGATGGCAAAGAGAGAGGTTAAGAAGTGGGGAGACTTGGCACTGACCCCACACTTGGTTGATTTCCCAGTTTGTTTTCACAGTGAAAATCTGGACTTGCAATATTGTGTGACGTGGCGAGTCCTGAGAGCTTGACTTCCAATCAGTTGAACGTAACTGGGGAGGAGATGTTTTTCTCCTTTTACGATTCCCTGGCCTCCCTCATCAGAGGCTCTGGTTAGGGCAGCTGTGGGCTGGCAGTGCCTGCCTGTACAGAGGGCCACTGGGCCTTACCCAGCAGTGTCGGGTGTGAGTTCTGTTCCCCCCCAGGCTCGTTGCTCCAGGAGGTGCTGGCTTCCTCTCCCTCCTGGAGACACACATGATTTCCTTGAAACACAGACCGCACATTTCTCACTGGGCTTGGAAGGTCATCTGTTATTAAGGCAGAATCCTGAGTAGGAACAGTCTTGAGGTTTGTAAGTGCTGCCTGAGAGAGAGGCACATAAATTCATTCTGATGCCAAAAGTGAATTCCTCTTTCCCCTTTCTCTTTTATTATGTAATTGGTCAGCAACATTGATCAGAAAAAATATGCCTGTTGACCATATTCTTGGTTGAAGATCAAGGGTGTTACTTTTCTGTACATCAGTACCTGCAGCAGGTGCTGATTGGAAGGGGTAAACCTGTTCAGCGTGTCACCGAGTGGAACCCGGACGGCCACACCCTTGAATGGTGTCCAGCCTCTTCTGTCTTCCCGTCCAGCACGCATGTCTTTTCTCAGCCCGGATTTTGTCACTGCTGTGAGGAAATTTTCCTTTGAAGGATAACGGTGTCAAGGCTTCTGGGGTTTTAGTCTGAGTGTCAGTGTACTCCCCTTTTTAGTGTTGTTCTTTGTGTGTGTTTTGGTCTTGGAGGCGGGCCTGAGTCTCTTTCACCGTGGGAAGAAATGCTTGTTATGGTATGGGGGGAGGTCCAGCGTTTGTGCACGGCTGGCTGGGAAGTGCATGAGGAGGCCCTGGCTCTGGGATCTGGGAATCCCGGGTCAGAGCCCCTGCTGTGGGGTGACTGAGCTGCCCTGTGACCGAGGGGCACTGTAGACGGCGGCCCAGTTGCCGGAAGAGTCTAGTCCAGCCTGGCCTTTGCTCTCGTAGCTTTTCTGGGCCCAGGTTTTTGTTGAGGTTTCTCAGACCCTTAACTGAGTAGGCTCCTTTCCCGTGACATCTCGCCTCTTTCCTGCTTTTGCCGGATGTTGAGTTATAATGGCGCACTGTCTTATGACTCTTGGGCACTGGGCGTCTTCACATGCCCTTCTTGCAACTGCTTATCTGACTTTAAAACCATTTAGAGGGGTTTTAAGCAGAAATTATTGTTAGAATAATGAGTGTTTTTTTTTTTTTTAATGAGACCAAAAAGTCAGGAAATTGGGTTTAGATGAAAGCAAAGGGAATGTCTTCAGATGATTTGACTAATCTGACCATCGGTATACACTGAGGTGTTGAGAGAAGGGGTGAGGAAGGTTCCTGCTCCCTTCAGACTTTATAAATTTTATTAGTTTATTTTATAAATAAATCACCAGTCACCTACTGCACATAATGTTGCTGTTCCCCACCCAGCGACAGGTGGTGTTCAAGCTTCCCTGGGCTTGAGGGGTCCATAAGTGCTGTAGATTGAATCAGTATTGTGAGTGTGTCCTGGGACCTCCTGGGGGCCAGGACCTCAGGTTGCCTGCTGTGGACTGAATTCCCAGCCCTCGCCCCCATTCCTATGTCAAAGCCCTAATCCCCTGGGGTTGGTGCCAGAGAGCTGGCTTCCTCTCGCCACCATGTGAGGACACACAAGACTGCTCTCTCCACACCAGGAGGAGAGTCCTCTCCAGACTTCCAGCCCCCAGAGCTGTGAGAAGATTTCTGTTAAGCCCCCCAGGCTAAGGTATTCTGTATGGCAGCCCGAGGAGGTTCAGACTACTGTGTCCGCAGAGGAACATGTGGTTTGGTCAGTAGGCTCTTTATCTCGGAAGTGGGGCGAATTTGGTTAACCCCTGTAGATGGGTGTCCTGGGGACTTCCGTGGCCTCACAGTCATAGGCACTTTTTTCTAGTTCTGCTTGAGCATACCAGGTTTCCTCCCCACTCTGCCCTGTAGACTCTTACTAAACCCTGCGAAGAAAAAAGATCCAAGGAATTCAACTTTTTTCTTGCGATTTCTGTATATCTTGAAAAAAAAGCAACAACCCAATCAATCAATGACCCTTTATCAAAACACCTTCCTGTGTTCTTAGCAACACTCTTTTATGGCTGAAGACATATGCAATTTTCTGCTCAAGAACCAGCAGGGTAAAACCTAGAATTCCAGGTCTCTTATCAGGAATTGTAGCTTCCCTGGTGGCTCAGAGGTTAAAGTGTCTGCTTTCAATGTGGGGGGACCTGGGTTCGATCCCTGGGTCGGAAAGATCGCCTGGAGAAGGAAATGGCAACCCACTCCAGTATTCTTGCCTGGAGAATCCCATGGACGGAGGAACCTGGCGGGCTATAGTCCACGAGGTCACAAAGAGTCGGACACGACTGAGTGACTTCACTTCACTTATCAGGAATTGTAACAAGTCTGAGATTGTACTCTGCTTGCGAGTTAACTGGTGAGCCTGCTGCAGCAGTATGGACACTGGCAGGAGATGCAAGCATCCTGGCTCAGTGGAAGGACTTTGTTTTCACAGCAGTCGCATGGCCAGAGAATGAGCATTTTCTTATACAGGTTCAGTGCACAGGGCCAGAGGACACCTGTACTTGTAGGTGGTTGTGTTACAGGAGAGGAGCCATCAGGGTGCCTGAAGTTTACAATGAGCAGTCAGAGAGCAAGTCTGTCTCTGTCTTCCAAGGCTGTTCACTATATGAACATCCTTGGAAAAAAGTCCAGAACAAAGGCCGACAGTGCCTCCGCTCACCAGGTGTGCAGCGATGTGAGAGGCCCGTGAGGAACTCCTAACGTCTCTCCCCAGGGCTCTGTGTTGACCCCTTGGCGGGGTGGCAGGCGGTGGTGGGTTAAGTCCTTGTTGATGGGCCATTTGAAGCCTGTGACTCGGCAGGGGTAGTTGGGTGGACACATGCTGCTGATCTGTGCTGCACTGGGGGTACTTCTTGGGGTGTCGAGGTTGCCTGCTGGACACAGTTTCTTGAAGCTGATTGCATTGACTTGTAGATTCATTTCTCATTCTGAGTTATGGAAAGGGATTGCTAGGAGAGGGGAGCACTGTGCTCATGAGGTTTCTCCCCTGCAGGGAGACAGAAATTTAAGTTAATGTAGTACATGTTTATTGGGCATTTACAGCACACAGGGAAATTGGGGACATAGAGGGGCAGAGGGCATTAATGACACCCTGGGTCCACGCCCTCTGGAAGGAATTCATCTAGCAGGGCGAGGTCATGGCACTGAGGGAGAGCAAGCCCTGTGAACGTGACATGGGTAGCTAGGAGACTAGACTTGTGTGCCGGCAACTGGAGTTACATTGCTTAATACTGGATAGCAAAGTACCTAAGATTAGTGGCTTAAAAGGACATTTATGATCTTAGTTTCTATGGGTCAGGAATTTGGCGGGGGCTTAAGTAAGAAGTTCTAGCTCATGGTTTTCATCTTCAAGTCCAGATGTCAGCCAGGGCTTTGATCATCTGAAGGCTTGGCTCGGGTTGGAGGATCTGCTCGTGTGGGTATGGGTGGGGTCCTGGTTCCTTGCCAAGTGTGCCTTTCTACTCGCTGTTTGTGTCTTTCACAAAATGGCAGCTGAATTCTTCCAGAATGAGTGATCCAAGAGAGCTGCAAGTCAGAGGCTGAAGTATCCTTCATGACCTGCCTTCCTAAGACATCATCATTTCTGCAATGTTCTGATTGCACAAGCCAGTACTACTCAACAGCAGGAGACAGAGATCCCTGGCGACAGTGTGGGAGGCTGGCTGCCACAGGGCCAGCCCAAGGACTGCCAGCAGGGGGACTGGGGCTGGAGAGCAGAGCCCGCAGTTTTCCTGTCTGCTTTTCCCCTTTTATTTCTTTTACTCTTAACGATAAAATATGCATATTTCTTTAAGAATATTGGAGATACCAAAGGGACGTTTCATGCAAAGATAGGCACAATGAAGGCAAAAATGGCAAGGACCTAGCAGTAGATCCTAGCAGCAGAAGAGATTAAGAAGAGGAGGCAAGAATACACAGAAGAACTGTACAGAAAAGCTCTTAATGACCCAGATAACCGCAATGGTGTGGTCTCTCACCTAGAGCCAGAAATCCTGGAGTGTGAAATCAAATGGGCCTTAGCTAGTGGAGGTGATGGAATTCCAGCTAAGCTTTTTCAAATCCTAAAAGATGATGCTGTTAAAGTGCTGCACTCAACAGGCCAGCAAATTTGGAAAAGTCAACAGTGGCTGTAGGCCTGCTGAGTCTTCATTCCAATCCCAGAGATGACCCAGAGAGATGGTATGGGGAGGGAGGTGGGAGGGGGGTTCAGGATTGGGAACACGTGTACACCCGTGGCGGATTCATGTTGATGTACGGCAAAACCAATACAGTATTTTAAAGTCAAATAAAGTAAAAATAAATAAATAAATAAAAAGCTAAAAAACAACAACAACGAGAAAGAAAGTTCAAATTACCATACAGTTGCAGTCATTTCAAACGTTACTAAGATTATGATCAAAATCCTTCAAGCTAGTTTTCGGCAGTACGTGAGCCGAGAACTTCCAAATGTTTAAGCTGGATTTTAGAAAAGGCAGAGGAACCAGAGAAATGCTGAATCATAGAAAAAGCAAGGGATTTCCAAAACACATTGACTTCTGCTGCTTGGACTGCGCTAAAGCCTTTGACTGTGTGGATCACAACAAACTGTGGAATATTCTTAAAGAGATGGGACCACCTTAGACCACCTTGTCTGCTTCCTGAGAAACCTTGTGCAGTATAAGAAGCAACAGTTAGAACAGGACATGGAACAATGGACAGGTTCAAACTGAAAAAGGAGTATGTCAAGGCTGTGTACTGTCACCCTGCTTGCTTATATGCAGAGTACATCATACGAAATGCTGGGCTGGATGACTCACAAGCTGGAGTCAAAATTGCTAGGAGAAATATCAGTAGCCGTAGATATGCAGATGACACCACTTTTTTGTTTTTTGTTTTTTTTTTTTCAGATGACACTTTAATGGCAGAAACTGAAGAGGAACTAAAGAACCTCTTGATGAAAAAAGAGAGTGAAAAAGGCACCTTGAAAGTCAACATTCAAAAAGAGAAGATTATGGCATCCAGTCTCATCACTTCATGGCAAATAAATGGGGAAAAAGTGGAAACAGTGTCAAGTTTCATTTTCTTGGGCTCCAAAATCACTGCAGTCGGTGACTGCAGCCACAAAATTAAAAGACACTTAACTCCTTGGAAGAAAAACTGTGACAAATCTAGACAGTGTATTAAAAAGCAGAAACATCACTTTCCTGACAAAGGTCCATGTCATCAAAGCAGGCGATGGCAACCCCACTCCAGTAAAACCCCATGGACAGAGGAGCCTGGTGGGCTGGAGTCCATGCGATCACGAAGAGTCGGACACGACTGAGGGACTTCACTTTCACTTTTCACTTTCATGCATTGGAGAAGGAAATGGCAACCCACTCCAGTGTTCTTGCCTGGAGAATCCCAGGGACGGGGGAGCCTGGTGGGCTGCAGTCCATGGGGTCACACAGAGTCGGACATGACTGAAGTGACTTAGCAGCAGCAGCGTGGTTTTTCCAGTAGTCATGTATGGATGTGAGAGTTGGACCATAAAGAAGGCTGAGCGCCAAAGAATTTATGCTTTCGAACTGTGTTGTTGGAGAAGACTCTTGAGAGTCCCTTGGACTGCAAGGAGATCCAACCAGTCAATCCTAAAGGAAATCAACCCTGAATATTCACTGGCAGGAGTGATGCTGAAGCTGAAGCTCCAGTACTTTGACCAGCCAACTCATTGAAAAAGACCCTGATGCTGGGAAAGATTGAGGGCAAGAGAAGAAAGGGGAGACAGAGGATGAGACGGTTGTATACCATCACGGTCTCAATGGACATGAGTTTGAGCAAACTCAGGAAGTTAGTGAAGGACAGGGAAGCCTGGCGTGCTGTAGTCCATGGTGTCGCAGAGCTGGACATGAGTTAGCAACCAAACAAAAGCAATGCATAACACGAATTTTACCATTTGAACCATTTTTAAGTGTTTGGTTCACCCCTGTCTGGGGATTCCCAGGTGATGCTAGTGGTAAAGAATCCACCTGCCAATGCAGGAGACTCAAGAGACCTGGTTTCGATCCCTGGGTCAAGGAAGATCCCTGGAGAAGGAAATGGCAACCCACTCCAGTATTTTTGCCTGGAAAATTCCATGGACAGAGGAGCCTGGTGGGCTGCAGTTCATGGGGTTGCAGAGAGTCAGACAGGACTGAACACACACACACCATGCCACCCTCCCTGCCAGCCGATCTGCTTTTAATCCCGATCAGACTCAGCCTCTGCAGGGACTACTTTTGGAACCTCATTCTCAGGTTCCTCAGGTCCCCGCCAGCAGGGGGAGCTTGGAGTCTGCCTTGGAGGTGTTGCTGGTGCCCACGTGGGAACCTGGATGCCTCTGCTTTGCAGCGCTCGCCTGGCAGGGTGCAGGGAAGCAGCAGGTGGCCACGCACGTCGTTTGCTCCTGGACTGGCTCCCATGTGATTACTACCTCTTCTCCGTGTCACCTTCAGTGTGGAAGCCTCCTCGGCCCTTGCTCTAAGCTGAGGTTCACCTCTCTGAAAGAGGAGCTTGGGCATTGCTGAACCATGTTGATCTCTGCAAAAGCAAGATGCATTTTCTCCTGAGGTCTGTGGCATTCAGCTCCCAAATGAAGCTTATTTAATAAAGGAATTAGTTCCAATTGAATTCTCAAGATGGAATTATGGATTCATTGGAGGGGGAATAAAAGGGGCAGTGGGTTTGAAGGTCGAGGAGAAGCTGTTTTCTGAGCATCCATGAAGCACACTCTGCAGAACAGTGTTCCCAGACCGACACTGCCGTCGTCCAGTGTTGCGGCTTGTCACACATGTCCTGCGCGGACTGCGTTCCATCACAGACGCAGGTGTAGGCCATGGCGTCTTGCGTCTGTGCTTTCCACTCCTGGAGCAGTCCCCCCGAGCTGACACCTTGCAGTGGCGTCAGATTTCTAACTGTAGGAGACACTAGTTGTTTAACATCTCCTAGCCTGTGCCTCCCTCCTAGGAATCACTCACCTGCTCTTTGCTCTTGGCCCGTGTACATCCAGTGAAGGTAGTCCACTCTGCACTCACCCAGCCAGTCCCTCTGGCCCTGGTGATTGGTCCCAATGAACATATGATCCAGGCCAGGCCAGTCAAACCAGGGACTCAGCTCTGGCACTTTTGTCGAGCTGATGGACCTGCTGCCATCAGCTCACGATCACGTGTAGCCACCTGTGTGTCAGGCAGACCTGAGAGCAGGAAGTGGCCGGGCCTTATTCCTTCTGTGCTCTGGAGCCAGCTGCGGCCAGATCCAGCCCTCTGTATTCTGTCTTGGCTTGAACCAGTTTGGATTGCCATATTTGGTCAATGTGATACGCTTCTACTTTTTAAAAATCAGGTGGGTCCACTTCTCCTATGTGGAACCTGATGCTTCAGGTACAGGTGCTGTGGAGGATGGATTTCTTTAGTGTCTTGTGTATGTCACACCATTTCAGTGGTCCAAAGGAGTCCTAAACTGGGCCTACCGCCGCCATGCATTTATGGGCTTCCTGCCACCAGCCATGGGGAGAGGTCTCAGAATTGCAGGCTTAGGCCAGTAGAAACAAGCCTGAGGCTTGTAGTCAGGCCGTCATAGTCCAGCATGTGACCTGTCTGTGTCTCACAGTCTCTCTTAGTAAATAGGGAGTGGTCCTTGGCAGATCTGGGTCCTCTCCAGTCTTCAGCCTTCATTGCTTTGGTACCTGTTCTTCCCTCCTCTCGCCTTCCCATCTTCTGGGATCTTCATCCACCAGTTATCTTTTCTGCCATCACCCGGCTCTACCTGTTGATTCCCTTTTCCTCCTATGCACAGATGGCACGACCAAGGCCTCTCCCAGCCTTGGTTGTGCCATCCTCTAGCTACTAATCCCTTTCCCTTGTCAGCTATACCACTTCCCCCCATCTCACTCGCTTACGCCGTCTCGGTCTTCTCTGATAAAGGGAACCAGTGTGCCCAGAATCGCAGCAGAGCACATAGTCAAGGCAAAAGTGGCTCTGTGTATGTGCCTGTGTGTGGGTCTCTGGGGCCCTGGGCCCTGGGAGCCCCTCAGTATTGGGAAACTCTCCAAGCCCTGAGTGCGGCGGCCTCATCTCTGACGAGTTTCTTCGGCTTCTCTCCTGCTTCCACTTCTCGCTTCATGGTCTCCTTTTTGTCCCTGTCTCTGTGGGTTTTGCCTGTAAGATCCTGTCCTTCCTCCACTGTAGACTGTCTCCCGTGGCACCTTGGTTTTAGTAACTAGCTCTGTGCACTTGCTCCTGAATATTTATTTTTGGTCACAGTCTCTCCTGTTACAACTATTGGGTGGATATCTGCAGTTGGGTATTCTACAGGAAACCTCAGTTTCAAAGTGGCCGAAATGGACTTCTGCCTCTGCCCATGACAGAGAAAAAGGACTGGATTTATCATAAACAACTTAAAAAAAACCAAAACAGACCAAATACATGTAGTAACTGCCGTCAGCCATTGAATGAAAAGCAGCGCAGGGCCGTGATCTAGGAGAGAAGGAAGACCAACGAGTCGAGGCGGGAGCGCCTGAGCTTCCTACCGGGAGCAAGTTTCCAGGGAGAGGGGGCCATGCAGAGCCAGGTGGTTTCCCTGAACTGAAAGACTGAGGGGAAGATTCAGGGAGGTGAAGTGGCTAAAATTTACAGGCAGAGAATACCAGAGAAGAGATGGAGAGAGCATGATAGAGGGCCCTGGAAGCCTGCAGGTTCTCGTCAAGTCCTGAGCAGTGTGTCAGTGTCAGGAAGGTGCTTGAGGCCGCTGGAAGAACCATCAGAAGAAGCAGGTAGAACAGTCTTGGAATTGATACAGGCCTGTGTCCCCAGTGGTCAGAGCGGAAAAAGACTCTGCATCCCACAACATGGGTGGAATGGACACGTTTCTTGAAAGACATAAATTACCAAAGCTTACATAAGGATAAAAGATAACCTGAAGAGCCTTGCATCATTCAAAGAAAATAAGTTTACAGTTAAAGACCTCCCCACAAAATAAACCTCAGGCCCTGATGGCTTTAGTGGGGTATTCTATTAATACCAATCATTTAAGGAAGAAATAATATCAATTCTGTTCAAACTCTTCTAGAAAATTAAGATGAGGGGACACTTCCCAATTCATTGTATTCTTTAATTTCAAACCCAGAAAAAGACAATACAAGTAAAGGGGACTGCAAGTTATTATTTCTCATGAACATAGATTCAAAAATTCTTAACAAAATTTTAGCAAATCGGATCCTTTATATTTAGCAAAATATAAAGACTACATCATGACCAAGTGGAGCTTATCTAAGGAATGCCAAACAATTTAACATTTGAAAATAGATCAATGTGGCTGACCTTTAACAGACTAAAAATGAAAGTCACATGATCATCTCGATAGAGGTAAAAAATAATTTGATAGAATGAAACATCCAAACATGATTAAAAAAAACCTTCAGGCATAGATGTCATTTTCTCAACCTGATAATGGGCTTCTATGAAAATCCTTCTGCTCACGTCATACTTCATGATGCAAGACAAAGTGCCTTCTCTGTCAGATCATGAACAAGACTAGGGGGTCCATTCTTATTATTTCTACCCACTTCTACTCATTTCTGTTCACTTCTAACGAGCACATGTATTTCTAGATACTAGCAGTAATCATAATTTAAACTTAAAATAGTATGGTTTGCATTAACATTAAAAATTTGAAACATCTAGAGGTAAGTTTGGGGGAAAAAAAGCACAAATCCTGTAAACCGAAACCTACAAAACACTGCTGAGAGAAATTAAGAGACCCACATAAATGAAGGGAGAAATATCATGTTCGTGGATCAGAAGACTCAGTCTTGTTAAGATTTATTTAAAGGTTTATCTGTTTGTTTACTTTTGGCCGTGCTGGGCCTTTGTTGCTGCCTGCGGGCTCTCTCCAGGTGCAGTGAGTGGGGGCTGCTCGTTGGCGGTGGCTTCTCTCTGCAGAGCCTGGGCTCTCGGCACAAGGGCTTCGGCAGCCGCTGTGCGTGGGCTCAGGAGTTGTGGCTCAGGGGCTCTAGAGGGCTGGCCCAGGAGTTGTGGCCCATTAGTTGCACGTGGGTATCTACCTGGAGCAGTGATCAAACCCATGTCCCCTGCCTTGGCAGACAGATTCTTAAGTACTAGACCACCAGGGAAGCCCTTGTTAAGATGTTAATTTTCTCCAGCTTTGTCCTATAGATTCAGCATAGTCAAAAATTCAATCAAGGGTCCAGAAACTTTTTTTGAAGAAACTGACATGCTAGCTTTAAAATTTGTGTGGGATTACAAAAGTCCTAAAATAGAATAATTTTTAAAAGAATGAACAAATTTGGAGGACTTGCACAAACTGGAAAGGGAGCAGGTAAATGGCTAATTGTGCCCAGGGTTTTATGACCAGGCTGGATTTGGCAAGTCTCCTTCCATCCACATCTCACTGTCAAAGTTGAGTCCCTTCAAGTTATAGAATCGGCATTGGCACCTTAATCCTCGAGGGTCATTTTCATCAACTACATGCATCTATCTCTGAACATCTGTCTGCTTTCTGCTTACAGATAGAACCTGAAACCTTCTGTGGGCTGCTCTTGGGCACCAGAGCCTCTTCCCGTGAATGTAGAGAATATTATGTAATGTGACTGACTGCTGTGGGAGAAGAAAAGACCAGTATCTTTGCCTCGAGGCAGGTCAAACTCCAAGGTGTAATTTATACTTCCCATGGATCAGGCTTGGGGCTTTCACCTGCAACCGCGTCAGTCACAGTCTGTTGCCTTCTCCCTTTCTCAGCCCTGCTTCCCCCCACCCCATTGCGAGCACCTTCAGCGGCATATTTTTAGCAAATCAATTGCACTCAAGAGAAGCAAGAACTAGTGAGCACTTATATCTCACAGCACCTTACTTATCCAGCGTTTTCTTTTGGACACTCAGGTCGAGGCTTCTCTGTGAAGAAACCTCAGCTTGTCTCCATCCCTGAATGGCTCTGTTGACGTGTCCGTTTCCCCTCCCTGGACTGGCTCTCCTGCAGACAGGAATCAAGCCACATTCATCTGCGCATTGCTGTGCTCACACAGCCCAGCAGCAGGTGCACAGTGGACACTCTGTTCCTAAACTTTGCATCCCTTCATGAGGTTCTGCTGCAGGGGTAGCATGAGGCACGACCCAAAGGATCTTTGTTCTCTGTCATCTCCCTGATGGAGGGAGCCGAACTGTCCAATGAGACGGTGGGAGAGAAATTCTGGCCTCTCGCTGCTGTCCTCAGGACAGTGTCCCCAAGGCTGGGCTTCGCATGAACTGTTAAATCATGCCCACATCCCCAGGCAGTGCAGCTCCTGAATTACACACTCTGTTGCTTTGCAATTAAGCAATAATGCAATTAGAACTAACGCAGCAGAGATGATGATCTGCGGGGCCCGTTCATAAAGATGCTTCATCTAAATGTTGAGCTCAGTGCTCGGAAAGAATAACCAGACATGTTGCTCTTTCTCTTCTTCTTTTTTTTTCTTTTTACATAGAAAGGAATTTGTCTCGAAACAGTTGTGGGTTTTATGCGTCATCACTTCTGTCCAGCCTGCAGCTCTCTGCTGCGAGATGTGCCGCGGTCGCTCCCTTGTGGTACCGCTTTGCTCGTCCCCACCGTGCCTCGGGGCTGCTTGCGCAGGCAGAGCATGCCTCTCGCCACTTGTGCAGTCCGTTCAGTGTGTTGCTACGCAGTGCCGGGGACCGATGGCAGTTCCCTTGTACTTGCCCCCTTCTTCCCTCTCCTGGGGCCAGGGAGGGGGTGCTGAGTCAGTGGGATGGAGGAGGGGCCGGCAAAGCAGAGTGTCATCCCTGCAGCACAAGGTTTCCACGGCAGTGGGATTCCCTGGCATTTCTTTGTCAAGGTGGAGAAAGTCAGCCCTGGAGACTCCAGAGTGACGGGGCTCCTGGCTCCCCAAGCTGGTCTGATGAGCGCAGGACAGGCAGCACAGCAAGGGCTTCCTGAGCATCACGTCCTGCATTGTGAGGCAGTGACCTGCCTGTATTACTGGTTATGATAGTCTTTCCTATTTGAAATGGAGCTTTTTCCCCCAATGTTAGTGCTCACTAAAGTTAGTTACCCAAATTGTGTTGTATTCAGTTGAATCATGTGAAATTGCTAATATTTGACTGTTCTGCACTATAAAAATGGCAAATTTGCTGTTATTTCGTCATTTGATCAATAAGAACAGCAACTTTGGATAATTCAATCTAGTAATTTTACTAATGCTTGGGAAACTAAACATCTGGGACCCTGTGACATAGTTGGAAAGAATTTCATGCCAGGAGTGGTTGGGTTAAGGGTTGAGTTTGGGCTTCCCTGTTAGCTCAGTTGGTAAGGAATCTGCCTGCAATGCAGGAGACCTGGGTTTGATCCCTGGGTTGGGAAGATCCCCTGGAGAAGGGAAAGGCTACCCACTCCCGTATTCTGGCCTAGAGAATTCCAGGACTGTATAGTCCATGGGGTCACAAAGAGTCAGAATGGACTGAATGATTTTCACACTCACTTTCAAAGTTGAATTTGGTTTTTACTTCTTCCACCAACCCTGATAACTCCCTTGTCTGGGTGAGTCTCTGGAGTGGAACTCACGATTCATGTCGTTCCCATCTCACAGGTCACATGCTTTTTAAGTGGTAAAGTGCCCGGCACATGCGGGTTAATGACCTGCAGCTGGGAAGATTCTTATGCGTCATGATGAAACTCTTGGCTTGGACTTTCAGGGAGCAAAGTGTACCTTCTTTAAACTCCAATTTTTATCTGTTTGGGATGAAGACACTTGGGGCCCAGCTCTGAGGACTGGCCACAGTTGTCTTCAAGAGGCTCAATCCTGTATCTGATAGGGTGGCATCTCATTCAAAAGTCAGAACAATTGGGCTAAAAGTGCAAAAGTCAGTCAGTTGCATTGTCTCCAGAAAGCTATGCAACCAATTTGGATCTTTTTTTTTTTAAAAAAGAAATTGATTTAAAAAATAAAAACCTCAATCAATTCAATTTCCCTTCTCAGGGTGGCTTAGAGACCATGTTATTTATATAATGTTTTGAAATTCTTAGAATAATATTAAAGAGGAAAAAAGTATCATTCTTTGAGAATCTCTAACTTTTAGACCTCATAAAGTAACTTTACTCAACTTTCTATCTATGAAAAATCTCTACTAACAATGTCCTTGTAAAGGGCCTGATACAGTGGTAAGCGATATTCCTATTACAGACTTGGAGGAATTTAAGCATTCTCAAGTGACTTTAAGACCTCCAAGAAAATGCAGTTCAGTCTAGTCAGCCTTTGGAAATTGTGGACATTGTTGGTTCCCTGCCCATATTCACTTTTGTGCTTGTGAGCCCTGCTTGCAATAGACAGCATCTACATCTCTTTCTCGGAGGACTCCTTTGTCACTGGACACCATAAGCCAAGGGCTTCCCAGGTGGCTCAGTGGTAAAGAATCTGCCTGCCAATGCAGAAGATGCAGGTTTGATCCCTGGGTCAGGAAGATCCCCTGCAGAAGGAAATGGCAACCCACTCTCATATTCTTGCCTGGAGAATTCCAAGAACAGAGGAGCTGGAGGGGCTATAGCCCACTGGGTCGCCAACAGTCAGACATGACTGAGTGACTGAGCATGCGCTCTCCCACGCACCATAAGCCAGGAGCGCCAGGGAATCAGCAGTTCCAGATGAGTTCTCAGGAGGAACAGGACTTCCTGTCTAAAAACCACAGCTCCCTCGTTCCTTGGTGGGATAACTCTCAGGTGTGATTTGCTGTCTTGCAGAGTTCCATATCTCCATTGTGTTAACTAGCCTGGTCAGACCCTTTATTGGCTGCTTGTCTTCCCTGGTTCACTTTCCCTGTCCACTTTCCAATATCCATGGAGATATTTCATGATCTTCCAAACATCTTCATCCCAGTAGCTGCATCTGGGCTGACTCAAACTAAGATGTTCAGTAATATGGGGATGGTGTCTGTGTGGGCCCGCCATTTAGCCAGAAATATAGGATTATCCATGACAGGCTACTCCTTGGGCATGTTGGGTAGTGGCTTATATAACACTGTGTATAATCATTGTGATTATAAGAACGTACGCTTTGTCCCCAGAGATCTAGTTGCTGTAGCCAAACTGTAGTGTGCTTGCCTTCTGGAGCAGTCCTTCAGCTTTGCTTTCAGGAGCGTTTTTCTCCCACCGTCAGCCTCAGCTCCAGTAAGAGGCTTGTGACTCATGCTGGCCAGTGAAAGTGCCGTATCTCCCTGGCTATTGTGCTTGCCTCTTGGTTTGGTGCATAACCCAACCCAGACCAGTGAGAGGCAACCGCAGGTCTTCTCCTGAAGTTTTAAGGAGAGAGGTGGTCTCTTTCCACAGGTTGCTAAACTAGAGGGGTACAGGCTGGAGAAGGGCCTGGCTCGACACCTGTGAGCCCCGAGGAGCCAGCACTGGGAGCCAG
Organism: Capra hircus; assembly: GCF_001704415.2. Taxonomy (NCBI): domain Eukaryota; kingdom Metazoa; phylum Chordata; class Mammalia; order Artiodactyla; family Bovidae; genus Capra; species Capra hircus. The sequence goes on along the minus strand of NC_030825.1, from coordinate 2,599,142 downwards.
AGGAGAACAGGGCCTGGTAGTGGTCTTGTCTGCGCTTCTCATCGCACGAGTACTCTCCCAGAGCTGTTTTTCTGTCGCTTGGGGTTGAACCAGTCCTGACCAAGAGGGTTTCTCTGGGGGAGTACAGCATTCCCTTCTCAGAAGTCGCTTCCTTAATGGAGGTCTAGGTGACTCCTGGGTGTGGTTACTAAGAAGAAAACTTCTGGCTCTGGTGCCAGGCCTGCAGAAGATGAAAGTCTGTGAAGACTTCAGGCTTGTTCTGGGTCCGTATGCTGGGTGTTTTGCGTGTGTTGGGAAACTTGCCATTGGTGGCTTTTCCTAGAAGAGAGGTATGTAGCGTCTGGATGAAAAGGTCGGGAACAGAGACACTGTGAGATGCTGAGTGGTAAGCGCTGAGGCCGCGTTGTTCGTGCAGCCCCAGCCGTGGAGCCCGGCGCCGGGTGCGCCTCCCCAGCCCCCGGGGCCTCACGGACAGGCTCCGTCACAGTCGGGTGGTGGCCTCTCCACTGCGTTGTGTTGCCGCCCTAAACGGGCACCCTCCACAGCCCATGGTGGGTTGGCCATCTCCCAGCTGGCTGTTGAGAGGGGAAGAGCTGTGAGGGGCGGGTGAACACGGCTGAGAAGAGCGGTTGGTGTGGGAGCGCCTTGGACTGGTCGTCGCTGAGGCCACAGACAGGGCAGGGTGGGCCTGACGTGGGTGGAGATGAGGGGCTGAGGGCCACCCCAGGGACTGGGGGAGAGGACCGCCGAGACAGCTGACTCGACTGCACCACAAGTGCTGTGTGGCCAAAATGTAAAATCGCTGCTTTCAATTGATCAGTGATCCTTGACAGATGATAGTGTAAGCGCTGGGCTGGGGTCAGGGTCTGAGCTGATCTGCTTTGATCACTACTTGGTAAAAGTGATTACTTGGCTGTAAGTTTAATGGTTTGGTTTGTAGGCTGAGTGAAATGTCCCTGTGTGAAAAAAAAGGCCCATCAAAATGTCATTGACAGTTCACTCCTATCATATCTCAACAGCAAGAAGTCATCTTCCTTTCTGTCTTTGCTGCTTAGCAAAGAGGTTTCTGTTGTTGGGGGTGGGGAGGGTGGGCCCTTCCTCAGTGAGACTAAAGAGGGAGGAGTATGTCCTCCTCGGCTATGAAAAGTACAGGCTGTACACTCAAACCAGCACCACCTGTACCCCAGACCTGCATTTTAACAGGAGTCTCCAGTGGCTCATGGCACAAATATAATGGATTCATTGTAATATCTTAGGATGTCACAGTGACACTCTGTTCCCTCGCCAGCAGGATGGAGTGGGGCTTGCAGCCCTGTTGGATGCCTTGACCCCAGCTCCATGTCATGTTTGTTAGGGTTAAGGCTGGTTATCTGACCTAAGACTGGCCAATCAGAGCCCTTCTCTTGGGAATTTGGAATAGGACTCGTGTGTGCGGGTGTGTGTGTGTGCGCGCGCACGCGTGTGCTGGGGTGGGCGTACAGCTTCTCCTTGGGCAACTGATGTATAACAGGTCAACTTGGGAGTGGATCACCGTTCACCAGCTGCAGGTCCCTGAGTAAAGGGAGCCAGTTGGTAGACAGAAGGCAGAAGTAAATGTGTTTGACAGCGCGTCGCTTGCCTGTACACTGCAAAGCAAGCAGAATGCCTTCCAGAATGATCTGCCTGAGGACCGTGAAGCAGGGGCATTTGCCCATGGGATCCTCCAAGGCACTGCCCATCCTCAGTGTGCTTCTGCTGTGTCTGCTCTTGATGGAACAGGCTCCATAGCTTAGAGGAAACCCCTGGTAGAAAAGCAGAGAACACAGGCTACACCTTGAGGAGGGCCCTCAATCCTTGTCTGGAAGCATCCACTGTAGCACTGTGAAGTCAGAGAGGGCTGAGAGAAAGTTCTGTGCGGCCCAGAAAGTACCTCCACGGCCAGGACACACTGACAGTCACACCTCCGCCCCTCACAACCCCTGTGCCTAAATAACTCAGAAGCAGGAACTTGTGTCTGACTCTGTGACCCCATGGACTGCAGCATGCCAGGCTTCCCTGTCCATCACCATCTCCTGGAGTTTGCTCAAGCTCATGTCCATCGAGTCGGGATTATGCCATCCATCTCATCCTGTCACCCCCTTCTCCTCCTGCCGTCAATCCTTCCCAGGATCAGGGTCTTTTCTATTGAGTCGGCTCTTCACATCAGGTGGCCAAAGTACTGGAGCTTCTGCATCACAGTATCAGTCCTTCCAATGAATATTGAAGGTTGATTTCCTTTAGGGTTGACTGGTTTGATCGCCTTGCTTTCCAAAGGACAGTTTGTCTCCTTGCTGTCTGCTTGCTCTCAAGAGTCTTCCCCAACACCACAGTTCAAAAGCATCAATTCTTTGGTGCTCAGTCTTCTTTATGGTCCAACTCTCACACCCATACACGGCTACTGGAAAAACCATAGCTTTGACTGTATACACCTTTGTTGGCAAAGTGATGTCTCTGCTTTGTAATATGCTCTGTGGGTTTATCATAGTTTTTCTTCTAAGGAGCAAGCATCTTTTAATTTCATGGCTGCAGTCACCATCCCCAGTGATTTTGGAGCCCATGAAAATAAACTCTGTCACTGTTTCCACTTTTCCCTAATCTATTTGCCATAAAGTGATGGGACCAGATGCCATGATCTTCGTTTTCTGAATGTTGAGCTTTAAGCCAACTTTTTCACTCCCCTCTTTCACCTTCATCAAGAGGCTCTTTAGTTCTTCTTCACTTTCTGCCATAAGGGTGGTGTCATCTGCATATCTGAGGTTATTGAGATTTCTCCCGGCAATCTTGATTCCAGCTTGTGCTTCATCCAGCCCAGCGTTTCTCATGATGTACTCTGCATAGAAGTTAAATAAGCAGGGTGACAATATACAGCCTTGACGTATCTCCTTTCCCAATTTTGAACCAGTCCATTCTTCCATGTCCAGTTCTAACTGAACGGAATGTAGTAGATGCCCCAAATTGGCATGGCCGAGTTTATCACTTCAGGTGGCATTTACAAATAATCTTTCAGTGAAACTTCCCTTTTAATCTTTACCAACAGTGTAAATGGGGAAATTGAGAACTTATTTATGGTGATAAACAAGGACAGAAGTCTCTGAACTTTCTCGCTGGTTTTATGGACTGCTGTTGATCTCTAGTTTGTAGGCAATGCACACTGCAGCATGCCGAGCGCCATGCAGCCCTTTAATAAGTAAAAACCAGTTGCTGAAGTTTTTCCTGCCTGATAAGTTATCTTCTTAGTCCCTGTCTCATGAAATTTAGGAGGAAAATGGCAAATTTTTCATTTATTTGACTGATTTTAGTTTTCTACACAGTCAACAAATGCATCCTTTGACTTGGAGCTGCAGAATCTCCACGTGCCTCGTGTTTCTTGTTGTCCCAGGTGAGTCTCCGCGGCCCGCCCTGGCAAGGCTAAGAGCAGAAGAGCTGAAGTTTCTTCAGTCTTGTTTGACTGGAGTTTTCCTTGTTATTTTTGATTTGTGATGTGGTTGACTTCCCCCACACCTGTCTCTGTCGTGACAGGTGCCCTCTGATTCACGCGGTGCAGCTCTGTCTCCCAGGCGCTGCTCAGAGCGGGCCCCTCCCTGTGGCTGACTCAGCTCTGTGCACGCTGCCTGTCGCAGCCCGTGGAGAGCTGGCTCCGTGTCCCCGAGTGGGCTCCGAGACTCCCACAGGGCTGCCTTTTGCTCAGACAGCCTGAGACTCACTGGTCCTTGTTTCTGTATCTCAGCACACCTTGAAAAGAGGTGTAATAAGGCCTCTCCTCTGATAGCTGTTCATGAAAAAGCACTGAAAAGTGAAAGCTAGTCGCTTTGTCCTGTCTGACTCTTTGTGACCCCACAGACTGTCGCCCGCTAGGCTCCTCTGTGCATGGGATTTCCCAGGCAAGAATATGGGAATGGGTTGCCATTTCCTTCTCCAGGGGATCTTCCCAACCCAGGGATTGAACTCAAGTCTCCTGCATTGGCAGGTGATATCTTTACCACTGAGCCAGCAGGGAAGCCCCACTGGGAAGTTCCACCTTTATAACTGAATCTTCCTTTGTGTATGTGTGTTTGTGTGAGTGAAACTGTCTTTTCTTTAATTAAAAATATTTTAGTAAGTGTTCATCACAGAAAAACTGAACCTCACAGCCAGGCGTAAACACCATCCCACCCACCACTGGAGACGTAAGCTTTTAACACCTTGGGGTATAACCTTCTAAAACTTTATTTCTGCGTGTGTGCTTCTCTGTCTCTGTATAATGAAGTTGGAATTCAAGTTCTGTGTTAAACGTGCTACAGGAGCCTGCTACTTAAGGGAATTCTAAAGTGATTCCTTTTGGGATGTGAATAATTCTGGGATTGATTTGTGCTACTGGATGAGGCCAAATTTGGAAGTCATAAACTGTTCATGGTTGGGGGTCTGGGTGTCTGACAGTTTTTGAAAATTTCTGTCTTTATCTCTGCCTCCATATCCATCCATCCATCCATCATCCGTTTGCTTATATTTCCTTACCGAGTGATGAGAGATTAACGTAAAGAGGCAGGCAGGGAAGGCAGGGCTGACTTGATTGAGTGCCCTCCGCAGGGAGCCTCACGCACTCAGTGCCACATATTTCTGGCATGCCCCAAGGACTGGATTACATGGCAAAAGATTAACATCCCTGCCGCACAAATTAAAAATGTTCTATTATTTGCAACACGGAGCAGACTAGCTGAAGATGAGCATCTTCTCTTTGAACAATGTAATTGAATGTCTCTCAGCCTGAACCCCTTGCTGTATTGATTTGAATTAATAATTTGTACATTTGTAATCTACTGGCTTCCCCAGTCCAGGAGTGCCTCACACGTCACAACACTGTGTGGCTGCTTCCTCCCCAGCCATCACCTCTAGTCTGGAAGCCTTGACGCTTCTACGGACAATTAATCAGTCAAATGGAATCAGTTTTTTCTGATACAGGAGAGCCGTCCATGTAAAACTGACACTCCGTTTTACGGGAATTAATGTTCTGAAAAGTGACTGTGATCTGCCTTAGTTTAAAGCGCCAATTCCTTAGGGCCAGTTTGGAGACGGTATGGGAAGTGGTGGTGGTGGGATCATACTTTTACCATGGAAGTGCTTGGGGCTGGGTCAGTGGAGGGAGCTGGAATAATAATACCAAGTCTTTTGGTGGAAGGGGCAGGAATCTGTTTGCTGCTGCAAAGCGTATTAGTCACCTATGTGAAGTGTGTTGCTAGGTTTTGTTGTAGACACACAGAAGACCTTTCAAAGCAAAATGGAAAATTTTGTATACTATAATTTACTAAAAAAAAAAATGCACAGAAAAAATAGCATTTGCATGGAAAAAGAAACTCAGGGTATCTGCAATCCAATTTAACTTCTTTGACGTGTACTTAAATAAAAAACTGGATATATGTTATTTGAAAACGTAAATTACCTGCTTTGGGAATGGGTTTCTGGTGAACCCTGAATCTCGTCTTGCTCCAGTCTCTTTGAGGAGCATTCTGGATGGCTGCTTTCTGGCCCTGTAAGGGACCACAGCTGTCAGAGGCTGCTGAGGGGAGAGGAGGGTTGGAGACCCAGGACCTCCTGGGTGCATGCTCATTTGCCTGCAGGCGCTCGCAGACCGTGTATCTGCATGCTGCAGGCTGGGTGAGGCGACAGGGAGTGGTGGAGCTTGTTGGGAAGTGGGGAGACTGTTTTTGTAGGAGACAGCAACTGCTTGGCACTTACATTTACCGCGTGGGAATGTGGGCCCTGTGGGGGAATGTGGGCCACATACTACGGTTTTTTTCAGGGGAAGACAGAAATTTGAGTTTTACACGAGAGTTCCCAATGTTGTGAAGTAATAATAAAAATCCTTGTTCAGGCCAAACAAATATCCTTGTGTGGCCCATAGACTGCCAGTTTGCAAGCTTTGGGTGGGAGACTGAATTGAGCCATGCATTGTCTTGGGGCTGTGGAAAGAGCTTTTGGTTTTGGTTTTGGTTTTGGTTTTAATATAAATCCCTGATAGTTTGCAATCTTTTTTCCTTCTTTTGTTTTTAATTTCATCTGCACAGAATTGATTAATCAGTCCTTATTTATGATAGGCTCTCATCACTGATTTGTGTATGGCTTCATTTATTCATTCATTCAAAATAATACCAACCCTACCACTCAATTCGAAAACTGGTTGTGGTAATTACCTACATCCACCTGTGCGCTCCTCTTTCCCCTACCCTGCTTTCCTGCCTCCCTCCACCAAGGAATCCATGTTCATCACTGCATTACTTTGCTTCTTAGATACTTTTATCTTGTCTTGTGTGTTTTTAAGAGTCCGCCCATCCATCCATCTATCTATTGGTTTTAGTTGGATTTTAACTTTATGAAAAGAGTATTATAGCAATACTATATGCAGTTCTGGGGGACTGACTTTTCTCAACTAACAGAAGCTGAGATGCAGCCCACTCTCTTTGGCTCGTGTGTACTGTGCCATCAGCACATTCCACAGCAGACCCAGCTGTTGTCCTGCCTGTGGGGACTTGTCTGTTTCCTGGTTACGTGAGTGGTGCTGCTGTGTGCTTTTGTTTATACCGTCCCTGGGGATATGAACATGAGCTCGAGTTTTCGCCACTTAGAAGAGGAACTCCTGGGTCAAAAGGTATGTATATGAATGTTTGATTTTAAGAATTAGTGCCGAGTGTTTTCCAGTGACGCTAGACTAGTTCACCCTCCTGCAGTTAGGTGGGTCAGTGGTACAGGAATCCACCTGCAGCGCAGGAGATGTGGGCTCCTCCCTGGGTCAGGAAGATTCCCTGGAGAAAGAAATGACCATCCATTCCAGTAGTCTTGTCTGGGAAACCCCATGGACAGAGGAGCCTGGTGGGCTACAGTCTGTGGGGTTGCTAAGACTTGGACACGACTGACGCAGCTGAGTTTGCACACATGCAGTTGAGTGGGTATAATCGTTGTGGCTTTGATTTATATTACTCATCACTTTGAGGCTGAATATCTGGTGGCTCAGAGGTTAAAGCGTCTGCCTGCAACTTGGGAGACCTGGGTTCGATCCCTGGGTTGGGAAGATCCCCTGGAGAAAGAAATGGCAACCCACTCCAGTATTCTTGCCTTGAGAATTCCATGGGCGGAGGAGCCTGGTGGGCTATAGTCCACGGGGTCGAAAAGAGTCAGACACAACTTCACTTTCACTTTCTATCACTTTGAGGCTGAATACTTTTATATATTTTCTGGACATATTTTCTCTTCCGTGATATGGTGGTTCATGTCTCTTGTCTAATTTCCCATTGTATTATTTGTGGTTTTCCTACTGATTTCCAGGAGTTGTTTATACATACTTGATTCTAACCCTTTATTAGTTGTATTTTATGAATTCTTTCCACTCTCTTTATGGTATCTTTTGATAAACGATCTTAATTATAATGCAGTCAAAATTACCCATCTTTTCTTTTATAGTAACCACTTTTGGTGTCTTATTTAAGAAGTCCTCCCTGATTTCAAAATCTAAAAGATATCTATATTTTCTAAGAGTATTACTTATCACTTATCACTTACTATAATCATTTATTATATAGTAAAAATTATTACTTATCACTTCCCCCTTAAAAAAATCAGATGCAGTGAGCAAATCTGATTTTTGTTGTATTTTTCTTAGTTGCTGGCAGATTAGACTTGATGTGAAGTCATATTTTCTGACTTGAAATGTATTTTTAGTGCTCCATGGGTCTTTGTCATTTAAAAGGGGTCACTGCCAATGTTGTTTCCAGACTTTAGCTCATGTGGTGTCTGCAGCCACAAAATAGGGCAGGTCCTTCCTAAAGGACATGGGTTCTCCATGCATCGTAGCGTTCCTGGGGTCCCAAGGAGGAGGTAAGGCCTCCTCCGGGCTGAGGAGGGCAGGGGCTCCTTGGGCCAGCAGCGTCGCTGTGCAGGTTGGTTGAACTGGCGCCCAGTCCCTCTGCGCCCTTCCCCGCCCCACCTGGGAAGAGAGTTAGAGCGGCAGGCTGCTAAGCAGGCATGCCCCCCGGGGCAGAGGCGGCGGGCCTCCCGCCGCTCGGTATCCGGGGAATGAAGGGGCTGCGCCCTCTGAGCCCCGGCAGGAGGGCTGCTGGTGTCTGATGGAGAGGGGGCCTCTATGGGAAAGCAAGGCAACACTGGGTGAGAACGGGTGCCCCTGCCCTATGGGAGAAGCCCCTTGGCTGTGAGCGCGGCTCACAGATGGCTCATCTGGTATACCACCGAGGCCGGTCTAGGATCAATCAGACCGAGCGCCCCTTCTGACTCAGAGCAGTAACTGAGACTGTGCGGTGGAGGTGGGAACAAAACTGGGAGTGCACTGGCCCTGGTCACATCCCCTCCCGTCAGACGTGGGGGTTCCTGTCCTCCTCCCAGGCTGTGCCCGAGGTGCTACCTGAGGGCCCAGGTGGACCAGCAGTGTGAGGTGCCAGCCCCTTACCACAGCTGGGGTGCAGGGGTGGCTCCCCACATACCTGGCCCCCCTGCCCTGCCCTGCGCTCTCCCCTTCTCGCTCCACCTCTGGCTGGGGTGCAGGCTGCCCGCCATCATCTCCCTCCTCTGCCCTCCTGCCTCCGTGCCCTCATTTTGGTGTTGGTCGCCATGCTGACTGTCCCTTCCCCAGTCCCTCCAAGCAGAGCGGGTAGTTGTCACAGGCAGGGGCCAGAGTTCCTGAATCACCCGCAGTGTGTTCTTCCCAAATTGAAATGAGTTGTCTTGTCCTTGGACCCCTGTCTGCCCGGGGCTGGGACCAAAATCCAAAGGAAAAGGTGGTTTGGGTTGAGTCCAGTCCCACGTTTTCTCTTTTCGGTGAGTGCTTAGCTCTCCCGGTTTGTATGCATCCCATAATATTCAAAGCAAACGACTCATTCTTGGTCCTTGTCTAGGAGGGTGGCATAAAGGACCCCAGAGAGCATGTACCCAGGTCCCATCAGCCTGCTCAGTGGGTCTGCAGGGGCTGACTTCTCTTTCTCCTGTGAGTCCAGAGCGCTGACCAGCAGGGAGGCTGGCCCACGGGGGTCCCAAGGTCAGAGGGATTTGCTGCTGCCACCTATGGACCCTGATTCCTCCGTTTCTCATTGTCACCTCTTGGTGGGGAGGCAGTGGAACTCCCACTCTAGGGAAGTTGCTAAGGTTCATCCGTGACTTCCTTCCCAGGAGACCGTGATCTCCAGGGAGAGACTTAAGGGCTTGTTCCTCTGGCTGCAAGGCGCTGCCTCAGTGCTGAAAAGGGCGGCCCATGGGAGCAGTTCGCCAAACACCTGCCTCCTCTTCCCCACACGCACCCCACACTCAGGGCCAGTCACTTCCGGGAGCAGTTCACCAAACACACCTGCCTCCTCTTCCCCACACGCACCCCACACTCAGGGCCAGTCACTTCCGGGCAGGGGCCTGGCTGACTGCACGTGTGCAGAGGGGTCTGGTTTTGGCGATGGAATATGGCTCCCTGGCACCTGGCCCCTGGAGTGATCTGTCACAACCTCATCCCCATCACTGACGCATTGTTTCCATTCAGCCCGGCATCCAGGAAGTCCCTTTTTCTTTTCAAGCACAGATGCCTGTATTTAACATGACAGCCCAGTGCAGTATTGAGTTAACTATAAACAGTGATGATCCTTCTGGACAGAATTACTGTCCACCAGACAAAATCATTAAATTCGCAGCTTGCTTGGTGCTGGTCAACATAAATGAAATGTGAAACAGCTTAATGCAGCCACTAAAAACAGCTGGCTCAAGGTCATCTTCTCACAGGTATCCCAGTCTGTCAGCTCCACACTGGGACTCTCTGCACACGTGGGACTGTTCAAAAAAACTTACTTTCTCTTTCCTCTCAAATAAATACGGCAGTACCTTGCTGAATTAATAGGGATAGGCTGGATTATGCTGCAATAACTAACAACCCCAAAGCTCAGTGGCCTGAAACGGCAAAGGCCAATCCCTCATTGTGCTTCATTTCCAAAGCTGACCTGCAGAGGGGGCTCTGCCCATAGTAGAAAGTTGGGACCTAGGCTGGCAGAGTGTTTATTATCTTGAAAGTCACCAGTTGTCCTATGGGGGAAAGGAATGCTTCTCGCATTAGTGATCCAGTGTCTGGAACTGGAAATCATATATGCCCCTCTGTTCTCAACTCAGTGGCCAGAGCAGGTAACACGGCCCCAGCTGCCACAGGGTGCCAGCCAGTGAAGAAGTAATAATGTCTGGTGAGCAACATCAGTGACAAGCACATTTGTTTAAAAACTGGCTAGATTTTAAACGAATCCATAGGATCTGGCAATTTAGTGCGATCTTGTCATGGAATCGAAGAATAACACCCCCCAGGGCTTGTCTGTTTCTCTAAGACATGTGTAACCTGCTTCCCTTGTGGCTCAGCTGGTAAAGAATCCACCTGCAATATGGGAGACCTGGGTCTGATCCCTGGGTTGGGAAGATCCCCTGGAGAAGGGAAAGGCTACCCACTCCAGGATTCTGGCCTGGAGAATTCCACGGACTGTATGGGGTCGCAAAGAGTCGGACATGACTGAGCGACGTTCACGTTCAACCTGCCCTGGACACACACATTTCAGTCCCAACACAGTCTCTGGATGCATGAACACAGAGTGTGGAGTGCCCCACTCTCTCCCCAAATTCTCTCCTCAAACTAGCAGTGACTCCAGCCACAGTGATCACACCTGGACGCATAATCTCTAACTGAGCAGATGCATTGACAGGCAGTTAAGCCGGAAGGGAAAGAATGGCTCTTGATTTATATCACACCTCTTTCCAATAATTCCTTTCCTTGAGGACCAGGACTGGGGGGGTGCATTCCACAAGGTTCCCTGTCCCTGGCGGAGGCTGGGCAAGCACTCTGTTCTGCCCAGGGTGGCCTTGGCCGGGAGCCCTGGGCTGCAGCCAGCCACCAGTGCGGCTGGCAGCAGAGACCAGGAGGGCACAGCACTCGGCATTTGGGCTGCTCGGGGCACCACGGCTTAAATTCATACATGTCTGTAGAAAGGTTATTTCAAAGTTGTTTTTTATTCAACTGTTATTCAGCAATATACAGTACAGTTTATAAACGAGTGTCTGACCTTGTTTCCAATCTTTATTTAAAAATAAATATTATTGACAGTGAATTTTAATTATGATAAGATGTATCTTTTTTAATCAAAATGTCTCAAAAGAAATAATTTAATAAAAAAGAAAACCCCCCAAAGAAAAAAGTAAATTAAAAAATTTCCTAAACACAATAATCTACTAAAAATATTTTGCTTTGTCAAAAAGGCTTTGACCTGACATTTTTACATAGTATCCTAAAGATAACTGCTCAACAGTTCGTGCAAAATGAAGACTTTGAAGAAAAGTTTGAAAAGAAAAATACATTAAAATAGAGAAATCATTGATCCCATGCATATTGCAGGGTCCAAATTCCATCTTATTTGGAAACTAGATGCATTATTTTAGGTGGTCTACATTTGTGTAACTTCCCCCAAAAACACGGTTTATTTGCTTTCCACGTGGGTTGGTCATGCGTCTCTGAGTCTGTCTGTGTCCATCTGGCGATGCGGTCCTCACCCAGGGCTGGGCAGCCGTGTGGGCCGCTCAGGAGCACAGGACGCTGGGTCTGTCAGGGCCCCGCCAGCAGGTGCAGGAACTCATGGAGGGCCAACAGGAACAGGGACAGGAGCGGGTCTGTGGCATAGTTTGGGCCGGTGCCTGCAGGGGACGAGAGAGGGGCAGGGTTATCTCCTGGGAGCGGGTGGGGTGGGGGTGAGTGGGTGGGTGGGGGGGGGCATGAGACCCCCCGCTGGGCTGTTGCTCTGAGTGCCCTGCTGGTACCCAGCCAGACACGACTGCTCTGTGGCGGCTTCCTCTTTACCAGCTGCATAGGAGCCCATTCGTGGTCCAGACATGGGGCGCCCCTGCCTGAAGGGCATGTGCTAGACAGCAGATCCCGAGTCCAGGCATAATTTCAGCTGAATAAGAACTCTGTGCCCCCTCTCCACTCCTGCCCCCAGGACTACACTGCGAACTGCCCTCGGTGCTGAAGGCCCAGCTGTCTGCTCCTCCGGAGAGACTCCCTGATCGCACACAACTCCATCCCCTCCAGCTCCCGCCTGAACCGCACAGTCCTGCGTTCACAGACACCCTGCCTGAGGGTGTGTGAGTCTTCTTTCCACAAACCGTCAGCCCAGCCCCAGGGGTCAAAGTGGGGCACTCAGCAATCAATGTTTGGTGGAGGTCAGTGGGCTAGGGCCCCCCTGGAGTGACCCTTGCACTATCCTGATGGGAGGTCACCCCCATCTGTGTCTTCCATGTGAGCTCTAACCCAAGCCTCTGGCCCACTACTGGGACCGTGACATACTGCCTTCACCCTCCTCACCTGGGCTGCCTGCCCGGCTCCCCATCTGTCAGCCATCAGCTCTTCATCTGTTTGGGAGGCCTCCTGGGCAACTCGGCAAAAGCCCACCCCGAACCCCAGGCTTCTCACTGCGGGGGTGGGGGGCTCCCTTCAGGTTATTAGGAGGAGCCAGTGTAGAGGCACCATGGATGCCCCTGGTCCTGCCCGAACCATGTGGGTGTCACTACCAACCTGCAAAGAATCGCGCTGCGTCCCTGGAAGCAGTTTCCAGCCACACCCTGCCTATCTGCACCTTATGGAAACCTCTCCTCCCTTCGCCCCGCCTAGCCAGCTGGGCTGGAGCCCTGTACCCTGAGGGGAGGCGCAGGAGGCCCTTCGGCCCGTGGACGTGCACAGAGGCCGCAGCCCCTCCACCCGGCTGCTTGCAGCTGCCGCCGGCCCGGCCAGGCTTGTGGCTTCCCTGACAAGCCCGGGCTTCAGCCCCTGACTTCTTCCCCACTCCAGGGGGAAGAGCCGTTTGTCTTTCCTGTCCAAGGTGTTTCCCTCATTCTTGTGACCTGGGCCCCAGTCTCCCCTCTGTACGAGGAGGGGCTTGGAAAAATGATCCAGGCTCATTCTGGCTCAAGATGCCAGGATTCCATCTGTTCATTTTAGGAAATGAGGGCTGTGTTGGAAGATCTGAAAGAAAAGAGGGCAGAGGCCATCTGCTGTGCCCGTCCTATCCAAGGTCGGCGTTTCTGAACCCAGCCCTGAGCCCCCGCTGAGAAGCGCAGGACAGGAGGGCCCTAACGGGCGACATTCCCTCGCGGTACTGTTTTCACGCCACCACCACGCCCGGCCCTCCTCTGCAGCTTCACCCAAGCTGACAAACCCTCTCGCCCCCCATCACAGGGAGGACCACGGTGCGGTCTCTCCAGAGGCTGGGGTCTTCCTTTGCTGCTCCTCACAGCCATGTGTCTCTGGGAAGGACAAGGGGGGATGTGGTGACAGACCAGCTGATGGAAGCCCACATGCCTGGGTGGACTCACCGAGGCTCGGGGGTGTGGGAACAGGGGCGACCAGCAGGGCACTGGCTCCTGGGCCCAGGGGGCTCACGTGGCCATCCCAGCCCCACTGGCCTCCCCATCTCCTGGTGCAGATCTTTCTGCTCCCGCAAACCCTGACACTCAGGCCCGTGCAGGCAAGACAGAAACAAGCATGCGAGGCACTTAAAAGCAGTGTGTGTGTGCAGTAGGGCACATCCAGATCCTCAAGGCATGCTGGGCCAGGAGGCACGGCACATGCCAGCCAGGCGGGACGAACGCTGCAGAACTGTGGGCACGGGAGACTGGAGAAGAGACGGCAACTTGCCTCCGAATACTGGCGACTGTGTCTTTTCCACTATTGCAGTCTCACCTCCTCATGTTTAAAAGTTGTAAAATTGCAGAAGACTTTGAAACAACCCTGAACTGAAACAACCACCCTGCTCCTGCGCTGGGCCAGGCGGGCAGCAACAGGGGCTGCGGAGCGGGACGGGGCCAGGCGGCGGGCAACAGGGGCTGCGGAGCGGGATGGGGCCAGGAGGCAGGCAACAGGGGCTGCAGAGCGGGTGCTCCCGGAGGCCAGTGCCTGGGGGGCAGGCACCGGGGTCGTCCATGTCTCTGCTTGAGGATGTCTATGTCGGGGGAGCCGGGTTTGGCTCCTTGGTGGCACGTCTTTGTCTCCCTGACCCCGCACTGCCACGGACGGGCCCCGAGGAGGTGGGATGGGGTAGTGGGCTGGAACCAGGACAGCTTCCGGCCAGGTTGCTGCGGGACCCGTGCAACACCCTTCACCTCTCTGGGTCCTGGGGCACACTCAGTAAAATGTGGATGGCACATGCATGGTGCCATGAAATGAGTATGTGCAGGGCATGGCTTCCCAGGCTGGGTCCAGACTAAGCAAGATGACAGTGGTAGGTCGCAGAAACGGCTACAAATGCCCCTCCTCCCTCACCTTCTGTGACTGTGCCCTCGCACACTGACGAGGCTGGCCACAGGACTTGCTTTGGCCAATGAACATTATCAAGCGTGAAGCAAGCAACAGCTTGAAAAGTGCACTGAGGCTTGCCTTTCTCTGTGGCTCCTGGAACCCAGTGCCATGTGAGAAGACTGGGCTGGCCTGCTGCAGGTTAAGAGTCAGGAGATGTCCCAGCTGAGGTCCCTCTAGACCAGCCGGCCCCAAATGGAAGGGCAGATGACCACAGGTGCATGAAGAAGCTGACAGACACCAGCAGGGGAAATACCCACTGACCCACAGAACCATGACCTAAATAGATGGCTGCCCGTCACATCCACGCCACCATGGTTTAGAGTCAGAAGCTCACTGATACAATCATATATAAAAAAAGTGCCTCAAACAGAGTAAGAGCCATGTGAATAAAATGTTAATGAAAAGGACAACATAATTCCTTTTCTGAAAAGTGTTGGAGAACCAATTTTGAGGGCTGTCCTCCTGAGAGAAATATTTTCCAAGATGGAATAAACAGAATAACTATCTTCCCCAGCATTTGTGTTCCAGACAGACAGACAGACAGACAGATGCCCCTGGGTCTCTGAGGGGTGGAGGACTCGGGTTTTGGAACCTCTTGCTGCATCCCTCACAAGATACTCAGATGAGCCAGGGTCGACTGGGGAAGACAGCCTTCTGGGCTGCTCCTGGAAGCAGAGGGCCTTCACAGCAGGACGGGTCAAGAGTTCAGGGGTCTGGCAGCCCTGTCCCCTCCCCACCACTGTCCAGTGGAGGGGCGTGGGCAATTGTCTAGCACCTAGCTCCTCCACCCGCCCCTGCTCCCGCATCTGCTGCCCTAGTCCACGTCCTCACTGCTTCCTGGAGCGAGGCGGGACTGTTTGCGCTATCCAGGGCTCACCTGACCCTCCAGAGCAAGGACCAGGAGAGTGCCTCTGGCTCAGCTGAGGCAGGACCTCCTATCCTGGTCTCCTGTATCATGCGCCGTGGAGAGGTCAATGTTCCTAAGGACATGCAGGCTGCTGTGATGACTGGTTGCTAACAGTCTATTTCCTCCTTTCCTAAGGAGGGCCAGGAAGAGCTCTGCAGCACACAGAAATTGCTGTTGTGGTTAAGTGGGAAAATTAGGCTGCTTGAGAGGTGAGGGAAGCATCTGATGGAGTAGTAGCTGATTCACTCTTTATATTAAACAAATAGCACTGTTTTGCTAATCATTCTTACAGAAATCAAAGCTGCTCTGTGAATATTAACTTTTATCATTTGGGTGGTGAGTGGGGTAAGACTCACACCAGAGCCATTTCCCAAAGAACACTGTGGGTGCACCCAGACCCACAGACACAGTGAAGGTGACAGTTCGAGCAGCTTCCACCGGAAAATCCTTCTTCTCTGTTTACCCAGCAATGGCAGAATTCCAAAGCCCTCATCAGAAAACAACAGGGAATCTCTGGGGCCATTTATCACCTCATGATGGCACTGAAGGAGGCTGGGCTCCAGTCACCCCCTGGGATCCTCACTTTGCCCCGACTGGAGGTTCCTGACAGTCGGTTCCTGGGAGCGGGATGCAGAGGACACCCCTACTCTGGCCTGGACTCCTACAGGCATGGGGCCCTGGGGGGACCACCCCCCTCTGCAGGCTTCAGGACTGTGGTAGGCTGCTCCCCAGCTGATCTGTGAGCCCAGGACGACCACGCCCTCCGCCACCCGCCCCGCCCACACGTCTGGGATCCAGGGGCTCTCGGTCCTGCGGTGTCTGCAGCCCCTCCCCTCCCCACCACAGTCTTCTCCTGGCCTGAGGGCTGCAGCTGAGGGGCTGGCTTGGGTCAGGAGTTTGCAAAGGTGCCCTCAGAGGCCAGTGCTGCTCAGAGGCCGTATTTTGTTTTGTTTTGTCTATAGCTTAAAAACTAAAAATTAATTTCACGTTTGAGTCAGTAAAATTCAGATACATTTGCGGTCTGGTTCTACACACAAAAATGGCCAACAGGCTGATTCTGGCTCTTGTGACCTAAGCAAAGCTGGAGGTTCACCCTGTGGGTGACCCCTCAGTGCCTGGCCTTTGCCCCCTCAAGTGCTACATTAGAATATTCCAATGCTGAGCACAGGCAGAAAAGAACCAGTCCAGCCTCATGGACAAATCCACTCCACCAGTGAGCGTGGGTATCCTAACATCAGGACTATGACGGAGGTCTGGAGGACAGGTCCCTCCTCTGTGTCAAGCAGAGCAAGGCACATCCATTCGGCATTTTGTGCTGTCATGTGTTTTGAATAGGGGCTTTTTGGTTGAAAATGTTAGAAAACCAAGTGGAGCGCCCGGATGAGTTTCTTTCAGCGTGGCTGTTCGATTCTATTCCTTTTCCCCTTTGCTGCCATGTGAGAATGAGAGAAGGGGCCAGCCCCCACGCAGCAAGAGTCTGGGCTTGGCTGGACTTTGTGGGCTGCACTTGGACATCACTTACCATGGAGACTGAGGCCTGTCTGCCTGGGGCAGCCGGGAACAGACTGGCTCTTACTGTTCCCATCACTGGCCCTGACCGTGAGTGTGGTGGTGGCCGAGCCCAGACAAAGAGAAAGGCTTCCTCCAGGGTACAAGGAGATTTGCAGGGGCTTGTGGAACAGAACACTTGGTCGTCTGGGCCACGGTCAGGCCCCGCGCGTTATCTGTGGGGGACACACGCACAGAGCCCGGGGCAATGGAGAGGCCCTGAGCTGCCACTTGAGGATTCAGCCTGGAATGCAGAAAGGTCTGGCTTGGTGCATGCTGAGCTCTAAAAATCGAAAGTTATAATCCAACAGGTAAAACGTGGGAGACTTTTACATGAAAGTACAAATCGGGATGTGAACTGGAAAGGCCCACGACCCAGCAGCTCCGGGCCCGCTAGTCACCTAGCTGCGGGGATCTCCGGTTCACTGCTCCGCCTCAGCCCAGGCCGGGCCCGGGCGGCTGCCTGTTTCCTCCCTGATGCCCTGGAGTCAGCCCTCTCCTCAACCTGCTTCGCTCACCTGCACCCCCCATGCTTGGCCCTCTGTAGGGGTCTGAGTTTGCAACCTCTGGGCAAGCTCTGGAACGGGATCCAGGAGGCCTGGCTGTCAGCTCGCCTTCATTCCTACACCCTGGGGTGACCATGTGGGGCTGGCTCCCTTCGCCCTGACATGCCTGGCTTCCTGATGGCCCCCTGCACCCATCCTACCCTGGCTCTCTGGCCTCCCCTGAACACTGTGCTGCTTAGGCCAGGCAGCCCACCCGCAGCTGTGTGGGAAGATACCACCTTTCAAGAAGCTGCTCCCCTTGTTGAAGTTTTAATTAAACCCTCTTCACAGATATTTATTCAAAGGGAATCAGCAAGGAATAATCGAGCACTAACAGGACTGGACAGAATTTAATTTCTGCCATAAAATTAATGTGTGCCGGTAACTAGGGCAAAAGCTAGGAGCAACCAACGGCCTTGGTCTTTAAAGGAGACTGAAAGTGTGGGCTGAGGAGGTGCAAGAGGAGGGGCGAGCTGTGGGTGCCTTGGTCCTGTGCTGGTCCTGCCCCAGCCTCAGGCAGCTGGCTCCTGGGTTCTCCTCCTGCTGGGGGTCCATGTCCACGGGAGGTGATGTCCGCAGGGCAGCCTCCGTGTCTGGGCTGGGAGGACTGGGAGTGCTCTGGGCTCAACGGGGTACTGAAGTGAAAGGCGCTCTGTCGTGTCCGACTCTTTGTGACCCCATGGACCGTACAGTCCATGGAGTTCTCCAGGCCAGAATACTGGAGTGGGTAGCCTTTCCCTCCTCCAGGGGATCTTCCCAACCCAGGGGTTGAACCCGGGTCTCCTGCACTGCAGGCGGGTTCTTCACCAGCTGCGTCCCCAGGGAAGCCCACGGGGTGGGGGCAGGCATGAGCGTCCCTGCCTGTTTTAGCCTCTCGGCGCCCTGTTCCTTGCCTGGGTCCCAGTGCGGTGGTGACATCTTCCTGCCTCCACTGCCACCCTGTGCCTGCCTCCCTCCTTCTAACGCATCTGGTTCACTCTCCTTGAGGGGCAAAAACCTTGATGGGTTCCGTCTGCCTTCAGGAGAAAGCACCACCACGTCAGTGCCACAGCTGGGGTGCTCCGTAATCTCCCCCAGCAACCTCACCCCCACTGCTTTTTTGCTATCAGCCCTGTACTCCAATCCACTGTTCTCTGCCAGCACCTTGAGTGGACTCCAGGCCCACCCTGCAGAACCACTGACTTCTATTCCTTTGTCTAGGTCTGGCCTGAACCTCAAGCCTGGAACAAGTGCTGCCTCCTCCAGGAAGCCCTCTCTGAGCACCCAGGCACAGAGGGCTTTGCACAAATGAATGTCTGTTCTTGTGGTCCTTGCCTGTGTCCCCTTCTCCCCCAGCCCCGTAAACAGCTTCCTCATGAATCCTGCCTCTCCAGTCACGGTGGGAGCCGTGTGCCAGAAGGCTGGGCCCAGCCTCCTCTCCTCTTCCCCCAGCAAGTGGCCCCATCCACATCCAGGGCCCAGGAAGGCAGAGCCCAGCTGGGACCAGGCGCCACAGTAAGTGCGTCATTTTAAACCCCGTCCTCTTAACTGTAGGACTTACTATTTTATCCCTGTTTTACAGATGGAGAAACTGAGATCCAGAGACTAAAGGAACTTGCCCAAAGCCTGGAGCTGCCAGATAAAATACAGGATGCCCAGTTAAATCTGAATTTCAGATAAATAACAGATGATGTAAAGTATAATATATGTTAGTCTCTAATACTGCATGGGACATACTTACACAAAATGCTATTGATTGTTTATCTGAAATTCAAATTTAAACGGGTGTCCTATATTTTAAGTTGCTAAAACCTAGCAGCCCTACCAAGACCCCTCTAAAATAATTGGCAACTCTGGGCCATGAACCCAGACCATCTGGCTTCTGTCCACACACCTAACCACCGCACACACCAACTCTCAGGGTCGAAGGTCAGGCGCTCCCCTGCCCTGGCACCTCAGCTTGATCCCAGCCCCAGGCTGCTTCCAAAGGAGAGCATGTGGGAATGAGTTTTTTTTTTTATTTTATTTTAACATTTATAATGGGTTTTTAATGTGGCCAACTTTGCTGCCAGCTCCTTTCCAGCTCCTTAATTCTTTTGAAATGAAATCTTGCCCCAAAGGACCCTTTAATGGTGCCACTTAATGAAAACAGTAAACGGGCCTTTCCCTCTGGTTGGGCGGCTGCTGTCTGCAGGGCCAAGGGCAGCCCTGACCACAGGATCAGGGTGCTTCCCAGGCCGGATGGAGCTTCCCAGCTCCTCAGTACTGGGCCTAGTCTTCAGGGGAGGATTTCCTACCCGCCCATTCAAGTTCTTTAAACTTTGAGGCTGCGGGGGCTAACAGGCCTGTGGTTCTTGGTTCGTGGTGCCAAGAGAATTCTCTCCTTTAATCCTCTCAGGAGACTCTGGGAGGCGGAACGGCGGCGCTCTTAGACAGGTGGGCCACGGAGAGGTGAAGTAAGGCGCCTAAGTATGGACAGCTGCGAGGCGGTAGAGGCGTTATCTCCAGTTCACTCCCCAGTACTTTTGAATTCAGTCCAGGATGCCTTCCTGACTCCACCCTGGGGGAAAGTTCTGTCTCACCTGCGTCCACACTGCCTCTGGTGCCCCAAGCTCCAGGCAGACCGGCTGCCACACAGCAGCCACAGGGCCCTCCCTCTCCTGCTATTAGACAGCCCTTCCTGTTCCCTGCTGCCAGAGCCCACTCACCCTCCATGGATCAGCCCCGAGACGCCCACAGCATGACCTCCAAGACAACTTTCCATCTGCCTGCTTCTTGTCCCGACCCCCTGCCCCAGGCCCAGCCCTGCCCTGGTCCTTGAACCCTGCCTCTCGCCACACCAGCACCCACGTGGGCAGCACAGTGTTCCTGATGGGCCTGTCCACGTCCACTAACCCACCAGCCAGGCACCACCTAGCAGAGGCCAGAGTGCTCTGTGCACATGTGAAGTACTCATCGTCCCCCAGCCCAGCCCCAGCCCCCAGCGGCTTCATGCAGGCTGGCCGATTCCTCCCTGGGCCCCTCCTCAGCGCCCCTCCACACCTCCCTTCTGGGTCCGGCATCCGTCCACACGGCTCACCCCATGTCCTCTCACCCACCACCGGCCCCTCCCTCCACGGGGGTCTCTCAGACACGGGGGTCTCTCAGATACCACATCCTCCTTGGCCTGGCTGGAGGCGCCCGTTGCCCCACGGGCTCCAGAGCAAGTCATGTTTATGCTGCGCTGTGTTTGAGCAGCCACGGTGGCTTACGTTTTGACTGCCGTCTCCTCCGACAGTGGGTAAACCCACAATCGCTTCACACCCTGCCCACACCTGCATTGCTCACAAAGTGTTTGTTGAATGAGTGGAAGTTGCTCTTAGAGGCCCCCAGCGGTCTAAGCAGGCGAGATGCACCAGGCACTGGCCAGCTGCTTCATGTCTGTCAACTTAAACACAGGCTGTGTCTTCAACTACATAGCGCTACCTGACCTTTTCACCTGCCCAAGACTGTGTGCACATATCTCTTTGTCTACCTTTTTCCAAATTAACTTCACCTTCATTTTCCCTTTATTCCAGTTTTGTCGTTAAATAATTTTCACTCTGTTATGCCATGTGCAGCTTTGTAAACCACTTCAAATTTTTCCCCTAGGGAAAAATTATATATATATATATATATATGTATATGTATATATATACACAAAAGTGTATTTGTATAATTTGTATATTTTGGATGGGACAGTTAGATAGCATCACTGACTCAATAGACATGAACTTGAGCAACTCCAGGACAGAGTGGAGGACAGGGAAACCTGGTGTGCTGCAGTCCACAGGGTCACAAAGAGTTGCACATGACTTAGTGACTGAACAACAACAGTATTTTGTATAATTTACACACACACACACA
Source organism: Capra hircus (assembly GCF_001704415.2). NCBI lineage: Eukaryota > Metazoa > Chordata > Mammalia > Artiodactyla > Bovidae > Capra > Capra hircus. The sequence goes on along the minus strand of NC_030825.1, from coordinate 2,577,925 downwards.
CGTGTGAGTATATGAGCTCCCCTGGTGGCTCAGTGGTAAAGAATCCGCCTGCTTATGCAGGAGATGCAGGGGACGTGGGTTTCATCACTGAGCCGGGAATATCCCCTGGAGAAATGGAGAAGGAAATAGCAACCCACTCCAGAATTCCTGCCTGGGAGATCCCATGCACAGAGGAGCCTGGTGGGCCCCAGTCCATGGGGTTGCAAGAGCTGGACACCACTCAGTGACCAAATAACTAGATATAGTTTTATATATATATATAACTGTATTGGAGAAGGAAATGGCAACCCACTCCAGTATTCTTGCCTGGAGAATCCCATGGAGGGAGGAGCCTGGTAGGCTACAGTCCATGGGGTTGCAGAGTTGGACACGACTGAGCGACTTCACTTCACTTCATATATATTTATTAGTTCAGTTCAGTTCAGTTGCTCAGTCGTGTCCGACTCTTTGCGCCCCATGAATTTCAGCATGCCAGGCCTCCCTGTCCATCACCAACTCCCGAAGTTCACACAAACCCACGTCCATCAAGTCGGTGATGCCATCCAGCCATCTCATCCTCTGTCGTCCCCTTCTCCTCCTGCCCCCAATCCCTCCCAGCATCAGAGTCTTTTCCAATGAGTCAACTCTTCGCATGAGGTGGCCAAAGTACTGGAGTTTCAGCTTTAGCATCATTCCTTCCGAAGAACACCAAGGGCTGATCTCCTTTAGAATGGACTGGTTAGATCTCCTTGAAGTCCAAGGGACTCTCAAGAGTCTTCTCCAACACCACAGTTCAAAAGCATCAATTCTTCGGTGCTCAGTCTTCTTCACAGTCCACTCTCACATCCATACATCACCACTGGAAAAACCATAGCCTTGACTAGATGGACCTTTGTTGCCAAAGTAATGTCTCTGCTTTTGAATATGCTATCTAGGTTGGTCATAACTTTCCTGCCAAGGAGTAAGCATCTTTTGCATGGCTGCAATCACCATCTGCAGTGATTTTGGAGCCCCCAAAATAAAGTCTAACACTGTTTCCCCATCTATTTCCCATGAAGTGATGGGACCAGATGCCATGATCTTAGTTTTCTGAATGTTGAGCTTTAAGCCAACTTTTTCACTCACCTCTTTCTCCTTCATCAAGAGGCTTTTTAGTTCCTCTTCACTTTCTGCCATAAGGGTGGTGTCATCTGCATATCTGAGGTTATTGATATTTCTCCTGGCAATCTTGATTCCAGCTTGTGCTTCTTCCAGCCCAGTGTTTCTCATGATGCACTCTGCATATAAGTTAAATAAGCAGGGTGACAATATACAGCCTTGACGAACTCCTTTTCCTATTTGGAACCAGTCTGTTGTTCCATGTCCAGTTCTAACTGTTGTTTCGTGACCTGCATATAGGTTTCTCAAGAGGCAGGTCAGGTGGTCTGGTATTCCCATCTCTGTCAGAATTTTCCACAGTTTATTGTGATCCACACAGTCAAAGACTTTGGCATAGTCAAAAAAGCAGAAATAGATGTTTTTCTGGAACTCTCTTTCTTTCTTGATGATCCAGAGGATGTTGGCAATTTGATCTCTGGTTCCTCTGCCTTTTCTAAAACCAGCTTGAACATCTGGAAGTTCACAGTTCATGTACTGCTGAAGCCTGGCTTGGAGAATTTTGAGCATTACTTTACTAGCGTGTGAGATGAGTGCAATTGTGCAGTAGTTTGAGCATTCTTTAGCATTGCCTTTCTTTGGGATTGGAATGAAAACTGACCTTTTCCAGTCCTGTGGCCACTGTTGAATTTTCCAAATTTGCTGGCATATTGAGTACAGCACTTTCACAGCATCATCTTTCAGGATTTGAAATAGCTCCACTGGAATTCCATCACCTCCACTAGCTTTGTTCGTAGTGATGCTTTCTAAGGCCCACTTGACTTCACATTCCAGGATGTCTGGCTCTAGGTGAGTGATCACACCATTGTGATTATTTTTGTCATTAAGATCTGTTTTGTACAGTTCTTCTGTGTATTCTTGCCACCTCTTCTTAATATCTTCTGCTTCTGTTAGGTCCAGACCATTTCTGTCCTTTATCGAGCCCATCTTTGCATGAAATGTTCCCTTGGTATCTCTAATTTTCTTGAAGAGATCTCTAGTCTTTCCCATTCTGTTGTTTTCCTCTATTTCTGTGCATTGATCGCTGAGGAAGGCTTTCTTATCTCTTCTTGCTATTCTTTGGAACTCTGTGTTCAGATGGGTATATCTTTCCTTTTCTCCTTTGCCTTTCACTTCTTTTCTTTTCTCAGCTATTTGTAAGGCCTCCTCAGACAACCATTTTGCCTTTTTGCATTTGTTTTTCTTGGGATGTTCTTGATCACTGCCTCCTGTATAATGTCACAGACGTCTGTCCATAGTTCTTCAGGCACTCTGTCTATCAAATCTAATCCCTTGAATCTATTTCTCACTTCCGCTGTATAATTGTAAGGAATTTCATTTAGGTGATACCTGGATGATCTAGTGGTTTTCCCTACTTTCTTCAATTTAAGTCTGAATTTGGCAATAAGGAGTTCATGATCTGAGCCACAGTCAGCTCCCGGTCTTGTTTTTGTTGACTGTATAGAGCTTCTCCATCTTTGGCTGCAAAGAATATAATCAATCTGATTTTGGTGTTGACCATCTGGTGATGTCCATGTGTAGAGTCTTCTCTTGTGTTGTTGGAAGAGGGTGTTTGCTATGACCAATGCGTTCTCTTGGCAAAACTCTATTAGCCTTTGCCCTGCTTCATTCCGTATTCCAAGGCCAAATTTGCCTGTTACTCCAGGTGTTTCTTGACTTCCTACTTTTGCATTACAGTGCCCTATAATGAAAAGGACATCTTTTTTGGGTGTTAGTTCTAAAAGGTCTTGTTGGTCTTCACAGAACCGTTCAACTTCAGCTTCTTCAGCGTTTATTGGTTGGGGCATAGACTTGGATTACTGTGATATTGAATGGTTTGCCTTGGAAATGAACAGAGATCATTCTGTCATTTTTGAGATTGCATCCAAGTACTGCATTTTGGACTCTTTTGTTGACTATGACAGCTATTCCATTTCTTCTGAGGGATTCCTGCCCACAGTAGTAGATATAATGGTCATCTGAATTAAATCGCCCATTCCAGTCCATTTTAGTTCGCTGATTCCTAGAATGTCGACGTTCACTCTTGCCATCTCCTGTTTGACCACTTCCAATTTGCCTTGATTCATGGACCTACCATTCCAGGTTCCTATGCAATATTGCTCTTTACAGCATCGGACCTTGCTTCTATCACCAGTCACATCTACAAACTGGGTATTGTTTTTGCTTTGGCTCCATCCCTTCATTCTTTCTGGAGTTATTTCTCCACTGATCTCCAGTAGCATATTGGGCACCTACCAACCCGGGGAGTTCCTCTTTCAGTATCCTATCATTTTGCCTTTTCATACTGTTCATGGGGTTCTCAAGGCAAGAATACTGAAGTAGTTTGCCATTCCCTTCTCCAGTGGACCACATTCTGTCAGACAGACCATATATATATATATATATGGACTTAATCAGTTTAAAAACCTTTTGAAGCAGTAGACCTCCTTTTTCAAGCTAATTGCTGCGTGGAACCTCAATATTTAAAACCATGCGAGGGAGAATTTCCCTGGTGGTCCAGTGGCTAAGACACTGTGCTTCTAATGCAGAGTACATGGTTTGGATCGCTGGCTGGGGAACTAAGATTCCACATGCCCAGCAGTGTGGCCAAAAAAAAAGTCACTCCTCTCCTCACACCCCACCACCACCCACCTCCCAAAAAAGAAAACAAGATTAGAAGCAGAACTGCTTTGTTTGTGGTGGGAGGCAGGGCTGGGAAGCCCGAGGCTCCAAGGAACAAAGTTTGGGAGCTACCCATTGGAGACTCTTTGTGGCCCCTTCCAGACCTAAGACTCACAGACTTGTAGAGGCCAGAAAGCTGGCGTGCCCATTACACAGATGCAGAAGGGGAGAGCTGTCAGTACCTCAGAGGAAGGGCCCCTGCTTCTCTTTGAGGCATTTCAGCCTCCTTTAGCTCCCACTGGTCCCCTGCATAGCCTTTATGTCCCTCGGTGCGGAGTGTGCCCAGCTTAACCAGGTCAGGCAAACAGTGGGCACTCAATCAGTGTCTGCACAAGGAGGGCTTCTCACTGTGTGGGTCCAGGCCTGAGAGCTGGGCATGGCCAAGAAAAAGCAAGAGTGGCAGCCTGGAGGCCCAGGGCCGGGGGAGGAGGGCTGTAGGTCCCCAGGGCCAGCACGCAGAGCACGACAGCAGCGCCTTTCTCTAGAGTCCACCTTGGCAACACCTGGACATTCCTTTGTTTTTTCACACTGAGGACTTTTCTTCAGGAACACATTTAACTGAAAAGGTTCACACATTTTAATTGCCCGGGGACAGTGCTCTGAAAATTCTATAACATGTGCTCATTAAATAAAATTATCACAGAGGAGCTGCCCAGGATATGTCACGCATTAAAAGATGACTCTGTAGAACAGAATGCATTATGAATTATTGCCTTGTGTATTTTTGTTACATTAGTTTTTAATGCAAATACAGCTACTCATCTGCCTACCTAGAGATTTGACTTTTTAAATGCTTGAAAAAATATATTTAACTTTTATGTGGACAGTCATCATCAAGTCTTTGCCAGGCTGCATCCTCCAGAATGCCCAGTGTCCACTCCTGCCCCTCACAGCAAGGGACAGAAGGGCCTTCTGCAGGCTGAGGGGTTAAGGGAGCTGGGGCAGGCTGGGAATTGGCTGTGTCCCCTTGCTCTGCCCACACCACCACCCTGGCACCTTTCTCCCTTCGGCCTCCCCTTCCTGGAGGATGTGGCCTGGGTGTGCAGAGGTCAGGTGTGGAGAATCCTGACCCAAGCATATCTCCTCCTCCAGCCCCGCTCCTCCTGCAGCGCCCATCTTGCATCCGTGCTTCATCCACACGATGAAACAAGTTACTCATCCAAGGATAAGTACCTACTCATCCTTCTTTCTGTCGCCCTCTCCCATCCAGCCGCTCAGTCATGGCCTTTTCACACACATTCCTTCCACCCAGCCACATGGCCCTTCATCCTTCCTTTCACTGGCCCCAACCTCTGTCATCCAGTCACACATCTTTCCCCTCACTCATTCAGCAGACACTCGTTTTCCAGTTCATCTCTGCATGCATGCTGTCCCTCACCCAAGTAAACCTTTAGTCCTGGCCCTGTGACCTCCTGGCTGGATTACCGGCTCTGCAGTGGTCTCTCCATATCCACCCTGCTCCTAGCTCTCCAGTCTCCGCAGCTGCAGCCAGGATGTTGTTTCAGAAAGCACCACACCCTGCCAGCCACTTGTTCCCATCCATGGCCAAGAGCCAAAGCCTCCCTGGGGTATGACCTGCACTCCTCTCCACTTAATTCCCCTGTGCCTCTTCTTGCTCTCCATGCCCTAGACACAGCAACTCTGTCAGGCCTTTGTACCCCCTGCTCCCTCTTGCCAGAGGATCTTTGCACATGCTGCCCCTCTTCTTGGAAGGCCCTACTTTCTCTCGTTCTCATGCCCACTCTTAATTATCCCCCTGATTATGGCTTAACTGTTGTTCCGGCAGGGGCCCTTTCCTGACTGGGCCATGGCCCACGGTCCTTCGTTTAGAGTGCTAGCAATGGCCACAGATTCCTCCTTGCTGTGTGACTGTCTGATCAACAGTCATGCCGTGTCCCTCTCTTCAGACTCCTAGGACCCTGTTGATCTTGTTCATATGTGCTCTCAGTGCCTAGCACAGATCTTGCACGTAAGATGCTCAAGGGATGTTTCTGAATGTACAAGTAAATGAATGAATGAGCAAATCAGTGCCAGGCCCAGGGAATGTGAGTGTGGGGTGCTGGGGACAAAGACGTGAGAATGAACTCTGCCTGCGTGCCCAGAGCGTCAGTCCAGGACAGGAGGGAAATGTGGGGCCCCAAGACAGCAGCGGGGCCCTCCTGGGTGCCCAGGACGGATAAGGGCCCTTGAGATGCAGGGTCAGAGAAGCGTCCTCCCCTCTGTGGAGTGATCCCCCACTGCCAGCCCACCCTGGCCGTCCCCTTTATGACCCCGAGTCATTCTCAGAGCACCTGCTTCTCTGGCCACCGCTGTTGGGCCATCAGCTTCTCCCTAAAGCAGGGGCTGCGTCTACCAGATGCCTGGGGCAGTGGCCACCCTCAGTCAGACCAGACACAGTTAGCTAGGAGCCCCTACCGCAGCTCCAGCTCAGAATAAGCCATGGAACCATGTCAGCTCCATCTCCCTGGGGGTTTATTAAAGATCCTTCCTCTGCGCTAAGCGGCATTCATGTGAGAATCAACTGTAATGAGTTGCTGTAAGGATATGACATTGCAGCTGGGATTTCCTGGCTTAGAGAAAACCGATATTTCTTCAAGGAGAGCTGATGGGCAGGGATCAGGGGGCAGAGAGGGCGGGGCTCTGGATCTTTGCCTGTATTCATCTGGTAAAGGTGGGCAGACCTCCTTCAGGGTAAGCCTGCAGTGCTTGGTGGGAGGGAGGCTCACGTGGGCCTGAAGGGGTCCTGGCCTTCTGGTTCTGCATATAGCCCGCTCTTCATCCCACCCTCTCCCCATGGGTCCCTGGGTGCCAAGCAGTCATCAGAGAATGCATCCAAGCAGGTACCAACACAAAAGGCAGAGTGCCAGAGTGCATGGGAGACAGTGTAGGCCCAAACCTGCAGCAGAGGGCTGACCCATCACCTGACATGCCCATCCCTGCACAAGCGGCTCTATCTCATGTGGGGAGAGTCTCAGTGTGGAGGGCACTGGCACCTCCTCTACAGTCCAGGTTGGCCCTGGAGACTGTTCGGCTGCCTGACCATCACTAGGGGCCAGGTACACAGGTGTGAGCAGGTGGGATGTGAGGACCCATACTGAACCTGTCCTTGCTCACCTTGCTCCTGAATCATGCAAAATAGCTGCAGCCAGGAAAGAATGAGGACATGGCATTACCCCCACTTCCTTTCCTCCTCTTCCAAATGGCAAGGAGAAAGGACAAAAATAGTACCTCGCCGAGCCATTTGCAGTCTGAGGGCATTTTCTGTTTGAAGTGCCGTCGGCTGTCTCCTCACCTTTGGCCCCATGATGCACTCAGTGCACAGAGGGAAACGCGTCTCAGAGCAAAGTCTCAGATCGGAGCACCCTGTCCAGCCCCCAGGAATGGTCAAGAAATGACTGGGGACAGTCAGTGCCATTCCCACGAACGCTGCTGATAGAGCCAACATCAGTGGGTGTGTTCCAGGTGCCCGGCCTGTGCGAAGCTCCCCTCTTTCTGTGGATTATCTCCTCTGGTCCTGCGTGGGCACTGGTGTCAGCCAGATGATAGATACGAGAACTTGCCTGTGGCGGGTGGGAAGTGATGGGTCAGGATTGGAATGCAAGCACTTGGACTCGTGGAGAATGAGAAGCACGGTCCTTATGAAGGGCGAGGGAACGAGGCGTGGACTGTGACTTCTGGGTGGCTGGAGCTCCGTGAGGCCCAGAAACAGGAAGATGGGTTGGCATTCAAACACTGGCTTGCCCGTGAACCAGCTTAGCTGAATAGTAAGGGATGTTTGAAATGTCAGAGGAAGAATTAAGTGGTTGGAAAAGGGGTGAGTAACACTTTCTCCTGAGTTGTTGGCAGCCTTTCTCAGGTTTGTTTTGTCTTTCCCACCATAATGGGCAGCCCCTTTAAGAGAGCTTGTCTAGGCCCTGACTGACCACGCGTGTGTGCGTGCTTAGTCGCTCAGTCGTGTCTGACTCTTTGCGACACCATGAGCTGCAGCCCGCAAGGCTCCTCTGTCCCTGGGATTCTCCAGGCAAGGAAGCTGGAGTGGGTTGCCATGCCCTCCTCCAGGGGATCTTCCCAACCCAGGGATTGAAACCTGGTCTCCTGCATTGTGGGCAGATTCTTGAATACTGGAAGGGGAGCCTATCCCTTCTTCAGGGGATCTTCCTGACCCAGGGATCGAACTGGGATCTGCACTGCAGGCGGATTCTTTACCAGCTGAACTGCAGGGAAGCCTGGCTGACCGTGGCCTCCTGCCTTATCAGCACTGGGTGTCCAGCTGGGCACACTCCAGAGGTGCCCTGGGCACAGCTGGCCTTCACGCCTGAGGAGCCCTCCAGCGGGTTGGTCACTTCTGAGCTGGAGGGAGCAGAACGCGTGTGTATGGGTGAGCTGATGAATGGTGGGGCCCCCAAAACTCTCTCCTTGAACCACAAAGAACAGAAGCCAGCCCAATGTGGCTCTGATATTTCAGCCCGGGGAGAGGTAATGACGGAATGGAACCACCAGTACTTTCCAGAAATGGCCTCACCCAGGATGCTGACCAGGGACGAGACTCACAGGGCCTGCCTCTCAAGGGCCACCTGGTGGAGGTGTGGCTTGAGAAGACCTGAGCAAGGGCCCGCTGCTGCTGAGCACCCGGCAGCCCCTTCCACGGCTCTCAGCTCACCGGCAGCTAAGCCTTAGCCCAGAGAAGACTGGACTGGGTAATCCATCCTGCACTCAGAGCACCTTCCCTGAGAACCCTGGAGAAGGAAACAGCAGCCCACTCCGGTACTCTTGCCTGGAATATCCCTTGGATGGAGAAGCCTAGGAGGCTATAGCCCGTGGGGTCACAGAGTCTGACCTGACTGAGCGACTTCACTTCACTTTCCTGAGAACACCAAAGCCACCAACAAGCAGACTGTTTCCCACTGAAGCCCCATCCCAGCGAAGGAGGTTTGTCATCCTTCATAAGGAAAAGGCGGGGATCGGCAGTTGCAAATGCTGGACCTGTTTGCTTGTAATCTTAAACTTTCCTGAAGCCCTTATGTAAGACAAAGGGGAGCTTCTCACCGCTTTGGAGTTTTTAAGAGATGCCTGCAAAGCATGGGGGAATAGAAAAGATGATACTTTCTTTTTTTCCTGCTCTGCTGCAGAGGTATCTTAAGACAAGTCAGCATCTCCCGTAAAGCTTAGAGGTTTAGACCACAGCCAAGCCCTTGCCTCTGTCCACATGGGCAGCAGTAATCAATATCGTATTACAAAAGCACTTGACCTCATTTATTCTCATGGATGCTTGGGGAATCCTTAATATTCAGAGCTTTTAAAATGTGCGCCCGGCGTATTTAATGAGAAGCTCCTTGGTGGGTTCAGCTCCTGGTGACATTTAGAAAGCCTGGCTCTCCACTCTTCCCGTGGGGCTGCCCCCCCGGCTAGGGAAGGAATCTGGGCTCTGGGGTGGGGGCTGTTTGATGGAGTGGGGCAGAAGGGGTCATAGAAACGGGGGACACTGGTGAGATGCTAGCGTGACACACACCTAGTGCTCAGTGAAAGGCAAGTATTCTATATCATTATGAGGATCTGCAGTACTGTTTTTCCTCCTTAGTTTGGGGTCTCCCGGGTGCTGAGAGAGCGGCTGCATTGTGAGCCGACTCATGGCTGGATGATAGACAAAAAAGGCCCTTCCACCTGGTGTGACTTTCTCAATCCATGGGGCACAGAGTTGGGAGGGAAAGAGGGCCCCCCCGGGAACTTCCCCAGGACTGATCTAAGAGGCGGACGAAGCCCAGGCGCCTCCTTCCAGCCTGAGGTCTCGCACTGCCTAGAGCAGGCCTCCTCCATCAGCCTCGTCTGGGCCGGGGCTGTGCTCCCTGGGACTCCCGCTGACACAGATAGCTTTGTCCCGGAGTCCCGCGGGCACCCTTGATGCCCTGAGCCGAGTCTGGCTGTCCTCGCCGGATCCTGCAACCATGGGACTGGCTGGTGAGGGACGGGAGGCCGTGACGTTGACAACCACACGCGTTTGCAGGATGCGGCTGCCTCCTGCCAGCGGTGAGGCTCGGCCGTTTACTTTGTGAAGTCCCTTCACGTTCTCTTTCAGGATGCTCAGAGTTTCAGCTTCTCCTCTCTGGGAAAACCTCTGCCAGATTTACTTTCTCTTCACTTACGACCCTTGCATCACATCAGAGCTTGAGGGAAGAGCAGGCTGTTTATTTAAGGTGATGGCTGTCGGGTCCCTGTGGGTCTGGGGAGAAGGGGAGGCCGGGTGGCTGCCGCCTGCCTTTGCGGCCCGGTTGGAAACCCCCCACTGCGTGGAGATTCTCTCTGGTCATACTGGCATTTCTGCTGGCTTTGTTGTCCACCAGGGGCCCGGGCTGAGAGGAGCTCCCTTCACCTTGTCCACAGCCCTCTTCGGTCATGGTTTACAGTTGCCATGGTGACGTCCAAGGATGCTCCCCTTGATGGCTCCCAGCAGTAGCAGTCTCTCTAAAGCCATCACACCTATGACCTTGGTTGTCTTTCTCTCATTATTAATTGAAATATTGAGACTCAGTTCTCTGGGTGGGTACCAGGCAGCAATTTGCCACATCCAGCTGGCTCTCTGTAGGGGCCAGGGTGGTTCTTCTCTGAACTGGAGCCTGGAGGCTAATTAGAGGTTCACACACCATGGAGCTGATCCCCAGGTTCCTGCAAAGGGGAACCTCTTGCCAACATACAAGCCAGTCAGTTGCAAACTATTCTGTTGAGGCCACACTTGGCTTCACTGTGGCAACCTTCTAGTTGAAGGATTTGTCTGGAAGATACTGTTTTGTTTTCTCTCTCTTTTTTAATTTCTTCTAGACATGGCAACCAGCAGCAAAGTGTTCATGAAAAATAGGTCAGTATTCAAAGTAATTAGGAGTCAGATTTATGAACATGGCTAAGAAGGACCCCAGTCTCCTGTGCTGGCTCTGTTGTGCTAATCCAGCCCATGTTATTTTTAGGCACAAATATCAAAATGTCTCTTGACAAATGAGACGTGAAATGAATGAGTTTTGAACATAAGCTTTCAGTGCAGCTGTGTATGTGGCTATGTTGGGCACGTGTAGGGCATGGGAAGGCTTTTCTGGCCTGGCTGTGAGAAAGCTGAAAACAGAGCTTTGAGTAAGTCCCCTCATCCCTTTCCTGGCATTAGCAAAGAGGCTCACTTTAAAAACAGTGACACAGTCTTGTCTGGGGCTTCTGATTTTCTCCCAGGAGCAACTGCTTAACAGGTGACTGGGGAGCTGGGCTGGGACCATCTCTGAGGTTGCCAATCTGAAATAGCCAGTGAATCCATTCGGCTCAGGGGTTAGATGCCCTCTTTAATTAGGAACTCAGGTCTGGGTTTGTCCTGGTGTTGGGCTGGGGAAGAATGCGTCTTCCTCCCTTGAGAGCCAGCTGGTTGCCTCTGTCACTCCAGATCCACCCTTCACCTCTCCCCACTCTGCTCTGAGCCCCGAGAAGCTGGCCTGTACAGGCTGCATCACCTGGGTGCCCTTGTCCTCAGCTCCCAGGAGGGTTTGGTCACTGGGAGACCCTGACAGGGGACTAGAGGTCAGCAGGAGAGGAGGGTCTTGCCAGGCCACCGGGGGTTAGCACGTCCCTCTCCCAAGGCCTCAGCTCTTCTGGTCTCTCTGTCCACCTGACCTCTCTGGATTCTGCTAGTTGCCCCCTCCCCTTGCCCCTTCCAGGCCTAAGGTGCTAATGATTCCCACTGCTATGAGCCAGGGGCCAGTTCTCATCCTTGGCTGTCCTAACCTTGTTCACACCTTTAAAAAATACTCTCGTTGTCTCTCCTCCAAGACTCTGCTCGAATGTGCCATCTGCTCCACCAGCCCCCTCTCTGTTACACTCTGCAGACACGCCTGCCTGGTAACCAAGTGGCCACAATCCTTTCTCGTCCTTCCCCCCTAAGCTGCCAAGAACCGAGAGTGGGGTGAAGAGAGTGGTGGGGGCGGAGAGCAACTCCGAGGTCATCGCCGTGAGCTCCCTCTCTGACTCACACTGCTGCTGGCTCTGAGTGATCGCCTGCCTGCTGCATCCCAGAGAGGCTCGGCAGGACCAAGAGCTGCTCGACAACACAGCCCTGCAGAAAGGCTACTGGTGCCCGTGACTCAGAACCCAGCTGCAGCCTTCATCCCGCCCACAGCCCCCAGGCGCAGCAGGTGAGGCAGGCTGGAGCACTGGAGACAGTACGGGTGCCCCCTTGGCATCAGGCTGTCGGGTACGTGTGTGGGTTAGAAGTCCTGATCCACTTCTTTACACCCAGAGTGGGCCACAGAGGGGGCCGCAGCACAGTGATTCTCCCTGGAGCCCAGAGGACACAAGCCTTTCGGTCCTCCAGCTGACGGCCCACCTTCCTGGGCTTGCACACAGCTGGAGAGGAACCCAGGGCTCTTTCTGCACTGTGTCTGCGTGGTTTCTGACTGTGCAGGAGCCAGCAGTGGCTTTGGGGCGACAGAGGCCTTAGGGCCAGCACACCCCATCCCGGTCGAGCTGCCCTGTGAGCCCTGCTGGCAGCCCCACTGGCTCTGCTTTCTGGGGGGAAGTAGTACTGCTTCTCTCCCCAGGGAGGGCAGAGGAGCCCCCGCCTGGGCTGGCAAGTGCCAGCAGAACGGGGCTGACCTAAGGACTTCCAGAAAGAAGGCACTGTCCATGCCAACTTCCGTGGCTGGGTCCCTGCTGGAGCGATGCGTCATCTGGAGCTTCCCTGTGGTCAGGCCCAGAGACTGGAGCTCTGACAGCTGTGCTGGGCAGTCAGGGCAGCTGCGATGAGGCTCAGGGGTCAAGCTCTGCCCAGGGAGGAGGGAGACCGAGCAGGAATGACCTCTTATCACACGGGGCTTCCTTTACCGAAACCTTCAGTGGCTCCTGTTGCTCCACTCGGCATTCAAGACCTTCCGCAGCCTGGCCTCCAACCACCAGCCACTCGCTTCATCTCCCTCATCCTCTCCTCTTCGCTCAGAGAATATAATGGCCTTGGTGATAATAGAGCAGTTTCCATGCTGAGTCCCCTCTGAGGTCAGGGATTACTAAAGTATTTCTAAAAGAAATACTTTCAGAGAGGGCAAGTCACATGCCTAAAATCACACAGCCAGTAAAAGAAAGAAACACAAAGCATATCTGGGCTCCTGGCACGCCACCTCCTCTGCTCTGCTTATGGTCTATGGGACATCCCAGAGGAATGTTCCAGCCCAAGACACGCGTTTACTTGCTAGAGCCCAAGGGATGGGGCAGAAGGGTGTTCTCTTCACCAACCAGCAGTATCTAGGCCGGTAACCTTTTCCAGTATCCCGAGTGACCCTTTTCCAGCGTGCTAGGCAGAGATGGCTTCATTCCTGTGACTTAGGCTCCTCTTTCACCCTGAAGAGATGAGACTGGAGAACAGCTGTCAAGCCAAGGACTACATTTTCTACCCTGCTTGCATCTGTTGAACAATCAGACTGAGTTCTGGCTGATGGATGAGGGTGGTAGTAGTATTGACCACTTCTAGGCATGGCCTTTACAAACTTCCATTGCCATTCTCCATATCAGCTTTTCTCTGAGAGAACTGAACTCTACCACAATTATCTGAGTGGCTATCTTCTCAGTCTTCCAAAAATGACAGATACCAAGACCCATTCTAAATGCATAAGAAAGATTCATCACATGCTTTGTGAGCCTTAGAGCCCTGGGGCTTGGTGTGCTCAGGGAACTGGGTCGAGAAAGGCTGCTTCCATTCTCTCTTCCCTTGTTTCTGGGCTGTGTGTTGATGAGTGAGCATGGAAGCCACCTCTTAAAGACGGTCGAGTTTCTGTCGGCTTGAATCTCTGAATGACTGCATGGAACAGAGCCATTCCTCCTCAGCCCCGCCTCCCAGCGATGGAAACCAGAAACGGTACATTCGAATTGGGTTAAGCCTCTGGCATTTTGCAGTTCTGCACAGCAACTCATGTTATCTTAAACCGATATGGGGTAAGCTGCAAGACAGGTGGTCGAGTTTGGGGAGAGGACCCTCACAAGTTCCCAGCTGACTCGCCTTCCCTCCTAGCCTGCGGGAAGGTCTCGTGGGTACGTGTGTGTTACCTGAGAGGGGTGAAGCCTCCAGATATAGCCAAGAGCCTGAGCCGCATGGAGAAGCTTCTACAGGGAGGGTGACTTAGTGAGAAACAACTGAACTAATGTGGAAGACAAACTGGCAGGGTCTGAACTGTTTGAGGCCTTAAGACGATCGGCCAGGGAGGGAGGCTAGGATGCTGGTGTCCTTGGATTCAGCGGGGAGCCCAGGAGTCTGCATCCTTACAAAGTACTGATACTGGTGGTGGGGCATCTGCTCTTTAAGAACCTTGAGAGGGTTTCCCTGGTGGCTCAGCTGGTAAAGAATCTGCCTGCAAGGCGGGAGACCTGGGTTCAATCCCTAGGTTGGGAAGATCCCCTGGAGAAGGGAAAGGCTACCCACTCCAGTATTCTGGCCTGAGAATTCTATACAGTCCATGGGGTTGCAAAGAGTGCGACGAGGCTTTCAAAAAAAAAAAGAACCATGAGAGTAGGGCGGTGCGCTTCAGCTCGCCCACTCTGCGGTGGTTTATATGACTGTCCTGGAGCCCAGCACTCTGAGTGCTGCAAGGCTGATGGAGATGCTCTCTCTGAGTTTGTGCCTCGACAAGACTGAGAGGGAGTGACAAGCTTAAAGGCAGACACAGGGAGTGAGCCCTGGAGCTGAGCTATCTCTGAGGTCCCACCTTTGAGCAGGTGCTGGGAGTGAGGGGTGCCTTGGAGGAGGGACACCCTGCGCAGTAGGCCCTCCTGCCCTGGCTAAAAGCCTGCCACTGCTAAGCCGGCCCTCCTGCTCCCAGCCTGAAGTCAGTCCCTCATCCTTGCCCTCTGCTCTCTGACTCCCTTCTCCCCTTCTCTCCTTGCCCCCTCCCCCTCCCCTGATCCTCTCAGCTCCCTGGGAGAGCAGCCCTGAACCTCCGGGTGCCCTCCTGACAATGGCAGGGCTCCATCTTCACGCTGTCCCCCATGAGGGCCTAAAGGAGCCTGGAGTGGCGATTATAGCCCAACTGGTGTCGAGGACCGCCTGGAGCTTGCCGAGGAGGGCAGAGCGCACGCAGCCAGGCCCACCCACGCGGGCTCCAACAAAGTGTGTCTGTTCAGTCCAGTCAAGGTGGCGCCCAGACTTACAAGACCCGAACTGTAACCGCCTCCTCTCACTCTAGACTGGGTGCTACTGCCCACCCTGCATGTTCAGGAGACAAGCAGGCCCGACGCTGTTGGGGTGCAGCCCCCGAGGTCCGGTTCCCCAAACTCGAGAGCGAGCTCCCCGCCTCCAGCCTCGTGTACCCGGGGCGGCGCCCACCGTCCTAAAGGTGGGTGGTGACCACCCCCAGCAGCCGACAGTAAGGATGGGAAAGCGGCGGGAAGAGAGCAGAGGCGGGGTTCCGGGAACGCTCCCGCCAGATGACCCACCGACGGCTCGGCGCCCGCGACCGACCGCAGCGGGGCGGCGCGTCCGGCGACAGCCTTCCGCGGGGCCCTTACCTGAGTGCCTCTGGCGCAGAAGGGCCGCCTCGCGGGGCGGCGGCGGCGCGGACGAGGCGGCGGCCGCCACGGTGGTCGCGGCTCTGTGCGCCGCGGAGGCGGCGGCGGCCTCGGGGACGCCCGGGGCGGGGGCGGCGGGAGGGCCCCCGGGAGGCGGGCTCTTGTCGCCGCGGCCGGGCTCCTGGGCGCCGTCGGCCCGGGCGGCGCTGGCGGGGCCGTGGCGGCGCGGGCCGCCGCTCTGAATGTGGGACACGGCCTCCGCGGCCTGCACGTCGGGCGGTGCGAAGCGCGCGAGCACGCGCAGCAGCGCCTGGGCCGTGTGCTCCTGCGTGTCGTCGTCGCTGTAGTCCGACACGCGGCACTCATACACGCCCTCGTCCTGCCGCCGCACGGCCGACAGCCGCAGCCGGTGCGAGATGTCGTTGCCCTGCACGCGCACCGTCTGCAAGAGAGCGGGGCTTCGGTCAGGGCCCGGGGCGGGCAGGCCGGCGCCTTGCCCTTGGGGCCTTCACATCCGCTCCCACTAACACTCCTTCATTCCAGAGCCCGGAGGGCCGAGGTGGTGTCCGAGGGAGAGTCGCTCTGCCTTCATAGTGCAGATACCTGCTCCCAGCTCCAGCCCTTCTCAGCGAGCGCTCTGCCCTCGCTGGGAGGCAGTGGATGCAGAGGCTGCTGCCACACCCACTGGGTCCCTGCTGCCTAGGAACTTGCCTCTCGGCGGCAGCATGGAACGGCAAAGCTCAGCTCCTGCGAGCTGCTGGAGATGCCGGGGAGCAACCGCTTTGTGGCCCTCACCAAGCTCCCAGGGAACCCTCACCTCCAAACCAAGCACAGGAGGCCCTGGTCATCCCCAGGCCGTGATCCCTCCATCTCCAGCGGGGAAGGCTTGGCGCATGTCCTCCCGAACCCTGGCAAGACTCCTCCCTTCCACCGCAACTCCAAGCCAGCCCACAGCGCCCGGCACCGCGACCCGCAACCCAGGCGGAGCGGAGGGCTGCCGCGGAGGGCGCCGCCAGGGCGTGGGCTGCGTGCGGGATGGGAGTGGGGCCCACAACCCTGAGCCAGGAGCTAGGGCAAGGAGCCTGCAGGAGAGCTTTACAGGCAAGCGCACGGAGGAAGGAGATTCAGGCCTGGGACCCTTGATTTACGCAAAAGAGAACTCGATCCACGACCGGCGACAGATGGCGCACGGACACGCCAAGCGGCCGACAATGCCAGGCTGTGAGCTGGGCCCTATACCGCACCGCCAAGGAGCCTTTCTAAGAGGGAGGAGGCTGCGGGGCGCAAAGCGGCCGGAAGGGGTCTCCCGCGGCCCACGCTGGGCTCCACACTTACGCTGATTTTAGTCGCATCCTTATTTGTTACCTAAAATGCAAAGAGGGAGAGAGAGACATTAGGCTGTTGGCCTTCAGGCTCAGAGAACTCAGACGCACCTCCTGCAAGAGGATCCTCCGCAGGCGGGCTGAGACTCGAAACCGCTCAGGATGTAGCCACGGCGGAGGGCAGGAAGAACATCGAGATTTTCAGGAGTTTTATCCGGAAGGAAGCAGGGCTTGGAGCTAGTATGGCGCCCGGCCAAGGAGGGGCTGCCGGAGCACCCCTGCCAGCCAAGGAAGGGAGGCTGGATCGCCTCCCGGGTTGGAAAGAAGACCCATTTCCCTCCGGAGGAGCATCCCCATTCCCTATGGTGTTTCCCTAAACCCCTTGGAAAGCTGGATGGACAGGACCCGATGGGAGATGTGAGCAAAGGGTGGGACTCTGGGTAGAGCGAAGGTAGGCGGTGTGGGTGTGCAGTGTGTGTGTGTGTGTGCGGCGCTAGGGGAGGTGGGTGTGTGTGTGAGAGAGAGAGACAGAGCTAGAGACTGTTTAAGAGGCAGATGAGCAGAGGGGGAAGTCCCTCTGACCCTGCAGCGGCTGGAGGTAACCTGTACAGCGTGCTCCGCCAGCCTCTGGATCCCAGCCCGGAGGAGCTTAGCTGCTTGGCCGTGTGCCCTGGGGACCTCAGAGTGGCAGAGGACAGGGAAAGCCCGGCCCCAGCAAGCGGTCTTCTCTCAACACCCGGCACCCATCACCCTCTGGACCGGCAGCTGGCAATAGCGGGCAAACTGGATGAGGGGTAGCTTCCTAGGGCTAGGCGTGGAGTTCGGGGGAGGTTTCCGTGAAAGGAATGCAAATGCCTAGGGGATAACAACCGCTGTTGTTGAAGGTGCTGTCAGGACGGGGACGGGAGGAGATGGGTGGCACCACGGGGCGGCGCCCTGCCTGCCTCACCCCGGTCACCCCAGGCGCCGCGCGGGCGGCCAGTTACCTTGCTCCGGGCGCCGGGCACGCTGAGCGCCAGCTCGTGCAGCAGCTCTCGGGGAGGCTCCTTGAGATACCACCACTGAATCTCCAGCGAGTACGAGGTGGCTCCACTGGCCCGGAAGGCGCAGGGCATTTCGATGTCGTCTCCCTCACGTACGGTCACATCTTTGGGGACTTCGGTGAATGTCGCTGGGGGCGGGGAAGAGAGAGGCGTGACCAGCTGTGGGGCTGAGGCCCGGGGCCACCCCGGCTCGCTGGGCCGTGTGCTTCCTACCCCTCAGCTGCTCGCGCGGCCCAGGCACTGGCCAAGTCCGGTCGAGCAGCTGCCGGGCCGCTGCAGAGACCGGCTGCCGCTGCAGGCCGCTTCCCTCCAGTCCGGGCGGGGCGGCGGGGGGCGGCTCACGCTTCTTCCCCACGCCCGGCCGCGCTACCAGCGCCAGGCTGGGGCGCGCCAACTCCCGGCGCCCCACGAGCCGCCTGGCCGCAGCTGGAGCCCGGGTCCGGCTCCGAAGGACCTGGGCGCGGGCGCCACTGACGCCGCGACCGTTCGCCGCTCTCCACCCCCTACCGCACCGGGCAGTGGCTGCACACCGGGATCGCTGGAGACTGTGAAGCCTTCCCCTTCGCTTCCTCCGCCTCTTTGTCCGCTGCGGCCAGGACGGGCTGGCTTTGGCGGCCCCGGCGAGGACCCCTGAGACCCCAGCGGTAGCAAAGTTCCCGCTCTCACCCTCGGCCACGAAGAGCAGCAGGGCGCGCAGCACCAGCGGCGGCAGGTATCTGGGAGCGCCGAGCCGGTTCCTCTGTTCCATCTCCCGCAGGGGGCGCGGCGGCGACGGGGACCCGGGCTCGGAGAGGCGGCTGTGGCGGCGGCGCGGGCTCGGATCCGGTCGGACTCGGGCTAGGACGCCTTCGAGCCTGCCATGGCCCCGCGCGGCGCCCCCTCCCCCGGCCGCCGGCGGCCGCCAATCAGTCCAGCTCCCTAGCCGGCTCGCCAGGCGCGGCTCCGGCGGGGGGCGCTGCTCCGGGTGCGCGGCACGCGAGGTCCCGCCGGGAGGCTCCTGGCAGTCAGTCCGTGCTTCCTTTTGTCCAGTCGTCCGCCGGACTCTGGGGACCCGCAAGTCAGTTTCTGCCCGGCGGGCCGGTCGGGGGCCGGGCCGCGCCGGGACCCATCCCTGGCCAGGGGAGCGCGCGCCTCGGAGCCCCGAGCTTCTGCCTGCCGGTCTCCTGCTGCTGCGGCTCCAGACCGCCGCCTCCTCCGGCGGCCGCTCCGCTCTCCCGCTGCCGCCTCCGCCGGTCCCTGCTCGGCTCTTTCCGCAGGGCGAGTGGGCGCTCAGCCGCGGCGCGCAGACCTGGCGTCCGACCCAGCGCAGCGCCGGGAGAGCGGGTCCGGCGTGGCGGCCCCGGAGCCGGAGGGGCGGGAGAGGAGGGGGAAGGGAAGGGGAGGGGGCGGTCAGCGGCTGGGCGCCGGGCCGCCTCCAGCGCCGCCTCACCCGCGCCCCCCCTGCTTCTCTCCCCTTCTTTGCTCTGCCCCAGCCGGCGCCGCCCCCGCCCCGGAGCGCTCCCCACGCCCCGCCCGGTCGCCTGGAGGGACCGCCAGTCTCCGGCTGGAGCGCAGCCCCGCCCCGCCCCCGCCTGGGCTGGGGGTCTTCCCACCCCAACTCTCCCTTGTTTCTTCTCCATCTCCGTCTCCCGAGACGGCCGCTTAGCATCCCTGTGCCCCGCGGGGCCCGAGGCCCTCTCCGCAGACCCCCGCCCTCAACTTCTTACCCCGGTTTGGACAAAAAGCTGCCCCGCTCTTTGTCCCCGACCCAGGCCATGGCGGGCTGGGGCGCGGGAGAGTGGGCCCCGCGGGCCCGGGAGCAGGGTGGAGCGCCGCGCGGGGCCGGGGCCGGGGCCGGGGCCGGTGCGGGCGGCCACGCCGGAGTCTGCAGCGTGCGAGCGAGAAGTGAGCGCTCGGCGCGGGCGAGCCGGTGCCCGAGGCGCCGAGAGCGCGAGAGCGAGCCGGAGCGGCGGCAGTGAGTGACGGCGGAGGCGGGGTGGGGCGGGGTGGCTGCGGAGCGCCCGGCACGACTCCAGGCCCAGGAGGGCTCCGAGCGGGGTGGGGTTCCTGCGCCTCGATCGTGGCCCTTGCGTCCCGCCTTGTTCTTCATGGGTCGCAGCCCTCGCTTTACCCGGTGCCCGGCGGGATCCCCAAGAGGAAGAAGGCAAAGGGCGGTTTCGGAGCCCATCCCTGGCTTCGCATCCCCCGAAACCCTGGACCTCTCAAAGCTTTCGCCAGAGCCTCCTCTGTCCTCAGCCCTCTGCGGAAGAGCAGTCTGGCCCCTGAGGGAAAACATGGGGCGCGCTTGTGGTTTGGAGGGACACACAGTTGTAGGGGTGAGTCCCACGCCTGCGCTCGGCGTCTCTTGCCTTCACCAGGGGAAACCAGGCAGCGGACTTCAGCGTCTCTGTTTCCACCCCCGATCCCTAACCTCTTAGTTGTGACCTGAGGTCGAGATGAGAGGAGCCCTGTGAATTCACGTGACTGCTGTCCCTATTCCCCAGCCTCTCTGGAGGCTCCACCAGAGGGTTCCCCAAGCACCAGGGAGATGGAATACGACTGGGCAAACACTTTCCAGCAGCTGACTTTGGTCCAGGAAGCTGCAGGCCCTTTCTAAGCTAGGTCTTTGCCAGCTGGGTGCCCTGGGCAGGTCCATCTACCCCCTCCTAGGCCTGAGTTTCAGCATCTCATCTGTGGCCCAGGAGTTATTCCTGTGTCCTCAGGCCACTGTTGCTCATCTGTTGGGCCCTTGTTGGCCAAGGTTTCTGGCCAAGAAGGGAGGGATGTCTCAGGGCCTTCCTCTTCTTCCTACAGTTTCTCTCCAGGGGACCCAGAGAGGCGGTTGCCAGCTGCTTTCTGTCCTTTCAAGCCCCCACCCCCTGGGAGCTTTTACTTAAAAATTCCACCTTCCTTTGGAAACCACCCTTGGATCCCTGAATATAAAACCCTACAAGGCCCATTGCTGTCCTCAGCTTCGCAAGGGAGGGGGAGACTTGCACTATATTGCGCAGGCTCGGGACGCTGGTGGGATTCTAGGAAACCAGGTTCATTCGGGGGCTGATTCCAGGCAGGGTTATGATGGCAGGAGCTAGCCTACTGTGCAGTGGCCTGCCCGGAGACGCAGCAGTCTCCTGTCCCGATACCATGTCGAGGTGGAGGGCCAGTGATCAGGGATGTACACGGGGAGGATTCCTGCAGCTAGAGGAAGTTATGCCTCACTTACCTTTAAGGTTGGTGAATCTTCTAAACCTGGACCACCTTGTGGGGGTAAGGTATTTCTCTCCCACCGCATAAATCAGTATTACTATTAATAAGAATAATAGCTATACATTTTTACATACTCTTCATGTACCAGGCACTCTCCATGCATTAGTTGCCAACATGACAGCCGAGCAGGCCTTCTCAAACAGAAATCAGATTACTCTTCCTCTGCTCAAAGCCCTGCAAATGGCTCCCTTTTCATTCAGGACAAACATCAGTGACCTTGCAGTGACTGGCAGGGTCAAACCATCTGCCTCCCACCTCCACCTCCTCGGTCCTCGTCTCTTGCTTCCTGTCTTTTTCTTGGTCAGAATCCTCTGGCCACACTGGCCTCCTTCCTACAATGCCACCCCAGGTGTGCCCCCACCCGCAGGGTGTGCCCCCACCCCAGAGCCTTTGCACCAGGTGTTTTCTCTGGCTGGAATACTCCTTCCTCAGTTACCTGGTTCTTCTGATTTTGTTAAGCAGTCACATCTCAGTGAGGCCCACTGGGGTCACAGTTTTAATATGCAACCTGCACTCCTCCATCCCTACCTCCATCATCCCAGTCCCTGACTTTGCGCTTCTTTTTCTCCTTTCTTTAGCGCCAGCTTCCTTCCAATACATGATCCAATATCCTTATTTATAATGGCATGGAGATCTGTGGAGTCTACACTCATTGATGTGTCTCCAGCACCTAGAAGAGGGTCTGACATACAGTCGGTGCTCAGTAAATATTTGTGGAGTGAATGAATGGGCTCATTTAACCCCTATAATGGTGGGTACCTACTCCTGTGTGGTAGACTGATTTTACCCATCTTATTAGAAGTGTGGTACTGGAGCTCAGAGTGTTTGAGGAACTAGCCCACGGTCACACAGGCAAGTAAGGCTTAAACCAGGTCTGTCTTCCTCTGAGGTCCTAATTTTAGCTCAAACAGCCCCACCCCAGATGAGACTGTGGTCCCGTACCTGGAATTGGTGTAGACAGCAAGGCTCCTCTGCCCTTGACTGGCGGCGCCTGGTGAGGCTGCTTTGCAGCTCTGTGCTGGGCGGGTCTGCTCTTCCCTCCTGTCTCCTAGACTGAGGCTGCAGCTGCATCTTTCTTCTCTGTGTCTTTACCTCCAGGCTGGGTTTGACCCGTGCCTAGGGCTCTGTGGCTGTAGGAACCAGGAGCCCTGCCAGGAGTGCCCCAGAGGGCGCGGTGGCTCCTTTCCTGGGGCTTCCCTGGTGGGCAGCTCATGGCCTTCAGTCTCTTTGAGCTAGCGTTTGCCAGGCAACAGCCCCCACCGTCCTGGCCGAAGCCTGGCCGGGCGCCTCCTGCAGGGAAGCCAGTCCCTTCTCGCTGAATCATGGTGGGCCACGGTCTCCACTGGAAGCTCTAAAGAAGGCATCTGTGACAAAGTGTGTATGTTGCTCCCCAAAGGAAAACTGCTCTCTGGGGACCAGAGCTCCTCAGCCCTGCCAGCTGCCAGTGTCCCCTGGGCTTCCGCAAAGATGCCTGTTTAAGGAGAGCGTTGGCCACGTGAGATGAAACTGCTTTCCCACGGATGGACCTGTCAGGACGTTTCAGAACTATTGCATGGCCGGTCCCGAGTGCTCGTCAGTAGGCAGTGACAGCTGCCCTTTTGGCCTCCAGGTTTTTCCCCTCCTCTCTGTGTCCACAGGCTCTGAAGTGCCTGCAGGATCACTGTGTACAGGGGTCTGGAGATGAGCGCGCCTGGCCCGCTGGTCCGGCTCTGCCTGGGGGCCTGCTTGTACCCATCGGCAGGTCTCTAAGTCATGCCCACCACCAGCACGTGCTGTTCTGATTGGGCTGCAAGTTGGGGCATGCAGCACTTGTCAATACCATTTTGTGGATGAACTCAGCGGACTCTCAAAGACGCTTCAAAAATGCTATTTAGAAAGACTGCCCAGCCTCTCGTGAAAGCACCCTTAAATTATAGCCCTACGCAAATGTTTTTCCTGGAACTCACTTTCAAAATTTGCTTTAATGTTACGTCCTCTTGGAGTTTTGGTTTCGGTATTCTTGTCTCCGCTGACCTTTCCTGTCCTCCTGGAACCACATCCAGCAACATTGATTTTGGGTAATGTGTTTTCATTTTAAGATGCAGCCCATCCATAAACTTTTCTATCAATAATCCTGGCCACACTCTGTGTACCCAACAGCTTAAAGGAAAAGATCAGATTTACGGGGACTTTCGTTTTTGGCTGGTTTAGTCATTGACTTGCCACTAGTATTGGGGATAAAGGCCAGACGTCCAGCCCCAGGGACGTCCCCTGAGGGCACAGCTCCGGCCAGCTGTGTCGGACGGAGGGCAGTGTGGGCAGCAGAGGCGGGCCCTTCCTGCACGCGGGGGTCTCTGTCCCGGATGATAGGGGGATCGAGTGCCTGAGATGTGGGGGTGGCAGCTCCTGTTGCCCTGCATCCCAGGAGGAAGACCCTGGGGCTTCAGCCCCTGAATGGCACAGACGCAAGGGAGGGCCCTCTGCTCTGGCAGGCCTCCTGGGGAGCTGAGCCGGCCCTTGCTCGTGTGCATGCCACAGTGGGCCTGGTGTGCAGTCCGCCTGTGCTGGGCCCACAGCAGTAGGAGACCACGAGCTGTGAGGCCCGTGGGTCTGGTCCATCCGTGTTGGATCAGTGTCCCCACGCTGGGCCCCTGGAGCCTGGGGCTGGTAGTCTGCTCGTCAGAGACAGGCCTGCTGAGGCTGGGGACTGCCTGGAGAGGTGGAAAAAGGGGAGAGACTCCAGACAGAGCCTGTGGCACCTCAAACATTCACTCAGCCAGCACATCTGGAGGACCTCATTGTGCATCTCACCGGTGCGTATCTGCGGGCACCACGCTGGGGTGCTCACAGCACCTGCCTACAGAGAAGCTACAGTTCATTCCAGAAGGGAGCAGAGACGCACCCGCAAAGAGGAAACACAAGCTAAGCCTGATCAGCTCAGTCAGCGAGGTGTAACATGCACCCCGCACCCCACCCCTCACACACAGACACACATCGTGGTGGTCCTCATGGTGGGGGGAGACGTGAAGCATCAGCCAGGCAAAGGCCAGGAGGGGAAGGGTGCTGGGGGCCAAGGCCAAGGTCAAGGTCAGGGGCCTGGTAGAGGGCAGGGGGTGCCAGTGAGGGGCTCAGGTGGCCTAGGGGGCAGCAGGTGGGGGCACAGGGGGCCGTGGAGCCACAGTAAGGGTTTCCATACCCAGAAGAGTGGGGCTCAGAGCCCATGGGGTGCAGATCCAGCCCAGAGTGAGCCCAGCCCCGGCAGAGAGGTGGACCCCACCTCGGAAGGTTCCCAAACGCGCTGAGCGTGGAATGGGAATTTGATTGACAGAGGTGGGGCCGGGTTCTGGGGGCCCAGCCCTGGGAAGAACCGCATGTGCTGCCGGAGGTGCGCATCCGCATCCGGGGACAGAGAGGAGTCCAGAGTGACAGAGTCAGCAGGGAGCGGTGAGGGGAGGACGGGCTAACGCTCCGGGCTTGGGGGGACACGGAGGAGGCCCCACCCTGAAGGCAGCGTGGGGCGGGGTGGAGGCAGGGAAGTGAGTTCTCAGAGACGGGTCTGGAGCCTGGAAGCAAGTGCAAAGCCGCAGACGGCTCCTTGTTTGGACGCGGCTCCAAGGAGAGGCCTTTTGACGAGAGCTCGCCTGTCCCTGCCCTCTCCTGTCCCTCTGCACTTGGTGGCTGGCTCTGACAAACAGCACCACACCTGGCCCAAAAGTGTGCGGGTTTCAGGTGAGCCTCATGGTGCCTGAGTCCCCAGCTAAGGGCCTCACCCTGTCTTCCTGGGTCCTTGACCTGCTGGGATCCCTGGACCTCTGGGTTTGGTTGGGAGGAACCGTGAGCCTCAGGTTCCCCAACTGCAATGTGGGTTCTCATTCCTGCCCTCTCTGCTCTCTCTCTTCCACCTTCCACTGAGATTGATGCATATGGTCCTAGGCCAGAGTTGGTGGGCAGGCTGAGGGGGCTCTCGACTCCATCTCTGATGAGCAGATGAGAGCAAAATCCTGCCCAGTGATTGGGCTACCCATTGCTCGATGGGAAAGTAAGTCAAATGCAAAACTAAGCAAAGCAGAGCCAGGTGGCATCTAGGGCTTTGGAGTCAGGAGCGCTTTGGTTCAGGTCCTGGTCTTGCCTTGACCTCTTGGAACTCAGCTTTCCCATCTGTAAAAAGGGAATACCAGCTTTGCTGACTGCTGAGGGTGAATGGGAGGGTTGATTCTAAGACAGTGTTTACAGCAGATCACTCAGCACCTGGGCGTAGCAGTAACAGCAGCAGTTCGCACTGTAAAGCGCGTGCCTAGCTGACTTTGGTGACGTGACAGTGTGGGATGGGAACTTTCAGGGTGCGGACTGGCTCTCCTTGAGCCTGGGCACTTGGGAAGCGTGGTGTTATCAGGGGGAAGTGGTAAGTGGTGTTCTGTGTCCCCTAATGATTTCATTATAGTCTCTGTGTGTGTTATGTTCACAATTATTTGTCAGAGTAAATCTTATATATCCATGGAGAGTTGTGCGTTTTTTAATATTCTCAATACACTTGGGGTTTTATTTCCCAGTGGATCTTATTAGTTTAATTTAGTAGAGGACAGACTGTATACTTAACCAAAAATTGCTTTGACTTTATGGAGAATTACAAGGCTCGGGCAGACGGATCTGAGTGGATCAATCTGCTTGAGATAAAACTCTGTTATTTCCCCATGAGTGTTCTTCACCTTAATGATGCGGATGGTGATTAGGAAACACGGAGCTGGCTAATAATGACCAGGGGCTGGCCGGAGAGTCAGGGCTGCGGCACCAGTGCTTGCTCCAGACCCATGGGAGTCTCCCCCTTGGCAAGATGTTGTGTGATGGTTCTCCTGGAGATGCCCTTGGGGACCAGAGGCATCTCTGCTGCCCTTCCAGTGTCTTTGACCAGCCAGCCTTCTGAAGAGGCAGCATCGCGTGGTCAGGGAGTTCAGGTGGGCACAGAGTGCAGAGCCTCTGGCAGGGCGCAGTGTAGGCAGTGATGGGACGGTCAAAGCCAGGAACTATGGCTATTTCTCTGCCGTGTGAACTAAGCCTCAGCCCCCCCGTCGGAGCGCACTGGGGTCCCCACCTCCTGGACTGTGTAGCTTTGTGAACTGTCACGGGTGGGGATTCACAGTGATTATGTTCCCACGTCCTCTGCAGTTCTGGGTTTCAGGAGCCACTCAGGAAGTGCCAACTGGGCTCTGTTTCTAGGCCCCTAAGGTTGTGGCATCCTTCCACATCTTTCTTGGCCACCACCTAGAAGTTTCTGCCCAGAGCATCCGTGTGGGGGCCTTGGGGACAGTGGGAGGTGCTGTGGTCCGTAGGAGGCTCCCAGAGAGTTTTAGTCCCAGGCTGTTTTTGAAGGACCTCTTGTCTCTCCCAGTCTAGCACCGGATGGGCCCATCCCCATGTGAGGCCACAACAGGTCCAGTAGTCTCTCCCAGTCTAGCACTGGATGGGCCCATCCCCATGTGAGGCCACAATAGGTCCAGTAGTCTCTCCCAGTCTAGCACCGGATGGGCCCATCCCCATGTGAGGCCACAATAGGTCCAGAAGTCTCTCCCAGTCTAGCACTGGATGGGCCCATCCCCATGTGAGGCCACAACAGGTCCAGTAGTCTCTCCCAGTCTAGCAAAGATGAACCCATCTCCATGTGAGGCCACAATAGGTCCAGTAGTCTCTCCCAGTCTAGCGCTGGATGGGGCCCAACCCCATGTGAGGCCACAATAGGTCCAGTAGGGCCCAGGCACAGGTTCTGAGCGCCGTGTCACCTTTGGCCTCAGAGCCGCAGAGCGTCTGGTCCGCGAGGCTCTGAGACCCCCTGGTGTCCCCCGCTCGGGCGCACCAGGCAGGCACGCGGACAGGGCTCAGGGGCAGCTCTGCCAGGCAGGGGCTTGCTCCAGCCTGCCGTCTGGGCCCCAGCCCCCTTGGTGCTGACGCCTGGGCCTGAGAGAGGCTCCGCGCTGCCGTGACCTTCATGCCTGACTTGCCCCTTCAGAGTTCCTCCTGCTGTTAGACTGGCAGCTGCCCGTGCCGCTCGGTTTGTGAAATGTCAGTGGTTTAATATCAATTCTGGAGGTTTTATTGCCTTTCCTCCCCCCTGTTTTCCGATGGGATTTTGATCCAATCAAGGCCGATCCAGCGTGATGGTAGGGAGATTTGTGTTCCTGTCCGAAGTTGACAAAAGGTCACCCTGCCTTGGAAGCCAGCGGCTGCCATGCCCTTGCATGCGTGTGATTACTCTCCTCTTCCCCGGGCCCTGGAATCAGGCCGTGCTTTTCCCAGGAGAGCAGTTTCGGGTGGGTACAGCTGCTTCTCCCCTTGGGGACGGAGGGCTGGCCAAGGCCCCCGGGGGTTTTCAGCTCAGGCAGTGGCCACGCATAGATGCCTTAGTTTTGTTTGCAAAATGTCTTTGATGCTTCAGGCCTAAATTAATTTTTCACAATAATGTTTCAAAATGTCATTTTTTTTCCAAAAAAGAAAAAACCGGAGAAAATGAGATTCTCTGGGAAGAGGCCTGAGTTGGGGAGATCCCAGATGCTGAGCCTCTCGGGCCTGTGCCCCTCACCTTGGCCCCGTCCTCCCCAGTCCTGCATGTCCTGGGGTGGAGCACGGGGACGAGAACTTTTGTCAGGGTTCGATCTTGTCCCATGGTGCTTAAAGAGAGGTGGCTTGGCAAGCCTTGAGTGAGTGCCTGCTGTGTGCATGGCCCAGCCTGGGGCTTCTGGGCAAGTGTGCAGGTGCCTTGTGGGGGTGGGGAGGTCTGGCCCCGCAGGAGCGCGGCCTCGGCGGCGGTGGGCCTTCTCTGAGGTGGAGGGCTCCTGCAGCAGCTGTGCCTTCCAGAGCCCACCCAGCTGAGGTGGGACGCAGACCAGGGCGGCCAGTTTGAGGGGCTGGTGCAGCTGTGAACGGTGGCAGCTGTGGGTGCCCTGTAGTAAGAGAGAGAGGCAGGGCACACCTGGGGTAACCAGGCAGTGACAGGGGGCCGTGGCTCTCCCCACACCTGCCTGCAGTCCTGGCCCTCCAGGCTGGGGGGCACCTTCCGGGGGCCGGCTCTATCACTTGTGGTCCTCTCCTGTCTTGGAGCCCCTCAGCTCACAAGTCTCCCCTGGGCCCGCCTCCAGGGACTGGAGCCCCAGGCTGCACCCTTAGGACATGGGTGGTGGGCGTGTGCTGAGTGTGTTTGTGTGTGTGGGGGGTGCTTGTGCATAGACAGCGTGACCTCTGTGTGTGTGTACAGGCGATGTTTGGATGAGTGGCAGCTGGTGTGAGCAGACAGCATGGGTGTGTGTAGATGGTGTGTGCACAGAATGTGTGCACATGGAGCGTGTGTGTGCACACACAGGCGGGAAGGCACGCTGTGGGCAGGGGCTGGTGAAGAGGCCCCCCTGCCCCCGACTTCTCTCTCGTTCCTTCTGCTCCTCTCCAGTCCCCTGGTTCTTCCCTTGCCCTCTCTCTCTCTCTTTTTTTAAAATTTATTTTTACTTTATTTCGCTTTACAATACTGTATTGGTTTTGCCATACATTGACATGAATCCGCCACGGGTGTACATGAGTTCCCAATCCTGAACCCCACTCCCACCTCCCACTCCATATCATCTCTCTGGATCATCCCCGTGCACCAGCCCCAAGCGTCCTGTATCCTGTATCGAACATAGACTGGTGATTCGTTTCTTACATGATATCATACATGTTTCAATGCCGTTCTCCCAAATCATCCCACCCTCTCCCTCAGAGTCCAAAAGTCCGTTCTATACATCTGTGTCTCTTTTGCTGTCTCGAATACAGGGTTATCATTACCATATTTCTAAATTCCATATATATGTGTTAGTATACTGTACTGGTGTTTTTCTTTCTGGCTTATTTCACTCTGTATAATAGGCTCCAGTTTCACCCACCTCATTAGAACTGATTCAAATATATTCTTTTTAATGGCTGAGTAATACTCCATTGTGTATACGTACCACAGCTTTCTTATCCATTCATCTGCTGATGGACATCTAGGTTGCTTCCATGTCCTGGCTATTATAAACAGTGCTGCGATGAACATTGGGGTACACGTGTCTCTTTCCATTCTGGTTTCCTTGGTGTGTATGCCCAGCAGTGGGATTGCTGGGTCATAAGGCAGTTTGCAATTTTTTAAGGCATCTCCACACTGTTCTCCATAGTGGCTGTACTAGTTTGCATTCCCACCAACAGTGTAAGAGGGTTCCCTTTTCTCCACACCCTCTCCAGCATTTATTGCTTGTAGACTTTTGGATCGCAGCCATTCTGACTGGTGTGAAATGGTACCTCATTGTGGTTTTGATTTGCATTTCTAGAGGAGAACATAGGCAAAACACTGTCCTTGCCCTCTCTTTAGCGGCCTTGCGCTCTCCTGGGACTGTGGGTCTGAGCCAGCGTCACCGTCTCCCCCTTCCTCTGGGCTGTCCTGTCTTCTGCCTGGCTGCTCTGGGGTGGGGAGTGGAGGGGACTTTGGACTGGCTTGGAGCCGCCGGAAGAGGCCCCTGCCCGCACAGCACGGGTGTACCCTCTCCCCGTGTACTGAGCCTCAGCTGTCTCTTGGAGGCGCATCCTCTCCCCATGTGCTGCGTCTCAGGTCTCTCTCGGAGGCCCAAGGTCCCGTGTGTGGACTCGCAGGCCTGTGGGCTGGGATGACGTGCACAGGGGTGGGGCTGGTCTCCGAGGTGCTGGGGGGCAGGGGACAGAGCGCCCCATCACACCCTGCCTGGGGGGCACGGCTCGGTGAAGACCCTGAGAGGCCTGCTGTTTCAGTCTCAGATGAAGCTGGAAACCCAGGAGTTTACAAGAAATCTAATTTTTAATTGTTGGTTTCACTACAGAAACACACGCTGCAGGGTCTGCAGGCTAACGCTGGCTCCAGGCCCAGTGTGCGGCGTCACCAGCCCCAGTGGCCCCAGAGGCAGGACACTCTGGGGTGGGCTCTCTGCAACTGTGCAGATGCTGACGCAGGTCTGGGCTGCACCCTGGACCTGCGGCGGGGACACTGGTGAGGCTGCAGGTCTCCATGAGGTGCGGTTCTGCTGCGTTTTCTGTCTATTTTAAGCTGAGGTGAGAATGTTATCCTTGAACCTGGCTCTCTTCTCTTTTCGGTTCCCGGGGTCTCTCGCTTGTTCTGCGCAGGCGTGTCTGAGCCCAGAGATCGCCGGGGGAGGTGCTGAGGTTGGGAAGCGGTGGCCTTGGGGCGGTCCGCGGTGTCCCTGTCGCCGGCCCTTCTCAGCACGGCTCCACCCTGTTCCTTCACCGCCACCACTCCTGCGGTGACACCTCGGCGCGCCCGACTTCTCCAGCCTCGGGAGTGCTGTCTAGTCCTTACCTGGACACGTCGGCAGAGCTGGGCGTGCTCCTCTCCTGGAAGCGCTTGCTCCCTTGGCTTTTGCGATGTCCCATCTCGGCTTCCCCCCACTACCCTGGCCACACCCCCCAGTCTCCTTGTCACTGGTCATCTTTCTCATGCTGCTGAGTTGGACTCCTCACAACTTAGTCCCAGGCCCGCTTCTCTAGCTCAGATGGAAGTGGTCCTTTGCCTGCACGGGCTTCCGTATAGATGCCACGGAGGACTTGGAGGATGTCCGCCTGAGGCTTGTGCGTTCCCTCCGCAAGCTTGGTCTGGGGCGGTCCTGGTGGTCATCTCTGTCTCAGTAGCTGGCCCGCCGCCCCCGTGCCGTGCCGAGGCCTCCTGCAGCCCTGGAACCCAGCGCTTGCCTCCCTTATGCAGGAAGCTGTGTGAAGCTGCTGGGGCCTGAGTGTTGGTCCTCTGGCCTTCTTGCAGGGCTCCACCGGCCCTGTGTTGTCACTTAGGGTGAGAGGCACCTCCAGCCTGCTCTGTTAGGAGGTCCAGAGTGTTTCCTTCTTCTCCTCATAAGCATCCTTACCATTTATTGAGTACCAATACCAAATAGATCTACAATAGATTCCTCTTGGACAAATAAATGAATGAAGGCATAGAGGCATTAACACCCTGTGGGAGAGTTGCTATGATCATTCCCATGGCGCAGATGAAAAGTCTGTGTCCTGGAGCCATTTAGTCTGGTACATGGTGGAGCTGAGCCAGTGAATCACTGGACTCTTTGTGATCCTGTGGACTGTGGCCTACCAGGCTCCTCCATCTATGGAATTTTCCAGGCAAGGGTCCTGGAGTGGGCTGCCATTTCCTTCTCCAAGTGGAGCTAAGGGAAGCCTGGTTGCCAGCAGCGGCCAGCCCTTGGAGCTGCTCCGGGTCCCTGGCTCAGCTCCCTGAGTCCTCGGTCTCTTCCCCTCGCTCCCTGTCAGGGGATTTCCCTCTTAGTCTCTCCAGTTGTGGACTACGTAGATGCAACAACTGCGTTAGTCAGTGCAAACTTTGGTGAGCAACTCGGTAATTATTTCCAAAAATATTGACTTGTAATGTGAAGAAAGCTCTTCTCCATGCCGCCCATCAGCAGAAAATTGCCTTTGGTATTAACATTTCATCAACCGCATAATGTGAATTGATGTAAATGCATAATTAGAAATAATAGCCTGGGAAAATTCAGTCTTATTTATAAAATTGGGCTTGTTAAATTAAAATGGGAGCTAACGACTTCCAACTCGCTCTTAAATATGTCCGAGGCTTTGCCTGCCTTGCTTCGCAGGAGTCCCACGTGCTCAGCGGCTCTGCAGGGAGACCCTGGAGAGGGGATACCCTCTGAGGAGGCCCAGACATCACCTGTCCAAAAGGTGGCTCTCTAGTGTCGTGAGTGGGCTTCTCCAAGACGGCTGAATCGGCACCCGACAAATGACTGTCCCTGAGGAAGGCTGGGCAATATCCTCAGCCTGCATTCTTCCTGTAGAGTGGGCCCAGGCCAGCTGCCCCACCAGAGTCTGACAGATGCTGTGGGGACTGCGGAAGGTGCTGTATATTTAGGTGCAATGAGGCCGATGAACATGTTCCACAAATTCTGAGAGTTTGCAGAGGACGGTGAGAAATTTCACCATCATTAGTAACATTTGCTCATTCATTCAACAAGTACTCTTCAAGTACCTACTCCATGCCAAACCCTGTGCCAGGTGGTAGGTATACAGAGATAGAAAAGATATGGTTTCTGATCTCTTGGAGCTCACCGTCTAGGTGGGAGAGAGTTAAGGCATTTACACATGCTAAGTGACAAAAAAACACTTCACACTACATAACACAAACAAGAAATCTATTTGCTCATGTATCTGGTGTGACTTTCAGGCAGAGCTTGATCCAGGGACTCAAATGAATTTGTTAGGACTCTGGTCTGTTTTTCCTTTGCACGTTAGCCTCATTCTCTCGATTCTTGCAGGTTGTACCCCCAACCCCTCCCCCTTCATGTGGGGAGGGTGATACGGTGTGCTCTTCACATTTATAGCCGATGGCTGATGTTTAAAGGGAAAAGTCTGCAGCTTTCCCTTCCGGCACACCCCATCCTTACTGGCCGAGTGGAGCTGACCTCTTTCCCCAGCTTCAGAGGTAGAAGTGTGGCTCAGGCCTTGCCAATCAGAGCTCTGCCTCCTGAGCCTGGGAACAGGTCCGGGGACGCACAGGACCCTGGCTGCATGACATGTCCGTGTGATGGAGGGATGTCTGGTCAGCGTCACCGGGAAGGCAGCGCTCCTTGGTCTCCAGAATGGCAGGCTGTGCAGATGGCCAGAGGCACCTCCCTCGGCGGGAGCCAGAGCTGGTGCACAGCTGGTCCTACGGCGTCGCTGGAGCCTCTGGTGTGGCCACACCTGGAAGGAGGTGCACCCCCCGCCTCCTCAACTCCACGGCTGTTACCCTTAGGTTTACACTCTAGTTAATGCACAGTGTTCTGTCAGTTCCTGCTGGAAGGGTCCTGGCAGGATCTGTCCAGGTCTTTATCCTTGATTAAAACCTACTCATTAAATAGAAGCTGCTGCTGTCTTGAATGAGGCTCAGCATAAACGAGCCCATCTCTAGAAGCCCTCGCGTGCGTGCACGCTCACAGCCCCGTCTTTCGGCCCTGCTGGCAGGCCGTCTGTCCCCCTTTTGTGGCAGGCTGGGGGGCTTCTCAGGACCCGTGCTGCCCTCCCCTCCCTGGCTCCGCTCCGGGCATGGGGGACTCCAGGGAGGGGTGTTTACGGCCCCACCTGGGTCTGCCCTGGCCCCTTCCCTCTGCTTGTCTCCTCCCCCGGGGACACAGGTTCCCTTGTCATGTGGGAAGAGAGCTGCCCGCTTGTCTGCAGGAACAGCCGGGCCTTGTCCCCTCAGCTGCGGCCGACGCCTGCGGCGGGCTGGACAATCCTGGCTGTGTCCCGGGGGGCTGGCGGCCCGCGGAAGTGCCCTGGCTCCGGCCCAGGCCCTGCGGGGGGCTTCGGGCTGGGAGCTTGGAGGTGGAGCCCGCTGGGAGCCCTTTTCTCCAGGGCCTCTGGTTTTTCTGCAGTCCTGCCCATGGGAGCCGATGCTGGCCAAGGAGGAGGCCCATCAGCTTTCTGAAAGGGGTGCTGACGCTGGGCCTGCCTCCTTTCTAAGGGGCCACCGCGCAACCGGGGGCCGTGAGCAGAGATGCGACGGCTGGGGACTCGATCCCTCTAGCTACCTTCTCTGAGCCTGATGCCCTCAGAGGGCTCTTCCGAGGGGTGGGAGGAGAAGGGTGGGGACAGCTGACGGGTCGGGGCTGGCTTCCTGTCGGGGCTTCAGTGGCGGCCCTGATGTCTGGCTCTTCTGCCCTCAGCCCCTCGGGCTTGCAGCTCCTGCACCGTGCTGCCTGTCTGCCCGCCAGCCCCGCCTCATCCCCCTGAAGGGGCCTGGCTCCATGGGCACCCGGCCCCCAGCACACACCATAGTCCCACAGGCGGACGGTCTGTTCTGAACCCATCCTCTTGCCAAATGCTCCCCAAACACTGCCTCACTCGCGGCGTCGGGAGGTCTGTGTTCTTGTCCTCATTTTGCAGATGTAGAGGCTGAGGCTCAGGATGACGAAGTGACTTTCCCAAGGCCACTCAGCTCGCTAAAGTGAGTCTTTCCTCTCCTAAAGCTCGTGCACAGGATCAGTAGACTCTACGGCTTCTCTGGGCTCCTTGTCTCCAGCTGCTGCCGCTTCTGCCTAGAAAGCTGTTTCCTTTATTCAGATGACAACCATGTATTGAGTTCTTACCCTGTGCTTATTCATGGTCTTACAGTTTAGAGGGGGAGATAGATAATAAACACGTGAGTAAAAAGGAAGAAAAATAGAGAAGACAGTGTTCACTGCTATATAGGGAATTAAGAAAGAAGGGTGTATCTGGGCACGATGTGGGGTGCATTTTAGCAGGGAGCTTGGAGAAGGCTGCTTATGGACCTGGGACCTGAAAGATGGGAATGAGCTATGTGGGAACTGGAGGAATCACACTGTGTGAAAAGAAGGGCTGGCAGCATCCCTGGGTAGACGTGAGCATGACGTGCCGGGGAGGTGAGCTGTGGGTCTAGAACTGGAGTGGATGTGCAAGGGGGACACACGAACACTCGGGGCACTGCCCGAAATGAAGCAGAACCACCCTGTGGCTTTGTAACTCAGTTGTCCTGTCTGAGCACTGGGTCCATAACAACCCCCTGCTACTCAGGTACCAGGCAGACATCACTCAAGTAGCTGAAGGACTATCATAGGAAGATGAACTGACCTGCTATTTGTGGCCCCCGAGAGCAGAATTGTACCTATGGGTGGGGAAAGGTTTTAGGCGTGTTCAATAGTCGTAGATATTCAGGAATGAGAAGAGTTGCCCTGAGAAGCAGAGAGCTGCCTGTTGCTGACGGAATCCAGCTTTGCTTGGAGTCAGGATCTCGTGCAATAGCTGACCCCTGGTGATGGAGCGGATGGCTCTTGGGTACTGACGGGGCTGGGGCTCACCAACACTGGGGTCTCCTTTGGTGGTTTCTGCCCTGCTTGAGCGTGCAGGGTGAAGGATGTTGGTCTGGAGAAAGGTCTGCAGACCTGGCTTTTGGGTGGCTCGGGTTAGGTTGCAGGCTTGGTTCTGAGCTCTGGGCCAGAATGTGCCTGGTGCTTGATAAATTTCGTTGCTTGATTGATTTCATCCGGGCCCTGGAGGGAAGTGAAGGGAAGATTTCTTGATTTGAGAAGACTAAATTAGGAGCAGATGTCTTTTCAAGCTATTAATAGACAGTTGGGGAACAATGAGCCTTATTTTTAAAGGCTCCCATAGCATGCTGGTCGCTGCTTGCTGTCCATTTGATTATTTTGTATTGGAGCATTTCATATTCTTGTCGGTGGACGGTCATTTGCAGGGAATAGCCAAGCCCCTCTTTATGCTCGATTCACGTCATGAGCCAGAGGGTCTAAATTTAAACTATTCCCCCAAACTATTCCATGTCCCGCTAAAGAGCCCCAGTACACCTCATGATTCTGAAAAATGGGTACAGTACAGAATAACTTTCCAGAGAAGGGTTGGTGGAATGCATAAGACAGTCACTAAATGGCCCAAGTCTTTTTTTTTTTTTTTTTTAATTCTTCAATACAGAAGTTTGGGGTTTGGCTTTTAGGTGAGTGAATATGGACCACTGTGGAAGCCTTTAGGAGCGTTGTTCACAATCATGACTGTTGAAAATTGTCACCTACTTGGTGTGTGTGTTTTCTCTCGTGATTTAAAAACTAGCACCACTCAGCTCATTCAAAATAAAACTAGTGAGGAAAATGGCTTTTCTTTAAAAACAAAAAAGCCCAACATTTTGCTATAATGTGTTCCTCTGGAGAAAGTGATTATGATACAGACAAGAGAATTACCTGACTTGATTTACCTTGGTAGGTTGAGTCCCAGTCAGGCTCCGGGCACAGACCCAGGAGGGGAAGAGTCACTTCTGACAGCCGCCTGGGGTCCGTGACTTCCCGCAGTCACAGTGGGCAGATGGGAGTCCCCGAGAGGCGCCCAGCTCGCTGCGGGGCCTCTGGTCATTTTTGGACGCGGTCTGGGCTTGTTCACAGGGACTGAGCCCCGTGGGGTGCCTGCCCTCTCCCCACAGAGGCATCTGCTTAGGGAGTGCAGTGACCAGTCCGTATGCCTTGCCACTCTCAGTCGCCCTGTGCACCAGCAGCTTCTTGCTGAGGGTACTTGGCCTGCTGGTCCCTCGAGCCACGAGCACGTGCCTGGAGATACATGGGAGCTGATGCCCCAGGGGCAGCCTTCAGCGGTGACGAGTGGGCACTGATGGATGGACACCCTCTGGGTAGGACGGCTCTGACAGGATCTGCAGTCCCTAGCGGGCTGCCCACAGCAGCCTGCTCACTGCCTCGTCCCGTGTTGCCAGTCCCCAGCAGGATTACTGGGGCGTAAACCCTGGCTCTGCACTGCTTCCTGATAGTCAGAGTGTTGGAGAGGGTGGAGGACAACCCGTGTGCCTGTGTGCCTGCCCTCAGCCCGCTGCCGGGGCCGGGGGGGGGCGGGCAGTGCCTGGACTCGAAGGGTGTAAGGGACACATTGCCTGCGGGCGTCTTCCACTCTCCCCACTCATCACGGCGCCTGTAGGCTGCTGTGGACCCAGCTGGGTCCCCCAAACCCATATGTTGAAGCTCTAATTCCCAGCGCCCAATATGACTGTATCTGGAGATAGGGTCTTTAGGCTGTAATGGTGTTAAATGAGGTCACAAGGGTGGAGTCCGAATTCTTCAGGGCTGGTGGGTCCCTTTAAGAAGAGGAAAAGCCATCTCTCTTCTCACCCTCAGCACAGGATAAGGCTGCCTGAGCACACATACAGAAGGTGGCTGCTGCAAGCCAGGAGAGGCCTCAGCGTGGAACCTACTTTGCTTGCAGCTTGATCATGGATATCTGGCCTCCAAAGTTGTAAAAAAATAAACGTCTGTTGCCCCCCAGTCTGTGATGTTTTGTCAAGGTGGGCCTTGCTGGCAAACACACATGCTCAGCGAGATGTTTGTGTTTCATGGACCCCAAAGCTTTGAGGGCCTCGTTCAGGCCACATCTGGGGAGGGGAGCCCCGCTACCCGCTCTCCACTGGGGTCAGTCACCCCGCACACCAGGAGGAAGCCAAGTCAGATCGCAGGGGTTGTCGGACTGCCCCGCAGGGCCTGCTCTTGTGAGGGTGATTCCTCGGGGTGCCCTGGAGTCTGGTCCCCGTGGGCATCCTTCACTGGCATGGATGGCACCTTCCTCTTTGGGGGAACCTCTCCCGCCACTCCATCGTGCAGCTCCAAGAGAGCAAGTCAGGGGGAGTTTTCAATCTGGAGCCAAGGGAAGAGCCCCACTCCCCCCTCATCCCGGCGAAAGCTGGGGCTTTGGGGGCCCTGAGGCTGTGGCTGCCGCGGCCAGCCATGTGGAGCTGCACCTCTGACAGAATGAGCTTACCTGGGAAGAGCCAGACTGCCAGCTGGAGCAGGGTCTCGAGGGCCCAGGTCATCGCCGAGACCTCCCAGACCCCCACCCCTCCCGGGGTTTGCTGTGGGGCCCACACATCCTCGCTTTGCTGCATCTGGCTTGGGCTGGGATCCTGTCACTTGTCACACCGGGTTCTGTCAACCCCCAGCGAGACACTTGTGCGGCCTCCGAGGCCCCTGCTGACGCAGCCGTGATGGCCGCAGCAGCAGCGCAGCCTGTCCCTTGGCAGATCGCTCCAGTTCAGCCATTCAGGGAATATCCTTCAACACCGAAGCTCTCTGCCCAAGAGTGTCAGTCCGATCAAGGATCGAGGTAGTCCTCAGGGAAGTCAGGTAGAAAAAGGGCCAAAGAGAAAAGAGGTGAAGGACGCGTCCTCCAGCTGCTGAAGGACGTGTGGTTGGAAGAAACGATGTCATGGGGAGGTGCTGGCTGGCCTTCCACGGCACCCACTCAGCCCTGTCTGGGAGAGGAGAGCCCGATCTGGGCAGAGGGAGGAGGGGTCAGTAGGCGTGAGGATGCTGTGTGTGCCTGGTCGGCAAATGTCACCGACACGCAGGGGTGCTGGGGCCTTGGAGCCGCATGGGGCACGGCTGCTAGACGGTCCACGGCCATGACGAGGACACCCGTGAGCCAGGACCCCCTTGACATCCCATCCTCCCCTTGCTCTTCTGTTCACACACATCTTGCCGTCATCACGCGCTATGTCCCCATGAAGGCCTGGGGCGTGGGGTCACCAGAGATACAAGATGTACCTGAGTAGCCACAGTGCCAGGTTGGAAGGGAGGTTGTTCAAGAGGCTTTGGTGTCTTCAGAGGCTCCAAAGTCAGAGTGGTCACATCCACGGGGAGTCACGGACGCTTGCCTGGAAGGACCACCCCAGGGGTGCTCTGTGCTCAGGGAGCCTGCTGGTGGCTGACCCAGGGGTCGCAGTGTGTTGTGCCCACTCCCCAAGCCCAGGTGGCTCTCTGGTGAGTCCGGGAGACCTCAGGCCCTTTCCAACCCCTTTGCCCCATGTCCCAGAGCTGGCTTCTGATTTGATGCCTGCTGGGCCAAGCTGCTCAGAAGACATGGACTGTAAGCGCCCTGAGAGGCCGTTGTGTGCAGCTCGCCGTCCGTGGGCTAATGGGCATTCACACTGTCGGCCTCACCGGCTGACTTACTCCTGAACTCCGCATCTCTTTACTGAGGAAGTCTCTCCTGCTGTCTGACCACGTGCCGCTCTGCTGCAAAGTGTACTGATCGTGTCACAAACTTGTGTTTGGGCTGAGGATTTTAAAGAAGAAAGAGTCATTCAGAAATGGCCTAATCTCACTAATTTTGTTTTTAACCATAAAAGGTGGATTTCTCTTGACCAGAAATGGATCTTTCCCCTTTCCATCTTTCCCTGCCTCTACGGGGCCATTGCTCCTGAATCTGCTTGCATCAGGCTTCTCTGATGTCTGGAATCTCGAGTAGTTTCCTGCAGACAGATGGCATTGATTTTGCATTTGTTCCACTGTGCCTGTCTCTCACGAAATATTAACATCAGCCTTGACATGAAGCTCCTGAAGATATCAGAAACGATTTGATCTGTGACTTTAAAAAATGTTTGGTAACATGTTAGGCATGGGGAGGTTTTACAGAAGGGACTATTTTTCAAATAACTAGAGAATTTTGGACAATCACCAAATTTTGCTCTGTTTTGCGTGTAATCGTCTTGCCTCTTCTTGCATCTGATGTTTTTGATAGCTGAGTTGCTTTAGTGACTTCAATAGAAGAGGAAAAGATCCACCGTGTCCCACGTTGCAACACAGGGAGGAGCGCTGGGCCAGGAGTCCCCTGCTCTCCACGACTTTGGGGAAGGCACTTCCCCGTTTCTCCACTGGTGAGCTGGGGAGATGCATCCCTTCCCCCACCACATCTCAGATGACTGCAATGAACAACTCACTTTTTAAACGGGAGGGTCGGCCAGCTATCTCAGTTTCTCTGGATGGACACAGAAATTCCTCAAGCTGATTTGATCTTGAGCACCTGAGTGGCCCTCTTATGCAAACAGAGAATGAGGGGGTATCCCACGACCCTGCAGAAGGGGTCCCTCAGGACCTGCTCTTCTGGACCCAGCCTCACAGCAGGTTGCTGGGGAAGGGGGCGCTTCTTTGCATAGATACCTCCCCCCATCCTAACCCCCCTGAAGTATCACACCCAAGTCTGGCCATAGTCATGCATTCTAGATTCCAGTAAAATGGATGGTGACCCTCATTTCCACATGCGGACTCTGTGGGAAGGCTCAATGCAGAAACACACAGTTGGAGACCAGATTGAATTGTCACTGCAGGAACGCAGGAGAGGAGAGGGCTACTTTCTCCTGGGCTCCTGTCCCCAGCTCTTTTTGTGGTGTTTTCTTGCGTCAGCTCTGCTGCTCAGGGAAACCTGCAAATGCCAGGCGTGGTATAGACACTTGAAGAAATTGGCTCAGACAGGAGACATTTAACACTAGTTAGAAGACTGGGCAATTCTAACTGGCAGGGATTGCCCAGGGCAGTCTGAGGTCCCCCAGGCCAGGCCCCTGTCCAGATGGCCTCTTCTTTCTCTTGTTCAGATGCGTGATCTGAAAGAATGTAAGTGCCATGGAGCAGGGACCCTACCTGCCTTAAGCTTCGGGGACCTCCAGAGCCAAGAATAGTGCCAGGTACCCAGAACCTGCTTCATCCATTCATTCACTTCACTCATTTGCTCCTTCAGTTCTGAACGCTGGCCAGGCCAGGGTCGGGGCTGAAGGTCTTCAGGGATGCGCCACATTTCAGCTCTTTACTCCTAGGTAGCCCCTATGACGGGGGCTTCCCTCATGGCTCAGTGGTAAAGAATCTGCCTGCCAATGCAGGAGATGCAAGAGACATGGGTTCAGTCCCTGGGTCGGGAAGATCCCCTGGAGGAGGAAATGGCAATCCGCTCCAGTATTCTTGCCTGGAGAATCCCAGGGACAGAGGAGCCTCTAGTCCATGGCGGGCTGCAGAGAGTCGGATGTGACTGAGTGAGTGAGCAGAGCAGGCCCCCGTGACAAGTCAAGGAAAGCAGGTGGGGAGTCAGGAGTCGCGATGCAGGCTGAGCAGACCACAGGAGCAAGCTCAGGGTGGTGCCCCTCACCTGCAGCCCCACTCCATTTTCTGGGCTCTGGGGAGCCTCAGGCTCCCAACTCACTGTGTTCACCGAGAGCGCCCTTTGTGACTGATGGCACACAACACTCCCACAGGATCATCTTTCTTGGGGAAGTCAGCCTGGATCTGTGTCAAAGTCACCTTTCAACTGATGCTTGGCCCAAGTTCTTCCTGCTTCCTACCCCAGAATGTCCTTCCTGCGTGTGGGTGGGCAGCTGAAGTCCTGTCTTGAAGTTCTTCTGAAGCAGAGGAAGGCCTGCGTGGCAGAGCCTGGGGGAGGCTGGCGAGCCGCGTCTTGGTCACGCGGGAGCAGGCAGCATCCTGATCCATGGTGTCAGCTCAGTGGCCTCTGCCACTTGCTACTGTCTTACTTGACAATTAGCCTTGGGAACAGGACAGGCAACTGACACGTAATCAGGAGTACTGTCAGGAGCTTCGCAGGGAAGCATTTGTAGGATAATTGGATTCCCAAATCTCAACCCAGAGGGCTTTTGGAGGATGCTTTCTTAGAATGCTTGCAGTTGTATGAGTGAGTAAGTAAGTAAAGTCACTCAGTCGTGTCTGACTCTTTGTGACCCCGTGGACTGCAGCCCACCAGGCTCCTCAGCCCATGGGATTCTCCAGGCAAGAATACTGGAGTGGGTTGCCATTTCCTTCAGAAAATCACTTTATGCCTGGACTAGGGAAAGAGGGCAACTTATTGACTCAGTAGCCGGAAGGCTTAGGTCTCAGGCCTGGCTCGCTCCAGGGGCTCAGCTGTTCTGTTTTTATGTGTCTCTCTGTCTTCCTCTCTGAGCTCAATCCCCTTGCCGGCTCGCCCGTGTGGATGCCCCCTTTATGTGCTGTCGTCTGACCGGTTAGTTCCTCAGGCAGAAGGAGGCCCGTCCCCCTTTCCCCGGGGTTCTGTCTGTGCTTGTGGAGTGAGCGCCATCAGCCAGCTCAGTCACGTTTCTGTTCCTGAGCCCTTCCTGCCATCCCCCTTCTCCTCCCTCCCTCCCTTTCTCTCTAGATTTCTTCCCTTTATTGGTTTCATAAAGACGCATAATCACAAACAGCCAAGCAAAAGAGAGAAGCATAATTGTTAAAATTAGGTGGTGGCCGTTCTAGATCTCTCTCTAGGAACATGTACAGATTCATAGAGAGGGTTTGATGAAAAGGTGATTTCAACATGCTATGTAAAAATAAAATTGTCAAATTTTGGTTGAGCTTAATAGGAACAATGAAAAACCTGAAGTGAGATGGAAACAATATTTCTTCACCTCATAATCCATCATTCTTAAAAGAGTACCTCAGATTAAGAAAAGAAAGTTGTGAGAAACAATATGAGCTGGGAGTCATTTTCTTTTAAGTATATCTCAACTCTAGACAATTGAGCTGGCTTTGGATTCTAAAGGAGGAGGGAATTAGCAGGTTTATTCTCTTCTGAAGATTTTCTGCCAATTTCTATTCACAAAGTTATTTTTTTACTTTGTCCAAGTTTGCAACTTTAACATTCTCTTCTACAGGATTTCTTTTTTTCCTATATTTTATTTTAGTCAGTGCTTGTTTTTTATTCAATGATTTTATCTTTTTTTTTTTCATTTTGATGCTCTATTTTATTGTGAAATGGATTTTTTCCTCCAAGAGTCATGGGTACTATGTTGCCTAAGTTCTCTGTGCTAAAAAAAATGCCTCTCTTGATATTTATATTTAAAGGACAACTTGAGACATACACAGTTTGCCTTTAAAACTGCTTTCCTCAGCTTTGCTCTGGAGACTCCTACGTTACCCCCTCCACCCTTCTATATTTTTCCTCTAATATTATGATTTCTTCAGCTTCTCTTTTCTTTAGATATATTTTGCCTGGATATAGCTGTAAATTAGATTTTTAAAGAAAAGTTCCTGGGTAGTATATTTACTGAGTTCCATAGTGTTCTTTCATAATGTTAGTTGCTGTTTTGTTCAAACAGCAAATTGAATGATCATAGCTTTTTAGGAGAAGGCAATGGCACCCCACTCCAGTACTCTTGCCTGAAAAATCCCATGGATGGAGGAGCCTGGTGGGCTGCAGTCCATGGGGTCTCTAAGAATCGGACACGACTGAGCGACTTCACTTTCACTTTTCACTTTCATGCATTAGAGAAGGAAATGGCAACCCACTCCAGTGTTCTTGCCTGGAGAATCCCAGGGACGGGGGAGCCTGGTGGGCTGCCGTCTATGGGGTCGCACAGAGTCGGACACGACTGAAGCGACTTAGCAGTAGCAGCAGCTTTGTAGGTTCACATTTTCACTACAGTTTGTGAACATTCTCTCTTATCCACTGAATTGAAAATTGCCAAGGAAAAGTCTGAGCCCAGTGTGATTTCATGAACCTCTTTCCTTCTGAAAATGCCTTTTTTCCCTGCTGTGAACACACAAGGATTGTTTTCTTGTTTCTCAATTGCATCACTTTTAGCACAATTTTTCCTGAACATGTTATGTCTTTTGGATGCAAAAATTAAGTTCATCTTTATTATATTATATACTTAAATATATCTCTTTTATTTTTCACTCATGTGCTCAGGCTGAGCAGGAAGGAAGTGGGTGTGAGAAAAGCGGAAATGCTCCCAAGCTCAGCTTGCAAGGCGAGTCTGTTCCCGCCACCAGCATCAGACACAGGCAGCAAAAGAAAGCCGTAGGTGAACCTCATTTAAAGACAAGTTACCTGCAAAATACTAGGATATCATTAAATCAAGCATGGGGTCATAAAAAACATACAGTGTGTTCAACTACGGCTTATTCCAGCAACAAGGGACCATTCAACATTGGAAACTATACTAATCTAATCACTCCACTGGCAGGTTAAATCATGTGAGGCTCTTAATAGAGGCTGAAGCAGCGTTCGATGTAATTCACCACACATTCCTAATCCAAAAGGAAAGATGATTAGCCGTGTTAGCAAATACGGGACTTACTGCCCATCTGGGAGGGAGCCTTGAAAAGTCACAGACACAGTCAATTGCTGAAAGAGCAATTTCCAGTTTGCCCAGGACAGAGGGGTTTCTGGGATGTGGGGTGTTTAGTGCTGAAACCGGTGGTCACTATATACAGAGGCCGTTGGCAGCAGCTCAGGCGAAGAATGATTAGGCCGTTCTAAAGAAGAAAATGAAGCTTTTTTGTTTGTTTGCTCCAGAGAGGGAGGGGAAACAGCAGTAAGAGGGGCAGAAAACGGGAGTGAAGAAGCAAGAATGTGTGAAGAGGAGCTGTGTGGATGAGGGGCACCCTGAGGTGTGAGCCCGGGTCCCTGGAAGCACCAGGTGCCCGATGCTGAGCGTGGGGCTGTGTTGTGACAGAAGCCTCAGAGCGCCTTTCTGTTAATACCCGCTCTGTGTCGTGGATGCTGGCTGTGCCCCGCCAGATACCATTGCAGAGTTACTGGGCTGCCTGCTGCTGCACACCCCGCCCTCAGCTGTGAGTGGTAGCTGCTGCCCCCTCTCTGGGGAATTGCCCCAAGGTGATTCCAGCTCCCTGCTCCCCTTAGCAGTTGACTAAGTGACAAAGAGGGTGCAGAAGGCTGCCCACCCAGTGCTGCTAGGGAACCTAACACAAGAGAAGCCCTTCAGCAAATTCTAGCACGTTCGCAAGTGTGTGCGAGAGTTAAAGATGGGCCAGGCTTTCCATTGGAGCTGCGAGTGAATGAAAGAAACCTCAGCTAAATTGGAGTGAAGAAGTC
The DNA here is from genome assembly GCF_001704415.2 of Capra hircus. NCBI lineage: Eukaryota > Metazoa > Chordata > Mammalia > Artiodactyla > Bovidae > Capra > Capra hircus. The sequence goes on along the minus strand of NC_030825.1, from coordinate 2,533,854 downwards.
CTGTAGCGGGAGCTCTCCTTCCCAGCCAGGCATGGCCAAACAGGAAGAGCCAGGCGCCTAGATCCTGGCAGGAAGGAGCAAACCACCCTACTATCCAGCAGGAAGAAGGAAACTTCTCTCCACCCTGACTGCCCTGCCGATCTGAGCCTGCAGCAGCCAGACCGGTGAGAAGCCTCCAGCTTCCTTCAGGAGACCCTAGTGACGACAGCCCCTCCCAACTCCCTTCTTTTCCCTATAAAAGCCAGCTCCCTTTCTTTGTTTCTGGATTTGCCTACGGTTTACGATAGGTTGCGTATCCCAAATTGTAATTCTTCTAGCTATTCCCAGATAAATGTGTTTTTGGTGGTAACATATCTATTATATTATTAAAGTGGACAGAGCTGGATACAGTAGGAAAAGAAGCCGTGCGTGGTGGAGGATTTGCAGAGATCTCGGGGAGGGCACTTTCCAGAGTCTGGAGCTGCAGTTTGGGCCAGTCTTACCTGGATCTGAGCGTGGGGAGGCTCCAGGCTTCATCTGCGTTCCATACTTTAGCACAGAGACCAATAAGGGGCCCAATAAGAGACTGGTTGAGATTAGAACCCTGATCTGCGTGAAGCAGAGCTTGAGGCACCGACAGCTGTGGAACGGCTGGATGTGTGACCTTGGGCTGGTTCCTTCTTCTCTCTGGACCTCATTGGATCTCCAGGGGCGCATCCTTTGCTTAACTCTGTGTTGGAAGCACTTGCTTGCTGGAATGGGTGAGGGACCTGGAATTTCAAACTCTGCAGCAGGAGAATTGGTTAATGTCTACAGTGAAGAGTGAGCTGGGAGATTAGGACTCACAAGCAGGCACAGCTTAATGTGCACCTGTTTCTTTAAGAATAACATCTGCTTCTAAGTAGGCTACGCTTCCTGTGGCTTGTTTGCATCCTTCTTTGCTTAGAAAGCAAACTCTTTCTTCAAAGCTAAGCTTCCTCCTAGGCCTACGGGATTAGCACCTACTCCAGATTAATGGGTCCGAATTAATGCGATTTATTGTTATGGCTTTCAAAGTTGCGGTCTACTTATATAGCTACTTTTTTTTTTCTGGGACAAAATTTAGGACACTTGGACCAAAAAAGATACTTTTCTTAGTTGTGCATTTAAACATGTGGAGTACCTACAAAGTCACGGAAATCACAGCGCACTAAATGGATATGAATAAAGCATGGCAGATAGAATGAAGCGCAATGAGGTCAAGACTTCTCTGGAAGCCCAGGTGTGTGGTCGCCCTGTTGGTTTCGGTTATGAAATAGGAACAATTCAGAATCTTCAGCTAGATGATGTTTGAGAATCTCCAAAGGGCTCCACATTCCCCAGGCTTCAGGAGAGTGAGACAGCAGATTCTATACACCTTTTCAATGTGGCCAGGTGCACTGTGCTTGCAACCGCGTCTATGCCGCAGATGGGTTTTTGTGAGCCAAATGAGAAGCAGCTGATGAATCCTAAACCCATTGTCTCTTTCAAGGCATGTTTGATGGAAACTGGTTGAAAAGTCCAGCCTGGGTCGTATTTAAACTCATTGTAACTGAGCAGGAGCCTGTGGGTTCTTCCTGAGTCAGACCCCTTCCTCATATTTTCTGTCGTAGCTCTTCTCTGAAGTACCCAGATAATAGTATCTCATGTATATTTCCTGAGATTTTCAGATGCTAAAAACCATCATCAAATGGAATAAATTAACTGCTTGATGATCATTGCACCTAGCCTCCAGGCCTATGGGCGGCTAGGGATTGATCGTGTTACCCACCCTATTACCTCACCATCAGCCAATCAGAGAACAGTGCATGACTGGATCTCATATTCTAGAACACCTCCCTCTCACTGGGCCTCTGCTAACCCCCTGCGGGTGGCTCAGGATTTTTTTGAGCATGAGCCACCTGTTCCCCCCGCTCGACCCTGCAAACCTTTCCCTGCTCCAAACTCCATCGTTTTGGTTTGCCTGGCCTCACTGAGCATCCGGCGCATGAACTTGCTTTTGGAAGCACCATTGCTGAGGAGTCTGTGGAGGCCTGAGGCCCAAAACAAGCTGGTTGAGGAGCGAAAGATCTTCAGATTCGCCTTGCACTGCCTCTTGGCTCAGTTGGCATCAGAAAGGGGCTGCCTCACGAGAGGCGCTTGCACCTCCTCTCCCTGCACGCCAGTGAAACTCTGCCCTCTCATGGTGCCATTTACCTCTAAATGATTGTGCAATTACATTTGTGAATGTAATCCTGCGGGGTATTATTCTAATTATAGCCCACAATCCCTTTCAACAGCTTCCACTGAAATAATTTGAGCAGTGAAATGGGGCTCTTCAGCCTGCTAGAATGTCTGGAATTCCTGGACACACGCATCTGCCTCCTGGAATCCACATGCCCTCGCTCTTTCTCAGGAAGGTCACCAAGGTGTCCAGTGTATAGAAGCCGCTCCTCAGGGAGAGCCTCATTCCATGCATGTCTGAATTGCAGGTCCCTGAACAACTTCATAGAGTTCTGTTATGCACAATAGCTTTGCTCAACTCTTAATTACACATTATGCATTCTTTACAAGTTAGTCTCTATGAATTTCATGGTACGTAAATTACGCCTCAGTAAAGCTGTTAAAAATAAAATAGCTGTTCATATTTTAATATTAATATTTATTAAATTAATTATAATCAAATACAGGAATGTATTTATCAGAGACAATCATTGCTATGGACCCAGGCCAGATCTCATGAGATGAGAATGACCGGGAAGGTCTAGAGGGGAATGCTGAGTGGTCCTGAGATTTAATTGGCAGAGGTGTCCAAGGTAAACACTGGTGGTCCGTTGTCTATAATGAGCTAAGTTGTTCCCCTCCTCTCCCTCCTCCCTCTGTCCCTTAATTGCCTCCTCCTCCTCCCTTCTTCCTCGTCACCTAGCTGGTTTTGGCCTTGCTTATGCTATGTGTGGAATCTTTCCAGTTGCGGTAACGTTTTATAGAATTTAATCTCTGATGTGTACTTAGGCTTAAACATAATAGTAGACTTTCTGGAGGGTCCTATGAACCCCAATTTCTGGCCTCTTCCCTTGGCAGTTTATAAGCTGCAGGAAGAAGAGCTGGTATCACAAACTCGGAAGCCCAAGAGGAGCCTTCAGTCATGTGAAGGAACACTAGCTTGCTCTGCTTTCCTGGCGACTTGGCTAGTGCTGGGGGTGGGGCTGTCCTTGGGGGAAGCGGCATTAACTTGGTGAGATCCTTCCTCAAACTCATGCCTGCAGCGAGCTGTGTTCTCTGAAAGTTCTCCTGGACTTCATGTAGATCCTGATTCAGAATTTCTGCTTTCAGTATAGCCTTTTCTTCCCATAGACATTTCTTGGTAAAAAACAAACAAACAAAAACGTTAATAATTAGTCATTATTAATTGCTAGCACGACTTCACCTTAATGTTTTCATCATCACCAATTCTCCTTTCAATTACTCTGTTACAGAACTGCCCATTAGGGCGTTTTATCAGTGGTCTGACAGCTGGAGTTGAGGTGTGGGGAACGAGAGTGTGAGCGAGAGGCGGTGCTGTACCGGGCTGCTCCAGGTGCCCGGACGGTGCCTCCACGCACACATCTGCTCTGCTCCTCGCGTTGAGGGGCAGGGTCCATTCACTGTTTCAGTCGAAGGAAGTATCCGATAATGTGTATTTCAACAGGTTCTATCAGCAAAGTTGTCTATAAGATACTCTTGAGCACCCATATTGTTGTATTTTATGCAAATAGTCCACACTTACACGAAGCGAAGCGGGAACCTGGATGTTCCTCTTCTCAGATTAGGACAGAAGACTGCTTATTGAAGCGTCTTGCTTTCTTTGACTTTCTTATGCTACATTTTATCTATTTTTTTTTTTTGCAGTGTTTAGAATTGAACGCTCAGTTCATTTACTTTTATTCTTGTTTAGTAATGAAACTAGCCAAGGTTATTGATTTTCCTCTGAGTCTACTTTTGCATGGATCCCATCGCCTGGGGCATGGTGATGTGAACCAGCTCTTTGTTGTCCTTTTCCAAGTAGTGTGCAGAAATTATTTAATCCCAGAGCTTAAATTAAAAAAAAATGAAAAAGCTCCAAAGGATTAGGTTTTAAGAATTAAACATTTATTACTCATTTCCAGATTTACTGTATTGCTCATCCTTTCTGCCTTGCAGTTCTTTGTGGGAGAAGAGCTCAGGAGTTAGATGACCCAGATTTGCGTCCTGGCTCCAGCTGCCTCTCCATTGTGCCCGTTTGTGGAGTGAAAATATGAGCACAGACTTGGCAGGGCTGCAGGGGGATCAGAGAGGAGGGCGAGGGGAGGCCGTCTTCCTTCTCCCCTCACCCAATGGTGCCCTCACCCCTCTCTGGGGGCTGCCTCTCCCATGTTATGGATGAGAGAACTGCCGGAAGCCTCTGGCTTGAGGGGCTCGGTGGCTCATGGATAACGCAAAGAAATGATGCATAGATGGTGCATTTCAGGCATATGTAAGTGCTTGTGGGGGCTTTTTTGGGGAGATTTCTCAAATTCCACAAGACAGGATACTTTTCATTGGCCTCTGATTGATAGGGTCCTGCTCAGCCTGGTTGGGCCAGGTTTTCTGGGGTGTGCTTGGGAACCCCACCGTGCAGATGGGAGCCAGGCAGGACCTCCTATCTGGCAGCACCCGCCCTGATGGAGAGGATGTGGCGGTGGACAGGGGTGCCACCGGCTGGCAGTCCAGGAGGGACGGGAGCCCAGGTTCCCAGGGCCCAGGCCCACGGGCTCGGGCTGTTCACCCGGCTTGTCTGAGCCCCACTGCCCTCCCTGAGTACCCAGGTCGCAGGGCGGGCATGGGAGAACTGCTCTGGATGCTGGGTCCAGAAGAGGTCTCCCCACTGCCCCACCCCCTCTGGGGCATCTAGGCTGGAGCTGGCAGCACCAGGTTGATCAGAGTTGGTTGATGGGCCGCAGGAAGGTTGCTCGTCAAGCTATGGTGTGGTTTGTTGAGGCCAGAGGAGAGGCTGGGGGTGCCTGGGGCCCCCACCTGCCAGGCTCCCCCTGGGTAGCGCCGCCTCTGTCTGTGTGCTGGGGGCCCACCCGCTTCCCAGCAGGCCAGGCCTCAGTGGCCTCCCCCTCTGCCTGCACCCAGAGGTCTGGCACGGTGTCCCCTCTGCTGGGAGGCCCTAGGTCTCCCCCGTGTCATCTGAAAAATGGGGATGGACAGACCCTCTTCCTTCCTCAGGATTAGATGCAGTGGTGGGTGGCTTGGCGTACACTCTCCCACTCCAGTGTTCCTGCCTGGAGAATCCTGTGGACAGAGGACCCTGGTGGGCTGCCGTCTACGAGGTAGCACAGAGTCGGACACGACTGAAGCGACTTAGCAGCAGCAGCGTGCACTCTGTCAAGGCACGGGCATAACCCTGAGGGGCTCTGAGGGCGGAGGAGGGGCCTGCCGGCGGTCTGCACCCCTCACTCGGGCATCCATCCTGAGCCAGGGAGACTCCCAAGTAGTCTCACAGGGAAAGGCCCTCATCTTGGGCCGCTTGGGTCACTGCTGGTGCAGCCTGGCCCGGCACTTCAGAGGATCAGTTTGCAGTCAGATGAACCTGGTTCTGTGACCTCATTCAATTCCTTAACTTCTCACAACCTCAGTTTCCTCACCTGGGAATGAGGGTGATAGAGGGTGCCTTCTTCAGAGCATCTGTGTGGGCAATAAATACTAGTGTTTGGGAGGCATGTGTGAGGTGCATAGAAAGGCTCTCTGGTGAAATAGTCGTCAGTGTTGCTTCCCCAGGCCACGGAGCAGCCGGGGACACCATGCTGCGGGCCCCCCGGGAGGGCCGGCTCTCTGGGCTCGTCTTTCTCTGGATTCTGGGAGGATGTGGACGAGTGTTCCTGCGAGTTGATGGGAAGGGAATAGGCTGGTGGGAATTATTTAGTATATTTTAAACTAGGGCGCCTTTGTTCTATTTTCTGGAGATTTCCACAAATCTCTCTGGATGCCCAGCTCTCTGCACCTCTTCCAGTCACCTCCGGCCCATAGTTTATCACAGTTCTTGTTCCTGTTCTTCCTGGAACAGTAAATCTGTGCACTGCAGCCCAGCCGGTGAAACATCCTGACGTGAAATCGTTCCCTCCTGAGTGCCCCTGTAGCACCTCCACGATGCTCCCCACTTGGGGAATAAATCAGCGTCTCGCCTGTGCACATGGAGGAGCTGATGGTCTCCTTGGCTTTGTCTCTGCAAACCGGAGGCGCCCGAGGGAGCGTTCTGGGCTGGTTCTGAGCTGGAGCCGTGTGGGAGACTTGTCTGATGAGAGAGAGCCAGACCAGAGGCGCCGTGCCGCTGCGGCCCCAAAGAGCAGGTGGTCCGGAGCCCCAGCGGGGACCAGCCAGCCCCGGATGGGCTCCGGCGTGGGCGCTCAGCAAGCGTTTGTGCAACGGATAATCAAATGATGAGCGGCCACACAGGAGGGAGGGATGAGGCGTCTGGGGTCAGGAGCCTGGGTTCCGGGTCCCGCTCTATGGGGTGGCTCTGGCGGACAACAGGTTCTTCACCAGGAACGCTGGGAAAACATCGCTGCCCTGGCCGCTCACGGAGCCTCGCCGGGATGGAGGTGAGCCATTCCTGTGAGGTGATGGTTTTCTCCTCTGCCTGCTCCCTTCTGGACTCTGCAGTCTTTTCCCTGCTGAGGTGAAGATAGCAGGTCACCGTGCAGGCTGGGGCCTGGGGGGCCGTGGCTAGCAGAGCCCCAGGCCCTGAAGCAGAGAATGAGAGAAGCCGGTCCCTCTGCGGGGGCCTCTGTGAGGGAGGCCCTCCCTCCCGCTTAGGGTCTGCGCCCACCCTGCGGCAGGAAGGGCCGTCTCCAGGGCTTGCCCCTGGGAGGAGGTGGGGGGTCTTGAGGAGGGGTTGAAAGTCTCTGGGTTGGGGAGGGGCCCAGTAAGGTACGTGGAGGCTGGGCCCCCAGGGGCGGGGCCCCCGGCTGGGGCAGCTGCACGGCTGGGTGCGGAGGGGAGGCTGGAGGAGTGTCTGTAATGGGAAAGGGCCACGCGGGTCACTCCCGCCCCGAGGTGGCTGACAGGCCGACAGGACTTCTGCTCTGTGGGGCCGAGCGTGGGGCCAGGGGCAGGGCCCGCTGGCAAGACCTTCTGTTCCTCATCGGGCTGCAGAGCTGGGGTCTCTGTCCTCTCCCAGGACCTGACCTGGGGTGCGGGAAAGCAGACCCCACCCTGGTGCTGGGGGGCCCTGCCCTGGGGGGTGGCCCTGGGCTCTGCACCCCCAGCCCTTGTTTGCCCCCAGGTGGCCTGAGTCCTTAGAGCCTGGGCTCAGGCCCCTTCGTGGGTGTTCCCTGTCAGGTCTCAGGGTATGGCTTGGCCCTGGGGCTGCGGGCAAATCCAGGGATCAGGCCCCGGTGTTCCAGCTTCGAACCCCACCCCTAGCTCCCGCCCCAGTGACCTGTGGGCCCCGGACCCCTGTAGGTGGCCGGCCACTCCTCCGTCTCCGACCCCACACACCGCAGCAAGAGCTCTGCCCCTTCCGCTCAGGGTTGGCAGGTCTGTGGGCACAGACCCTCAAACCTTTCAGGGTTTCTCTTCTTCCACATCCAGCACATTTAGGATCCTGGAAGTGCTGGACTTGTGGCTTATTTTAAGACCATCTTTTCTAAAAATAAAGGGAGCCCACATGGTCTTGGGAATCAGAGAGCCCACTGAGCTGCTTGGGCTGTGTGACCTGGGGTGTGTTTACTAACCTCTCTGTGCCTGCATTTCCTCAGCTCTAGTGTAGGGACATCAGCAGCTGAGTCATCAGGCTGTTAATAGTGCAGGAAAAGGCCGCATGGAGGGGTTAATTGTTGGTGTGGCTGTTGCTGGGTACGTGGGAGACAGGTGCAGAAGGGGATCCTGTGGGCCAGGACTCCACAGAAGGTGCCAGAGCCAGCCCTGCAGCCTGCACCGGGCTCCTCGCCAAGGTCCTCCTGCAAGGAGGCAAGCCTCCTGCCCTCCCTGTCTTCCTTGTGCTCAGGACCCTGTCTCCCCAACTTTGGCTTCCCTGGCGTGTTCCCGAGGAGGTCAGTGTGGCTGGCCTGGCCATCTCCTTTCCACTTGGGAGAGCAGGAAGCCTGGAGATGGGAGGCCTGCCCTTCCCGGAGTGGAGAAGGCATGTGTGTGCTGAGTCAAAGCTTTGGAACTAATTTCTTCTCTGTGAGCCTTCTGTTCATCAGGGACCTGGAGCAGTGGTCTTGGGGAGAGGGGGCCCCTGTCTGGGTTTTAGCCTTCCCGTCTGGAGAGTAAAGGGGCTTCTAAGCCCTCCAGGCCTCTTCCAGCTCTGACGCTTCAGGCTCGAATGGGTCTTGCTGGTGCCTTGAGGGCGCTGTGGGTCCTTCCTAAGGGGGAGCAGGCAGGTAAGGTCCCAGGGTGTCAGCCCGCAGGGGTGGGGTCTCCCGCTGGCCTCTAGCTGGACCCTGTTGGGTACGCAGTGGCCGCATTCTGCCCGGTTTCAGGGTAGGCCCCTTTGCTTCCTGGTGGGTGTGCTGCATTTGTGGCACTTTCCCCTGGATGTACCAAGGGTTCAGATGCACAAGGAGAGAGCTGGCCACAGACACCGAGGGACAGAGGTCAAAGGGACTGGCTGGCTTTCCCTAAGGAGGGAGTGGGCAGTGGTTAAGGGCAGGACTTGAGAGCCAGCCCATCCTTATTCAGTGTCACTTCTGTCCTTTCTCAGCTGAGTGGCCCTGGGCAAGTTATTAACCTCTCTGAGCTTCAGTGTCCTTATCTGCCTTAATTTGAATTCCTCTGAAAGCAGAGACTGACTGAAGACTTTGGGCATTTCAGACGAGGGCGTGGGGAGGGGGTGAGATGAAGGGGGAGGAGAGGGGAGTGAGCCGTGTGCTGCTGAGCTGCCTGCTGCTGCGGGCAGTGGGGTCCCCTCTTGCTGGGGACCTTGCAAATTAGCACGCAGGATGCCCTCAGAATTGTCACTCCAAAGGCGACATGTTGAGGCATTGATCCCCTGACTCCCATACTCCTTTGGCAGGGGTTTGTCTCCAGGGGACCCCACTTCTGGATGGTTGGCCCCCTAGCCTTGACTCAGCTTTCACATGGGAAGGCTTCCTCCTTCCATCCCTAGAAGACAGCCTTCCGGCAAGAGGGCTGGGCGGGCTGGGTGTCTGCACGTGTGGACCTGCCCGCCCCAGCAACACTGACACCTGCGGCAGGCTGGGTGCAAGGCGCCAAAACTCCAGTGGCCCTGCCTACTGGGACGGCTCAGCATACGCTGACGAATAGTAAGTGAGAGTTGCCTTCTGTCATCGTTACTGGGGTGATGGCTGTACGTTACTTGGACCTGCCCCTCAGTTCAGTTCAGTTCAGTTCAGTTGCTCAGTCGTGTCTGACTCTTTGCAACCCCATGAACTGCAGCACGCCAGGCCTCCCTGTCCATCACCAACTCCCGGAGTTCACCCAAACCCATGTCCATCCGGTCAGTGATGCCATCCAGCTCTCTCACCCTCTGTCGACCCCTTCTCCTCCTGCCCCCAATCCCTCCCAGCATCAGAGTCTTTTCCAGTGAGTCAACTCTTCGCATGAGGTGGCCAAAGTACTGGAGTTTCAGCTTCAGCATCATTCCTTCCAAAGAAATCCCAGGGCTGATCTCCTTCAGAATGGACTGGTTGGATCTCCTTGCAGTCCAAGGGACTCTCAAGAGTCTTCTCCAACACCACAGTTCAAAAGCATCAATTCTTCCGCGCTCAGCTTTCTTCACAGTCCAACTCTCACATCCACACATGACCACAGGGAAAACCATAGCCTTGACTAGACGGACCTTTGCTGGCAGCAGCCCACAAACCTGATTGTAGTCCAAAGGCCAAATCCAACCTGTAATACATGTTTAATTGGTCCAGAGAGATGTAGAGCTTTTAAAATTAGTTGCCACTCTTACAAATGTGAGTACTATCATATAAAAATTGAGAGTTCCAGTTTTTCTTGAAAAATTGGAAGTTCTGGCTTGATGGGGTGTTCATTCTCATGTGTTGAAACTCAGTCACCCCATCCTACCTCCAATACCCACTCCAGAGTTCTGGTCTGGAGAATCCCAGGGATGGGGGAGCCTGGTGTGCTGCTGTCTATGGGGTTGCACAGAGTTGGACACGACTGAAGCGACTTAGCAGCAGCAGCAGCAGCAGCAGCAGCAGCAGCAGCCTGCCTCCAGTGGTTTCTCTCCTTAGCCCGATGCTAGTGCCTGAATTCCACCACTAGGGTCTGGGGTGTTGCTTCTACTCTGCTTGCACCCTGAGTGGGGTCATCCTTTTAGAGGAGCAGGTGCTGTCCAGGCTGCTGCCCCCTTACTCTGGGGACCCCAACTTGGAATCTCCCAGTTTGTCCCTGCCTGATCCTCATGGGACTCTGTGAGGAGAGGAGGTGGTAGCAGCCTGGATTTGGGTCAAGATGACGCCTCAGGCCTAGGGGTAGAGCAGGTTCTCAGAGGACAGTGGAGCCCAGAGCAGCTAAGCAACCTCAGGCCTGTGTGCTGTCCCCAGAGGCTCCCAGGCCCATTCAGGTGAGTGAGTGCCCCTGCTGCTTTGAGATAACCTCCTGTGTGGTGGGTGACACCTGCTTCAGGGCACATCTCAGCCGCAGGACAGCCTGGTACACAGAGGGTGCTTGCCCCCCCCGGGAGAGATCAAGTTACCCGGTTTGGATGCTAGGCTGAGTCCTGGGGTTGGCGGACCCAGGGATCCTTGGGAGGGAGTCAGGAGAGGCCAGAAGCCTCAGCTCCCTCCTGCCCTCCCGGGAGCTCGGTGAGTGGCTGGTGTACAGAAACCCACAGGGCTTCCCAGAGCCACTGCCCATTTTGAGGAGCAGCCGCCTCACGGGTTGTCTTCTGCTTGGATCTCATAAGGGCCCCTGCAGGCCTCTAAGTACCATGTGTTTTTCCTGATTGTGGTAAAAAATGAAACTAGTTTGGCGCTTGGCTACAACAGGTCCTCTTCAGAAAATAGAGTTAAGAGCAATCAGAAAGACTGATGGGAGAACACGCTGGGATTTTTCTCATTCCCACTCATTTGGCCCTTTCCAAGGTCTCATAGATTAACGTTCAGCACCTGGCAGTTAACCTTAGGTGGTGAGAGCAGTGGGTGGGCTCTTACATAGATGCCCGCCCCTCCCACCCCCCGTCTTGGAACCAGAGAGCTGGTGATGGGAGTGTCCAGAGTCTAACGCCCCAGCGGCTCCACTTGGGGCTGCTCTCTGGGTGTGGGAATGTTCTGTCCTGATCCAAGAATTATTTCTTCTCTTTGCTTGTTACCGGCGCCTAGTATTCTACCGTTAGAGTTCTATGTGGCCTCCTAGAATATTGACTCTGCCCCATTTATTAGCTGGGTGGCCCTGTTCAAATTAATTAACTTCTCTGAGTCCCAATTTTTCTACTGTGAAATGGAGACAAGACTTCCCAGAGTTATTCTGAGAAATAAATGTGAAAGCCACTGGGGGAAAATGAAATTGCTGAGCACGGTGCCCACACAGGGCACTTAAGACCATGGGATCATGCCCGTGTGCTGGGAGCCAGGGGGTCACAGCCACATTTTCAAGGTCGTCAAGCGGACTTGCCCTGTGATAAGCTGGCTGTGAGGATGGTGACCTCAATTTTCAAGAATGATTTTCAGAGAGAACAACAAAGCTGGCTTTTATCTCTTCTTGCAGCCCCTGGCCCCCGGGAAGCTGGCAGAGGGATCGAGCCTTCTGGAACCCTCACCCCCTGAGGCCCAGAGGGTGGTTCCGATAGTGGAATTTAATTCCTTTGTGCCCTTATCAGTTCCCCCAGAAACCTGACTTGGACAAGGCGGCATGGGAGCCAGCCTGGATGTCCAAAATACCAGTGTCTCTTCCACAATCCAGGTTTTTAAATCACAACAGCTTAGCAAGGTTCTTTTAAAAGATCATGTATTGTTTTGTTCAAATTATAAAAGTCGTAATGCTTCCTGGGGATAATTTAGAAAATACGAAAACGTGTAAAGAAAAAAATTAAAACCCCCCACAATGGTCTAAAGGGATACTCTAAACATTTTGGTGAATTTCCATTCAGTCTTTTCCTTCCTCTCTCCCTCATCTCTTCTTTCTTTTTCTTATTTTTGTTACAAAAGAACTGAAACAGAAACAAGACACATGGGAAAATAGAGAAATACCATGGTTTTCATCATCCACCGCCCTCTCCTCCTTCCCTCTTTCCTTTCTTAAGGAAAGTGGTTACAGATAGAATTGGAGACCTTTTTATACATCCCCCTGCGCCACTCCCTGGAGTGGGCTGTGTGCTTCCTTTTCAGGGCGTCTCCTTTTCCCTCCTGTGTGTGTGTATCCGTGGAGGATTGCTGTGTGTGATCCGCGTTTAACAGCAGCAGGGGCACACGACACGTACCTGACCCTCGTTTTGTTCTCTCAACGTTGTTTTTCAGGTCTGTCCCTGTTACAGTCTGTGTGCATACAGTGTGTGTGCTTATTTATTTTAATGATGCGGGTGCATCCTACTGCATGACTTCACCACAGTGCTTTGTCCCTTCTCCTATTGGTGGACTTCATATTGCAGCCAGAAGCATTCGTGAGCTCATGTTCTTGAGCACACATGATCACTTTCTCTGCAGTACAGGCCCAGAAGTGGGATTCCTGAGCCACTGGGTATGTGAACTTTGAAATTCATTCAATTTTTGCCTATTTTTTCTCAAAGTGGTTATATCAGTTAATGAATATTTCTATTTCCTCTCAACCTCAAGCACCTCTTGAAATTGCCAGACTCTAAAATTTCAGCTAATCTGGTAATATGCTCTGATGTGGAATAATTGCATCTCATTGTTTCAATTTTAATTAGTTTTGAATATTAGTGAAATTAAGCAGTGTTTTGTATATGTATGGGACATTAGGGTTTCACCTCTTATGAATCTGGCTATTAAACTATTTGCTTCTAATTGTATTGTGGGAATTGTTGTTGTGGTTGTTTAGTCGCTAAGTCGTGTCTGACCCTTTGACTCCATGAACTGTAGCACGCCAGGCTTCCCTGTCCCTCTGTATCTCCCGGAGCTTGCTCAAACTCATGTCCATTGTGTCAGTGATGCCATCCAACCATCTCATCCTCTGTCGTCCCCTTTTCCTCCTGCCCCCATCCCTCCCAGCATCAGGGTCTTTTCCACTGAGTCGGCTCTTCATAGCAGGTGGCCAAAGTGTTGCAGCTTCAGTTTCAGCAACAGTTCTTTCAGTGAATATTCAGGGGTGATTTCTTTTAGAATTGACTGGCTTGATTTCCTTGCTGTCCAAGGGACTCTCAAGAGTCTTCTCCAGCACTTCAATTCGAAAGCACCAGTTCTTCAGTGCTCAGCCTTCTTCATGGGTCCAACTCTCACATCTGTACACGACTACTGGAAAAATCATAGCTTTGACTTTGTAGGCAAAGTGATATTTCTACTTTTGAATACACTGTCTAGGTTTTTCGTAGCTTTTCTTCCAAGGAGCAAGTGTCTTTTAATTTTGTGGCTACAGTCACTGTCTGCAGTGATTTTGGAGCCCAAGAAAATAATCTGCACTCTTTCCTCTTTTTCTCTATTTGCCTTGAAGGGGTGGGACCAGATGCCATGATCTTTGTTTTCTGAATGTTGAGCTCTAAGCCAGTTTTTCACTCTCCTTTTCACCCTGATCAAGAGGCTGTTTAGTTCCCCTTTTTTTCTGCCATTAGAAAGGTGTCATCTGCATATCTGAGGTTGTTGCTATTTCTCCCAGCAATCTTGATTCCAGCTTTTGATTCATCCAGCCTAGCATTTTGCATGTTGGGGAGTATTTTGTATATTCTTGATACTAATATGTTGGAATATGTACTCTTACATCATGACATTTAAAAAATTTGTTAGTGGTGTCTGACACACAGACACCATGTAAAGTTTTAACGTAATCACATTTATCATCCTTCTCTTTTGATGGTATATGCTCTTGGTATTGTATTTAAGATACCGATCTCTAAACCTTTTTATATTTTTACCTTTATAATTTTACAATTCCTGGATTGCATTTTCTAAATATGTAGGTATAAATACATGCAGAATATCTATATAAATATTCTTATATATACACAGAGATATATATCAAAATCTCTGTATCTTTCTGTGTATCATATAGATTACATGCAGACTCACATATGTTTGTATATATATATTGATAGATACACCATTGCTTCAGCACCCTTTGTTGAACCGTTCACCTTTCCCCACTGATTTGTAAATTCCACTTCTGCTAAAAATCAAGTTTCTATATTAGCTTGGATCTGTTTCAGTTCTTTCTCTTCTGTTCCACTGGTCTATTTATCTCTTTCTGAATAATATCACATTGTTTCAGTGAGGTTAACTTTTTAACAAATCTTTTGCCTGGCACATTCTCTCTCTTTACAGTTTCTTTTAAAAATTATGCCACCGATCCTTTTTTTTAACCTTTCAGTTAAAATTTTTGTATCAGAGTGCCAAGTTCCATAAAAAAAGCATTAAGCTTTTAATTGAAATAGCTTTAATTTTATAGTTTAATATGGGAAAACTTAACGTCTTTGTGATAATGAATCGTCTCATCCATGAACTATACATAAATTTATTTTCATTATTTTTGTATTTGTATATTCTTTGTAATATTTTACATAAGTATATTAAACAGCTGCATAATATTTCTAGCTAGGTTTTGCAGCTACCATGAATGATACTTTTACAAATGACATTCCCCAATGATTTATTTGCTGGATTCTAGAACTATTATTGTTTGCATGCTTTTCCTTTTTTAAAATGTATGTGTGTGCTTATTTATTGATTTGGCTACATCAGGTCTTGGTTTTGGCACACGGGATCTTTTGTTGTGGCTCATGGGCTTCCCGGAGAAGGAAATGGCAACCCACTCCAGTATTCTTGCCTGGAGAATCCCAGGGACAGAGGAGCCTCATGGGCTGCTGTCTATGGGGTTGCACAGAGTCGGACACGACTGAAGCGATTTAGCAGCAGCAGCATGGGCTTCCCTGGTGGCTCAGCTGGTGAAAAATCCGCCTGCAATGCGGGAGACTTGGGTTTGATCCCTGGGTTGGGAAGATCCCCTGGAGAAGGGCAAGGTTACCACTCCAGTATTCTGGCCTGGAGAATCCCACAGACTGTATAGTCCATGGGGTCGCACAGAGTCGGACACGACTGAGCGACTTGCTCTCCCTCTCATGGACTCTCTGGTTTGGCGAGCAGGCTTAGTTGCTCTGTTGCATGCAGGATCTTAGTTCCTCAGCCAGGGATTGAACCCACATCGCCTGCATTGCAAGGCAGATTCTCAGCCACTGGACCACCAGGGAAAGTCCCATGTATGCTTTCCTTGAGTCCAGAATCCCTACTATGTGTGTGTGTTATGAAGAAATTTCTGTGTAAGGATTTTTATTTTCTAATAACAATCATAGTTATCTATTACTTTCTAATCGTTATTCCACTGATTTGTTTATCTTTTATTCTTTCATTGACCGAGACTGCCACAAAAATATTCAATAGCAGCAGTCAAAAGTCATTCTTATCCTCTTCCTATCTTTAATATAAATAATTCTTAAGTTTTAAGAGGTATGATGTTTGCCAAAAAATTTTGGCGGTTGAACTTTACTAGTTACGGAAATTGCCTGGGTGTGCTAATAGTTTTGTAAATTATAAAGTCATGTTTTACTTCAGCAAATACTTTTTTCCCTCTATTTCTTTAAAGATGATTAAATACTTATTCCTCCCCTCTAGTCTTGAATATTATGGTGACTTTCACTGGAAAATTTCCTGATGTTAGAAGATCTTACATTCCTGGGATAACACATATTTGATCATTATATAATGATGGATGTGATCTCTATATTTAACTTAAATTTAAAAAACTCTATTCATAGATAAAATTGGTCTTGCCTTATTTATGTGGTTTTGGTGTTGAAGTTAATGCAGTCCTATGGCATAAACTGGATAGTTTCAGTTGTTGTGTTCAGTGAAATAGGTTTTTGTTTTTAATAAGGTGGAGGGGTATGTTTAGAATCTAGGGAAGATTTGCCTATAAAATATTTGAGCTTGCTGTCCATTTAGTAAGAAGATTTTTGCCTGGAAATACATTCAGCTTAGGTAATGGTTCTTTGTTCATTCAAGTTTTCCATTTTGAGTAAATATTAGTAATTGTTTTCACCAGTTCTCTCTGTTATTATATTTTGAAATTTACTCTCATAAAGTTGTTTATATTGTTTTCTTATGATTGAAAAGCATCCTTACTTCATTTCTAATTTTCTCTCTCCTTCAGTCCCAATATTGTTTTCAGAATTGTTCTTATTTATTTTCAATTTATGTACAGAGAAATGCAACCTTTGTGATGTGTCAGTTTCGACAAATGTAACCATCCTCAAAATCAAGATAGAGAGCAGTTCTATCACCTTCCGAAATTTCCTCATACTGTTGCTTTGTAGTCAGTTACTTTCCATACCTCCAACCTCTGGCAACCATCCTTAGAGTTTTGCCTTTTCTAAAATGCCTGTATCACACAATATGTAGCTTTTTGAGTCTGACTTTTTAAAACTGACTATAATGTATCTGAAATTTATCCACATTATTATATGTCTCTATAGCTTTTTTCTTTGTATTGTTGAATAATACTCCATTTTATACCTATGCCACAGTTTGTTTATACATTTCCAAGTTGTTTCATTGTTTCCAGTGTTTCGGTGATTATGAACACAGTCACTATAAGCAATTATGTACAGAATTTTATGTGTGCCTAAGTTTCATTGTTGTTTAATTGCTAAGTCAAGCCCAACTCTTTTGAGACTCCATGAATTCCTGTCTGTGGGATTTCCCAGGCAAGAATACTAGAGTGGGGTGCCATTTCTTTCTCCAGGGGATCTTCCTGACCCAGGAATTGGACCGGGGTCTCCTGCATTGGCAGGTGGATTCTTTACCCCTGAGCCACAAGGGAAACCCGTAAGTTTCATTACCCTTGGTTAAATACCCAAACCCGGAATTGCACTTTTATAAAAAAGTCAGTCGGCTGCATTTGTCTGGGTCCATTTCCGGACTCTTTTCTGTTCCTTGGCTTTGTATGTTAATTTGCATACTGTCACCCTGTCTTTGCACCATCATATCATCTTGGTTGCTGTAGCTTTATGACAGGTACAGCTGGCCCTTGAACAACACAGGTTTGGACTGCATGGGTTCACTTACATGTAGATTTTTTTTCGCTAAAGATGTACTACAGTACTGCATAATCTGTAGTTGGCTGAAACCATGAATGAGAAACGATACCGTGTGCTGTCAAGTTACATGTGTATTTTCAACGGCAGGGATGGTTGACACCCCTAACCCCCATATTGTTCAGAGTCAATTCTATTAAAATAAGGTAATGGAAGTCCTCTGACTTTGCTGCTATTTTTCAAAATGTTTTGGCTATTTCCTTTGCCTTTCCAAATAAATTTTAGAGAGTTTGTCAATGTTTGTCAATGTCAATCGCAAAAATTTCTGTTGGGATTTCGATTGGGACTACATTGAATCTGTAGATCATTTCAACTCTGAGGCACCAATCATGGAACACAGATTTATTACTCCATTTATTTAGGTCTCCATTTCTTTTCTTTTAGCAGTGTTTTGCAGTTTTCACCATAGAGGCCTGACACATGTTTTATTAACTTTTTTTCTTTATTCTATATTTTTCTTTATTAAATTTATTAATTCCATTTTTTCAGTAAGTTGTCTAAATACATTGTGAATGGTACTGTTTAGAAAATCTGAATTTCTAATATTCGCTGCTAGTATATAGAAATAAAATTGATTTTTTATATTGATCTTTATTCTGGAATCTTGCTAAACTTATTTATTAGTTATAAGAGTTATTTTTATAGATTCCTTGGGGTTTTCTGCATAGGCCTCATGCTGCCTGTGGATAAAGGGATATTTATTTCTTCCTTTGCGATACTTACGCATTTTATTTTCTCTTTTGGCCTTATTGCACTAGTTGGGACTTCCAGTTTCAGTGATTATAAGTGCTGCGCTCAGTTGGATCCAACCCTGCGGCCCCATGGACTGCAGCCCGCCAGGTTCCTCTGTCCGTGGGATTTCCCAGGCAAGAATACTGGAGTGGGTTTGCCATTTCCTCCTCCAGGGGATCTTCCTAACTGATTGATTAAAATTGACAAGGATAGGTATTCTTGCCTTATTTCTTATCTCAGGGGGAAATCATTCCATCTTTCATCATTAAATTTGAGGTTACCTGTAGGTTTTTTGTAGATGTTCTTCATCAGGTTAAGGAAGTTCCCTTAGATTTCTAGTTTGGTGAGATTCAGTCAATTTTTAAAAGTTATTAAAGAGTTATAGGTTGAATTTTGTCAGATGCTTCTTCTGCACCTATTAAGAGGATCTCATGCTTTTGCTTCTTTTCTCTGTTAATATGGTGATTTATTTACATCGATTGCAAAGTTGAACTAACTTTGAGTTCCTAGGATAAAGCCTCACATGATCCTGATGTATTATTGTTTTAAAATATTATTGCAATTGATTTGCTAATATTTCATGATAATTTTTGTATCTATGTTCATGAGAGATATTGGTCTGTAGTTTGCTTATTTATCAGTTAGTCATGTAATGTCTTTGTCTGTGGGGCCCTAAATGGGAAACCTTAAAAAAGAAGGGATAGCTTTGCAGTTTAGAGCTAAGATGGCGCCTGGCGGAAGACATGAGGGCAGCCTAAGTTGTTTGTCAAAACTTTTGATTGGCTCTCTTGATTTCCATGCACGTGGACAGCGCGTGATCACCATAGGCTCCTGTTACAATGAAGGCGCATGACGATTTGACCTTTAATGTGATTGGTGCAACTATAGAAAGTCCCTCGCAAAACCCCCCTGCTTGCCTATATAAACCAAGAGTTTGTGGCAATAAAGCGGAACTGCTGGAACCCCTGTCGCGTCTGATTGTCTCTCGCTCGTCGCGGGGCTGGGTTGGCAGACAGCAGGCTCACCTCTCCTTGGGACCCCTCGGCTTTGGTGAGGGAAGTTCCACTGCCTCTCTCTGCGGAGCGCCCCCCGCATTTGTCAGTTTTGGAATCAAGGTATTGTTGGCCTCACAAAATTCCTTTTCTATGTTCTGAAATACCTTGGGTAGAGTTGTTGTCGTTTCTCCCTTAAGTGTTTGCACAGTGTATAGTTGGGCATTTCCTTCTTTAAATCCAAACTGATGATCTCTAGCTTTTTACTTGGTATATTCAGATAATTTACATTTAATATGATTATTGATACGTTTGGATTTAGGTTCAGCATTTTATTGTTTGTTTTCTGTGTATTTTCTCTACTTTTTCTTCCTCTCTTCTTAGTATCCTGCCTATTTTTGGATTATTTGGATTTTGGGGAGTATATTTCATTTAGATCAATGTATTGGCTCATATTTTTACTGTGGCTCTAAAATTTTTAATTTTTCAAAGTTCTTAGGTTGTTGCATTTAGTCCAGAATTTCACTTGTAATTGGTGAAAGAGATAGGCTATCCTGGGCTTATTTAATCTTGACTGCCTAAATACTGCTTTTTAAAAAGTGTAATTTTGCTATTTTTCATGTTTTTCTAGACATCTATCTATCATTCTTTTAAAATAACTGGTTTTTGTTGTACTGAGCGTCTCTTTTAGTAGTGGTGGTGTTTTTCTCCTAAGCAATAAAGTTCTGTAGAAGGCTTCATTGGTGCCCCTAGAAAATGACTTTATTTCCTATTTGCCACCCGAGCGTGCCCACCTCCCAGCTTCTGTGTGCCCTGGTACTGGTTTCACCTGAAGCCTTCGAAGGACTGCCGTTGGGCTCTGGAGCCACCTGCTGGTATAGAGAGCTAGACACGCCTGAAGTTTGCATCCCTTCCAGCCTCAGCTGCCGGGCCGGCTTGTACAGGAGTGCAAAGTCTCAAGTCTTGCCCCAAGACACAACAGCGCTTCTACTTCCTTACCTTACTGCCCCACTTCCTTACTGGATTCTTCTGGGATACTTTCTTAATAGAGGAATCTTCTTTCTTTTACTTTTTTTGAGTTTAGTCCTCTTCTCAAGTTGTTTTCATCTCTTATTTTTTGTGTAAATAAGTTTATCAAGAATTGTACTGAGTTTATCTCACAACTTATGGACGTAAAATTGTTTCATTTATCCCTAAGTCTCTTAATTATTTTGAGATTTACACTAACACATGAGTTAATTTAGGAATAACATTTTAAAGTTTTTGATATTTTTGTCCTAAATGTCTTTTAATTGTCAATTTCTAATTTAATTTCATCGGGTTCTGTATTGTTGATATTTGAATCTCTGAAATTGGTTGAGACTTCTGTTTCGTTCCACAATAAGGCTGACTACTTATAAATATCCCTCATTTTCTGGAAAAGTATGTTTTCTTTTGTTGACTGCATATATATACACATGTAAAGATACATCTATCAGGTCATGCTTTCACAGCATTGTAAAATCCCTCTATATCCTGAGTTATTTCTGTCTGCAGAGTCAGGTTCCGATGCGTGAGTCGGGATGCCTGCTCTGGTGGTGGAGTTCTCAGTTTCTTTCTGCCAAGCTGTCAGTTCTGCTCTATGTACTTTGAGGTTGTGTTGCTGTCAGGTACGTAAGATTTATGACTGTTATATCCTTTTACATAATTACACAGTATTTTTTATTGCTACGAATGTTTTTTGTTTTGTTACATTTTATCTGCCTCAAAAATGATTATTCTTGTTCTGTTTTTGTTCCATTTCTCTATTTTTGGCTTTTCTGAGTTGTTTATATTAGTGTGCCTCTTGTAGTAAGAGCCATATCACTAGATTAAGAGGATTAAAATCTGCCAGACTCTGTCTTATAATTGGTAATTTAAATCTCTTTATGATGAATATTGATATGATATATTGGGATTTATTTTTGCTATCTAATTTGTTATGTTTTCTTTGCTTCTCTAAATCCCCTTTCTGATTTACATTTGGTTACTAAACCTTTCATTGTTTTCCTCTGTTGATTTGGAAATTTTATATATATATATTAGATTTTATTTGTATTTTTAAAGTGATTATCCTTATTTTTTCTTCAGCACATTTTTGAATTTTGAATTGCCTAAAATTCCAAAATGCAAAATAAAACAATCATCAGTATTTTTACCACCGGAAGTTAATCACTTAACATCTTGGCATATTTGCACATGGGAAATAATTTTAACTTTTATAAAAATGAAGCAAATTTATTATAAAGACTTAAGATGGGAATATACTATGAAGAAAGTAAAAAATCCAAGTCCTAGTCCTTATAGGTATAGTGACAGATTTTAAAAAAATTGAAATATGCTTGACATACAGTATTATGTTAGTTTCAGGTATACTATACAGTGACTTGACATCTTCACAAAAAGCCTAGTAACTAGCTGTCCCCATATGAAGTTATTATGATATTATTGACTCTATTTCTTATGCTGCATATGACATCCTCATGGCTCATTTATTTTATAACTCCAGGTTTGCACCACTTATTCCCCTTCACTGACTTTTGTCCCTTGACTTCTCCTCTCTGGCAACCACCCGTTTGTTCTCTGTATCTGTGAGTGTGTATTTGTTTTGTTTCATTGCTTGTTTGTTTTGTTTTATTGCTTGTTTTGTTTTTTATACTCCACATATAACTGAGATCACATGGCATTTTTTTTTCCTGTCTGACTTCACTTAGCCTAATCGCTTAGGCTCTAGATCCTTCACTCAGCTCTAGATCCTTCCATATTGTTGCAAATGGCAAGATTTCAGTTTTTAAATTCTGAGTAGCATTCCATTGTATATATTATTGTGCTATCTCTTCTTTATCCATTCATCATTGATGGTCACTTAAAATGCTTCCATATCTTGAATATTGTTAATAATTCTACAATAAAAATTAGCGTGCATATATCTCTTTGAATATGTGTTCTTTTTTTCTTGGAGTAAATATCCAGTAGTGAAATGGCTGAATTATGTGGTTGTTCTATTTTTTGTTTTTTAAGTAACCTCCATACTGTTTTCCACATTGGTTGCACCAGTTGACAGCCTCACGAACAGCGCATGGGTGGTCCCTTTTCTCCACATCCTTGCCATCCTTGTCAATTGTGAGCTTTTTGATGATAGCCATCTGACAGGTGTGACAAGATGTCTCACTGTGGTTTAATTTGCATTGCCTGATGATTAGTGATGTTGAACATTTGTTCATTATCTGTTGGCTATCTATATCTTCTTTGGAAAAATGTCTATTTAGGTCCTCTGACCAGGGTTTTTTTTTTGTTTTTTTTTAATGTTGAGTTGTATGAGTTATTTGCATATTTTAGGCATTAACTCCTTAGATCTATCATTTGCAAATGTGCTTTGTTGGTAGTTTCCTTCTCTGCACCAAAGCTTTTCAGTCTGATGTGGTCACATTTGTCTATTTTCATTTTTGTTTTTGTTGTCTGAGGAGGCAGATCTAAACACATATTGCCGAGACTGCTGTCAAAAAGTATGCCTGTGTTTCTTCTAGGAAATTTATGGTTTCAGGACTTACATTTAAGCCTTTAATCTGTTTTGAGTTTACTTTTGTGTGTGGTATGGGAAAGTAGTCCAGTGGAGTGTTTTTGGCATGCATCTGTCTAGCTTTCTCAACATTGTTTATGGAAGAGGCTCTTCCTCCCACTGTATATTCTTGTCTCCTTGTCATATATTAGGTGACCATATAAACATGGATTTCAATTCAGTTCAGTCGCTCAGTCGTGTCCAGCTCTTTGCGACCCCATGGACTGCAGCACTCCAGGCCTCCCTGTCCATTACCAACTCCTGGAGCTTGCTCAAACTTGTTCATTGCGTTGGTGATGCCATCCAGCCATCTCATCCTCTGTCGTCCCCTTCTCCTCCTGCCCCCAATCCCTCCCAGCATCAGGGTCTTTTCCAATGAGTCAGCTCTTTGCATCAGGTGGCTAAAGTATTGGAGCTTGAGCTTCAGCTTCAACCTCAGTCCTTCCAAAAAACACCCAGGGCTGATCTCCTTTAGGATGGACTGGTTGGATCTCCTTGTAGTGCAAGGGACTCTCAAGATTCTTCCCCAACAACATAGTTCGAAAGCATCCATTCTTCAGCTCTCAGCTTTCTGTATGGTCCAACTCTCACATCCATACATGATCACTGGAAAGACCGTGGCTTTGACTAGATGGTTTATGGGCGCTCGGTTCTGTTCCATTGACCTGTGTGTCTGTTTTTGTGCCAGTACCGTACTCTTTTGATTACTGTAGCTTTGCAGCATAATTTGAAATCAGGGATCATGATACCTCCAGATTTCTTCTTCTTTCTCAAGATTATTTTGATTATTTGGAGTCTTTTGTAGTTTCATACAGATTTTGGAATTATTTGTCTTAGTTTTGTGAAATGCATGCATTTGATAATTTGAGAAGGATTGTATTGAATCTGTAGATTGCCTGGAGTAATGTAGTCATTTTAACAATATTGATTCTTCCCATTCATAAGCACAGTATATCTTTCCATTTGTTTGTGATATCTTCAATATCTTATAGTTTTCAGAGTACAAATCTTTTACCCCTTTAGTTAGATTTATTTCTGGGTATTTTATTCAGTTATGAATGAGGTTGTTCATAACTTCTGTTTCTGATAGTTCATTTTTAATGTGTAGAAATGCAATAGAGTAATTTTATATCCTGAAACTTTACTGAATTCATTTATTAATTCCAATAGATTTTTTAGATAACATGTTTAGAATTTCGTATATATGATTTCATGTCATCTGCAAACAAGGACAGTTTCACTTCTTCCTTTTCAGTTTGAATTCCTTTTCTTTTTCTTGTGTGATTGAAGTGGGTAGGACTTCCAATACTGTGTTGAATAAAAGTAGATAAAAAGAGAAAAGACGTTCTTATTCTGTCCCTGATCTCAGAGAAAATGCTTTCAGATTTTCCCTGCTGAGTTTTATGTTGACTATGGGTTTGTAATATGTGACCTTTATTATGTTAAAGTTTGTTCCTTATATACCAACTGTTTTTTAAATCATAAATGGATATTGAATTTTGTTGCAAGTATTTTCTGCATCTACTGAGATAATTATATATATGACTTTTGTTCTTCAACTAACCAATGTGGTGTATCATTGATTTGTATCACTGTGTTAAATCCTACTTGATCATGGTGTTTGATCCTTTTAATATATTGTCAGGTTGAATTTGCTAATATTTTATTGAGAATTTTTACATCTATGCTCATCAGTGATATTGGCTTGTAATTTCATTTTTTGTTGTGTCTTTGTCTAGTTTTGGTATCAGGATGATGCTGACTTCATAGAATAAGTTCAGAAACATTCCTTTCTCTTTAAATTCTGGGATAATTTGAGAAGGGGTAGTGTTAAATCTTTAAATGCTTTGTAGAGTTCATTTATGAAGACATCTGGTTCTGAGCTTTTGTATATTGGGAGTTAAAAAAAAAATTACTGATTCAATTTTGTTACTGGTAGTCAGTTTATATTCTCTTTTTCTTGCTGATTCAGTCTTGAAGGTTGTACATTCTTAGGGATCATCCATTTCTTTCAAGTTGTCTATTTCATAGCTGCTTGTGGTAATCTCTTATGATCTATATTTCTCCATTTCTGATTTTATTTATTTGGTCCTCTCTTTTTCTTTTTTCTTGATGACTCTGGTTAAAGTTTTATCATTGTTTTCTATTCTTTTCAAAGAACCAGCTCTTAGTTTCATTGATCTTTTCTATTTAAATATCCTTTTCCTTCTTCTTGTTCCCATATTTATTCTTTCTTTATACTAATTCTGAGTTTTGTTTGTTCCCTTTTCTGTTCTAGTTCCTTTAGGTGTAAGTTTAGACTGTGTATTTGATATTTCTTGTTTCCCGAGGTAGGCTTGTATTACTATAAACTTCCCTCTTAGGATTGCTTCTGCATCCCATTGATTTCTGAACCATTGTGTTTATGTTTTCATTTGTTTCCAGGTATTTTTAGATTTACTCAGTGACCAATTTGTTTTTTAGTAGCATGTTGTTTAGCCTCTACATGTTTGTGTTATTTTTGCAGAGATTTCTAGTCTCATACAACATGGCCAAAAATGGTGCTTGCTATAATTTCAATTTTTAAAAAATTATTGAGACTTGTTTTGTGGCCTAACATGTGCTCTATCATGGAGAATGTTCAATGTACACTTGAAAAGATTGTGTTCTGCTGATTTTGGGTGGAATGATCTACATTTGTTATCTCATTTAATATAATATGTGATTTATGGCCAGTGTTTCCTGATTGATTTTCTGTCTGGATGATCTGTCCATTGATGAAAGTGGGATGTTAAAATCCCATATTACCATTGCATTACTGTCAATTTCTCCCACTGTTTAATATCTACTGTGTGTAGGTGCTCCTATATTGGGTGCATATGTACTTATAATTGTTGTATCTTCTCGTTGGATTCATCCTTTTATCATTATGAAATGTCCTTATGTATCTCTTGTTGCAGTCTTTGTTTCATAATCTATTTTGTAAGATACAAATATTGCTACTGGCTTTCTTTTCATTTTCATTTGTTTGAAATGCTTGTTATATACCTTCACTTTCCATCTGAGTGTCTTTAGATCTGAAGCGACTCTCTTGTAGGTAGTATGTACATGGGTCTTGCCTTTGTATCCATTCAGCCACTCTGCCTTTTGACTGGAGAATTTAGTCCATTTATATTTAAAGTAGTTATTGATAGATACATACTTATTGCTGTGCTTCCCCAGTGGCTCAGTGGTAAAGAATCCTCCTCCCAAAGCAGGAGACATGGGTTTGACTCCTTGGTTGGGAAGATACTCTGGAGGAGGAAATGGTAACCCACTCCAATGTTCTTGCCTGGGAAATCACATGGACAGAAGAGCCTGATGGACTGCAGTCCATGGGGTTGCAAAAGACTCAGATATAATTTAGTGACTAAACAAAAACATCGCAGTACTTACTACCATTTTGTTAATTGTTGTCTAATTGTTTTGTATTTCTTTTTTGTTCATTTCTTCTTCTTTTGGTCTCTCTTCTTGTAATTTGATGAATATCTTTAGTGTTATATTTAGATTCCATTCTCTTTGTGTGTGTGTGTCTATTATATTTTGGTTTGTGGCTACCGTGAGGTTCACATAAAATTGTGTGTATGTGATTAATTGACGTTGATGATCTTTTATTTCAAACACATTGTAATGATCCTATTGTTTTACTCCCCCCTCCAATGTTTAATGTTTTTTATGTCATATTTTATACCTTTTTTGTTTTGTGTATCCCTTAACTACTTATTGTGCATAGAGATGCTTGTGTTATTTCTGCCCTTTAATCTTCCTACTGTCTTTATAAGTGGTTGATCTGCTATCTTTACTATACGGTTGCTTCTACCAATGAGAGTTTTCTTTTTATATTTTTCATATATACATAGTTGTGGCCTTTTCTTTTCCACTTAGAGAAGTCCTTTTAGCATTTCTTGTAAAGCTGGTTAAATGGTGCTGAATTCTTTTAGCTTTTGCTATTTCTCTTTTAAATCTGAATTATAACCTTTCCAAATAGAGTATTCTTGGTTGTAGGGTTCATTTTTTCCCTTCATTGCTTTGACTATATTAAGCACTCCCGTCTGGCCTGCAAAGTTTCTGCTGAAATGTCTGTGATAGTTTTATGGAAGTTCCCTTGTATTTACTAATTGCTTTTCTTTTGCTGTTTTTAATATTCCCTATATCTTTAATTTTTGCCATTTAAATTGTACTGTGTCTTGGTGTGACCTCTTTGCTGCTGCTGCTGCTAAGTCACTTCAGTCGTGTCCGACTCTGTGCGACCCCATAGACGGCAGCCCACCAGGCTCCCCCATCCCTGGGATTCCCAGGTGAGAACACTGGAGTGGGTTGCCATTGACCTCTTTGGGGCCACCTTATTTGAGATTCTCTGTGCTTCCTAAACCTGGATGTCTATTTCCTTTTCCAGCTTAGAGAAGTTTTCAGCTATTATTTCTTCGAATAAATTCTCTTCCCTTCTTTCTCTTTTCCTTCTGGAACCCTCATAATGTAAATGCTAATACACTTGATGTTAGTCCAGAGTGCCGGGAGCCAGCACGAGGGGTCCCGCCCATGGCAAAGGTCATGAGGTTAAGCGGTCCAACAGGCAAAGGCGAGTCCAGCCTTAAGGGAGCCTCGCTGGAATTTCTCGAGCATCTACCCCCAAAACCAGAGTCTGCCTGCTGTACTGTATTATGCTTTTCGCTTAATGCTTCTGACATTAACAGGGGCTGTCCCCCACCACCTTCTTCTAAAAAGGAATTAACTTAGCTCCAGTTAATAAGTCTCCTGGGTGTAAAAAAAATGTCTCGGCTTAAACCCCTCTGATAACTTTCCAACTTACCTGGCTGGTCTGTCTGGATTTTTACAACTACGCATGTGATTGTTTATGGCCCCCCAACCTCGAGAGGCACAAAGCTTAAAACATCTTAAAGATATAGAGCCCTTTTCTAAAAAGCTAAAAATTGTATTGGTGATGGGTTTCACTGTTGAGTCAATGACTGCTGCCAGGCCTCCATATTCTTTATCTTTTAGGCACCTGGAGGATATTAATCAATGTAATTGGAATATAGAAAAAGGAATATAGTAGTTTTGATGTTAGCAACACTAGACTTTTGAGTTAGTGAACTTTCTCTTTGTTATAAATCACTGTACTCCTCTTTCCTTGTTATACATTGTTGTGTCCTTGCTATATAAGAATGTAACCTTAATTAGTGCCTTCTGAGAGTGGCACCAGACTTTAGTAAGAACAATGCTTTTAAGGCAAATAAGTTTTCTGGTTGATGGACCCTTATCAGAAAAGCGCCATAAAATGCTAATAGGCCTCCTGGCCAGAAGATGGTGTAAATCACCTAAGACTTGTGTATACAGCTAGCTATGCAGAGAGAAAGCCTGGTCTCGATAAAAGTCAGGGCTGCTGACCCTGCATAACTTTGTATTATCCATTGATCTCTATGTACAACCAAAGGTATAGAAAGCTTTCCTAGAAAATAAAAGATGGACCAGTCACTGGAAAGACTGGTTCCCCCTGTGTGATCTTTTCTCCTTTTCTGGCTGAATTCCCATCTGGAGCGTGGAGGCTCGCCATGTCTACTCACTTGCCCTGGCTGCTAAGACCCATGCAAGAGGGAGCCCAAGGCAGGGCACCCTCCGCTATTCAAGCGAGTGCCAGTGGCCTACATAGGTGGTGCAATTTTCTTGTCTTAAAACTTTATTAGCTTTCCACGTAAACCAAGTTATTCAGCCTCTTCTCCACTAATTTTCCTACTACACTATTCTTTCCTAATCTCTCTTTTCTAATTAAATAGTCCTTTCTAAGACGCTGACTCCGTCTCCACTTCGAATTCCCTGGATCCACCGGGGCTAGACCCCAGCACCAGAGGTCTTTTAAACTATTCTTATCTGGACTGGTTCAAAATTGTGAAAGGAGTATGTCAAGGCTGTATATTGTCATCCTGCTCATTTAACTTATATGCAGAATACATCATACGAAATGCTGGGCTGGATGAAACACAAGCTGGAATCAAGATTGCTGGGAGATATATCAATAACCTCAGGCAGATGACACCACTTTAATGGCAGAAAGTGAAAAGGAACTAAACAGCTTCTTGATGAAGGTGAAGGAGGAGAGTGAAAAAGTTGGTTTAAAACTCAACATTCAAAAGACAAAGATCATGGCATCTGGTCCTATCACTTCATGGCAAATAGATGGGGGAAAAGTGAAAACAATGTCAGGTTTCATCTTTTTGGGCTCCAAAAGCACTGTGGATGGTGACTGCAGCCATGAAATTAAAAGACTCTTGCTCCTTGGAAGAATACCTATGACAATCCTAGATAGTGTATTAAAAAGCAGAGACATCACTTTGTTGGCAAAGGTCCATCTAGTCAAAGCTATGGTTTTTCCAGCAGTCAAATATGGATGTGAGAGTTGGACTATAAAGGAAGCTGAGTGCTGAAGAATTGATTCTTTTGAACTGTGGTGTTGGAGAAGACTCTTGAGAGTTCCTTGGACTGAAAGGAGATCCAACCAGTCCATCCTAAAGGAAATCAGTCCTGAATATTCATTAGAAGGACTGATGCTGAAGCTGAAACTGCAATACTTCGGCCACCTGATGTGAAGAGCTGAATCATTAGAAAAGACCCTAATGCTGGGAAAGATTGAGGGCAAGAGGAGAAGGGGGTGACAGAGGATGAGATGGTTGTATAGCATCACTGACTCAATAGACATGAGTTTGAGCAAACTCAGGGAGATAGTCAAGGACAGGGAAACCTGGTGTGCAGCAGTTCATGGTGTCGCAAAGAGTCAGATATGACTTAACGACTGAACAACAACAATAACATCTTAAAAAATTCTTTTTCCTGTTCAGCTTGGGGCATTTCCGTTACTTTTTCTTCTAGATCACCAATCCATTCCTCTCTGTTATCTAATCTACAATTGATTCCTTTTAGTGTATTTTAAATTTCAGATATTGTATTCTTACGCTTTGCTTGGTTCTCTTTCATATTTTCTCTTTGTTGAAATTCTTGCTCTGTTCATTCTGAGTTTGGTGAGTATCTTTATGATCACTGCCTTTAACTTTTCATTGTATCAATTCCTTATCTCCATTTTGTTGGGTTGTTCTCCTGAGCTTATGTCTTATTCCTTTGTTTAGAACGTGTTTTGAACTGTGGTGTTGGAGAAGACTCTTGAGAGTCCCTTGCAGTGCATGGACATCCAACCAGTCCATCCTAAAGGAGATCAGTCCTGGGTGTTCACTGGAAAGATTGATGTTGAAGCTGAAACTCCAATACTTTGGCCACCTGATGTGAAGAGCTGACTCACTGGAAAAGACCCTGATGCTGGGAGGGATAGCGGGCAGGAGGAGAAGGGGACGACAGAGGATGAGATGGTTGGATGGCATCACCGACTCAATGGACATGGGTTTGGGTAAACTCTGGGAGCTGGTGATGAACAGGGAGGCCTGGCGTGCTGTGATTCATGGGGTCACAAAGAGTCGGACACGACTGAGCGACTGAACTGAACTGAGAACGTGTTTCTCTGTCCCCTCACTTTACCAGTTCTTTCTATTTCCACGTGTTAGGTTGGTTCTGCTTTCTGACATAGGAGAAGCGGCCTTATGTAGGACATGTCCTGTGGAGCCAGGAGCGTGTGCCCTCTTGTCACCAGCGCTGTGCTTTAGGATTCCCTGCTATGTGGGCTGCTCCTTCTGTGTGGCAGGGCTGATTACTGTGGGCACGCTGGTGTGCAAGGAAGGGCCATGGATTGGCTGACTACAAGGCTGTGCCTCGTGTGGTGACTGTGGGCCCACTGTGGCTACCTACACAGTTGGTTGCGTGACCCACGGGGATGTAGGGTTGGTGCTGGCCCGCTGGTGGGCAGGGCTGGTTCCCTGGAGCTAATGGGCTAGAGATCGGATTCCAAAATGCTTGCCAGTCCTGATGTTATTCTGGTAGAATAATCTCCCCAAATGGCTGCTGCCAGTGTTTCTGTCCCCAGGAGCAGTCCCAGTTGCCGCCTGCCTCTTGGATGCTCTCCAGTATCAACAAGGGTGTGACCCAGAGTGTTTTCAAACCACCGCCTCTGTACTGGGTCTCAGAGTGTGAAAGATTCTGAATGCATTCCTTGAGAGTGGATCCCTGTTTGCTACAGTCATCTGGCTCTCTGGTGCGCAGGCCCTGTGTTTTATTGTATTGCTCAGTCTCTCAGTCGCGTCCAACTCTTTGTGACCTCACGTACTGCAGCACGCCAGGCTTCCCTATCCATCACCAACTCCTGGAGCTTGCCCAAACTCATGCCCTTCAAGTCAGTGATGTCATCCAACTATCTCATCCTCTGTCGTCCCCTTCTCCTCCTGCCTTCAATCTTTCCCAGCATCAGGGTCTTTTCTAATGAGTCCACTCTTTGCATCAGTTGGCCAAAGTATTGGAGTTTCAGCTTCAACATCAGTCCTTTCAATGAACACTCAGGACTGATCTCCTTTAGGATGGACTGGTTGGATCTCCTTGCAGTCCAAGGGACTCTCAAGAGTCTTCCCCAACAGCACAGTTCAAGGCATCAATTCCCCGATGCTCAGTTTTCTTTATGGATACTCTCACATCCATACATGACCACTAGAAAAACCATAGCTTTGACTAGAGGGACCTTTGTTGGCAAAGTAATGTCTCTGCTTTAGGTATTCTTCCAAGGAGCACTTAAAAGCATTTAAAAGTGCCTTTTAATTTTATGGCTGCTGTCACCATCCACAGTGATTTTCAGTTCAGTTCAGTCACTCAGTCGTGTCCGACTCTTTGCGACCCCATGAATCGCAGCACGCCAGGCCTCCCTGTCCATCACCAACTCCCAGAGTTCACCCAAACTCATGTCCTTCGAGTCAGTGATGCCATCCAGCTATCTCATCCTCTGTCGCCCCTTCTCCTGCCCCTAATCCCTCCCAGCATCAGAGTCTTTTCCAATGAGTCAGCACTTTGCATGAGGTGGCCAAAGTATTGGAGTTTCAGCTTTAGCATCATTCCTTCCAAAGAAATCCCAGGGCTGATCTCCTTCAGAATGGACTGGTTGGACCTCCTTGCAGTCCAAGGGACTCTCAAGAGTCTTCTCCAACACCACAGTTCAAAAGCATCAATTCTTCGGCACTCAGCCTTCTTCACAGTCCAACTCTCACATCCATACATGACCACTGGAAAAACCATAGCCTTGACTAGATGGACCGTAGTTGGCAAAGTAATGTCTCTGCTTTTCAATATGCTATCTAGGTTGGTCATAACTTTCCTTCTGAGGAGTAAGTGTCTTTTAATTTCATGGCTGCAGTTACCATCTGCAGTGATTCTGGAGCCCCCCAAAATAAAGTCTGACACTGTTTCCACTGTTTCCCCACCTGTTTGTCATGAAGCGATGGGACTGGAGGCCAGGATCTTAGTTTTTTGAACGTTGAGTTTTAAACCAGCTTTTCACTCTCCTCTTCCGCTTTTGTCAAGAGGCTCTTTAGTTCTTTTTCATTTTCTGCCATAAGGGTGGTGTCATCAGCATGTCTGAGGTTATCGATATTTC
The DNA here is from genome assembly GCF_001704415.2 of Capra hircus. Lineage (NCBI taxonomy): Eukaryota > Metazoa > Chordata > Mammalia > Artiodactyla > Bovidae > Capra > Capra hircus. Next base: position 2,501,815 of record NC_030825.1, on the reverse strand, counting down.
TCCCGGCGGTCTTGATTCCAGCTTGTGCTACTTCCAGTCCGGCATTTTGCATGAGGTACTCTGCATATAGGTTAAATAAACATACAGCCTTGAACACAAGCCCTGCTTGCCTTCAAAGCTAGAAGTTCTGGGGACTCCTCTTAGTGTAGACCCCTGCCCCCACCACTGCTGTGGAGCCTAAAGTGGGGCTCAGACCTCTCACTGTTTGGGGAGGTTCTCTGTGACTCTGATAGCTTTCCTGTTTGTAGGTAGCCAATCCAGGGGTATGGGCCTTGACTATATCTCCACCCCATCCCTGTCTCATTATGGTTCCTTCTTTATGTTTTCAGTTGTGGAAAATCTTTTCTGCTAGTGTTTAGTTCATTGTCACAGACAAGTTTCTCTGTATGTAATCATAATTTTGGTTTGTTTGCGGGAGGGGGTGAGTTCAGTATCTTCCTATTCTGCCATCTTGGTGATCTCTAGTGACCTTTATAAAAATATGACTATCTCCAGATGTTCTTTTAAAATATACAATACTATATTGAGTTGGCCAAAAAGTTCATTTGTTGTTTTCTGTAAAATGTTATGGAAAACTCTGAATGAACTTTCTGGGGAACCCAATATTTAATGTTACTAGAACTTAAAACAGAAGGCAATGGCACCCCACTCCAGTACTCTTGCCTGGAAAATCCCATGGATGGAGGAGCCTGGTGGGCTGCAGTCCATGGGGTTGCTCAGAGTTGGACACGACTGAGTGACTTCACTTTCACTTTACACTTTCATGCATTGGAGAAGGAAATGGCAACCCACTCCAGTGTTCTTGCCTGGAGAATCCCGGGGACAGGGGAGCCTGGTGGGCTGCCGTCTATGGGGTCACACAGAGTTGGACACGACTGAAGCGACTTAGCAGCAGCAGCAGAACTTAAAACATAACCGAAGCAAAACTGAAGGAATTGTGAACTTCAGACATTAAAAAAGATAAAATTATTTCCTAGAAGATCCTTCAAAAATAGAAAAGAAAGATTTTGAAAAATTTCAGAGTTGATAATCATTTTTTTAAAAAAAAGGTATGTTTAAAATTTTGAGTTTGTTTCAAAGTTTCGAGTTCAGTTTGGTGACTCTCTTCTTTGAAAGATGACACATTGATGGATTTCCCTCTTGTCTCCTTAGAGTTGTCAGTTGTAGTATGACTTTTACCTTGAAAAGAGAATGAAAGTGGCTCAGTCATGTCTAACTCTCTGCGACTCTAGGGACTACACAGACCATGGAATTCTCCAGGTCAGAATACTGGAGTGGGTAGCCCTTCCTCTCCTCCAGGGGGTCTTCCCAACCCAGGGATCGAACCCACGTCTCCCACATTGCAGGCAGATTCTTCACCAGCTGAGCCACAAGGGAAGCCCAAGAATACTGGAGTGGGTGGCCTATCCCTTCTCCAGCAGATCTTCCCGATCCAGGAATGGAACTGGGGTCCTGCATTGCAGGCAGATTCTATACCAACTGAGCTATGAGGGGAGCTTTTTACATTATCCAGTTTTAATTAAAGTCATAATTTGTTCTGCTACCGTAATTCCCTTGATTGGCTGCCCTTTGTTCTAGGTATAGACGGGTTCTCTGCTCAGCCCTAGTTCTTTTACTCCAATCTGTAAATTCCTGAGTTTATAATTATTATTGCTGTTGTTATTGTTTTCTATAAATTGAAAGGATTTAATTACGAATAGTTACTTTTTCCCCCTAAAAAGTCCATATGGTCTGTATTTTCTTCAGGGCTTGATGTTTCAGAATGGCTGCTTCTTGCCTTTACAGAAATAAGCTGGCTGAGTGTCAGATTCTAGGTTCACTTTTTCTTTTGGAACTCTGAGATGTGAATACCTTTTATTCTGGCTCTGAATGTTGCTGCAGAGGAGCCAGAATCTGGGCAGATTTTCCCATTGTGTATTTTGCTCTTTCTGCTGAGATGCGTCAGGATTTCTCTCTTAACTTTGAAGTTTTATAATTTAATTAGGATGTGATATGTCTCTGTGTTGAGGTTTTCATATCAAAATTTGCTAACGTACATTATGCTCTTTTAAAAATTTTTCTCAGGTTCAGTTATTTTTTATACAGGGAAAATGTCACGCATTATATCTTTGAATACATGTTTTGTTCCATACGTTGTGTTTTGTATTATTTGTTGTGTTTTCTTCTTTAGGAATTCCAATTATACCTGACAAATTGTCTCTTTTTTATAGTCAGTTTGTCTTCCTAATAACTCTCTTTGTTTTTTAAAATACATATTCATTTTAATCACCCTCAATCTTTCCTCTAGTTCTGTAATTATATTATCAGCAGTATCTATTCTATTCCTCTGTAATAATACTTATGGGTTCTAATTTTGTGTTCTAATATCTATTTCCATCTCATTCTATATTTTTATCATCTCATCTTTTGATTTTAACTTTACCTGATCCAAGTTTCTATTAAGTCTCCTCTCATTTCAAGCGACCGTGGGCTTGCTCTTCGGGCCCGTCTCTAGATTAGGCTTCTCTGGGGTCTTGGGCTGTGTTCTCACGCCTTGCCTTCTCTTTTGTGTTTCCATGGCTCCTGAGCTGAGGCATTTTATCTTGGTCAGGCACAGCATCTTCTCTGCTCTGATCACTGTACCTGAGACCCGTGGGTTTTCCCCTTTAGCTGCAAACGGTATCCGCATCTTTCCTTTCCACCCACTGTCTGAGGTGACGGCGTGGCAGGTGAGGGCATCTCTGGATAATAGTCAGGCTTTGTCAGAATAGCTGGGCTCTGCTCGCCCTTCTGTGGTGCTTATAGAACAGTCTGGGGTTTACTGCACCTGACCAATCAGTGGAACACTTCATGCTGCCCAGGAATCCTGTGCATCCTGACCTTGGGCCATTTCCCTGAGCAAACTGCGTGGCGAGATGCACGGCCTGAGCCCTGGGGCCACCCCTAGGTGCAGTGCGGTAGGTCTCCACTTTCGTCTGGCATCACCGTGCTGAGTGGAGCCTTCCCATGGACCAGATCCAGACCTTCCCCTCCCCTGTCAGCTGGTTTAGAGGTCGCACCCCATGCCCAGTGAGTTCATAGGTGTGAGTCGAGGGAGGTGCGCTGACTCAGTGTCAGACTGTGACGGTCGTGTTTGGCTCACCACTTTGTACAGCTTGCCTGTGTTTAATACCCTTTTGTGTCTGACCCTGGATGCCCGCAGCATGATGTGTGGCTAGTACCCAACTTGCCTGACTTGCTGCCTCAGAGAACACCCAGTGTGGTTAGGCAGCTTGTGTGGCAGTCACCCGATGCTCCCTGATCAGAGGCCGAGTTTCTGCATGGCTCACGTTGCAGGAGCTGATTTTTGAATAAAGGGTGTTTGTTTGCAGCAGACAGCATGGCTCGTTGCACACCTTAGGAGCCTGTGCTGTAGCTCCTGGTGGGACTGTGCTGCTGTGAAATACCACGGATACAGCTGGCATCCTGGGATCTGCTGAACCAACTGGCAGAGACGACTGCCCCATCTCCTGGGACTCTGGCAGAGCATTCTCCTACTCCAGATCCTACTTAAAAATCACTTGTCAAGTGGACCAGAGCAGCATTCTGAGTGCAGCACATGCTGCTTCAGAACCTGAAAAGGCTTTCCGAGCACGGTGCTTATGTTAGTGGTTGAAGGCGTGAGGTGTGCAAACGTACCTGAGACCGCTGGGCCAGTGTGACGGACCCTGGGATCTTGGTGGTTTATCTTCCGTCTTCTTCAGGACAGCTGTGGACTATCGTGATGTTTTGTGAGATGTCCAGATGTTCAAGGTTCCCTTGGACTGTAGTGTGACGGAGAACAGGAGAACTGACCCGGCCTTTGGGGAAAGACTGTGGATGTGCGCTGTCATCTGCCCAGTTCAGTCGCTCAGTCATGTCCGGCTCTGTGAGCCCATGTCGTCTACCCACCCCAGGTGAATGAATGGGATCCTGGCTCTTCTTCCTGATGGGGATTAATAAAACCCCCACAATATTATAAAGTAATTAGCCTCCAATTAAAAGTAAAAATATTCAACAAATTTATTAGCTCAGTATCTGCATTCTACAGAGCAGAGGCTCTGTTGCTCTGTTCTCGATAAAGACAAAGATTTGGCACAGAAACTGTAATTGGGGTGAAACTCAGGTAAGTCTGAAGTGGTTCATCACCATGATTCACTGTGGATTGTGCAAGTTCTGGGGGACGCAGCGGGCCCCCAACTTTTGCATTCTTAAAGTTTTTGAGAATAGCACTCATTTCTGCCTTTGCCCCCAGGATGTGGTATTGTTTTTGGTTGGTTGAGGGGATCAGGGATAATTTCAGGGCCTGGCATTTGGCCTTTCCTACCTTGCTAGCTGCTAAACACGTCCGTCTGATTACTCATTCAGAAGGCTGAGGAAATGACCACTTGGTGGATCTATGGACCCACCACAAGAAAGATTCCATTTATTGAAACTCCAATACTTTGGTCACCTGATATGAAGAGCTGGCTCATTGGAAAAGACCCTGATGCTGGGAAAGATTGAAGGCAATGGGAGAAGGGGGCGGCAGAAGATGAGATGGCTAGTTAGCATCACTGACTCGATGGACATGAATTTGAGCAAACTCCAGGAGATAGTGGAAGACAGAGGAGCCTGGTGTGCTACAGTCCATGAGGTCACAGAGTTGGACACGACTTAGCGGCCTAACAACAGCAACACTTTACTCTACTGAGGGATGGGAGTGGCCGTGCCCCAGTACTAAAGTCAGCTCAGATTATGTCCAGCAGTGCCCTAAAGAGGCGGCTTTTCCCCTTCCCCAGTGCCCTGTCACCCAGAACTGGAGTAACGCTATTGTTTAAACTTCCTATGGCATTTCATTGCAGCATTCCTCAGTTGACGGGTTCTGGGTTTCCTAATTCCCCAGCTGACGGGTTCTGGGTTTCCTAATTCCTCAGCTGACGGGTTCTGGGTTTCCTAATTCCTCAGCTGACGGGTTCTGGGTTTCCTAATTCCCCAGCTGACGGGTTCTGGGTTTCCTAATTCCTCAGCTGACAGGTTCTGGGTTTCCTAATTCCTCAGTTGACGGGTTCTGGGTTTGAGAACTGCTGCAGCACTGGGCTGCCCGTTGGTGTGATTTAACTCTATTTTCTGCCCATTTTCATCCTTTTTTGCCCAATACCTTTGTCAGCCACCTATATGTCTTTTTCCTATGATGGTCTATTGGGAATCACCACAAGTTCTTGTAGGTCAAAGCCAGCTGGTTGCCATCCTAACCTCGCTTTCCACCTTGCCTCTGATAATTGAATGTTACTGTACGCTCTCCTGTTCTCAAATCCTTCTGTCCTCGGTGACTCTGTGGTGCCAAAGCCATTAAAAGATCCATCATCAGCCTCACTTTCAGAAGCCTTACTGAATTTCTTAATGAAGCTTGTACCTCCCCACCTACCCCAACCCCTCTTTCCTTGCTCCTTAGTGAAGGCAGTTACCTATGGATTTTCTAAACAGATGTGGTCATATGGTGAGAACTCAGATCTTATCGACAGACAGATCCATTCCAACTTGCCCACTTCTCTGAGATCAAAGATCTGAAGCCCTTGTTTAACAAGGCTGCTCTTATATTTTCATATTACATTTAAGATGAGAATTTTTTTCTCAAGATTCTAGAGGCCATTCCAGAAGTTACTAAGACTGGCTCTCAGAACCTGATGAAGTATCAAAACCTCATCCAGCTTCATATTCTGTGTCCCTTCCCCACCTACCCTTGGTTCAGCACCATTGGGGTCCCCTTTCAGGTAAGCTTTTCTGGTTCCTGTGGGCTCTCATAGGTCAGGTCCTTCTCCTCTGTTGGTGAATAATTCCCTTTCCAAGCAGGGTCTGCTTGGGTTATTGTTCTAGTGCCTAGAAGGGGACGAGGGAATATGTCTTGAGGAGGGAAGATGTTGTCTTGCAAAGGTTTGTGACCATGGGGTCTCTGAATAGAGTTCAGATAAGAGGATCTTCCATCTTCCTGAAAGTGGACTATTGAAGGCAGAGGGTCCAGGGGACTCCAAGAGTTCACTGTTCTGAAGTATCCACTCAGACGTCTCTATCCCAGGTCTTGGGGGTCCAGTTATTTTCTATCTAGGCCTTGATTTTGGCTTAGGAGGCCTCAGTCCTCTCTGGAGATTTGCCACTCCTACAGTCAGGTCCTGGGTCACACCTTAAGCGTGGTCTGCTTTCCAGCGAGGAAGGATGATCTGTCTGGACAGTGCCAGAGGCCTTCCGCTGCCATGCCATGCCTCACCCTGGGTAATTAACCAGCTGGTCTCTCTTCAGTGCACCCGTAGCATTTAGCAGCATCCAACCAACTGTACAGATCTTATAATTGCTACATTCTATAGCGTGCACACACATGCACACGCACTCACGCACGCACGCACACACACACACACTCACACACACAGATACGGGGCTTCCCAGGTGATGCTAGTGGTAAAGAACCCACCTACCAGTGCAGGAGACATGAGAGATGTGAGTTCGATCCCTGTGTTGGGAGCATTCCCTGCCTGGAGGAGGGCATGGCAACCGAGCCCAGGATTCTTGCCTGGAGAATCCCACGGACAGAGGAGCCTGGCAGGCTACAGTCCATGGGGTTGCAAAGAGTCGGACACAACTGAAGCGACTTAGCCCCCACACGCTATGTATCTCAGATTCTACACCCATCAGTGCCCTAATGAGGCCCTTTCCACCTAATGGCAGTTAGGTGGACCTTTTCCCAGCAGTCCTTCCTCGGTCAAGGGTGCGGCTCCGGCTTGCGGGCTTCGACAGTGGTGCTCAGGCGCTACTCTGGCATGCGGGCTCCCGCGGGGGTGCTCAGGCGCACCCTGCCTCCTCTGCGGTCTTCTTAGTCATCACCACCCCCTCGTGGCTTCGGCCACTGGAAGTCTGCCACTTTGTGTGTGCGTGACAATCGACTGCCACTTTATGGTCACAGTTCCTCTCTTGTCCTTGCAATGTTTTTGAAGACAGCTGTATATTTTCTAACTATTTGAATTATATTTTGCCTATCACAATGGCATGTGTTTGAAGCAGGTCAGGTTTCAAACAGGAATTTACAACTCAATCCTGAGTGAAGACCCAGCCAGTCTACATTTTAAAGTAGTTGCTGTCTCTTAAGTACATAAGTTTTAATCATGCTTTTTTGGTTATGTGGCTTTGCTGATATACGATGGTTGATTTATTATATTTTTGAAAATCTACACTGTGTCAGACATAGTGCTATGTACTTTACAAAGATCGTTTCATTTAATCCCAGCCCCATATAATCTTCACTTTATTTTCCAGACAAGAAAATGGAAATGCAAAAGGTAAGCAAGAAAATAGCAGACAATGAGTGGAGACAAGGTTAGCCTGGACCCTGTGACCCCTCAGGACAGTGGACACTATCCACTGTCTCCCTTTCATTCAGCCACCTATTCATTCCAATACCCAGTGATCAGCTCAGTGCCTGATATTTTCAACTGTGTTGGTGATTCACTGCCAGGATAGTGGAGCCCTGGAATTTGTGAGAATTTCTGTAAGTTGGCTGAGGAGCCAGGAGATGCCTTTCATCCCATGGACACTTGTGCAAATTAATTTAATGCTCCCTCTCTCAAGCCCGGGGAGTGCTTTGGTGGAGTTCAGTCAGTGTTTGCATTGAGTCATAACAAGGCTTGTATTTGATTTTCAGCAAATATTGACTGAGGTCCCACAGAGAGCTCTCAGGGAGAAATTAGAGGGGACTACCTCCTAATAATAGGATTTGTATACATAATTTTTCAAGTGAGACTCACGAACCTGGAGCTATTGGGGATAGAGTGCCGACACAGTGGTGGAACTTGTAACCCCTTGGAGAGGAGATTTTTCCCTGCAACGATTTGGCAAAGGAGTGCTTGCCAAGCACCTCACCTTGTTACCAGTGGGTGGTGGAGCAGGCTGGAAGGACCATGGTTTTACACGGGAGGAAGCCGAAGCCCAGAAGTAATTCATCCTTCACCCAAAGCCCCAGAGAGAGTGCTTGCCTCCGTGTCACTGGTCTCTTGGTCAGTGGCTCTTTTGAGTGTCCTGAGAATATAAGCTTGACTATAAGGGGATTCCTAGCCTGGGGCCAGCCTGTCTTCAGGGAGGCGGGTGGGGCTCTGGGGCAGGCCAGGGCAGTGCTGGGCTGCAGCTAGAGCCTAAGGCTTGTTTCAGGAACGGGAGTGAGTGCAGGCCTGCCAGGGCTCAGGGTGTCGGCTGGTTGGCTTTGGGGGAGGACTGAGAATGCAGTTCCATCTCCAGTTTCTAGAGTAGACTGTGGGGGTCAATACAGGTTTTGAGGTTTATTGATGTGTGGTCTTTAAAGAGAGGGATCAGTTTCCTCAACTGGATGGAGACTTTCCTTTTGGGCATGTGGAAGAGGTGCCTTTGAGACAGGTTGGGACCTGGGACCCTTTGAGGCAATGCTTGCATCTTGACAAATGTCACCTCAAGTCAAAAAATACAAAGAAACTCTAAAGGGCTAAAAATAACTGTGCATGTGCAGTTGGGCAAATTCTGGACAATAAATTACAAAAAGACCAATCCTGCAGCCACCCCCCTCCCTGCCCGCAGCCCCCCCTCCCCCCACCCAACTGCCACTTCTGGAGAGCTGGGGGCAAAACCAGGGTGTCTGCCCATGACCCTTGCATGCAACACCACCAAAGCAAACCACTTAAACCACCCCCCCTGGTCTGACCCTTGACTCATCTACACTTACCCCGTATAAGGAACCAGCTCATACCTTCTCAGAGAGTGAGCAAGGGAAACTTTTCTTCTTCCTGTGGCCCATGAGACCCAGGGAAGCCTTGCCTGAATTTCTGACTGGCTTCTTATCAATTCCTATTGGTAAGGGAAGACCAAGAACCCTGATCGGTATCTCTTTTGCTCATGTCTAGGTACAATGGCACCCCACTCCAGTACTCTTGCCTGGAAATTCCCATGGACGGGGAAGCCTGGCAGGCTGCAGTCCAGGGGGTCTCTAAGAATCGGACACGACTGAATAACTTCACTTTCACTTTTCACTTTCATGCATTGGAGAAGGAAATAGCAACCCACTCCAGTGTTCTTGCCTGGAGAATCCCAGAGACGGGGGAGCCTGGTGGGCTGCCGTCTATGGGGTCGCACAGAGTTGGACACGACTGAAGCGACTTAGCAGCTGCAGCAGGTACCCATTCCTCAGTAGGTCAGGATAATCCTGAACCCTAACTTCACTCATGGCCTGGGTGAGAGCCTCCTGGGGCTGGTCCAGAGATGGCTATGCTGATGGGTGTCCTGGAATGGCGCTTTGTGACAAGGCCCGGGCTAAGCTTTGACCAGCTAAGCATGGCTGGTCCTAGTATAAAGCGAGCATGTTGCAGAGACATGGCAGTGGACAGGTGGCAGGCTGAAAGGATTCAAAAACCAGGCAGGCCTGGGCATAACCTTACTCTGCCACTCACTAGCTCTGTGAGTTTGGGCGAGTTCCTTAACTTCTCTGAGTCTCCATCTCTTTAATTATAGAAGGAGCACATAATAGAGTTGGTTTCATAGTGTAGCTGCAAAGATAAACTGGAAGAATAAATGTGAAATTCTCACCCTCAAGTCCAACACAGAAGAAGTGCCCAATAAACATCAGTGGCTTGAATTGCTATTTTCACTCGCGGGCTTCTCTAAGGTTGGATATCATGGTGGGACAATCACATCTTCCCTCTTGCTTGTCCAAGAGGGGGCACTCTCTCTCTGTGGATTCTGCCATCTCTTTGCTGGGGACATCTCAGGAGAGAAGGGCTCTTAAAATAGTACCTGGGAGAGTCTCCATTGGTTTGGCCACTTCCCTTTCACTGTCATGGAGCAGACCTCTCTGAATAAGCGCTTACCCCTCAGGCATGCTGCCTGCTTTATTGTTTGTGGATGCCGTCTTTTTCTCACTAGTTGTCATTATAAGATGCTTAAAGGGGGCATGAACCGGGAAGTGTTGCAGACCATTGTCAATGACTGTGTTCATACCCTGTGACACCTGCTGCCTATGACTGTGTAGCCATGATCCAGGCATTTCAGAGGTCACACAGGGAACAGACATGGTGGGGCTTACTGGGTTCTTAGGTCAAACTAATTTACCCAGGGGTCATCCACAAGAGCTTCCCTGTGGCTCAGCTGGTAAAGAATCTGCCTGCAATGCGGGAGATCTGAGTTCAGTCCCTGGGTTGGGAAGATCCCCTGGAGAAAGGCAAGGCTACCCACTCCAGTATTCTGGCCTGGAGAATTCCGTGGGCTGTATAGTCCATGGGGTCGCCAAGAGTCGGACACAACTGAGCGACTTTCACTCACATCTGTGGGTAAGCATGACAAACAAAAGGCTTCTGGAGCTGGAGGAAAGGCAGCGGAGGAGATCACCAGCCGTTGGCCGCCACTCTGTGGCAGAGCACTGGCCACGTCTGAGAAGCTAGCTCACCTGGGACTTGACTCTAAAGCCAAGAGATGACACAGTTCAGCATGGATCTCTGGGGCTAAGTCAAACAATGGGCCACCCCTCGATCATGTGGAAGATACGGGGTCAGATCTGGTTTCTTATATAAGACTCCCTGAAAAAGCTGACTTGGGTCTTGGTAATGACTGTGTGTCCAGGACTGGACCATAATGCACTGCAGCTGTGGTTTGCCATGTCAGAGATTTTTAAGGAAGTGGGGGGTGGGCTGTGGTGGGGGTGGCGGGGCTTCTGCCATAAGACATGTTGTACCTCTGGACCAAGAGGCGATGGGTTATCTCTGTTGTCCTGTCTGACCGTGGCCACATTAGCAGGCTCCGATTTGGAGAGGCTGGGTGTTGAGAAGGTTGGAGAGGAAGAGGCCAGCTGTGCGTGCTGAAGATACTCCCCAAACCTCCCTGGGAGTTTTGTGGAATCCATCTTTAGATGCTCAGGGAGGACCAGAACCTTGGGGATTCCAGCCCAGCTGCAGTTGAGTGTCCACAGGGGAAGCCCAGTTTCCAGAGGCATCAGGACTGGCACACAGAGATTGGTACCAGACTATCTTCAGTGGGGTGTCCCACTGAGAGCATCTGTGCAGTATCTCAGGAGGTGGTGGACACAGGCTTTGTCCTTGACTGGGCCCTCTGACTTGGCCGCATTCTGTGTTTGGTCACCTGGCACTGGGGCATTTTGAAACAGCCCCGGTGGAAAACAGCAGCCCAGAGCTTGGAGGCCGAGGGGCGTCAGATCCAGCTGCCCCCAGTGTACTGAGAGAACGGTCAGCCAGCCTGGGGTGGGAGGGGGGAGGGAGAGAACTGAGGTCCATGGGATAGCTGAGCAGGCTTCTGTGAAGGCCCACATGCCTATGTTTGATCCTGTCTAGGGGACCTATGTCCCTCATCCCTCCAGGGTCAAGGCTGGTCCTCATGGCTCCTTCTTTCCAAGGTTAACTGCTTTGGAGACAAGCATTTCTTGGAGTCTGAGGGAGAAGGTGCTATCAACAGAGATGGACCCTCTCACTGAAGGGTGTGCCAGGATGATATTTTCAGAGTATGCATTCAGAAAATGTGTTAAGTCAAAGAAGGATGAGTAGAGATCAGATACACAGAAAAACTTCTCATCCTGTGTGCAGATTCTGAGTTCATGAGGAGAAGAGAGGTGTCTCTAAGGCAGGGGGATAGCTCTGGCAAGTCACACCCCCGCCCCATCCCCACCATCAAGTATGGGGGTGAGTCTGTGTTTTGCAAGAGAGCTCTTCAGCTATGGCCACAAGGTTCACTGAAAATAGGAGTTGCTCTGTAACGCTTGTTTAAAGGAAATTAAATGAATGTGTGAGTGAATGAATGAATCTGAGATTATGTAATCCATTTATTCCACAAAAACAGACTGAATGTTAAGGGTAGCATCCAAGTCCCTATGCCAAAGGGGTCCAGGGCATGAATCTCCCACACGCTCTTCGGTCCTGCTGCAGCTGCCTTTCTGGAACTGGCAGAGTAACTGAGGAGCTCTCTGCAGTCTAAAGGGGCCTGCATGCACTTACTCTGTTGCTACTTTCTTGGGCTGACAACTGTTTTCTTACTTTGGGTAAACTCCCTGGCTGAAATTGCTGCCAGCAGGTGGTTGCAGCCATCTCCGACATAGAACCAGCATAAATGAGGACAGAGTTGCTGCCTGGAAAGGGACAGGACTGAAGTGTGTGTCTGGAGAAGGATGGCCTGGCTAAGATGGGCTCTCCAGGGAGGGCCATTGTCTGTCCTTAGGAAACGTGAACTATAAACCCGAGGGTGCAGGGTCAGGCTTCAGGGCAAGGCTTGCTGCTTCGTACTGCCCCGGCCTTCCTAAACTTCTCATGGAACTGCAGGGTTGCTTGGAGGCCTCTTGGAAGTTAAAATGGAGCCTTACAGAGCTTGTTGTGATCATTTAAAGCTAGGCGGCCATGTGGGGTCTAATTCCACACTTCATGTAATAAATGAAACTGTCTACCATTTACTGAGCACTGATGGTAAGGTAGGCTGAGAACTTTGCATGCTTAATTCCTTCAGTGACCCTATGACAGACACTGCTACTAGGTCCATTGTTATAGATGAGGAAGCTGAGGCCTAGGGAGGTTCAGGAGTGGCAGAGCCAGAGATCTTCAATCCATGCCTGTGGATCCCAGAGTTGTGAGCAGAACCTGGACATTCTGCTCTTGAGGAGCCTGCTTTCCCTCCCCTCCCCTCCACGCACTAGTGGAAGAGGCCAGAGATGTGGCAGGATCAACATGGGACTCCAGAATACTGGGATGTTCACACCACGTGTAGACAGGGAGTTTCAGGTCACTGCGCCCAGCCTTCTGCAGGTTTGCAGTCTTGTTCAGAGTGGGGATTCTTCTTGTGCCTTGCCTTCCCACCCTGAACCTCAGTGGGGTTCTCAAAGCAGCATATGAGCAGGGCAGCAGATCCTGGGGAGCCCCAGTTACAAGCCCCCGCCCCCCCCCCCCCCCCGCCCCGGCCAGAATCTCCAGTGGTGCAGCCAAGGAGTCAGCCATTTTACAAGCTCCTCGGTGGGGGAAGAGTCACAATGTACTTATGTGACTAAGTCCTAGCTATCAAGGATTTATGAAGAGTGCCTGTAAGTCAAGGAGAGAGAGACAGTTCAGTAAGAAAATGGGCAAAAGAATTGAACAGATACTTCACAAAAGAAGATGTGTGAATGGCCAATCAGTACAAAAACAGATGTTCAGCATCATCAGCTGTCAGAGAAATGCTAAATTAGATAACAGTGAGATGTAACTTCACACCACCAGAATGGCTAAAGCTGAAAAGACTGACAATAATAAGTGCTGGTGAAGAGGCAGAGGCACTGGGCTCATAGATTGCGCGTGGAAACATGCAGCCATTTTGGAAAACTATTGGGCCTTGTCCCATAAAACTGAGCATCTACCCACCTTCTGAGCCATCATTTCCACTCTGGCTATATATCAAGAAATATGGATGGCTTATGTGCACCAAAAAGACAGAAATATGAATGTTCATTGAAGTTTTATTCATGATAAACCAAACTGGAAAATCACACAGGTGCTTATCAATAGGTGCACAGATAAGCAAATTGAGTCCAGCCACACAGTGAAGTACAACTCAGCAGTAAAATAGGAAACTGGTTGTGTGTGCATCAGCGCAGACAGATCTCACAGACATTACCCTGTGCAAAAAAGAGAAGAAGCCATTTAAATGCAATTACCTGGAGGAGGAAATGGCAACCCACTCCAGTATTCTCGCCTGGAGAATCCCCATGGACAGAGGAGTCTGGCAGGCTACAGTCCATGGGGTCTCAAAGAGCCGGACATGACTGAGCGACGAAGCACGAACACGAATGCAATTAAAAAACTAATCGACGGCGATAAAAGAATAATGGTTACTTTGGCAGGAAGCTGGATGGAACTTCAGGGTACTAGAAATGTTCTATAGCTTAATCTGAATTGTGGTGACACAGTGTATGCATTGAGTTGGACACTTGAAATACTTTATGTCTATTATACCTCAAAAAAAATTTAACAAAATCCTAGTGGGAGAAGGATTGGGTCTTCCTGTGGCCTCTCTGTAATGAACGGGAGTCACCCCACCCCGTGGATGCCCCCAGTCCCACTCACGCCTCTGGAGCTCTCCTCTACCATCCTGGTGTGTGCCAGCAGCCCTCTCCCCATTCCCTGGCCAGAACCCCGCAGGTCCTTGGTTTCAGCTATTGGTCTGGCAGCGTGGCCTGTGGCATCAGTCTGATAGTAGGAGGGAACTCTGGCCCCAACCACTGTCCAGGGGACTCCAAAAACCTGGAGCTTCCTGTATGGAGGCCTCTCTGCCTGGGGTGATGCTGGCGCAGTCTGCCAGGCTCCGGGCTCCTCATCACAATACTCAGAGGGAAAGTCATTGGCCTGGTGTTTATTTCTCTTCTTCTGCAGACCGGTTGAGTCCAGACCCTTGGGCCAGCGCATGGCCCTCTGGAGTCACGTTACACTCCTTCCAGCAGGTCGCAAGTAGCAGTGAGAGCATTTGGCCAGGTTCCCAAGCCTTCCAGGGCCATGGGTCATTCTTATCCTCGCGGCAGGGGTCTGCAAGCCATCTGAGCCCTTCAGAACCAGGACTCATCCTGATGTAGCACCCAGCCTGTACTTTCTTGACTTCAGCCTCCTGAGCTCCTGTGAGGGGTGGTCAGGATAGGAATAAGCGCATCCATCTTCGCACAAGGAAACTGAGGCCCAGGGGGGATGATCCAATGTCATATAGCTGTTTAGTGGCAGAGACGGGACCAGGCACGATCTCTAATCCTAGAGGGGGCACCCTGCTGACCTCCTCCCTCCCCATTCTGCAGGCTGGGGCAGCCTGTCTCCTGCAAGAGCACAGCCTGTAGATCTCTCCAGTCAGGAAGGAAGGTTCCCCCATGGTCTACCCACCTGATCATCCCTGTTGCTAAATGGAGGGGCCAGCAGAGATGGAACTAGCCTCTCAGTGGAGCCTCAGAATCAAAGAGAACTTTCAGAAGGAGCAGGAGGGCATGTCAGACCCAGAACAAATCTGATTTTCTCCTCTTTGAGAAATCTTGCAACTCTGGCTCTGGCTGTCACCCAGGGAGTGAGGAGGACAGAGCGCCTGGAGGAGTTGGTCAGGGCACTCTTCCCCACAGGGCCTGCTCAGTCCCCGAGGGCCAGCCCTGCCGTTCCTTCCTCCCTGGAGCACCCAGTGGAGGAAATGCTTTCCCATATATCCATGCGATTTCAGGACATGTAGAAGGTGGTTCTTGCCCCCAGTTTACAGGCGGGAAAACTGAGGCTGCAGAGACTTGCAAGGCCCCCCATGGGGTTCCTGCTTAGGATTCCCTGTTGCTTCCCTTTAGGGCTGATGGAAAGGAGGCCGAGGCGTTTTCTCGCTCCCGCCAAGCTTGGGTAGAGGCGGCCCAGCAGTGCTGCTCATCCCCTGTGCCCTGGGGTCCCCCTTGCCTCCCTGGGCCCTGAGCTGGGAGCCCAGCTGAGGTCCTCAGGTCTCCATGTGTGGCACTGGGTTGGGGAGTGGAGAGTGTTCCTCTCTTCCTGTGTGGATGAAGGTGGGGTGAAGCTTGGGTAAGTGACTCTGCCTCCTGATATGGGACCCAATGGGGAAAGGCAGCCCTGGGACAGTAGGCCTGAGGGGTGACCTTGAATCTGGCCTGAGCCCACAGCCCTGCCCTGTGAGAAGTCTGCACAAAGCGCCTTCCCTCCTCAGGGCTCTCTGACCTCAGCAGTACCTGCTTCTTTGCCTGGGCCCCTCTAACTCCCAAAGACTCAATCTGCTGCAGACCCACAGGGCCTCGCTGGGGGCCTGTCAGAGGCTGCCCTGGGTGGAAACTATCTAAGGCATCCAGGTCCCCCCGTCTCAGATGCATACGTGTAGTGTGTGCTCAGAAATATTCATGGAGAGAAGAAGGCACGAAGATTCATTGAAAACACAGCGAGTGCCTTGTGTTTATCCTGATCGTCGGTTTTAATCTCTGCTCCTTAGGAGTTGGTTATTTTCCCCATTTTTCAAAAGGAGAAACCGAGGCTCAGCAAGGTTAAGTGGCTTGGCCAAAGTCATCACTGGTAGGTGAGGAAACCAAGACAAAAGCAGCTGTGCCCCTGCTCCATGAGCTGGAGCTGGGCCTGTCACTCAGAGCTCGGCCATTTCGTCTCTGGGCCACTCGCTATCAGGCAACGGGCATTTGTCATTTCTGTCCATTCCTCCTTTGGGGTCCCCCTGTCTGCTCCTCCTCACTGGACACTAGTCCTGGCCTTGGGCACACATGGGAGAGAACAGATACTTCCTGCCCTCATAGAGGCTACGTTTTAATGAGGGAAGAGGGCATGAACAAGGAATAAGATACCTAAGAAAGGTAATTCAGATGCTGGGGTATACCTTGAAAGAAATGAGATTCATATGATGGAGAATAGTGGTGTTTTTGTGGTGGTGATGATGGTGGTGGGGCTAGTGTAGATGAGGAAGTTAGGACAGGCCTCTCTGAGAAGGTGACATTTCAGCTGAGACCTTCTTGATAGGAAGAGGCTTGGAAAAAGAGTTCCAAGAAGATAGAACAGCACTTGCAGAGGACCTGGGTGCACCTGAGCCTGGAGATTTTGCAGCACAGAAAGACCAATATGGCGGGGCCATGGGACTGAGGGAGACGAGGGGGAGGGGGGCTGCAGCAGAAAGGGAGTAGGAATCAGGTTACCCTGGGCCTTTCGTTAAGTCATGTGCAGAGGGTAGATTTTATTCTCCTTATGGTAGAAATCCACTGGAGCATTTTAAGCAGTGGGGAGGTACGGTTTGTTTGTCTCTATAGAACATCGTCCTGGCTACTGTGTGGGAATGCCTTGGAGGGGGCACTGGGAATGGGCTCTTGCAGTAGCCTCGATCGTGGTTGCTGTGGCCTCAGAAAGCGACAAGGGTGACAGGGAGCCCGGGATGACAGTGGTGCTCTTGGAGAAAAGAGGACAGATCCTTGTCTCTCTTTTTGCAGCTTTCCTTCCCCTCCTATTTTTCTTCCCTCCCAGCACCACTTCTGTCTGTCTCCACACCCCTTCCCCACACGGTCATCGAGAACCAGCCACAGGGAGCCCGCCCCGACTGTGACTTTAACATCACACCCTTACCAAACAGGGGATTGCTGCAGCACAGCTCCCCCACTAGCTGTGTAGCATGTTGTCGGAGGGAGACACTATTGAAGTCACAATGGTGAAGCTCTGGTAATAACCTCCTCAATCAGCAATCAAGGTCCTGGGCTCAATTTGGGTAGCAGCTTTCTGTGGTAGTTTAATTCATTGTACACCAATTTCAGTTGTGCATTAATTACATGCAGCTGAATAGCAATTAACTAATCACCATGTCACTCCTTTCCTGTTAGGAACAACCTCATTAATTCCAGTCTGCAAGGCTGCTGGTGTCTTTTTGCCACCCCTCTGCACCCTCCCGCTCTCTTTTTGGCTGCTCTTGACTTATAATCAAATATGAAGTTCATGCATTTTTAAATAAGTTCTCGGCTGTTTTTGCCACTGAAAAATTCATGGCATTACTCAGCCCCTTTAAATAATGTTTATTCATTATGCATTTCTTGTCTAAGTTTGGTGCTGTCTGCTGATACACCGACAAGCTGTTGGCGCTGTCTTGAGGGGTGCTGGGGGCCCGTCTGGGCCATCCTGGGCGATGCAGGAAGGTCTTCCCTAGAGGCGCTGGTGGCTCCTGGCAGGCCTGGCAGCTGGGTGAACGGCCTTTCCCTCCTTGGGCTCTCACTGAGGCCAGTCTGCCTTGTGCTCTGCTTTGCAGACACGTTTGTCGTCACCCACTTCCGTGCTCCTGCTTGTGCCCCCCCACCCCCCGTTAGTCGCCTTCCTCCATTTCTGCTCGACGGTGGGCATGGCCTTCAGGCCCCACTTAAAAGCAGCTTCTTCCATACGCCCTCTCCACCACACAGTTCTCCCATCCAGACTCTTTGTCTTCTTCCCTGGTGTGTGCGTCGTCGTTGTTGCACTTTTCACACTCCTGTCCACAATCTGCATTTTCATCCAGTGCTCATGTCCAGGCTCTGGAGGGAGCCCCATCTGTGATCAGAGTTGCTGCAGCATCCGGGGCCGTTACTTTACTTGCTTTGAATGACTCCTTGTGGGGCAGCCCTGCAGGAGTTCTTATTTCATTTCAGAGATGAAACTCAGGAGAGAAAGGCTTGTGCAAAGTCGTGACAAGTAAGTGGACACAGGAGGACAGGAGCGCGGGCCCCTGATTTCCGGTAACAGAAGCTATTGCGCAGCATCCCTGGAGGGCCACTCCTTTTGAGAAAGGAGACCCCTGCCAGAGGGCAAGGGACTTGCTCTTGTTTCCATTCAGTCAGTCAGCTCTGACTTCCAAATATATCTGAATATTCCCACTTCTCACCCCACCCCTGCCAGGCCCTGATGTTGGCTGCTCCTTCTGTTCCGGTTTTTACTTCGTCAGTTCCATGTCTTCATTTGGCTTCGGCTTAAATGCTACCTCCTCCAAGAAGCCCTCCCTCACCTCTTCACCTAAAGGGCTCTGCAGTCGCTCTGCTCCACATCAAGGGTTGTGATTGGCTTTGAAGTTGGGTGAACCTGAGTGTTCCTTTTCTCCCATATGACCTCAGTAGGCCCCTTAATTCTAGCCTCAGTTTCCTCATATGTAAAATGGGTATAGTATCTGCTTCCTGACCATGTGGCTAGAAAGTCGGGTAACTGTGGCAAGTGCCAAGCCCTTAGGATGGGCTCCTAAGGGCTGGTTTCCTTTCCTGCCTCCCATGAACATCCTCTTCACCAGGAAGTACCAGTGCGCTGAAGCTGACCGGGCCCTCACCCCATCCCCTCCCAAACTGTGCTCAGTGCTGGCTAGTGTCATCCAGAAGAGGTGTACTGATTCAGACACACTGTCACCCACATTTGCCCTCTAAGCTATGTCCGAGGGACTGCCCTGGGGGTCCTTAAAATATGTGTCCTTTGACCTTCCCCTGATTCGCACCGAACTCTCAGTCCCACCCTAATCTGTTCCTGACACCACTCCAGCCCCATAACACTTCAGCGCTAAGGGAGATCTCAGCCACCGTCTGTCCAGCCCCTTCTGCAGGCTGTCCTGACCTGCACACGGGGTCCTTCACGACCTGCGCCCGCCAGCCCAGCCTCCTGTGCCGTAAACGCATCCTCTGCCATCACCTGGCTCCTGTCCTGTGCCATCCCTCACGCTCACACCTTGATCGCCCTGACTCCTCTGGTGGGGTGCCCTTCCCTCCCTCTCTGAAAGCTCCCAGCTGCTCTTTGCTGCACTGTCCAGCAGGGACTCACAGGCCCCCTGTGGCCCAGGTCTGGCCAACCAGTGAGATGGGCCTGTGACTCGAGGCAGGTCATTCGGAGACCGTGTGTCTTGCTGGATTTTCCCAGAAGCAGACCCAGAGGTGGGAAAGCTGGTGTTGGAGCTGTGGGAAGGGCTGGTGGGGAAGACGGGCAGGGAGCCTGTGCAGGCAGAGAGGCCAGGAAGCAGGTTGTTGCTGTGGGTGACTAGGGCTCAGTCCTGAACGGCCCTGGGAGATGCTGCGGAACAGGCCTCAAAGCGGTCCTGTCTGAAGGGCAGGGAGGCTGGGTGTTTACCGACCCGCTCCTGGGCATTACTGGGTAAAGGCTGCTCCCGGGCACATCCAATGCAGGGTGCCTCTGCTCTGTTCTGCGGGGGTGCTGGGCTCGCCCTCCCTGGGACCAGAGGTTGCCCTTGGGCTGAGATGCGGGGACTGGCATGGGCTGGCCGGTGGTGCGAAGCAAGGGGGGCGCGGTGTCCACCGACTCCCACACAGTGCCGTCCGCCCAGCGCCGATCAAAGCCGCCACTCTACTTGTCCTTTTATCCTGCGACGCCGCCACTAGGCGCCTGCTTGTCTTTTCAGGGTGTGTTCTGGATTTCTTTCTCCCTCTATGAACCATTATTTATTTATTTTTTAAACAACCAGCACTTCTAACACCAAATGTGCGGGGATTTTTTCCCCCATGCCAACCAGTTCTCCAACTCTCTGGATGCCAACTGGTGTCCTACAATTCCATTCAAGTGACCAACAGCCCAGTCAGGGCAGACCCCACAGGCGAAGGGCTCAGCCCCACAGACTGTCCGTCTCTTCAGGTGTCAGTCTCAAGGCCCAGGCCACCCGCACTTCCAACCAGCTGGCTGTAAGCTGGGAGCTCCCGAGACCCTCTTCTTTGATTAGAAAATGTGCTGGACTGGCTCACAGAACTAGGGACACTGCTTTACTCACTATCTCTGGTTTGTTATAAATGATGTGAATCAGGAAGAGCCAGATGGAAGGGACACACTGGGCCAGGTGTGTGAGGATCCCCGAGCGTCCGTGCTGTCTGAGCACACCGCCTCCCAGCACGCGGACACATTCAACAACCCAGACACTCTCTGAACCCCTTCCTTTGGGAGTTCTCATAGAGGTTTTATTATGTAGGCTCAATTGAGTAAATCACTGGCCACTGGTAACTCAATCTCCAGCCCCTCTCCCCTCCCAGAAGGTGGGGGGACCAGACCTCCACTGATCCCCAGAAAGTGGTCAGATCCTGAGTTTCCAAGAGTTCTAGGAACTCTGTGTCAGCAACTATGAACAAAGATCAAATATCTATTTCTTTTTGATATCACACACTCCTTTTTCACCAGGTTAAGGTCCAGTCTGTTTTCCACTAAAGTGACTACTCTCCCTTAGGGTATTTACATTACTTTCAAAGTGTACCCCTCAACAGTGGAATCCCAGACTGCGGGGGTGGGGTAAGGGCTTTTCTTAGGGTCCCCATTCCTCCTGGGGAGTGGTGGTTTCAGCACAGCCGCCCCGATGAGCCTGTCCCCGCCCACAGGTGGATTCCTTTTATTTCTCTCTCGCGGTTGGGGTGGGGGCACATAGCCTAAGTAACAGTAATTAGAGATAATGTAGTCATTTACACAGTGAGCTATACTATTGTTTTATTGGGTGCTACATTTTGCCCTAACTCTAGAAAACATAGAGCTAACTGTCTGCCCACCACCCCTAATAAAAACCCAGACATTAAACCTCCCTCACAGCTTGCTTTTTTGCTAAAGATTAAAAATGTTACTTCTCTAATCTGTTTCTGAAATGGCTTTGGAAATGCCATCATCAAGACCAAAATGCACCAGGCGGTAGTTAGAAAAGCACACACTGGCTGTTCATTTGCCTGAGATTGTCCACGATTATGCTGTCTGTGAATAGCACCCCGTCTATCCCTCGAGTCCTATGTGCATTTGGGAAATTGGTTACGACTCTCTTACAAGTGTCATTAAAGCGACGCACATGGCCATCAGTTTGCTCTGCTTCTGCAGGCCAGAGCAGTCAAGGCTGTGAGTGTCTCTGTGTTGCTGGCAGGGGGCTCTGTTCAAGGACGGGGAGCAGGAGATGGGACAGAGGCAGCCTCAGAGGGCTGCTCCAGAGGGCCCTGTGAGCTTTGGGCTCTGCAGCCCAGGGCAAGGGCCCTGGCCTAGCCCCACATGGCTGTGTGAGAGCAACTTTCTCAGCAGGCCTGAGCCTCGGTCTGCTCACCTGTAAACTAGGCACCCGAACAGCCCCTACCTGGCTGCCTTGTCTGAGGGCCCAGGGGCAGGGGCAGGTGAGGAAGTCAGCAGACTGCAGGGTAGGAGCTGCTGGCAAACCAGGG
Source organism: Capra hircus (assembly GCF_001704415.2). Classification (NCBI taxonomy): domain Eukaryota; kingdom Metazoa; phylum Chordata; class Mammalia; order Artiodactyla; family Bovidae; genus Capra; species Capra hircus. Next base: position 2,480,187 of record NC_030825.1, on the reverse strand, counting down.
AGGGGAGTCGGTGGCCTGTGCCAGGGATGTGACCGTGCTCCCAGCCCAGAGAGCCTCCTTGCTGCTGACCGTGCGGGATGAGCCCTCGTCAGCGTCTCAGAGTGCTGGGAGCCAGCGTGAGGAACTCCACCCATGGCAAAGGTCATGAGGAAGGAGGCTTGGCGTACGCAAAGGCGGGATCGAGCCTCAGGAAACCCCCTGTTCCTAAGCATCTACCCCCAAACCGAGAGTCTACCTACTTTACTGTTCTATGCTCTCACCTACACCTCTGACTTTATGGGGGGCTGACCCCCATTACCTCTCTCGGAGAAGGGGTTAACTTACTGCTCCAAGTCAATAAAAATTCCGGGGCGTGACAAGAGTGTTTCAACTTACGAACTCCTCTGAAGTTTATCTAGCCTGCCTGTACAGGTTCGTCCGGCAACATGTGATTGTTTACAGCCTCCCAATCGTGAGAGGCACGAGATGTTTTAGACTTACTAAAGGCAGATTCTTTTGGGAAGTTAGAAATTATTGGTATAGTGGGTTGGTTACAAATTATATTGGTGAAGGGTTTTTCATTTGTTGTGCCAATAATTGCTGCGAATTCCCTGCCCTGGGTGTGACAAGGGTGTCTCAGGTCAAACCTCTCTGCTGACAGACTAGCTTGTGTGACAACCTCTCAACCATAAACAGCACAGAGAGTTTGGAGTATTTTGAAAGTCTTAATTAGCATAGGGCTTTTCTCATTGTTGAGTCAATAATTGCCGCCAGGCCTCCATATCCTTAGGCACCTGGGAATATATTAATCAATGTATTTGGAATATAGAAAAGGAAATATAGTAGTTTTTGATGTTAGCAATACTAGAATTTTTGAGTTAATGAATTTTCTCTTTTGTTATAGATCACTGTACTTTGTTATAAGTCTCTGTGTCCTTGCTATGCAAAAATGTAACCTTATCACTATCTTAAGACCAAGTAGATCTTAAGGGGAACATTGGGGAAAGGATTTTCATTTGTTGGGCTGATATTTGCTGCTAAATCTCCATATTCCCTGCCCTTATAATGAATATAACTAGCATATAGGAGAAATAAGTATTAACCTTTAAGATTAATCATGTTAACCTTAGGTTAAATAAATTCCTTTCTTAGTTGTAACCCACTACACCCTCACCCTATAGGAATGCAACTTTATCTGGTACCTTCAGAGGGTGGCGCCTGGTTTAAGAAAAAACACCCTTGGAAAAAATAAGTTTTTTGGTTATCAGAAAGAAAGGATCATAAAATGTCAGCAGGCCTTATGGCCAGAAGATGATGTAAAACCCCTAAGACCTTTATGTAGACTTTTATGTGAAGCATCTGATTTTGATAAAGGTCAGGACTGCTGACCCCCGCGTGACTTTAAAATTTCCATTTGTCTCTATGTGTAACAAAAGGTATATAAGCAAGCCTAAAAAATAAAGAAATCGGATCAGTTTCTGGAAAGACTGATTCCCCCGTGTCGTTTCTTTCTTGCTCCCCGTTTTTCTGGCTGAATTCTCATCTGGAGCGTGGGTACCCGCCACGTCTACTTACTTGCCCTGGCTTTTAAGTTCCACGCGAGAAGGAGCCCAAGGAGGGGCACCTTCCGATATTCAAGTGGCACCGGTGGCCCAGTGTAGATGGTGCAAATTCCTTGTCTTGGAATTTTATTGGTATCCCATGTAAACCAAGTTATTCAGCCTCTTTTTCTCCACTAATATTTCCTACTACACTATCCGTTTCCAATCTCTCTCTATATCTGTAATTAAATAAACTTTTCCCAGGATGATGATTCCGTCTCCCCTTCGAATTACCCTGCTGCTATCTTGGGTGCCCCTAGGGATTGACTCTCCCTTCTGGGAGCCTCTTGTGCTGACTCCTCCCTCTGGCATGTTCTCCCTGCCAACTGTCTCCACCTGTCAAATCCTACCCGTCCTTCAAGGCCAAACTCAAATGCCACATTCTAAGAGGCCTCGGGGCATGTCAGAGCCTGGGCTCTGAAGCCAGAAGGCTTGGGTACAAATTCAGGTTCTACCGGTTACCACCTTGACCTCGGACAAGTCACTTAGCTTCCCTGTGCTTCTGTTTTCTTATTTATAAAATGAGACTGATAGTCAGAGGGTTGTTGTAAGGACTAAATGAGTTAACACATGGAATGCACTTAGAACAGTCTCTGATGGAGAGAAGCTCTATATAACAACAGCAATACATGGCATCTAGAAGGCAATGGCATCCCACTCTAGTACTCTTGCCTGGAAAAATCCCACGTATGGAGGAGCCTGGTAGGCTGCAGTCCATGAGGTCACTAAAAGTCAGACACGACTGAGCAACTTCACTTTCACTTTTCACTTTCCTGCACTGGAGAAGGAAATGGAAACCCGCTCCAGCATTCTTGCCTGGAGAATCCCGGGGATGGCGGAGCCTGGTGGGCTGCTGTCTATGGGGTCGTACAGAGTCAGACACGACTGAAGCAACTTAGCAGCAGCAGCAGCATTCTAGGAAATGTCTCTGACTCATGAAACTGATTTAATCTCTCCTCTTCCAGTATGGTTGTCACTGTATCCACCCTCCATCCAGAAGACCTAGCAAAGAGCCTTGCCCATAGAAGGTGCTCAGTGCTCACTGAATTAAGCTGGAGAATGGAAGCCTGTTAAAGGAGAACGATAGGTGAGCGATGATGACTCCCTCCCTCGCTTCCAGCATGTAGTCCTTCCTGCCAGGAAGGCTCTGTGGGGCAGCTGAGCCTTGGCATGTAAGGGATGGAGGGTGCAGACACAGATGGCAGGTGGGCAGCTGCCTGGGGCCAGGGCTGGGAGGAGCCTGAGCCAGGGCCCGGCTCCCCGTCTGGAGGCTCTTCTGCCCTAGCAGTCTTTACTGATTGGCAGAGTGTCTCTTTCTGAGGTCCTGAGGCTGCCTGACCTATGCTGCATTCTGCCTCTCTACCAGGGAACAGAGACCACTGTGAGACATCAGGGAGGACACATGATCCCTGAGTAATGAATACGCAGCATACGCGTGCTCACCAGGGCAGGGGCACCCAGACCCGCCAAAGCCTCTCCTTTGTGCTCCATGCTTACTCCTGTCTCAGGGCCTTTGCACCTGCTTTTCCCTGTGCCTGGAATGGCCCATCTCCAGATCTTCCTGAGATTGCCTCCTTCTCAACTTTCACATCTCTGCTCACGTGTCACAGGCTCCAAGAGGCTTTTCTTGACCACTGTAGCCAAAGTAGAATCCCTTCCCCACCCCATTCACTGACCCTTATATCTTCACTACCCACTTGTTATCTCTCTCCTTCTCTGAAACAAGAAGTGGTTTTGGAAATTTGTTCTTTGTCCGGTCCTAGCATACAGCAGATGTCTAGTGAGTTGTTGAATTTATCAATTAATTAACAAAAGCAGGTTGAAGACCCTGAGGACCCGCTGGCTGAGCTGGAGAGCCCCGAGTGGCCTGGGAGCTTTGTCATGTTTGTGGGACTTGAGAGCTGTGATGCTCTCAACTGCAGGCTGGTGTAGCTGGCCCAGTGTGCACCCAGAGTTGCCCAGACCTCAGGACCTGCCCTTTTCACACAGCCGCCTGAAGCAGCATCCTTCACCCCCAACTTTGTACGAAAGAGTGGGAGCTTGGGCCAGGCCTGTGTGAGGTCCGGTGGGATAGGGCTGGGGCATGCAGGGGCGGGATAGGGCTGGGGCATGCAGGGGCCAGGTGGGGAGTAGGAGGGGTGTCACACCCCTGGCTGCCACCTTCTTTCCCTCATGGCCACAGGTGCTGAGGTGCCTTGTTCCTTAGGCCTCCCAGAGGGCTCTTCCTCTCATGCCTGGGCTTGTCACTGAGGCCGCATCTCCAGAGGATGGGCTCGGGGCTCCGCAAGAAGGATGAGGAGGTGAGGCTGGCCGGAGCTGGGGGTCCAGGGAGAGTGTGCTTCCCGGAAGTGTGCTCCTTGCCAGCTGCTCGGTGCGCCTTTCTGAATGGGGGTACAGCCCTGAGTGGCTGAGATGGCCGGGGCCATCCTCCCAGGCCCCCTCCCACCCCCAGCTGGGCTCTCCCACCATAGGAGGTGCAGGTGGCTGAGCCTTTGGCAGGCTCCTGCAAGCCTCAGACTCTCAGCATGCCTGGACACCTCTGTGTCCTGGTCTTGCCTTTGGGCTGGGCTCCTGGGCTCCCAGGCCCAACCCACTGTATCACTCATCATTCTTCCAAGGCAGATCCTGCACTTACCCTTTGAAGCCTCCCTTGTGACTTCAGTCCTCAGGAACACCCACCCGCTGTGCCAGGGAGCTGTGCAGGAAGGCAAGGCCCCGGCTTGGGGAGGGGTACAGACAGACAGGCTGCGGGGTCTGAAGGGCCACGCTGGAGGAAGGCGCCTAGGGCAGAGTTGCCGGGCCTGAGCACTGCAGGCATTCTGGGTTGGATACTTCTGTGCTAGGGCCCGTCCTGTGTGTGGCAGGATGGTTAGTGGTACTCCTAGCCTCTGCCTACTAGGGGCCAGTAAGAATGCCCCAGTTCTGACCATCAAGAGGGTCTTCAGATGGCCCCTGGGAGGCTAAGAACCATGAAGAGACTGGGGAACAGAGGAAGACTGTGGGGCAGGCGTGGGGTGTGCAGGGGACGGGGAGGGGCAGAAAGGTTGGGGCGGGATATGTGTGAGGGGAGCAAGAAGGCTGGGGGTGGGGTATGAGCAGAGGTGGGGGGCAGAGATGCTCAGGCTCTGTGGCAGCAGAGGTGCTGGCCCTTTAGAGAAACACCAAGGAGATCCTGAGAGTGAAGGGGGCATGGTGAGGGGCAGGGTGGGTGAGGGGTCAGTGTCTACGGTTAGGCCCTGTGCCCCTGCGGCAAACCAGCAGCCTCCAGCCTCAGTGCTGGCCCCAAGGAGCTTCTTAACGCAGAGAGGAGAGTCCCCCATAAGCTCTGATGTGTTCCCTCTAGAGGCAGGGCTGGGGTGATTAGGTGAGGGCGGGGAGGGGGCCTGCTATTCAGATGCTGCACGGGATGGGCAGAGGGGCTGGGTGGTCCCTTGGAGAACCAAGCTGTCTTGGGCACCAGAGGGCTGTGACCACCAGGTTGAAAGGCACATCGAGGGGTCTAGGCAGCGCAGCAGGCAGTTGTCTCTCCCTTGTAGATGGTCACAGGCCACGTGGAGGCGGCTGGGGGACAGGGTAACCACACAGAGGCACGGCCGGGGGAAAGGGTGGGGCCCGGCCCAGGGCCGGCCCCGGCCCAGAGAGGGTGCTCCTCCTGGTCGCTGCTTCCCAGATGTGCCCATCTGAGACAGAAGTGGGGGTGGAGGTCGCTCCCTAGCCTCCCCTTGCTCTAGCGCCTGGCTCTGAACCACGGTTAAGTCTGTGCCATCTGTCAGCTTCCTGGCAAACGAGGTTACTTCCCAGGGAACCTCAGGTAGAGCCAATCAGGAGTCCTCTGGCATACCCCTCACCCACCTGGACCTGGCCTGCTGTGCCCCCACCCCCAGGGTCTACCGCCTTGCCTAGACCGGGGTCTGGGGGCAGGGTCAGTCGCCAGGGTCTTGTGACTTGAGAGTTTAGCCAAGGTCCCTGGGGCAGGTCAGAAGAGCCATCAAGCCTGCCTCAGGGGTCACAGAGGTGGTTCAGGGGCTGCAAGGGCCCTCTGTAGTTAGACAGTTTCCACAGCGTGTGCAGCACAGGTGTTGAATGACTCACTTCATCTCTGATAAGACATCATCTTCATGTAGCCATTCTTCCAGAAGTATCCTGCATAGTAGGGACATTTATCAAAAATTAAGTGCTGGTGATATATGCCTGTTCTCCAGTGATATCACCAGAAGCAGCTGTAGCCTTGCCCTAGGACACCGCTGACACGGACTGTGTCATTGTGGCCTTTTGTCTTCTTGAGTACACAGACCTCACTCCTCCCTATAGTCCTACACCACCCTGCTGCAACTGTTCGTAGAACTCGACTGCCCTCTGTGAAGGCGCTGGAGTTTGAGACCTTTTCTAAATCTCAATGTTCCATATAAAGGAAAGGGTAACATAACTTCTATGCAGAGTACATCATGCGAAATGCCGGGCTGCATGAAGCACAAGCTGGAATCAAGATTGCCGGGAGAAATATCAATACCCTCAGATATGTAGATGACACCACCCTTATGGCAGAAAACGAAGAGGAACTAAAGAGCCTCTTGAAGAAAGTGAGTGTGGAGAGTGAAAAAGTTGGCTTAAAACTCAACATTCAAAAAATGAAGATCATGGAATCCATTCCCGTCACTTCATGGCAAATAGATGGGGAAACAATGGAAACAGTGACAGACTTTATTTTCTTGGGCTCCCAAATCACTGCAGATGGTGACTGTGGCTATGAAATTAAAAGACGCTTGCTCCTTGAAAGAAAAAAACTATGACCAGCCTAGACAGCATATTAAAAAGCAGAGACATTACTTTGCCAACAAAGGTCCATCTAGTCAAAGCTATGGTTTTTCCAGTCATCATGTATGGATGTGAGAGTTGGATTATAAAGAAAGCTGAGCACTGAAGAATTGATGCTTTTGAACTGTGTTGTTGGGGAAGACTCTTGGGAGTCCCTTGGACAGCAAGGAGATCAAACCAGTTAATCCTAAAGGAAATCAGTCCTGAATATTCATTGGAAAGACTGATGCTGAAGCTGAAACTCCAATACTTTGGTCCCCTCATGTGAAGAACTGACTCATTTGAAAATACCCTGCTGCTGGGAAAGATTGAAGGTGAGAGGAGAAGGTGACAACAGAGGATGAGATGGTTGGATGGCATCACCGACTCTGAACATGAGTTTGAGCAAGCTCTGGGAGTTGGTGATGGACAGGGAGGCCTGGCGTGCTGCAGTCCATGGGGTCCCAAAGAGTCAGACATGACTAAGCGACTGAACCGAACTGAACATTTTTTCCCAGGATTATTTATTGGGATAATATATTTTGAGCCTTATTTTGAGTATACACTTTATAACAAATCATCCCTCTTTTTAAAAAATACATAGTTGTATATATACATACACACACACACATATATAAAGTAAAATGCCTTATATATATATGTATACCCACTCTGGTGCTCTTGCCTGGAGAATCCCATGGACAGAGGAGCCTGGTAGGCTGCAGTCCATGGGGTGGCTGAGAGTCTGACATGACTGAGCGGCTTCACTTTCACTTTTCACCCTTTCATTCATTGGAGAAGGAAATGGCAACTCACTCCAGTGTTCTTGCCTGGAGAATCCCAGGGACGGGGGACCCTGCTGTCTATGGGGTGGCACAGAGTCGGACACGACTGAAGCGACTTAGCAGCAGCAACAGCATACATATAGCATCACTCCTCTAAAAGGCATTCTTCATGCGGCAGGAAGTCTCTGCAGAGAGCCTGGGTCTGGGCCTCGAAGGAGAGGACTAGAGTCCCAGACACAGAAGTCCTTCTAATTTGTTGAGTGACCCTCTCTGCAGCCTGCTTCTCCTGCTAGGCACACAGTGAAACGTAACACCTGGCCCCTTGCAGTTAGAGTGGCATTCTGTGACTGTGTTCAGGCCTGCAGAGTGTCAGAGGGAGGCCATAGGGCAGGTTTGTCCAGAACCTTAGAAGTATGTCCTGCTTGAATGTTGGTGTCTGCACCCCAGGGTGCATATAGCAGGGGCATGCTTGTCCCCAAGACCCAACACCACGAATGAAGGCAAGAAAGGGCTGCACTTATCACTAAAGAGAGAGCAGGTGCAGCTCAGTGGGATGTTTGGGGCTGGGGCCTCCCAGGAGTGCCTGCTCATCAGACTGTCTGGGTCGTACCCGCTCCCCACAGCTGCTGGCCAGGTGAAGTGGGATGATGCTGGGCATCCTCAGAACACTGGTGGGTTCTCTGTTTGAAGACAGGGAGGGGAGGAAGCAGGTGGGGCAGAGCCTGGCCCATGGCCTCGGGGCCTGGCGCTCCTTCCTGGGCTCCAGTCTCTTCGGCAGGAGAGCAGGGCTCTGGGGAAACTGCAGGTGGTCCCCAGGATGGTAGTGAGGAGCTGGGTACTGTCACTTCTAAAACGGACCGGCAGTGGTGCCAGCCCTGGTCAGCCGTGCCCTTCTTGAGACACAGGGTCACGAGGCTGAGGCTTCTGTGTATCTTGGGGAACTCTGTACCAGGCCTGGTATGGCAGGGTGAATGCAGTGCCTGAGGCCATGACGGGCTCGTCCACACCATAAAAAGTCGTATCCCAGGGCGTGGAGTGAGTGTGTGTGTGTGTGTGTTGGGGGGCAGCAGGTATGGGTGTGGAATGTCACTCCAGCCAGATGCTGCCCTGGAGGAGTGTGAGCCTCTTCTCCTAAAGAAGGTAAAGATCTATGTGAAAATCTCATCCTAAAATATCTTAACTAATTCTAATGACTAAGAATAAAACACACAAGACAAAGAGCACCTACCCATGGGTCAGAAAAGGCTCACTGTTGCCTGTCTGTGACCCTTGGTCTAGGAGCACGCGGGGCCAGTAGTGGTCGGGACAGCAGTGGGGCCTGTGGTCTGTGGTCTGAGAAGCTCTCAGCAGGCAGTGCCTTTGAGGGCCTGCAGCTTGGGGATGGGTGTGTTCCTTGGAGGCCTGTGGCTCAGGGGCTGCTGGGGGGACCGTCCCTGTGCAGTAGCTCAGCCAGCCCCACGGCCTCTTCGGGGCCCAGGCGCCGAGCTGGCCAGCAGAGCACAGCTCCACGGGTGGCCAGCGCCACCACCGAGCGGGGCCCCCAGTTCCCGTGGCCCTGCCCTTCCGGGGCCGGGGGCCTGCCCACCCACCTGGGTTTCAGCTGCTGCTCAGACGCCGTCCAGCCCTCTGCCTCGACAGTCTGCCGTGCCGCCCGGATAGGCGGGAAACGACTCCGCCATGCCTCCTCCTTTGCACGCCTCTTGTTCTGACAGCAGGTTACTAGCCTCAGAAATCAGAGTTCCTGGGGACCAGGGAGCCCCCACCTCCTTTCAGGAGTGGGGGCTGAGGTTTTCTGCTCCAATCTACTGAGCAAATCCATCACCTCAATAGGTAGCTGGAACAACCGGAAACGTCATGATTTATAAAGGAGTGCTTAAGAAAATAGGAGTGTGTGTGGTCAGGGGGCTGGCGGCAGCCCCTGTGGGTGGAGAGCCAGCGTCTGCAGAGTCTTGTGTGCCTTTGGAGAGGATGAGCAGAAGACGAATCCACATATTACACAGGATGGAAATTCCATTAATTTGAGAGAAAATTGACCAGATATTAGAAGAACGTAGGATGATTTTTATATGAGAGGTAGAAAACCATCAGGGCTGACATTCATAGTTGCTCCGCATCGGAGTCTTGTGAGCTGTTGGCTGGCTTTCCTCCACCTGGGCTGCTCTGACAGAGCTGCACTGGCCCCTCTTCTGCTGAACCCATGTCTGCGGCACCACCACTGACTTCCATCAACAGAGCTTTAGAATTCGGTCATAAAATCTGGCTCCAGGGCTGGGACTTGGCATATAAGGTCTCAATGTGATTGTGGGCACCCCCCCTCCACTGAGAGCTTAAAAAGGGGATTTACTGACCTGAAAAGACAGCTAGTACATTCTGAGCAGAGAGGAGGGGGCAGGTGTGTGCCTTTGAGTGTGTGTGCATACATGTGTATGTTGTGTGTGCATGTGAGTGCATGCATATGGCTGTGCACATGTGTGATCATTTGTGTGCATACCCGTGTGTGTGAGGACGTGTGTACATGTGAGTATGGGAGCACATGTGTGGGTATAGATAAGTGTGTAAACACACAGGCACATGTGTGAGAGTGTGTACATGAGAGCAGCCTGTGAGTGTGTGAGCATGTTTATGCACACAAGTGCACGTGCATATTGGTGGGGTTATCGGGGTGGGGATAGGTTTTTAATATTCCTATGGCATTATTAGTTCAGCATCTCAGCCCTTTATCTGGGAAAGAGGAGGCCCCAGATGATCGGAGCTGCCAGCTCCTGCTGGGGGTTTAGACTCAGAGTACAGAGTAGCTGGGACAATTACAGCTTCCCGTGCCAAGCCTCGAGGCTGGCGGGCACCGTGCTGAGTGTGTGGGAAGCCCCAGCTCATTCCATCTTGCTGACACTGTGGGACAGGGCCATTGTTATCAGAAGGTCATAATGGAGCAAACAGAAGTTCAGAGAGGTCAAGCCACTTAGGCACAGCCCCGCAGCAGGAAGTAGGGATATGTGGGCAGTGCTGGCCGAGCACCCTTCTCTGCTGCCGGCTGGGTGTGGAAGGCACCCGGGGACCGTCTGGAGCAATACGGGCACCGAGAGGGAATGCTTGCGGCTTTGCTCTGAGACAGGCCGGCACCCCCTTGGCCCCCGGGCCCTTCCCGGTTGGGCAGAAGCGGGAGAGGGAAGGTGCCCGGGAGCTGCCCGAGGTCCCTGGCAGCAGCAGAGCCAGAGGTGGACAAGCTTGGGTGCAAGTCTGAGGGGAGCTGAGCCTCACAGAGGGTGATGCTAGGCGCCCTTCCTCCTCCTCCTTTCCCCAGGGCGGCTGGCCCCATGCATGCCAGCTGGCACTCCCAGCCGCAGGATGAAAGGGACAGGAGCGCAGCTCAGCAAGGAGCCTCTTCGGTCTGGCTTAGGTCACTGAGCTTCCAGGAATGCTGACGAGAAGAAGGACCCTGTTTGGAGCGGCAGGGAGCTTCCTGAGCAAGGGAGGAGTCAGGGCGGATGACAGTCCCTCCTCCCCAGGCGTGCGTGTTCACTGGAGTGCTCACACACAGAGCTTTGCGCCCACAGCCCTGGGCACAGATGCCCAAAGTTGCACACCTTTGCCTGCCACACCCTGGCAGGAGGAGCCTGGACTCTCCCTGGCTGTGGACCAGCAGTCCGGGAAAGGCCATAAGCACCAAAAGAGGAGGTGCTGGCTTGCCTGCGGGAGGTCCTGCGGGGAGGGGATCCTTGGTCAGGAGCGAGGACTGGACGTTTCTTTATGCAAAGTGAAACGACTGCATTTGTGAGCCTCAGGCCGGAGAAGGAAGCTCTGAGCTGTCACGGGCGGTCCTGCACCGGCCGGTGTGCTTCCGCCTGCAGCTGCAGTAGCTCCACGACGGTGCAGCCTGCGCCAGGAGGGCAGGGAGTGTGCCCCAAAGACCTCGGGGCTGTTTCCCAACCCGTGGTATAGGAAGCGACTCGCTGCAGCCGCAGATCTGACAGTGCTGTGCTTGAGTCCCGGGGCCAGGGGGCGAGGCCCGGGGAGGGTGGGGGCTGAGCTGAGACCACACTGCTGGTGAGTGCCTGAGTGGGCTTTGGAAATCAGACGTTCTGACCCTGCAGCTGGTGTCTCTCCCCTTGGTGGTGGTGGTCTGAGCTTCCTTCAGGTCTGGCTGTCTTTGGAAGGATCCCAACTCTGGTAAGAAAACCCCTGACTGTGCGCAGCACCCCCACTGCTACTCACAGGGCAGGACAAAGATGTCACAGTAGGATGTCACTGGATTTTGCAGAGGTGGACCAGGCCTTGCTTCCTATCTCCGTTACTGGCTGATATGGGCTGGGCCTTTTATAATTAAATGTACCTAGGGAAAGCTGCTCCCCACATGGAGAGCTATAGAGCAGTAAATATACCAAAGGTCCTGAGAAGCCCCACAACTCAGGGTCCAGCCAGAGCTTGAGTGCAGGGCGAGATGACCGGCCCCATGCCTTGTGCCTCGTCTTGTGGTTGCTCCACGGCTGGAGCTGGGTGCTGTGCTGGGGATGGCAGGCGAGGTGGGGTCCCCACTCAGCCTTCCCTTGCCTGCCCCAGAGACTCAGTGTGTGTGCACACACATGTGCAAGAGAGAGAGGATAAAGGGCGATTAGAAACCAGAATGCCAGATGAAGGCTTACCAGGGTTTATCTGCCTTTTAATGTAATTGTGAGACAAATTAAATATTTACTGTTTACAGGCTGAGTCAGGAGGAAAAATCCAATCAGACAGAAAGGCCTCTGACTCAGAGTCTGCCTCGTGAGCTGGCCACCAGCTCCAGCCTCTGGCTGCTCCCTGAGGTGGAGCCTAGACAATTCAGCAGGCCACGTTCTGATGATTCAGAAAGTCCATGCTAAGCTCCTGCTGCATACCAGACGTTGTGCTGGTCTCAGAGATTGGAGGGGATCAGGGGAGCGCCAGACACCTCCCACTTGACCAACGACCATCACTGACACGCAGGAAAGCCCTGCAGGGAGTGCTCACCCCCTGGGGCTCAGGGTCCCAGCTTCCCTTCTCCATCTGTGGTGCAAGCCCTCTCTTTGGAGGTCAGAGAAATGACGGGTGGTGCAGGGAAGCCCAGGGTCAGGGAGGTCAGGTGAAGGGCAGGGAATCTGTGTCCGCCTTCGTGCCAAAGTCCACTTACTCCTTTAGGAGTGATTTGCTGAGAGATCTCAGCCACTGACACGGAAGTCCAGAGCTCTGAAAGGCTTAGTGGTCATGACCTGGGGCCTCACTGCCCCACACGGGGCGATTTCATCACCAGCTGACAAATTAAGTTTCTCAAGAGAAATGCAAGCCAAGGGCCAGGGGACCTCAGTGTCTGGCCTGTGGAGGATGGTCCTGAGAGCTCTGGGTGGTTTGGTTGGAGAGTCAGAACCTCCCTTTCACTGGACTTTTTTTGGATAGTGTTGACACACTCTAAATCCAGTGACTGGGGTCGTCAGAGAAAGGAGAAATCCATGGAAAGACAGGCAGTTTGGGGCTGCCTGAGCTGGCCCTTGAAGCTGGAGGAAGCAGGGCAGTGTGCTCTTACGGCCTTCTGCACGCGTGCAGCCCTGCAGACTCCTGCTGTTTGCAGCCACCCAGCCTGTGGTGCCCTGTGGCTGCACCCTCCGGAAGCTGGTGCACTGCTCACTCTCTGTGGGGACTTTGGAAGCACTGAATGATTGAAGGTCCTGATTTCCTGTCCCGCTGCAGCCAGGTGGGGCTGCCTCATCTGTGTGGCCAAGACCAAGGACTTCTGCGCAGGGGATTTATTTGGGGGCCGTGATTCCAGGGAACAGGAATGGCTCACTGGGAAGGTGAAGTGGGAGTGGAAGGAAGTCGCTGTGGGCCACTGGGGCTCTTTTTACCTGGGGACCCTCTGGGGTACTGGGTAGGACGTGCGTCAATTGCCCACCTGAGGTGTCCGAGGGAGAAAGTGTTCATCTGTGGGTGTGCCTCTCCCACTGGCCAGGATTTGCTGGGGGCATTGACTGCCTTGCACGTCCAAGGGTGGGTGTGTACCAGAATGGCCCAGCAGCTTCCCGGGCACCTCAGGGGGCAGAAGCAGAGGGCCCAAACAGAGAGCAAGTGATGCGGATGGCTGTGGGAGCAGGTGCTGCCAGCTGCCCCTGCTGGCAGCTGGTTGCTCCTGTAATTGCTGGAGGGAAAATGCGAGCTGAGGGTGGGACAGGACGATGTCAGAGTTGCCCACATTTCTTGAAACCCAGAATTCTTCCTTCTTGCTAGTGTACATTGAAAGCCTGAAAGTTCCTCTGGGCCCTCTGGGGAACTAGTCCCATGCATGAAATTGCAAACATGAGTTTGGGGTGAACCTGTAACATCTCCTTTCACTTACCTGTTCATTTATTCAGCAGACTTTTATCAAGGGCCAACTCCTCCTGGCTAGGGCTGCAGGACAGAAATGAGCAGCCCTGGTCCTTGTCCTAGATCTTGAGAAGCTCATGGTCGAGGGCAAGGGTAAGCAAACATTTTGGAAAGGATGAGACAGTATTAATAGATAATTTGGCTTTGTGGGCCACGTGGTCTCGTTGCTGTTGTAGTAGGAAAGCAGCCGCAGACAGTGTATAAACAGACGTTCGGATAATTCTGATAATATCTTACCAAACTAAGGGACAGGCTAGATTGGGCCCATAGCATGTGAACCTGTGGCCAGCACCCAAGGAGAACAACCCAAGCTGAAACAAGCCCAGAAGACCATGTCCTCTGCCCAGGGAAATCACAGAAGGTTTCTCAGAAGAGGTGTCATCCGAGTGAGGTCCTGAGGGGTGAGTGGGAGCCTCCTGGATGGAAAGTAGGAGAAAGGCATTTCTGACAAAGGTAACTGCGCCTGAGAAAGCATCCCATGTGTGTGTGCTTCTGAAGAGTGGGACTCTCCAGAAATTGTGGAGGCCTGCAATATTCTCTGGGAAATATTTTCAGATAAGACAACCCATGGCAGTTTTAAAAGGAGAGTGGGTGGGAGGAGGAGGCAAACCCTTCTTTCAGGGCTGGGAATCGCTCCTGGGACCCCTCCATGCAGCATATAGCCTCAGTAGACATGAAGGGCTGGTTTAGAGGGTCTTCCCGGGGATAGGGGTAGGCAGAGCCCTCAGAACTTGACTCTGCTTCCCAGAGCTCACCATGCCATCTGCCTCAGCCACCCTGCTGGGCAGGGAGCCCCGCCACCTCCATGGGTCACAGCCACTCAGCGTGGTGTTTGTGACAAAGATTCTTTGCTTAACCAAACTCTAGTCAGGCTTCTGAACTTCCTAGGTCCATCTGTGCACTTCCTTTTAGAATCTAGTTTTAGCAAGAACCCTGAGAAGGCTAACAAGAACTGTGATGCCTAACCAGGTTCTTCACCCTCCTCCCCAGGTGATGTCTGATCACCCTGGCCTGTTTTCAGCAAGAATCCTGCTGGACCGCTTTAGACAGAACCCCCGCCACCCCTCATGTGCCCTTTTGTGTCCTTGGCTGTTCACTCCCACACGGCCAGGCTGTATTAAGAGCTGAGGCCTGTCTCTTCCTCCCCCTGCAAAGCCCCACTGTGGGGTCCCTGAGCCTACTGCAAAGGTCCTGAATAAAGCCTGCTTTACCGTCTTTAATGTGTCATAGTTTTTTTCCTTAGCATCAGTCAGGGTTCTGTTGGGCCCCAGGAGCTAAAATCATCTGGCATGTCGCCAGCACAGAGGGCGTGCAGAGGTGTTGGTGAGAGGGCTTCCTGTGAGAGGCGGCAGGCTCGGCTGGGAGGAGGACTCTGCTGGCACCCAGCTCCCTGCCTGGCTCTGGGGTCTCCAGCTCAGGCTCCCCATCGCTGTGGACCCTGGGGGTGGGGCTGCCCTCTCAGTGGAACGAGTCTAGCAGCTGAGGGCCAGGAGCCCCCAGCAGCCCATGCTGAGGGCGGTCAGCACCTCCAGCACTCGTCAGGAGGACCCGCTGATCTGGAAAAGAGGCTTTTGGACCATGTTGACCTGGCCCTCTGCTGCTGGGCGGGCACCTGGCGTGTGGGGCAGAGAGTTCCCTGCCTTTGAGTCGACAGTTTCTGAACTCTGACGCACCATTCTGGGTCTGTAATGAGATTTTCCTCTCCCCTAACTTCCCGCAGAGCGAGGAGGCTGGTTTGGGGCCTGAGGTTGGGGGAGATGGAGGGTCAGTGTCTGTTGCCCCAGAACAACCCCTGAACCTCCATGCCATACAACTATCAGCGGATTTCTGCCCATGCATCGGCGTGTTGGTTCAGGGTTCTGCTGACCCAGGCTGGGCTTGGCAGGCTCACTCAGTCGCATGGAGTCACTTGAGGGTTGGTTAGGTGGCTTTGTTGATCTTCACCTTGATCTTCCATGTCTGGATCCTCAGCTGGGACCACGGGGCCAGTTTGGCACTGCACCCCATGTCTCCTAGCCAGGCTTGTTCTCTGGAGGAGGTGGGGAGCCAAAAAGAGTGGAAGTCTGGCCTGAATGGACAAGCTGTCACATCTGCTGCATTCTGTCAGCCAAAGCAGGTCACAAGGCCAGGCTGGACAGGGGATCTCCAACTCCTGACAGGCAGCCTGACGAGGGGCCCGGAGACAGGCAGGGGTGATGATTCACGGCTATTTTTGCCAGCCACCCACCACAGGTGGACTCCTGTTGTGGGGCAGAGACACAGGGCTGACTTGCTTCCTGAGTGAGAGTGAGGCAGGGTGGATAGAACCTTCCCTTTGAACTGTCCTCCCCATTTCCAAGGTCTTACTGAGCCTCCCACTGACCCCGGCTTCTGCTCTCTCGCCCAGACCCCAGGCGTCTTCTGGAAGAGAGATGTGTGGAGACAGCAGTCTCCTCTCCCGTCCCCAGCTCTGCTGTAGGCTCATCCCGAGTCTTCTTGGCGTCTCAGTTTCCCATCCAGGCGACCTGAGGCTTTATCTGGTGAGTGGGGCCCCTCTGCACTGGCCTGGGGTGCTGCTGTTTGTCGGGTCCTCCTCCCTGCTGGGCCTGCGTACACTGCTCAGGTCAATTTTCACAGCAATCCTGGGAAGCTGCCTCATTTCCCTCTAGTTTGAAGGAGGACTTGGGGTTAGAGAGGTCAAGTTCTCCCAGCTGGTAAATGGCAGACCAGAAATTAAACCTGGGTAGGACTGACCATTGGACATGGCACAATTTCGCTGCCCCATCCTACAGGTCGAAAGACCAAGACTCTTCTAGTCAAGGGACAAACTCCTTCTTCTTCAGCCCAGCGATGATCTGGCAGATGAATGCTAAAGTTTTTTTTTTTTTAATTTTAATTTTTTCCTTCAAGTTTCCATCTGTTCACACAGCAACAAAATTTATGCATGTTCAGGCACCATCTGTGACTGCAACCCCCTTTCGAAATCCAAAAGCATTTTCCCCTTTTGTACTTACCATGTGCGATGGGGTGGTGGTCCTGAATAAATGGCTCATCTTGGATTGCCAACATCCCAGGAACCTCCATGGGAATTTTTCTCTTAGGAGGCAGGAAAGAGGAAAGGGTTTTGCTAAAGTGGAATTTTGCTTTTCTGACCTGGGCTGTTTTTTCCAGCTGACATTTCGGCAGGCTCCCATCTGTTGGCTGCGTTTCACGCCATCTCTTTGTTGCGGTTGATAGCAGATGACGCACGAGTGTGTGCGTGTGTGCGTTTGCACCTGTGCGAGTCAGTACACACCTGCCTTCCACATCTTTGAAAGCTCTTCTCCTCACACCCCACCTGGAGGGCCAGTGTGGTCACGGTCACATAACCTGAGGTTTGCGGAGGGATGATCTGGCTTGAAGGGCGGAGGAAGTGGGGGCTCTGTGGGGTCTGTGGCCTCCTGGGTCCCTAGGGCTCTGAGAGCCCAGATCTAGGGCTCTCTCCTCCTCTAGCTCAGGAGTCTCCAAACCCAGGTGGGTCCTGGCGTCCAAGCATTCAGTGTAGAAGCCCTTCCTCCCTGCAGTCCTTTCTTGGGCCGCCTGGTGGTTCCCTGACTATATCGTGGCCGCGTTGCCCCGCCGGTAGCTGCAGCTCCTTTTGCGCGGCATCCTGCGCCATCAGCACAGCTTTCAGGGCTGGCCCCTGCATTCCCTGGGCCTGGGCAGCACCTCTGCCTGCTGCAGCCTCTCCGGTGTACCCCTTCTCCCAGACCTGCCCACCCTCATCCAGAAGGCTGCTTGTCCACTGTCTCCTGCCCTAAGAGCTGGCCCCAGGCCTCTCAGGGGTGACTTCCCCACACCCGTCTCCCCTTAGACCTCAGCCTGGGTGGCCTATACTTCCTGGGTGTGTGAGGGCCCTGGGGACAGTGTCCAGCATGCATATGGCTTAGGGAGCTCCTGCTCCCTGGTAGGAGGGGGAGTTACACGGGGAAGGTGCCACAGCGTCCAGACCTGGGTGGTGACTGGGGTCATGAGGCCCTTTCCTCGGAGGGTCTGAGAAGATCGAAGGCCACAGTCCACACAGAGAGCTTGGACCAGGGTCCTGCAGGGTCCAGGGACAGGCTTTTGGCATCTTGACCTTCTCAAGGTGTCAGCCCCAGAGCACTGAGACCAAAGAGCAGAGGGGACACTGATGGCCCCAGGTGGCTCTGCTGTCAGCAAGCCCCGGACCGAGCTACGCAGCATCAGGCTTTTCTGTGATGATAATTGCTTATATTGTTGGGTCTTCCTGAAAACTTACTTTAAAATCATTACATATTATAAGCGTCACTAAATATCTCAGTAATACAGAAAGCTGTGTTCCTTCTCCCCCTAAACCCTCTTTCCTAACACCAGGGCTCTGGTTTTGGTCAGCTCCTCCCCCGCTTCCCAGAGCTGCTGTGACACTGTGCTGCACACGCTGCTTTGTAGGCTGGGGCCCTCGGGGACCAGCTGGCACCCCTGAGTGTTCACTCTGCTGGATCCAGTACTCAGAGAGCCACGTGGCCCGGCTATTCTTGTGCTCACAGCAGCTCTTCCGGATGACAGGTCTGAGGCTTCAGGGTCGGGGACACGCCCAAGGGCACGCAGCTGCTTCAAGGAGCTCAGAGATCCAAGGACCCCTGGGTCAGCCCCAAGGGTCCCTCTGCTCCTCCTTACAACTGGCATGTGGGCAGGGCCAGGGACAGAAGACATCCCCGTGGCCCATTTTACATTAAGACACTCGGGTCTAGACAGGTGAGGGGACTCGCCCAATATCCCACTGGTTATAAAACCCATGGACTGTCTCTCAGAAATGTCTCCCAAATCTCCCCTTCTATCCGACAAACTCTCAGCAGAAGAGCCCACCCCGTCCCCTGACCTTTCTCTGGGCCTTGGCGTGGCATTCAAGACTCATCATATATGTAGCAGTGGAGCACAGGGTTTAAGGGCAGTGACTGAAATCAGAGACCTGGGTTTCAACGGTTCCTTGCTCTGTGACTCTCGACAGGACTCTTCTTCTGTCTGGAATATTTTCTCCCATCCTGCCCCGGAGGCAAGCTCCTACTCATCCTTCAGGACCCAGATGTCAGGGAAGCCTTCCAGATTTCCCCAGGCATCCTGTCTTGCATGCTCCACAAGCCCCACGCCTGGACTGCACGTCTCTTCCTTGAATGATCCCACAGCGAGAGGCTGTACCTAGGCTTTCTGCGGGCCCACCGGTCATCAGCAGCAAGTGTTAGCCAGATGGACTCATCGTCACCGTGTAGCAGGAGGAACGTAACACAGCAGTGTACCCCCGCGAGGTCCAGGGCCCCTTCTGTTGGCGCACACACAGCTGCCCCGGCTGGTGGCCCTCTCGTGTGGCAGCGGGCTTGTGAGCATCTGGGTGTCCTGACCGGCCACTTGCCAGGCCCTGCAGGGGGTGAGGGGGATGGCTCAGGGAGGAAGATCAAGATATATTAATACATTTTCTCTTAATTAAAAACTAACGAGCCGTGTTTCCCCAGCTGGTTGGTGCTGTCAGGGCCATGTCTTAGCAGCAGAGGTTTGGCCTGTGGCTATGTGTGTGGCAGGGCTTCTGGGAGCGGGGCTGGGGTTGTGGAGAGCACTGCTAAGGGTCCACCAAGCCTGCAGGGCCCGTGGAAGGCCTGTCTGCAGACCCAAAACTGAGCCACTTGGCGGGGCCTCGGCAGCCTGAGAAAGAGCCGGGCTGGGCCCCGGGGTGGGACAGGCCTCGCGCTTCTCCTTCTGGGCGTTGCCTGGTGCCTTGAGCTTGTCCCTTCCTGGAGCCCCCGCCTCGCTCTCACGTACCGGAGCTTTGCAGTGTGGGCTCAGGGGTCTCACTGAGACCTGCCTTCAGGGTGATGGTGCGGGGGTCACCTTTGCGCCCCACACCCGCCCTGCTGAACTGCGGCAGTGAGAACAGCTTGCAGGAACTCTCACCAGCAGGGGCAGGTTGACCTTTGTTCAGCTGAGACTTGGGATGCCCGCACGTGTCTGTGGGACCCTGCCCCTCTGAGTGGGCAAGTCCCAGTCCCCGAGAGCTGATGGCATAGCAGGTGAGGTCTGGCGAGCAATCTCGGACGTGCTGCCTCCCTCCTGTGTCTCCCCGGGGCTCCCATTTGCAAAGTGAGGACAATGAGAATACCGCTGATCTGGGCTATTAGGAGCAAGATAATAACAGTGCAAAGTCGGGAAAGCCTTCTAAGCTCACAGCAGCATCCTGCTGGGAGCGGTCAGCTGGCACAGCTGGCCCAGGGCACTGAGGGCTGCCGCATGGAGTGAGGCTGTGAGGGAAGCCCCACACACTGTTCCTGCTCTTGAGATCTGATGTTGCGGTGGGAGAGGGACCAGCACTGAACCAACAATCCCAGATACAGTCACGTCCGGGTGTGCCCAAGTGGGCCATCGCTGCTCGGGTCTTCAAAACTCAGCCTAGGGAGCAAGGCTGCTGGGAAGGGGCGGCAGGGAGCAGGCCGTCTCATAGCATCATGGTGGTGGGTCCTCATGCTTTCAAACAGCTTTGCAGCATCTAGCTGGTGGAGGCCATCTGGATCTCTTAGGGACTAGGTGGGTAGTAATGCGTTTCAAGCATCGCTGGCCTGCACGCCATTGACTGATGGGGATACAGGAGAGGGGGCCTTTGGCTGGGAATCCACATCTGCTCTTTGCTCTGCTGTCCCTTCCTTCCCCCAGGGTGTGAAACCTTGTAGCCACAGGTTCTCCAGACACCAGAACCCTAGGAGCTTGGTACTAAAGGGCCCCAGGAGAACTGGGTCCAGCCTTCTCCGGTTATTGAGAGGAAGAGGCAAACACCGATAGATCTGCATCTCAGGGCCCAAGAACTTGGGCCGGGCTTCTCCTTTCACTGGGCCTCAGTTTCCCGAGTACATTGAGGGTGCTGGGCCAGATGGTGCTGAGCGTCTTTTCAGCTGTGATATGCTCATGTTCATGAGAAGGCCCACAACTGAAAGAAACATGATAAAGCCTTGTCAGTTTTCATTTTCCAAGTTTTCTGTGTATTTTTTTTTAATCAGAAGACAAAATGTGATTAGACCATATGCTAGGCTAATTGTTCCCAAAACAGAATTTAAACATTTGAATATGTTTGCAAGAGGGAAGCAAAGTGGAGGAAGCTGTGGGGAATTAGGACTGATTCCTCCCCAGGGTGAGCCCCCTCGGGGCCTCTGGGGGGCTCTGGGTGCTGCCTTGGGGAGCAGGAGCCCCAGCGTGGGGAGGGTGTGCTTTCCCTGTGGCCTGACTGTGTGCAAGGCTGAGGTGTGCGCGTGCCCGTGTCCCCATGTCCGTTCATTCACACTCACTCATTCATTCCCTCTGGAGACGTGAGTGGGCGACCGCTGCGCTTCCTGTCCTGCAGAGCCCTGGGCTGGCTCAAGCCTTGGGGAGACACAAGGGGACTGCAGCTCTGTGTGACGGGGTGTGGAGGGTTGGGAAGGCTGGCGCTGGAGCAGAGACCCGAGCAGGGGGACCGGCCTTTCCAGCAGAGAAGTGGCCTGTGCGAAGACCAGGTCAGGAGCAGCCTGGCCCACAGAGGCCGTAAGCAGGCTGTCAGGCCTTTGTGTCAGGAGCTGGGAACTCAGGAGTGGCAGGCTGGGGCTGGAGAGCTGGTGGGTGGGATCCAGTGAGTGACCCGGGTGAGTGCAAGCCTGGAGGGGATGGAGTCACCTCTGCGTGTAGGGCTGTGCGTCCTCCCTTGGGGAGCTGCCGGGTCAGCTGAGGATGTTTCCCTCACTGGGAGGGCCACCAGCTGGACCCCTTGGGCCGAGTCACACCCTAACTTCTCCTGTTTCGTAACCAGAGGTCAGACTGTTGGAGAGGCTAAGGTGCTCCTGAGAATGACCTGGCCCCTGAAGACAGAGCTTTAGGGCCCAGAGAGTCTCGAGCCCAACCCTATGGACGGGGAAACTGAGGCATAGGGAGACGGGGGCGTGGAGAATTGTCATTCCCCACAGAGGTGGGGTTAGAACCCCACACACGTGGTCTGCTGGGTCACTGTGGCCCCTCTGCTCAGAGCACTGGACAGTGACCAGCATCCTCTGGTGTGAGGTGGTTGCTGCCGGCGGCTTTGATGGAGGGTGCTGAGAAAGGGGAGAGCCTCTCTCTGTGGTTCTGGATAAAGGAATGGACACAGGCCTCATCTGCAGGAAACTTCCCTGATGAGGCAGGACCTGATGTTTGCAGGTGCTGCGCTGGAGGAGGCAGAGACCAGAGACAGGGGCCTGCTAGGCCTCTTGGAGGATGGTGGTGGGGGGCTGGTGCATAGGGTGGGCAGGCCACAAGCCCAGGAGAGAAGACTAAGGATGAATTTAGTGATTGTAAAACCTCAGAAACATGTGGTGAAACAGCTGAGCCAGGGGAACTCAGAGACAAGAAATACCCAGGAAGGGGCAGGGCTGATGCCAGGCTGGGCTGTCTCTCCCACCCTCCATGAATGCTGTCCCACCACCCCACAGTGGCTGAGATTACAGAGGGCTGACGGATGCACGCAAATATAGTTTTGTTCAAAGAATGGGCTTAATTAGGCATTTATGCCTGTGGTTCTGAGCCCAGAGTTTTCTCTCTCTTTGGCATGCAATCCAAGAATGGTATTGAGGATCATCTGCAGAGGAGTGTCCAGATAGTTGGGAAATAATAAAGCAGATGGCCCCACTGGTAAAGCTGACCTTCCCTCCCTCCTTGTGGCTAAGCACGGCGAGACTGGACCTTGTGCCATTCACATGGGTGCCTCACTGTGCAGAGCACTGGGCCCTTCACAGCCAGCCTGGACCCACGGCTGGGAGACTTGGGGCCTCCCAGAAGGTCAGCTGGAAGGGCCAGAGCTGCTGAACGATGGGGTATCTGAGGCCCAAGCTTGTGCAGTAGAGTGACCCCTGCACCACTTGAGACAGCAGCCTGCCACCCACCCCCGGCAGGAGCCCCACCCAGGCCTACGGCCCCACCAACTTTCCAGAACCAGGAGAGAGAGTGTCCAGCTTGCTGTTCTCACACAGGTAAGGCTCACAGCTGAGCATTGTGGTCCTGAGCTCAGGGGAAGGCAGGAACCATGGCCTGGGGTCTGGAGGATTCCCGAGGGTCCTGGATCTGACCCATACCCATTGCCTTCTTGGCCTGTCCCGATCTCTCTTCTTGGTCTCTCTTCTCCACCCCCAAAACTGCCTGGGGTGTGGGTCAGAGGGGCAGCCCAAGCACTCCAGGCCTGAGCTTCCCCTCACGGGGCAACTCAGGTCCTCCAGGGACCACGGGTGCCTCCCCCTGCCTGGTGCCCCACAGGCCTGTGGTGTAAACGGGATGTTCAGTACCTACCTTCAGTTGCAAAGAACATAATCTGACTTCATTATTGACCATCCAGTGATGTTCACATGTAGAGTCATCTCTTCAGTTCAGTTCAGTCCACTCAATCATGTCCAGCTCTTTGCGACCCCATGGACTGCAGCACGCCAGACTTCCCTGTCCATCACCAACTCGCGGAGCTTACTCAGACTCATGTCCATCGAGTCAGTGATGCCATCCAACCATCTTATCCTCTGTCCTCCCCTTCTCCTCCTGCCTTCAATCTTTCCCAGCATCAGGGTCTTTTCCAATGAGTCAGTTCTTTGCATCAGGTGGCCAAAGTATTGGAGTTTCAGCTTCAACATAAATCCTTCTAATGAATACTCAAGACTGATTTCCTTTAGGATGGACTGGTTGGATCGCCTTGCAGTCCGAGAGTCTTCTCCAACACCACAGTTCAAGAGTATCAGTTCTGCACTCAGCTTTCTTCACAGTCCAGCTCTCACATCCGCACACGACCACTGGAAAAACCATAGCTTTGACTAGATGGACCTTTGTGGACAAAGTAATGTCTCTGGTTTTTAATATGCTGTCTAGGTTTCTCATAGCTTTTCTTCCAAGGAGCAAGCATCTTTTAGTTTCATGGCTGCAGTCACCATCTGCAGTGATTTTGGAGCCCAGAAAAATAAAGTCTGACACTGTTGCCATTGTTTCCCCATCTATTTGCCATGAAGTGATGGGACCAGATGCCATGATCTTCATTTTCTGAATGTTGAGCATTAAGCCAACTTTTTCACCCTCCTCTTTCACTTTCATCAGAGACTCTTTAGTTCCTCTTCGCTTTCTGCCATAAGGGTGGTGTCATCTGCATATCTGAGGTTATTGATATTTCTCCCGGCAATCTTGATTCCAGCTTGCGCTTCATCCTGCCTAGCATTTTGCATGATGTACTCAAGTCATCTCTTGGGTTATTGGAAAAGGCATTTGCTACAACCAACATGTTCTCTTGACAAAACTCTGTTAGCCTTTGTCCTGCTTCATTCTGTACTCCAAGGCCACACTTGCCTGTTATTCTGGGTATCTCTTGCCTTCCTAATTTTGCATTCTAAGCCCCTATGATGAAAAGGAAATCTTTCTTTGGTATTAGTTCTAGAAGATGTTGTAGGTCTTCATAGAACTGGTCAACTTCAGCTTCTTTGGCATCAGTGGTTGGGCATAGACTTGGATTTCTGTGATGTTGAATGGTTTGCCTTGGAAACTAACTGAAATCAACCTGTTGCTTTTGAGGGTGCACCCACTAGTGTTGACTATGAGGGCTACTCCATTTCTTCTATAGAATTCTTGCCCAGAGTAGTAATTTAGTCCACAGTAACAGACATAGAGGTCATCGTGTGTACTCAGCCTCTTCAGTCGTGTCTCTTTGCAACCCTGTGAACTGCAGTCCACCAGGTTCCTCTGTCCATGGGATTCTCCAGGCAAGCTTACTGGGGTGGGTTGCCATACCCAGCTGCAGGGCACCTTCCTGACCCAGGGATCAAGCCTGTGTCTCCTGCATTGCAGGCAGATTTATTACTGCTAAGCTACCAGGGAGGCCTGACATAATGGTCATCTGAATTAAATTCACTCATTCCTGTCCATTTTAGTTCACTGACTCCTAAAATGTCAGTGTTCAATCTGGTCGTCTCCTGCTTGACCACATCCCGTTTACCTTGATTCATGGACCTAACATTCCAGGTTCCTATGCAATATTGTTCTTTACAGCAACGGACTTAATTTTCACCACCAGACACATCCACAGCTAACTGTTGTTTCCACTTTGGCCAATTCATTCTTGAAGCTTTTAGTAATTACCCTCTGCTCTTCCCCAGTAGCATATTGGACACCTTCTGACCCGAGAGACTCATCTTCCAGCGTCATAACTTTTTGCCTTTCCGTACTGTTCATGAGGTTCTCCAGGCAAGAATATGGACCATATTCTGTCAGAATGCTTCACTGTGACCCATCTGTCTTGGATGACCCTGCACGGCACGGCTCACAGCTTCATTAGTTATGCAAGCCCCTTTGCCACAACGAGGCTGTGATCCCTGAAGGGTATCTGAAGATGGAGAAGCTCTACATAGTCAGCAAAAAAAGACCTGGAGCTGACTCTGGCTCAGATCATCAGCTCCTTATAGCAAAATTCAGGCTTAAACTAAGATTCAAGGGATTACATCTAGTAGGCAGAGTGCCTGAAGAAATATGGACAGAAGTTCATAACATTGTATAGGAAGCAGTGACCAAAACCATTCAAAAGGAAAAGAAACGCAAGAAGGCACAGTGGTTTTTTGAGGAGGCTTTACAAATAGGTGAGGAAGGAAGACAAGAGAAAGGCAAGGGAGAAAGGGAGATATACCCAACTGAATCCAGAGTCCCAGAGAATAGCAAGGAGAGAGAAGAAGGCCTTCTTAGATGAACAATTCAAAGAAACAGAAGGAAACAGTAGAATGGAAAAGACTAGAAAATTCAAGGAACCACATTTTCTCAAATTTTTTGAAGATCTCAAATCTTCAATGGAATTGGAAATATCAAGGGAACATGTCATGTAAGGATGGGCATGATAAAGGACAGAAACGGTGAGAACTTAAGAGAAGCAGAAGAGATTAAGAAGAGGTGGTAAGAATACACAGAACTACACAAGAGAAGTCTTAATGGCCCAGACAACCACAATGGTGTGATCACTCACCTAGAGCCAGACATCCTGGAGTGCCAGGCCAGTGGTTCTTAGGAAGCATCACTATGAACAAAGCTAGTGAAGGAGATGAAATTCCAGCTGAGCTATTTAAAATCCAAAAAGGTGATGGTGTTAAAGTGCTGCACTCAATATGTCAGCAAATTTGGAAAACTCAGCAGCGGCCACAGGGCAGGAAAAGGTCAGTTTTCATTCCAACCCCAAAGAAGGGCAATGCAAAGAGTATTCAAACTACTGTACAGTTGTACTCATTTCACAAGCTAGCAAGGTTATACTCAAAAGCCTTCAGGCTCGGCTTCAGCAGTTTGTGAATTGAGAACTTCTAGATATTCAAGCTGGGTTTAGAAAGGGCAGAGGAACCAGAGATCAAACTGCCAACATTCTTTGGATCATGGAGGGAATTCCAGAAAAGCAAGGGAATTCCAGAAAAATATCTACTTCTGCTTCATTGACTAGGCTAAAGCCTTTGACTGTGTCAATCACAGCAGACTGGAAAATTCTTAAAGAGACAGGAGTACCAAACCACTTTACCTGTCTCCTGAGAAGCATGGATGCAAGTTAAGAAGCAACAGTTAGAACTGGGCATGGAACAACTGACTGGTTCAAAATTGGAAGAGGAGTACGTCAGGGCTAATCGTCACCTTGATTTAATTTACATGCAGAGTACATTTTGCAAAATGTCAAGATGGGTGAATTGCAAGCTGGAAGCAATTTGAAATATCAACAGCCTCAGATGTCCAGATGATACCACTGTAAAGGCAAAAAGTGAAGAAGTGAAAGTGTTAGTCACTCAGTTGTGTCCGACTCTTGGTGATCTATTGATTGTAGCCCGTCAGGCTCCTCTGTCCGTGGAATTCTCCAGGCAAGAATACTGGAGTCAGTTGCCATTTCCTTCTCCCAAGGATATTCCTGACCTAGGGATGAAACCTGAGTCTTCTGCATTGCAGGTAGATTCTTTACCATCTCAGCCACCAAAGAGCCTCTTGATGAGGGTGAAAGAGGAGAGAGAAAAAGCTGGCTTGAAACTCAACATTAAAAAACTAAGATCCTGGCATCCAGTCCCATTATTTCATGGCAGATAGATGGGGAAAAAGTGGAAGCAGTGACAGATTTTATTTTCTTGGGCTCCAAAGTCATCACAGACGGTGACTGCAGCCATGAAATTAAAAGATGCTTGCTCCTTGGAAGAATATCTATGACCAACCTAGACAGCCTATTAAAAAGCAGAGGCACAATACTTTGCCAACAAAGGTCCATATAGTCAAAGTTATGGTTTTTCAACTAGTCATGTATGGATATGAAAATTGGACCATAAAGAAGGCTGAGCACCAAAGAACTGATGCTTTCAAATTGTGGTGCTGGAGAAGACTCTTGAGAGTCCCTTCGACTGCAAGGAGATCCATCCAGTCCATCCTAAAGGAGATCAGTCTTGAATATTCATTGTAAGGACTCATGTTAAAGCTGAAACTCCAATACTTTGGCCACCTGATGGGAAGAGCCAACTCACTGAAAAGGACTCTGATGTTGGGAAAGATTGAAGGCAAAAGGAGAAGGGGACAGCTGAGGATGAGATGGTTGGATGGCATCACCGACTCACTGGACATGAATTTGAGCAAACTCTGGGAGACAGTGGAGAGCAGAGGAGCCTGGCGTGTCACAGTTCACTGGGTCACACTTAGGGACTAAGCAGCAACAAAGTGCCCACCTGCCCGTAGAGACTGTGTGTCTGGACAGGAAGGTGATATTGCTCTTTATCCACCAGGCTGGGATGAGGCTGCTGGCCTCCTGCGTGCTGTAGGGCACTGAGCCTGCAGTGGGCAAGCTGGCACACTGGCAGAGCTGGATTTGATGGCTGGGGTTGTGAGATTCATGCAGAGAGAGCCTCACACTGGAGTGCATGCCCTTCTCCAGGAGTCAGCCGTGGGATGGTGGGCTGTGCCTGCCCAGGCTGTCGCTGCGGGTCAGTCCCCCGTCGTCTGTCACCAGCCTCCACAGGATCTGCTGGAGGGGCTGGCGTGTGGGTGAGGGGAGCAAAGGAGAGGGGCCTGATGGGCTTTGGGGATCATTCAGTTGGTCCTTCCTGATTCCCAGTGCTGAGGGCCCCCTGGAGGGGGCTGGTGTCTGGCCAGGGTGGGGCAGGGCAGGCAGCATGGTGGCTAGGGGTCCGGGGAGGCAGACAGGGGCCCACTCTGTGTCCTGGCTCTGGTGCTCACCCGAGGCCAGGGCTTCACCCAGCTGTTTAACTGCCCCAGCCTCCTCCTGACCTATGACCTGACAGTGATGATAATCCTTTTATAAATAAAATCCTCCCCTAGCATACGGGAATCCTTGCTACCCAACCACTGCTCCTGTTTCAACACTCCCACAGAGCGGGCCGGGGTGGGGGGGTGGTGAGGGTTCCTCTCGGGCACTGATGGGGCTGTGATGGGTCCACAGTAGTTCTCACTTGAAGGCTGATGACTAGTTTTGGTCCAGCCCCACCGCTCACGGGAGAGGAGGGACAAGCTGGCTGGTGAAAGGATCTTCAGAAATCCAGGAGAGCTGAGTCAGCCTGTGGAAGCAGACCTCAGCTAGCAGGATCTATATTCAGGCCACACGGCCCTTCAACTCTCTATTTTGGCATTCTGATGTAATCTATCTTGCAGGACGGGAGGGATCTCACAGCTTGGCAGGCACAGGTTAGATGTGCGAGAGACTCCCTAAAGCGGGGGGCTGGCTGCTCTGAGAGGGTACCCTCTGGAGCTCCCTGAAGGCAGGAGTGACTGTAGTGGGAGGAAGGGTGAGTGGACCAGGGTGCCCTCACAGTTCTAGGCACCCGACTGTAGGTCACCCCTGATCAGGGGTGAGACAGGCCCGTGTTCTGAGCAGGCAGCTCCCAGAGTCTTCTCTTGCTCCTGGGGCACAAGCGCCCTGGAAGCAGGCAGGCTCCTATTTGGCCCAGGCTATGCCCTTGACCCAGGCACCTGGGTGGGGGTGAGGCTTTCAGAGGTCGTTTTCAGGCAAAGGAGGAGGAGGAGAGCAGGGCTGACAAGCTGGCTGGTGAAAGGATCTTCAGAAATCCAGGAGAGCTGAGTCAGCCTGTGGAAGCAGACCTCAGCCAGCAGGATCTATATTCAGGCCACACGGCCCTTCAACTCTCTGTTTTGGCATTCTGATGTAATCTATCTTGCAGGACGGGAGGGATCATGGAAGGACAGTCTATTAGCACCGGGCCCGGTGGTGGGCTTGGAAGCCTCCTCCTCTGAGCTCCTTGCTGTGTGCAGACGGTGTTGTGACTGGAAGGTTCTCGGGATGAGCACAGTGCGTATCCCGGAGCCCAAAGGGCCTGGGGTTGCCTGTGGGAAGGCTGGAACTCAGAGAGGCCAGGCCTGGGCCGGGCCAAGAGAAATTCCAGCTCTAAGGGACGTGAAGCTGTGCCTTCCTCCCCCCGGCACTCCGTGCGTGTGAGGACTGTGAGTCACTGTGAGACGCGAAAGAGCAGCGCCCTGCCTCCTGCTTGTCTCCCGACTAAGCAGCACGTCTCTCCTCCTCCAAAGCGCGTCTCTCCTCCTCCCCCTCCGCCGTCTCCTGAGACAGTGCTGTGTGGGAGGGACCCGCACGGGCTCAGGCTGTGCTGTGGTTTTGCTGGTGTTGTCTCCTGCTGGTGACGGGAGAGCCCACCGCCCCTGTGTCCCAGGCCTGGACCCCCGCGGGCGGCTTGTGCAGGTAGTGCTGCCGCTGTGGTGAGGCCGTGGGGCTCTCACCCTCCCCCCGGGCCTGTTCCGGCCGCGTCTAACAGGCCTCAGTGGCAGCGGCTTGTTCGTGGTCACGCCTTGTCACAGCTGCCAGCTCCCGCCTGTCTGCTTCCCCACCCCTGCGTGAGTGCGTCCAGGATCGCCGTCTCTGTAACCTGCTTGTGGCCCAGTCCTTAATCTCAGGACCTGGGGAGACTCACTGAGAGCTGGGGATGCAGGCGCAGCTCAGTTCTCCAGGGCAGCAGGTGAGCAGCTGCCCCCAGCAGCGTGGCCCCCTGGACCCTGGGAGGCCTTTTGCTGGACACTCACTGAGGGGCCAGCACAAACCGCAGGGGTCTCCTTGGCCATTCCTGGCAACCGAGGCATTCGGTTTCAACCAGCCTCTCTGTTCTGTCCCATTTTCAAGGGTCTAGAAATCTGGGGTCTTCTGGGGAGAATGGAAGCACCTTGTTTCCAAAAACTATCCTGTCTAAGGAATAGAATGTCTTGTACAGCCTGGACCAGAGAAAATTCCAAGGGGTAAGTCATCGCACTCTCGGCAGACAACAGGCCAGGCACTTCGTTGCTTGAACCGATGGGTTCTGATACAGTTAAAGCAGCAGCACCTCGGGCCTGGGGATAGACAGATGAGGAAAAGCAATTCTTTAAAACAAAACAGTAACTGCAGCTGCATTTCCAGTTAGATTGACTAAGCAGATGTCAATACCTCTACCTATGGAGACAGGAGGTGTGTGTCCTGGTATGTTCCAGCCAGAGCCCTTTGATGGAACACACACCCTGGCCTTTGCACTCCTTTCCAACAGCTACAAGCCCTGGGGAACTGTTGAAAGAAGCAGACAATCGCTGTCACCCCCAAAGCCAGGCTGCTCCGTGTGCCCCTCAGGGTTCCCTCCGTCTGTTCTCTGCCCCTCCTTTTCTCCCTCCCCCCCTTTTCCTTCCCCTCCCTCTTTCCTTCCTACCTTCCTTCTTTCCTTTCTTTTAAAGAACAAGGACTAGAAAGGACCACCACAGCATGTCTCGAGAGGGTCTGCACGCAGGTGCTGCACGCTGGGGTTGTATCGGGGCCTAGGGAGTGCGGCTTCGCAGAACTCCCTGACCACACGACTTGCCTGAGCCTGCACGGACCCCTGTGCTGTGGCGGTCTCAGGGCCTCAGTTTCTTGCACAAGCCGCCTTGGAGAGGAAACGAGTGCGGTGGGTGTGGCCCTGGTCCCTGCCATAGAGGTTTTGTTGAGGTGCTCAGGCCTCCAGAGCCTGCCTCTGCTCCTCCACCCCAAATCTCTCCCTTCTCCCCAGATGGCACTGGGAACCTTGTGGATGGAAGTTTCGGAAGACACCTGCCTCGTTTGGGGCTTTATTCCCAGAGCCTGGCACAACGTCAGGCCTGAAGCAACTCTTGTCAATGAGGAGACCGGGCCAGTGGCCCTTCCTAGGCTTTTCTGGATGACCCTTGCACACAGTTCTTATAGGACCTTCTTCTCCCTCTTTCCCAGGAGGGTCATTTTTCCCTGGGAAAAAGTGCAGACTTCAGCAGACAGCCCTAGGGGTCTGCATGAGACCCTGTCGGGGGCCAGAAGCCGGCTGGAGATCTCCCTGAACTGGTCAGGGAAGGGGGTGCAGAGTTAAATATCACAAATGGAGTCGAGTGTGTCCACCTTCATCCCCGCTGGCATCTGTTGAGCTTGAATCCTTGCTGAAGCTTGGCCGGGTGGCTGTCCCAGCGGAGAGGTTCCCGTCAGGGAGGGCTGCCAGGTGCCTCTCCCAGTCCAGCCCTCCTGATGCTCTGGGCCTGCCGCCCCCACCCCGGGCTTCACAGCAGCCCCTGGATGCTGCGGGTGGAGAGGGCGCCAGACGGTCCCCGGGTGAAGCTGCTGCCCTCATGCATGCTTTGCCCCCTGGCCCCGGGGGCCCTGCAGGGCTGGTTGTCAGCTTCCTGGCTGCTGGGGAGACCTGTGCTCCAGGCGCAGGGAGGCCGAGGCAGGCTTTGAGCCGAGGCCTAGCTGACTCCCAAGCCCACACGGTTTTTCGGGGCTGCTTGTGGCCTCCAGATGGGGACAGGAAAGGAGACTGGCCATGGCCAGTGCAGACGTGCTGGGCCTGGAGCCTGCTAGGCTCCAGGTTTGTGGGAAGCACGAGGCTGCCCAGGCACCCCCCTAGCCTGCTGGTGGGCGCCCTGTTGTCCCGCCCCTAGGCCGCGGTGCGGGGCCAGCGGCGGCTGAGGACTGGCACGCGGGACTCCCCGGTCCTCTGGAGGGGGAAGGTAGGCTTCAGCTCCTGTCTGAACTCACGAATGCTTCTAAAGTCGCTGTCTGGGATTCAGTCCTTGCGCTCGTGTTAGAATAATTGCGTTCGTGGTCAGGTTTCTGTTGCGATGCCGTCTCCCCGGGTGGCTGTGTTCCGCGGGGTGTCTCATTGCTCCCTGCACAGTGCGCGCCTCCCAGGCCAGAGGCTGGCCCTTTGTCTCTGCACGTGCATACCCAGGGCCTGGCTGCTCCAGAGTGTTTGCTGAATGAGTGAGTGAGTGGCATGTTCAGGGTAGCTAAGGTTCTGGGTTCACAGGGCCCAGGAACGAGGAGGAGCTGATATCAAGCTCGCTGCCTTCACAAACCCCCCTGGGGCTGAAACCAGCCAGCTTTCAGTCCAGGACCCTCTGGAGGGGAGAGCTGATGTGTTCAAAAGACAGATGCCTCTGCATCCAGTACACTCTTCAATTTCCCAGCAGTTATTTCCACCCCTTTTTTATTCTTCGGAAACCTTCTGGCCCAAAGAGATGCCGGCTCCCTCCCAGGTAGCACGCACCCTGATGTGGACAGGTGGGTGAGAGCAGAAAAACAGTGGGCTGAGGGCAATATGCTGTGCTGATCATCAGGAGAGGCTTTACTGTGTGAAGTTCCAGATTGCTGTTTCAGCAATCAAACCTTGGGGCTCAGGAAGACAGGGGTCAGAGAGTGAAAGGGGCACATTCTCCAGCCTCACTCCTCATAAGCCAACCAAGGGGCCCACCAGACTGACTCCCACCTCCCCCCAGGCCCTGAAGAGGAAAGAAGAGGGAGTCCAAGCCCACAGACCTGGCTGTCCCGGTGCACCTCTGCCTGCAGAGGCCCCCCAGGCCTCTCGAGAGGGGAAGACGCCCCCGCCCAGGTGGGGACAGAGGGCTCCTTCTCCCCTCACCTGCTCCGGGGGAAGCAGGCTGGTGTCCACCTGTGCAGGCTCTGGAGCATGGTCCTCCATTGGGAATCACCTGCAGAAATTCCAAGAGCGAGGCAGGGACAGAGGCTGAGGAGACAGAATCCCGTGAGCTGAAGGGAGCTCCCACCCACCAGGTGCTCCCGAAGCTTCTGGGGCCTGGCCCAGGCCTGCGCTGCTCCTCAGGCAGCGTCATGGGAGCTCCTGGGGCTGGGGCGCGTTCAGGGAGGGCTGGGGCACGTTCAGGGAGGGCCCGCCCCCGCCCTTGTCCGAGGCTGGGGCCCAGTGCTGGGCGTGAGGCATGCGATGGGGGATCAGCTTGGGGCAATTTCGTAGCTGCCCCTCTAAGGAGGGCATCTCCAAGGGCCTGAAGCTTTTACCCCGGGGTTCAGGATAACTCCTGTGTGTGTCTGTGTCTCTGTTTTTGTGTGAGTGTTAGTCACTCAGTCGTGTCTGACTGTGACCCTGTGGACAGTAGCCCGCCAGGCTCCTCTGTCCATGGAATTCTCCAGGCAAGAGTACTGGAGTGGGTTGCGTTTCTTAATCCAGGGATCTTCCTGACCCAGGGATCAAGCCTGGGTTTCCTGCATGGCAGATGCTTGCGTGTGTGCCTGGGCATGCCCATGTCGTGTGTTCTCACGCACACGTGTCAGTGTGTCTGAGTTCACACCCCTGTGTGGCCTTGTGTGTGCTCATGCCTGTGTGTGTTTCTGGATGAGGCCATGTGTGTGCTCACAAAACCCTGCACAGCCACTCTGGCCTCCCTCCAGAAAGCTGTCCTCTCCTTAGCCTTGCTATTGATCTTTCCCCCACTAACCAACTCTGGCCTTGACCTGCACAGGACTGTGTGTCCTGTGGGGCTCCCCGGGGACCCTGGAGGCCTGGCATTGCCTGTTGACTGTTGGAAGCATCTGAAAGGCAGGAGTGGATATGAGATCCTGGTTCTTGAACTTCCAGACCCAGGCCAGCCTCCCACCTCTCCTGATACATAAGCCTTCTGATCTTTTGTTTTCTCATCTGTGGAATGGGTATTCTGATTACTACACAGTTGATTCAAAAGAAGAAATGTCAGACCCCAGCACCATGGTAGGCTCATAGCAGTTTCTCTGGAAGACAGCACTCTGAATGTCTCGAGTTTGTTCTGTTAGGAGTACTGGGGAGGAATAAATCCTAGGGCATTCTCTAGTTGCATCCAAAGTCAGAGACAAAAGTAGGAACAGATCCAGGTTCTGAGGAATTAAGTCCATATGGAGGAGTTTGTCACACAGCCCCTTATTATTACTGTACATAACAGTAGCAATTACGACTTTGAACAGCTACAACCACAGCTAACATTTGCGGAGTGTCTACACTGTGTCAGTTGCTGAACAATATGTGTTACCATGATCTACTATTTCCTGTCATCCTTGCAACAACCCCATTTTGTAAATGAGCAAAGGGGGAATTCCCTGGTGGTCCAGTGGTTAGGACTCACTGCTTTCCCTGCCTGAGCCCAGGGAACAAAGATCCTGCTAGCCGTGTAGTGTGGCCCCATCCCTCAAAAAAAGAGTAAATGGACCTATCTCTCTCTGTGTTTATAATTGCTTGCATTGTTTAGATAAAATCAAGAGCAAGTGTGATACGGTGAGAAAGCACAGAACTGGCAGTCAGAAATCCTGGAATTTACGATTAATTGTGCCACCAGTGCGTCCTAGGGACGCAGGCAAGTCATTTTCTGGGATCCTCACCGAGCACCGTTGTATGTAGTGGAGGTGTTTGCTACATCACCACAGTGCCTCTGCACACACGTCTTCTCTACCCAGGTGCCTTGGTCGCTCGGCTTCCTGGGCAGACTCGGACCCAGGGAGGCACCCCACTCATCCGTCAGGCTCCTGGACCTGGGAAGCCCGCCTCTTGCCTCCTGGTCACAGATTGTGGCACTCTGCGTGTGCCAGCACCCTCAGTGCTGAGCCCAGCAGCGCTCCGAGAGTTAAGAGCTGCTGATGCCTTGCTTACAGACACCGAGTCAGGTGGCGTGCGGTTGCCGTTTGAAATCACATTAGGCTGTAACTTGAGAGAGAGGTTGTCAGCTTGCCTGCGTTTGGAACAGAGATTTGAATAACATTTCTGATTTGTCCCAAGCTTTTCCTGGGGATCTTGACAGGATCAGGGAACCAGCTGTGGATGGAACCAGGGCGCCCTGGGGGTAAAGGGGAACTTGTTGGGACCTGCTTGCTTTTCTGTGCACGTAGGCCCCCCAGGCCACCCTAGGCACCTGTGCATTTGTAGCAGAGCCATTTTCTGGAGCAGGCCACCGCCCACTCTGCACAGGGGATGTGGCCACATGGTGTCTCCCCCAAGGAGGCACTTGTTTTTGACCTGAGAGATCTTTTAGAAGGCCACATGCTTTGTAATTGGACCACGAATGCCATGCTCCATCCTAATTTAGTTTTGGGGATTTGGTCTCTCACTGGATCCCTTTCTCGAATTTTCCTTCAGGAACTTGTTTCTTTCCTCTCGTCTGTTCCTACCTTCTTGTCCCTGTGTCCACCCTGAGGCCTGCCCGCCGGTGTCTACCTGACTGCTCTCTCCCTCTGTCACTTCCCCCTCCTTTCCTGCCTTCTCCTTCAGCTTCATGTTTTTCTATTTATTTTATGTATATAACAACCCCTCGTACAGCATAGCTCCATGAAATTTACAAATAGCAGCTCATGTCATCCTCACAAAAGCCCACTGAGGAGAGTACTGCAGTCACCTGAGGTTTAAAGTGGCCTTTGTAGGTTTGGAGGAACTGCGAGGGCCCAGGGGTGAGGGGCAGGGGCAGACTGAGATGAGAATCACTGTCCATTGCTGCCAGCTTTCTAGTAAATGTGTGCAGAAACCTCCAGCAAAGCAGAGGACCTGCCCCTCCTGCGGTGTGGCTTTTCCCAGCCCTGAAGGGCATCCTGCTGCCCGATCCCTGCTCTGAGCAGAGTAAGCCCCCAGGAAGACTTACTCCTCAACATGCCACGTGGTGACTTCCCACCTCCTGAAAGCCTCTTGTAAACTTCTGGGCCAACGGGGCCACCTACTGGGACTCAGTAAGACACCTCACCTGGTTTAGTGATGGAGTTTGTCGTTAATATATCTTTTGAGGTAGGAACTATGAATCCCCGTTTAAAGATGAAAAATGAAGGTCTAGAGAGGTATAGCAATTTGCTCAAGGTGATCCCACTGAAAAGTGCTAGGGTGGATATTTCAGCCCAGGCCTTCTTGACTTAGCCCCGCTTAGCCGCACCCCGGGGCCTCTGTGACACGAGGGAACAGTCGGGAGATCAGCTGTTGTAACAAACAATCCCCAAATCTCTGTGACTTGACCCGAGAAAAGTGTGCCCACAATTCCTTAAGCAGACTGACCTGGGTGTCTCCTGGTGACTGTCCTCCAGGCGGTGACTGAGGGGCCCCCGTGTCTCTGCTGTCATCTTGGGCTTCAGGGTCCTCAGCTAGATTCTGTGTATCTACCCAGCAGGTGAGGAAAGAACGGAGGATGGTATAGGAGGTTTAACTGTCTGGGCCTGGGAGTAGAGTTCATCGTCTCCACCACCTTCCCTGGCCAGATTCAGACACTAGCTGCAAACGAAGCCAGGAAATGTAGTCTGGTTTTGTGTCCAGGAGGGAAGGAGGAACAGTTTAGTGAACAACCCAGCATCTCCCATACAAGGTCCAGTCTGTTTCCAGTTTCAATGGTTATGACATCCTGGCTGCCTTCTGTTAGGCAGATCATATTAATTTTTCAATTTTCCTTCCCTCCCCATCCTTGTCAAGGTGTGTTCTGGACAGAGTACACTTCTTCGTTCTGAAGACTTGCCTCATGACCTGCTGCAGCCAGCGGAATGAGAGCGGACATAAGATGTTTCACCTCCAACCGAGGGCTTCCGACGTTGTGTGGCTGTGTTGGCCTTTCATCCCCCTGCCTTGCACCTTGAGAGGGGTAGGCCTGGGTGGCGATTGTGCCTTCAGCCTGAGCCCTGGAGTGAGTGTGTGAGCAGACCCCAGTGGCGAGCAGAGACGCTTCAGCCGACGTGCGACCTGTGAGCAGGAAGCATGCGCCTGCTGCTGTTGGAGTTTTTGTCTCACACGTGTGGTGGCCCTCGCTGGCCTGCATAGACTGCTGCCGGGCAGAGTGACGCTCACAGACCCGGCTCTCCCAGGCCTCTGTGATGCCGGCTGCTGTTGGCATTTGTTGAAATTCATGATCTCGTAGAGCCCAGGCCACGGGCAGACCCTCTCACAGAACTTCCCTTAGCATTTCTGCTCCTTGGGTATTCAGAAGGTGCAGAGGCTATTTCCTGTTTGGTTCTTGTTCACAGATGCATCCAGAATTCTTCCCCTCCCTGGAGACCACCCTCATGGAGCAGGAGCCACGTTAACTCCCCTTTCCTCTTGCTACCATGCTCGTGCCCCACACGTGGTGGATGGTCAGACAATGTTTGCTACGCTGGATTGACTTGAGCGTTCACCCCACAGGGCATGCTGAGTGCTGGCAGGAATCGCCAACAGGGCCCAGCCTGTGCTCCGTGCTTCGAGGCTGGATCTGTCATTGTGAGAATGAGGGGCTGGGCGGCCTCCCAGGGCTCTTGGCCTGGGGCCTGGGCCTGGCAAAAATGTGATCCCTCTCACTGTCCTCAGGATCTCGGCACCCAGAGCCTGTGTCGGGGGGAACGAGGCAGTGTCACACACTGGTCCACCCCCGTCCTGGGAAGCCGGTGGACTGCCTTATCGGTGGCCCCTGGTGGCCCCAGCAGTCCTGCTGTGGTTCCCGGAGCAGAGGCTGCCCTGCATCACGGGGAAATCGGTTTGCATCAGGATGCTTGGGGATGCGTCAGTGCTGGCATTTGCGGACCTGGTACAGAGACAGCTCTGGGCTCACTGGTGCTTCTCCCGTAGTGGATGGTGACCCTGGTTCTTGGACAGGCCTGTACCGTGGAAGCTGCCCAGACCCCACAGGCCTTGCTAAGCTAACGGCTGTAGATTCGTGAAGGTATCTGGGCCATGTGGATCGAAGCTGGGTCAAAACACGAGGTCACAGGCAGCAATACGAGTTAACCTCTGCTCCGAATCCTGCTAAAGTCAACTCTAACAAAGGAAGGGCTCTCCTGCTCTCTCTGTGCAAAGAAAGGGATGAGCGACACGCACTTAGCTGCAGCGGGAGATTCAGGGTTTATTAGTTATCCATCATTTATCTGTCACTGCAGACAAAGTACTCCAAAGTTCGTGGCTTAAAGGAACTGTAAGCAGTTATTATCCTCAGAGTTTCTGTGGGTCAGCTTGGTCAGGCAGCCCTGGCTCAGGGTCTGTCATGAAGTTGCTGTCACCTGGAGACTTCCGAGGAATGGTTGCTGTTGGGAGTTGGTAGGGGCCTCAGTTTCCCCACATGATTCCAGCTCCACATCTGCTTGACTGCTCCTGATCTGGTGGCTGTCTTCCCTCAGAGCAAGCGATCTGAGAGAGAGATCTAGGCAGAAGGCATCCTTTTTATGACGAAGCTTTGGAATCATAAAGCAGTACTTGTGCAAACACTCTATTTGTGAGAAGTGAGTCATTCAATACGGACCACATTTGGAGTTAGACTTCATTCTTTGAAGGGAGGAAGTCAAAGCATTAGTAGATATATTTTAGAACCACCATAATGATGGAAAAGGGAAAATAGCCTGTAGTGCCCTGTGCATATCCACCCCAACCTATTAAACCTCCTTTTCTGCCTCCAATCCACAACACAGAGGCCCTGAGACCCAGCAGGAGCCTCGGGCGGCAAAGGACAGCGCATCTCTATGGATCATCTAAGGCAGGAGAGTGACACAGACTCCCATGTGGGCTGAAAGGTGCAGAAAGACCATGCGTGTGGAAAGGCTCTGCCTGGGCTGGGTGAGGGTGTGTCTGTGGGCGAGCTGGAAGGAGGTTGGCAGGAAAAGCCCCTCCCTGGTTGAGCTCACCTGTGTGGAGCCTTGAGCAGTGGGGCCGCTACATGGTCAGACAGGCCTTCAGGACACTGAAGGTGCCTTCACTCTGCAAACTAGGGAAAGGGCCAGGGATGGAAGGGACACACCCCACACCACATGATGTGTTACAGGGGTGGGGTTCCCCGTGCTTTCAGCCACGACTCTGCCTTTCCATTGAGGTGCCTGCCAGGAGCCACTCCTGGCAAAAAACGAAGAAAAAGGAACAGCTGTTCTCAGTGCAGCAAGGGAGGGCTCCAGACTGAGTCAGGGAAGGGAAGTCAGGATGGCTTTCTTCTTCCAGCAAGAGGATGCATAATAAACATTCGTGAAGGAGGAGAGGCCGGGAAGGTGCAATGGAAATCAATAGTCAATATCAATCGAATAAGACAAACTCATAAACTGATTTTTTTAAACAAGAAAGAACCCCCCCCCCCCTCCGCTGCCACCAAGCAGTAAATACAAAAGAAATACTAGCTCTAAAAAGAAACCATGCCTATTTATTGGCCTAAAATACACAGGAATGTCCTGCACACGTGGTGGTGACACGTGCTAGTGTCCGAGCCCAGCATTGGTCAAGGAGTCAGCGCTCCTGTGAGCGCTCCTCTTCTCTGTGGCTGGGGGCTGGGTCTCGCGCCCAGACCTTCTGTTTCTCCCAGCCCAAGTGCTGCCAAACCTGGGAGCTCTGGGAAGGCAGCACACGACCCAGACGAAAGGACTGTAGAACTACCGAAATGTCGGTTCCTGCCTCATTCACACATTCTCAGAAAATCCGCTAAGGGCGGCAGGAGTGGCTGGAATTCATCTTCAGGATCACTGAGGGCAGCAGACAGAGGCTGCCCAAGCTAGTTTAAGAGGACAAGATTGCTGATGGCAGCCCTGCGGGGTAGCCCGGGGCCCTGCCGGCGTGCAGCCACCCTCAGGAGGGGTCTCGGGGGAGCAGCCGCTGCCTCCGTCTTTCCTCTCTTGCCTCTGCTTCTCTTTGACATTCCCTTCTGGCAGTCTGGCCTTCTCCGCCGCGCCTCTCCATGGTGGCACGTGGCTGTGTTGACCCAGGTCATGCACAAGAAAGAGGCGGGCCAGGGAGTCCAGTCCCTGCTCCGAACGCCTGTGGGGGGATCCGGCCAGCACCGGTGACGAGCTGGCCTCCAGGGCCTCGTGAGCTCGAGTGGACCCATCCCTGTGGCTGGTGGGTACCTGTGCCACCTGGCTTTTCCCAGGTCCCCTCCCTGCACCACACTGTCCCCAGACAATGGGGTGATGGGGGTGAACCAAGGGGGTTTCCTGCTCTGGGTTCTTCACGCCTTGAGCACTGAGTGGGCCTACCGGGGGTGAGTCGCTGGAGGAGAGTCGTCCTGCTGGAAGGGTGGGAGACCCTCATGAAACCCAGGGGCAGTGACGGCTGTGAACTCTGAGGCATGCCAGCTGAGAGCAGGGCTTTATGCCTCTGTCTTTCCCTGGGTTTGCTCCACCCTCAATTTAAGTCTCTTTAAAGACATATATTCAGTATCTGCTGGGAAATGGGCTCAGAAAAGAGATGGGGCTGGCCTGTGAGATGGCACAGAGCTGTCCAGGCCAGCAGAA
The DNA here is from genome assembly GCF_001704415.2 of Capra hircus. Classification (NCBI taxonomy): domain Eukaryota; kingdom Metazoa; phylum Chordata; class Mammalia; order Artiodactyla; family Bovidae; genus Capra; species Capra hircus. Next base: position 2,440,204 of record NC_030825.1, on the reverse strand, counting down.
CCCGGGGAGAGAGGACCCAGGCTGAGCTGAGTCCACAGCCCTGGTCCCCCCTCCTCTGCTGGTTAGGCAGGTCCCTTTCCACCTCACAGGGCTTTGTAAAATCACACAGTACACTGTGCATGAAAGCTCTAATTTAGAGTAAAGGATCACACAGCTGTAATTATTTTCCAGTCAAAACCTTAAAAGAAAAATTCCCAAAGACAGGCCCAGTAGTCACATAAGAGCCTCTGCTGATCTTAGAGGAGGTTGGATCTGGGGGCTACCGCTCCTCCCCATTGCTGAAGCATGTGCGAGTTGATGGGGGGGGGCTGAGGGAGGGGCGTCGAGATGCCTTCTGCTCACAGGGCACGCTCGGCCAGAGGCAGCAGAGCGCCTCGAACACCAGACTCGGAAAGCTGGATTTTATATCCAGTTGGCAGGGGTTATGTTGAAAATAGTATTTTAAGAGAGTGAATAACCCACACAGAGAGAGAGTTTTCAGCACATTTTCTCAAGACTCTGATTTAATTTTCAAGACACGGTGTGGAGGTTCTCAGGGGTATGCAAATTGGGGCCCTGGGGAGTCCTCCAGGCAATTGCTGCTCTGCAGGGCGCCTTTCCCTCCCCTGAGGAGTTATGACTGAGGAAGGCATCATGAGAAAGCTTCTCTTGGCACGGTGGCAGTGGTCTGTGCACCCCTTAAAGTAGCCATACCCCATCTGTGCTCGCTCCCTCTCCAGCTAACCCCACCACATCCCAATCCCATCACCATTCAGCCTCATTTCCTTGGTTCAGGACTCTGGGCTTTGAGAAGGAAACGGCAACCCACTCCAGTATTCTTGCCTGGAGAATCCCATGGATAGAGGAGCCTGGTGGGCTACAGTCCACGGGGTCGCAGAGTCGGACACAACTGAGCGACTTAACCAACTAACTAACTAACTTAGGTAGCTCAGTCGGTGAAGAATCTGCCTGCAGGACAAGAGACCTGGGTTTGACCCTTGGGTCAGGAAGATCCCCTGGAGAAGAAATGGCAACCTACTCCAGTATCCTTGCCTGGAAAACGTCATGGACACAGGAGCCTGGTGGGCTGCAGTCCATGGGGTCGCAAAGTTGGGCATGACTAAGTGACTGACACTTACTTGCTTACTTAGGCCCTTCCAGTTTCTGTGTTCATCTAGACCCCTTCCCCGGTGCTAGGACCCCTGGATTAGATGACTAAGAAGCATCAGATCCCCTTTTGTTTTATAACAACTTCTTCCCAGATGCCAGCTACATGGCCCTTTGTCTGTACTGGATTGATCTACTCCAGAACCCTTCCTCCATGGAGAGGGGATTCAAACCCCCATAACTCCAGTGCAGCAGTAACAAATACCATGTATTAAGCTCTTATTATGTGTTGGCACTGAATTTACTGCCTCATATGCATCATTTCCCTGAATCCTCAGAATAACCTTATTCAGGAATGTTATTATCTCTGCGGGACACAGAAACGTGAGTTTACTTTCCAGATTCTCAGAGCTCCTAAATGGCAGAGCCTGGATTCAAGTGCAGATCTGTCAGGCTGCAGTATACTGAGCTCTTAACCACTCTGCTAGATTAAGAGATTTGGGGTAGAACCTTGGGGGATGTACTTGAAGGAAAGTTTTAATTTTATTGCAGAGGCTTTGCCCCATACTTAATTCCCCAGCTTCTCACAGGGGATGACACTGCACACCATGTCTGTTAACTACGAAGTATTTCCTACAAGGCTGGGAGGCCCTTGAGAGAAGGGGACGTCTCATTCATATTTCCGTCCTCAGAACTTAGTGTTAGTTACACCAAGAATGGGCACAAATCCAAGCCAAACCAACTTTTTCTGGAGCCAGCAGTAGACAGGAGAGGGTGTCTTGACAGCATAGGTGCTTGCCTGGAGGCAGAAGACTGGGCTGGTTGGCCATCCTGAAACCATGCAGCACAGCTCTTGAGAATGGAGTCAGCTAAGGGTGGGAAAGGACAGGCTCCCAAAGACATCACTGGGCACCTGGGCCTGGCTGCCTGAAGCTGAAATGAGCCTTTTTTTTATTTTCATAAGCGAATATGTTCCCATTTTGAGCCAGGTGACTTGAGTTTCTGACATTTGCCACCACAATATCTTAATTCAGAGAACTTTAGTAAGGGCTTTTTAATTAAATGGACACCCAGCCAAAGCCTGGATTCTGGGACGCCTCCCATTCAGTTTCTGGGCCTGCTCTGAACTTCCCTGGTTCCATTCTCTGGCTACAGAGTCCAGGCCATTTCTCCTGCAGAACTGGCCCAGCCTGGCCAGAGAAGATGGCGTGAGGCTGGACTTGGAAGCAATCAGCGAAGGGCTAAAGGGCTCGTTTGTCTCCACTCTGCCACGGGCGCAGCAGCCCTGGCACCACTGTCGCCATGAAAGATGGGTCTGGAATTGTCATTAAATTACACGCGTGTCCACTGCGCCTGGTTATTAAGTCTTTGGCAAATCAATTCTTTATGGCCTTTTAATCAAGAGCCGATAAACAGGGAAAGGAGCTCATGGAAGCTCTTCAGAGAAAACTCCAAGCACTGTTCATCCAGGAGGCGGAGGATGAAGAGTTCCAAGACTTTGGAGGCTAGGAGCCCCAGATAGCAGGGACCATGGCTGGGCTCTCATGGGGTCAGAGAAGGAGCTACGTGAGGCCAGTGGGGAGGGGGCAGAAAAGGAGTGTGTGGAGCGAGAGGAGTGAGAGAACCGGAGGTCTTCATTTCACAGCTGACCCAGCTCAGGGTGGATGCGACAGCAAGGAGCACGCGTGTGGAGCCGGCGCCTGGCATCCCACCTCGCTCCTGCGCCCCCTCGCCAGAGAGGAGCGCCTCGGTCCAGATCTTTAAAAGTCCGCAAGGGTGAGTCTGCTCATGGCTCTCACTGGTCATGCTGGGCAGTGTTTGCCGTAGCCAATGAAGAAAGCAGACTCAAGGGCTTTTCAGAGTTACTCGATTTAAAGGATTTCCTTTAGTTCTGAGATCACACATTTTCCACTCTTTTGACTTTACGTTGCCCTTTCTGTGGTGAAATGATGGTGCTTACAGAGGGTTGTTGGCAAACTAAAAAGCTTTCAGCGGTATGTCTCCCCACCCCCTGAAGTCCCGACGCCAGCACAGCACTGCTGGTGGGCCCCTGGCGATCTCCTGCCCAGCCGTCGCCAAAGGCAGGGGTTTGTGGGGAAAGAAGCCTTCCTGGGACCTCTCAACTGAATGGGCCTTTTTTCCCTTGTGCAGGCTCACCGCACTCAAGGGGATTCCGAAGCAGTGAATCAGGCAGACTGTCTCACGGACGAGGGAAGGAACCCTGAGGAAGTAAGCTGCAAGCCCAGAGCCCCTGGTGCCTGAGGCCTGAGGCAGGATGAGAGCCCAGGGATGGCACTGTGGTCAGGAGCAGGACCCCAGCGCTGAGCCTCCTGCCTTGAGGCTCTGCCTCTCCCCCCTAACTCGTGACCCTGGCTGAGGGTCTTTGTCCCTGGGCTGGTTGCATCCTTCGTCATATAGGGCACTGGTGACAGAATTGGCGTTGTATGCGGAGCCCTTGGAGCCCCGGGCAGCACAGCTCTGCGTGGAGTCAGCTCTAGCTGCCTCCCTCCTTCCTAGGTACCCCCGTGCTGGCAGCGGCCGGGGAAGAGTGAGGGTCACTGCCTGGCACTAGATATGCCCAGCCGCCCATCCCTGGGCACTGGGTGGCTGCACCCGCAGCCCATGTGTGTGGTGGGTGTGGGCCGTGCAGCTGCCCTGGCCAGCAGGTGTGGGGGCAGGGCGTGTGTCGCCTCCAGGGCAGCATCACAAGTCCTCTGCACACCCTGCTCTGCCACTGTGGGGCGGGCCGGGCCTCCCTCAGCCTGAGCCCCGAGCGTGACGAGCACCAGAGTCCTCCTGGCTGGCCCAGGCGGGACCCACAATAAAAGAGGAATAACCCTGAAGATGCTGGGGGTGTTTCTGCTCCCACTTGTTCCTGGCCACCCTGCCAGGGCAGGTAAAGTCAGGGGTGGAGAGACTCCATGGGGACTTGGGCTGAGACATGTGCACAGGGAGAATCAGGGCTGCTGAGAGGGGCTCCTCATCTCCTCAGTCCTGAGAAGCCCCCTTGCTCGAGAGGCTCTCAAGTCTCACAGGCGCTGCAGGGCCCGTGTGGAAGAGCTGAGGGCCTGGCCCCAGGCATAGCCTTCTCAGTGGGGTTTGTGTGTTGATGGTGCCTCCCTGGAGTAGCCCCACGGCCCCTCTGTGGTGGTTTGGGTGACACAGACTTGAGTTGGACCCAGAGGGGTGACTTCCTGTTGATCCAGCTATCAGGGGCCAACTGCCTCCCTAGAGTTTCAAGCCAGCGGAAGACAAGAAGACACAAGTGGCTGTTAGTGCAAAGGGCTGCTATTAAGACAATTAAACTAGACAGCGGCATAGAGACAGGGATGGGGAAGGAAGAGGAAGGCCTTTCTGAGGAGGCGGGATTTGCAGGGTGAGAAGCCTGCCCCTGGGAAACGCGTGCTAGGGAGAGAGAGGGTGGGGGTAAATATTGGTCTGCAGATGGTTTTGCATCAATAATCAATACACTGTAACAGATGCGAGGTGAGCACCCACTATGTGCCAGGCCTCGTACTGGGTGCTAGGGAGTCAGTGGTCATTGCTATGAAAAGAGGACAAGGACTTCACGCCATGTGTCATGATCCTGGTTGACCTGCCAAAGGCCGTATGTGCCTAGGCTAGCCCTTCCTTGGGGCAGCCCTGTGCAGCGGCATCACCTCTGTCACTCGGGAGATGCTTCAGTGGCAGCACACACCCAGGGAGTGGCGACTCTGAATGGGCCGCAGAGCTCTGGAGCTCCCAGCCTTCCCACTGGGCCTTCCTGCCTTGCCCACCAGTGCAGGCCCAGGGCTGTGAGTGCTGGAAGGAGCCACGCGTTGTTAGCAGTCATTCCAGCACCTGCGCGGAGTGGAGGCGGGGGAAGTGGGCTGGGGAAGCCCCAGAAGGCGTTTCTGCAGGAAGCAGAGCAGGTGTGTCCCCAAGCCCCGTGCCTGCGTGCGAAGTGCTGGTGCTCCTGAGAGTCAGGCCTTTCCTCCCTGGGGAGCTGGAGCTGGGAGGGGAGGGCAAGTGAAAGCACCTAAGGGGCTGAGTTCCGAAGTCCCAGAGGCTACCTGACTGCCTGGCTGATCCACTCAATGTCCGGAACCCAGTGTCCACGCAGCCTGCTGCAATCCTCTTTCTGGCATAGCTGTCCCCACAGACACTGGATGAATCAGGGTGACACATGGGTCACTCGGGGTGAGAATCTCCTTAATTCTCCACCACAAACATCACTAGCCATGTTGAGAAATGTGCAGAAATGTGCAAATAAACACACAGGGGTTTCTCTTGTCTAAAGAGCATCCCCCAGCCCTGCCGACCTGGGCCGAGGGTCTGGGTGGGTGGTCCAAGGCCGCCTCTTCCGATCTGTCTGCTTCTATCAGGAGGAAGTGGGTGCTCAGCGTGTGGGGCAGGTGTGGAGATGGAGGCCTGGGAGACACTGTCCTCCTTAGGTGCCACCTTCAGAGGGATAGAACCTCGGCAGCCAGGAAGCAAGCCGTGCTGAGAAGGAGCGGGCAGCCGAGGACAGGGATGGGCAGAGAACGAGGGGCCCTCGGCCCACAGACAACAGAGACCAGTAGGCTTGGGAGCTATGGCAAATCCAGGCCCAAATCCAGGCCAGAGTGGAAAGGCTAACGGACAGACCGTCCCACCTGGGAACTGGCCCCTGTGCTGTGGGCGGGCTCAGGAGCCCCACCAGCCTTTACGCGGAGTCTCCTTTATTTTTTCCCTCCGAACACCATGGCCTCCTGGGACCCTGAATTCCCCTGTGGGGAAATGGCATAATTACTTGGGTCTCTTTCTTGCTTTCCACTGTGGACAAAGCTTAATAAATGAGCCCTCAGAGGCTGAGCTTCTGGGAAGTTGGTGAGGGTCAGGGCTGGTGAGAAGCTGATGGAAGTGGGATGAGGGCCCTGCAGAGACCATGATGGCAGCACACATCTTTGCCTGGATAGTCTCTGTGGGTAATGCGACCTGTATCACCACACTGGAACCTCACACGGCCCTGATAGCCCAGTTTGCGGCTGGGGAACACACAGGGCAGAAGGTGTCTTTGGGAGAATCAAATCCACCTGCCTAGAAAGACGCAAGCCCTCTCCTCTCTCCATCCATTTTCCCTCTCCACAGTGGGCCTCTCACAAACTCTCACCAAGGAGTTTGGGTCTGGGTGAACGGCTTTTTGCATAATTGTCTGGTGCCACTCTACAGAAAATAATTGGGACTGTTTGTAAGATACCTTGGCCCAGTTGATGTCACTGGCACTTTTAAGGCTGGAATGTGTTGGTGTTCATTTCCGCAGCATTGGTCTGTGGTTGGAGCTGAGCGAACAACGTGAAATGGGAAAGAGCCGCATCCAAACCCACCAAGGGAACCAAAAACAGCTCAGCTTGCGAACGTGGCGAAGGAGCTGGCCTCCAAGCCTTCCCAGACTCTTTGGGATTGATTGCATTTCCAAGAACGTCTGTTTCTGCGTCTTGTCCATTTTGCATTTAATTTTTTGTATGATGGCAGTGGTTGGCAAATAAAGGCTATCTGTGGTGCTGCGAGTCTGTGGAAGCTGCACTCAGGGGGCAAGCTGACGTGCAGTCAGACATTCTGAAAAGACATGTCAGCCTGCTCCCCACTGAATCCTGTCAGGTGGGCCCCTGTCCTCGGCCGTCAGCCAGGGAGTTTATCTAGCCATTCACAGTTGCCATTGTGTCAGATGTTCTGAATTTTCATGCCCCTTGACTTTCACTCCCAGGACTGGACACCAGTTTCTGAGCAGAAGGGGAAGGAGGAGAGGCGCGGCCTGCGGGAGGCTGAGCAGGAGGTTGCAGGAGGACTCTGGCCTGCGTCTGGCTCACAACCCCTCCTGAGGGACCTGCGGGGCCTCGAGGGCCCCCCGCCCCCGCCCCGTCCCTCCTCCCCACTCCCCGCCTTCTCGGCTGCCTCTGGGTCCCTCCCCACTTCCTCCACCCCTGCCGTCCTCCGCCCTGCCCTCTGCACGGCCCCCTCCGTCTCCCCCAGGACTCAGTGTCGCCTCCTCAGAGAGGCCCTGCTGGACCTGCTGTCTCAGAGAGCCCACGCTCCTCTGTCTTCCCCCCCGCGTCCTTTCTCTCTACTGCCTGTAGTGTCATGTAACACGGTGTGCTGGTGCGCGCCGGCTTGGCTACCGGACGCCGCCTTGTCAAACGTGGGCCCCGGGAAGGCGGCCGGGCCTGCCTCCGAGTGGCTTCCATCCGCAGAGGGTGAGCAGACTCGCTGGCACCGCCTGCGAAGCACCGTGGTCCTGTGGTCCCGGGCAAGGAGCCCCCGGGTCGGAGCGGGCGCGGGCCGAGGCTGCAGCTGGACAGACGGGACTGAGGGCTCGAGGGCCTGACGCCCGTGCCTGATGCAGCCTGGCGGGGTGGTGAACTCAGGCCAGCCGGTTTCCAGGCTCACGGAGCAGTCGTCCTCACCTGGCATTTCCCAAGAGGATTTCAGTGGGATGTGAAAGAATTTAAATACTTTTGACAGCTCAGTATTTTCTTTTTAACGTATTAGGAGAAATACATATATATCTCAGGAATTAGGTTTCTAATTTTATGCAAACTACTTAAGATCAAGCTAAAGCATTTGAGTTTTTTTTTTTTTTGGTAAAGCCCATTTCAAGGAAAAGTCTAAAGCAGGAGTCTGGATCCTTGTGACCCTCTGACCAAACCCAGCCGCTGCCTGTCTTTTCCATGACGTTTTGCGGGAACACAGCTATATGCTCATTAGGTTACATGCTGTCTGTATGCTACAGTGGCAGCGTTGAGTAGTTGTGACAGCAACCATATGACCTACAAAGACTAAAATATTCACTGTCTGACCCTTCCAGGAGAAGAAAATAATTTTCAACAATCGCTGAGGTTTTTGGGTCCCAGCGTGGGGGAGAGCTAGGCTGCGTCATCAGGGATCAGCGAGAGCCAGGCCTGCAGCTTGGAGACTCAGCCTCTTGCCTCTGATCCCAGGGGCCCTGGCGGGGCCGCCCACTGCCCCACCCTGTGGAGGGTCTCCACCTGTTTAGGGCTCAGAGGCTCTCTTTGGCTCCCTATTAGGGGAGCCGGAAATAGGGCCAGTTGCTCAACCTGAGGAAGGATGGATTTATCAGGTGGTTCGAGACATTCAAGGCAGAGTTAGGTCCTTGCAAAGGGAAGAGTAGGGAGGCAAGAGACTGCGGGCTCAGGGTAAGTGGACGCTGTGCGCACGGCTGGAGCTGTGCGCACGGCTGGAGCACAGGCTCACGTCGGAGGAGAGGCCCCCTCAGGACACACTCCGAGCTGTTCGCTTTCCCGCCTGTGCTGTTTAAGGGGCCCTGAAACTCCGTGAACAATTAAGTGATTACAAGGACAACAGCAGAACAGCTTTGCAGATATTCAGAGAGACCACTTCTCGGAAAGCTTCAAATCTCCAGGAAAAGAGTCGAGATGGGCCAAGTGCGAGACTGCGGGGAGAGGAGGCTCTGTAATGAAGGCGAGCTGGAGACCCCGCAGCCCCTCACTCGAATGGTAATTAGACTCAGGGCAAGGGGCTGTTTGAAAGAATGACATAATAAAGCTCCCAGCCTGGTCGGTATAATTTCCCCTGGCACCTAGCTTGCATGAATAACACACTCAGTCGAACAGAAGAGTAATCAGCTTTGAAATATTCCTTTAATAATATGTTTGCCAGATCAAATATTAAAAATAGAAGATGGAGAAAAGGAGCAGCCGTCTCCCTAGTGGCATCGGTTCCATAAATACTGCTTCATTAAGCTGTCTGCATTGGTTCAAAGGGATGGATTCCAAAATGTGGCCGAGGTTCCAGACTGCTTGTTGCGAGAAGGTGGAAGACTCTGGGCTGCCAGCATCGCCCTGTGCTGTGCCTGCTGCCCCAGGAAGGAGACATCAGCTAACAGCCGTAACTGGCCTGACAGCTGCCCGCAGGACGTGTGTTTATTTATTTGGAGTCAAGCACCCTCCATCGGGCACCAGTGGCTTCCATCCCAGGCGAGCAGCAGGAAATTAATAATGATGGCATTTGACTTTCCCAAAACCTTTCCTTAGCAAAGCTTACATCCATCCTATTGGCATCTCTCTGAGGTTAAAGGTAAGGTGGGGAAGGTTAAGGCTCTCTTGCCAACTCAGGTCCACAATCTGTGAGGAGGTGGCTCAGTGTAAGCCCAGCGCCTACAGGCACAGTGGCGTACAAAAGACTGATGAATTCTTAACTCTCTCGTGAGGGTTGGCAAAGCATTTGGAGGGTTGTATCTCTGCTCAGTTTAGGACTACAGATATTTACTGTTGGGTCCAAAGTTCTATGCTGAAGAACAGAAAGAATTACCGCTTAAAGCTCATTTATCAGATGTAATTTTTGAATATTATACTTGCATTGCCTTGACCAAAGCTCTATATGATGATTAGCAACTGCAAATGTTCTAAATTCCCACAAGCATATTTGGACTTGATGCCAGGGAGCCAGGATCAGTGAGCTCTTCAAGATGCAGAGGCAGAGTCCAGCTCTAGTTGATGAGCGATGCGCGTCCATTGTACATGCGCGTGTACAAAGAAACCAGTTCCTGAGTTTACAAAATCTTTCCTCTCAACGTCATGTCTGTCCTTTGCCAAAACCTGGACTTTGAAAAATGGAGCTCAAAAGAATTAAAAGGTTGAATTTTGTCAAATCATTATTTTATTTGCTCTCCAAGGATCAAAGAGATAGTTTGACTCAGTGTTGAGTATTTTTTTTTAATTATTGATTTTTATAAGTATCTATTAAGTGCCTACTATGTGTTAGGTACCATGTTAAGTTTTTAGTGACTTAGTGAATTCCAAAGTGAACCAGACCTTAACCAAATTCGCCCTGGTGGATGGGTGGGGAATCATCGCCATCAATACCTTCATGCTTTGCTTCTTCCTTTTGTCTGCAATGCTTCTGATCTGCTCATGTTTACATGAGACTCTGAAATATTCTTCACATGAATTCTCTGCCTTCTCAGCCACCTTCCCTTCCAGTTCCAGGATCCTAGGATTTTGAGAGGCCAGAGAGGAATAGATACAAGCCAGTCAACGCTATTAGCTGACAAGACGCACTCTCACATCTATACCCACTTCCCTGCCAGGGTCACAGGGACTGGCGCTGCACCATCATGTTGCCATCCGTTTGCCGGTGGAGGCTCTTGAGGGATGCCCAGCTCCTCCCGTGGGTGGGTGCAGTGGGCTTCTCCCCGGGGCTGTTCTCCCCGCATGGCCCTTCCTCATCTGGAAGGGCTTCCCTGAGTGTCCCAGCATATCCATTCTCCCCCAGCGGGAGCAGATGCTGTCCCCACCCTTGCTCTGTCCCCGGCGACATGCAGCATCCGCACACATGCACGCCGTGGTTCTCTCTGCAAGCACGGAGACTCTGCCAGGGGCCTCTCTCTGGCTGCGATGTCCTGGTTTGCTGCCTGTGTGCAGGCTGGGCTGGAGGTGTTTGGGCCTCAGCTCCTTCAGGAGCCAGCTTCAGCAGTGTCCAGCCTCTTTGCCCCTGAGGGCTGTTCAGCACAATCTCCCGGAGGCCCCCCCCCCAGACACTGCCCTCAGCAGCCACCCACCCATCCCCACACCCTTCCCTGACCTCCTTCTCTCCCCGTCACTCCAGCTCCGCTCAGGTCCCTGGGACTGCCACCTAAGGGAGGTCTTGCTCAGGAATCTGTTTCAGGCTCCAGCTCCAGGATCCCAGCCTAAGCCTCTTGTCCCACGAACTCACTGCACACTGATTCTGCCAAGGATCCTCATTCAGCTGAGGCACTCTGTGCTAGGAATGCACAGTGTGGCTACTGCCCGTGTGCAGGGGCCAGGGTGTTCATCCGGGCTCGTTTCTGATGAGTCCCAGTCCTGCCGGCCTCTCCCTCTGCCCTCTCCTGGCATGTAGCGTGTATCCCCAGGGCAGGGGCTCTCTGTTCTGCTCTGGGCCGGAGTTAGTTATATGTGACTTGGCACCGACCCCTGTACCTGTCCCCCGGACCTGTGACCTGTCCGCAGTTTAGGCCCAGAGATCATCCAGGTAAGAAAGCTGGTGGGTCCTGTCGGATAACAATCCTGAATCCAGGGGCCAAGCATTCAGTGCAGGGAAGGGCAGGGCCTAGGATGAGCCTGAGGGTAAGCCTACCTGGGTTTCCATTGCGAAAAAGGAAAAACTGCCTGTTAAGTCCAGAGCATCTCTAGGCTGTTTGCTTAATGGATGAAGCCACATTTTATACCTCTGGAGGGCAGAGGCTCTGTCTTTCTCATCACAGCCCAGTGGCCCCAGAGGCAGCCCAGTCACGACACAGAGATGGTCTGCTGTGGGCGCTCATTTGTGACTTGGACAGAGGGAAGGTGTCAGCAGGGAGGGAGCTGAGGTGTGGAGAGAAAGCCTGGGACTGACTCAGCACCACTGCTACCACAACCTATTGTTGGGCCAACTTGACTCGGGCAGATCCTGCACCTGAGCCTGTGGGAGCCTGTGGGCTGGCTCCCAGCCCTGGTCAGACTTCCCAAGGACAAGTTTACGGTCAGAGCAAATGATTTCCCCCTAGACTGAGGTTTCCTGAACTTCAATCACTATGTGCCACCTTCAGGGTTTGTAATGGTGCAATTACCTACTTTCTTTACGTAGACAGAGTATTCTCCCTCTCTTCCACCAAGCTGTCTCTCCACACCTCTCCCCAAGTGCTTGAGAGCTGCTAAGACACTTTAGGACCTAACTGAGACCTTCTTGATGCAGATACAAGGACTGAGCAACTTTCTCTTTTTCCCTCTGATAGTCCATGAATTTAAAGTTCTTTCGTTGCCTAAAATCATCTCCATTCAGACCTTAATTTATCTCAGGCATCCGTAGGGATTTTCACCCCACCTCCCAGCACCCCTGCCCTCTTAGGAAACTTGCCTGTCACCAGAGTGGTCAGGACCAGGGATGGGAGTTCAGATGAACTCAGCTCGATTTGGAAGATGGGCTTGGGGGTCACAACTGAAGCTAGGTTGCTTCTCCTCTTCTGGTCTCCTCAGGATCTCATCTCGACTGGGAGGAGGCCCGGACTCTCGTAGAAGCCTGACTGCGATGAGCTCAGGAGGGCGGAGTGTGGAACAATGTTCAGATTCCTCTGGAATCTGAGCGGAGGGTGACTATGGGCGATGGAGCCCTGCAGCCACCCAGAGCAGAAGGGGCCGGCAGAGGAGGGTGGGGAGGGGCTGCCGCATCCGAGAAGGCCTCCTGACCCTCGCTAGAGTTGCTGGGCAGGTGACACGCTTTAGGCCAGTTCCCCGGGACCCTGGGGCCCTGCTCTGTGCTGGCAGTAGGAGAGCGGTTCGGCACTCCAGGGCGCTTTGCAGGTGGTCTGGATAGGGCACGCTGCATTTCTACAGTCAGCTTCCTCTTCTCTGGGATCTCTCAGGGTCTCCACTCACCCCATGCTTGCTCAGTCGGTTTGCTCAACCCAGTGTCAGGGCCCGTTTCCTGGCTGTGAAGTCTGCAGGCTGGGGGACGTGGACTCCCAGAGGGCACTGCTGTCCTTATGTCTGTTGGAGAGGAAAACTGCTCCCTAGACTCTCTCTGTGTGGAAGGGGAGGGCCCAGGGCAAGTCCCTGCTGCTTGTGCCCCAGGGCAGGGGGCATCCACCAAAAGGCATTGATGGCCCCAACCGAGCGCCTCCCCCTCATCCAAAGCCCCTGGAGTCAGAGAGGGAACTGCCCACCTTCCAGCTCTCTAAGGAATGGGCTCCTTCCCCCTTTTGGGACCCCCACAAGGTCATCATGTTTGCAATCCACCGGTCATGTCCCCCAGGCATTGCTGGGATGTGATCTACATGGAAGGACTATGTAGTGTCTAATTCTATAGCATGCATGGAGAATTCGTCACAAAAAACTGTCCCCTGGATTACTAAAAGCACTCTGTATAATAAATCATCATTTTGTATTAAATGAAGAGGCAGCCCCTTTCTCATGATGGCTGTTCCCTCGTAATCATGATAAATGGAAAATCCCAGACAGGTGATTTTTAATAGGCACACAAATGCACTCAGATTAATTAGATTACATTAAAAAAAAAAACCTTTTCTCTTTTGGGCCATAAATCTAAATGGGGCCTCTAAAAGATAATAGCCCTCTACACACTAAAATGCATTATGACCTAATAAAAGGTTATCGGTGCACATATGCAGCTCGGCGTTAGGCTGGAGGCAGCGGGACGGCATACGAATGCGGCTGGAGCTGTTTTAAAGTGTGCGTTTGCCAACATGGCTAACGGCAGTCTCTGATGAAAGCATGCGGGGGGGTGGATGGAAGGGAAACGGTGCACATGTCCACTCCTGAGAAGACCTCTTAAACGGCAGCATCTCCCTCTCCAGCCCGGGCGTAAGCGGGAGGCTGCATTAGACTCACCCCAGGCATGCCACTGCAGCCCGGCTCCGAAAGAGAACTGAAGGGCGCCGATTGACGGCCACCAAGCAGCCGCGGCGTGCAGACTGGCGTCTCCAGACAAGCCTTCACAAGCGAGCGCCCCGGTGGCCCCACGACGTCCCTCCTTCCTTTTCTATGTCTGACCTGAGTGTCTTGCGCTTACCGTGGTGAGAAAAGAAATGCTTCATCTTGAGGAAAACATCCATTGGCCTTTATGAAAAGTTTACCATTTAGAAATAGCTAAGAGGCAGACACTCGTGGAGGAAAGAGGAGAGTAATTAAGAGATCAACTCGTCTTGATTACAATCTCTAACAGTCAGCAGAATAGGAACCATGCACGGTCTGACAGCGCCCAGCGACCCGTGATCCCCCTTGGAAACAGGCATTGCTACCCACATGGAAACTAACTTGGGAGGGACATTTGCCAGAAGGAGGAAGTAAACTAAAGGACACCAAGATAAAATAGAATTTTAGGCAAATGCTGCTGCTGCTGCTGCTGAGTCGCTTCAGTCGTGTCCGACTCTGTGAGACCCCATAGACGGCAGCCCACCAGGCTCCCCCGTTCCTGGGGTTCTCCAGGCAAGAACGCTGGAGTGGGTTGCCATTTCCTTTTCCAATGCATGAAAGTGAAAAGTCAAAGTGAAGTCGCTTAGTCGTGTCCGACTGCGACCCTATGGACTGCAGCCTACCAGGCTCCTCTGTCCCTGGGACAAATGACAGACATCTAAATAGCAGTGTGAATGTGTGTACTTACATTACATATAGGACAGTGTATACATATGTCTTACAAGTAAAACTTATCTGTTCAAAATTTCTGTTTTACCTGGTAATTCCAGCCCAGTGTCAAAGCCACACAGTCGTTAATTAGCAACGTCAGGGCTTAAATCCACCTTGATATGGTTGTTTTGGTGATTTTGTCTTAATTTCCTGGCTGACTTGTCACCAAACTATACCCCAGGCGACTCTTTCCCTCTCCACTGAGGCTGTGACATCAAAAGCGCCAACTGGACACACTTCTGGGCTGAGCACATGGTGGGGACATAGACAAGGTCTTAGACAGCACGGTGACCAGCTGCCAAAGCAAACGTGGTACTGTCATCTGGGGGCGGGTGTTGGTGGAGGCCAAGAGACCCTCATTTATCCAACTAACGTAGTGTGTCCTGCAGCTGAAAATACAGCCTTGACGTGGGCTCCAGGCATGCAGGGCAGCAGTGGCCCCTGTGGTCCTCAGTGTTGGGGTAGCTGGAGCCTGGGATCCCTGCCTCTGGCCGCCCTGCTCTGAGTCACCTACTCACTAGCCTGTGTGTTCTGTCCAAGTGCATAAACCTTTTCTTTCTGTTATCTTCCTTTCAAACGTCTCCAAACACTAGGAAATAAACTGTGCGCATCAGTTTGGAACATAAACAATATTTGTTTCTCTTTGTCCAAGCTGTCCAACCTCTTCCAGTTTTTTTTTTTTCTAACTTGGAAGAAATTGATTTTATTTTTGTGTTGTGTAAATAAGCATTTAAAAATTATTTATTTTTTAATTGAAAGATAACTTCTTTACAGAATTTTGTGGTTCTCTGTCAAAATGTGAATCAGCCATTGGTATACATATGTCTTCTCCCTCTTGAACCTCCCTTCCTCTTTCAGCTTTGATAGCATCTGTGATGGATAACATTCATAGCAGAGGGGTCTCTAGAGTTTCTTTCACATTTTGCACGATCTGCGGCCCCTTGCAGCTTAGGGAATTATACCCCATTGTTCACATTCTCAACCAGTTAAGCAGGAGTCCTTCTCTCCAAGCTGGACTCCTATAAGTGGTTGTGTATATTTAAAGGCTGTAATTAAGGCGCTGTCAGTCAGAATTCCCATTAAAGTCCTAGCTTTGAAGTTTGTGACTTGGACTATTTAGCTCATAACATCTTTTGAAATCTGACATTTAGAAGCATGGCTCAGAAAGATTTGTACTTAAAAAAAAAAATTCTTCATCTTAAAGCTGGAAATAGAAGGGGATTCCAAAGTTAGTCCCTGCACAGGCTGGAAAGGGTGGTTTAGGCAGAAGAACAGCTGCAGCGTATTCCGTGATCAGACATTTCTCAGACACTTACCGGGTCCTAAGCCCTGAGGACAGAGACTCTAGTGAAGACGGAACAGATCTTGGCGGAAGGAGCTCGCCGTCAGGCGCGGGGGTTGGGGGGGAGGATGGCCCACAGTAGGAGGTTCAGATAAAGCAAATGGAGTGTGTGGGAAGATGGAGGGACGGGGTGCTCAGAGGCCCAAGACGGGAGGGGTGTGCGGGATGTGAGCCAGGGGGACGGAAGGCCAGGTCCTGAGCGTGCTCGTGCGCTAGGCTGAGAGACCTGCACTCCGTCCTGAAGCCAGACAGAAGGGTAGTTTCCGCCCTGGGTGAGACCGAGGAGGAACGCGCGTGCTCAGAGCCTTGTAGGAAAATTGCCTCATCTCTCCACCTGGAGCTGCCTGGCTGGCCGCTTCATGCCTCTGGGAGCAGAGGGCAGTGGGATTGAACTGGAGGCGAGGACAGCAGCCAGGAAGCTGGTGCAACAGTCCTGGGCAGAGGTGGCAAGCGGCGACTCGGAGCTGAGCCCAGCCTCCGCCTCCCCTACATCCATATAAAATGTCTCCTGCACACTAACATTCAGTTTGTGGAATTTCAAAGGTGTGGACACGCGTTTGCGTGTCCAGTCATGTGTTAGTCCGCGTGTCCCGTGTGCGTTGTCGCGTGTGAGCGTCTTCTGCGAGCGGTGCTTTCCTGGGCTTTACTGTGCAGTGCGGCGCTGCGTGGAGTACGGTGGCGCAGTATCTTTGTTTCAAGCCCAGGATGTCTAGAAGCAAGCATGAAAGTCATGGTGATGTAGCGGGCACTGCTAAAAAGTACCAAGCAATAACGATAGAAACTAAAGGGAAAATAATTGAGCGTGGAGCCAGACGGAAAGATGGCAGACGTTGCTTGCGCTCACAACACTGAGCTCCT
Source organism: Capra hircus (assembly GCF_001704415.2). NCBI lineage: Eukaryota > Metazoa > Chordata > Mammalia > Artiodactyla > Bovidae > Capra > Capra hircus. The sequence continues at coordinate 2,423,761 of NC_030825.1, read as the reverse complement.
CGCTGGGCAACACGAGGAGCTTACTAATGAAGAGCTGATGGAAATGGAGGCCTGGAGACAGGATGAAGAGAGACACGAGGAAGAGGAAGTAACTGCAGAACCGAAGAGATCCACAGCTCAGCAGACGGCAAGGGGATTTTCTTTATTTGGGAGGCACAGGCCCTGGAACGGTAGGTACATGAAGGTCGCAGCAGCTGTTCAGAAGGCAGTCCAATGCTACTGTGTCATCTATGATGAGAAAAAAAAGAGCTACTACCCAGACATCACTGGGTCATTTTTTTCAAGAGGGTAGATAAAATTGAATCCATCAAGGAACCCGAACCTGTGCCATTAGCGTCAGACGTGAGTGAAATTTCAGCGTGCCCTCCATCTGTTGGCGATGATCCTTCAGCTCTGCCATCTCCAGCTCCTCTCCCTCCTCCGGGCAGTAACTCTTCTGGTTTGTTCACTGGCTGCCAGCCTCTGTATGCCAGCTGCTGTACTATACTACTGTACTTTTCAAGGTACTGGACTTTAAAAGTGGTTATTATTTGTTTGCTTTTGTGTATCGTGTGAAAAGTATTATAATCCTATGGCAGTACAATACTATATAACCTATTTTGTTAGTTGGCTACCTAGGCTAACTTTGTTGGACTTACGAACAAACTGGACTTAAGAATGTAAGCTCGGAACAGAACTTGTTAGTATGTTGGGGACTTACTATATTCATTCAGTATCTAATTAGTGTTCATTATGTGGCAAGCACTGTGAAAGCTGCTAGGGAAATAACAGTGAACAAAATAGGTAAAAGTCTCTACTTTTCGCAAACAAATTCTAGAGGGGGAAACCACAGTAAACAAGATAAATAAGCACAATATTTGTATGTCAGATGAGGATGAGACTTTGTATTATGTTTTTGAGAGACAATTCACATACCATAAAACTTACCATTTTAAAATGTTCCACTCAGTGTTTTTCAGCTTTACTGAGGATTAATTGACAAAATTGCATAGTATATACATTTATGTATATACATTTTACAATTTTGTCAAATGTAGATGGTATACAATGCAATATTGTGCAAGAATCCTGGAGTGGGTTGCCGCTTCCTCCTCCAGGGGATCTTTCCAATCCAGGGACCAAAACTGCTTCTGCTGCATCTCTTGCACTGGCAGCTGGTTCTCACCCCTGCACCACCTGGGAAGCCCATACAGTGTGATGGTTTCATATAAACGCACATGGCGAAATGATCACCGCAGTCAAGCTAATTAGCACTCACTACCTTGTATGGTGTGGTAACTACCTTTTGCCTTCTTTTCACCTCCTACACCCTCCCCTGGCAACTCCCAGTTTCATCTCTGTGTTTATGTTGTTCAGTTGCTCGGTCATGTCTGACTCGTTGCGACCTCATGGACTGCAGCACACCAGGCTTTCCTGTCCTTCACCATCTCCCGGAGCTTGCTCAAACTCATGTCCATGAGTCCGTGAGACCATCCAACCACCTTGTCCTCTGTGGTCCCCTTCTTCTCCTGCCTCCAGGCTTTTTTCAGCATCAGGGTCTTTTCTAATGATTTGGCCTTTTGTATCATGTGGCCAAAGTATTCGAGTTTCAATTTTAGCATCAATCCTTCCAATGAATATTCTAAATTGATTTCCTTTCGGATTGACTGGTTTGATCTCCTCATAGTCCAAGGGACTCTCAAGAGTCTTCTCCAGCACCACAGTTCAAAAGCATCAGTTCTTCAGTGCTCAGCCTTCCTTATGATCCAACTGTCACATCCATACATGACTACTGGAAAAACCATAGCTTTCACTAAATGGACCTTTGTGGGCAAAGTAATGTCTCTGCTTTTTAATATGCTGTCTAGGTTTCTCATAGCTTTTCTTCCAAGGAGCAAGAGTCTTTTAATTTTATGGCTACAGCCACCATCTTCAGTGATTTTGGAGCCCAAGAAAACAGTCTCTCACTGTTTCCATTGTTTCCCCAACTATTGACCATGAAGTGATGGGACCAGACGCCGTGATTTTTGTTTTTTGGATGTTGAGTGTTAAATCAGCTTTTTCACTCTTCTCTTTCACCTTCATCAAGAAGCTCTTCAGTTCCTCTTTGCTTTCTGCCATAAAGGTGGTGTCATCTTCATATTTGAGGTTATTGATATTTCTCCCAGCAATCTTGATTCCAGCTTGTGCTTCATCTAGCTTGGCGTTTCTCATGATGTACTCTGCACAGAAGTTAAATAAGCAGGGTGACAATATACAGTCTTGATGTCCTCCTTTCTCAGTTTTGAACCAGTCCATTGTTCCATGTCTGGTTCTGTTACTTCTTGACCTGCATTACAGGTTTCTCAGGAGGCAGGTAAGGTGGTCTGGTATTCCCATCTCTTTAAGAATTTTCCACATTTTGTTGTGATCCACACAGTCAAAGGCTTTAGTGCAGTCAATGGAGCAGATGTTTTTCTGGAATTCTCTCGCTATTTCTATGATCCAATGGATGTTGGCAATTTGATCTCTGGTTCCTCTACCTTTTCTAAATCCAGTTTGAATATCTGTGAGTTCTCAGTTCACGTACTGTTGAAGCCTGGCTGGAGAATTTTGAGCATTACTTTACTAGCATGTGAAATGAGTGCAATTGTGTGGTAGTTAGAACATTCTTTGGCATTACCTTTCTTTAGGATTGGAATGAAAACTGACCTTTTCCAGTCCTGTGGCCACTGCTGAGTTTTCCAAATTTGCTGGCATATTGAGTGCAGCACTTTAACAGCATCGTCTTTTAAGATTTGAAATAGTTCAGCTGGAAATTCCATCACCTCCACTAGCTTTGTTCATAGTGATGCTTCCTAGGCTCACTTGACTTTGCATTCCAGGATGTCTGGTTCTAGCTGAGTGGTCATAATATCGTGGTTATCTGGGTGTGGTTAAGATCTCTTTTGTGTATGCAAGACAGCAAAAGAGACACAGATGGATAGGACAGTCTTTTGGACTCTGTGGGAGAGGGAGAGGGTGGGATGATTTGGGAGAAACATTGAAACATGTATAATATATAAGAAACGAATTGCCAGTCTAGGTTCGACGCAGGATACAGCATGCTTGGGGCTGGTGCACTGGGATGACCCAGAGGGATGGTATGGGGAAGGAGGTGGGAGGGGGATTCAGGATTGGGAACACATGTACACCTGTGGCGGATTCATGTTGATGTATGGCAAAACCAATACAGTATTGTAAAGTAAAATAAAGTAAAATAAAAAAAAAAAAAGCTCTCTTTTGTATAGTTCTTCTGTGTATTCTCACCACCTAACTGACATATGCTGAACACTTAGCGTATGCCAGAGGCTGAGCCATAGGCGCCATTCATGCAGTCGCTTTTGGCTGCACTGAGTCTTGGTTGCTGCGCGCAGGCTTCCTCTGGTTGCTGAGAGCAGGGGCTGTCCTCCCGATCTGTGTGCAGGCTCATTGTGGCGGCTTCTCTGTTGCAGAGCGTGGGCTCTAGAGTGCAAGCGCAGTAGCTGTGGCGCGTGGGCTTTATGGCCTCAGGGCGTGTGGAATCTTCCCAGACCAGGGACTGAACCTGTGTCCCCTGCATTGGCAGGTGGATTCCTAACCACTGGCCCACCAGGGAAATCCCTCAGCGAACCACTTTATCTATGTCATATTAATTAATGCCCATGATGCTCCGAGACAGCAGTTATCATTATTGTTACTTCCATGTTAGAGATAGGGAGATGGAGGCTCAGAAAGACCAAAGGACTTGCTAATTGTCACACGTCTTGAATGAGCAGGTCCTGGTATTCCAGCCCAAGTGTCTGATTCCAGAACCCAAGTGTTCACCACTGAACCATACTGTCTCACTTTCAAATGTGCATGTACACCAGATTGATTACTCTCTTCTGAAATAATCAGTAAATTCTCATTAACCAAGGTCTCAAATCCTGAGTCTCAGTTTCCAGGTGCCTCATTATTTCGCCCCTTTCCAGTCTTACCTACTAATATTTTTCAAAGCATTCTTCACCTCAGAAAGGCTAAAGTGAAAATGATAGTGTTATTCACTTAGTCATGTCCGACTTTGCGACCCCATGGACTGTAGCCTGCCAGGCTCCTTCGTCCGTGGGATTTTCTAGGCAACAGTATTGGAGTGGGTTGTAAGTCTATTCCAAACATTCCTACCTGCATGTGTTGTTCATGCTGTTCTCTCTGTGTGGGATTCTCCCCCCTTCCTCCAATCCTGTGCCCTTCTCCTGGATCAAAATCCTACCTACACTTTACCATTCAAATCAAAATTTCTGCCTCCTTCCAGAACCTTCCCTGACCCTCCCCTCTGTCCCCCCACCCCTTCCTTCTCTGCCACAAAGTGGAAGGTCTAGTTTATCTGAGCCTCCGTTTGGAGGAGTCTGGAAACTGTTTCACCTTAGATGACGCTTACTCCAGTTCTTGCTAAACCAGACTCTCTGAGACCGATTCCACTTTGTTCATCTCTCTACTCCCTGCTTACGGGTCAGTGCTCAGGAGATATTTTGTGTTTTCCTCTGACGAAGAATGTAACATGAAACTTTCTTGCTCAAATCACAATGAAAGCCACGTCAGTTCATCTACTTATGAATCTGTCCATCCATCCATCCAACCTGCCATTCAGCCACATCTTTATCTCCATTCATCCATCAAACGTGGTAAGATAAAAGTTGGACAGATCAACAAGAAAGAATTGAGCCCATTCTGTGTTGGCTGGCTGTGAGGGTTTCACCTAGAGACTGAGAGATAGTGTAGGAAGTAGAAGTGTATGTGCTTGGAATCAGATAAATCTGAGACACAGTCATATTTCTTTTACAAAGAAGCTTGAGACCTTGAGCAAGTTTCTTAACCACTCAATTCTCTAATTCCTCATCTGTAAAAGGGACTCAAAATTCTGGTGTAATATAAGAACCCACATTCCCCAGAACTGAAGCAAGTTCTCATTTTGAAGAATCACAGTTCACACAGAAACTGAAACTTTTTCCCCCAGTCTTTCCAAAAGGTTTCAAGGGCTTCAATTACATTTCCACTCAGCTCTTAATAAAAGTTCCCTCTCCTCCTTTTCCCTGTGGGTTCGCTTACCCCTTCCGACACGAAGAGCCTTCTCCCTCCTCTCTCTCGTCCTTCCTGCTCCTTTCACCACCGTCCCCTCTGGTCTTGTGAACGAGTCCTTGATGTGCCTGACATGCTCAGGTCCTTTCTGCAGGCACTGCTCTCCCTGGGGAGTGAAGGTTTTTCCCTCTGACCTGTTTCTTCTCAACAGTCCACCAGCTGTTCGTTGCTTTCTCTGCTAAAGTACTCTTTGCAACAGCTCAGCCACCCTGATGGACTAAGTATGAAGATTAGAGGTTATATGGAAAGGGCACACAGCACAGGGTCCGGAACCCAGAAGGCCTTGCACACTGAAACCCGTGAAAGTGAAAGTCGCTCAGTCGTGTCTTTGTGACCCCATGGACTGTACAGTCCATGAAATTCTCCAGGCCAGAATACTGGAATGGATAACCTTTCCCTTCTCCAGGGGATTTTCCCAAACCAGGGATCGAACCCAGGTCTCCCGCATTGCAGGCAGATTCTTTACCAGCTGAGCCACAGGCAAACCCAAGAATACTGGAGTGGGTAGCCTATCCCTTCTCCAGTGGATCTTCCCCACCCAGGAATCAAATGGGGGTCTCCGGCACTGCAGGTGGATTTTTTTTTTTTAAACCAACTGAGCTATCAGAGAAGCTCATAACGATTTGGATAAAATGAGACAGGCTTCATGGAAGAGGCATAACTTGAAACTGTCTAACAGATGGGGAGATGTTTCAGGAAATTTCTTGAATAGCTCCCTGCTGCCCCTGTGAGTGGCAGCAAAGATTGGCCCTCAAAGATTTCCTCAAGAATTTGCTTTTCCACAGAAGAGTGGATTTCTTAAGAAAACTTTTTAGTTGCAAAAAAATTAAAGAAATACTATATTCTTATGGTTCAAAAATGCAAACTCTGTGAAAAGCAAACACAAAGAAGTTTTGATCCTATTCCTGTCTCTGGCCACCCCCTCTAAAGCCTCTGTCCCTGCTTTATTCATTTCCTAGAAATGTGCCCGGTGTCCTATATATTTAAAGAAGACATAATACCTATGTGTAGCAAAAATTTCAGGCACAAGAGAATGGCATGCACTGGGCAGAAGGTTCCTCCTCTCCCTGTGGCTTCACTGCCACTGCCTAGAGGGACCCCATCCTCTGACCCTTTCCCCTGTGCCTGTGTCCAGAGATTATTCTATGTGCAAAAGAGTGCATAGACACAGATATCCTTATGAACACAATTGCATTTTCTGTACGTGATCAGTAGCATACTACACACACTGTTCCACATTTTGCTCTTTTTTTTTTGCTTCATAATACATCTTGGGAAGTGTTGCCCATCAGTTTATAAAAGTCTGACTCATCTTTTGGGCTGTATACTCTTCTTCAATCTGTATATTCCATGATTTATTAAACATTGCATAAAGCATGGTAATAATCAATGTATTCTTAGGTCCCAATATTTGCTATATAAGCATTATAGCCATGAGTATCCTTGCACATGTATCACTTTGTACATGTGTGAAGTTGTAGGAAAAAATAATACAAGTTATTAAACTGAAATTGAAGAGTCAAAGGTATTAATATTCTAAATTCTGATAGATATTGCCAAATAGGTCTTCTTATTACTCAGGACAAGCTAGATCCTGCTGTGGTAATGAACAACTTCATGTCTTCCCCGTTTGAAATAGTTCATTCCTTGTTCATGCTTCATGTCCATCACGGATTCTGAGGACTCTGTTCTGTACAATTCTCTTGCTGAGACCCAGGTTGACAGCACAGTCACAACTGAGCAGTTGTAGTATCCCCAGCAGAGGGATCATAAAAGGGAATGCGCTCAATCTGAAAGTGACACCTTCCCATTTTATTGGTCAAAACAAGTCACATGGGGCAGATCAGTGCAATCTCACCGGCTGCCTGGAGGAAGAGTGGGCAGCCCCAGAGACCACTACCCACTTCAGGGTGTGTGTGTGCATGCTCAGGCCAACTCTTTGCGAACCCACAGACCTGCCATGCTCCCCTGTCCATGGGATTTTCCAGGCAGGAGTACTAGAGTAGGTTACCATTTCCTCCTCCAGGGGATCTTCCTGACCCAGGAATTGAACCCATGTCTCCTGCCCGCATCTCCTGCATTGGCAGGCAGATTCTTTGATCACTTGAGCCACCTGGGATCTCTACCCTCTTCAGAGACCACCTGCAGTTACTCAGTCCTGACAGTGAGTGCAGACACACCCTCAGCAACACAGTGTCTCAGCAAAATGTCCTAGTCTGGTCCTGTCTGACAGGTGGAAAATCTTATCTTGTGAAATTTAATTTCATAGAAGTTGTTTAATATATTCTTTTGTTCAAACACAACCATGAAACCATTAATCTCTAAAAAGGTAGATAAGCTGGACATGGTGCTCTTAGGAATCCAGACTCAGTCATCTTTCCAATATTGGTTGCGTCTGTACCATGAGAGACATTGGGCTGTGCTGGGCACCAAGGACACGGGCAGTGTAGAGGCTGCCACCCACTGCCACTTACTGTGCCCAGCGTCATCAGCTTCATCAGCTCTGCACCTGGGGTCTGTATTTCTGTAAAGGTCTATTTCCTCTTTTCCTCAATATGATTTTTGTTGTTCTTGCTGACACTTAGAGAAGGAGCAAAAACTCCAGAAATCTAACATATAATCCTCCTATTACCACCTGGCAGACGAAGAGACTCCCGAATGTTAAGGCAGGCACATTATAAGGGGTGTTCCTCCCTTCCAGAGATGCTGAAGAAGCAGTGTTTGTGGACACAGGTCAATCACGGGTCCTGGAAAATGAGGGAAAAGACCAACACCTTTGAAACTAAAGAAGCTCATCCACATGAAGGAATATTTTTTTGAAAATCACTTTGAGGTAGGATCAACATACAAAAAGCTGTACATATTTAATACACACAACTTGATGGCTTTGAGCTCCACCAATCTTAAAAAGTCTTCCCCCCAAGAGTTACAGAAAGGAATAGGCCTGCCAGTACCTTGGACCTAGTCCAGGGAAATGCCCAAGCTATAGAAAAGAAATTCTTCTGGGTTTGTCCAATGGGGAGCAGCAGATGGCTGTAGGCAGGAATGCGGATGCCATGCCGTCTAGGGCCGCCCAAGACAGGCAGGTCATGGTGGAGAGATCAGACAAAATGTGGTCCCCCAGAGAAGGGAATGGTGAACCACTTCAGTATTCTTGCTTTGAGAACCCCATGAACAGTATGAAAAGGCAAAAAGATGTGACGCTGAAAGATGAACTCCCAGGTCAGCAGGTGCCCAATATGCTCCTGGAGAAGAGTGGAGAAATAACTCCAGAAAGAATGAAGGGATGGAGCCAAAGTGAAAACAACACCCAGTTGTGGATGTGACTGGTGACGGAAGTGAAGTCTGGTGCTGTAAAGAGTAATATTGCATAGGAACCTGGAATGGTAGGTCCATGAATCAAGGTAAATTGCAAGTGATCAAACAGGAGATGGTAAGAGTGAACGTCAACATTCTAGGAATCAGCAAACTAAAATGGACTGGAATGGGGGAATTTAACTCAGTTGACCATTATATCTACTACTATGGGCATGAATCCTTTAGAAGAAATGGAGTAGCCATCATAGTCAACGAAAGAGTCTGAAATGCAGTTTTTGGGTGCGATCTCAAAAATGACAGAATGATCTTGGTTTGTTTCCAAGGCAAACCACTGGATATCACAAAAATCCAAGTCTATGCCCCAACCACTAATGCTGAAGAAGCTGAAATTGAATGGTTCTATGAAGATCTATGAGACTTTCTGGAACTAACACCAAAAAAAGATGTCCTTTTCATCATAGGGGACTGGAATGCAAAAGTAGGAAGTCAAGATATACCTGGAGGAACAGGCAAATTTGGCCTTGGAGTACAGAATGAAGCAGGGCAAAGGTTAATAGAGTATTGTTTGCCAAGAGAATGCACTGGTCATAGCAAACACCCTCTTCCAACAATACAAGAGAAGACTCTACACGTGGACATCACCAGATAATCCATACTGAAATCAGGCTGATTATATTCTTTGCAGCCAAAAATGGAGAATCTCTATATAGTCAGCAAAAACAAGATTGGGAGCTGACTGTAGTTCAGATCATGAACTCTTTATTGCCAAATTCAAACTTAAATTGAAGAAAGTAGGGAAAACCAATAGCCCATCCAGGTATTACCTAAATCAAATCCCTTTCAATTATACAGTGGAAGAGACAAATAGATTCAAGGGATTAGATCTGATAGACAGAGTGCCTGAAGAACTATGGATGGAGGTTTGTGACATTGTACAGGAGACAGAGATCAAGACCATCCCCAAGAAAAAGAAATGCAAAAAGGCAAAATGGTTGTCTAAGGAGGCCTTACAAATAGCTGAGAAAAGAAGAGAAGCTAAAGGCAAAGGAGGAAAGGAAAGATATACCCATCTGAATGCAGAGTTCCAAAGAATAGAAAGGAGAGATAAGAAAGCCTTCCTCAGAGATCAATGTAAAGAAACAGAGGAAAACAATAGAATGGGGAAGCCTAGAGATCTCTTCAAGAAAATTAGAGATACCAAGGGAACATTTCATGCAAAGATGGGCTCGATAAAGGACAGAAATGGTATAGTGCTAACAGAAACAGAAATATTAAGAAGAGGTGGCAAGAATACACAGAACTGTACAGAAAAGATCTTTATGACCCAGATAATCACAAAGGTGTGATCACTTACCTAGAGCCAGACATCCTGGAATGTGAAATCAAGTGGGCCTTAGGAAGCATCACTACGAACAAAACTAGCAGAGGTGATGGAATTCCAGTAGAGCTATTTCAAATCCTGAAAGATGATGCTGTGAAAGTGCTGCACTCAATATGTGAGCAAATTTGGAAAACTCAGCAGTGGCCAGAGGACTGGAAAAGGTCAGTTTTCAGCCCAATCCCAAAGAAAGGCAATGCCAAAGCATGTTCAAACTATTGCACAGTTGTACTCATCTCACACACTAGCAAAGTAATGCTCAAAATTCTCCAAGCCAAGCTTCAACAGTATGTGAACTGTGAACATCCAGATGTTGGAGCTGGATTTAGAAAAGGCAGAGGAACCAAAGATCAAATTGCCAACATCACTTGGATCATCAAAAAAGCAAGAGAGTTTCAGAAAAACATCTACTTCTGCTTTATTGACTATGCCAAAGCCTTTGACTGTGTGGATCACAATAAATTGTGGAAAATTCTGAAAGAGATGGGAATACCAGAGCACCTGACCTGCCTCCTGAGAAACCTGTATGCAGGTCAGGAAGCAACAGTTAGAACTGGACATGGAACAACAAACTGGTTCCAAGTAGGAAAAGGAGTACATCAAGGCTGTATATTGTCACCCTGTTTATTTAACTTATATGCAGAGTACATCATGCGAAATGCCAGAGTGGATGAAGCACAAGCTGGAATCAAGATTTCTGGAAGAAATATCAATAACTTGAGATATGAAGACAATACCACCCTTATGGCAGAAAGGAAGAAGACCTAAAGAGCCTCTTGATGAAAGTGAAAGAAGAGAGTGAAAAAGTTGGCTTAAAACTCAGCATTCAGAAAATGAAGATCATGGCATCCAGTCCCATCACTTCATAGCAAATAGATGGGGAAACAATGGAAACAGTGAGAGACTTTATTTTTTGGGGGGTTCCAAAATCACTACAGATGGTGACTGCAGCCATGAAATTAAAAGACACTTGCTCCTTGAAAGAAAAGCTATGAGAAACCTAGACAGCATATTATAAAGCAGAGACATTACTTTGCCAACAAAGGTCCGTATAGTCAAAGCTATGGTTTTTCCAGTGGTCATGTATGGATGTGAGAGTGGGACTATAAAGAAAGCTGAGCGCAGAAGAATTGATGCTTTTGAACTGTGGTGTTGGAGAAGCCTCTCCAGAGTCCCTTGGACTGCAAGGAAATCCGACCAGTAAATCCTAAAGAAAATCAGTTCTGAATATTCATTGGAAGGACTGATGTTGAAGCTGCAGCTCCAATACTTTGGCCACCTGATGAGAAGAACCGACTCATTTGGAAAGACCCTGATGCTGGGAAAGATTGAAGGCAGGAGAAGGGAATGACAGAGGATGAGATGGTTGGATGGCATCATCTACTCAATGGACATGAGTTTGAGCAAGCTCCAGGAACTGCTGATGGCCAGGGAAGCCTGGCATGCTGCAGTGCCTGGGGTCACAGAGCTGGGCATGACTGAGTGACTGAACTGAACTGATATATCTGTGAAACCATTATCGTAATCTATGATATAAATATATCTATCACCTCTAAAGGTTTCCTGTCACCTTCTTATTTATTATTATTTTGTGATAAGATCTATCCTCTCAGCAAAATTTTAAGTATACAATGCAGACATGAAGAGATTTTTTGATGATGCTGATGCAAGTGATGGCAGGGGGCCTTGGTTATGTGTGTGGAGGTGGGGGCTTGGAGATGAGTAATGCACATGGCCTCAGGGAGTATTTCTTTCCCAGTAGCATATTGAGTGCATCACTTCTGGTTTCCTTGTACAGAACAAGGCAGAAGGCAACGGCATAAGCTGCATTTAATCTGTGAAGGGTGTAAGATTCAGGAAATAAGAATTGACAGAGATGTCCAATTTTACCTCAGGATAACATGGAAATTATATTCCAGTGTTCCTCTTCATCTCCGAAGACCTTTGCTGAGAGGGCTGGGTGATTGGGCAGCAGGCTGAGGACGAAGAGGCGGTGGGGCCTCCCCGCCTGTCATGGTTACTAGTCTGGGAGTCAGTGAGCCGCTGCCTTTCCTTGATGGTTCATGGTGCTGCACATACAGGGTGACTGGAGAAGCATCCTGTCCTGTTCAAATCAGGGGAACTTGTTGGGTTGTTTTTATTTGTGGCTTAAAATTAACATGACCTAAAACTTTAAAAAATACAAGTGGAGAGAATAAAATATTACTTGACAGAGTTTGGTGGGCTGTGGGGCAGCTCCAGTTTGGAAATACACTATTTTGAATCTCACAAAAATGCACTGTTTTGGATTTCACAAGTTTTAAAATTAGTTGTCAACTTAAAAAAGCTATAGAAGATTACAAAAACCAACATTCTTTGGGAGAAAATACATGCAAATGATATGTCAGGAGGTTAATATCTAAAATATATAAATGGTTCAGACAACTCAAAATAAAAAACCCACAAACAGTCCAATCAAAAATGGGCAGAAGACATGAACAGATATTTTTCAAAAAAAAAAAACAAAACAAAATGCCCCACTCAGATGGATAACAGGCACATGAAAGGATGCTCAACATTGCTAACTATTAGGAAGACGCAAATCAAAACCACAATGAGATGTTGTCTCACATTGGCCAGGATGGCTATTATCAAAAATCTGTAAATAAATGTTGGAGAGGATGTGAAGAAAAGGAAACCCTTGAATACCGTTGGTGGGAATGTAAATCGATGCACCCATCATAGAAAATGATATGGAGGATTCTCAAAAAACACTAGAAAAACTCAAAAAAAAAAAAAAAATAGAACTACCATATGATCCAGAATTCCACTCCTTGGTATATATTCAGAGAAAATAAAAACTCTAATTCAAAAAAATACTTGGACCCCAATGTTCAAAGCACTACTAGTGACAATTGTCAAGATACAGAAGTAATACAAGGGCCCATCAATAGGGGAATGGGTAGAGCGGATGGGCGCATGCACGCAGCGGGACCCTACTGAGGCCCTGCTGCGCTGCAGAAACGAACGCAGTCCTGCGGTTTGCAGCGACATGCATGGATTTGGAGAGTACTGTCCTAAGCGAAATAAGTCAGAAACACAAATGCTGTATTTTATCACTGACATGTCTACATAGACATATGTAAATTAGATTTAGATTAGATTCTAATCTAAAAAGTAATGCAAATGAATGTATAATGCAAAACAGAAGCAGGTGCGCAGACGTAGAAAGCAAGCCAGGGGTAACCAAAGGGGAGAGGGAAAGGAGAGAAGATTCAGGGACAGGATTAAGAGACACAAACTACTGTGTGTAAAATAGATAAGGCACAAGGATATACTGGATGGTGCAGTGATTATAGCCATCATCTTGTGATAACTTTTAATGGAACATATGGCACCCCCCTCCAGTCCTCTTGCCTGGAAAATCCCCTGGATGGAGGAGCCTGGTAGGCTACAGTCCATGGGGTCGCTAAGAGTCGGATACGACTGAGCAACTTCACCTTCACTTTTCACTCTCATGCATTGGAGAAGGAAATGGCAACCCACCCCAGTGTTCTTGCCTGGAGAATCCCAGGGAAGGGGGAGCCTGGTGGGCTGCCGTCTATGGGGTCGCACAGAGTCGGACATGACTGAAGCGACTTAGCAGCAGCAGCAATCTGTGAAAATACTGAATCATTATGATGTAATGTTATAAATCTTGTAATATTTGCAATAATAATAATTTGAAATGTAATGTAAATCAGCTATACTTCAAATTAAAAAAGTCAACATTCCTGCCTTCTACTGAAAAAATTGTATTTCCATCATTTTGAGTGTTAGTCCCACACGGCATCCTCTCATGAGGACTCTGTGGCTGCCTCTCCCTCAGATGGGACACAGACATGCGCCCTGCAATCTGCCAGTCTTCACCACACCTGTTGTTTACACCCTGCCGTCTTTACTCGCTTGCTTCCTGAAAGAAAAGTTATGACCAACCTAGACAGCTTATTAAAAAGCAGAGACATTACTTTGCCAACAAAGGTCCGTCTAGTCAAAGCTATGATTTTTCCAGTGGTCATGTATGGATGTGAGAGTTGGACTGTGAAGAAAGCTGAGTGTTGAAGAATTGATGCTTTTGAACTGTGGTGTTAGAGAAGATTCTTGAGAGTCCCTGGGAATGCAAGGATATCCAACCAGTCCATCCTAAAGGAGATCAGTCCTGGGTGTTCTTTGGAAGGACTGATGCTAAAGCTGAAACTCCAGTACTTTGGCCACCTCATGGGAAGAGTTGACTCATCTGAAAAGACCTTGATGCTGGAAATGATTGAAGGTGGGAGGGTAAGGGGACGACAGAGGATGAGATGGTTGGATGGCATCACCGACTCAATGGATGTGAGCTTGAGTAAGCTCCGAGAGTTGGTGATGGACAGGGAAGCCTGGTGTGCTGCAGTCCATGGGGTTCCAAAGAGTCAGACATAACTGAGCGGCTGAACTGAACTGAACTAGTCCTGTGGGCGTTTGACCTTTGTCTTCTGTCATAAGCAGTGGTTCAGATTAAAGGTGTTTTAGAAGCCACAGGAGCTGCATGAAGTTCACTAATTTTAGCCCTTTGGGACAGACCTCAAAGAAGGCCACCAAGCCTTGTTAATAAAAGTCCCACTGCAGTGAGAGGCTTGATTTTCTAGTAGTGACCCAGGGCCAACGCTCAGAAATCATCTCATAGCATCCGTAGCTGGTCAGAGCCTATGTTAGTTCAGAGGTAAGTGGGGCAGATGCATTATCCTTGTTTTACAGATGAAGTAGCTGAGGATTAGAGATATTAAATGACTGTAGCCTGCCTGGCTCCTCTGTCCAAGGGATTCTTCAGGCAAGAATACTGGAGTGGGTTGCCGTTTCCTCCTCCAGGGGATCTTCCTGACCCAGGGATCGAACCAACGTCTCCTATGCCTCTTGCGTTGGCAGACAAATTCTTCACCACTAGTGTCATGGGGAAAGCCCTTATGACCTGTGCTGTATTTAACTAATATCTTTCTTTAAATTGAATTTATGCAAAAAGGAATACATTTATATTATAATGGAATATAATTACATTTTATTGTAGTGGAAACTGGTGTAATTTGCCAAGGATTGGAATCCTTGAATGTAATATGGATGGATCTTCACAGGTACACATTCTCTAATTTTGTCTCATTCTCCCTTTTCTCCTCTACCCCTCCCACCAGTATCTCTCTACTTGTAAACAGGAAGAATGGCAAGGCCAGTAGGTGGCAAAACCCCAGGAGAATCGTAGTTCATTACAGATGGAGATAGGGTTTTTAGCACATATTTTTAGCAAATGTGTTTTGAGGCATTCCTCTATGGGTCTTCAGAGATGCCCTTTCATTGTGTTGGCAAAGGGGGTGAAATAGTTGCTCCTATGGAACATGTCTGACCACCAGCGTTTCTTCTGAAGACACGTGTGGTGTGAAGGTAAGATCAAGTCTGGAGGGTCTCCCTCTGGGTCTGGAGGGAGTCTCATGTCCTGAAAGCAGTCTAAATTTCCTAACCTTCAGATTCACATGCTGGTAGTTTAACTGAGAGAGAAAGAGAGAGAAGCTGGGAGCACACACCGAAACCAGTTTTGTGCACCCGCTGTGGCTGCCATTGGGTTGGGTGCTGGACAGCGTAGAGAAGGCAGGTTCTGGGTCTCTGGCTGGGGAGCAGATTTACAGACAGACTCAGACTTGGGGTGATCAGAGCCACAGTAGATCAGAGAAGAGAGAGGTTAGGAAAGGTGCTGTGGAAGCAGCATGGCCTACGCAGCGTAGAAAGTTGAACTTAGGGGGGACAGCAGGACCAAAAGCCTGAAGGGTGAATTGGCCAACAATACTTTGCCTGCACTGGACTTGACGGCCTGAGCTGGAGAGCAAGGAGATGGTATTGGTTCACATTAACCGAAGTCCGGAGTGTGTCGCTTTGGGGCAGCTGGATCCAGGTACCCAGAGGCTGTCGGCAGGACTCCTTCCTGTTCTGCTTTCCTTCAAACCTTCTTCACCCTGAGAATGCTCTACCCCCGTGGCACCCCTCAGTACCACTCAGCGGAAATGTGCTTTCCTTCCTCACGGTTCCAGAATTCGAGGGCTGACGTTCATTAGCTCCGACGGCCCATTTGGGCCACTTGTCCAGCTTGAACCAGTGATCTGGCAGGGAAACATGGTGACTAAACTGACCAGCCTGACATGTGCCTATTGCAGAGTCCGCAGTGGGGCAGACTCCTTGAGCCTTGTGGGAGGAGCATGATTCTTCCCAGGAGAATCCAATGCCAGAGAAGGGCTGCTGCAGACCATGACGAGCTCCTCGTAACCTGAAGGAAGGGGGTATGAGGGGAAAGTGGACTCATGGAAGAGAGGGGTGGACTGTGAGCTCGGCAGGCAGCTGGAGCTGTCAACAAGCTATTCTGGTAAGGCATTAAATTCTTTAGGTGTCATTCTTCCCTTTTATTCTCTCCATGAACATGAAAAATGGCCAGGCCTTTTATTGCACTGTGCCGAAATATTGTCCTTTAAGGAGTCTTCACCATGGCCTCCTAAAACCACAGCCACCGTGCCTAGCTGTAGTAACACAAGGTCCAGGGCTCTAGGACACGGCCTCCAGGAAAGGCATCTTGAGGTAATGTCCTCTATCCCTGTGCTCGGGGCTGAAGCAGATTTTCTCCCAGCCTCACAGTGTCCGGGCCCCTTAGGACGAGCCCTAAGTGCACCTGGACTTTCCCTGCACCCACAGCCAGCCTGGCTTGCTCCTCCTTTGTAGTTTTTGCCTCTGAAAGGCACCTGCAAAGTCTCCTTGCTGCAGTGGCTGCTGTCCCTCAGTGTGACAGGATCTCTGCTCTCCCGGCTCCCTCGCTCCCTGCATGGAGTTCATTCGGGGCCCATCTCCTTCCTGCAGGAAGCCCTGCTCTCTTGGGGATCATCCCCAGCAGGCTCCAGCTTAGGCGGTGTCTCCTGAGGATTTCCCTGAGGACAGCTCCTCCTCTGGGAGCTGTCTTTATGGGTCTCTTCCTTTCTGGAGCTCAGCTCTGGGATGGGCACCATGGAGGCAGCTGAGAAGAGAAGGCAAATCCTGTCCCCAAGGACTGAGTCTCACCGGGCACCAGCAATGAACCAGGAGATCTGTCAGCACATTTGCATTGAATTTGAATATATATTTGCATCTATTTTACCAAGAATGTGAAATTGAACCCCCAGGCAGTTCAAGCTCAACATTTCAGGGCTGTCACCCTTAAGACTGAGATTTTCTTTTTCTCTTCTCTGCCTTCTCACACATGGCAGCTGACTTGAGATTCCCAACATGAAAACAAAACGGGGAAGGGAGAGGAAAGAGACGAAAGTGCTGAGTGGGCATGAGAGTGAGGAGAAAGAGCGTCGTAGTCACCATCCCTCACCCTGGGGTCCAGCTTGGAGAGCCTGCTGGTTGGGATGGGGGCTTGGTGCTCTTCAGGGGGTCTGTACCATTAATTTGGAGATTCATGGAATGGTTATTCACCGAGTAGATACCATGTAGCAGACCCTGCCTCAGGTTTCTCGTGGCCTGGTGGGAGGGGTAGACTTCTGACACGGAGATGTTGGCCGGTTCGTGTTGGAAATCTTGGCTGGCCCCAGTTGTGGTACAAAGGTGGGAGTAAGCGGCTAGGGAGTAGGGGCTGTGAAAAGCTTCCTGGAGGAGTTGACGCTTGAAGCAAGCCTTGAGAGAGGAGAGGGTATTCTCTTAGGTGGGCAGTGAGGGGAAGAGCATTACTGTTGGGGGCGGGGGTGGGGCTTGAGCAAAAGCCTGGGAACGTGGAGAAGCTACTGCGTGTGGGCAGGGTGGTGTGGAATGGGTGAGGCTGAGAGAAAGAAAGTGACTGACAAGGCCATGGAGCGGGACAGAACCTGAGGGGCTTGGAAAGGACCCTCTGAGTGCTGAGGACGTGAACAGCGGACCCACTGCAGAGGGTTAAGTAGAGGTGTGGCGTGGGCAGATTTGCGTGTCAGCTCTTGTTGTCTGACTCTGCGGGAACCCGCCCATCTCTCCCAGCCAGAAGAGGAGCTTCTCAAGGATGCGAGCTGTGAGCCTCATGTGAAAACTGGCCACCCACCCCTGGCATGTGGGTGCCCCTCAGTAAAAGCAGATCTACGCGCATGTCCAGGAATAAAGGCTGTGTGAGCTCCAGATACGGGGAGCTGGCCAGTGGAGAGCCCCCTCAGGGCTGGGCCAGCTGGAGGCGGGCGCTGCCTTCATCGAGGACGCCTTGACAAAGGAGTGGGGGCGGAAGCTGTGCACAGGGGTGTTGAGCAGATGAACCCTGAGGCCTGGAAGACCAGGGGAGTGGAAGCCCTAGGGCGGCAGTGACTCAGAGCAGCAGAAGAGCGTGGCCTGGAGGCAGTGAGTGTTAATGAAGCGGTCACAGCCTTTGCTTCTCTGCCCACTGTGACTCACAGAGCTGAGGGTGGGCTTCCCTCCCTTCTCTCCCTTCCCTCCCTTCTCTCCCTTCCCTCCCCCGACCCCACACCATCCCCGGCCACAAACAACCCCAGAAAGGAGCTCAGAGAAGCCAGGCCCAGGTAGTGTCGCGGTGCCACCCGGGGAAGCAGGATAAACAAATGGGCTGACAGCGCTTGAATAATGCTTGCATTCTAAGTACAAAATTATGCACAATCTCTGGCCATGATATACTATTTTTTTAAATATTCATCTATCACTGTAAATTGCCTGCTATTATTGCCAGAAATTTGTTTTGTAATTCAGGGGTGTTGGGCCTCATGTGAAAGGATCGAGCCAAATAAGTAATAAGCAGGAGTAACTGGTGGGCTCTGCTTTACCAAAAAAACAAAAAAGTCCCCCAGTACAGAAACAGAGGAGGGGATGAGCAGTGCAAAGAGAGCCTTCCCTTCCTGTGTATGATTGCCCCACAGGGTTCCGATTTACAGTGTTGGAGTATTAGAGCCCAGAGGTAAGAGGAAAATGAGAATTCATCGGCTTAAAGCAGGAGTTTCCTGAGTGTGTTTTGTGGCATTGCAGTTCCAGGGTCGAATACTTTTGAACACATCACGACCTTGTCTGCCCCCTTTCTTCACTTGCAGACCCACAGTGAGGCAGCATGGTGTGCGGGTGACTTCACCTCACAGCCAGGGACCTGCTGCAGCCCTGGGCTTGTGCTTGGGGAGGTCCTGCGCTTGGCACCATGCCTTGCAGATGTCTTCTTGCAATTTTTCATAGTCTTTGCACCAGGGGCCTGGTGTTTTCATTCTGCACCAAGCTCCACAAATTGTGTAGCTACTCGTGAGCACATCGAAGTCTCTAATGTCCTATAGTAAAGAAACCTGTCTAATTTTGCTCAACACCTCATTTCCCAAAGTTGTTTGAATTGGAAACATTATTTTAGAAGACTATCTATTAACAGCCTATGTAATTTGTATCTCTTAAAAGACACTTCATAAAAGTTCACTTTAAGGCATGATATAAGCTCTTGCAGAGAAAGTGGCTCTTTGTGAACGGGCATTTGTGAATATGGGGAGATGTAATTTTCTAAAGTTGACCTCCAGTTCCTTTAGGAACACTGATCCCATGGGAACCAGGGCTCCCATAGGCATGGGGCTGGGGGAGCTGGTCAGTCGGCAAAGCTGACCTAGTAATCAGATCCCCAGCTGCATTTCCATCATTGCTCTTCGTCCCTGCCACACAGTTAGGGTCCTGTGAACTCTGGCCACTATAAATGTAGAGAAGAGAGTCAAAATGGTCATTTGGTGTCTTGTGGGCAAATAAAATGTGAATGCTTGATTTACTTCTGCAGTTCCGTTATTTGTTTTTTACTCTTAAACATTTTTTTCCATTGGTTATTCTGGCAGCTTCTAGCCACCCCTCGGACAGGAGGGCAGCTCTGCTCCGTCGTTAGCATGTGGGATCCCACTCAGGAGCATCAGGGTGCCCGTCTGGCTGACGGGGGGTGGGATGTGCCATTTGGGGCCTGTTCACACTACTGCCTACTATTTCAGGTTCTGTTCATCTGGAGACCCTAAGTCAGCTCCCCTCCCCAGCCTGTGGACCAGAGCTATTTGTCTGCTACCAGTGGACTCTGGCAGAGCTGGGCCATGCCTGCCATCCGTGGGGCACTCCCTGAGTGCCTAGCCAGAGATCACCACACGTAGGACCAAGGCCTCCACGTGGACCATCTGACCACAGGGCGAGCGTGCTCGTTTCGCCGGGGCAGCCCGGAAGACAACCTGCGTCCTCATCCTCATCCAGCTCCTTCCTGCCTCCACGCTGCCTTACACAGATCACACCGTTTCACCATCACATCACGTCAACATCTACAAAACAAAACCTCTGCTCCACAAGGGGACATTCAGGCCCACTGGCGACCCAGGCACACTGTTTTTCCAGCTCCATTTTCTGTGGTCCATCACATAGCCTGTGAATTAATGGCGTGCTGTCCACTCTCACATCTGTGTTTCTTCTCTCTACAGCCCACCACTTGGAATGAATCTCTCCTCCACTTCCCTCTCTATTTGTGCCCCGAGTACTAGCTTAGTTCAAAAGCTCCCTAAAGCCTTTCCTGACCTCCTAGTTCACAATTCAATCTGTTATACTCTTCTGGCACCGTCTGAGTTTGAATTCTCTGAAAAGTAGATCCTGGAGTAAGGACTTGAGTGCAGGTAGTTTGTTTAGAGCTGATCCCAGAAAGTGAGGAAATAAGATGGGGAGGGGAGAAAAGTTAGTGGAGTGTGTGTTGAGAGCACTTTGTCTCTGTGGGCACCTGGGCTTAACCTTTCGGGCCCACTGAGAAACCACGCAGAATGTGCCTCAAAACCATCTCACTGGAACAGCAGAAGTCCCGCTGGGACTGGGGGCTGCCCTAGGGATGGGGGAGCCCCCACTCTTGCCCTGGGACCCCATCAAGCACAGAGTGTCAGCCCTGGCAACTGGGCTGTAACCCAGTAGCCAAGAGGATGCACGGTGCCTCCTGGCGGTGGTGATAGGCTCTCCTTGTGAAGGATGCTTCTTCTGCTGAACTGGAGATGGAAACCTGCTCTGATTCCTCCCTGTATCTTCCAGTCCCCACCACCTGCAGGCCCCCAGTGGGTATCACCATGCTGACACATTGGAAGAATAATGTCAAATGCACTTCCGTCCGCTCTGCCTAATGGACTTTGCTCCCCTGAGCTTCCTGGCCGTGCATTTTCAGCTGCCTACATTGTTCCTTGTGTCTTCTTTTAACTGCCTCCTCGCTCTCAGGCAGGGACCAGCACCAGTAGCTCTTATCTGGCATGCTCCTGCACGGCACTGCTGCTACAGGTCTTGTTTTGCTTCTTTCATAAAGGACTGGGTGAAGCGTGGATATATTTTTTAAGAGACATGGGAAACCCGCTTGGCAGAAATACAGGTCAAAAATCGATCAGGGTAGTGGGGAGAGGGATACACACGACAAATCCTTGAGCTGAATTTTTACCTGCTGTCTTGTCATTCTACATGAGGTCCCAGCCTGCTACTAGTCATGGTGAAGGACACACGGGCTGAGTGGTGTACATCTCCTGCAAAGAGAAGGGAGCAAACGAGCCCGTCTAGAGTTACTGACTTTGGGCTTCCAGTGAGTCAGAGCCTGGGGCCTAAAGGAGGGGTAGATGTATACTGGGCCATTGGTTTGCAAAAGAGAGACCTCTACTCTAATTATTAGGATGATATTAATCAAATTAAAACACTGGATTACTGTTGGCTAGAGACATTTCTGCAGACCCTAAGCTGATACAGGCCAGCCACTTTGTATTTCTGGTCATTTTAGCCGAGGAGCAGAAATATTAAATTCCCGCAGGGGCTGTGTTGGCAAAATGAAACAGGATGGAATGAGAGACTGAAAGGGAGCAGTGGGAACGGCGGCGAGCAGGGCTCACGGGCGGCTCCGGCTGCCTCCGCGGCCTGCGGGGTGCGGGTGCCGTGCAGTCAGATTACATTAAAATGTGTAGCACCGGAGCTCTGAATGCGTGTGACACCTTCCAGTTAGCAGACATTAGTAACTAATTGAAAATGTTACTGATACATTTGAATCAGTTCTGATGAGATGGATGAAACTGGAGCCGATTATACAGAGTGAAGTAAGCCAGAAAGAAAAACACCAATGCAGTATACTAACACATATATATGGAATTTAGAAAGATGGCAATGATGACCCTGTATGCAAGACAGCAAAAAAGACACAGATGTGTACAGTGGACTTTTGGACTCAGAGGGAGAGGGAGAGGGTGGGATGATTTGGGAGAATGGCACTGAAACATGTATACTATCATGTAAGAATCGAATCGCCAGTCTATGTCTGATGCAGGATACAGCATGCTTGGGGCTGGTGCACGGGGATGACCCAGAGAGATGTTATGGGGAGGGAAGAGGGAGGGGGGTTCATGTTTGGGAACGCATGGACACCCGTGGTGGACTCATGTCAATGTATGGCAAAACCAATACAGTCTTGTAAAGTAAAATAAAGTAAAAATAAAAATTAAAAAAAAAGAAAAAGAAAAGAAAATGTTACTGAGAGATTCAGCTCACTGGCTTGTGCTCCACCAGAGTGCAGGGACTGAGCTAAGAATGAAGAGGCGCCTCAGGGAGGGGACAGGGTCTCAGGCCTTCACTCCCAGAGTCTGAATTCTCAAGGGACTTTTGGGTAATTGCCAGATTCTTACAGGAGAGGGGACTGATTTACTTGGGGCCTACTCTACAAACCTGGACTAGAGCTGCTCCCTGGATTTTGCTCTCCTTGGGCATCAGGTAAGACCTGGCTATGAAACCTGTATGCAGGTCAGGAAGCAACAGTTAGAAGTGGACATGGAACAACAGACTGGTTCCAAATAGGAAAAGGAGTATGTCAAGGCTGTATATTGTCACCCTGCTTATTTAACTTATATGCAGACTACATCATGAGAAACTGGACTGGAAGAAGCACAAGCTGGAATCAAGATTGCCAGGAGAAATATCAATAACCTCAGATATGCAGATGACACCACCCTTATGGCAGAAAGTGAAGAGGAGCTAAAAAGCCTCTTGATGAAAGTGAAAGAGGAGAGTGAAAAAGTTGGCTTAAAGCTCAACATTCAGAAAACGAAGATCATGGCATCTGGTCCCATCGCTTCATGGGAAATAGATGGGGAAACAGTGGAAATAGTGTCAGACTTTGTTTTTTTGGGCTCCAAAATCACTGCAGATGGTGATTGCAGCCATGAAATTAAAAGACGTTTACTCCTTGGAAGGAAAGTTATGACCAATCTAGACAGCATATTGAAAAGCAGAGACATAACTTTGCCAACAAAGGTCCATCTTGTCAAGGCTATTTCCAGTGGTCATGTATGGATGTGAGAGTTGGACTGTGAAGAAAGCTGAGCGCCAAAGAATTGATGCTTTTGAACTGTGGTGTTGGAGAAGACTCTTGAGAGTCCCTTGGACTGCAAGGAGATCCAACCGGTCCATTCTAAAAGAGATCAGTCCTGGGTGTTCTTTGGAAGGACTGATGCTGAAGCTGAAACTCCAGTCCTTTGGCCACCTCATGCGAAGAGTCGACTCATTGGAAAAGACTCTGATGCTGGGAGGGATTGGGGGCAGGAGGAGAAGGGGATGACAGAGGATGAGATGGCTGGATGGCATCACCGACTCGATGGATGTGAGTTTGAGTGAACTCCGGGAGCTGGTGACAGACAGGGAAGCCTGGCGTGCTGCAATTCATGGGGTCACAAAGAGTCGGACATGACTGAGCGACTGAACTGAACTGAGCTCACGCAGGCGTGCCTACCTCTGGGTAGGTAGGCACCTACCTACCTCACTCAGCACGTGAGCCCACGAAGGCAAAGAGTTCCTTGTTCACCACCTGGCACTGAATCAATGCTCAATAAACAGTTGGTGAATTTAGGGATGAAATAGTCTTTCTGTCCCCACATCACTCTGCACTGGACAGGGAGTTTTCTGAAGTCGGTGCTCTGAGATGAGTTGAATTAGTGGAGGAGTTTCTGTTTGAATAAAGCAAAGGAGGTATCTTAGGGATGCCTGGGAGGGAGCCCCCGGAGGAGGAAATTGAGCCCCAGAGCTTTCCATGTGCACCATCAAATCTACACATCTTTGCAAAAATCGCCATCCATTCCCCAAGATCTGTTTGTGCAGTTTTCTGGGGGTGATAATTGTCACCCTGCCGCGGAGGTGATGTCTATGGCTAATGGACCCCGGTGTTATTACAATCATTCCTACTATGTAGCTTAATTTCCCCAGCTCCTCCCGCACTGCCTGCTCCCAGCACATACACCTAAAGTGGCTACAGAGTGCTGTCTCCTCCAGGCCTCTTGATTAATTCTTTGCAGGTATAAATTGACAATTATTATGCCTCCCATTAGTCATCTCTCCTCTGGGCTGTACACATTTAGTTCTCCTGATAGCAATGAATCATGGGACAAAACGTTCATTTGCATTATGTGCCAGCTCTTTCAATCAAACTCTGTTTTTATAACACTTCATTGCCAGTCTCCTTAACATCTCTCTGCTCGGAACGTTAAATTCAAGGCTCTTACAACAAGGAGCCTGTCGCCCCACCCTCCCCCTCCCTCCGGGCGCAGGCCTCCGGTACCTGGTGTGGGCATGGGGCTGGCTCCCCTTCTCCGGCGCAGGAGCCAAAGGGGGCAGCAGATGAAGACTCACGAGAGGGCTGACAAAAATGGATAATAATGAGCCAATCTGCATGGGAGAGACTCATTACCAAGCTAGTTACCAATACGTTAGGTTGCTGGATTTCTGCCAATAAGCTGGGTCTCTTATAGCGAGCAATTTTTCACCAGCTTGTAGCGAATCTCTTCAGCTTAAAAATGCTTCAGGGAAATAGCCTTTACAGTGAAAAGAGAGGAATGAGTCTGCAGTTGTGCACATGTGAGGGGCATACTGGCGGTGCCGAAAACATCACAGGCATTTTCACCATTTCCTCCCTTTTAGTGTCTCACAGCTTTGAGACATGGCTGTGGTTGCTTTCCAATCCCTGCACCAGGTAACTGCTTAATTTTCAAATGTAACCATCTCAGGCAAAATAATAACTCACGTGGAGGTGAAACGCTCATGATTCAGGGTCTGTGATGAAACGCCCAGCTCTTGGAATCCAAAAAGACATGTAAATAGGGCAAGGAAGGAAGAGAGAATAATTGAATTTTGATTCAAACGGGAAAAAATGATCACTGTAGGCCTTTGGTTTTCATTATTTGGAAATTTCCATCAGAAGGTGTTTTAGTCCACTCAGGTTGCTATAACCAGGTACCATATTCTGAGTGGCTTATAAACAACAAAAATTTATTCCCCACAGTTCTAGAGGCTGGAAGTTGGAGATCAGGGTGCCAGTGTGGGGTTCTGGTGAGGACCTGCTTCCTGGCTCGTAGATGGTTCATGCATCCTCGCATGTTAGAAGGGGTGTGGGATCTCTCTGGGGTCACTTTTACGGGATCACTAATCCCATTCACGAAAGCAGAGCCTGTCAAAAGCCCCAGCTCTTAGTGTGTCACCTTTGGGAGCGGCTCTACAACGTATGAAGTCTGAATATGAAGACATTCAGTCTACAGCAGAAGGTTTGGATGCTGGCTGTGCGCGGCACGGGTTAGGCATTGCATTCAGCTTTCCACTTTGTCTCATTGTGCGTGCACACAAGGAGCCAGGATCAGATTACTGTGGTGCCAGCCTGGAGAGCAAGTTCAGATGAGAGCTGCCTGTTCTCATGAGGGTGGCATGCCCACCCCCACCCCCCTCCCCAAAGAAGCAGTGTTTTGTAGACAAAACTTTGAAACACATCAGAGAGAGACAGGTCTGCACTGACTGAAATCGGGATCTTGTTCTTCATGTGTTGAAGCAAGTTCAGACCATGTGTGGAGTGTTGTGGATGGTGTATTGTCTAGAAATAGGCCCTGCAGCTTTCCTTTGTGAATAAGACCAGTGTCAGGTGGGCACCTAGCTCTTCCTCCTATTGGGGCTACAGCGCCTGCTACCGATGTCGGTCTGAGCTGAAGGGTGGCAGCTGCAGCTGGGACCTCGTTGGATTGTCTGGAGGAGAAATCAAGGGCTCCCATCAGCTGCTCTCCACTGAAGATGCTTGAAACAGCCTGCCTTTCACTCTGGGTTTCTGTACATATCGTCTCCTGCCCTAGGCTGTCAGCTCCTTAGAGACGGGAGCTGTTCGAGTTGTCCATCCGCCATCTGCACCTGACTGGAATGGAACCAGTGTGTGCACCTGGTGACTCAGAGTTTGCTGTGTGTGGTTGGAGCCTCTTGATTCTTGTTTCTCCCAGGTTTGCCTTTTCCTTTGCAGCACCTGTAGCAAATGATTGAACATCTCTATTCTTCAGTTTCTTTAATCATAAGCGGAAAGCAATCATGCCTTCCTTCCAGGGCTGGCACAGATAGCAGGAGGTGACATGCCGTAAAGCTGGGCACAGTGCCAGCCCCTTGGCAGGCACCCAATGCATATTAGCTACTGTGTTATTGAGTTGCCCCAACTCTGCCCCAAGGTCAGGGACCGAAGCCGGATTCTGGCTGGGGAAGCTGGCGGGGGCCTGCTGGGCTGCCTCTATTGTGTGTTCTCGTGATGAATTATCTGCTAGAGGAGCCCCGAGTGATGGTCAAAGTGGCATCTCTCAGAAGCAGGAGAAGCTCCACCCAAGACCAAAGGGTTGGTCTTGGTCAGAAAGACCCCAGGCAGTGCTGCCGGTGGGTAAACCCTCTTCTGCCTTTGGCTCTGGCTCTGGGCCATGTGCCACCTCAGGCAAGTAACCTGCCCTTTCCAGGCTCAGCTTTCTCATCTGTGAAATGGGAATGAAAACTGCTGCCTCATAGAGCTCTTCTCAAATCTTGAACCACAGGGCTCAAAGGGGCTGCCAGAGTCCCTCTCATGCTGGCTGCCTTCCCTCAGGGGGGTTCTCTACCCTCTGTACTTGGCTTTCTCATCATCTACAGATAATCAGAGGTTTTAAAGCTATCAGCCTGAGAAGCACTTAGAGTGGTTTCTGGTTCATAGTCAGTCATCAGTAAAGGAGCTTCCATTATTTTCTTTAAAACCCTGTTCATCCCAGCCTGGAGGTTAGGGCAATCCGGTGAGCTGCTGAGGCACTGGGGATATCAAGCCTGAGCTCCGTCACTGAGATCTATGCAGACGCACTGTCCTTTAGAGCTGGAAGCCAGATGCTCCTCATAGTCAGAACACTCACATGATGGAATCCTTGGGTTTTGGTCGGGATGCAGGTTGGACCTAAGACCAGTAAGGGAATGATCCACCACCTCTCCCTGAAGAGCGTTGGGTCCTGGAGTACCACTCCCACTGGCGCATAGACAGGTTCTAAGTGGGGCCGCTGCTTGGTTGGGCTCAGGTGAGTAGTGGAGCTGGGATTATGACCTGGCTCTGTAAACCCACAGTTGGCCTTTGTGATGTGTCTGCCCAGATCCTTGCTGCAGAAGTAGTTTTCCCTTCACTGAGCAGAGTGCCTCTTGCCATCTCACCCAGTCTTCCAGGGAAGGCCCCGGTGCCTCTTAGCCATCCTTGAGAGATCACTGTGCCTCCTGATTTCACCTCCCAGAGGCTCATTCTCAAGTCTGCACAAAGCTTAGTGACCTGGCCCTCTGTGCAAGTGCCTGAGTCAGGCCCCTCACCCTCTGCTTTGCATGAAATGCAAACCCGCTTCTCAACCAGCAGACGGGCTCTAGAGGCCTTCCTCACAAGCATGAAGAGTTCTTGGGTCCAGGCTGCCTCTGTACAACAGTGGCTGGAGTCACAGAGCTTTCATCCCCATTGTGTGGGGTTGGAAGCAACTCATCACATCTGCAGTAACATCAGCATTTAGGGCAATCCCACAAGGGATGATTTGTATGAGGGCTTTTTATATGGCAACTTGGAGCGTCTAGTTTATGTTTTTAGATTTAACAACCCAGCTACAAGTGGGGGAGGTTGGGCTAAATCCTGACGGATCCGATCCTCTAAACATCCAGACATTCAGCATGCTGGAGAACATGTAGCAGATAAATACATTTAATTTTTCATCTTGAAAAGTTCTCCCCTCTGCTCCCTCTGAAACTTTCCATTTCTTCAGAATTAAGCAAGGGCCTCTGTGGTGTGTAATTTCTAACCCTAGGAAGGCATCTGAGCTCCTGCAGTCAGCATTTTCAGCATCTGCGGCTCACAAGGGACCGGGCTTGGGTTTCCCTTGTCTCAGATATGAATAAAATCGCAGTTTGAACGGGAGAGAAATTGGAAGAGAAAAGTTTCATTGTAGCATTATTTGTAAGAGCTAAGATATGGAAGAAAACCTACGTGCTGTCAGTAGATGAATGGGTCAAGGCATGCCGTACATACACAACGGAATGTTATTCAAGCATTAGAAAAAAGAAAATCCTGCCATTTGTGACAACATGGATGGAACTTGAGAGCATGATTTTAAGTGAAACAAGTCAGGCAGAGAAAGACAAGTAGCACTCACATGTATAATCGGTAAAAAGTCAAACTCACAAAAAGTAGAATGGGGCTTGCCAGGGCTTGGCTAGGAAGAGGTGGTGGTGTGTGTATGACTGTGTAGATGTTGGTTAAAGGGTACAAACTCACAGTTTTAAGATGGATAAGTTCTGAGGATCTAATATACAGCTCTGTAATTATAGATAATAATGCTATATTATATACTTGGAAGTTGCTGAGAGAGTAATCTTAAATGTTCTTCAGTTCAGTTCAGTTCAGTCGCCCAGTCGTGTCCGACTCTTTGCGACCCCATGAATCGCAGCACGCCAGGCCTCCCTGTCTATCACCAATTCCCAGAGTTCACTCAGACTCACATCCATCGAGTCAGTGATGCCATCCAGCCATCTCGTCCTCTGTTGTCCCCTTCTCCTCCTGCCCCCAATCTCTCCCAGCATCAGAGTCTTTCCCAATGAGTCAACTCTTCGCATGAGGTGCTCAAAGTACTGGAGTTTCAGCTGCAGCATCATTCCTTCCAAAGTAATCCCAGGGCTGATCTCCTTCAGAATGGACTGACCACACACAAAAAATGATGATTTTGTGACATGAGGGAGGTGTCAGCTAAGGCTATAGTGATAATCACTTTGCAACACATAAGTGTATCAAATCAGTACTACACAATGTATGTCAATTATATATCAATAAAGTTAGGAAAAAGAAATCCTTGATGAAGTGATAAAAGTATTAATGTTAATTTTTTTAAAAGAAAGAGAAAAGCTTTGAAGCTGCTGATGGCCCTCTAGGAGGTGTTGCCTCTTTAGAGAGGAAATGCTGAAGGGGGGGAGAGAAAGATTGATGAAGATGGTCTTTCTTCTATAGTGCAGTGATCTTGGTCCTAATGCAGAATTTTCCTCTTGTCAACTGAAGAAAAATGAACAACCTAAAAGTTGTGGCTTTAGTTTTATTCAGTGAGGACTTACTGAGAGAGGATTTTAGCCTAGGAGACAGCCTCTTAGACAGCTCTAAGAAACTGCTCAGTTCAGTTCAGTTCAGTTGTTCAGTTGCTCAGTCGTGTCCGACTCTTTTCAACCCCATGGACTGCAGCACACAAGGCCTCCCTGTTCATCACCAAGTCCCGGAGTCCAGCCAAACTCATGTCCATTGATTCGGTGATAGCATCCAACCGTCTCATCCTCTGTCATCCCCTTCTCCTCCTGCCTTCAATCTTTCCCAGCACCAGGGTCTTTTTCAATGAGTCAGTTCTTCGCATCAGGTGGCCAAAGTATTGGAGCTTCAGCTTCAGCAAACTGCTCCCAAGAGGTAAAGGAGCAGCCAGAATGTAGACGAATTTTTTGCTGGAAAACAAAACCCCAAACCATGTAGTCAAACACAATAAGATTACTGTTAATAGCAAAAAACGAACAAACAAAAACCAACAAGAAAATGAAAACAGACATCTCAAGTGAATGATTTTAGCACTTTTCTATGTATGGGATGAGTGGGTAAAGAATCCGCCTGCAATGCTGGAGACGCTAGAGATGCAGCTTTGGTCCCTGGATCAAGAAGATCCCCTGGAGGGGGTCATAGCAATCCACTCCAGTATTCTTGCCTGGAAAATCCCACCGACAGAGGAGCCTGGTGGGCTACGGTCCATAGGGTCACAAAGAGTCACACACAACTGAAGCGGCTGAGCACGCATGCATGCATGTATGGGAAGATGTGTCAGTAAGGGTCTGGGCTCTTTGAAATGATTTCTTAGGTATATATCTTAACTATCTAGGGCCAGTATCCGAAGCACAAAATATGTCCCATTTCCCTCCAACCAGAGTTGTCCCCCGGCGCACCATGGTGGGGTTAGTGGCTGCAGTGGCTGAGCGCTTGATCCTTGCAGGAATGGAAAGGCAGGCAGCGCTTACTGTCCACGCTCCCAGCCCCCTTGCTTCCCAGAACCTGCACCACCATCTCCAGTGCCCCCTGTGCTCCTGTGACACGTGCCAACTCTGTCCAGAGAGGCAGCTTTGGGGACCACAGTCTGTCTGTGGCCGCTCCTGGGGCCTCCTATGGGGGAATCAGGGGTGGTCAGCAAGTGGACTCTGGTAAAGGAGTCCCAGGAGGTCAGCCTCAAGGAGCAAAGCAGAGAGGGGAAGCTGGATTCAGGAGGAAGGAGCAAATAAGATGACCATCACAGTTTCCACAGTAGAACAATTAGCCCCCTCAGTTTCTCCCTACGAGACAGACCTCCTCAACATCCAAACAGGAAACAGGCTCTGGGGAGTGTGCAATAGACAAATACACTTAATTTGTCCTACACAGAAGGAGCTGAGTGCCCCTCCTTCCATCTCCCCTGAGCTTGCTGGGACCTGGCAAGGTGGTGAGCAGTGTGCTCTAGGATCCAAGAATTTTGACATTTATCTAAATTAGTGGTTCCATGTCCCTGTATCCTGAGCCTTTCAGCAGAACCACACATTTACTTGATTCAGAAGATGAGAGAGTAAGAGCTGCTAGGGAAAGTAGTTTGGAGACATGCAGGAAAATTGGTACACTTCCTCCTGAAATCTACTTGCTCTAAGGCTACAGACAGGTTGTATATGTAGTTAATCAGGAAGTGTGCAAGGATCAGAAACAAAGGCCATTGCACTAGACTCTCTGGGCACACCTCACCCCTGGCCTTGTGCAAGAAGGACTCTCTCAGATGCATTGGGATATTGGAGCAAACTGCGCTTTCTCTGTCATTGAAACTCCCTTGAGGGCTGGGGGGCGGCGCTCCCCATGAGTTGGAGCTGACAGCCCGTCCCCATGAACAAGGGGCCACTGGCCTTTGCTCTGATCTCCAGGACCAGCCCTGGCGGCTCTTTGGGTGTAATTTCCCAATGTTTACTTGCAGACATCTGTCACTCCAAGGGAGACTGTTTAAATACAATATGTCCCCTTAAACTGTTTGCTAATTGAGCAGTGCTGTGGGATTTCTTGATGATCAGTGCCACATGCAAGTGCTTTTTTCGAGAGATATTTTCCAGAAAGCCTGATTAGTCAGTTCTAGTCACTGTTTTCAGAATTGAGATAGTCACCTGTGAAATTGTAGAAAGAAAATAATTTTCAACAAATTAGTTTAAAAAAAAAGAAGAATGAATTGTTCATGGAAAACTGTCTTCCTTTATCTCATTCTGACAACAGAAAGGTCTGGAGCTGGGGCACCCTCCAATCACAATCACAACGGCCTTCCCAGGACTGCACAATGCTGTGCTTCCAAGACGGTTATCAGTTGAGATCATCTTGATGAGACAGATCATCAGCTTACTTCTTGGTGAGAGAAACGCCTCATTTTTAAAAGATCCCAGGCTTCATCCTCTATCTCACCATCCTGTCTCTGAGAACTGATGCTCTGCCTGCAGTGACTGAGACTGAAATGGGGCATCTTCACTCTCACCTCTTCCCTGCATCTGCCTCTGTGTGTGTGAAGTCGCTCAGTCATGTCCGACTCTTTGCGACCCCGTGGACTATAGCCCGCCAGGCTCCTCTGTCCATGGGATTCTCCAGGTAAGATTACTGGACTGGGTTGCCATTTCCTTCTCCAGGGGATCTTCCCAACCCAGGGATCGAACCTTGGTCTCCTGCATTGCAGGCACACGCTTTATCCTCTGAGCCACCAGGGATCAGTCTCTTTAGGGAGAGATGCCTGTTCATACCTGCAGTGGGGCCCAAAGACAGAGGAGTTGCCAGCCTTCAGGAGCTCTGTTGAGGCCCTCATTCATGCGGACTACGGTACAGGCTACCCTAGCACCGGCCAGCCTGGTTGAACGTTCCCCACTCCACCCTGCCAGACAGAGGCCCAAGAGAGCAGGGGCTGGAGCTCAGAGGAGCTGGGATGAAGCACCCAGCAGACACTCCTCACGTGGGTTGCTTCAAAGGTTGCCTTGAAGTCAGGGAGCTTGGTCACTGAAAGGAGACGGGAGAGAGCATGTTGAGAGAGCTTAGGTTTTGAGGCCAGATGGGGTTTGCTGGAGAATGACTATCCAGCTGAATCCTGTGAATCTGTGCAGGGAAGTTCCTACAGGTTGGCAAAGCAGCTTGGGGGTATTCAAGGACATCATCCTCTTGACCTTGGGAGACCACTAGGGGCTGTGAGCAGGGCTTGGACTGAGGAAATATAGGCTGCCTCTTGATGGTGGACCATCTAATTCCTTTTGGATGTTGACCCCAAACAGATACTGCAATTCCATCAGCAATTGTGAGGGGGGCGCCCAGGCCAGACTCCCAAGAGTGTGCCTGGAACCAAGTGCAATTCCTGTGCAACGAACCCAATCCTGAAATGGGACTCAGCTTCTCTAAGTCCAGTTGCCCTTGGACTCTGCTTGTTTCTTACTGGGAAAGAGTGCTTTCGGTGGCACCACCAACCTTGAGCTAGCTATTTAATTTCACTGAGCTGCAGGTTTCTTCTTGAAAGTGGGACTAATGATACCTCCTTGCAGGGTTATGAGCGTAGTGAAGGGGTACAGTGCAAGGCCTGTAGTAAATTTTCAATTGGATACCAGACCCTCACCTTACCTGACCCTTTCAAATCAAGATTATTCATTGTGTGACCTTAACTCATTCAGCAAACCATTCAAAATGCCTCACTTCAATAAAAAAAACAAAACAAAACAGGTGATTGCCCGCCTGAGTAGTTGCATTAGCCTGTTATTCTGTCATTTTTTCCCAATAAACAGATTGTCTTCCTCTCTCTTTCCTCTCTGTGTGTGGATCTGGAGGATTTGAAATGTGCAAAACAACTGGATTGGTCAGTTATTGATCAAGAATGATTTATGACCTCTTCAGGTAAAAAGCTCCCCATAAACACAATTTAATAGCTGCTACCATCAGCCTCTTTGCAGCTCAGAGACACAGGTCTCAGGACTCCTGCAGGGAGATAACCAACAGTGAGTATTAGCGAACAGTTTGCTTTATTTAGTAGCACTTCAGTAGTGTTAGGGGGGAGGCGGTTCCCCACTCTAACCTGTGTGAGAACAGCAGTGATCTCGTGGGCTCAGGCAACCCAGCACAGACTGTGATGGCAGGAGGGTGGTGGCCTGGATGCGTCCCAGTTCTGTCCCTTGCTGATATATGTTACTCGTGTCCTCTTGGAATAAGTTTTGTGTCTGTTAAATGGGATTTATGCTACTCTCTCCTTCCTTCCTAGGGCTTTTGCATCCCTGGAGATAAGAATAGATACAGAAGCCTTTCTGCAATGCTGAGCCCATAGTACAGCACGCTTCCCCCCACCACCCAAGTGCTCTGAAAGAGACCTTATTGCTCTTGGACACTGGGGCAGCTTCCAGACAGCGCTTTCTGTTTCCTAATTCTTTCTCCTAGTGTTCCCCACATTCTACAAAGCGCACACACAAACACGCATGCCAATCACACAACTCCATTCTGTGAGTCAGTGTCAAATTCACGTTTCTAAAGCAGAGTCCTGATCAAGCCTTTCTTGCATTCAAGGCTTCCTATGCGTACAGGACCAAGTCCAGGCTCTCCAGCTGGGCATTTAGACCTTTCAAAACTGTCTTAGCTTTCCCTTTAGAGTGCGTCTTGCCTGTGTCCTGCCTCTGTGTGCCCCAGTCTCACTGGAAGGCCTCATGCCTCCTCGCTGCGCCCATTTGCTCCTGGCTCCCTTCTCCCCCGTGGCTCTGGGCTCGCTGAGGTGAGCACTCAGCCCAGGTCTTTGTGTCTCTATTTCCTGAAAACCACTGCTATTATCTTCTGCCCAGTGCCCAGACCGAATTGCTGAATTAAGAGAAATCCAACTGAATTGAAAGTAGTTCCTGCCCTCCACCCAACTCAGATGAGGAGGATATTCAACCACTCAGTTTTACCATCAAGGAAGCGTGTGGCTTGGCCATGGGTATGGTAGGTGGTTTCAGAAAGATCAGTGTGTCTTGGGGACACAGCCTCTTCCCTGCCTACGGGAAGGTGGTGGAGCTGGTCTGGGATTCTCCGACTTCACTTCCGCCCCGTCGTGCGTCCTCTGCAGCAGCCCCTGTGGTGTGCCCACAGTGGGCCCTCGTGCTCCCCCCTGCTCAGCGCCCATTTCTCCTCCTTTCAACGGCTTTTCGTGGAGTCACATGTCTGTCATCCTCAGTCCAGGTGGCTGGCAGGGGCTGACAGAGATTCTCTCCTTGGCTGAACTCCAGTCAGGCTCCACTGAACAGTCTTCTCAACTAGGCCCTGACATTTAGGCATCTCTGTTCACCTTTGTACT
Source organism: Capra hircus (assembly GCF_001704415.2). NCBI lineage: Eukaryota > Metazoa > Chordata > Mammalia > Artiodactyla > Bovidae > Capra > Capra hircus. The sequence continues at coordinate 2,389,330 of NC_030825.1, read as the reverse complement.
GTTCAATTTTAGCAAAAATCCGGCTTACTTTTTCCAGAATCTTCTGCCCTTGATATCTGATCAGGCTCCTCATCTCCTGCCCTGCCCCGTGTGTCTGGTCCCCTGGCCTGCCTTCAGCAAGACTCCTGTTAGGTTGCTTTAGCCCCCGTTTCCCTCACCTCTGATCTTTCCTCTTGGCAATTTTCCATCCACGGACCCTACCTGCTCCTTGACTATAAATTCCCATTTTCCCCGTTGCGTTTGAGGTTGATGCCAGTATCTCTCCCTTGCTGCAAAACCCGATTGCAACAGTGTAGGTGTTAGAGAGAAACCCAGGAAGAGGGAGAGGTTACCCAAGGCCGCCACACATGAGGGTAAACTCAGCCCCCCATCAGGTCTCCTAGCTCCCAGGCCTTGTTCCTGAGGCGAAGCCTCTGCACAGTTTCTCTTGCCAGCCACTGGGGACCACGCCAGGCCTGGGCAGAGGAGTGGATTCCCTAACGTTGGAATTTCAGGCCCCTGCCTCTCAGGAAGAATAGCTTTATTCCCAGCGGGTCCTGGAGAAGGCATACCCACGGCATTCACCTTGGGTACAGCCGTGGCCAGGGCCCTTTGCTCCAGGAGATGACCCCTCACAGTCCTCTGCTAAGGACTATTCCTTTTCCCCTCAAAGAGCTTACCACCCTCTTACAATATCCCCATCCTGGGGACAAAGCTCTTTCAACATCCCCCACCGGAGATTGCAGGAGGCTGTTCTCATGCAAATGCTGGTCACCTTGGGAGCCTTCTTCCTGGCCGTCTTACTCCCAGCGCTTGTGTCACTGGCATTATGGGACCTGCAGGTGCCACCTGGGAATTCTCGTTGTCGTTGCCAGTAAATGAGATTCACTAGGGAACCCTGCTGGGCAATGAGGAGGAGCAGGTTTGAGGTTTTCCCCTCTCTCTTTTCTGAGCACAGACTTAATCAAAATTGCAGCAGGGTCTCTGACATTCACTTTTAAAGCCTCAGTTGGCTGATGCCTCACTGTCCAGCCATCCTGTTCCCGCCTGCTCCAAACTCTCACTCGCAGTCTGGGCTGGTAGTAAGAGCAAGTCTCCTCTGGGGAGCTGAGGGAGTCCTTCATCCGGGATAATGTGGAGAGAACCGTTATAGACTGTGGTTCTCAAGAAACACAAACGTATACCAATTGTGAAGAGTGTATGGGAAGTAAGTGATATCCTCAACCTGTATTTGTCCTTTCTATTTTCATTCTCAGCTTCTGTGCAGGTTCCTGAAGGGGCTAGAGGGGATGTCACAGACGTGGTTGGTGGCTTTTGCGTCCACGCATCCAGTGTTTGCAGGTGTGTTGAGCTGGAGCCCGTGCTGGACACCAGGGGAAAAATGAGCAGAATAAAGTGGCCATCACCACTGTTGGGGCACGATTGCAGAGCGGTCTCACTTTATCATGAAAGTGTGTGATTGATTACATGGTGCATGGCTGGGTTCTGTAGAAGCAGAGCCAAGATAGGAATTCTTGGGGGATTTTTCGAGGGACTGCTCTCAGAAGGAACCTGACGGGGTGAGGGAAGCAGGACAGGGTGAAAGCCAGGCTACGATGTAGGCTCGGCTGTAGTCACGACATGTCTGGTCTTACGGGGCGCTCAGGAGGGTGAATGGCTACAGAGTTTTCTGCAACTGTCAGGGGGCTGGGTTTTATAGCCCCCCATCTTCGGCTTCTGTGAACTACCCTGGGGGTGACCCACATCTCACAGACATCTCAGGGCAAGGTGGATTCTCTGGGAAAGGGGTAGCTGGGAGTCCTCAGCAGCTCTGACCGCAGCAGCCAGCTGCTGGGGACCCGGTCAGGCCTGGACAGAGGAGCAGAGTAGGACCCACAGCATCTACTGTGGTGGGATTTGAAACCAGACTGCCTAGGCTGGCATGCTCCCCTTCTAAGTCACAGGATCTTAACCTCTCTGTGCTCAGTTTTCTCATCTGGAAAATGGGTCATGATTGTAATGCCTCCCTCAGAGGGTTCAAGGCAGCGGCACATGGTGAAGGCTCAGTGGAGGGGCTGTGATGAGTGCACTCAATGGACAGGAGCTTCCTCAGGGGAAGGTGTTCCCCGCCCCACTGCAGTGCCCTCCCTGCCCTCCTGCAGTGCAGGAGCCTTAGCCCTGAGATAGGAGCCCTCCCTCTTGGGCTCAGCAGCTGCAGGACAGGGGAGGGCTCAGAGGAGGACAGGCTCAGCTCTGGGGCGGAGGTGGGGGGGAGATGGATGCAGAGGAGCTTAGATTCCAAGCAGTCCTTTCACGCTCTCCCGAGGCTCTGGGAGAGAGAGGCTCCTTGACAACTGGATTTTTTATGCTCTTCCAAACGAGCCTATAAAAATTCAGCCCATTTGGTTTGCATACAGAAACTTTGCTTTTAAAAATCTTTTGAGTTATTTCTTCCTTTCTCCCTTATCAGGGAGAAGTTATTTCAAAGGAAAAGGGTGCAGGGAGCAGGGCCATGCATATGTCAGTCTTATTTCCCTGTGGGTTTGTAACCCTGGGGGACTTTGCTTAAGCCCACATGACATTTGTTACTTTGCTAGTACTTTCTTACCCAGAGGGGCTCAGTCCTCACTGGCACATTTTCCTTTTTATCTTTCTGAGAGGGCGGGATGAGCGCAATGAAAGCAAGGGGAGCGGGGAGAGGGCACGTATTTGCATTTGTGTCTCTTTTCTCTTTCCAGACTCCTTCCCCTCTACCCTGCCAGCCCCCTGGATGCTCAGGGGCTCAGGAGAGTTCTGCAGATTGCAGAGAACGAGGGCTACACCCTCCTGCAGCCTTGGCCCCGGGGAGTGCCTGCTTGCACTTGGCACGTGCACACTTGCTCCCTGGGCCTGGTCTGTGCGCTGCACAATCACTACCTCTGTTCTTTCATTCATTTATGCAGCCAGTGCTGAAGAGTGCTTTCTTCAGCAGGTTCTGCCTTGGCTAAGTCAGATAGGATGCCTGCCTTTCCTCACAGAGCTCACCACCTGGGTGGTGTGTATGTTACCGGAAGGGGCATCTCTTCCAGGGCCCGAGAATAGGCTCTTGTCTAACACTTGAATATGAAGTGTCCGAGGAAACACACGTGCTGACAGAGCAAAAAACTACTGGACAGCGGGGCTTGAGTGGACAGCAGCAGGGTAAGGGACCCCAGGAGACTGGCTCTGCCGTGTGACTTGCTTCCCAGGTGGCGCTTTGGTAAAGAACTCACCTACGAAATGCAGGAGATGGAAGAACCATGGGTTCAATCCCTTGGTTGGGAAGATCCCCTGGAGGAGGACATGGCAATCCACTGCAATATTCTCACCTAGAGAATTCCATGGACAGAGGAGCCTGGCAGGCTGCAGTCCATAAGGTCTCAGAGTTGGACACGACTGAGGCGAATTAGCACTCAAACATGGGACTTGCAGTCTCAGGTTTTATGGTGACGGGTTCGTTTCCAGGTTGTTTCTGGCCAATCATTTTGCTTGTGTCCATGTTTAGTCTGACTCAGGTTCCTTCCTGGCAGCAGGTGCAATTCAGCCCAAAGGGGTTCTAGAGCAAGGGTTTCTGCGAGGTTGACCAGACATATTATGGGTTGGTGTCTCCTCCCTCCTGTTGGCCCCTCTCAAATTCTTCCATTTGGGGGCAGCTTATTAGCTCCATGTTCGCACAGGACCTTCTGTGCGAGACACCGCATGCAAGTGGTTATTATTGTGCATGGCCAGGGCAGGCAGTTTCACTCAATGGTTCCCTAACATGTATGGTCACTGAAGTTAGTGCTGGGGGCAGAGGGATGGGGCGAGGTTGGGGTGGGCTCCTAAAGGTGAAGACACCTGAGTTGGCTGCTGACTAGAAACTGAAGCGTAAAAATGGGGGAGGAGGTTCCAGGTGAGAGTGGGTGGGGTACTTGAGGAGCAGCTGGGGCAGCGTGGCTGAGGCATCAGGTGCCACAGGGATGTGGGTGGGGGTGATGAGGGCTGAAATGAAAGAGGAAGCAGAAGGCAGTCCTCTGAGCCCTGCAGGGATGGTGCCTTTTGTCCTGGAGAAGGGCATGTGGGCGACAAGAGAGAGCCGTGTGGCACATAGTGGAGATGAAATGGACAGGCGAGGCCTGGGGGAAGCGCCTGCCGAGGTGACGGCAGTTATCTAAGGGAAAGGCAGAGAAGACGCCAGAAAGAAGCAACCTACCTGACAGACTAGGTGAAGGGGGAGTGAAGGGTAGGCGGTAACTTTGAGCTTCCTGGCTTACATGATGGGGAAGGTGGGGACACCATCTGAACTAGACATGCCAGGTAGAAAAATGCTGTATGTCCCTAAGCAAATATTTGTTAAATGCACAAACATATACTGTAAAGATAGATGCCCCTCCTGTTAATCTGGAAAGTCAATGTAACTTGATAAAAAATCGATACAAAATTTTACATGATTTGTTAAAATCACTGCCAAAATCTACTTGGAAGAATTAAAGCCCAAGAATAATCATGATAAATCTAAAAATGAAGAGAAAAGGGGTGGTACTTTTTCTATCAGATATCAAGAAGCTATAATAAGCATTGAAAGTGTGGTACTGCCTCCAAGATAAATACATAAGTAGGCTAGATGAGCAGCCGTTCTCATTAACTTCTGTGTTGTTCATAGCTTCATTCACCACACAGCGGAAGAGTTGAGTCCTTGTGACTGAGGCCATAGGGCCAGCAAAGCATAAAACATTTACTATGTGACTCTTTATAGAAAATGTTTGCCAATCCTTGGTCTAGAAGCAGATCCAAGAATTTGTGAGCACTCAGTATAATGTCCAGTTGAAGATGGCAGCATAGAAGGACACGTACTCATCTCCTGTGAGAGCACAAAAATGGCAACTTGCTGTTGAACAACCATTGACAGGAGGATGCTGGCCCCCCCAAAAAAAGATACCCCACATCCAAAGACAAAGGAGAAGCCACAACAAGGTGAAAGGAGGAGTACAGATACAATACAAGCAAATCCCATACCTGCCGGGTGGGCGACCTGCAAACTGGAGGACAATAATACTGAAGAAGCTCTCCCACTGCTGTGGACGTGCCGAGCCCCACGTCAGGCTCCCCAGTCTGGGGACACTGCACAGGGACTAGGAATCCCCAGGGAATCTGCCCCTGAAGACCAGTGGGATTTGATTACAGGACTCCCACAGGACAAGGGGGAACAGAGGTCTCACTCTTGGAGAGCACAAACCAAACTTGTGTGCACAAAGAACCAGGGGAAAGGGGCAGTGACTCCACAGGAAACTGAACCGGACCTACCTCCCAGTGTTGGAGGGTCTCCTGTGCAGGTGTGGGTTGGCCATGGCTCATCACAGGGATGGGGGCACCAGCAGAAGGGGTCCTGGGAGGTGCCCCCTTGGTATAAGTCTTCTTGGAGGTCACCATTAACTGCCAGAGAGCCTGTGGACCTCAGAGCTGGATTGCCTCAGGCCAAACAACTAACAGGGAGGGAGCACCACCCCATCCATCAGCAGACTAAAGCTTTATTGAGCATGGTCCTGCCTACCAGAGCAAGTCCCAGTTTTTCCCACAACCTGTACCCCCATCAGAAAGCTTGCACAAGACTCTTAGCCTCATCCACCAGAGGGCAGACAGAAGAAGCAAGAAGAGCCACAGTCCCACAAGCACATCATAGAAAGTTAATCAGGATGAAAAAGCAGAGTTATGTCCCAGATGAAGGGACAAGAAAAACCCCAGAAAAATGAGTAAATGTAGTGGAAATAAGGAAGCTTCCAAAAAGAGAATTCAGAATAATGATAGTGAAGATGATCCAGGGGCTTGGAAACATAATGGAGAAGATGCAAGAAATGTTTACCAAAGACCCAGAAGGACTAAAGAACAAAGAGAGATGAACAATATACACGACAAGAAAAATGAACAGCAGAGCAACTGGCAGAAGAACAGATGACTGACCTGAAGGACAGAATGGTGGAAATCGCCGCTGCAGAACTGGATATAGAAAAAGAATGAAAAGAAATGAAGACAGACTAAGAGATCTCTGGGACAACATTAAACGCACCAACATTTGAATTACAGGTGTCTCAGAAGGAGAAGAGAGAGAGAAAGGACCCAGGAAAATATTTGGAAGAGATAATAGTTGATAACTTCCCTGACATGGGAAAGTGAAGAGTCAACCAAGTCCAGGATGCAAAGAGAGTCCCAGGCAGGATAAACCCCAGGACGAACACCCTGAGACACAATAATCAAACCAGCAAAATTAAAGACCAAGGTAAAATATTAAAAGCAACAAGGGAAAAATGACAAATAACACACAACGGAACTCCTATCAGGCCATCAACTGATTTCTCAACAGAAACTTGACAAAAGGGAATGACAAGGTATATTTAAAATGATGAAAGGAAAGAACCTACAACCAAGAATACTCTCCTCTCATTCAGATTTAATGAAGCAAAACTCTCATTCAGATTTGGTGGAGAAATAAAAGCTTTCCAGACAAGCAAAAGTTAAGAGAATTCAGCATCACCAAACCAGCTTTACAACAAATGCTAAAGGGACTTCTCTAGGCAGCAAACACAAGGAAAAGAGCTATACAGAATAAACCCAAAACAATTAAGAAAATGGTAATAGGATCATACATATCAATAACTACCTTAAATGTAAATGGATTAAATGCATCAAACAAAAGACATAGACTGGCCGGGCAAACGAAACCATGTGCATGTAATGTTCTTCCGCTTACCACATCACTCTACTTCCCTCCCCAAATTGCATGTAATTATTTTAGATTGTTAAGTTGATCATATTTCCATTAGGGCTTGCACTTGTAATTATTGTTTGATCTTCATCTGACTATCAATTGCCAAAGCTAGTAAACATATTTTACTATTGTGGGAAAAAAGAACTTAGTGTATCTATGATGAAGATGGTATGGCAGATCAGGGGAGGAGAAAGACAGCTTTCCTAGAAGAAGAAAATTAAAATTAGATTCTTTCTTCAGATGGATTAAAGATCCAAATATGAAAAACAGAACTTTATAACCTTGGAAAGGTAATAGAGGATCAGGTCTTCATCACCTCAGCATAGAAAAAGACTTTTTATGTGGGGCGCAAAAAACCCATGTGTAGAGGTGTCATTTGTGCTGTTGGAAGAGGGTGTTTGCTACAACCAGCCCGTTCTCTGGGCAAAACTCTGTTAACTGTTGCCCTGCTTCATTTTGTACTCCAAGGTCAAATTTGCCTGTTTCTCCAGGTATCTCTTGACTTCCTACTTTTGCATTCCAGTCCCCTATGATGAAAAGGACATCTTTTTTTGGTGTTAGTTCTGGAAGGTCTTGTAGATCTTCATAGAGCCATTCAATTTCAGCTTCTTCAGCATTAGCGGTTGGGGCAAAGACTTGGATTATTTCACAGTATCCAGTGGTTTGCCTTGGAAGTGAACCAAGATCATTCTGTCATTTTTTAGATCACATTCAAGTACTGCACTTCAGACTCTTGTTGACTATGATGGCTACTCCATTTCTTCTAAGGGATTCTTGCCCACAGTAGTAGATATAATGGTCATCTGAATTAAATTCATCCATTCCTGTCCATTTTAGTTCACTGATTCCTAAAATATTGATGATCACTCTTGCCATCTGCTGTTTGATCACTTGCAATTTACCTTGATTCATGGACCTAACATTCCAGGTTCCTATGCAATGTTGTTCATTACAGCATTGGACTTTACTTTCACCACCAGACATGTCCACAACTGGGCATTGTTTCCATTTTGGCTCAGCCAAAATAGCTTCATTCCTCCTGGAGCTATTTCTCTGCTCTTCTCCAGGAGTATACTGGAGACCTAGCGACCTGGGGTGTTCATCTTCTAGTATCACACATTTTGCCTTTTCATACTGTTCATGGGGTTCTCAAGGCAAAAATGCTGAAGTGGCTTGCCATTCCCTTCTCCGGGGGACCACATTTTGTCAGGACTTGCCACCATGACCCAGCTATCTTCGGTGACGCTGCATGGCATGGCTAACAGTTTCATTAAGTTCCACAAAGCTGTGATCCATGTGATCATTTTGGTTAGTTTTCTGTGATTGTGGTTTTCATTCTGTCTTCCTTCTGATGGATGAGGATAAGAGGCTTGTGGAAGCTTCCTGATGCGAGAGACTGGCTGTGGGGAAAATAGGGTCTTACTCAGGTGGGCAAAGCCATGCTCAGTAAATCTTTAATCCAGTTTTCTGCTGATGGGTGGGACTGTGTTTTCTCCCTGAGGTTTTTTCTGAGGCCAAAGTATGGTAAGGGTGATGGTGGTAAATGCAACCTCCTTCAAAAGGACTTATGCCAGCATGCCCCAGCTCCTGGGACTGTTGTAGTCAGTTCGCCTGACCCCACAGCAGGCCATTGTTAACCCACATCTCTTTAAAGACTCTCAAGCACATATAGGCAAATTTGATTCAGTCTCTTGTGGGGTCACTGCTCCTTTCTCCTGGGTCTTGGTATGCACAAGGTTTTGTTTGTACCCTCCAAGAGTCTCTGTTTCCCTAGTCCTGTGGAAGTTCTGTAATCAAATCCTGCTGATCTTCAGAGTCAGGTTTCCTGCAGATGCTCAGTCCCTTTGCTGGGTCCCCAGGTTGGGAAGACTGTTGTGGGGTCTAGAACGTTTGCAGCAGCCTGAGAGCTTCTTTGGTGTGATTGTTCTCCAGTGTGTGAGCCGCCTGCCCAGTGGCTCCACAGTGGGGCTAATAGCGACCTCCATCAAGAGGACTTTTGTCACACGCTACTGTGAAGAAGGCTGAGTGCTGAAGAATTGATGCTTTTGAACTGTGGTGTTGGAGAAGACTCTTGAGAGTCCCTTGGGCTGCAAGGAGATCCAACCAGTCCATTCTGAAGGAGATCAGCCCTGGGATTCCTTTGGAAGGAATGATGCTAAAGTTGAAACTCTAGTACTTTGGCCACCTCATGTGAAGAGTTGACTCATTGGAAAAGACTCTGATGCTGGGAGGAATTGGGGGCAGGAGGAGAAGGGGACGACAGAGGATGAGATGGCTGGATGGCATCACTGACTCAATGGACGTGAGTCTGAGTGAACTCTGGGGGATGGTGAAGGACAGGGAGGCCTGGCGTGCTGCAATTCATGGGGTCGCAAAGAGTCGGACACGACTGAGTGACTGAACTGAACGCCTCCCAGGACTGCTGCTGCAAGAGCCTCTGTCCCTGCAGCAGGCCACTGTGACTAATGCCTCCACAGGAGACCCTCAAAGAGTCAAGGGCAGATCTGACTCTATCTCTTGTGGGGGTCACTGCTCCTTTCCTTCCATCCTGGTGCACACAGTGTTTTGTTTGCGCCCTCCAAGTGTCTCTGGTGGGTATGAGGTTTGATTTTAAACATGATTGCACCCCCTACCATCTTGTGGCAGATTTGCCCTTGGTTGTGGGGCATCTTTTTTGGTGGGTTCCACCATTCTTCTGTCGATGATTGTTGCAACAGCTAGTTGCAATTTTGGTGCTCTTGGAGGAGGAGATGAGCACACAGTCAGCAAATCAAGACTGGAGTTGAATGTGGCTCAGATCATGAACTCTTTATTGAAAAATTCAGACTTAAATTGAAGAACATGGGAAAAACCACAAGGCCATTCAGGTATGACATAAATCAAATCCCTTATGATTATACTGTGGAAGTGACAAATAGATTCAAGGGATTAGATCTGATAGACAGAGTGTCTGAAGAACTACAGATGGAGGTTCATAACAGTGCACAGGAGGCGGTGATCAAAACCATTCTTAAGAAAAAGAAATGCAAAAAGGCAAAATCATTATCTGAAGAGGTCTTACAAATAGCTGAGAAAAGAAGAGAAGCAAAAGGCAAAGGAGAAAAGGAAAGACATACCCATCTGAATTCAGAGTTCCAGAGAATAACAAGGAGAGATAAGAAAGCCTCCCTCAGTGATTAATGCAAAGAAATAGACGAAAACAATAGAATGGAAAGGACTAGAGATCTCTTCAAAAACAAATTAGACAACAAAGGAAACTATAAGCAAGGTGAAAAGACAGCCTTCGGAATGGGAGAAAATAATAGCAAATGAAGCAACTGACAAACAACTAATCTCAAAAGTATACAAGCAACTTATGGAGCTCAATTCCAGAAAAATAAATGACCCAAGCAAAAAATGGGCCAAAGAACTAAATAGACATTTCTCCAAAGAAGACATATGGATGGCTAACAAACACATGAAAAAATGCTCAGCATCACTCATTATCAGAGAAATGCAAATCAAGACCACAATGAGGTACCATTTCACACCAGTCAGAATGGCTGCGATCCAAAAGTCTACAAGCAATAAATGCTGGAGAGGGTGTGGAGAAAAGGAACACTCTTACACTGCTGGTGGGAATGCAAACTAGTTCAGTCACTATGGAGAACAGTGTGGAGATTCCTTAAAAAACTGCAAATAGAGCCGCCTTATGACCCAGCAATCCCACTGCTGGGCATACACACTGAGGAAACCAGAATTGAAAGCGACACGTGTACTCCAGTGTTCATCGCAGCACTGTTTATAATAGCCAGGACATGGAAGCAACCTAGATGTCCATCAGCAGATGAATGGATAAGAAAGCTGTGGTATATATACACAATGGAGTATTACTCAGCCATTAAAAAGAATACATTTGAATCAGTTCTAACGAGGTGGATGAAACTGGAGTCGATTATACAGAGTGAAGTAAGCCAGAAAGAAAAACACCAATACAGTATTCTAACACATATATATGGAACTTAGAAAGATGGTAATGATGACCCTGTATGTGAGACAGCAAAAGAGACACAGATATAAAGAACAGACTTTTGGACTCTGTGGGAGAGGGAGAGGGCGGGATGATTTGGGAGAATGGCATTGAAACATGTATACTATCATGTAAGAAACGAATTGCTAGTCTAGGTTTGTTACAGGATACAGGATGCTTGGGGCTGGTACACTGGGATGACCCAGAGAGATGATATGGGGATGGTGATGGGAGGGGGGTTCAAGGTAAGGTAAAACAAAAAAAACAAAACAAACAAAAAAACAAATTAGAGATACCAAGGGAACATTTCATTCAAAGATGAGCACAATAAAGGACAGAAATGATATGGACCTAACAGAAGCAGAAGATATTAAGAAGAGGTGGCAATAATACACGGAAGAACTATACGAGAAAATCTTAATGACCCAGATAACCATGATGGTGTGATCACTCACCTAGAGCCAGATATCCTGGAGTGTGAAGTCAAGTCAAACCCTCAAAGATGATGCTGTTAAAGTGCTGCACTCAATATGCCAGCAAATTTGGAAAACTCAGCAGTGGCCACAGGACTGGGAAAGGTCAGTTTTCATTCCAATTCCAAAGAAATGAAATCCCAAAGAATGTTTAAACTCTTGCACAATTGCACTCATTTCACTTGCTAGCAAAGTAACTCTCAAAAGCTAGGTTTCAACAGTATGTGCACCAAGAACTTCCAGATATATTTAGAAAAGGCAGAGGAACCAGAGGTCAAATTGCCAACATCCCTTGGATCACAGAAAAATCTGGAGAATTCCAGAAAAACATCTACTTCTGCTTCATTGACTACACTAAATCTTTTGTGTAGATCACAACAAATTCTGGAAAATTCTTAAAGAGATACAAGTTCCAGACCATCTTACCTGTCTCCTGTGAAACCTGATGCAGGTCAAGAATCAACAGTTAGAACTGGATATGGAACAACAGACTGGTTCAAAATTGGGAAAGGAGAATGTCAAGGCTATATACTGTCACCCTGCTTATTTAACTTCTATGCAGAGTACATCATGCGAAATGCAAGGCTGGATGAAGCACAAGCTGGAATCAAGATTGCCGGGAGAAATATCAACAACCTCAGATATGGAGATGACACTATCCTGATGGCAGAAAGCGAAGAGGAACTAAAGAGCCTCTTGATGAAAGTGAATGAGAAGAGTGAAAAAGTTGGCTTAAAACTGAACGTTCAGAAAATGAAGATCATGGGATCTGATCCTATAATTTCATGGCAAATAAATGGAGAAACAGTGCAAACAGTGACAGACTTCATTTTCTCGGGCTCCAGAATCACTGTGGACGGTACTGCAACCGTGAAATTAAAAGACACTTGCTCCTTAGAAGAAAAGCTGTGACAAACATGCACAGCATATTAAAAAACAGAGACATTACTTTGCTGACAAAGGTCCATCTAGTCAAAGCTGTGGTTTTTCCAGTAGTCATGTATAGATGTGAGAGATGGACAATAAAAAAGGCTGAATGCCAAAGAATTGATGCTTTTGAACTGTGGTGCTGAAGGAGACTCTTGAGAGTCCCTTGAACAGCAAGAAGATCAAACCAGTCAATCCTAAAGGAAATGAACCATGAATATTCACTGGAAGGCCTGATGTTAATGCTCCATACTTTGGTCACCTGATGCAAAGAACTGACTCATTGGAAAAGATTCTGATGCTGGAAAGATTGAAGGCAGGAGGAGAAGGGGATGACAGAGGATGAGATGGTTGGATGACATCATCCAATCAATGGACATGAGTTTAAGAGAATTTTGGGAGACTGTGAAAGACAGAAGCCTGGCATGCTGCAGTCCGTGGGGTTGCAAAGAGTAGGACATGACTGAACAATTGAACAGCAACAACCAAAAACTCAGCTCATAAAGGAAAATTTTACTATGTGACAACTACTGTTACTATACTACTGCTGTTATGTACGCGCATACACATGTATGCTCATATACACGCACACAATCTCTTAGGCAAGAGACAGCATAAGCAGTTGCTGCTGCTGTCGGAGTTGGCCCAGTATAGGTCAAGAAGTCCAGCATGTGAATTGTTTGGCAAACGACAAATAACCCAGTAGAAAAGTGAGGAAACGTTAAAACCTAGAGTTTCAGCAGAAAAACTATTAATGGCAAAGATAAATGAAAACTGCTTAGCCACATTACTCATAACAGGAAGACAAAATAAAAGGAAAGTTGGATGATTCACCCCAAGTATGGAGAAGGAGAGAAGCAGGAAAATTTGCACAGCTGGTGAGAGGGGGAACTTTCCGCAGTATTTCAGCAACATCTGACAAATTGAAAGTGCGTGTCCTCTGTAACCCAGACGTTTGCTTTTCATACGGTGTCCCAGAGTGTCTCACACACGTGCAGAAGGGCACTGCTTGCAGCGTTCTTTGTGATAGCGCAGAAAACAAGTCACCTAATGGCCCTTAACGTGAGGATGGACCCGGGAATTATGGTGCATCCAAGTATTGGACATGTAGCACTTGTAGCAGAAACCTATCTTGAAAAATTAATGCTGACAGAAAAAGGAAGTTGAGATATAAGTTGTGATCGCATTTATATAAATTAAAAGATTCACAAGGCAATGTATTTGTTGTCTATCTGTCTATCTATCCCTTTAAAGTTAGGTTAGGCATCTCTCATAACCTTCACCAAAGTAAAATGAAAATAGCAAGAAAAACATAAAAATGGTTGCGGGGGGAGCCATTTAATGAAAATTGTAAAGCTCTATTTTTTTTTCACAGAACATTATTTTTAGCAAAATCGAGAGCACATTTTCCTTTGTTAATCACGAAGGCAGGCATGGGGTTGTTTATTTCATTATCTCGACACATTTCAGATCGAAAGAGAGGAAGAGAGTCAGAGTTGTGAAGCAGGCAAGCAGAGGCTTTCCGCTCTTGGGCACTGAACTCCGAACTCTCAGAGCTGATGTCTGTGAGCTGCTTAAGAGCCCCCCAGCCTGGAGCTGTTCTGCGCACGCAACTGCCTTTCTACCTCTCAAATATACTGTGTGCACCTAGGCTCAGGAAGCTCGGAGGGAATATCTGGGGAGGTGAGGCAGATTCAAAGAAACTCAGAGGGAATCCCATGGGAGGCCTGCTGGAGCGAGGCCTTGGAGGGATGGTGTTCACCTGCGTGCCTCTGCCCTGTGCATACCCCACCTCCTGGCACAACTCCCACACACCCTCAAACACAAGTTGGTGTCGCTTCCTTCAGGAAGCCTTCCCCGACCTCCAGTCTGGATTCCAAGGGCTGCCTCCCCCCTGTGGTGTCCTGGGCACAGCTCTGGCTCTGCTTCCAGTCCGCTGCTTGTACCTGCATTTTAGTTGGGGTTTGGGCTCCTTCAGAGTTGAGGCAATGAGGTCTGCATCCCCCAGACCTCACCCAATGCCAGGCCCACAGTACATGCCCCATACTTTGGTGATGTGAGCAGAGGGATGGGAAGGTGTTTGGATAGGATGGGGGCTCAAGACAGCTGACAGTACAAGAGCCAGCGTAATCAGCAAACAGTCCCTGTTATCAGGCCAGCCAGGACTCTTTGAGTCAAGGGCAGAAAACTCAACAGATGCCTCCAAGAAAACGTACCCGATCACTTAACTGGAAAGCCCATTAGCCCAGGCTCATCTGGATTACTGCTATTTGGAGCAGGTTTTCCTCCTCTTTCTGTCTCTCCCATTCTCTCTCTCCCTCCGTCCCTGCTTTGTCCATCTCTGGATTCCACTTCTTCTGTATGGGAGCCATTCTGTCACTGCTCTGGGCACGAGAAGGGAAGGCTGCCATAGATGCAGCCCCTCCAGCAGGGCAGAGCAGCTTCTCTCCCCTGGTTGCCCCAACAATTTCCCGGGATTAGCACTGCCTAGCTGAAGGCAATGGCACCCCACTCCAGTACTCTTGCCTGGAAAATCCCATGGACAGGGGAGCCTGGTAGGCTGCAGTCCATGAGGTCGCGAACAGTTGGACACGACTGAGCAACTTCACTTTCACTTCTCTCTTTCATGCATTGGAGAAGGAAATGGCAACCCACTCCAGTGTTCTTGCCTGGAGAATCCCAGGGATGGGGGAGCCTGGTGGGCTGCCGTCTCTGGGGTCGCACAGAGTCGGACACGACTAAAGTGACTTAGCAGCAGCAGCAGCTCTGATTGGGTCCTGTATCCATCTCTGACCAATCGGCATGGCAGGATGTGAATGTGAGTGGCTTGAGCCTGTCTGGAACTAGGGGTGGAACCAGCTTCAAGGCCTCCAACAAGGCTCCGAGTGGAGAAGGGCTACCAGCCGGTGACTCTTCCTTGTTGGGTTCTGCAGGGGAGCGCTTCTGGCTCCTTTCCCAGGAGCAATGGCTGAACACCGGAGCCATAACTAAACACTGACTGTTCAGAGCACGGAAGTTGTTCCTGTTGGTATTACAATGTGTGGCTGACCGTCAGTTAAGCTGTGGGTTTTGCATTCAGAGAAGATGGGGCTTCACTCTACACTTGGTTATAAATGTGAGGCATTTGCTCATCTCTGTGGGCCTCAGCTGGACACTAAGAAAGAAACTGGACATGTGAGGCCAGGACCCAGCCCCAGGGGCCAGTGGGAATAAGGAGTGATGTCAGGTTCCACATGTAAGCTTCTGTAACTCTTAGAATTATTTTTCAGCATAATGCTATTCATAGAGTTGCTCAAAGTGGACATTTAAGTGTGTGGCCCACCAGCTGGTGAAAATGCCCAAACGAGAGCCTCCATTATTTTCTGTTTGCTCAGTTGTTCAGCACACATTCATATGGAGACTTTGGGGAATGCACAGCCCTCTGTCCGACTCTAAACACAGCTGCTAAGATGGGACTTAAAGAAAAGGTGTCCAGAGCATTAGTACCGGTATCAACAAGAAAAAGCGCAGCCACACTTGCCGAGCCCCTGAGGGCCCTGCCCTGTACTGTGCACGCCGCTTTCACTGTCTGCTAATTCTCACAACAGTCTCTGAGACAGCTGCGCCATTGCTAGGGCGTGGTTATAGAAACCAAAGCTTAGAGAGAGCCGTGGGCGACAAAGTGACGGAGGTACTAACCAACAGAGCTGGGGTTCAAACCCAGCCTGACCTTAATTCTAGAACTCTTGATTTTTTTCCTTTTTTAGTTTTAATTTTTGATGAAAGGATAATTACTTTACACTATTGTGATGGTTTCTGCCACACATCAGTGTGAATCAGCCATAGGTACACCTATGTCTCCTCCCCCTGAACCCACAGCCCTCCCCGCCTCACCTCCCTAGGTTGGCAGAGCACCAGCTTTGGGTTCCCTGCATCATACAGCAAATTCCCACTGTCCATCTATTTTACATATGGTAATGTGTATGTTTCAATGCTACTCTCTCATATCATCTCACTCTCCTTCCCCACTGTGTCCAAAAGCCTTAGAACTTGCACTTTTAAGCATCATACATTTTTTCTGCTGAGACAGAATTGCAGGATGACTGATTTTAAAGCAGGCAATATTTGTAGATACAAATATCAGCCTCCCACCATATGTGTATCCTGCAAACAGATTACTTATTTTGACATCCAAATCCCTATTTGAAACCGACCATGGGAAGTCACAAGGGAACACCAAGACGAACTTCTTTTGTTAAGAGAGCACTATCTTCTAAACTGCATTGCGTTGATAAATCAAAGAACTTCTTCTTATTAATCATAACTAGAGCAGTCATTGACTGAGTTCCTGTGCTACCCATGAGGCATGATTCTAATCTGCTGGTGTTAATAGCTTTTTTAATGGCCCCATGAGGAGGGATGGCAGGGTCAGCTGCCTGCTCACTAAACCTTTGTGCTTCTTCCCAGGCATGCAGCTAGCTCATGTTTCCTAGCCCCGCTGCAATCAGGTGCGACCTTGTGGCTGAATTCTGCTCAATGCACAGTGGGTGAAAGTGACAGGTAACACCCGGGGACTTTCTCCACTCTCACCCTTTCTTGGAGACCATGGAAGCCAAGTGGGGCCAAAAGATGGATTGAGCCTGACTTCCTGCATCAGTGCTGGAGATGTCTTGCCTTGGGCTTTACCTGAGCGAGACATAAACTCCTGCTGTGTTAATCCACTGAGACTTGGGGATACTTTGTTACAATGGCTAGCATTGTCTTATAGTTAGCTATTACCTCCTTTTAATGACTGTACAACATATATTCTTTCCACCCTTGGACATTTCTGATCTTAATTCTTCCCAGTGCCTTACACTTGCTGTTGGCCTAGACTGAGATCTAAGTCTAGGAGAAAAGATTTGCATTTGTTTCTTCCACTACCTTGGGCCACTAAAAACTCGAGTTCTCTTTATTGTTTAAAAAATTTTAAAAAAAAGTTTGTTTAATTGATTAACAATGTTGCATTAATTTCAGGTGCACAGCAAAGTGAATCTGTTACATAAACACATATATCCACTCTTCAAGATTCTGTTCCCATATAGGCTATTTCAGAATACTGAGTACATGGAGCTCTCTTTAAATGAAGCCCCTGTTTCAGGTCTTCTGGACTATACCAGGGAGTGTCAACGCAAACCACAGATCCTCCTGAAGACCCGTTCATGGTTCAAACTCTCACGAGAGCATTTTTTTCCTTCCTTTATCTGGTGCTGCGGTTGAGACAAGCAAGTTTGTTTGCCACTGTTTCTATGGGGTGGGTTTATTTCGCATGTATTCACACGAGGAAGGTGTGATGGTTAACTCTACAGGTCAGCTTAACTGGGCTCAACAGTGTCCAGACAGCTGGTAGAACATTATTTCTGGGCGTCTCTGTGAGGACATCTGGAAAAGATTAGCATCTGGATAGGCAGACTGAGTAAAGAACATCACTTTCACCAGTATGGGTGTGCACCATCCGATCTATTGAGGGTCTAAATAGAACAAAAAGGCAGAGGAAGGGCAAATTAGCTTTCTCTGCTGGAGCTAGGACAGCCGTCTCCTGCTCTTGGGCAAGGCTACCTCTCGTTCTTATGTGTTCAGGCTCAGACCAGGACTTCCTCCCCGCCTGCTCCCCCACCACTCTCAGGCTTTAGGACATCCACTAAACTACCTCACTGACCTTCCTGGGTTTCTGCTTGCAAACAGCACATCATGGGACTTCTCAGTTTCCATAAACACGTGCGACAGTTCTACAAACAAAACAAATCTCTCTACATATCCTGTTTCTCTGTAGACCCCTTATACAGAAAGGTTGACCTTTGATGCCCTGGCTTTATTTGGGGAGCTCCTACTGAACACCTCACGTTAGGCGTTTTTCTTTTTAGTGGCATGTAACTAATATTGCATCTCACATTCAGTTTGTATCTTATATTCAATGAAATACAGTATCACCTCCAGTTTATAGATGGAAAATGAAAATATTTGAGGCACAGACAGAGTAAGGAATTCACTGGTGAATGTCAGGGCTGCAGTGTGGACTCAAGGGTCTTCACCACCATGCCAGCGGTGGACCAGCGATTGCACTTGGCCACCAAACAGAGGACAGGTAGGGGCGGCTCAGAGCTGGAATTAGCTCTGCTGTCATTAGGAGCTTGAATTTCGACATGATTCTCAGCTTCAGGTCCCTCATCTGATTCCTAGAGATAGTAAGATATTGATTAATTTATAAGATTGCAGTGGAGATTAAGTGGGGCTACATTGTAAAGCATTTGATATAGTGCTAGACACGTAGAACCTGTTTAGTGATGGTTAGGCATGGTTCCCAACTCCGGTATTCTTGCCTGGAAAATCCCATGGAAGGAGGAGCCTGGTGGGCTGCGGTCCATGGGGTCGCTAAGAGTTGGACACGACTGAGCGACTTCACTTTCACTTTTCACTTTCATGCTTTGGACAAGGAAATGGCAACCCACTCCAGTGTTCTTGCCTGGAGAATCCCAGGGACGGGGGAGCCTGGCGGGCTGCCGTCTCTGGGGTCGCACAGAGTCAGACACGACTGAAGTGCCTTAGCAGCAGCAGCAGCAGCAGCAGCAGCAGCAGCAGGTATGGTTATTATTGTTTTACTCACTACCCGATACTGTTTCCCAGTAGTGCAGTATGGAGCACTTACTCGGTCCCTTCCATGCTCATGCTGTGCGTTCTCATCTCAGTGTCTGATGGAGTCACTATTGTCCTCGTTTCACAGCTGAGACACTGGGCTCAGAGATGCCCAATGACCCGCCCGGGTTGCACAGCTAGCCAGCGGCAGGGCCAGGGTTCAGACTCAGTCCCGCCTGACTCCGGGGGCGCACTCTTGCCTCTCTGCCCTGCCTCACTCTGTGCAACTTGCTTCCAGGATGTAATATTTTACAGAATAAAAGAGCCCAGGAATGATTCTAGGCCTGGATGAAGACTTGTCCCTGAGTGATCAGAACTGCTCCTCCAAACACAAAACCTCTCTGGACCTGGTTGGTTTGCCAAGGGCACTTGCTGTGGGGAAAAGGCCACTGGCCTAAACCAGCTCAGGACAGACTCTAGTCCAGTGTGGAACGTGCACTTTCGGGCGATCATTCCAGCGACACAGCGACGTAGATCAGAAGGACTCTCTGGGCTGTGCCAGTCAGAGGAGGCTTCCCGGAGGAGGGGGCACTCCAGCCAGGCCTTGAAGGACAGGTGGAAATGGGGCAGGATTCCAGTGTGAGCAGAGGGATAGAGGGAAGGATGTGCTTTGGGGGATTGGGAGCTTTGGGAGATGGTCTTGGGGGACCTAGAGGCAATTCCATCTGAGTCACTCCCAGCGGTGCTCAGGAACATGAGGACTTGCTGCCCTAGTCAGTTCCTGTAGCTCAGAGGCCAGAGGATGGGAGGGCATCTGAGCAGCCTCAATGCCCTGCAGGCCATCCCAGCCCCAGCCAGTCCTGGTCACAAACCTGTGGCCCCAGGTCGGGATTCTGGCTGTTGCTCCTGCCTCGAGATCCTGCCTCACTCTCTGTAGTTCCTCCTGCGCCGGACCCAAGGCCTCACACCTAGAATCCCCCTTCTGCCCTGCTCTGGGCTTCTGGTTGCCTTGGCATAAGACCGGCTTTGCCCTACACGCGGGAAGTGCTCTTTGGGTAGAAGGAGTCAGGACATCCAACGGAAGGGAGCAGTGTTGGCACAGGTCACCAAAGCACCCCCAGGCTCGGCTGGCTCCGGGGGTGTGAGTGATGGTGTCAGGACTCGGTTCCTCCTCTCCTCTCCTCTCTGCTGGCTTCCCATCCATGTGGTGTGTACCAGGAGTTCCAGCCTTGAGAACTCCGAGAGACTGCTAGAGATGTCAGTTAAGAGAAGTTTTCTGTCCCAAGGGTAAGTGCCTAACCTCTGAGTGCTGGTGGCCAGGGGATGACCAGCCTTGACGACTCGTCTCGGACACATGCCCGCCCCAGGGCGTGAGGGAGAGGAGGCTCCCAGAGGAAACCGGGGCTTTTCCCAGAGGACAGGAAGGCAGGAGCCGGGAAGATGGCAGGGGCTGACGGCCCTCGGATGCTCTGCCCGCAGTGCTCGCACTCCAGACTCAGGCTCACCTGGGGCTGCGCAGCCTGCTTCTCCATGTGCAGCTGCTGGTGGTGGTTTAGTCGCTGAGTCGTGTCCAGCTCTTGGGACCCCAAGACTGTAGCCTGCCAAGCTTTTCTGTCCATGGAATTTTCCAGACAAAAATACTGGAGTGGGTAGCCATTTCCTTCTCCAGGGGATCCTCCTGACCCAAGGACTGAAGCTGCCTCTCGTGCATTGCAGACGGTGCCCTGCATTGCAAGCAGATTCTTTATTTACCCCTGGGCCACCAGGGAGGCCCAGACAGGAGGGAAGAATGAATGGGGGTGTGTACTCAGCTCTGAGGGTGCTTGCTCTGCTGATGGTGCCCCCGTGGGTCTTGGAGGTACACTGTCCCTGGGGATCTGAGTCCTGGGAATGCCAGCTTGCCTGAGGACTCCTGAGTTGGATCTGTAGCCCTGCTGGTCCATCTCAGAAAGCAAGTCTGAGCTTCTAGGGAAGCCTCCCAGCACATGGGGCTGGCATCTAATCTGCACATAAGGCTGGCATCAGGTGGATGGTGTTCCTGTGGCCACGTGGCAGCTGCCTGCCTCTGCAAGTGTGGGTGAGGAACCCAGGACACCCTGGGGAGTTGCTTTTGGGCAGCTTTCTGGGTGAGCACTTGATTTATATACTCAAAAATGTCCCACATAAACAAAATGTTTATCCCAACGCAGTGTTGCTCCTCTGCTCACCATCAAAATGCTGAGTGAAAGGTGAAATTTATTTCTTACCTCAATTTTCAAATCCTGGCCTTTCCAGTCAGTGGGCAACCAGGTCTTGCAGTCCTGAGATGAAAATGACTCTTGGCACTAGGACCAAGTGTTCAGGTTCAAGCACAGGGCAAGCAAGTCCTGGAGGAATCAGGGCATGGGGACGCTATGTGACATGGCAGGTAGGAGGCGGGAGGGCAGTCACAGGCCCTCTTTTCAAGTCAGAAAGGCCCCCAGGGGTCCGGCTCACCATGCTGCTCTGGGGGGTGAAGTTGGGTGCTGAGAGGCCACCTGATGAGATGCAGCGTCTCTGGGTGGATGAGAGCGCTGAGACTCTGCCCTCCTCCTTAACGCGTCCGTGGGTCACCGGGGGCGACTCCTCAGCCGAGATCTGAAGGCCAAAAGCAAGGACAGAGCTCTGTGTGCAGCAAGACTCCACTGGGAAACGGGGCGGTGTGTCCGAAGAAGGCTCAGGTCCCCACGAGTGTAGGGTGGCGTGGCAGGGTCAGGTCACACGGGCCCTGTGGGCTCAGGGATTCGTGCAAAGTGGGAAGCACAGAGTGGCACACTCTGGCTTGCATTTTGAAGAGAAAACTGGCTGCTGCTGTGAGAGTGCCTGGCGAGGAGCCAGTGGGGAGAAGGAGGCCTCGTGTGCAGCAGGCCTGGGCGGAGACGCGACGCGCAGGGGCAGGACAAGGTCTGGGGACTCAAGGTCTACGCTCATCTATTTTGGGGGTTGAATTGACAGGACATATGGATGGTTTATATTTGGGGCCGAGGAAAGGGAAGCTATTAAGAAGGAACCACTCCTAAACTTCTGACTTGGATCCTTTGACTCAGATATGGGAGACAGGAGTCTCTTGTGCAATGTCATTATGTGATGTCGAATAAGCAGCTGAAGACAGAAGAATAGAGGGATCTTTCAGGACAGCTGTGCTGGCTCTCTGAGCTGTGGTGTACAGACGCATCTAAACCTGTGAGCAAGCAATAAGGCCAAGACCTGTTCTGAGGAAACATCAGCATTTAGAGGTGGGCTGGGTGAGGAGAAGCTCACCAAGTGGCGTGAGAGAGGAGGGGAATAAGAGAAGGCGGCAGCATGGAAGTTGAGAGCAGGCTGGACTATGGGGACTAGAGCTGCTCAGAGACAGAAGAGGATGAAAATTAGCACTGGCCTTGGAAACAAGGAGGCTGAGGCAGTGCGAGCGGTGGAGGCCAGCCCAGACTGGAGCAACCGAAGATGGAACACGAGTTGAGGACGCCAAGCAACCTGTGCAGACCACTCTACTCTGCGCACATGACCTGCCAGTTCCCTCTCAGTTGGGCAGAGCTATGAGCAAATGTGGGCTGGGGCAATGGAAACCTTGGACTGCAGTCCTAAGTTCCCCTTCCATTCTGGAAGCCCCCGAAGGTTACCCTTCCAGAAGAAGCAGCTACAAGATGACGGAGGCTCTGCAAGCCTGGGTCCTGAGTGACTGCGGAGCAGAGCTGCCTTTCCTGAAACCAAGAGGGGCACAGAGTTGCCTCTGTCTCCCCAGCGCTTTATGTCTCCGTGGCTTTAGCAACTAGCAAGCTGCACACAGACGGTGTGACTCCATGCTTCTTCCCTGCTTGCCTCTCTCTCTCTATCAGGTATGGCAGGAGGAAGGGGAAGGACAAAGCAGCTGTACTCTTCTCTCTTTATGGTCCTGGTGTTCACGATGCTGTGTTTCTTCCAGACTGTCCTCATCCATCAGCAGCCAGACACCTCAAATCAAGTATCTTCCAAGCCCTCCCAGCAGCAGACCCTCCACGGAGGGAGGGGGTGCTTCCGGCCCCGTCCTGGAGATGGCCATCCATCAGGTGGCTGAGGGGCCGTTATTAATAATGGGTGGGAGAATATCTACTTGGCTGCTCTGTCATTGTTATTGCCTTTAACTATTACTTAAAGAAGAAGCATAGTCAATACGCTTAATCTATGGTTTTCTCTGAACGTTTTGGTAACAATTCATTTTAAGTAGTAGGCAGTATCCAAGGCCTGGCTACAATAAATCTGCAGTAATACTGCTGGCTCTCTGATCTGATGCACTAAATAGAAATGCACATATTCCTTTTTTTACTTCTTTGCAAACATGCAGGAGGGTTACAACAGGGGGGCCCTTCTGCCTGTTTCACTTCAACAGCAGCCCAAGGCTGTCCCATATCTTGGGATTACGTAAAATCCTAAGCAGGACTTATCAGTAAAGTGGAGGGATGTCTGCCCTTCTGATCACAGTCACTTAGGCTCTGTGAGCGGCCCTTGCCGCTGAACCGGCGCATCTTCCTCATTACTCACAGTTTTGACTGCTCGACTTGGTCAGAGTTGTCTTTACGGGCTAGCCATTCTCAGAGGCAGCCTTGAATCCTGCAGTCACCGTGCAGAGCTCCCCGAGGTCACTGATCCCCTCTGCCCCTGTAGCCCGGTCCTGAGCAGGAGATGCCTGCTGACTGAGATCAGCCCCAGGACTGGGATCTGAGCATCTTTTAAGTGGGTTAACTGTCATCCTGCTGTCTTTGTTAAGCTATCAATTTTCTTAGGAAATCCTTTTAAAATGCAAAACGCAGAAGCAAACTGCAGCCTAGTTTTGGTAGAATTCTCACACGTTTTGGTCTTGTAGACCTCATCCATATTTAGATATTCAAGAAGTCACTTTATCTTTTAGGCAGGCCCTGCCAAGTCATTCCCTTTTTTTTTTGATTCAGCAAATTTTGAGTGATTGGGATGTGCATTTTTGAGTGAATTCCTGAGTAAAGATTATGTTGTAACAAAACCCTTCTCCTGAGAGATGATGGTGGTGGGGGAGGGGAGCAAGATGACTTTCTAGGACAAGCTCCAGTCTCTCTTGCAATGGATTCTCTTGCAGTCAAAGAAGTCAGGAAATCCTAGCATCAGGATCACCTTCCGCTGCTGCAGCCTGGCAAGTCACACAGACCTCCCCGGGGTTCTCGCTGTGTCCAGCACCTCAGCCAGGTTTGGCTTCTCCCCCTTTCCCAGCCCTCCTCTCCCTCACCCTCACTGTTGTCTCCTTCCTTGACAAACCAGCTGCCACAAATCCCCATCTCAGAGCCTTCTTCTAGGATAGCCTAACCCGGGACAAACCTTGAGCTGATTCTGGGTGTAAGACAGCCCCAGGTTGCTCATAAACTTGATTCCTCAGGTACAGCCTGCCAGCTGGTAGGCTGCTCTACTGGCTTCCAATAGAATGTCCAGTTGATTTTAAAATATTGCTATTACTCGAATAAATAAGTTCTGTGCTGTGCTGTGCCAAGTTGCTTCAGTCATGTCTGACTTTGTGACCCTATGGACTGTAGCCCACCAGGCTCCTCTGGCCATGGGATTCTCCAGGCAAGAGTACTAGAGAGGGTTGCCATGCGCTCCTCCAGGGCATCTTCCCAACCCAGGGATCGTACCTGGGTCTCCTGCATTGCAGGTGGATTCTTTGCTGCTGAGCCACCAGGGAAGCCCAAATAAGTTTATGAAATATGAAAAAATTAACAAAGCAAAACGCTGCAATTGACTTCTAAAATGCTGGGTCACCTGGGATCTGCGCATGTCACAGATCTGTTGTCCCCTCCTAGGCCCAGGGTTTTGTGCGCAAGCACGATCTACGGGTTCATTTTTGAGCTCTCCTGAGTGACCAAGGTTCAGGCGAAGCCATGGATGCATGAGGCCCACACAGTCCCTCCAGAATCTAGGAGCCTGCTGAGCACCTCTCTGAAACCCCAGGGTGTTAGGCCGGCCCACTGTGGACAAGCTGATAAGACAGCGACCAACTCTGTTAGCGAGCCCTTTGGCCCCACACTTGACCACAGTCTCAGCCTGTAGGACAGGTTTTTGGGGCCTCTGGCTTCCAGCTGGGTTTGGCAGCACTGGAGGGGATGGGGGACCAGAGCTTGCTTCCTCCCCAGTGGGCTGAGTTCCTCTGTGCAAAAACCACAGCCCCTTCCTGAGGCCTCTTCCGCAGCAGTGCACACAGCGGTCACCTGGAGGGTGTTCCCCCGGCCGCATGGGTTCCCTTGAGTCTCCCCTCGTGAACAGTCTGCCTGCCAAGCTCTCCTCAGGGAATCTCTAGGTGTGCCTCTGCCCCAGGCCCCTGACTGGTTTGGAAGGAGACAGCTGTGTCACTGGCGGCCGCAGGAAGAGCCGATTAAGGGACTTTCTCCTCCAGACAGCATTCTTGTCCTGCTCACGCGGTGTCTCCTGTCCCGCTCTCCACCCATCAGAATGTCTCCCTCTGCCCCAGGCCGCGTCACAGCGCCCCCTCTCCTGGGGGTCCTGCGGAGCCCTCTGCTCAGGGTTTGTTGGGCCTTCCGCCTGCCGCTCAGAGCACTGCCCAGCCAGGCTGGGCGCTGACAACGGGGCCATCCCAGGATTTTGGAGTGGCGTGAGGGCAGGGGCCACACCCTGTCACTCCTGAGCTCCAGCTGCCCAGCCGGAGGAGCTTGGCACAGCCGGGAGCTTGGTCGTGGTGGCTGAAGCCAAACTCCTTCAAGGCATGTACTCTGGGCTTGTGGACGCATGCTTTTCTTTAGCATCAGAGCATCCCCGTCCTGGGAGGGCTCTGCTGCCTTCCCAGCGTCCCCAGGAGTCCTGCTGGACGATGCCCGCACGCGCCCCTGCTGAGCTCCGCTCTCCATTCCACCGCCTTCCCCGGGCTCTTGTTCTCTCCTTGCCGTCGATCTCCCCACATGTTCTCTTCTCCAAAGCCCTCCTAACCAGAGGCGGAGGTGTCCGCGCTGAAGGCTGAGGGATGTCAGAAAGGAGTGCCGGCATCTCGCAGAGTGGGCGCCAGCGCCGCGGCGCTCCGTTCGTTCGCTGCGAGCCCTGCTCTGCACGCTGCGTCTCTGCGGCGGTCTTCCTTGCCAGTCCGGGACCCCCCTCTGCCGGTTGACTAGAGCCCCCTTCATCTCCTCAGCCTCGTCTCTTCTTGTCTCCCCATCCCAAGGCCTTTTCAAACAAAGGAGACAAAAATCCCACTTACAACAGAGCGCCGTTCTCTTTCTCCACCCCACTGTGCCCTGGGGCCTACATTTTCACACACGCAGAAAGATCCTCTGAAGTATTTCTCTAAACTAAAAGGCCATCTGCTCCTAAGAAGAACTTGACCTATTTCTTAGACTATTGTAGCCGCTACAGTCAATTTTTGTTTTCAGTAAAGGCATTTTCTCTTCTTATTATTCCATTAGGACTCGGGCTGCTGAGCTGGGGTCCTGTGGGTCACCCATCTGTTCTAAATTTTCCTAGAAGTTGGTGCCTCTGTGCAGTGGTTTTCCCGTTTGTCCCCTGTCCTCATGCGGTGCTTAGCACACTGGAGGGTACAGGTGTGGCCGCAGGTGATTCCTGTACCCTGTGCCACATTCTTGGGCCCAGCTGACATCAACACAGCTACAGTGGGTAGTGCCAGGCACAAGGCTGGGGTTCCTCAGGCAGGCCTTCCGGAGTTTCTGCTTTTCTGACACAGAGCTCTCACAGAAGGTACAGGGGCGATCCCAAGCATAGGCAAAGGCTGCAGAGGTGGGAGGGTGGACATACTCAAGGACAACCCTCTTCCAACAGCGGACAAGTTAGAGGATAAACGCCCCAACCTCCCACCCTCCAAAGGAATACGTCTGAAGTCCGTTCCAGCAAATTCTTCAGACGGTCCCAGCAGGACTGGGCCCCCAGTGCCTGCAGTGACCAGCTCTTTTATTGGTTCTCCTTCCGCTCCCTCACTTCTGTTCCCTGGGATCACCTCCCAAATCAACTCTCAGCACCTAAGTTTTTGTCTTTGATCTGCTTTGAGGGCCCAAGTGAGGACAGGTACCTGAAGGCTGTGTGCTCTGCAGCCTTCAGTAATCACCTGCAGAGCCGAGCTGGGATCTGGGGGTCCTCACTGGTTCAGAGCCCTTCTGCACAGCTTTGCTAACAATTCCCTGACTTTCTGCAGAGACAAGTGGCTCACGTGATGGATCTGCCCATATGTCTCCTCTCTCATCAGAGTGTGATATTAGACATCTCAACTCTGGAAGCTTGATTCATCTGGGGAGAGTCTGTGGCCATCTGAAAAGCCATAAAGCTCTCCTGGTGTGACAAGGAGCAAATGACTTCAGTGTCATATTACTGCCCTCAAATCCAATAGAGCCGGGCTTCGATGTGTCTCATCTTTTCAAGCAAAGGTGTTAACAGATGCATTACTCATCGGCATCGCCCAATTCTTGCCTTGTTAGGAGCCACAGAGGAAAGCTGATGTTTTGACAAGGAAACTAAGACCAAGAACCAGAATGACTATAAAACTCTGTCAGTGGGCACCAGAAGATTCCACACCACTGCCTTTGATGCTTAATTTCCCTTTGGATGCATTGCCAGTCTTGGCCAGGGGCCTGCTAGACTTGTATATTCTACTGGAGAAGAAGCTCTGTGTCTGCACGTTCTCACTGCTTTAAAACAGTGACGCTTCTTTGTGCTCAGTCTCCAGAAATCCCCACAGCAATCAGATTCCAGGCCGGGGCCCTCACATCCGGGTGGTTTCTTCTGCTTTCCCTTTGCTTCATCCCCAGCATCCTGGAGCAACCACGGCTGGGTGTTCTCAGTCTGGGCACCATATTGAACCAGAACATTGCAGTTGCTTAGGAAATACTCTCTGTGAAACATAATTCTTACACTCTGTCCTGTGAAGTGGATATTGCTGGACCCAATCTATTGTTGAGGAGAATGAGGCCCATAAATTTGCTTCCCTTTGGAAGCAGTCATGTGGGCAAGGAAAGAAAGGTGTGGGTTTCATCTCCTGTGGGTTTTGTGCTCAGATCAGCCTTCCCTCTTCCATGAGGAGGACATTGGGGCTCAGAGGAGAGACGCATGCTGGGACCACAGAGAACCTCTCTCTTTACTCCATGACAGCCTTTCAAAAGCAAACCCTGGACTGGGAGACATGTACAACCCTATGTTTTCTTATCAAGAAGGGTCAACCATATGTGTCTGATCCCAAGAGCATTTTACACATTGTCCAAAATTAAAGCAATCCCAGCTCCCTGTCAGCACCTGCAAGCCTACATAGGGTGGACTCCTGCCCTGTAATGTGTCCTCTTGCTCATCACCTTCTGGCCAAGTTGGCCTCAGTCCCACCGTCCTACCTACCAAGCTGGTGTGTGTGTGTGTGTGTGTGTGTGTGTGTGTGTGGTGGCGCAGGGCTTGGCATGAGCCCCTCCCTTCCCTGCCTCACATGACTAGCTCCTTCTCAGCCTTCTGTTCTCCCGTCTCTGGCACCCCCTGCAAGTGGCTCCGCTGTCTGCTGTTCCCATCCAGAAGCCCTTTGCACTCTGGCTTCTCTACGCAATGAACACACTGCCTCCTTCCAGCACTGCTGTGGTCTGACATTGTCTTGCTCGTTGTCATTGTTTGCCTGTCTTCACTGCAGTGCAGACTGTTGGCCCTAGAACAGTGCCCTACCCCTAGTAGCTGCCCTTACCGCAGAGTAGAGTGTGTGTTACATGAATGAATTCCTGACAAGAAATAGGATTGTAGCTTCTAGAAACTCTGTCTGGAGTTCACAGTATGTTGACAATGACTTCAAATCCTCACTTCTCTGTTAAACTCTAACCTGTCTCCTCCCTCTTCTCGACTCCCTGCACCCCGAGGCCTTTCTTTCCTTCTCCCCAGCCCCATTCTCTCTTCCTTCGCTTTCCTAGCTCCCTTTCCCTTTCCCCTCTACTCTGTCCTTCCCCTTCTGCTTGCCTGCCTGGGAAGCAGGTCACTCGGCAGGCAGACAGGGGAGAGAGTCCAACCTGGTTTAGCCACAGTGGCCATCGTCATGAGCAAGAAAGGTCTTTTTTTTCACTCCATCCTGGATGGGAGCAGAGGTGACAGAGTCCACTCAAGTTGTCCCAGGACAGGCCTGGAGTGCATCTGACATCCGATTGCCACTTCTGGGATCCACCATTCCTATAGCTTAGAGTGCATTTGTTGGGCAGCTTTGGGCCTGAGTGTCGGAGAAAAACAGCTAAACTCATCCGAGGCATGAAACAGAGACCACTGGCTGAGGACCTCTGCTCACATAAGGGGAGTTTAATTTATTTATAAATGCTTAATTCTCCGATTCTTCAGGAGCCTTCAGCAGAAAGTGAAATTGTGCATCCTGCTGAGTGACAATGTTCCAAGGAGACCAGCGCTTGAAAACAAAAGCGACTACTCCTTCGTCCTCATCTAAAATTCCATCACCTTGGCAGGAACTGCTGAGTGCTGGTAATGAGTGTTGAGAGGCAATCTGAGGACGGCAATTGGGTGTTAAACCTGGACAGGTACTAACCAAGAGGTGCGTGGCCCCGTGGCTCAGCACAAAAACGGGTCTCTCCCAGTCAACTTCTCTGGCCACGCGGAGGGGAACAGAGCTGCCCTGTAGCAAAGCGAGATGTGATCTTAATGATTCCGAGCACATGGTTTCTGCCTCCAGCAGCCTAGGTTTGTAGACTGAGATTTTTTTCCCCTTGGGTGGATTCCAGATGTTGTATAACTTGTGTGTTTCTGAGTTAGAGTGGTAGATGAGGTCTTGTCTTTTTATCATGAGCATGTACCATGTGGATGAGCGGCACTGTCAAACAACCTCCTAAAAGACACACTGTACCCAAGTCGCTATGGAATAAATGGTTGGGAAAGGGACCCTGAGATTTCAGTAATTCTAAAGTAGCTAGGAGACATGGATTCAAAACTCTGGAATTCTGGGCAAACCCTCACTTTAGACACACACCGCACCTCTACCTCAGACACACACCTGTGCACACGTACATGTGTGGGCATGTGCACACACACAGGCACACTCCTTTTCCATTTCATTACTCTTAGACTGATCAGGCCCACCCACCTGGGGTCTTCCTTGCAAATATATTTTCTGAGCCTCCAGTCCAGACCTGCCACAACACCAGCATCTGTATCATCTCTAAGTGAGGTCGTCAGATAAAATTCAAGATACCCAGTGAAATTTGAATTTCAGGTAAACAACAGGTATTATTTTAGTATAAGTATGTCTCATATAAAGTTTAGGGCATACTTTTACCAAAAAATAATTTATAGGAAATTCAAAAAATTTTTTCATTTTAGAGAGCTATTTTATTTTTTTACACCTTTATTTTTTAATTTTAACTTTTTTTTTGGCACCAAAAACATTTTGTATTGGGGTATAGCTGATTAACAGACTTAGGAAATGAACTCATGGTTGCTGGGGGGAAGGGATAGTTAAGGACTTTGGCAAGGTCATGTACATACTGATATATTTAAAATGGATAACCAATGAAAACCTATTGTATAGCACATGGAACTCTGCTCAATGTTATGTGCCAGCCTGGATGGGAAGGAGGTTTGGGGGAGAATGGATACATCTATATGTACAACTGAGTCCCTCCACTGTTTACCTGAAACTATCACAACATTGTTAATTGGGAATTCAGTATTTTATTTGTATCTATATTTGCTTAATCTGACAATCTTAGCACTGGGATCCAGTAAACTGAGGGAATACTGCAGACCATAAGCCCACTCAAGAATTCACAATGCCCATTGTTGTTTAGTGCTTCTAAGAAGCCCTGTAGAAAATAAACGTATTTACATTAAAAAGTTAATTTTTGTTTATCTGAAATCAAGTTTCACAGGGCAGCCTACATTTTATCTAACAACCCTACACAGAATCCCTTTTCTGGGGAATACTTCAAAGGGTGCACTTTGGAGAACACTGGATGTTAAAATGAGTGTAAGGCAGCTAAGTGCATTAGGGCTTCCTGGAGGAGGTGCAGTTTGGGTAAGCAAATGGAGGACAAGAGGTGCGCAAACGCCCCCAGCAGGGAGCCGACCGGGAGCAGAGAAGGGCTGGAGGGCTGGCTGCACTGCCCTTGGGGCCACGCTGTATCTCCTCCGGGAGCAGGGCGCTCACTAGGAGACAGGTCCTGCCCGCACGTCTCTGTGGCTGCATGTCTGGTCTTCTTTGCGGAAAGCAAAATAGTGCCAGCCCAACCAGAGGGGGCACAACACAAGGGACCGTGCCGGACCCCGGCCTGGGCACGGGCAGCCCAGGTATAGTCAGATGTATGATGGTGCTGGTTTTGACTTTCCTCTCTGGTACACTCACCGGGGATGTGAGCTAGGAATTCCACTTCTAAATAATCATGTGGCCTTGGATAAGTGCCTTCCTTCTTCACACATCAGGCTGGGATCAGGTAAGCTCCCTTCTGAGGTCCCTTTTGGCTCCAATAGTCTTCAATTTCTATAGCACGTTCTGGGCAGGGACCTTTCTGCATTTGAAAGGTATTTACTCAGCACTTGGCGAGGCAGATCATGGTTGCTTGAACGGATTCTAACGGTGTCCTGCAGGCAAACTCTGCCATTGCTGGTGTCCCCCTGCTCAGTGAGTGCCCTAGCTGCTGCTCTCACAGGACTGTGGCTTCAGCCTCGGAGGAAGGGAAAGAGGGACCACACCAAGCCCTGATGACACTTGGCTGGCTGGGGCCATACTGCACTTTCTTGCGGCTATTCGGTTGTGAGAAAAGGGGGCTGACTCAGGCTTACTTAGGTGTAAGGGAAACCCATTTGGAAGACACATGTTAAGAGGGAAGGGTAGTACGGGGATTGCACTGGACAGTGGGCCAGAAAGCTCTATGGGATAAATAGATTTCAAAAAGAAATATTCTTTTTATCCTGCTGCTCACAATTCAGAATGCAGGGAGGAAGCGTGGCAGTCAGCCGTCAGTTCTGTCACCCACATATTCCTTTTCTGCCCCTTGGGTGATTATGTGAGAGCATTGTCCTTCTTGACCCTTTGTGGCTGGTTGGGGTCAAGATCTGATTTCTGGCCAGAAATGACGTGTTTCGACCTAGAGCATTTGCACTGAGACAAGACCCTGCAATGTTTTCTTTGTTGCCTTTGCCATCATAGGAGCAGGTATTGAAATGCAGGCCGCATTAACCTGGACAGAGGGACTGCAAGCTCCCTTTTGACTTGGGACAGATATGCGACCTGAACAGATACCTGGCCTAAGAAAGAAAAAAAAAAACTTCGCTACATTCAGCCACTGAAAATTTAGAATTGCTTGTTACTGTAGCATCCTCAGACCTAACCAGACTGATACAGGAGGCCTCCCACTGCCTAGTTGGGGTTGCATGCTCACCCCGAGAGGGGAGCAAGACACTGGTAGTATCACCAAGCTCCAGCCAATGGGAGAGATTTAATTGCACGGATGTACTGTTACCCAGAGAAGGGAAAGGCTACCTGGAGAAGGGAAAGGCTGCCTACTCCAGTATTCTGGCCTGGAGAATTCCAGGACTGTGTAGTCCATGGGGCTGCAAAGAGTTGGACGCAACTGAGCGACTTTCACTTTCACTTTTCACTGTTACCCAAGGGCTTCCCGAGTGGCGCTAGCAGTAAAGAATGCACGAGATGTAAGAGAACGGGGTTTGATCCCTGGGTCGGGAAGATCCCCTAGAGAAGGAAATGGCAACCCACTCCACTGTTCTTGCCTAGAGAATCCCATGGACAGAGGAACTTGGTGGGCTACAGCCCAGGGGGGTCGTAAAGAGTCGGACACATCTAAAGTGACTTAGCATGCGCTGTTACCCAAAGAGCAAGAATACATGGCTGGCAGCCAAAAGATAATCATTACAATGGTGGTCACAGGACCCAACCAGGAACTGAGCCCAAATGCCTGGGCTGTGAGTAGATGGGCTGCCAGAGTCAGTACTTCTCAAAATAACAGCTATTTAACAGCTACTTCTTTTCCATAACTGTCTAAACACCAAAGCTGAAGCCATCTTCTGAACGTGGCTGCTCCAATAGGCCCAAACTGCCTGCAGAGAAGCTCAGAGGGACTCATTTGTTATCTACTGTATTTAGTTTAGTTTAAAACATGATCTTTCTTGAAAAAAGTTCAAAATTCATGTATCACATTAAATATTAAATACGTTTTATTGCACAGCATTAACAGGTTGTATTAAATACTCAATAAATTATGCTTTGTTTCTGCCATGGTTATGATGTGAATAATGCATTGAGAAACTTTTATGCATTTAATAGGATTAAAAATCTTGTGGGATTTCTAGACTTTTCTTCTCTCCCCTATGTAGGTTGGTTCATTTTGTCACCACCCGATGCATTTAGCCATTATCTGAATCACCATGTCACCTCCAACTAGAGTGCTTATTAAAAAGCATAAGAATAAGTATATATAATAAATTCAGAAGGCTTGCTAATTATGAGCATATTGTACTATATTAATACTGTGCTAATAATTCAAAGGACAACTAATGTAAAAAATCATCTAATTTTCCATGTTCTCCAGAGCCCACATTTTATAATACTGCCATAGGGAGGGACATGGGTTAAATCATTTTTTTAATCTACAAGAGTCATTGGAGAGCAAAGCAGGCAATAGATCTCTGCGTTGTTTAGACCTCGAGTGTCTAGATTTTCTGCGTGGTGTTTCTGTGAATGGTGAGGAGCAGATGATCAATAGAGGACCTTGTATTTATTATACAAGGTCAGGGAGTTTGTGCTGGTTTGGAATCTGCAGGAGCGTTGCTAGTTGAGGAGATGTCTAGATTAGTCAGTTGTTCAGGGTTGTTTGTTGCAGCAATGTTTGTAATAGCAGATATCTAGAAACAACCTGGAAGGTCCTCAATTGGAGTTGGGTTGAATAATTATGACCATCCATGCCATGGAGTCTTCAGTAACCTTGAAAAAGAATGAGGAATCCTTTCTAGCCACGTCAAAAATTCTCCGATATGTACGTTCTAAATAAATGTGAAACCAAGGGAGGTATGCTATCATTAAAGTTCAAGATGGAGAGAGACCATATATTACTTTTGTATGTATACAGATTAGAAAATTCTCTACAAGGATACATCAAAAACTAAAACTGTCCATTTATTTGGTGGTGAGGGGGTGTGTAGAAACTGGGTAGGTGGTAGAAAAGATGGGAGAAAGGAATTTCTCTAAATACCATTTTATAATTAAAAAAATTCAACCCAGGTGAATATATTATCTATTCAAATAGTTAAATGATTTTAATATCAACCCAGCCCCCAGGATTGAACAAAGAGAGTTAGGAATTTTCAGAAAAGGGAAAAGTCTCTCTCAGCCCTGGGGGAAACTGTGGGCCCCGCAGACACCACATAACACAGAGTAGCTGCTTGTGGGTGGGAGGTGTGGGTGGGAGGTGTGGGTGCTGATCATCTGCTCCTTCCTGGAATGGGGGGCGCCCAGAAGGGCCATGCAGGCGCTGAATTTCTTCCCAAGGAAGAGAGCCCAGCAGATCTTATTCATTGTTTTATGGCAGCTAGTTCCAGAAACGAAGCTTAAAATTGGTCATGAATACAACAGACCTCACGGCATTGGCACACTCAGATGCTCTCTGGACCTGACTGCCAAGAAAAGCACTGAAAAAGAAGAGCGTGCAAGTCCAGGGTTGACTGCAGTCAACCTCACCCTGTGGTTGGTGACTCTCAGGGAATCAGGGCTGCTATGTAGCAAAGTTTTCCAAGGGAAGAGGGCAGTATGGACTTCTATGTTGGCAAATAATTTTTTAAAAGATTAAACTAAACGAGCTAAATAAGATTTCTCTATAGCTGCCAGGCTGCCATTTCTTTCTTTTTTTTAAATGGAAATATAGTTGATGTGCAATTTTGCATTAATTTCTGCTGTACAACAAAGTTTTTCAGGTATACATGTGCATATATATTTATACACATTTAAAAATATTCTTTTCCATTATGATTTATCATAGGATATTGAATATAGCTCACCGTGTGTACATTAGAATCTTGTTGTCTGACATTTTTGACCATTGCCATAGAATCTGTGCATTCAGAAGGGATCCAAATTTAGGAGTGCCCTTGAGACAGGCACTTCCCTTGTAGCTCAGCTGGTAAGAATCCGCCTGTAATGCAGGAGACCTGGGTTCAATCCCTGGGTTGGGAAGATCCCCTGGAGAAGGGAAAGGCTAACCCACTCCAGTATTCCTGGGCTTCCCTGGTGGCTCAGATGGTAAAGAATCCACCTGCAATGCAGGAGACCTGGGTTTAATCCCAGAGTTGGGACTGTCCCCTGGAGGAGGGAACAGCTACTCACTCCAGTATTCTTACCTGGAGAATTCCATGGACAGAGGAGCCTGGCAGGCTATAGTTCATGGGGTCACAAAGAGTCAGACACGACTGAGTGACTTTTACTTTCACTTTTAAGACATGTAATTTCCCCCATGGAAGGTCTGTTTTACAGAGAGCAGAAAGCACTACATTCCTGAGGATGTTTAGTTTCAGGTGATGAGATATACTCACATACTATGTGGTCCTCTACATGCAAATCTCGCTGTGAATGTGATTGGAATCTGTGTCTCCAAACTGCGTAAGACCCATGTACAAGGATGATCTTTAAAGCATGGCTTATATAGTGAACATTGGAAAATGCTCACCTGTGCTTCAGTAAAGGGCTGCTGTGTGAGTTCCACAATGTCCATATTAGGAGAAGACAGTAGAGCTAGGTAGACGCCCACCTGTGTCATGGGATAAAGCACGTTGAAAAACAGCAAGTCTTCATGATCCCATTTATGATAAAAAGAACAAAGTGTGTGTGTATTCCTAAATTTTTAATCCTACAAATATTGCTATAAAATAAAGCTATAAATTAATGCTGTTTTATGTGTTTTCATCCTCTTCTTAAACAGACCCTAATGTGCTTTAACCCTTCATGGAACGTCCCATCCCCTTGTCCATGTTTTAGTTTTATCTTTTCCTATTCAGGGGAAAGAGATTTTTTAAACAGTCACTGATAAGGTAAACAGATTACACTATTTGGCGTCCTCTGGAGAAACAGGCCAACAGGGCACATATCTGTGCATGTGTGTGTTCAGTCGCTTCAGTTTTGTCCGACTCTGCGACCCTATAGACTGTAGCCTGCCAGGCGCCTCTGACCGCAGGATTCTCCAGGCAAGAACATTGGAGTGGGCTGCTGTGGCCTCCTCCAGGGGATCTTCCTGACCCAGGGATGGAACCCGGGTCTCTATCTCTCCTGCACTGGCAGGCGGGTTCTTTACCACTAGTGCCACCTGAGAAGCCACGTTTTTATCTACTTCTACATCTTCATGTAGGTGTGTGTTATAAGAAACTGGCTCATCCCCATGCAGAGAGATGTTGTGGGGAGGGAGGTGGGAGGGGGGTAACGCATGTAACCCGAGGTTACACTCCGACTGATACAGAAAATTTATGGCCCTGGAGGAACGGGTGATTAGTGTATGTTTTCTCTATGTTATGTAATCAATAAACCCGAGGTTACACTCCGACTGATACAGAAAATTTATGGCCCTGGAGGAACGGGTGATTAGTGTATGTTTTCTCTTAGGCGATGAGTAACCTAGATCCGATCTTCAAGGTTCCCCTGTCTGGAGGGGGTCTTATCCTTCTGTTGTTGTTTTTATAGGCACTAAACACAGAGTTCGGAGTCCATTGGACAAGTGGCCGAGCATGATCAGCATGAACAGGCCTAAGA
This sequence comes from Capra hircus, assembly GCF_001704415.2. Classification (NCBI taxonomy): domain Eukaryota; kingdom Metazoa; phylum Chordata; class Mammalia; order Artiodactyla; family Bovidae; genus Capra; species Capra hircus. Next base: position 2,352,878 of record NC_030825.1, on the reverse strand, counting down.
TGGGATTTCTTTGGAAGGAATGATGCTAAAGCTGAAACTCCAGTACTTTGGCCACCTCATGCGAAGAGTTGACTCATTGGAAAAGACTCTGATGCTGGGAGGGATTGGGGGCAAGAGGGGAAGGGGACGACAGAGGATGAGACGGCTGGATGGCAGCACTGATTCGATGGACGTGAGTTTGAGTGAACTCCAGGAGATGGTGATGGACAGGGAGGCCTGGTGTGATGTGGTTCATGGGGTCGCAAAGAGTCGGACACGACTGAGCGACTGAACTGAACTGAACTGAAATGGTGTTTGACTCTGTGACCTCACTGACTGTTGCCCACCAGGCTCCCCTGTCCATGGGATTTCCCCGCAAGAATGCTGGAGTAGGTTGTCATTTCCTACACCCCAGAGCCCACCCATGTTATTCAGACTGCCCATGCTGAACCTGCTCACCCTCCCTCTTCTGCTCTTTCCCAGGGAAACCACAGTAAAGCCTCTTGCTCACATTTTCCCTCCCTCTCCTTGCTCCAGACGGACCTGCTGCTTCCTCATGTGGCCTGCGGCATGTGACAAGCCCCCTCCTCTGGGGCGATGTCACCAACTGTTACTTTAATGGCAGTGATCTGATTTGTTGGCCTCACTGGACTTGGATAATAAAATAGATATTTTAGAAGAGAAGGAAAGAAAGAATAAAGGATTGAAGGGAGCAAAGGAGGAAGGAAGTAAGGGAGGGGGAAAACACGGAGGAGAGAGGGAGAAGAGAAGAGAGGAAGGCAGGACGGAGAGAGGAGGAGGAGGCAGGTGGGCGGGCGAGCAAGCTGCTGGCGCCTCTCAGGGAAGACGTGCTGCTCTGGGGACCAGCCTGGTGGGCGGCAGGGCCACTGAAGGGGTGAGGCTGAGGCATTTTAAAGGCAGCAACTGCAGACCTCGCTGTTGGAGTATCCTGCAGGGTGATGGGAGACAGATCAAGGACACGTTTCTGGCTTGAGGTGCTGGTGCCCGGGGGTGCCATTTGCTGAGGTGAGAAAGGAACAGCTCTGGGACTCCTGGCTGGGTGACCCCTGCCAAGTGATTTAATTTTCTTGTGCCTTGATGTCCTCATCAGCACAATGAAGATAGTCACGGAAGCTCCTTCTAAGTGGTGGAGACTCAATGAGGTGATGCCCTATGTGGAAGAGCCCCTGGCATGTGGTGAGAACTCGATAGATGTGGGCAGTGATAAGGATGAGGATGACAGCTGGGGTGTGGGGCAGAGGAGGATGGGGTGGAGGGGCTGAATGAAGCAGGAGGGCCTCAGTGGGGGCTGACAGTGGAGGCTCTCTGAACCAGGCGAGCGGGGCGGCCCACCATCATCTTAGTGGGGAGAAACATGATCAGTTACGCATCCTTAAGCACCACTGCGGCTGTCACAGGGAGAACAAGCTGGAGGAGAGAGAGAAAAAGTGGGGAGGATAGCGAGGTGGTCAGCCCCTTCCATACTAGACTGAGGGAGACTTCAGAGGGAGAGGGCAGTGGCTGGGTGTGCAACAGTATGAACCAGAGTTTATAATTGCAAGCTCACGATAAGTATAACAATTCTTTTTTTTTCCCTACTGTGTGTGTTTTTTTAAAAATAATATATTTATTTTCATTGGAGGCTAATTACTTTACAATATTGTATTGGTTTCGCCATACATTGACATGAATCTGCCACGAGTATACATGTGTTCCCCGTCCTGAACCCCCCTCCCACCTCCCTTCCCATCCCATCCCTCAGGGTCATCCCAGTGCACCAGCCCCGAGCACCTTGTCTCACTTCCTTTAAATCTACTTAAGCCTGACCCTGGCAGGTCCCTGCCTCTACTGTCTTGCTGAGGGGAAAGTCAACCTCAGGCAACCTCTTTGCCTCCCAGTCACTCTGCAGAGTTACACTGAAGGCCTCGGGCCTCACACAGCATCAAGGCTCCAGAGCGCACAGTGGCTACTTCCAGGATGACTCTTGTCCCAGCCTGTGACACCTCGTCACGCCTGGACATCCTGTGGCTCTGTGTCACCATTTAGGAAAAGGAAACAGGCAGGGCAGGGATGCCCAGGGTCCAGTCCTTCTCCCAGAGGGGCTCTGGGGATCAGGGCCTCTGACCCCTTCCCAGCTTGGAGGTTCTCCCCTTCTAACCTTAAGGAAAATAGGCAGGGATCAGTGAGCTGTCCTGCCTGGAGGGCAGAACATTAACCACAGTATCACCAGCTGGCTCAGGGGCAAAGCAGGCTCTACTGAGGGAGACAGGGCAGGATTCAGTTTCTGGTCTCTATATTTTTCCACCCCAGCCCCTCTGCCTTGTTGTAGAAGCAATTGGTGGGAGACTTGCACACACAGGTGGGAAAGTGGCCTGAGCTTGGGTGCCAGCTGGTCATGCGTGCCGTACTCCAGCACTGGGTACACCAGCTGCCCAAGGGGGTTGAATCCCAGCAAGAGTGGAGGCCTCTGGGGACACCAGGTTTCATCTCACACCGGACAGCCAGCACTGGTAAAAGCTGGCAGTTATTCTGCATATAAATACAAGTCAGCTTCTGTGCTAAGTGTGTGACATATACCACTTCACTTGGTCTTCGTAAGATGCTAGGAGGTACATGCTGTTATTATTATCACCCTTGAAATAAAAACAAAGAAATGGAAACAAAGAGAGGTTCAGCAACCTGACCAGATCTGACCCCACAGACTGCTCCTGACCTGGGGGCTGCATCGGCAGGCCGGTGCTCAGTGGGGTTGGCGAGTCTGGATCTCAGGCAGGGCAGGTGTGCAGGTCTTTTCGCGTCATCTGAGTCACTTTTTCCTCCTTTCCCCTTTCTTTTTTAAATTCTTGCCTCCTCCTCTAACTTTGTTCTCTCTTTTCTCCCTGTCTTCCCCAAACTGTGTAAAAAGTCACATCTCCGCTTTTCATTAGACCCTTAGCCCTGGGTCAGAGCCCCTCCACCCAAATCATTCCACCCCCTCCATCCCTCACCAACTACAAGAAATGCCCGGCGACACGAGTGCTGGGTGACATTGTCACTTGGGTTCCTGGCTGGCTAGAGTCTTGTTCTGCTGGCTAGGTTTGCTAAACAAAAACCCTGTCGATGAAGGGCATCCGCCTCGTGAGGCTCTCCACTTGAGTTGCTCAGGAAGCAGCCTTTGCTGTGCTTCTCTAGCACCAAGGCCCCTGTTTAGTGCTCAGTTTGTGTGCATGGAGCTCGCTGGACAGAGCTGATGACTGTGGCCATGCACTTTGGTGGCAGGGGACTCTGAGGATGAGGCTGATCCATTGAGGAGCCCACCATCCTTGCAAGGAGACCACTGCATTGCATGTTACACACTCATCAGGCCATTTCACACACTGGTCAGCATGACATCAGACCCATTGCATGAACTGCTAGATTCTTCAAATGATACTTCCCTTTTCAGACATATTTCTCTTTGGAGCAAGGTAAAAATTTTCTCTGCTTTCGGAAAGTTGAAAAGGACTTGCTTGGGTGTGCTACTTCCTTGCATGGGACTATCTTGCCTATTCCTCATTTCCAATGCAAGGACCAGGCTGGGGTCATCACTTATGACTGAAACTAGACAATATCCCTGATGAACGTGGATGCAAAAATCCCAGACAAAATATTAGAAAACCAAATTCAAGAGTACATTAAAGAGATCATATATCAGAAGAATCAAGTGGGATTTATTATGGGGCTGCAGGGATGATTTTAACAACCAAATTAAGAAAATGAAGAATAAAAATCACTGAATCATTTCAATAGATACAGAAAAAGCTCTGGATAAAATTCAACCTCCATTCATGTTGAAAACTCTCAACAAAGTGGGTACAGAGGTACTTCAACATAAAAAAGGCCAAATGTGATGAGCACACAGCTAACATCACAGTCAAGGTTAAAAAGCTGTAAACTTTCCCTCTAATATCAAGATAAAGAAAAGGATGCCTACTCTTATCGCTATTATTCAACACAGTGTTGCAAGTCCTTGCCAGAGCAATTCATGAAAGGGAAAAAAAAGAAACCAGAGTTTTATGGGCTCTCCCTCAGTGACTTCTTATTGGTGTGCTGTTTCCTTGAGCTGTGATTCAAGGCTGAGGCCAAACATTCCTTTCTCTACTCCCAGCCTGACTGCAGAGTTCATCACCTTCAGCTGCTACAGTCATCTCCGCCTTCTCCTTTCTTTAAACTGGGCAACTGTTTGTTGAAGTGTAATGCATGAAGACGTAGGAGGAAATAAGCATGAACAAGTGGGAACTAGAGGCTTTAACTCAGGCTATCATAGTAAAACTACTGATAAAGAAACTGTATCAATCTCACATACTTTGCACTGCAGATCAGAAACACGGCTAAGAAACAGATCTTGGGGTCTCCACTTCAACAACTATGGAGCATGCCACATGCCTCACAGGGCAGTGACAACCGCAGAGCAAAGGAGAGGCCTCACTCAATATCCACCTCAGCCACAGGGGCAGACACCAGAGGGAAGAGGAGCTATGATCCTGAAGCCTGCAGAAAGGAGACCACAAGCACAGTAAGTTAGACAAAATGAGTTGACAAAAAATGTTGCAAAGGAGCAAGATAAAAACCTATAAGAACTGCTAAATGAAAAGGAGATGTGGTAATCTACCTGAAAAAGAATTCAGAATAATGATAGTAAAGATGATCCAAGATCTCAGGGAAAGAATGAAGGCACAGATTGAGAAGATGCGAGAAATGTTTTACAAAGACCTAGAAGAACTAAAGGCTTCCTTGGTGGTCCAGTGATAAAGAATCTGCCTGCCAGTGCAAGAGATTCGGGTTTGATCTCCTGGAGAAGGAAATGGCAACCCACTCCAGTACTCTTGCCTGGGAAAGCCCAAGGACAGAGGACCCTGGCAGGCTACAATCCACGGGACTGCAAGAGTCGAACATGACTTAGCAACTAAACATCAACAACAGAAAAACTAAAAAATGAACAGAGATGAACAATACAATAATGGAAAATTTAAAAAATACTCTATAATGAATTGATAGCAGAATAACAGGATGAATAATGGATATGTGAGCTGGAAGACAGAATGGTGAAAATCACTGTTGTAGAATGAATACAGAAAAAATAATGAAAAAAAATGAGAACAGTCTCAGAGACTCCTGGAACAACATTAAACACACCAACATTCCAATTATAGGGGTCACAGAAGAAGAAGAGACAAAGAAAGTCTCTGAAAATGTATTTGAAGAGATTATAGCCAAAAACTTCCTTAATATAGGAAAGGAAATAGCCACCCAAGTCCAGGAATCACAGAACCCCATACACGATAAATCCAAGGAGGAGCATCCCAAGACACATATTTATCAAACTAACATAAATTAAACACAAAGAAAATATTAAAAGCAACAGGGGAAAAGCAACAAATATCATAAAAAGTTATCAGTTGATTTTTTCGGAAGAATCTCTGCAGACCAGAAGGCAGTAGCATAATGAATTTAAAGTAATGAAATGGAAAAACCTACAACCAGGAATACTCTACCAAGCAAGGCTCTCATTCAGATTCAGCAGATAAACCAAAAGCTTTACAGACAAACAAAAGCTCAGAGAATTCAGCACCACCATAGTGGCCCTATAACAAATGCTGAAAGAACTTCTTTAGGCAGGGGAAAAGTAGACCACAACTAGAAACAAGAAAAACACAAATGGAAAAGATCCCTGGTAACGGCAAACATACCGCAAAAGCAGGCAGTCACCCATACACAGATACGATATCAAACCCAGCAACCATGAGAAGAGAAGAGTACAAATTCAGGAAATGGAATCGTACTTGAACAACTTAAAACAATCTTGTGTGTATTAATATATAGACTGACTTATCAAAACCTCATGAAAAATGCAAACTAAAAAAAAAAACAAACTGTTACAAACACACAATGAGAGAGCAACTCAGACACAATGCTAAAATGGTCATCGGAGTATAAGAGAAGAGAACCAAAGAGGTTGGGAAGAAAAAAGACCAGAAAAACAAACCCCAAACAATTAAGAAAGTGGCAATTGGAACATACGTATCAATAATTACCTTAAATGTAAATGGATTATATGCTCCAACCCAAAGACATAGGTTAGCTGAATGGATACAATGGTCCATATATGTGCTGGCTACACGAGACCTACTTCAGAGCTAGGGACACATACGACTGAAAGTGACAGGATGGAAAAAGATATTCCATTCAAATTGAAATTGAAAGAAAGCTGGAGTAGCAACACTCATATCAGACAAAATAGACTTTAAAATGAAGTTGTTACAAGAGACAAGGAAAGTCACTACACAATTAGATCATGGGACCAATCCAAGAAAAAGATATAACAATTGTAAATATATATGCCCCCAACATAGGAACACCTCAATATATAAAGCAAATGCTAATAGCCATAGAAGGAGAAATCAACAGTGAAATAATAATACTGGAGGACTTTAACACTCCACTTACACTGATGTACAAATCATCCAGACAGAAAATATGGAAACACAAACCTTAAATGACACATTAGACCAAATAGACATAAGTGATATTTATAGACCATTCCATACAAAAGCAGCAGAGTACAGTTCTATTCAAGTGCACACAGAACAGTCTCCAGGATAGATCACATCTTGGGTTACAAATCAGGCCTCAGTAAATTTAAGACAACTGAAATTGTATCAAGCATCTTTTCTGACCACAATGCTATGAGAGTAGAAATCAATTACATGGACAAAAAGAAAAAACAAAACTGTAAAATACACATACACACAGAGGTTAAACATTAACCTCTGTTATTATTAATAAGTACCCAATGGATCATGAAATAAATCAAAGAACCAATAAAAAAAAATACCTAGAGAAAGTAACAACAAATACACGTCAGTCCCAAACTTATGGGATGCAGCAAAGGCAGTTCTAAGAGGGACGTTTACAGCAATACAACCTTATCTCAAGAAACAGGAAAAATCTCAAGTAAGCAATTTAACCTTACACTTAAAGCAACTAGAGAAAGAACAACAAACAAAGCCTATACTTAGTAGCAGGAAAGAAATTATAAAGACCAGAGCAGAGATAAATGAAATGGAGACAAAAGAAAATAATAGCAATGTTAAATGAAACTGAAAGCTGGTTCCATGAGAAAATAAACAAAATTGATAAACCTTTAGCCAGACTCATCAAGAAAAAAAGGGGGAGGATTCAAATCAACAAAATTAGAAATGAAAAAGGAGAAGTTGCAAAAGACGCCACAGAATTACAGAGGATCGTAAGAGACTACTGGAAGCAAACACGTGCCAATCCAGTGCACAAATTCCTATACATATACACCTTTCCAAGACTGAGTTAGAAAGAAATAGAAAATATGAACAGACCAATCACAAGTACTGGAAATTGAAAGTGTGATTAAAAAATTGTTAACAAACCAAAGTTCAGGACCAGATGGCTTCACAGGCAGACTCTATCAAACATTTAGAAAAGAGTAAATGCTTACCCTTCTGAAACTCTTCCCAAAAAATTCAGAGGAAGGAACACTCCCCAACACATTCTACAAGACCACTGTACCAAAATCAGACATGATACTAAGACCAGACATAGATATCACACAAAACATTACAGCAGGCCAACATCAAAAATCCTCAACAAAATAATACTACTAGCAAACCAAATCCAACAGCACATTGAGAGGATCATACACTCTGATCAAGTTAGATTTATCCCAGGGATGCAAGGGTTCTTTATATACTCATATCACTCAATGTGATACACCACAATAACAAATCAGAGGATAAAAGCCGTACAATGTTCTCAATAGCTACAGAAACAGCTTTTGATGCAATTCAACACTCATTTATGATAACAACAACAAAAACAAAAGAACTCTCCAGAAAGTGGGCTTAGAGGGAACATGCGCTGTGCTATGCTTAGTCGCTCAGTCATGCCCAACTCTTTGCGACCTCATTGACTGTAGAAAAGACCCCGAATACCAAAGCAATCTTGAGAAAGAAGAAAAAAGGTGGAGATATCATGCTACCTGTTCCAAACTATATTACAAAGCTTTAGTAATCAAAATAGTGTGGTACTGACACAAAAACAGACATATAGATCAATGGAACAGAATATCTAACACAGAAATAAACTCACACATTAATTAATGTTTGACAAAGGACTAAAGAATATACAGTGGGAAAAGAACAGTCTCAATAAATGGTGTTGGAAACACTGGACAGTCACATGCAAAAGAGTGCGATTGGACCACTATCTTGGACCATACATAACAATTAACTGAAAATTAATTAAAGACTTGGATGTAAGACTTGAAATCATAAAACTCCTAGAAAAACATAATAAGCTTCCTGACATTGGTCTCGGCGGTTTTTTCTTTTTCTTTTCTTTTTTTTTTGTATATGACACCAAAAGCATAGGAAAAAGAAAGCAAAAGTACACGAGCAAATGGGACTTCCTAAGACTAAAAAACTTCTGCACAGCAAAGGAAACCACCAACAAAATGAAAAGGAAACCTACCAAAAGGGAGAAAATATTTGCAAATCATTTATCTGTTAAGGAGTTAATATCCAAAATGTACAGAAAAACTCATACAACTCAGTAGCAAAAGAGTAAACAGTGAGCAGAAGATATGAATGGACATTTTCCCAAAGACCTAAAGATGACCAATGGATACATGAAAAGGTGCTCAACATCATTAATCATCAGGAAAATGTGAATCAAAAACTACAAGAAGATATCACTTCATACCTGTCAGAATGGCCATTACCCAAAAGACAAGAAATAACAAGTGTTGGTGAGGATGTGAATAAAAGAAATTCCTTGTGTATTATTTGTGGCAATATAAATCTGTACAACCACTATGGAAAACAGTATGGAGGCTTCTCAAAATATTAAAAATAGAATTAACATATGATCCAATTATTCAACTTCTAGGTATTTACCCTCCCCCAAAATGAGCTCAGTTGTGTCCAGCTCTCTGCAACCCCATAGACTATAGCCTGCCAGGCTTCTTAATCTGTGGAATTTCCCAGGCAAGAATACTGGAGTGGGTTGCCTTTCCTTCTCCAGGAGATCTTCTCAATTCAGGAATCGAACCTGGGTCCCCAGCATTGTAGGTGGATTCTTTACCATCTGAACCACCAGGGAAGCCCTAAAATAAAAACATCAAGTTGAAAAATATATATGCATCTCCTGTTCATTGCAGAGTTATTAATGATAGCTAAGACAAAGAAGCAACCTATGTGTCTATCAATGGACGAAGAATTAAAGAATGATTAAAAATAATAGAATATTATGTATCCACAAAAAGAAGAAAATCTTCCCATTTGTGAAACCATGGATGAACCCAAAGGATATTATGTTCACTGAAGTAAGTCAGACAGAGAAAGATGATCTCTGAGATCTACATGATCTCACTTACATGTGAAATCTGAAAACCAAACGAAAAGAAACCAAAGTCATAGACACAGAGAAGAGATTGGTGATTGTCAGCGGAGGACATGAGCGGGTGAGTGAAACAGGTGAAGGGAGTCAAAAGACACAGACTTCCAGTTATAAAACGAAAACAGTCCTGGGATGTAATGTACAGCACGGCGATCATAGGTAGCAACACCGCATTACATATTTGAGAATTGCCAAGACGGTAAATCTTCAAAGTTCTCATCACAAGAAAAAAAGTGTGTGGTGACAGATATTAACTGGACTAACCGTGGTGATCATCTTGCAGTATATACAAACATCGAATTATTATGTTGTACATCTGAAAAAAAATGTTGTATGTCAATTATACCTCAATTAAAAAAAAAAGCCTAAAGGGGGAGAGATGCTATTGGAGGGGGCTAAGCAGCGAGCCCTAGAGTAGGAGTCTGCAGCCTGGCTGTGAAGCTGCCCCCGGCCCGCTCTGGCTGTGAGATACGCGTCTACGCTTTTAGCACGCCAGTACTTGACTCACACTGTCATGGCCTCAGTTAAACCAGGAGCTACAAACTCGAAGCCTGCAGTGCCCAGAAAAGAAGCATAAGTCCTCACAGAGGGACGTGAGTTAGACAGCAGGTGCTGAACTGCTTGTCTTGTGAGTCACACAAGCTCCACCTGGTAATTGTCTTGTAAGAACTGCAGGAGCCAAACAATGCAGGGCAAAAGAACAAACTCGAGGGCTGGATGGACATTTGCTGAAAAAAAAAAAAATCAGGATGTGGAGGAGTTCACAGGCAAGCTGCTATAAGGACACAGTGGAAACTTTGAGACCTGCTATAGGAATACAGTGGAAGCTTTTGCGATTCATGGGGTTGCAAAAAGTCGGACACAACGAGTGACTGAACTGAACTGAACTGAGGGCTGGATGAAGCCAAGGGTCATAAGACAGGGACCTCTAGAAACGGCCCTTTACTCTTATTTGGAACAGCTCTGTGTTCTCAGGGGGCCCAAAGCTGCTGTTGCTACAGCTGGAGATAACTGATAGGAACTAACAGGAGGACACCTTTGCAGGGAGAATAGGGAAACTTAAGAGGTGTGTGGGTGATCCTCGCACGCAAGCCAGAGCACATTATCAAAGATGGGGATCAGCTAGGCAGACACATCTAACTGATGCTGATGGACAGGAGCCTCTCACCAGAACGGCAGCTGAGCCTCTGAAGAGGCTTCAGCCCGTGGCAGCTCTGCCCCAAAGGTGACTTTTACTGATGAAGCTCTTCATTAATATGGGTTCTCCAGTCTTTGCAGACATTTGTTTGCTTGTCAAGCTGGGTATTGCTCTCTGCCAGGCAGCAGGGAGTTGACATTAATATTTTTATCAGCCTGACTTTGGGAGGTCAGCTGGGATTATTACAGATGACATATCCTTGATTTTAGCAAATAAAACTGATTAAAATGTGCTGAGTCAGAAACTCTGGCTGAACAGTTAAAAACTACAGTGCATTATAGTCTGGGATTACATCCATTCACCTCACTGAGGATTGCTTCGGTTCAGAAGACTCAAGAAATGTACGATTCATGACAATAGAAGCAAGGTCTCCAAAGAGTGATAGAAAGGCTGTAATGGTGGCTTTCCATGTTAAAGATTATACTCTTGTCAAATGCAGGCTCCATGGGTGTGACTAAGGGCATTTTCCTGCTTTTTTAATCTTTAAAATTTGGGCTTTTCATGAATTCAAAAGCGCATAAAATATGCGTGGTGGTTAATTTTGCGTGTTACTTTGACTGGGCCGTGGATTGCCCAGAATTTTGGTCAAATAAGATTCTGGATGTGTCTGTGAGGGTGTTTCTGAGTGAGATTAACATTTGAATAGGTAAAATGAGTAAAGCAAATTGCCAGAGGGGTGGCCCTCATCTAATCCATTGAAGACCTGAGTGGAACAAGACTGAGTGAGAAAGAATTCTTGCCCTTAACCTGACTTATCTGACTGCTGGCTCTTCTGGGTCTAGATTTTTCAGTTTCTATAATTGTGAGCCAGTTCCTTACTCTATCTCTAATTATATACATACATGCTAGCTTCCCTGGTGGCTCAAACGGTAAAGAGTCTGCCCACAATGCGGGAGACCTGGGTTCGATTCCTGGGTCGGGAAGATCCCCTGGAGAAGGAAATGGCAGCCCACTCCAGTATTCTTGCCTGGGAAATCCCACTGACAAAGGAGCCTGGCGGGCTACAGTCCATGAGGTCACAAAGAGTCGGACACGACTGAGAGACTACCACCACGTATATTTATGTGTAGATGTATGTATTATATGTGCTTCCCAAGAGGCACTAGTGGTAAAGAACCTGCCCAATGCAGGAGACTTAAAAGACGCGGGTCCCATTCCTGGGTTGGGAAGATCCCTTGGAGAAGGACACGGCAACCCACTCCAGTATTCTTGTCTAGAGAGTCCCTTGGACAGAGGAGCCTGGTGGGCTACAGTCCATAGGGTAGCAAAGAGCTGGGCATGGCTGAAGTGACTTAGCATGCACACACGTGCATGTGCACATTACATATATGCACATATAATATGCACATCTACAAATAAGTGTAAATATGCAAATATGTGAAATGAAATGCTTTCTGCTCTACCTCTACCAGTCAACAAACCTTTTCCAAATACAAATTTCTGAGCCCAGATGAAACAAAGTCACCTATTTGGAAGCCATTAACTACTTCCTCCCTGATAAGCATTGAGAAGCTGGGAGGATGTGAGAGGTGGCCATTTTCCATCTGCACCATCTCTTAAGATGAACAAGAAATTAGTAGGTAAAGAATAAAAAAATAGGATTGGCCCCAGATAGCTGAGATGCATCTGAAAGGAATGATTTCAGCAAGCCCAGACGCTTGCATCTTCCCATACTTAGAATATCACTAAATCTCTTCATGTGAGAGGTTTAGGTTTCTTTTAATTAACAGTAGTCTTTTAAAATTCAGATTACCTGCCCCTTGCTACAAACTTGTGCGTAGCCTGTCTCCTCCCCCGCCTCCTCAGAGTCAGCTCTCTGGGGGTCACCTGAGATGCTGTCTCCTGAGTTCAAGTCCTAAAATTCCCACCAAATAACCTGGCTCTTAACTTTTAGGTTGCACTAATTTTTAGTCATGTATGTATATGTATATATGTTGGGCCTCCTTGGTAGCTCAAACTGTTAAGAATCTGCCTGCAATGCAGGAGATGCCAGAGACACAGTTTCAATCCCTGGGTCGGGAAGATCCCCTGGAGAAGGAAATGGCTACCCACTCCAGTATTCTTGTCTGGAGAACTCCACGGACTGAGGAGCCGGGCAAGCTACAGTCTATGCAGTTGAAAAAACTCAGAGATGACTGAACGACTCACATGCACACACACATACGTACATATTTAATATACACATTCTGTCAGTTCTATTTCTCTGGAGAGCCTTGACTGATACACTATATATGTACAGAGTAAGTGAACAAATGATTAAATCCAGTGAGAGTCAAAGTTCTGAATGCTCTTTACGTGGAATGGGCAGCTTTAGAAATGCATCTGCTCTTAGAGGCAATTTACATTTCACAAACAGAGGAACTGAGATCCAGACAATGGAAGGGCCTTGACCTAGCCACGTACCCAGGTGCCTTATGTGTGTGTATGTGTATGGTGGGAGGACTTAAGATCTGCCCTGTTAGCAAATTTCAAGTATATAATACAGTATTGTTAACTATCGTCGCATTGCTATACATTCAGTTCAGTTCAGTCACTCAGTTTTGTCTGACTCTTTGCCATCCCATGGACTGCAGCACACCAGGCTTTCCTGTCCATCACCAACTCCTGGAGCTTGCTCAAAGTCATGGCCAGCACATCAGTGATGCCATTCAACCATCATCCTCTGTCGTTCCCTTCTTCTTCTGCCGTCAATCTTTCCCAGCATCAGGGTCTTTCCCAGCATCAGGGTCTTTTCTAATGAGTCAGTTCTTCGCATCAGGTGGCCAAATGTTGGAGTTTCAGCTTCCACATCAGTCCTTCCAATGAACACTCAGGACTGATCTTTAGCATTGACTTGTTGGATCTCCTTGCAGTCCAAGGGACTCTCAAGAGTCTTCTCCAACACAACAGTTCACAAGCATCAATTCTTCAGCACTCAGCTTTCTTTAAAGTCCAGCTCTCACATCCATGCTATACAATAGATAATCAATAAGCAAATAAGTCCTTGTTATGCAAGGGCTTATTTCCTTGCATAACTGAAACTATGTATCATTTGATTAATATCTTCTCAATTGATATTGCTATCAATGAGAAGATATCAATATCTTCTCATTTACCTTTTGGCAAATGCTACATGATGCTACATGTGGAAACTAAAATAGTCAAAGGCACTGTAGCACAGAGTGAAATGGAATGGGAGAAAATATTTACCAGACACTTTCTTGAGGAGTGAGCTGAGTCTGGGACCAAACCTCCTTAATCTGGGCCTTGTGTTCTTCCATCTACATATACAGGTGCACACACACAAACACATTTCCCTAGAGACTTGATGTATCAGCAGTTTGCTCTGTGCCAGGCATTGCACTATTTGAAATGGGTTAGTACAGTCAATCTCCAAAATGATCTTATGAAGTAAGGCTAATCTTGTTTCTATTATATGTGTATGTGTGTTATTTGCCTAGTTGTGTCTGACTCTTTGCGACCCTATTGACTGTGGGTCCCCATATGACCCACCAGGCTCCTCTGCCCATGGAATTCTCCAGGAAAGAATACTGGAGTGGCTTGCCATTTCCTTCTCCAGGGGATCTTCCCTGGGTCAGGGATTGAACCCGGGTCTCCTGCATTGCAGGCAGATTCTTTACTGACCAAACCACCAGGGAAGCCCTATTTTATAATAGAAACAAACAAAAAAAACTAACAAGTTAACAATGTGCCCAAGACTGAACAGCTGTTAGGTGACCCAGCTGACTTTGGAACCCATACTTTTACCCCAGTGATGAAATGGGCTCAGTGATCAGCCTTGGAAGAATTTAAGCTTTCAGCTCCTTGAAGAAAAGCCAGTTAATTGTAGGGAAATTACCTTTTTTTAAAAAATTTTTTATTTTTACTTTATTTTACTTTACAATACTGTATCGGTTTTGCCATACATTGGCATGAATCCACCACGGGTGTATACAAGCTCCCAATCCTGAATCCCCCTCCCACCTCCCACCCCATATCATCTCTCTGGATCATCCCCATGCAGCAGCCGCAAGCATCCTGTATCCTGTATCGAACACAGACTGGCACTTCGTTTCTTACATGATAGTATACATGTTTCAATGCCATTCTCCCAAATCATCCCACCCTCTCCCTCTTCCTCAGAGTCCCAAAGTCCGTTCTATACATCTGTGTCTCTTTTGCTGTGGGAAATTACCTTTTATTGTGATTTTCTGGTCATCTCATCTCTGCTGAGATGACCAGAGGACATTTCTTGCAGCCCGGGGTCTCTGGGCTTCTGTCAATGGCCGCCTTGCTCGCTTGAGGCTGCCGAGGAGCCTGCTATGTCTTGTACTGTGAGCTTGAAGGAGATGATTGTAGTAGCAGAATCCCAAGATGGCCCCCCAAATTCTTGCCCCCAGTATGCATGCCTTTTTTCCCCGGAGTGTGGGGGACCCAGTGATATGATGGGGTATCATTTCTGTAATTGTTTTGTGGCATGACTAAAGCGCTTTTGTATATATGATTAAAGTTACTAATCGGTTGCCTTGTGTTAACAAAAGGGAGATTATTCAAGTGGTCTTGACCTAATAACATAAATCTGGTCCAGAGGTCAAAGACAGAAAATTCAAGGAGATCTGAAGTATGAGACCCATTTCTGCTGGGTTGGAAGAAGGCAGACATCAAAACTGGAAACTATGGCAGGGGGTCCCATGGCCAGGAATTGAGGGTGATCCCAGGAGCTGAGAGTGGTCCTGGCTGACCTGACGACTAACAAGAAAATGGGGACATCAGTCCTACAGCCTCAGGGAACTGAATTCTGATAACCAATTGAATGGGGTTGAGGAGGACAAGTTCTAGAGGAGATCAAACCTGACTGAGCTTTGATTTTAGCCTGTGAGACCCTGAGCAGAGGATGGAGCTAAGCTGTGCCCAGATTCCTGACACATCCTGTGAGATAATGAATAGGTGTTGCTTTGAGCTGCCAAGTTTGTGGCAATTTGTTAAACAGCAATTGAAAACTCATGCAACACCCTTGAGAGACACCCTTGGGCTCTGGAGAATTTGTCTCCATTAGCATCTTTCTGGCTCAGGAGCTGAGGTGTAGCTGGCTAGGTTTAATGCCTTGAATCTCCCCTGATCCTCAGTCAGGAGGAAAGCCCCTCTGGGTGAGATGAACAATCTGTCCGTCTGTAGATCAGGATGGGCCACCAGAGCCAGTGGATTCCTGACCAAGGTCCTGATGATGGGCATGTGGCTGAGGAATTCTGATCCCTCTCATTCCTGGAGAGAGGGCAAGAGATTTCTGTTGACTCAAATCCAACCCATGTCTCCACATTTTCAAGCCCCTGGGCATCCACTGTGGCCTCCATTCCTGGCATGCTCACCATGAACATGACCTTGTAGGGAATGATTTGACTCCTGTCGCTACAAACATCTTCTATGTCAGCTGCTGATCTAACAGTTTTCCTCCTGACAAAATTATTAATCTGTATCCATTCTCTGCCATTTTAGGGCATTTAAAAATATTCTGCTTTGTGATAGTTTTTTTGGGACACTTTCTGCCAACGTGCTTGCATGCAGGGTCTTCATGAAATCCTGGAACAGTTTTTAGTCTTTCAACCTGAAAATTCTGCTTATGTTACAAGTGTGAGGGAAATACAGTGGGGCCCTTATAGCAGGAGTGCTGAGGCTTCATTCACCCTGTTGTGACCCTCACTTCGGTGCCACTGGGGAGGGCTTATAGTTTTCTCTTTGATGGCTATTTAAAGAATTGTCACAGTATCTAAAATAAGAATCCAGCATATGGGCAGTGTGAGAACCGGCAGTGACAGCAAAGAGGAGGTGAGGGACAAAGCCACTCTCCCACCAGGCAGATCCAGAGATGCTAGGGCTAAGGACACTGACCGTGTGAGCCCCCCCCCCAGCCCCCGGCATGTTCTGCTGGCCTCCTGGCTGTCAGTTGCGGCTTCACGCCCACAACCTCCCCCCAGCCTGCCAGACTGAGATCCCACCTGGAGAGACTCCTTCCAGGCCACATGTCCCTCGATAAGGCCACACCTCTTCCTCTGGATTTAGAGAGAAAAGAGCTCATCCTCTCCCACAGGGCAAGGTGATGGGGTTAGACTTCCCATGGCCTCCAAAAGCATTGCACCAGCCACGCCTCAGTTCTGGGAAATGACCTTAGGAAGAGCTGAGCAACTCCCTCTCCCCAAATCCTGATACCTAGCTGTCATCTCAGCATCTTGTCCTTGTTAACCATAAGGATTTGGGAATCATGGCTAAATGTGCTGTTTCAGGCCTCTGCAACAGCTGCCCCTCCAGGAGCATTTGCTCCAGGACTTCCCAGGGCTGCTCCTCTCCACCAGTGGGCCTTAGCTCCCCTCTCTGGAGTGCCTACTCCTTGCCCCAGAGTCTATCACGATAGCCTCTGTTGGTTTTTCAGGACGTTTGTCTTGTTGATTTACTTTTTCTCTATTTTCTCTCTCTCCCATAACTGAAAGCCGAGATTCCTGCTACCCTGCATCCCCAGCTCTTAGCTCAGGCTGGCCCAAGGGGATGCCTAGTGCGCAGCTGTTCAAGGAAGGCAGCAGCTCCCAGCACACTGCAGAAGCATCCCGATAATATCCAGCTTTCACTGAGAGGGAGCCCACTATCCTGTAGAGCAGTTCTCCCTAATTCTCTTCCATGCTGAGTCCAGAGAGGCTGTGAATCTGCTCCTAGGATGGCCCAACACCTCCCCAGGAGGTCAGGTTCCAGGCCCCCTGGGGTCTTTGGTTTCCTCTCTTGTGGTTTAGAAAAGCGTCTTTGCAGTATCAGCATGGCACTGAATGTCTTTCCTCCCCATTTCCCACAGAGCACAAAATCCAACAGGCTCCTTATCCTGGGAGCCCAGCAGGCCCCAGGTGTGTGGGCAGGGCCCAGCAGAGGGAGAGATGTCTCCTCTGGTCTCCAGGCCCTCACGTGTTCCACAGCTCGCTCAGAGCTGTCTCCTCGCCACTTTCCTTTTCTCCTTATCACGTAACAGTATGTTCTGTGAACACTGCCACTGCTGACAAGACCATCAATTCTGTCCATAAAGGCTATTCAGCATTCCAGCAGAGCACTGAGAACCGGAGCGTGTCACAGTCCTGGGCATTTGGGCCCTCACAGGAGCTTTCCTCCAGACAAAAAAGGAAAGGAGAGAAGGCAATTCTATTTTCTCAAAGCAGAGAAGAGCTGGCTGCTAGAGAAGCGGAGCGAGCACCATTTCTCTCTGCTGCTCATCCCATCTGTGACGCTCCACCCTGGAGAGGCCTTTCCCTGAGGCTATGTGCGGGAGGACTGGATGGCCTGACAACGTGGTGAGGAGTGTGGTCCTGCAGGGCGACCCCAGGTGAGACCGCTGCTCGCCTATCTGCTCACACGGGACGCCTCCGGATCCCCTCGATTCTTCCCTGCTGCCATCTCTTCATTCCCAGTCCACTTCTCCCACAAACCATACTCTTTGGAATGGTCCACCTCTCTCCGTCTCCACAGTCACCCCTGGAATTTCAAGCTTCCACCGCTTGTTTGCAACAGTTTCTTGAATGATTTCTCTGCTTCCACACCTGTCACCCTCAAGACCACTGATTGCAGTAGAGAGATCTGGTACAGCCTTCACCAAGTCCTCACTGCCCGCTGGATAGCTGAGGGACGTTTTACATCCTATATCAGACTATATCTCTCTGCTAGGCACACTCAGCTAAACCTGATGTTCCTTCCATGGTTTAGAGGCACTATACGTTCTGGCTTCTTCTCTCTATCCACTTGCCCTTGGAGATTTGGCCAGTCATTTCTGTCTCCAGACCGTGCTGACGGCATTACTGGCTCAGGGCTGTTGTGCTTGCTGTTCCTTCTGTCTGGAGAACAATAGCTCAAGCTTTTCCTTGGCTGACTTATTCTGGTTTTGGTGAAGTTTGGATGCACGTCTCCTCTTCAGGATGGCTACCCTGAGTACCCCAGCCACTGTAGATGTCCGTCACAGTCTATCACCATCCAACATATTCTAGTTTATTATTTGACTGCCAGGGTTTTGGAGCCTTGTCTGTCTGCTGACTCCTGCATGCCCTAAGATAAGTGTTTACCTAGTGACCCGAACCCACAGCCCATGTGACCTCCTAATAACTCTGAGGAATGAAACACAGTTCCAGGTAGCAGAGAGGACACATGTATTGCCCAAGGTCACACAGGACACAGATAAGAGCCAGTCCTGGGTTCCAGAACTGCTGACTCTGCTCTGACCCTGCTTCCATCGCCAGGTGAGGCACTCCAGGTGTAAAGAGGATGTTGCCCTAATCACAGGGCTGGGGGCATCTTCACATTAAAACATGAGCTGAGTTGTTCCCTGGGAACTTACTCAGGGTGGCCAGACTTCCCGGAAGAAGCTCTGGGAGGAGCTCAGGTCCTAAGGGATGACGGTGGTCGAGGAGGAAGTTCTGCTGAGTGGTGCAGACTTTGCTGAGCTCGGGCTTATGGGGGGAGGAGGAGCAGCCAGGACGACAGTGACAAATTTTCCACTTGAGGTTGTCTCCGGGACTCTGTGTACTCCCAGCCTGGAGCTGTACAGCTAGTGGGATGCTGATTAATCACGGCCATGCTGAGGAGCAGGGCAGCGGAACTGGACCTTGTGGAGACGGAGTGTTTGACTTTGGGGAGCCTCTATTTAAAGATGAGGGGTGATTGGAGGCAGCTCCCTGGGAAATGAAGAGATTCAGACTCTTTCTGTGTATGATGATTTAATCCTTTCTTTGAGCACCTACTGTGGGCTGGCCGTGAACTAGACCTGTTAGGAGGATAGAGGGGAGAAATGGAGAGCCTTGCCCCAGGGAGTGCACACTTGGGAGCGGATCGCTAAGTCAGGTTGCTGGATGACAAGCGACCCTGCAGCATCAGCCTTACAAGAATTCAGAGAGCCCAAAGCACATCAAGGAGGTGGAATAGCAAGGTGAGAGGGACACTGTTTTGCACATAAGTCACAAAAATATGGGAGCTAAAATGTAGAATTTGCTCAAAAGTGAGAGCAAACCCCTGACCAACAAAGCCCCTTTGGACATGTGGACCCCAGGAGAGAGAAGGACTTGTTCCCACCTAGGTGAAACGAGAGGTAGAGGAGGAGGGGCAGGCAGACCTGGGATCGTCCATCCTCCAAAGGCCCTCACAACAGGCATCTCTTAAAAGTGTGGGCGCATTCAGGAGCACAGCCTGCAAGACAAGATGGGCCCCCCGGAGGCCGGAGACCTCCTCCCTCCCGTGGGGTTCTGTGCCTCCTCCAGCAAAGTCCAGAAGGTGGCAGAATCACTGCGCTTGACTGCTGCACAGGCAAATCACATCCATCCCAGGCCTGTGTGATTGATTTTTTAAAATTTTCTTTTAGTTTTGGCTATGCTGGGTCTTCGTTGCTGCCTTCTGGCTTTCTCTAATTGTGGTTAGCGGAGACCCCTCTTAGCTGTGGTGTGCAGGCTTCTCATTGCGGTGGCTTCTCTTGTTGCAGAACATGGCCTTTAGACTTGTGGGCTCAGGAGTGTGGCACCCTGGCTCTGGAGCTTAAGCTCAGCAGCTGTGGTGCGTGGGCTTCGTTGCCCTGCAGTACGTGGGATCTCCTGCGTTGGCAAGTGGGTTCCTGGCCACTGACTCACACCAGGGGAGCCCTTGTGTGACAGTGGCACTTACCATGGCATCTCATGCTTGACCTTCATCTTAGGCGATGATGTCTATCCCCATTTTACAGCAGAGAACACTGAGATTTGGGCAGTAGGAACCTGACCACAATTACATGGCCTGAAAGATGATGCTGTGAAAGTGCTGCACTCAATATGCCAGCAAGGACTGGAAAGGTCAGTTTTCATTCCAATCCCAGAGAAAGGCAATGCCAAAGACTGCTCAAACTACCACACACTTGCACTCATCTCACATGCTAGCAAAGTAATGCTTAAAATTCTCCAAGCCAGGCGTCAGCAATACGTGAACCGTGAACTTCCTGATGTTCAAGCTGGATTTAGAAAAGGCAGAGGAACCAGAGATCAAATTGCCAACATCTGCTGGATCATCGAAAAAGCAATGGAATTCCAGAAAAACATCCACTTCTGCTTCATTGACTATGTCAAAGTCTTTGTGTGGATCACAACAAACTCTGGGAAATGACCACCTTACCTGCCTCCTGTGAAACCTGTCTGCAAATCAAGAAGCAACAGTTAGAACCAGACATAGAACAATGAACTGGTTCCAAATTGGGAAAAGAGGAGGTTAAGACTGTATACTGTCACTCTGCTTATTTAACTTCTATGTGGAGTACATCAAGTGAAATGCCGTGCTGGATGAAGCACAAGCTGGAATCAAGATTGCCAGGAAAAATATCAATAACCTCAGATATGTAGATGACACCACCCTTATGGCAGAAAGTGAGGAAGAACTAAAGAAGCTCTTGATGAAAGTGAAAGAAGAGAGTGAAAAAACTGGTTTAAAACTCAACATTCAAAAAGCAAATATCATGGCATCTGGTCCCATCACTTCATGGCAAACAGATGGGGAAACAATGGAAACAGTGACAGACTTTATTTTCTTGGGCTCCAAAATCACTGCAGATGGTGACTGCAGCCTTGAAATTAAAAGACACTTGCTCCTTGATAAAAAAGCTATGACAAACCTAGACAGCATATTATAAAGCAGAGACATTGCTGACAAAGGTTTGTCTAGTCAAAGCTATGCTTTTTCCAGTAGTCATGTATGGATGTGAGAGTTGGACCATGAAGAAGGTTGAGGGGCAAAGAATTGATGCTTTTGAACTGTGTTGTTGGAGAATCGCTTGGACAGCAAGGACATCAAGCCAATCAATCCTAAAGGAAATCAATCCTGAATATACATTGGAAGGACTGATGCTGAAGCTGAAGCTCCAATACTTCAGCCATCTGATGTGAAGTGCTGAATCGTTAGAAAAGACCCTGATGCTGGGAAAGATTGAAGGCAGGAGGAGAAGGGGAAGACAGAGGATGAGATGGTTGGATGGCACCACCAACTCGATGGACATGAGTTTGAGCAAGCTCTGGGATAGACAGGGAATCATGACTGGCATGCTGCAGTCAATGGGGTCACAGAGTCAGACACAACTGAGCGACTGAACAACAGCAGCAACAACAACAGCAATAGCAATAGCAACAGCAACAGTGTGGTCTGTAAGGAACATAGCCTAGGCATGAGTACTGATGATCTGGCTGCCAGGTCTGTGCACAGGGTCAGTCGGCAGCCTCAAGATGGATGAAGCTGGTGCCTCCCGCAAGGCATCTGAAGGCTGCTTTAATGGCAGCTGAGAGTGATTCATAGCATCAATAGCTTCATCATTTAATTAGTCTTTGAAAACAATCCATCCTTTTAGCTAGATATATCTGTCACAATCTTTAGACAGAAGAGACTTATTTACAAATTATTTCTTTATAGGTAGTGAAAAGCCAGATACTGTCCTAAATTGTCCATATCATCGCACACTCTGGATTTAGGAAGATTACAGTTAAAAACTGCTCACTCACTGCAAGGAAGAAACCCACCATCTCGCGTCACTGGTGTTGCTGACCAGAGTCTTCTCTTCACCCCCTAGAGCCCCGCTCCTGTTTTTTTCTTTAAAGGTTTTTTGGATGCGGACTATTTTTAAAGTCTTTATTGACTTTGTTACAACACTGCTTCTGTTTTGCATTGGTTTTCTGGCCACGAGTCATGTGGGATCTTAGCTCCCTGACCAGGGATCAAACCTGCACCCCCTGCATTGGAAGGTGAAATTTTAACCACTGGAGCACCAGGGAAGTCCTCCCCTGTTGCTTTAAGAAACTCAGCACCTGATGGTAACTCAAGGCATGAGTTCTGCCTCTCCTGCCAAGGGTCTTCAGGTTTGCTAACTGAGAAACCTCTCTCTCACCTCCTCTAAAATGGGTGCATGTGTATTTTCCCTGCTGTCTAGGAGGTAAGACGGGAGTGAGGAGCAGGCATCCTGTCATGCGTGCGGTGTGCTCTTTGCTGTGGCCCTGTGATTTCTGGGGTGGGTTTGTGTTCGTCTTCTTTCTCACATAACATTAGGGGCCCTTGCTGTCTCTCATCCAGGACCCATTCCCCAGCTCAGCTGATGTCACATCTATTGAAGGAGTGAATGAATAATACTGTCTTTTCAAGAATTTGGCCTCATTGAGGGTTTGACCAGAACTCTGTTAAGGGGTTTCCTGGTAACTCCGCTGGTAAAGAATCTGCCTGCAGTGCAGGAGACCCGGTTCAATTCCTGGGACAGGAAGATCCCCTGGAGAAGGGAACAGCTACCCACTCCAGTATTCTGGCCTGGAAAATTCCATGGACAGAGGGGCCTAGAAGGGTACAGTGCGTGGGGTCACAAAGAGTCAGACATGACTGAGTGACTTTCACATTCACTTTCTTTCTGTTATTAAGATTGATTCTATTTTAAAACAAAGATGTAGCTAATTTAGTTTTAAAAATCCATCATATCCTTTGTTTAAATTAGCTTGCTTTTAAGACTAGATTGACTGTTACAGTAATGTGTGTAGACACAGCTGGCGTTAAAGGAATGATTAATTAATATACCCATAGACACAAAGGCAGAAATCTCCCTGCTCAGAAGTCTAGAAGTGCAGCCGTAATAGCCTCTGGGGAATTCCTTTGTGAGAGGCTAGCCCGGGCTGACCTTATAGGACACACCAGTGAGATAGCTCAGATCCCATCACCAGCTCGTGGAAGGAGGGTGTTGCCTTGGGTACGCAGCACATCTCCATCACAAGAGTCTCTCCCCAGGGTGTAATTTTCAGGATAATACAAATATTGTTTTTATTGAAATAAAAGGCATGGTAGGGGAGAGTTGGGAGGTGGTGCTGTGAAACATCTGGATAGCAGAAAGAACGGGTCCTTTGGAGCAGGGCGGCCTGGGCTCAGGGCCTGACTAGTGGCGGGTGTTGGGTAAACTCTTGTCCTCTGTTTCCTCATGGGGGAAAAGGAGATGGTGAGAACTGCTCAGTCCTCACAGGAGGTGCAGCCGGGCAAGAGAGCAGAGTTCCACTTTCAGCTGGCAAGACTTTCCTCAAAGGACATTTTCTTTGCTTTTCTAGCTCACAAGGAACTGAACTGCAGTTGACATTCAAGGTGATGGCTGCCTCTTCCTTCACCCTGGAGGCTTGGGATGATGCGCTGGTTGCTAGTGTTGTCACTGGCAGCAGGAGTGAGCAGTGAAGTGTGGAATGGCTGGACCTCAGGCACTGTCAAAAAGAAGGGAAAGTATGGATTGTTTGCTGACAGCTGCAGCCTTGACCGTAGAAGCAGAAGAGGTCCCAAGGGTCAATTGCATCCCTACCTGGCTGGACTACATCCCAGTTGGCTTGAGAATATCCAGCTTCCAGGGAGGTACCTGGAGGTGGAGTTATAGCTGGCATGGAGAATGGGGGTCCAGGGCAGAAAACCAACCTCCAACCTTTGTCATCTTCCCCTAGGAAGTCCCCTTTCTCTCTGGTTCTGGAATGAAAGCTTCTTTCCTGGGTGACTTTGGGACCTAGACATCCTCCAGGGGACAGGGCAGTGGACTGGAGCTTTGTGACTATCCAGATGTCAGACTCAGCCTCCCCAGGCAGGACCTCTGACAGTTGCAAGGCACTCTGTTCCTGACAAAGCACTTCTGCATACATAGCTTCTTCAGGCTTCTTGATGGCTCTGAGCCACGCTTACCACTTTACGGGTGAGAAGCCCAACAAGTCCAGGGAATGATCACCTGAGTGGGGAGGGCTTTGGAATCATGCCCACTGGTCAGTGGAGGGGTTCACCTCCATACCTTCCTTGCTCTGTATCCCTGGGAAAACTATTTTAGGCCTCTATGTCCCTGTGTCCTGATCTGTAAGCTAAGAGAAGGAAACAGGACTTAGCGAGTGAACAGGGGACAGGGCCCTCTACAGTATCTGGCACTAGGGGGTAGCAGTTTCCATAATTTTTATTTTTACATTGGAACACACTCACACACACACACACTCTCACACAGACACAGACACACACACACACACCCCAGATTTGAGACCTGGTTTTGCAACCAAAAAACAAGGGCAGGTCCGTTGACACCTCTGAGCCCCAGTTTGCTCATGTGGAAACAGGAACCAAAATAGAAACAAGAACAAAACAACAGAGGCGGGGCCTCCGGTGGAGTGGAGCCCCTCCCAGGACCAGTGGGTGAAGTGCTCTACATGCATTACATGGTGAGGTTATTAAATGAAGCAATGTTCGTGGAAATAATTTAGTGCAGTGCCTGCCACACAAGTTACACTGCATAAATGTGAGCTAATGTGATTAGCAGCTGTGTGTGCAGTTGGGGCACAGTGTCTGCTCTGGTCTCATCCTCTGTCATTGTCTGTGCACACGTGCACACACACACACACACACACACACACACAGAGTTAAACATTTTTGTATTTTTCTTGTATAATTTAATTCTTTGATCACTTCGATGAGAACCCCTTGAGCGTAAGGATTCTCACAAGTTGTTTTTTCTCCTTTTAGGATTCATTGTGATAAACGGCCAGATCATACCATCGAAACATTCTTTGCTCCTCCAAGCTTCTTTTGAGCACACGTAACTCGATGGATCCTAGAGCCTCGCCCTGCAAGGTGCTTCTGAAAGCACAATGGAGAGGGGCATCGCTTGTCAGCGGCAAGGGCTGTCTTTGCCTGGTGCTCATTGACTGGCTGCCTCTTTCGCTCTGTGCTAAGCAGTAAGCAGACACAGTCTCTCCCCAGGTGTCCTACAAACTGTGCTTGCACTGGCTGCCTCCCAGTCTGCTCATAAAGCGGAATGATGCAGCCTGTGAGCTGAGCTTCTGCCATACGGGTGGTGCTGGGCTGCTGCATTTGTGTGATTCTGAATGACCCAGGAGACCCAACTCCTGGGAACAAGAGGAGACCACACACAAACAGGAACAGTCCTTATCAGTGTGTGTAATCAGTGACTGTTAGGCCTACTAAAATGCACAGTGTGGAATATCGTGCCATTTGATCAGGCTTTAAAAATGTCCGGAGAAATGCATCTGAATAGAGAGTGCATGTCCTTGTGTGTGTGCTAAGTCGCTTCAGTCGTGTCTCTTCGCGACCCCATGGACTGTAGCCCGCCAGGCTCCTCTGTCCGTGAGATTCTCCAGGCAAGAATACTGGAGTGGGCTGCCATGCCCTCCTCCAGGGGATCATCTTGACCCAATGATCGAACCTATGTCTCTTAGGTCTCCTGCATCTGCAGGCAGGTTCTTTACCACTAGCGCCCCCTGGGAAGCCCAAAGAGTGCACGGGCAGAGTAAAAATAGTAACAGTCTCCAAAATTAACTAAATAAAAGAACGGTAGCAGTTAACATTAGTGAGCATTTACTAGCCACAGGCACCTTGCAGACATTTCGGTCACCACTGCTCTGTGAGTGTGATTATTATTCCAGATTTATGGAGGAGAAGATGGAGTCTTGGAGAGGGAAGGTGCTGCTGTGAGGGCACATGCTGCTAAGCTCACCCTGCACACCTAGTGACGGAGCCGAGGTCTGAGCCCAGGCTGGAGATCGACAGCTTCCCAGTTTGCCAGTGCTCACGTCCAGTAGGCATCAAAAAATACGAGTTTTTGAATGAATGAATGAGTGTCCCTGGGGGTGGGGGGTAGGTATTTTGCCTATTTCAGTCTGTTTCCCAGTGTTAAAGCTCTCAAAAAGGTCTCTGTGCCCACCTCCTTCTTATGATCAGCCTGAAGGAGTCCTTGCTGGCTTGCTGACTGCCTTCTGCAGACCTCAGAGGAGGCCTGTCTGGACTGGGCACGAGGGCAGTTTCTGTTGCTGTGGGTACTTGGATTATGTGACAGCTGGCTTGATGCTGAGCAGGGCAAAGGGCATACAGTTGCAAAAGCCAGATGGCTGTTTCTGAATCCAATTCCCTCCTGCTGCCAACCTGCTCTGAAATACAATCCATCACTCACCATGATAGATGTCTTTGAACTTGGGAGCTTGGCTCTTGAGAAGTGCAGGAGGGAAATTGAATACCAACCATCCCTCTTCCCCCAGAGAGGTTCCCTTGTGACTTGAGATGGCAATAGCTTGCAAAATTATGTCACAGCTCATATTAGAGCTGAGCAACCACGAGGCACTGATGTCCCCACATGTACGGCTAGGATGACCCAGGACACAGTCACCCATGTCTCTACCAGCACCCCCGGTCTTAATGATGGCTTCGGTTAGGACATCAGAAATTCCTGAGGACCTTGGGATCAGGGAGTCCAGTGAATAAATAGAGGTGGGGTGGGTTCATTTGAAGATGCAATGGGGAGAGAACAAGGGAGAGAGCCTGAAAGCCCAGCATGGCTGAATAGGTACTACAAGTAGACCTCTCTTTACATTTTGGTTGTAAATATGTACTCATTTTGAAAGTGTTTGTATGTAAGTTAAATTATTATTTAATTTACTATTAAATTAATTTAAAGTACTATTTTCTTATCATTATAGTAATACATGCTTGATTAGTTGTGGTCCTTCTTGTAACAAATAATTATGAAAGTTGCTCAGTCGTGTCTGACTCTTTGTGACCCCATGAATTATACAGCCCATGGAATTTTCCAGGCCAGAATACTGGAGTGGGTAGCTGTTCCCTTCTCCAGGGGGATCTTCACAACTCAGGGATTGAACCCAGGTCTCCTGCATTGCAGGCGGATTCTTTACCAACTGAGCTATGAGGGAAGCCCGTACCAAATAATAGAAACATTCAAACTTGCCCACGCAAAAAAGAAAGCAAAGCTAAATAGAATAGGTGGTTCTGATTCCAATCAGCTGTGCCCCAAGGAGGCGGAGCCATGAGAGTGTAAAAGGGTTACTTAGGGCTCACCCCTGTGGATCTGTATGATGATTCCCAGATAAAGGGAAAAGTGAAAAGCGAAAGTTGCTCAGTCTTGTTGGACTCTGTGATCCCCATGACTGTATAGTCCATTGGATTCTCCAGACCAGAATACTGGAGTGGGTAGCCGTTCCCTTCTCCAGGGGATCTTCCCAATCTAGGAATTGAACCGGGGTCTCCTGCATTGCAGGTGGATTCTTTACCAGCTGAGCCACTGGGGAAGGTCCCAGAGAAAGTGGGTGGTGGTGGAAGCTTATTGGTTGGACAAGTGCTCCCAAAGCAGAGCATGACAATTTTTGCTCTTTGCAAAGATTTATGAAAATACCAGAAAAAAAAAGAAGAAAATGAAGCATTGGTTTTTTTCCACTGCCTATCATATCATTTTAGAACTTACTGAACATTTTTCTTCAGTGGTTAATGGTGAATCTTAATCTCTATCCCTTTAGTTTCACTAGCTCATAGCAACTCTGGCAAGCTGTTTATTAGTCCAATTCTACTGAAAATTTACTAGGTACTTGGTGCCATTCTGAGTGACAGCATACTACAGTGAATAAGATAGACAAAGTTCTGACTCTCAAGGAGCTTAGACCCCAAGGAGGGGAGTAATCAACTTGTAAAGCAGCAGCTGAGATCATTCACAAACTATACATATTGTGAAGAAGAAGAACAGGGGGAGGAGCCTGGTGATGGAAGGGGACCGCAGAGAAATTCAGGGGAGGCCTCGCTCCTCTCAGAGAGGCAGCAGTGAGTGGTCTCGTGAAGCAAGACCTTAATTCCCTGCCAGGAACTGAAGCTAGTAGCCTGGATCAAAACCAGGAATTCTAGCCACCAGACCAGCAAGGGCTACATTATCTGTCTCAGGAAATGTAAGCAGGAGGCTAGCTGTAACTGCCTGGCCTGGGGCCCCTTTGTCTCTCACTCGGTGCTGTGGAGGCACATGTGTTCTGCTGGAGATCAGTGGCCCTGGAGAGGAGGGAAGGGCATTGGGGCCCGCAGCAGTGTGAGCCTGAGCCGGCGGGTGGCCGGGGACATGGGGGACATTGATGCTGCATGGCCACAGCTCAGGGAGGGGCACA
Source organism: Capra hircus (assembly GCF_001704415.2). Classification (NCBI taxonomy): domain Eukaryota; kingdom Metazoa; phylum Chordata; class Mammalia; order Artiodactyla; family Bovidae; genus Capra; species Capra hircus. The sequence continues at coordinate 2,324,327 of NC_030825.1, read as the reverse complement.
GGTTCCAGGATGGAGTTAGGGAGGTGGGGACGAGCTCGGAGAGACAGCAGTGAGCAGTAGCTTGAAGGGAGATCTTGGTTCTCTGCCCAGACCTGGGCATCCTGGGTGAGAACCTGGAATTCTAGCTGCTAGTGTCCCAGGGGCCTCCATTGAAAAATGCATTTTTCAAGGAGGCAAAAACTGTAAAATAGGCATAAAGTTTGCTATTAGAGACGTAGCACAACACGTGGGCGAGCACACAGAGAACAGTTTGTTCATTTAAGAAAGACTCAAGGCAGAGAGATATATATATATACATACCCGGAGAGAAAGAGTGTGGGCAAGCCCCCTAACGAGGAGGAGCACAATAAAGAGGCAGCTAAGTCGTTCATATATGGCAGTTCTTCCAGGTCTTTGCTTGCCTTTGGCCAATTACTTGGTTCCTTTTTCCACACCTGACCTGCTCTAACACCCTCCCTAACGTACATGGGCAACTTTTTCCAAGGTAAATTCCAGCCCAGAGGCCTATGGGGGAGGGTCTTGGCATCACCTATTATGGGGTGGCACCCTCTCCTTTTTGATCCCCAAGGGGCCTTTCTGCACATGTGCAGCGTCTCCCTTGTCCCACGGATGGGAAATGTGTGACTTTTTGATCTTTTACTCAAACAGGGTTTGGTCCCTCTCTGTCCCTGCCACAACTTGTTCTCTTAAAGTGACCAGCTGAGGAAAACCCAGCCATTTACTTAGTTCTTGTCGTTATTTCCACCTTGAAGTGTGAACAGGTGGCTGGTTGTAAATATCTAGCCTAGAGCCCACCTGACTCCTTCTTCAGGAAATGAAAGCAGGAGGCTGGTTGTAAGTGCTTAGCCTGGATCCCGTCTATCTCCTGCCTCAGAAAAGGATGGACCTCCCTGCTGGTCCACTGGTTCAGAATCCACCCGCCAGTGCAGGGGAAACAAGTCAGAGTCCTGGTCCGGGAAGATTCCGCGATCCACGGGGCAGCTAAGCCCAGGCATCACAGCTACTGAAACCCGCACGTTCTAGCGCCGTGTGCCAGTCACTGAGCCGGCCCACCCTAGAGCCCGCGCCCCACAACAGGAGAAGCCTCCGCAATGGGAGGCCAGGGCACCACAGCTAGAGGGTGGCTCCCTGCTCGCCGCAGCTAGGGGAAGCCCGTGGGCAGCAAGGAAGACCCAGTGAACTGAAAACAAATAAACAAACAAATACGTAGATTACTTACAAGGATGGGTTTACACAGACTTGAGGGAGCAGTGATGGGACTTGATTAATGTTTCAAAAATTAAGTCCATCCCTTTCTCAAGTCTTACCTGGGAAGCACTCAGGGAGTATTTTTAAAAATACCAATGCCTGGGTCCCACCCAAGCATTATGGGGTGGCACCCCATAAAGTATTTGAAAGGAGTCTAAAGCTCAGCATTTTAATTTACTTTTCTTCACATTTAAAATAAACCTTACACATTTTGACAAGTTTTGACAAATACATGCAAATACTAAAGGAAATGCATACATTCCCCCAATCAAGATATAGTATATCTCATAACCCAGAAAGATTCCTTCACCTCTCTTTGTAGTCTCACCATCCTCTCCTGGCCCCAAGCAACCACCAATATACTTTGTGTTTCTATAGATTAGTGTGTCCAAGTTAGAGTTTCAGGTAAATAAAATTAATTAGTCCACACTCTCTGTGTCTGGCTTTTATCATTCAACATAATGGTTTTGAGATTCTTCTATATTGTTGCCAGAATGTACCTTTATGTTGCTGAATAGCATTCCTCTGCATGGATATGCCACAATTTATTTACCTGTTGATGGGTGCTTGCATTGTTTCCAATTTGGGGCTCTTAGGGATAAAGTTGCTACAAGCATTTATGTGCAAGTATTGTATGGATATATAGTTTTTATTTCTATTGAATAAATATTCAAGAATGAAAATACTAGGTTACAAGATGAAGTGTATTTTTAACCTTTTTCTAAACTGTCAAACTGTTATCCAAAGTGATTGTACCATTTTATCCAAAGTGATTGTACCATTTTACACACCCACCAGAAGTGTATAAGAGTTCCAGTTGCTTACACTCTTGCCAACAGTTGCTATTATTAATTTTAACTATTCTAGTATGTATACAGCAATTATTTTATGAGCGGTGGCTACTCTGGTGGCTCAGTGGTAAAGAATCTGCCTGCAACGCAGGAGATGCGGGTTCAATCCCTGGGTAGGGAAGGTCCTCTAGAAAAGGAAATGGCAATTCAGTATTCCTGCCTGGGAAATCCCATGGATAGAGGTGCCTGGTGGGCTACAGTCTATGGGTTACAAGAGTTGGACACAACAGTGACTAAACAATAGCAACAATAACGAGCTTGCTTTTTCCCTGAAATATCTTTGCCTGGCTTTAGTATTAGGTATTCCTGGCTTCATTAAACTTAGCTGGGATGTATTCCCTAGTCTTCTGTTTTCTAAAAGAGTGTGTGTAGAGGTGGAGCATGTTATTTCTTCCTTAAATGCTGGATAGACGCACAAGTGGAGCCATCTGCTTGGTGGCTGGGTTTTGTCAATTTGCCATCTTCATCCTTCACCCTGATGATGGAGCACTGTGGGTCTTTTTCAAAGAGGTGAATCGATTGGGAAGCTCATGGAATGTGGGCCCTTCAACTGCTGGGGGTCTCTGGGGTCTGAGGGCGTGCTTTAGGTGAGGAGGGAGCCAGGGTGCTATTGGAAAATGCGTCTAATGTAAGCATTTCTGATAAATTGCCTAAAAGAATCTGAAAAGGGACCTGAGTTTCTAAGCCTCTACTGTTTATTGTGATTCCTTTCTTTTTTAAAATTCTGATCAGATATTTATTTTCACACCAAATTTTGTGTTTGTAATTTTACAGTCTTAAAGTGGACCCCGGATTGCTTTTTTTTAACTTATTTTTTATTGAAGGATAATTGCTTTACAGAATGTTGTTGTTTTCTGTCAGACCTCAACATGAAGCAGCCGTAGGTATGCATGCATCCCCTCCTTTCTGAACCTCCCTCCCATCTCCCGCCCCATCCCAGCCCTCTGCTCTGCCCAGACTACGTGGCTTACTCTCAGTAAATAGACTGCACACTCACCGAGAGCCCTTTCCTTTCTCCCTTCCTGCCCGACAGGTCCCACTCCTTGCTTTAGCTCCTGGCTACACACTGGTGGCTCAGATGGTAAAGCATCTGCCTACAATGCGGGAGACCTGGGTTCAATCCCTGGGTCAGGAAGATCTCCTGGAAAAGGAAATGGCAACCCACTCCAGTATTCTTGCCTGGAAAATTCCATGGACAGAGAAGCCTGGTAGTCTACAGTCCATGGGGTCGCAAAGAGTCGGACACGACTGAGCAACTTCACTTCACACACTGAGCCCAGCGTGTTTGATTCTGTGGGTGGCAGGTGCCCAGTGTGGCTGATTACAGACTCTGCTCCTGAATGTCCTGCTGTCTGCTACCCCCTCACTGAAGAAGGGAGGAAAAGTGTGCCCTCAGGAGCTGACCTGGTGATGGATGTTGGCAAGGCTCTAAGTCTGGACTTTGGAAGAGAAGTTCTCTTTGTCAGAAACCTTCAACAAAGTGGTCTTGAAGTGATCAGGGAAGGCTGCCTGAAGGAGGCAGAGTTGGAGGTGAGGCTGAAGGGGAGCAGGATTTGCACTGGAATAGAGAGAAGAAGAGAGGAACAAGGGCTGAGTGACAGGGAGAGGGTCCTGAGGAGATCCTGGCTCGGAAATGAGGCAAGGAGCTTAGAGGGTACTGGCCAGCTGGATGGAAGGAAGGTATATGGGTGCCAGGGAGTGGTCTGGGTGAGGTGCACACACTAGGGAGTTTCCAGAGTGCATACAGATTGCTTTTTCCCTTCTGGCTAAGGAAAATTTCACATCTAACCTATTTTCACATGAGTTATATCTATATCTATATCTATATCTATGTATATGTCGGAGAAGGCAATGGCACCCCACTCCAGTACTCTTGCCTGGAAAATCCCATGGATGGAGGAGCCTGGTGGGCTGCCATCCATGGGGTTGCTAAGAGTCGGACACGATTGAGCAATTTCACTTTCATGCATTGGAGAAGGAAATGGCCACCCACTCCAGTGTTCTTGCCTGGAGAATCCCAGGGATGGCGGAGCCTGGTGGGCTGCTGTCTATGGGGTCGTACAGAGTCAGACACGACTGAAGTGGCTTAGCAGTAGCATATGTATATGTATATATGTCTATGTACATACATATATTTTAAATTCATGCTCACATGATAACTTCAAATAGCACAAAGGGTCAGTGAAATATAGGTCTCCATCTCCTCCCTGTCTCCATCCCCAGTTCGTGCCTCAGAGACAACCACTGTCGCCACCTGTGCAGCTTCCTGGGGTGCTGTATGCCAAGAGCTCCCTTACACACTTGGGACCACTGCTTTGCACTGCGTTTGTCCCCTTGGCCTGTGTCTTGCAGAGAGCTCCACCCGGTGTGTCTGCATCCACGCCCAGGGCTGCCTGCGCAGGGCATGGAGAGGAACGCTTGCTCTGGAGTCGGCAGAGCGGGGTGAGCTGCTGGCGGCGGCCTGGGCAAGTTGCTTGGCCTCAGTGTCCCCGCCTGTAAAACCAGGAGGACGATGGCCCCTCCTCACAGCTGTTGTGAGGATGAACTGAACGTGTCTAAAGCTCAGGTACAGAGCCAGGCACCAAGAACTCCTCATGGCTGGGGGCTGTTGGCACTCACAGAGAGAACGCAGGCCATGGGCCTGCTGCCTTCTCCCCACCTTCTCGAGACAGAAACAGCCTGTCCGTGTGTCTGTCCTGCAACTGGCCCTGCCCCCTGGCCCCTTCTCTCTGGGACGTGTTCTACCATCACTGCCCCCCAGCTCCCTCAGGATCTTTCTGGCACCTGGGGAGTGAAATGCCAGTTAAATGTTGTCCAGGCCTTTCTCTGTTTATTTAGACTCTCAAATTGGACGCTTTTAAAGCAAGATCCAGACAGCGAGCTGGGAAGGCATTTTGGGCTCCATGCAAGCGGGTTTCCCTCCCACCACTCAGCTGGCCGCGTGGTCAACGGCTTTGTGCAGAAACAGCCTCATGCTGGGGTCCCGTGCAGAGATGAAAATTAAGGGATAAATATACAGGTTTAATAATATTCTGTCATTTTGATAGTCTCTGCTGCTTGTCTGTGATATTTTAAATCCACTTTGCCTGCTTCGAACATTAAGAACTTCTGATGAAGTTTTACCAGGAAGATATTACCTTTGTGTAATGGCTTTGTACTATGTCTGTGATTCTAAACACAAATTTATTTGCTTTTATCACTTTGACTAAAGAGAGAGAAAATGAACCATTAGAAAAAAGGCTTCCATAACCCCCCCTCCGCACACACCCCCTTTAATTTTCTCCTGGAAGCAGCAGTTCCCTTCTCTTTTATCTTTCCATTCTGAGCGCGCAGGCACAGCTCTATTATCTGTTCCAGTGCTGCCTTTGAGGTTAATATTTCAGCTCAGTCCTTCCTTTAGCTGTGGGGATGAATTAAATTAGTGCCAGCAGAAGGAGTGAATTAAATAAACTGTAAAATAATGCCCAGTTTCCCTGTGTTCCTTTTGCTATTCTGGTACCCCAGTTAATTTTTTAAAATGAATTCTATTGGGATCTGCAAATAGTTGACTTTATCTACTGAAAAATAGAAATTCAGACTGCTCAGATTGTTGTCCAAAGTGTGTTCATTCATTCATTCAGTAACCATCTTGCAACCCCTAGAGGGCATCTTATCTGAAAATTGAGGTTGCCTGAGAGAGGAGTCCAGAAAAAAAGGTCAAGTTCTGATGATACTGCTCCAGCCCTTGGATCCAGCTATGCCTGAAGTCCTACCCTGGGGCATTTTGGAGGTAAAAATCTCTTTTTTGTTTGCCAGTTTGTTTAAACTGCCCGTATCTTGGAATCAAAAGTTATCTAGTGGATATAGAAGTACATATATCAGTTCAGGAACAGGATGGAGCTGGGTCCAAGGAGGACCACAGCTCTTGTCCAGCCACAGGTGTTAAGCACAGCAGTCCAGGCAGTGAGGGCCATTCCACCAGTGGTAGAGAACATAGCCAGCACTGGAGACCAACACTTGGAGGCAAGTCAGAACACCAGAAGGAAAATGAGGACGGGAGAGCCAGCATGTGAATGCCCTTCACGCCCGGCTTTGCTGTCATCTTGCGTGTGACCAGAAAAATCACCCTCCCCAAACACTGGACCTTGGTCTCCCAGTCTGTTGTAGTAACATCTGCTAAGTGCTTACCATGTGCCAAGCACTCAGGCAACTGTTTACTCACAGCGTTTCTTTGGGTCCCCCTGACTCCCAGCAGGTATTGCTCCTGTGCTTCACTCACAACAAAGGGACAGCATTGGATTGACCACAGGAACCTGCAGCTCTGGGACCTCAAGTCTTTGAGGCAGGAGGTGAGAGCATCCTTTAGAGGCAAGCAAAAGCAGGAGGACACACTGATTTAAGAAAGGAGCTCCAGTATCCACTCTGAAGCTTCCAGAGCTTGCTGCTAGAGCTGTTCATTAAAACTGCTCTGAAGCATCAAGATCATGGGAATTTGTTTGTTTTTTTGGGGGGGAATTTTTGGAGCTATCAGTGGGTTAAGGTGAGAGGTAAAAAGGATGTGGGGAAAATCACCCCATTAAAAATTAATATTTCTCTTTATTTTAATTAGACTCTTTCCTCTATAGACAGGTAGAAGGACAGAGCCTTCAGAGAACTGTTTGTTGTCTTGAAAACAAAAACAAAAACAACGCTCTCACGCCATCAGTACAATAATTAAGGAGCACTATCTTTTCTCAGTGGGGCTTCCCTGGTGGTTCAGACAGTAAAGTGTCTGCCTGCAGTGCGGGAGACCTGGGTTTGATCCCTGGGTTGGGAAACTCCCCTGGAGAAGGAAATGGCAACCCGCTCCAGTACTCTTGCCTGGAAAATTCCGTGGACTGAGGAGCCTGGTAAGCTACAGTCCATGGGGTCCCAAAGAGTCGGACACGACTGAGCAACTTCACTTTCACTTTCATCTTTTCTCAGCAAAGGAAACTAATTATTTCAGCCTCGTGCTGATTGATCCATTTTTTATGAGAAGTTTTAAAGTGTTAGATGCATTTTATGAGCCACTTGTGAACAGTCCCAACAATGATGGTGTTGGGGGTGGGGTGTCACTGCAGGGATGCTTCTCAAATCCAGACTGACAAAGGTCCGAGCCAGCTCCTCCCATTGTGCTTTTGTCATTAACCAAAAGGTGGAATATAAGGAGGAGGTTACAGAGAACTTCATATGCTTCAGACTCAAGCCCAGCCCTCTTTTCTGGGACTGTGTCTTCAAAATGTCCCTGGCAGGAAGGGCAGCCTTTCCCAGTTCCATCCTCTATGGTTAGGCCACCCAAGATGACTGTTCCCTTGCTCTCTGTACATTCCCTGCTCAACTAGAGCCTGCTTCACCTTCACCCTGCCCACAACTGACCCTCCTACATACTCGCCCCAGGACCCAGCTAATGGTTGTTTGAGCTTTATTTTACTTTATTTTTTGGCCACATAACATGCAGGACATTAGTTTCCTAACCGGGGAGTGAACTTGTGACCCCTGGAGTGGAAGCAGATGTTTTACTGGGACTTTTATGGATATGTTTGTACTCTGATACTGTTACAACAGTTCCACATCAAGATGATAGCTATGCAAGTGTTCCAGCCCGTACCAACTCAAAACAAAGACGCCGTCCTGGCCTTGGGGCCCCTAGATTAGGCGTCCAGAGATTTTTACTACCTGACAGGCAGGACTGACACTTCTACTCAGACTTGAAGTGGTCACAGAAGACCATCTCCCTTCTGCTTTCCATAAAATATGGGAGTAAAATCTCTGAGGAGGAAATGAAACAGAAGGGAAAGGGGCAGGGCACAACCTTCTAAAGAATGATGCAGCCGTGGTACACTACAAAAACTGGTTAGGACCAGCTAGGTCCAAGATGGTGAAAGATTCTGACTTCCAGTAGATTTGAGTCTCATTATATGCTTATTGTAATACATTAGCATTGTAAATGACATACCAGAGCCACGACCACTTTGAGATCAGCCATAAAAGGTCAAAAAGTGGGCAGTGACCTAATTCCTGGAAATCGCCACCCCTTCTCTGAAATAGTTGGAATAATCCTCCCACTCATTAGCCTATGAAATTACTGAGTCCCTAAAACTAATCACCCCATATTTCAGGGCCTCTTGTCTTCGGAGATGCCCCACACTCTATCTGTGGAGTGTGTTTCTAAATATATCCACTTCTTACCTATCACCTTGCCTCCCACTGAATTCTTTCTGCAACAAGACATCAAGAACCTGAATGTCATGAAGTCCTGAGACCAGATGTGTGATATTAATTGAAACACAGCAGGTTCAAGTTTGGGTTGCAGGGTTTCGCAAATACTATTCTTGTCACACAGAGAAGCTGAACAGTGAGTGTGTAGCAGAGAGAGCATGGGGGTGGGGAGCTCACCCTCCAAACACCAGGATTCCACAAAACATTTTAAAAGTCCAGGTGAGGGAGGAGGGGTGTCCCAGGAGAAATAATCAGCTTGTGTACAATTCTCTGGTTGATTGATGGTGATTAATCCTTAGGTACCACTAGTTAATTTCTTCCATTTGGTGGTGATTTTTAGCATCTAAAAAGCTCAGGAAATATGCATCAGATACTAGTATCTAGGAACTTCAGAGAGAGCTAAAGCTGGGGAGAGGGGAGAGGAGTCTGTCCCAGGAAGGCCCAACAAAGCCCTGCTTGGTTCTTTTTTTTTTTTTTTTTGTAATATTTATTTCTTTATTTGACTGCACGGGTCTTAGCTGTGGCTTGTGAGATCTTCGCTGCATCGTGTGGGATCTTTTGTTGAGGCACACAGGCTTGCTAGTTGTGGCACACGAGTGCAGGCATCAGGGGCTGGTGGCACACAGTCTTAGCTGCTCTGTGGTAGGCAGGATCTTAGTTCCCCAACCAGGGATTGAACTCACAACCGCTGCATTGCACAGCTGATTCTTAACCCCTGGACCACCAGGGAAGTCCCTGCCCTTAATTCTTGAGCTTTTGTGATTCAAGGGAGGCCTGGGAGAGTGCAACTGTTTTACAAACTAGAGGCAGGTGGTGACATGGGGGGAGGGGTCTGTCCCAGGAAGGGCCCATCAAGTCCTGCTGGTTACCAAATGTTAGATATTATTCTTATATTCCTCTTTTTTCAAACCAGAGGAAACAGAGAAGAAAGAGCATTGGAAATATATATATGGAAATCTTTAAAATATTCTTGCTAGGGTTGCCAGATAAAATGCAGGACTCACAGTTAAGTCTGAATTTAAAATAATGACAAATAATTTGAAACTAAGATTTAACTGAATATCCTACATTTCTAGATGCTATATTTGGCAACTCTAGTTTCTATCTGTTGATGCTAAGATTTCATTTCTGGGACTCTATTTTAAGTAAATAATTTTAGAAGGAAAAAATTTTATGCAAGGGAGTTTTCCTTGGAGTTTTTTGAAAATAAATGTTGAAAAATTTAGAAACAAACAATACACCCAATGGTAAGTGTAAGGCGAGTGCAGAGAAAAAGAGAGTGAGCAGGGCAGTCAGGCAAGAAAAGGAAATTTATTAGAGGGAACAGAGAGGGTAGACGCTCTTAAGGAGAACCAGAGTTCTCCCTTTCTGTCTTTCTGATACCCCACCAGTGAAAAATTCTCTGAAGGGATGGTCATGTAGCCAGAGGTCTGGAATCTGGCGGTCTTGCAGCTTTGAGAAGACAGGCACCAGTGAGATAACAGGATGCCATTTCGGCAATTTGGTTAGTCTCAGAGATCACTGTGAACTTATTCTTTGTTTGCGAGGTCAACATAACTAGCCATCTTATCAGTGAGACCCCATGTGGGCCCTATCAGTAAGAAAATGATTAAGTAAATTAGGATATATCTACTTGATTGAATATTCAGTTCAGTTCAGTTCAGTCTCTCAGTCGTCTCCGACTCTTTGCGACCCCATGAATCGCAGCACGCCAGGCCTCCCTGCCCATCACCAACTCCCGGAGTTCACTCAGACTCACATCCATCGAGTCCGTCATGCCATCCAGCCATCTCATCCTCGGTCGTCCCCTTCTCCTCCTGCCCCCAATCCCTTCCAGCATCAGAGTCTTTTCCAATGAGTCAACTCTTCGCATGAGGTGGCCAAAGTACTGGAGTTTCAGCTTTAGCTGAAATCCCAGGCCTGATCTCCTTCAGAATGGACTGGTTGGATCTCCTTGCAGTCCAAGGGACTCTCAAGAGTCTTCTCCAACACCACAGTTCAAAAACATCAATTCTTCAGCGCTCAGCCTTCTTCACAGTCCAACTCTCACATCCATACATGACCACTGGAAAAACCATAGCCTTGACTAGACGGACCTTTGTTGGCAAAGTAATGTCCCTGCTTTTGAATATACTATTTAGGTTGGTCATAACTTTTCTTCCAAGGAGAAAGTGTCTTTTAATTTCATGGCTGCAGTCACCGTCTGCAGTGATTTTGGAGCCCCCCAAAATAAAGTCTGACACTGTTTCCACTGTTTCCACTTTTTCCCCATCTATTTCCCATCAAGTGATGGGACCGGATGCCATGATCTTTGTTTTCTGAATGTTGAGCTTTAAGCCAACTTTTTCCCTCTCCTCTTTCACTTTCATCAAGAGGCTTTTTAGCTCCTCTTCACTTTCTGCCATAAGGGTGGTGTCATCTGCATATCTGAGGTTATTGATACGTCTCCCAGCAATCTTGATTCCAGCTTGTGTTTCTTCCAGTCCAGCGTTTCTCATGATGTAGTCTGCATAGAAGTTAAATAAGCAGGGTGACAATATCATGAGGTCATAAAAATGTTTCTGAAGAATAAACAGATAGGGGAATGCTTATGAAATAATGCTAAGAGAAGAAAGGAGGAATAAAATTATGTGAAAAGTGTTTATAACTAAAAATTATCCTTAAATATAGAAAAAATGGACAGGGAAATTGGTATGTGGATTATAGTGGTTGTACAGGATACTTAAATGATGGCTTTTTTTGGGGGTTTTCTTTCTACTTATATACATACCCCAAATTTTCTATAACAAGCAAGAAGTAGTTCCAAAAACTGCTCTTCTATATTCATGACTTGGGGAAGGAAGACAGTGGCTCAGTGCCGGGACCCTTGGGCTCTCGTGCTGGTGTGCACTTCTGACTCACCCTGAAAGTGGCCTCAAATTTTGGGGCCTAAGATTTTTCATCTGTTAAATGAGAGAAATGGGGACACTGGCCTGTATAGCCCCAAATTGCTCTATGATGCTTATTCTTCTGCCTCTTCTCTTTTTGGGGGTCCTTTTCTGTTTGCTTCTTTCTTCCTTCTCTTAATTTCCCCTTCCTTTCTTTTTCCTTTTCCTCTTGTCTTTCCCATTCTCTGACCTGCCTCATAATCAAAACTCTTCTCCTGCAAACATCAGATAGCAGCACAATTCCAACCAGTCTATCAAACCAAAAGGATTTATCCCTCCTGGAATAACCTTCTTGAAGTCAAGGGAAGCATAACTTCAGGGATGGCATGGTCAGGGCACTCTGGTACCCTGAAGTTCTCCCTGGGCCCTTTGCTGTTGGCTTTGCCCCCGAGTTAGTGCTACTGAAAGGTTGTTGTTGAACAAAAAGACACCGGGATTCTTCTCCTCTGAGGGCCAAGAATCTCAGCGTCACACAAGCTCCTGTAGAGTTAGTAAGTACAGCAGAAAACGTGTTCACTAGGAGAACAAAGGACTAGAGCTCCAAGCATCCTGAAGGATCTTGGACGAGCCCCCAAGATGAAAGGTTGTTGCTGAATGAAAAGATGGCAGGGATTCTTGGCCTCAGGAGGAGAAGAATTCAATCTGCAGCCAGAGACGAGGCTTGATTTCTCAGAGCTTTTGTGTAATAAAGTTTTATTAAAGTATAAAGGAGATAGAGAAAGCTTCTGACATAGGCCTCAGAAGGGGGTAGAAAGAGTGCCCCCCTGCTAGTCTTCAGCTGGATGTTATCTAGGTCACCAGCAGTCTGTTAATGATAGAAAGGAATGGCTTAAAACTTAGAATGGCACCAGGCCCCTCACCCATAAGATGCATTTTGGGATACTCTTGGCACCAAATGGTTCATCCTGGGCCATGAAATTATTAACTTGAATCTTGTAGAAGGGCAGATCATCATACAAATAGTTTCATTTATATAGATTAGGGCAACAATATCTGAGTATGACATATTGGTTTGTCAAGTAGGTTCTGAGCCATGAGGCAAACGACTTGAAGACAGAGTTTGGGGTAAATGCATAGCACATTAGCAAAGCTGAAGACAAACATGTCCATAAGAAAAATGCATTGGTTATCTCAAGGTTTGAGAATAGTTAACTTCAGGTGAAACCAGGTGTCATTATGGCAACGTAATATTTTAAGAGAAACCTCCTTTTAAATTTGTATAGAGAAGGAAAAAATATCACTAGTTTGTTTCCTCCTGCTGCTTAAGAGAGATAAAAATGTCTGACACTTGCAGGCTATTTCCTCCATTTGGAGACCCCTGGCCTTCTTGCCTGTTACCCTCTCACTACCTCGATGGTCCCCATGATTCTGGATTTCTTGCTGTACAGCACTGCTACCCAGTCCTGATGGTGAGAATCTTTCTGTCTCTACTTCCCAGAAGAGCCCTTTGATTTGTTTTGATTGGCTAGGCCTGAGATTTGTTTTGATTGGATAGACCTAGTTCACATGTCACCTCTGAACTAATGACCTAGTCTAGGGTGTGAAATGTCTGTATTTCTTTAAGCCACACAAAGTGTTGCAGAGAAGACATTTCTGACTTCACGTTGGAAACTGTTTCTTTGACTTGCTTTTCATGGCTTTTGTTATTATAATCATACATAATAGCCTGCCTCAGGGGACAAATTGCCAACATCTGTTGGATCATAGAAAAAGCAAGGGATTCCAGAAAAACATCTACTTTTGCTTCATCGACTATGCTAAAGCCTTTGACTGTGTTGATCACAACAAAATGAAAAATTCTTAAAGAGATGGGAAAACCAGACTACTTTACCTGTCTCCTGAGAAATCCGTATGCAGGTCAAGAAGCAACAGTTAGAACTGTACATGAAACAACAGACTGGTTCAAAATTGGGAAAGGAGTACGTCAAGGCTGTGTATTGTCACTCTGCTTATTTAACTTCTGTACAGAATATATCATGAGAGACGCTGGGCTGGATGAATCACAAGCTGGAATCAAGATTGTGGGGAGTAATATCAGTAACCTCAGATATGCAGATGATACCACCCTAATGGCAGAAAGCAAAGAGGAACTAAAGAGGCTCTTGGTGAAGGTGAAAGAGGAGAATGAAAAAGCTGCCTTAAAACTCAACATTCAGAAAACTAAGATCATGGCATCCAGTTCCATCAATTCAGTTCAGTTCAATTGCTCAGTCATGTGTCTGACTCTTTGCCACCCCACGGATGAGATGGTTGGATGGCATCATCGACTCAGTAGACATGAGTTTAAGCAAACTCCAGGAGATAGTGAAGGACAGGGAAGCCTGGCATGCTACGGTCCATGGGATTGTGAAGACAAGAATGAGCCACTGAACAATAATGAGGACCCTGCCCCTCTGCCTGACTGTAAACTAAAATGTCTTTGTTCGGCTCATAGAGGGAAAAGAGATTAACACATCTCCTCTAACGGCTGAGCCTTCCCACAGATGTTTTGCAAGACTGAAGAACCTTTTACTTTATTTCCTCACTGCCTCTCCCTCTCTATTCTGCCTTTTGACTTTAATTACTCATTGCTTCTCTCTGACTCTATGAAAGAACCTGGCATCCAGGTCTCAGCAAGATGGCCACTTCAAGACATTAGTCTGGCTTTCTGAATAGGACTGCATTTCTTGCTTCAGTGTCTCTTCTCTTGGATTCATTGACTTGTCGTGCAGTGAGCAGAGTGAGCTTGGACTTGACAACAAAGGTTTCGATCTGGAATTGTGGCTGGGGCCACTAGCTTAAGAATAAGTGGAGGGAAACATACTTCTGGGATGGCCCCTGTCAAATGCTCAGTGCATCACTGGCACGCGTGTTGACGGTCCAGCTCATCTCAGTGCAGTGCTAAGTCTGGGATCATTTGGGTAGGGACCAGGCAGCTACCTTCTTCAGTGGCTCTTCTTCCCAGTAGCAAATGTTGAAGCACAGTGTGGGGAAAGGCAGAGTTTAGGCATTTTTTGGCCTTGAATCACATTGGTCTATACATCTGGATTCTCTGGAAAGACAGTGGCTGACGTTGTATGACTGGCTTTGTCTTGTTCTAGCATGTTGGCCTCACTGGGCTGTAAATGAATAGGGATCAGTGTGGGTACCAAGAACCCTTCCCTTCCTCTCCTCACACTTGAATTGCACTGCCTTGTTCTTAAGTTTGCCCACTCAGACAAGGGCCATGTTCTGTCTCCCTCCCTCCCTCCTTTCCTTTTTGTTTTTTTTAATCTCTCTAAATTACAAAGTTCTTCTTTAAAAAACAGTCCATGTTCCTCCACTGAGACTTTGCCTAATGGAGTATTTTATAGAATTCTCTCTTTTAAAAGGAATGAGGTTGAATGTTTATTAAATTAATTTTTGCTTTAATGTATTTCCTCAATATTTCATGCTGTGGATGCAACTGTTTCTGTAAATGACATTTTCCAAGATGCCTGATTTATTTTTAATTGCCACTGTCCCTCATTTTGGTTCCAAGATACACATTATTTCTATTTGAAGTGAAAGTAAAAGTTGCTCAGTCGAGTCTGACTCTTTGTGACCCCAAAGACTATACAGTCCATGGAATTCTCCAGGCCAGAATACTGGAGTGGGTAGCTGTTCCCTTCTTCAGGGGATCTTCCCAACCCAGGGATCAAACCCAGGCCTTCCTCATTGCAGATGGATTCTTTACCAGCTGAGCCACAAGGGAAGCATCTATTTGTTTAGCAGTTAAAGCCTAGAGATATCACAGGTAAAGACCTCCCCTTTTCTGAGTCAAGACTGTGACTTACAAGGGTGAGGACACATTCACCGTGAACAGGAAGGACAGAGCACATGTTACTTTCCTGTGGCTTCCAGAATTGAAATACAAATAACATTCTTTCCCATTTGTGAAACATTCTACAGTATAAAAAGCCTGTCTATGTGTACTGTTCCAGTGTTGCTCATTTTGGTAAGGTTTCCTGCCACAATTTATAAATTCACTAGGTATTATTCCCATTTTTAAGGCTAAAAGACTTGTTACATAGAAGGCCTAAACAGACATTTCTCCAAAGAAGACATACAGATGGTCAACAGGCACATGAAAAGATGTTCAATATTGCTAATTATTGTTGTGGTTGTTGTTCAGTTGCTAAGTTGTGTTCAACTCTTTGCAACTCCATGGACCCCAGGCTCCTATGTCTCCACCGTCTCCTGGAGTTCGCTCAAAATCATGTCTATTGAGTTGGTGATGCTACCTAACCAATTCGTCCTCTGCCACTCTCTTCTTTTGCCTTCACTCTTTCCCATTATCAGAGTATTTTCCAGTGAATTGGCTCTTTGCATGAGGTGGACAAAGTATTGGAGCTTCAACTTCAGCATCAGTCCTTCCAATGAATATTCAGGACTAATTTCCTTTATGACTGACTGGTTTGATCTCCTTGCTGTCCAAGGGACTCTCAAGAGTCTTCTCCAACACCATAGTTCAAAAGCATCAATTCTTTGTGGCCCATCTTTGAGGTCCAACTCTCACATCCATACATGACTATTGGAAAAACTGTAGCTTTGACTATATAGTCCTTTGTTGGCAAAGTGATGTCTCTCCTTTTTTTTTTTTTAATACGTTGTCTAGGTTTGTCATAGTTTTCCTTCCAAGGAGCAAGTGTCTTTTAATTTCATGACTGCCATCACCATCCACAGTAATTTTGGAGCCCAAGAAAGTAAAATCTATCACTGCTTCTGCTTTCCCCCTTCTATTTGCCATTAAGTGATGCGACTGGATGCCATGATCTTAGGTTTTTGAATGTTGAGTTTTAAGCCAGCTTTTTCACTCTCCTCTTTCACTCTTATCAAGAGACTCTTTATTTCCTCTTCACTTTCTGCCCTTAGAGTGGTATCATCTGCATATCTCAGGTTATTGTATATTTCTCCCCACAATCTTGTTTCTAGCTTGTGATTCATCCACCCTGGCATGTCGCATGATGTATTCTGCATGTAAGTTAAATAAGCAGGTGACCATATACAGCCTTGATGGACTCCTTTCCCGGTTTTGAACCAGTTCATTGTTCCATGTCCAGTTCCAACTGCAACTTGACTGCATACAGGTTTCTTAGGAGGCAGGTAAGGTGGTCTGGTATTCCCATCTCTTTGAGTTTGTTGTGATCCGCACAGTCAAAGGCTTTAGTGTAGTCAACGGAGAACTCCCTCGCTTTCTCCGTGCTTTCTCTGTAGAGACACTGACAGGCCTTGGCAGGCGGATTCTTTACTAGTAACGCCATCTGGGAAGCTGGATAAAGACAATGTGTACATACTTCTCTGTGTTTTCCTGTTTTTCACAATGCAGGTACAAATTGTTTCTGTATAAATATTTTCTTTAAAATGCATACATAGTTAAAACAAAAACTTTTACGGTTTAGACTTTTTTGTGTGTTATTTGCAATAACATAGATGGACCTAGAAATTATCATACTAAGTGAGTGAGTCGGAAAGAGGAGGACAAATACCGTATTTATGACACAAAGGAACTTATGTACAAAACACAAATAGACTCACAGACAGAGAACAGATTTGTGGTTGCCAAGTGAGACAGGGCTAGAGGAAAAATGGAGCAGGATTTGGGGATTAGCAGATGCAAACTATTATATACAGCATGAATAAACAGTAAGATCCTGCTGTATATTACATGGAACTATCAATGTGTTTAATATCCTGTGATAAATCATAATGGAAAAATATGAAAAAGAATATATAACTGAATCACTTCATTATATATAAAAATTAACACAACATTGTAAATCAACTACACCTCAATTAAATAAATTTAGAAAGAAGAAATGCAAAAAAAAAAAAACAAAAAACAAACTTGCTAAATGTTTCTAGCTGGTAGTGAAAGGTTGTTGCCGAGCCAGGAAAATGCCAGGATTCTTGGCCACCAGAGGAGAGGAATTCAATCCGGGGTCAGTGATGAGGCTTGATCACTCAGAGCTTTTGCGTGATAAAGTTTTATTAAAATATAAAAGAAATAGAGAAAGCTTCTGACATAGACATCAGAAGCGGGCAGAAAGAGTGCCCCCCTGCTAGTCTTTAGCCGGATCTTATATAGCTACTGCTGCTAAGCCGTGTCAGTTGTGTCCGACTCTGTGCGACCCCATAGACGGAAGCCCACCAGGTTCCTCTGTCCCTGGGATTCTCCAGGCAAGAACGCTGGAGTGGGTTGCCATTTTGCAGGCTGATAACTAGAGATAGGAAATGTCTCAAAACTCAGAGACTGGCACTAGGCCCCTCACCCACAACATGCATTTTGAGATAACCTTGGCACAGTTGTCCCAGGCAGTAAAAGGATTGACATGAATCTTGAAGAAAAGCAGGTTTGCAAGCAAAGACATAGTCTCATCAACATAGCTTAAGAGAATATTTCCCTGGGTAACACTGGTTTGTCAAGTCGTTTCTGAGTCAGACTGAACCAACTTGAATCAGTCTAGGGTAAATACATAGTTCATTAACATAGCTTAAAAAAAAAAACATGTCCATAAGAAAAATGCATTGGTTTGCTCAAGGTTTGGGAAAAGTTAAGTTTAGGTGAAACCAGGTGTCATCATGGCAACACACAATTTGAAATGAAACCTCTTTTTAACTTTGTATAGAGAAGGGAAAAAATCCGACACTTAATAGTTTGTTTCCTCCTGATGCTTAAGAGAGAGATGAAAAATGTCTGACACTTGCGGCCTACTTCCTCTGTTTAGGGACCCCTAGCCTTCCTGCGTACTACTCTCTCAGCAGGAATACCAGTGGTATTCCAAATGTATATTTACATTCATCAATTAAAAAAAGATGTACAACTCGAGAGTTTGGAGTTAAGTTTTCTTTGGGGCAAAATGAGGACTGCAGCCCAGGAGGCAGCATCTCAGAGAGCTCTGAGAGACTGCTCCAAAGCAGCAGTGGGGGAAAGTCAACATATAAGGTTTTGGTGAAGGGGGAGTTCACTGCCCTGAAGCACTCATTTTACAAAAGGTTTTTGTTAGTCATGAGGATCTGATGTCACCATGAAGGGATTTAGTGATTCTCTAGATACGAGGAGATGCAAGGATTGAGATCATAAAATCTGTTCCTAAAAACATCCAGCTATCTAGAGACCTGTCCCACCAGATCTTCCGGAGCACAGAGTGCCTCACTCCACCCTGAACTCCCTCAGGGGTTGGTGGAGGTCAACAGCTTTAGCAGCAGGGGCTCAATCTCCATAGAGGCAGACGGCAAACGCCTTTGCTATTCAGTCGTTGGCGATGCTCTTGGTAAGTACCAATTTGTAGCTGACACATTTATGATCTTAAAGATAAGTATTCTCCTACTATGTTACTTTGTATTACTATAAGAAAATATTTCTTTTTTATACATTTGTGCTCTTTAAAGAAAGCATATGGAAATAATTTGTATATGTGTTGTGAAAAAAAGGAAAATGCCGGTAAGGGGTGTGTATGTGTGTGTCCCCTTGCATGCACATTCACTCACCGTCCTCCATGTGGAGGCGGCCGCAGCATGGAAGGCCAGGAGGGCTTGAGCGAGAGTGTGCGGTAAGTCCTGCCCGGCTGGAGCTTCATCTCCCTCACGACCTCACACCCTGCTCCCTACCACCTGAACAGCCATCTTTAAGCCCAGTGGATAGAGGGTGGGCCTGTCTGTTGTCACTGCCTGCCTAACACTCATTTCCTCTTCTCAACCTCAGTTTCCCTTTGAGAAACCACAAACACACTATATTAAGCCTTAACGTGAGTGGAGTGGGTGGTTTAACCCACATGTGGGGTGGTCATATGACCTACACTTCAGTCAGCTCAGTTGCTCAGTTGAGTCTGACTCTTTGCGACCCCGTGAACTGCAGCGCGCCAGGCCTCCCTGTCCATCACCAACTCCCGGAGTTCACTCAAACTCATGTCCATTGAGTTGGTGATGCCATCCAGCCATCTCATCTTCTGTTGTCCCCTTCTCCTCCTGCCCCCAATCCCTCCCAGCATCAGAGTCTTTTCCAATGAGTCAACTCTTCGCATGAGGTGGCCAAAGTACTGGAGTTTCAGCTTCAGTATCATTCCTTCCAAAGAAATCCCAGGGTTGATCTCCTTCAGAATGGACTGGTTGGATCTCCTTGCAGTCCAAGGGACTCTCAAGAGTCTTCTCCAACATCACAGTTCGAAAGCATCGATTCTTTGGTGCTCAGCTTTCTTCAGAGTCCAACTCTCACATCCATACATGACCACAAGAAAAACCATAGCCTTGACTAGACGGACCTTTGTTGGCAAAGTAATGTCTCTGCTTTTGAATATGCTATCTAGGTTGATCATAACTTTTCTTCCAAGGAGTAAGCATCTTTTAATTTCATGGCTGCAATCACCATCTGCAGTGATTTTGGAACCCCCAAAAATAAAGTCAGCTGCTGTTTCCACTGTTTTCCCATCTATTTCCCATGAAGTGATGGGACCAGATGCCATGATGTTCATGTTCTGAATGTTGAGATTTAAGCCAACTTTTTCACTCTCCTCTTTCACTTTCATCAAGAGGCTTTTTAGCTCCTCCTTACTTTCTGTCATAAGGGTGGTGTCATCTGCATATCTGAGGTGATTGCTATTTCTCCTGGCAATCTTGATTCCAGCTTGTGCTTCATCCAGCCAAGCGTTTCTCATGATGTACTGTGCATAGAAGTTAAATAAGCAGGGTGACAATACACAGCCTTGACGTACTCCTTTTCCTATTTGGAACCAGTCTGTTGTTCCATGCCCAGTTCTAACTGTTGCTTCCTGACCTGCATACAGATTTCTGAAGAGGCAGGTAGGTGGTCCGGTATTCCCATCTCTTTCAGAATTTTCCACAATTTATTGTGATCCACACAGTCAAAGGCTTTGGCATAGTCAATAAAGCAGAAATAGATGTTTTTCTGGAACTCTCTTGCTTTTTTGATGATCCAGCAGATGTTGGCAATTTGATCTCTGGTTCCTCTGCTTTTTCTAAAACCAGCTTGAACATCTGGAAGTTCATGGTTCACATATTGCTGAAGCCTGGCTTGGAGAATTTTGAGCATTACTTTACTAGCGTGTGAGATGAGTGCAGTTGTGTGGTAGTTTGAGCATTGCTTTTCTTTGGAATGAAAACTGACATTTTCCAGTCTTGTGGCCACTGCTGAGTTTTCCAAATTTGCTGGCATATTGAGTGCAGCACTTCCCAGCATTATCTTTCAGGATTTGAAATAGCTCAACTGGAATTCCATCACCTCCACTAGCTTTGTTCGTAGTGATGCTTTCTAAGGCCCACTTGACTTCACATTCCAGGATGTCTGGCTCTAGGTGAGTGATCACACCATCGTGATTATCTTGGTCATGAAGATCTTTTTTGTACAGTTCTTCTGTGTATTCTTGCCACCTCTTCTTAATATCTTCTGCTTCTGTTAGGTCCATACCATTTCTGTCCTTTATCGAGCCCATCTTTGCATGAAATGTTCCCTTGGTATCTCTAACTTTCTTGAAGAGATCTCTAGTCTTTCTCATTCTGTTGTTTTCCTCTATTTCTTTGCATTGATTGCTGAGGAAGGCTTTCTTATCTCTTCTTGCTATTCTCTCGAACTCTGCTTTCAGATGGTTATATCTTTCCTTTTCTCCTGTGCTTTTCACTTCTTTTCTTTTCACAGCTATTTGTAAGGCCTCCCCAGACAGCCATTTTGCTTTTTTGCACTTCTTTTCCATGGGGATGGCTTGACCCCTGTCTCCTGTACAATGTCACCAACCTCCATCCATAGATAGAGTGCCTGACCTACACTTAGGTAGCGACAATGATGCTGAAGGACCCTTGAGGTGCATCTTGGGAAACAGAAGCTCTATTTCTGCTGTGAAGCTAAGGTGGCCATCTTGCCGCCAGGAGACCTTGCTGAGAGGGAGCCACCCGGAGGAAATCAGAGCCTGGGAGACTGAGGGCAAGAGGCGGCATCCTCATGCTGTGGTTTTCTGTTACGTAAGCGGATGCATTTCACTGTTTTGCTGACTCCTGTTAGAGTTGCCTTTTTGATCATTAGCTCAAAGTGGGAGAATGGATGAGCATGTGCTATCAGAGTAGAAATAGGACAGTTACTTTTAAAATAAAATTATTTTTATTGCCCCAGTTCAGTGCTTAGTAGAAAGTTGGGAGAGAGTATTGTTCCCAAAGTGTAAGGTTTCTGCTATTGCCTGAATTCAGGTAAAATTTCAAATTTATTTCCTTTGTGGTCAGTGTACGTACTCTGTAAGATTTCACTTCTATTGAAATTTATTATATGATACGATATGCAGTCTACTTGGTAAGTATCTATCTGTACTTGAAGAGTGTGTATTTTTCAGTTGTTCAGTGAAATGTTCTATAGATGCCAAAGTAATTGATAATGTTCTTCAGATATTTATTTTTATGGATTTCTTGCTTAAATTGGTCTATTAGTTCCAAAGTTGTGGTAGAGTCTCTCACTATGGTTGTGGCCTTATCTGTTTCTGCTTTTAATTCTGTCACATTTTCATGCATATATCTTGAAAATCTGTTTTTAGACACACACACACTTGCGTCACTTCTTTCTGATTGTATTGATCCTTTTAAAATAATGGAAAGTCCCTTTTGCCTTGAGTAATACTTGTTTTGATGTCTGTTTTGACTCATGTTACTAGCAGCACTTCAGGTTTTTCATGCTTACATTTTGCATCTTTTTTCATCTCTTTTGTATTTGAATTGAAAGTGTGTCTATTGTAGGCAGCATGTACTTGGTTCTTGCTTTTAATCCTGCCTTAAGATTTCTGCCTTTTGATTGGAGTACACATTCTTTTTACATTTAATATACTTATTGACATAGTTGTATTGAGATCTGTCATTTTTCTACTTTTTTATATTCACCTCATCTTGCTATTGTTGTTACTCTGTTCTTTCTTTCCTTCTTTTGAATTAGTAAAGTATTTCAGTATTTCATCTAAATTCACGTATTGGTCTTTATCCATGTATCTTTGTTTTTAGGGACCTTAGGGTTACAATATCCACCTTTAACATAATACATTCTTATTGTTTTTATTGAGTTACTTTAGGTTAAATAGAGAAGATTTGAAACAGCAAATTTCATTTTGCTAACCTGTTCTTAATGCTATCTTTGTTGTATATGTTCATTGTATGCTATAAATCCATTTTTGTACTATTAAAACATAAAATATCTTATTTTTAAAATATAATATTTTAATGAAGTCATATAATTTTAAAAGGAGAAAATTTTAAATATAGTGTTTTATATTTATTTAAACACCTGCTATTTTCAGAGGTACCTATTTTTTCAGCTTAAGGATCTTCCTTTAATGTTTTTTGTAGTGCAGGTCTGTGGATGACAAATTATCAGATTTTGTTTTGCAAAAATATTTTTTTTTGCCTTCAGTTTTAAAGAATAGTAATATTCTGGATGCAATATCCTTGGTTGGCAGTTCTTTCCCCCTTTTGATACTTGAGTTATTTTGTTCCTATTTCCTTTGGCTTCCATTGTCTATGATAAGAAATCAGTCATTATGCTTACTGTTTTTCCACAGAATGTTACCTGCCAATTTTGCTGATTGCCTTTAAAATTGTCTTCCTTTGCCTTTCATAACTTTGAATAAGCTTATGTCTAGAAGAGTTTTCTTTAGTTCTATTATATTTGGGGTTTATGAGTTTTTGGATCTGTAAGTTAATATTTTCAACCAAAACTGAGACTTTGGGGAGCCATTGTTATGTTTTAATATTTTCTTTTTTCCTTTATTTTTCTTTCACCATTCTAAGATTCAAATAACATGTATGTTGGACCCCAAACCACTACTGTCTCACAAATCTGTGAAGGTCTTTTCATTTTCTTCAAACTTTTTCCTCTATATACCTCAGATTAATTTATATTGATCCTTTCTCCTGAGAAACCTGTATGCAGGTCAAGAAGCAACAGTCAGACCTGGATGTGGAACAATGGACTGGCTCCAAATTGTGAAAGGAAAACATCAAAGCTGTATTTTGTCATCCTGCTTATTTAACTTCTATGCAGAATACATCATGAGAAATGCCTGGTTGGATGAATTGCAAGCTAGAATCAAGATTGTGGGGAGAAATATCAATAACCTCAGATATGCAGATGATACCACCCTAATGGCAGAAAGTGAAGAGGAACTAAAGAGCCTCTTGATGAAAGTGAAAGAGGAGAGTGAAAAAGCTGGCTTCAAACTCAGCATTCAGAAAGCTAAGATCATAGCATCTTTCATGGCAAACAGATGGGGAAAAAATGGAAACAGTGACAGATTTTATTTTCCTGGGCTCCAAAATCACTGTGGTTTGTGACTACAACCATGAAGTTAAAAGATGCTTGCTCATTGGAAGTAAAGCAATGACAAACCTACACAGTGTATTAAAAATCAGTCATCACTTTGCCATTAAAGGTCCGTCTAGTCAAAGCTATGGTTTTTCTAGTAGTCATGTACGGATGCGAGAGCTGGAAGGCTGTGTGCTGAAAAATTGATGCTTTCAAACTGTGCTACTGGAGAAGACTCTTGAGAGTCCCTTGGACTGCAAGGAGATCATATGAGCCGATCCTAAAGGAAATCAACCCTGAATATTCATTGGAAGGACTGATGCTGAAGCTGAAGCTGAATCTCCAATACTCTGTCCACCTGATACAAAGAGCCGACTCACTGGAAAATACCCTGATGCTGGGAAAGACTGAGGAAAAGAGGAGAAGGGGACGACAGAGGATGAGATGGTTGGATGGCATCATCTACTCAATGGACATGAGTTTGAGCAAACTCCAGGAGATGGTGAAGGACAGGGAAGCCTGGTGTGCTTCAGTTCCTGGGGTCACCAAGAGTCAGACACGACTGAGGAATTCCTTTTCTTGTAGGAATTACCCCTCCCTGCAATTTTCAAAGTTTGCTAGCCTTGGGTTTTGACTTCGATACTTCAAACCCATGAATCTTCATCTTTCTTCTGATTGCCTCCTGAGCTGTGTCTGATTGGGACCTGCACTTGTTTGAAAAAATATAAAGTTCGTAGGTTGTTCCCTGAGTAGCTCTTTCTTTCATGAGCACATTTATTTCTTCTCTCTCCTGTTTCTCTGCCGTGCTGCCTGGGTCTCCCTCATGCTTAGGTAATTTAGTTGTCAGCAATGATTTGCTTCCAAGATTTCTCCTCTACAAACTCTGATCCTGAACTCTGACCTCTAGCACCTCTATTTGGTAAGGTTTCAGTTTCCACTCGCCTTTTCTATGCCATGCCACTGGATTGAAGAACAACCTCAGATCAAAAAGCTACACATTCAAAATTGTGTCTTTCAAGTGCAACTCACTAAAAGCAAATGTCTCTCTAGTTCTGTCTTCTTTTGGATCCTTCCCCGAACCTTTAAATAGTGTTCTGTTTAAATTATTTTGTCAAGTTTTATTATTGTTATCTGTGGGAGGGCTCATGTGACTTGTCATTATTCAAAGTAGTTGATGAATTTTTAAAAAATCTCCTGAGAATATTCTATTGTCCATTCAGGTTTGAAAGCAACAAACCCATGTGCCACTTTGCCTCCATGAAAGACTGGGTTTATTCTTACCTTATTCTTGCTCTACCTGCTGTAGAATTAAGTCAAGTTTGAATAAAAGAATATTGGCAGCATTGGTAAGAGAATTTGTAATGTTTCTTTCATTACAAAAGGCACCTTTAACCCCAGTGTGGAGATCTGGGGCTCAATGTTTGAAAATGTCTCCTAGAACTGGAGACAGTTGGGCCCAGGGATACTGACATCTTCGTTTTCACTCAAATGTGGTAGATCACCCTGGCCTCAGGTAGCGTGTATTGGTGACAGTCTTTGCTGTCCTCAAAATTGGTAAATATAACATCATCTCAGGCCCATTTCTTCTTACAAGACAGCTTCTTGGGTGGGGCTGTGTTCCCAGAGACTCACTTAGATGTATGTGGAGTCAGGTGCTTTCTCTGTCCCAGCTCAGAACAGACACTGCAGCACCACTACAAGAGTCTGGACAGCTGCTCATCCCTTTACTCAGCCAACACTTCCTGAGTTTCTGCTCTGTGACAGAATCTAGCCAAACTTTGGGGATGAGGGGAGGAATGGATCATAGTTACTGACCACTACAGACCACAGAAACACATTATGTTGTGATTGTTGTCATATTTTAATTTGGGAACATGTCTTGTTTGGTTTGAAAGGCAGTAGCGAGATGAAGCAGAGAGGATTCTAGCCCTAGACTGTCTGGGTTTGCCTTCTTAGCCTGGCCATTGACTGTGACCTTGGAAAAGGCATTTAATCTCTCTCTCCTTTTCTTCCTGGGAGTAAAGTAACCACTCAAGGAACTGTTTAACAGGTCAAGTGAGTTAATATATGTGTAGCTCTCAGTTTGGTGTTTGACAAACAGTGAACGCCATACAGTGTCATTTTCTTCTCTTTTCCATGGTGGACTCGGTATTTGCAAAGTAAAATGTTCTCTCACCTCTTGGGAAGGTATAGTAAGTAAGATACTTTTGCTTTACAGGGTACTGCTTTTTCCATGGCTAATAATTCAGGCTGCAGGGGTAACGAAGATTCACTGAGAAAGGAAAGAGAAGAATAGGATTTGAAGCAATGGTGGAAGGAAGGACAAAAGTATCTCTCAGGAAAGCAGAGTGGAAGAAAAGTACTCCCAAGACAAAGGGACGATGAATGATGAGAGAGAAGGGAGATCGCTGGAGGGAGTGGAGTGTACAGGCTTTTGGACAAACCATCTAAGAAGGACAGTTACTGGGAAAAGCCACACTCTCTGATCTGGCAAAGATCTTCAGGAGATCTTGTGTGAGTTCCTGAAAATGGCAAGGCAGCTGATTTCACCACAGACTGCCCAGCTGAGAACTTGTCCTGAGACTACACCAACTTTCCTGTCTATGTTCTCTGGTTTGGAAGTCAGTACAGCATTGAGGTGACCACTTCCTATTGTTAGTATATGCCCTAGGTCACACCCAGCAGAGGTGACACCCAGACATGTCCCAGGACTCATCTGTCCCAGATTATTATCTCATGTGATAGCCCCCTTCACAAAGTTCCAGGACACTGTGAACCCAAGAGAAGGATTCCCCTGCCTGTTCTCAGTGGGATGGTGCTGAGCTTGAATCTGAGGACCTTGCCACTCACTGGACAGTTTTTACTGGCCTCCCCTTAGTGACATGCTGAGTCTTTGCTCCAGGTAGACCACTGTGCCCTGGCTATGACATTCTTTCAGGAGAAACTTCTTGCAGCACCTGGAGGTGGCTGTTGCTCTCATTGTCGCAAGGAGAAGCAGGAGCTCAGGATGTTGAAGGGCTTGTCTTGTGCCAGTAAGGAGGCAAACCCAGCAAGTTTGGCTACTGGGCCTGGATGTTTAACCACTGTGCTTTTCACTTGCCTTGGAAGGACTCAGTGTAGGTTTTCCAAAGTCAACTCAGATGTTGTATTTCGTTTTGTTTTTAAATGTTGATCCAAGCCTGCAGCTTGTACCCAGCATGGGGTCAGACATATTCATAACTTACCTGAATATTATACTTTACCTGAATGCCTAACTGGGCTACATGGGGGCACAACTTGGCAGTCTGGGTGTTTGTGTCTTTCCAGGGCTGGGGATGGGAATGGGGGAAGAAAGGGACTAGTCCAATAGCATTGCCCCGGAGTCCCCAGTGGCACCTAGGGAAGCTGCCCAACTTGCTGGAGGGGAGCTGGCTCCCAGAATACACAGTCTGACTTGGGCCTTCAGGCTGCAGGTGTGAGACTGAGGCCAGTAATGGAATGTGTACTGACGAGCTAGTGGTAGGTCCAGGTCCGCAACGCAGGCCTCTCTCCATCCTTGCATGCAACTGTCCGTTGGATGCTAATTGCCAGGCACTGTCTTAGAAGCTAAGGATTTAGCAGGAGACAAACTAGACATTGTGATTGTCCCTATGAAGTTGATGTTTGGGAGAAAAACCACCCCAGAGCTATGTCCCCAGTATCCTGTTATTCCTTCCATAAATGCTGTTTCCCATAGGCAGGACCAGAGCTTAGGCCTCCCCAGCTTCTGGTGTAGTAAGGGTTGGGTCATGGCAGAGAAAGCCCAGGCTTGACAGCAGACTGGGTTTGAATCCTGGACCTGCCACTGACTAGACATGACCACTGCACTACCATGTGACTTGGATTCTCACCTCTGAAGCAAAGATCATAATATCTGCACTGTAAAGTTGTCAAGAGGACCAGAAACACTCAGTTCAGCTGGCTGGACCAGCGCCCTGAAGCCTCCACAATGAGCAACACAGATCTGTCCATATCTGTGCTGGACCACATACCCCCTCAGAACACAACTTCCCGAGAGGCAGGGATGCACCGTGCCTGGCACCACTGGTGCTCCACACAGGTGGGCTCTTTTTCTATCATGCTGGGAGGATTCTTTTGGCAGTTTCTCCAAGAGACCTCACTGGCTGCCTTTTCTTGAACAAGAATGAGTGACCTTTGCCATTCTGCCATTTGCTACTGACGAGGTTCACATGGGGGCCTCTCCTCTGCTCTGTTTGACATTTAAGCGATCGCATCACATCAATTTCACTTAGTCTTCTTTCTTCAGAAGGGTAGGTGAGGGCCTCAGCAGGACAAAGGAGACTGCAGGCAACACTTGAGCCACTCGGACTGGGTTTTTCAAATGTTATTGACCTCAAACTACTTTTTTACATTGATATCCCAGCGTGTATGTGGGCATGTATACCTAAAACAATAACAAAGTGTTTGTGAAACAATACTTACATTGCTACAAGTGATGCATTCATATTTTATTGACTATTGTCTTCTGTTTTATTTTTTAAAATGGTGGTTGATATCCACAGAATTGATCGTATGACCTAACGATTGGTCATTGCTCACAGTTTGAAAAAAAGCCGGCATGCCTGCTGCCCAACTCTTTTCCCTTTCTCCCACTCTTCCCCCCTTTCTCTTTATCTCTGTTCTCCCAAACTTGACCTCAGCTGCCCACCGAAGCTCCAGAGTGAAGGTGGCCAGTGACACATCTCAATGGAAGGCAGTATCTAGAAGGTTTTGGTGGGTGAGAGGCAGCAGTAACCACATAACAGGAGGGTGCAGAGCTGAAACTCAGAGGTCTTGTCAAAGAGTTGGTCAGAGGGCAAGAAGTCAGGAAGACAGTGGGCCACAGCAGAACACCAGGCCTGGAGAAGTGGCACACAGGGAATTGGCCTCCACCGTGAGACTGAGGCAGGATGCAGGCAGCCCTCTGCAAACAGGTGCATGGCGAATGCACTGGAAATCAGGGGCACTGCAGTCTTTCTTGTTGGACTGGGAGCCTCTCATCTACAGAGGGATCCACTGATGCAGATGATGTCCAGGTGATGACTTGGAACAAACAGGGGCTCAGGGATAGTCATAAAATAATGAATAATTTTTATTAATAATAAATAATACTTTCAGTTCAGTCACTCAGTCATGTTCAACTCTTTGTGACCCCATGGACTGCAGCATGCCAGGCCTCCCCGTCCATCACTAACTCCTGGAGCTTACTCAAGTTCATGTCCATTGAGTCAGTGATGCCATCCAACCATCTCATCCTCTGTTGTCCCCTTCTGCTACCTTCAATCTTTCCCAGCATCAGGGTCTTTTACAAGGAGTCAGTTCTTTGCATCAGGTGGCCAAAGTATTGGAGTTTCAGCTTCAGCATGACTCCATCCAATGAATATTCAGACTGATTTCCTTTAGGACTGACTGACTGGATCTCCTTGCAGTCCAAGGGACTCAACAGTCTTCTCCAGCACCATAGTTCAAAAGCATCAATTATGGTGGCATTCAGCTTTCTTTATAGTCTCACATCCATACATGACTACTGGGAAAACCATACTTTTGACTAGACAGACCTTTGCTGGCAAAGTAATGTCTCTGCCTTTTAATATGCTGTCTAGGCTGGTCATAGCTTTCCTTCCAAGGAGCAAGCCTATTTTAATTTCATGGCTGCAGTCACCGTCTGCAGTGATTTTGGTGCCCAAGAAAATAAAGTCTGTCACTGTTTCCATTGTTTCCCCATTTATTTCCCATGAAGCGATGGGACCAGATGCCATGATCTTAGTTTTCTGAATGTTGAGTTTTAAGCCAACTTTTTCACTCTCCTCTTTCATTTTCAAGAGGCTTTTTAGTTCTTCCTTGCTTTCTGCCATAAGGGTGGTGTCATCTGCATATCTGAGGTTATTGGTATTTCTCCTGGAAATCTTGATTCCAGTGCTTCATCCAGCCTGGAATTTTGCATGATGTACTCTGCATAGAAGTTAAATAAGCAGGGTGACAATATACAGCCTTGACAGACTCCTTTCCTGATTTGGAACCAGTCTGTTGTTACGTGTCCACTTCTAGCTGTTGCTTCTTAACCTGCATACAGATTTCTCAGGCGGCAGGTCAGGTGGTCTGGTATTCCCACCTCTTTAAGAATTTTCCACAGTTTGCTGTGATTCACACAGAAGCAGAAGATATTAAGAAGAGGTGGCAAGAATACATGAAAGAACTGTACAAAAAAGATCTTCATGACCCAGATGCCCACGATGGTGTGATCACTCACCTAGAGCCAGACATCCTGGAATGCAAAGTCAAGTGGGCCTTAAGAAGCATAACTATGAACAAAGCTAGTGGAGGTGATGAAATTCCAGTTGAACTGTTTTAAATCCTAAAAAGATGATGTTGTAAAAGTGCTGCACTTCATATACCAGCAAGTTTGGAAAATTCAGCAGTGGCCATAGGACTGGAAAAGGTCAATTTTCATTCCAATCCCAAAGAAAGGCAATACCAAAAAAACCAAACTACCACACAATTGCACTCATCTCACACGCTAGCAAAGTAATGCTCAAAATTCTCCAAACCAGGCTTCAACAGTATGTGAATGGAGAACTTCCAGATGTTGAAGCTGGATTTAGAAAAGGCAGAGGAACCAGAGATCAAATTGCCAACATCTGTTGGATTATGAAAAAAGCAAGGAGTTCCAGAAAAACATCTACTTCTGCTTTATCGACTACATCAAATCCTTTGACGGCGTGGATCACAACTGCGGAAATGAATAATAGTCAGAATATTTTTCTTTTCATATTATTCGCCCAATTATTATATTACTTAAAATTTTTTTTTAATTGGAGGAAAATGCCTTTGCAATGTTGTTTTGCTTTTTGCCATAATTATACATATATCCCCTCCCTCTTGAGCCTCCCCTCTCTCCAGACATCACACCCTTCTAGGTCATCACGGACCACCAGGCTGGGCTCCCTGTGTTATATAGCAACTTCTTCTTTTTTTAAAAAATTAATTAATTTATTTTAATTGGAGGCTAATTACTTTAGCAACTTCTTACCTGAAGATGCAGATGTAGAGTACATTAGTTTTCTTTTCCAATATAGTTTCTTACAGGATATTGATTATAACTCCTGTGCAGTACTGTAGGACTCATTTGTTTAATCACTGTATGTAAAAGTTTGCATCTATTAATCCCAAGCTCCAAATACAACCTTCCCATGTACCCTCCACCTTGGCAAGCAACCAAAAAACATTCTGAGTCTGTTTCTGTTTTCGTAGATAAGTTCATTCATGTCATACTCTAGATTCCACATGTAAGTGACATCACATGGTATTCATCTTTCTCTTTCTGAGGAGTCAGAATCTTTACTCCTGAAACTTCTACCAGTTGGTCATTCATTCATTCATATTCCAACTCTGGGCCAGGCTCAGCACTGAGATTTAGGAATCAGAGAGGGGTAAGACTGCCCTAGGCCTGAGGGCTTTGCATTTTGAGGATGTGTGGGCAGGGAACTGACGGACACACAGAGCAGAGAGAGCTGCAAACTCCCCAGAGGCGTCCAAGGGAGGCTCTTCCCCAGCTGTTGTTCTTACCTTTACTTGTTCATTGTACAAACACCTGTGTCATACCTGCTAGCTGCCAGGCTGAGAGTATAGTAGAGAACAAGATAAAGTTGACCGAGTTGAGGGCCTTCCTTTAAGGAGCTTATCTTCTGGGCGAGGCACCAAAATCACCGCAGAAGGTGACTGCAGCCATGAAATTAAAATAGGCTTGCCCCTTGGAAGAAAAGCTATGACCAGCCTAGACAACATATTAAAAAGCAGAGACATTACTTTGCCAGCAAAGGTCTGTCTAGTCAAAAGTATGGTTTTCCCAGTAGTCATGTATGGATGTGAGACTTGAACTATAAAGAAAGCTGAATGCCACCATAATTGATGCTTTTGAACTATGGTGTTGGAGAAGACTGTTGAGTCCCTTGGATTGCAAGGAGATCCAACCAGTCAGTCGTAAAGGAAATCAGTCCTGAATATTCGTTGGAAGGACAGATGCTGAAGCTGAAACTCCAATACTTTGGTCACCTCATGCGAAGAACTGATTCCTTGTAAAAGACCCTGATGCTGGGAAAGATTGAAGTCAGGGGAGAAGGGGACAACAGAGGATGAGATGGCTGGCTGGCATCACCAACTCAATGAATGTGAATCTGAGCAAGCTCCAGGAGATGGTGAAGGACAGGGAAGCCTGGTGTGCTGCAGTCCATGGGGTCGCAAAGAATCAAACAAGACTGAGCAACTGAACAACAACAATACTTCTGACCCATGAACACTGGATATCTTTCCATTTATTTGTGTCTTCTTCAATTTCTTTCACCAAAGTCTTGTATTTTTCAGTGTAAAGATCTTTCACTTCCTTGGCTAAATTTATTTCTTAGTATTTTATTGTTTTTAATGTTATGGCAAATGGGAATGTTTTATTTTTGTTTCAGATAACTTATAGTGTATAGAAACACAGCTTTTTTTTTTTACTTCTTTTTTATATTTAACTGGTAGATAATTGGTTTACAATATTACATTGGCTTTTGCCACACAACTATGTGAATCAGCCACAAGTCCACATATGTCTCCTCCCTCATGAACCTCCCTCCCACCCCCACTCCCTATCCCACCCCTCTAGGTTGTCACAGAGCACCAAGTTGAGCTCCCTGTGTCTAAACAGCAGCTTCCCACTGGTTGTTTATTTTACACATGGCAGTGTATATATGTCAGTGATGCTCCCTCAGTGATCCTCTCCTGAAAGGACTGATGCTGAAGCTCCAGTATTTTGGTCATCTGATGCAAATAGACAACTCATTGGAAAAGTCCCTGATGTTGGGAAAGATTGAGGGCAGAAGGAGAAGAGGGTGTCAGAGGATGAGATGGCTTGACAGCATCACCAATGCAATGAACATGAACTTGGGCAAACTCCAGGAGATGATGAAGGACAGGGAGGGCTGGCATGTTGCAGTCCATGGGGTTGTAAAGAGTTAGAATATGACTGGGCAACTGAACAACTCCTTTTTCCCTCTGTGTCTAAAGTCTGTTCTCTATGTCTGCATCTCTATTCTTACCCTGCAAATAGGTTCATCAGTACCATTTTTTCTAGATTCTGTACGTATGTGTTAATATATGAAATTGGTTTTTCTCTTTCTGACTTACTTCATTCTGTATAACACAATTGGTTTTTGTATGTTGGTTTTATATCCTGAAATTTACTGAACTTTTTGATTAGTTCTAACTTTTTTGGTGTGTGTGGAATCATTAGGAGTGTCTATATAAAAGATCATATCATCTGCAGACAGAGACAATTTCACATCTTCTTTTTCAGTTTGGATGCCTTTTCTTTCTTTCTCTTGTTCTAGCTAGAACTTCCAGCACTATGGTGAATAGGAGTGGTGAGAGTGGGTTTCCTTGTCTTATTTCTGATCTTAAAAAAATTTTTTTTTCAATCTTTCACTCTTGAGTAGGACAAAGCCCACCTGATCATAGTGATGATCCTTTCAGTGTGCTGTTTAATTTGGTTTGCTAGTATTTTTAAAAATTAATTCATTTATTTTAATTGGAGGCTAATTACTTCACAATATTGTGGTGGTTTTTGCTAAACACTGACATGTATCCGCCATGGGTGCACACGTGTCCCCCCATTCTGAACCCCCTTCCCATCTCCCTCCCCACCCCATCTCTCTGGGTGGTCCTAAAGCACTAGTTTTGAGTGCCCTGCTTCATGCATCAAACTTGTACTGGTCATCGATTTTATGTGTGGTAATATACATGGCTTGCTAGTATTTTGTTGAGAATTTTTCCATTTATATTCCTCTGTATTATAATCATCTGTATTTTTCTTTTCTGGTAGTGTGCTTATCTGGCCTTATTATTAGGGTAATGTTGGTCTCATGAAATGAGTTTGAGAGTGTTCCTTCCTCTTCAGTTTTTTGGACAAGTTTGAGAAGAATTGGCATTACTTATTCTTTAAATGTTTGGTAGAATTCTCGAGTGAAATCATCTTGTCCTGGGATTTCTGTGTTGAGAGGTTTTAGATTATGGATTCAATCTCTTTACTGATTATTAGTCTGTTTATCTGTTTAGATTTTCTATTTCTTTATGATTTAGACTTGGTAGGTTGTACATTTCTAGGAACTTACCCATTTCTTCTACATTATCCTCAAGGTTTTTTCTTTTAAAAGATGATGTGTTAGGGCATATATATTTGAGGGTAGTATGGCCAGAAGTAGAGGCAGAAACTGATGAGGTAGAAAGAGGAATGGAGGGGAAATGGGACCCTTTGACTGTACATGGATACACTGACTTTATTGCCAGGAGAGAAAGCAGAGTATGAGTACAGAAAAAAGGTTGGTGGATTTGGTGTGGGGAAGATGAAGCGGTTTCATCATGCTGTTACTGTAGTGGGCCTCTTTTGGTACCATTTTACATCCTCTCAGTCTCATTCTTTTTTGTTTTTTAAAGCAGGGTAAATGTAGACCAGAGTTTCATGCTGGATCTGACCAGCATTGCATGGATACAATCTGACAATGCCTCATCCCCCTGTATCTCTTGTTCTTACACTAGGATTTCTTTCAGACCACCTCACCTGCCTCTTGAGAAACCTGTATGCATGTCAAGAAGCAACAGCTAGAACTGGACATGGAACAACAGACTGGTTCCAAACTGGGAAAGGAGTACATCAAGGCTGTATATTGTCACCCTGCTTATTTAACTTATATGCAGAGTACATCATGAGAGATGCTGGACTGGAAGAAGCACACGCTGGAATCATGTGTGCTTCACAGGATTGCCAGGAGAAATATCAATAACCTCAGATACGCAAATGATACCACCATTATGGCAGAAAGCGAGGAAGAACTAAAGAGCCTCTTGATGAAAGCAAAAGAGAGTGAAAAAGTCGGCTTAAAGCTCAACATTCAGAAAACAAAGGATCATGGCATTCGGTCCTATCACTTCATGGCAAATAGATGGGGAAATAGTGGAAATAGTGACAGACTTTATTTTTTTTGGCTCCAAAATCACTGCAGATGGTGATTGCAGCCATGAAATTAGAAGATGTTTGCTCCTTGGAAGAAAAGTTATTACCAACCTATACAGCATATTCAAAAGCAGAGACATTACTTTGCCAACAAAGGTCCATCTAGTCAAAGCTATGATTTTTCCAGTAGTCAAGTATGGATATGAGAGTTGGACTATAAAGAAAGCTGAGAGCAGAGAACTGATGCTTAACTGTGGTATTGGAGAAGACTCTTGAGAGTCCCTTGGACTGCAAGGAGATCCAACCAGTCAATCCTAAATGAAATAAATACTGATAATTCATTGTAAGGACTGATGCTGAAGCTGAAACTCCAATACTTTGGCCACCTGATGTGAAGAACTGACTCACTGGAAAAACCCCTGATGCTGAGAAAGACTGAAGGTGGGAGGAGAAGAGGACAACAGAGGATGTGATTATTGGATGGCATCACTGATGCAATGGATGTGGGTTTGAGTAAACTCCAGGAGCTGGTGATGGACAGGGAGGCCTGGCGTGCTGCAGTCCATAGTGTTGCAAAGAGTCAGACATGAATGAGCTACAGAACTGAACTGAACTGAATCTTGAAATGTAAGATGCCCAGGAATATGCTCTATAGCTGTGCCTATTAAATCTAGACGTTCTGAGAAGATAATTCCTATTGGGCCACACTTGCTC
The DNA here is from genome assembly GCF_001704415.2 of Capra hircus. Lineage (NCBI taxonomy): Eukaryota > Metazoa > Chordata > Mammalia > Artiodactyla > Bovidae > Capra > Capra hircus. The sequence goes on along the minus strand of NC_030825.1, from coordinate 2,289,080 downwards.
TATGGGGAATGGAAGCCAGTAAGTAAATGCTTTCCTCTTTTATCCTCTGTGTTGACAGCTCTGAGGCCCATTTGGTAAGGCTCCTTTTCCCCACAACAGGGATTCACTCAATGAAACATCTTTGTATTGGTTTTTCTTTCTTCCTTGTTTTACTCCGTTCTCTCTCATCCTAAATCTCTGAGATCTTATTCCCAAATCAAGTACTTGCATGCAAATGTCTGTTGAGGCTCTGCTCTCGGGATCAGGCTGATGCCGCCCTGCCTGACCTCTTTTTCTCATTTTGTGCTAGATCACTAGAGCCTCCCACCCTGGCCTTCTCGTGAAGCCTAGAGTATGCCGTTATTCCCACCTCAAGCCCTTTGAACATACCCTGAACCCTTGCCTAGCCCTTCCTGTGCCACCTCCTCTGGTCTCCGCTTACATGCCACCATTACAGAGAAATCACTGCTGATCATCCGAGGTGAGCAGGCCTCACCCTCACCAGCAGGCCTCTCCTTCACAATTGCCTATTTATTTTTCAATAGCACCTGCCATACTCTGAAATGGTCTTTTATGAATTGTCTGTGGCTGATGGAATTACTTGCTGGAGGCCTGCCTCCCTGGACTTTACAATGCTTTTCATAAGATGTCCTTTCCAGCAATAGGAGACAGGCAGGTAACACAAACATTTCAAATTGGCCTAGTATAAAGTGACAAATGACAACCAGCACTCAATCTCTGTATCCAGAGGCCCACAGGAACTGGTGGGGACTGGAGGGAAGCCCTAGAGTCAGGCCTGTCTAAGGAAGGGCCTCCACACAGCTCATTCTGGTTGCAACTTACGAATGTGGCTAATACTGCTCAGCTTTCTGGTTTCTCATGATATACCAATACCCGATTGTGTGTGTGTATGAGAGAGAGAGAGAGAGAAAGAGAGAGAGAGAGAGAGAGAGAGAGAGAGAGAGAGAGAGAGAGAGAGAGAGAGAGAGAGAGAGAGAGAGAGAGAGAGAAAGAGAAAGAGAGAGAGAGAAAGAGAGAGAGAGAGAGAAAGAGAGAGAGAGAAAGAGAGGGAGAAAGAGAGAGGTCTTCAGACTTTTAAATATTGCCAAAAACTTCATTTTTCAATACTTTCTGAGCCAAAGAATCCCAGAACCCGTGCTCTGCCCCAGATACGGCAGGGTTGGAGCTGGCTTTGACCTTTCTGGCTCACTTTGAGCACCCCATGCTCACTCACAGTGAAGGCAATGAGAGCTAGATAACCCAAGCTGTAGATGTTTCTTCACCAGAATCAGAGACAGATCCATCAAGTACTAACAGAAACAAGAGAAGGGCCTGCTAGGGTGTGGAATGAAGGAAAATTGAACTGATTAACTTTCCACCTTTTGCAAATGCATAAATCCAAGATGCCAGCAGAGTAGAAGTATATGGCCTTTAGACAAGGTGCCACAAACCTGTCTTGGATAATTAACCTTATTAAGAAGCAAGCATGTTAAGCACTTAATATTGAAAGAGGTATAATGTAGCAAGAAAAGCTATAAATAAAAGACATAGCACAGTTGTATTTTCCCAAGTCATTATGGTGGGCTGTAGCTAATTAATGTATAATGCCACTGAATTGATACTGTGCTATTTGTGTTCATGCAAATTACCTTTTACCTCACATTAAAAGATGAACACATTGAGCAAGTCGAACTTTCAAAAAAGTAAACATTAATAGAAAGAAAAATAACAATGGTTATGGCTGGTTATTCAGGTTACTATAGGTAAGATTATTATGTCAAGATTTCCAATGTAACTTTTATTTTTAACAATTTATAACTCAGTCGTAAAAATAAATTACATTGTGCTATATGTCAGTGTGATGGTATCATTGGGAAAGGATTACTTTTTCTCTTTCTTGTTTAAAAATAGTTTTACTTCATAGATTGACAAGTTAACATTTCCCCAGGTTTAGAAAATTACTTCCAGTACCCAGGTGGGTCAGGGCACTGCCAGGGGTGATTGCTCTCTGTCCTGGCTGTTCCAGCGGTCGACCTTGGGGTGATTCCCACTCCAGTGGAGGCTGGGGGTTTTGTCTCACTGTCCCAAACCTGTAATTATTTTTACATGCCCAGTGGTCTGGGACCCTTTCTTCTCTCAGATAGCCCTCTTCTGCCTTCCTTTTCCTCTCCAAGGCTCAGGAGACAACATACTCATTTTTATCTGTTCATTCATTCAATGTGTATTCACTGAATATAGTGTGACAAGCCATGTATTTTCGTGGGGTCACCATGGTGAACAGAGAGAAATATGGTAAAACTGAGGAACCACTGGAATTCCTTATATTAAAAATGGCATTGCTTTTGTTTTAGGTCATAAGGGAGGGCTGGGCTTCTGCGTGGCTCAGCAGTAAAGAATCTGCCTGTGAATGTTGGAGATATAAAAGCACTGGTTCCATCCCTCAGGGGGGAAGATCCCCACTCCAGTATTCTTGCCTGGAGAATCCCATGCACAAAGGACCCTGGCGGGCCACAGTCCATGGGGTCGCAGAGAGTAGGACACGGCTGAAACAACTAAGCATGCACGCACGAGGGAGGGCAGCAGAAACCCATGTTCAGCCTCTTTGAAGGTCCTAATCTGGCCATAGCAGACACCATCAGTTGCCCACAGAAGTGAACAGAATAGACTACAGATGAGAAGGCAAAGAATAAACAATGTCATTTCAGATGGTTAGGAGTTCAACCAAGAAGTAAAAAGGACAGAGTGACAGAGAACCCCAAGGGGTGTGGAGGGTGAGAAGACCAGTTTAAACTGGGTGCTAATGGAAGACGTCAAGGGGTGGTGGCGGTTAAGCCGAGACCCATGTGATGAAAAGGGCCCAGCTGCGTAAAGACTTGAGGAGTGAAGCGTATCAGGCAGAGGGACGGCTGGATTGAGTTTGGATGTTAGAGGACAGCGAGGTGCCCAGGAAAGCCAGAACACCAAGGGCAGCGGGGAGGAGCAGGAAGGGGTGGGTCAGAATGGTGGACAGGGCTTAGAAGCTCAGGGGAGGAAGCTGGGCCAGAATTCTCAGCCACTTCCTGCTCGGTCCATGGACATCCTCTCCTGTTGTCCTCAGGTAGCTGAAACAGAAACAGCTGACATTTATTTTTTATCACTTTCCAAATGGTAGTTAATTTATTTATATTTTTTATAAAAATAGTAATATAATATAATAAAAACAAAATAAACAAATCAGATAATATAGAAAAATAAGAGAAAGCTTAAAATGTATAATATACAATTTATCATATATTATAACTATATGATTTTATATGTTATTGAATATAATATAAAAATATGAAAAAATTCCCCCATCCAAAAGGGATAATTAACATTTGATGTGCAGCTTGCTAGATGTTTTTTGTTTGCAAAAATGGACATTTACAGACACACACCCACCCACATGTCTGATGCAATGGACATGAACTTGGACAAGCTCTGGGAGATGGTGAGGGACAGGAAGGCCTGCTATGCTGCAGTCCATGGGGTCACAAAGAGTTGGACATGACTCTTTGTGAACACCAAGACACCCACCCAGACACCCACCCGTACACCTTTAACAAAAACCTGATCTTGTGCATCCCGACCTACATGCTGCTTTTGTCATGTAACACACTGAATATCATTTACCATGTTACTGAACATAGACCAACGATGTAACTTCTAAAGACATTTATAAATGTACCCCAATCTAACCAATTTTGCATCATCTGGGGATAATTTTTCTTTGTTATAAACAGCACTGCCGTGAATACCTTCACACACTGTGTACTTGGCTGGTCACATTCCTGCAAATGGGAGTGACGGGCCAAAGGCTTCAGTCTGTGAGTGCAATTGCAGAGTTCTACCCACGGAGGATCTGAGTGTCCAGGGACAGACCTCACAGTGGGCAAGAGAGCCGCCCTCGCTCCCTAGGTAGGCAGAGCTCCATGGCCAGCTCTGTCTTCTGCTGTCATCAGCAAGTCAGACCAGGTTCTCTTAGGATCTGGGTTTTCTTTGCACAAAAGTGCTGGGAAAAAGTTAGTGTCTGGCAGAGTATTTGGCCTCACCATGTTACAGGGAAAGGAAGTGGAGAGCCCCAGCTGGGTCCTGGGTTGGGGGAACACAAGACCTGACCTTCAGAATCTTCAGGTGTTCACATCCCATCCCAGGAAGAGGTCTGTGAGGGCCCCTGTGTCCTCTAGGGCAAGCCAGGGATGCCTCTTACTTTAGGAGCTGGGAACCAGTGCTCCCTGGACAGAGGCCTGTCTAGTGCTTTGCTTTTACTCCACCCAGATCACTGATTAGAGTCACAGTCCTCAGGGCTCATCGTATCCTCTCATACGAGTGCCCACGTGGTCTCTCTTGCCTTCCTCTTCTTCCCTGTTACCCCCGCCCCATCTCAGGGGTCTCTCTTTCCCCAGGTGTCAGGTTCTGTCTCCAATCAGCATAATCACTGGCTGCGCTCCTCTGTCTCTGGAGCCCAAGAAAATGTGCACTTGTGACTTCCCTTCAACCAGCACAAATTTCCTGGGCTCCATCTGTGTCCATAAAGTGCCATTGTAGACTGAATAGAAGAAATTCGGTCATTCTTCTGCAGCTGTGGATGCAGCAATATTTCTGTGGGGGAACAAAAGAGTGCAAGCTTCTATCTGCACCCTAAGGAGTTTATTTAGTGGAGTTGACACAGTGAAGAATGTAGGCTGCTGTCTGGGAAACTGGTAAGGGTGTCAAACCTCCCCCAGGAGCTCAGGGTGATCAGCACATAGCACTGTCATATCAAAAGACTCTCACCTTCTAACCCCCATCTGCTTAAGAAGCCTGAGGCAAGGGGGCATAGACTCAGAATGAGAGGCAGAGGCTGGACACTTGCCCAGGTCTGCGTGAGTCCGCAGGGCTCCCTGGGCTTGTGGAGCTTCTGCAGGGAGAGGACTAAGTGTGGGGACAAAAGGCCTCCAGATGAGGACCCACAGTGGTCCAACAGGGGGATTAGAGGCGCTTAGGCCTTTGTGTCTGTGGTTCTAGCCTTTCATCCTTTATCATTCCAGTCCCTTCCAGCTCTTCTATTAGTAGGACAGATTATCAGTTATTTGGACTCAAATTTGACAAATCAGATTGCAAAGAATTACAAAAAGTTGTAGATCAATACTATCTGAATGATCAATTAATCATTCCTTACAATTAAAACTACCAGTTCTTACGAACTTTCAGTTATACTTTATTGCACATCTTCTAATTTAGAGCTTTTAGGCAATTGTATTGATGCAAGTACACTTATATGTAATCAAATAATCTATTAATCAGCATACCTTATTATGGGATATCTGATTTAATTATCATCATCTAGAGACAGAAGGTGGTATTGAGCTTTTCTTAGGATGCTGGAGGTTTGCCCTTTTATTCTGGTGTGTGACCCTACCTGCCACAGAAATTTCCTTCCTTTGTGAAAAAGAATTTTAAGAAAAATAGGTGAGTGTATTTGAAAAGCAAGTGAATGGACAAAATCAATTGGAGCTTCAAAATCATGGAGCATGCTTAATTTTTTTCATGGAAGTTTTCTAACTTATTTTTGTTTCTATTATGCTTTTAAGATTCAAGGGTAAAAGGGCCTTTGAAATTACAAATGGGTGCTGCCTTCACAATTACCTTGGAATACAAATTAAATACCAAGCACTTTACAATCATCTTTCCTGTATCCATCAATTTTGAAACAATTACAAATAAAATATTTTATTTAACATATACATTTATTATTCCAATGGCAATGCTGGACAAACTAGTGGTTGGATTTAACTTCCCTCAATGTTTTCTGAGCATAAATTTGAAGGGGAAATAATGACAAACTGTATGTGCAGATCCTGAAGGGATCCTGGGTGGGCCTGAATCTCCCTCCTGCTTTTCTAGTTCATATTCTAGACATCTAGAGATGCCCAGGGATGTCATGGAGACTCAAAGGCCTAGTTCTTCCAGGATGAAGGGGCCTCTGCTGAGTGTCTCTCTGCATATGGGATCTGGCAGCAGCTTCTCCTGAGTGACAGGCAAAGCTTCACAGAGGTTTTGAGTTGAGTCCAAGCTGAGTAGGTTCAGAACTTCATGCTTGGGAGCACGATGACCAGAAGTACAGAGCTATGATACCACTGGGGCAGAGGGAGGAGGAGCTGGGAGGAGGAAGATTCTCAACACGAGCACTCTGTCTTCCACAGTCTGCCCGAGGCTTTCCAGAGGTAACCCCTTCAACTTACCCTACCTCCCCAAAGGCATCCTTCCCTCCAGAAAATGCACAATTCTCCATCAAAACTGTTTATCCTCCGCCTCCCTCTCCCCATGTTCTCTTTAGTCTGCCAGGAATGGAGAGGAAGCCCTGACATGATGCAAAAGTGGTGGTTGTTTGGAAGACAAAGTGGGCCACGTGTTAAGTACGCCCACGTGGGAACACGTTTGCTCACTGTCCTGGAGTCACTGCGGAGCTCACAGCAAGCACATGGACAATGAGACAGCACCATCTCCATGCTGTTTCCAAGCTTACTGGCCCTCATGGTTCCCCTTCCTGGAGAAAGAAAGCCTGAGCTTCTTAATTAAGTGTGCAAGGCTCTTCACAGTGAGGCAGTGGGGTAGGCAGAAGTCTCAGATGGCTCCCAAGATTCCCACCCCTGGTGTGAAGGCCTGACAGAGTCCTTCCCTTGGGTGTGAGAGAGCCTGACCTAATCAGTTGAGCCCACGTCAAAGAGGGCCTAGAAATCAGAGATGGAAGGAGTCAGAGAAATCCAAGGAGAGTGATTCTCCTCTTGAGGCTGATCCCTTTGGTCTTCTGTAGAGAGGGCTGCATGACAGGGAACCGCACTGGCCTCCAGTTGCGATGGCCTCAGTCCTCCAACAACAGGGATCTGGGTTCTGCTGACACTCTGCAAGCCTGGAAGAGGACTCTGGACCTCAAGTGAGATCATAGCCCTGGCTGACACCTTGGTTGCATCTGGTGGAAATCTGAGTAGAGGGCCCAACTAGCTATGCCCAGACTCCTGCCCCATAGAAACTGAGAAGTAATAAATGGGCATTATTTGAGTGGCTTAGTGTGTGGTATTTGTTACACAATAGAAAATAAATAAAGGTCCCAATCTCCAGGTCCCCAAGTCTGTCCTCTCCGACCTAGCTTCTATTCCGTCCACTTGAAACCACGCTCATTCTGGGAATGTGAGGTCCCCTCTACCTTCCCCCTTCCCACAGAACCGAGCCCAAGACAACTGGCAGAAGACAAGTTGTTGGTCTGGGAGGTGGATAGAACACCAGCAAAGCAGGGAGGAAGTGAGATGGGAATGGAAGGCAGCCAGGAAGGAGGGTGTAATCACGCAGTTATCACACCAGGAGAGCTGGGGTGCGGGCATGTGAGTCGGGGCTTAATTCCACTGAGGAACACTGGGGACAATGTAGAACATACTCTCAGAGGCCTCTCTCAAAAGAAGGCAGTGAGGGGCCATCAGTCATTGTTGGAGGGCTAGAGTGGGCCAGACTGGTTATTCCCTTGCACTGCTGGCTTGCAGGATGGGCAATGGGGAGCCTTCAGTTCAAGAAAGTCAGGGACTGGCCTTGGAGCTCTGAGAAGGGCAGACAGGCAGGACCTGGGAAGCACCTGCTCCGCCTGCTCTTCCGCCTGCTGGTGTTCTCTTGCATCTTCGGGGCGAGGCTCACAACCCCTCTCAGGAAGCACTCTCTGAGCCGTCTTGCTTCAGAGCCTCTGCTCCCTTTGGTCTGTGCACCTATTGGCATTTTCTTATTGGTGCTACATGCCTGGGCCCACAGCATGGCTGTCTCCCGCTGCAAGCCACGAGCCCCTCCAGGTCAGGGCCGAGCGCCTAGTGTAAGTGAAAGTCGCTCAGTTGTGTCTGACTCTTTGTGACCCCGTGGACTATACAGTCCGTGGAATTCTCCAGGCCAGAACACGGAGTTGGTAGCCTTTCCCTTCTCCAGGGGACCTTCCCAATCTAGGGATCGAACTCAGGTCTCCTGCATTGCAGGCAGATTCTTTACCAGCGGAGAGACAAGGGAAGCCCAAGAACACTGGAGTGGGTAGCCTATCCCTTCTCCAGGGGATCTTCCTGACCCAGAAATTGAACCAGGGTCTCCTGCATTGCAGCAGATTCTTTACCAACTGAGCTATCAGTGAAGCCCCAGGAGGTTTTCAATATTCATTTGGTGGATACATGAAGCATATTTTTCCCAAGGTATTTTTGTTACTATTCAATTGAAAACTCTTGAAGAGATGGGAATAGCAGGCCATCTTACCTGTGTCCTGAGAAACCTGTATGTCAGTCAAGAAGCAACAGTTAGAACCTTGTATGGAACAACTGACTGGTTCAGGATTGAGAAAGGAGTATGACAAGGCTGTTTATTGTCACCCTGTTTATTTAACTTATGTGCAGAGCACATCATGAGAAAAGACAGGCTGGATGAGTTACAATCTCGAATCAAGATGGCCAGGAGAAAAATCAACAACCTCAGATATGTGGATGATACCACTCTAATGGCAGAAAGCGAAGAGGAACTAAAGAACCTCTTGATGAGAGTGAAGGATCAGAGTGAAAAAGCCAGGTTAAAATGAAATATTAAAAAAAATTATTTTGGAGTTCTTGCAGGAGAAGATGAGTGCCCGTCCTACTACACTATCTTTTTTTTTTTTTTTACACTATCTTTTTATTCATGAACATGCAAGACTGGAAGTTTTTCTGCTCTCTTCAAGTTAGGACTTGGGCTCAGCCTCCATTTTTCTCAGGAGGCAGCAGCAGTGGTTCAAGATGTTTGGCCTCAAGAGAAACACAGTAATCGGACTGAACCTCTACTGTGGGGGAGCTGGGTCAGGACATGGCGGCAGTGCCTCCTCTCCTCGTGGGGGCAGGGGCGGCTTTCGGCTGTGGGGAAGGAGGCCACCTTCATGCAAAGATGGGCACAATAAAGGACAGAAATGGCATGCACCTAACAGAAGCAGAAGATATTAAGAAGAGGTGGCAACAATACACAGAAGAACTATACAAAAAAGATCTTCATGATTCAGGTAACCACAATGGTGTGATCACTCACCTAGAGCCAGATATCCTGAAGTGTGACGTCAAGTGGGTCTTAGGAAGCATCACTACAAACAAAGCTAATGAAGGTGGTGGAATTCCAGCTGAGCTATTTCAAATCCTAAAAGATGATGCTGTGAAAGAGCTGCACTCAATATGCCAGCAAATTTGGAAAATAGCAGTGGCCACAGGACTGGAAATGTCAGTTTTCATGCCAATCCCAAAGAAAAGCAATGCCAAATCATGCTCAAACTATTGCACAATTGCACTCATCTCACTTGCTAGCAAAGTAATGCTAAAAATTCTCCACCAAGGCTCCAATAGTACGTGAATGGTGAGCTTCCAGATATTCAAGCTGGGAGAAAAGGCAGAGGGACCAGAGATCAAATTGCCAACATGTATCGGATCATCAAAAAAGCGGGAGTTCCAGGAAAACATCTTCTTCTGCTTTATTGATTACGCCAAAGCCTTTGATTGTGTGGATCACAACAAATGGTGAAAAATTCTTAAAGAGATGGGAATACCAGAGCACCTGACCTGCCTCCTGAGAAATCTGTATGCAGGTCAAGAAGCAACAGTTAGAACTGGACATGGAAAAACAGACTGGTTCCAACTCAGGAAAGGAGTACTTCAAGGCTGTATATTTAACTTCTATGCAGAGTACATCATGTGAAATGCTGGGCTGGATGAAGTACAAGCTGGAATCAAGGTTTCTAGGAGAAATATCAATAACCTCAGACATGCAAATGACACCACCCTTATGGTAGAAAGTGAAGAAGAACTAAAGAGCCTCTTGATGAAAGTGACAGTGAAAGGGAGAGTGAAAAAGCTGGCTTAAAACTCAACATTCAGAAACCTAAAATCATGGCATCCAGTCCCATCACTTCTTGGCAAATAGATGGGGAAACAAAACAGTGTCAGAGTTTATTTTCTTGGGCTCCAAAATCACTGCAGATAGTGACTGCAGCCTTGAAATTAAAAGACGTTTGCTCCTTGGAAGAAAAACTATGACCAACCTGACAGCATATTAAAAAGCAGAGACATTACTTTGCCAACAAAGGTCCATCTAGTCAAAGCTATGGTTTTTCCAGTAGTCATGTATGGATGTGAGAATTGGACTGTAAAGAAAGCTGAGCACTGAAGACTTGATGCTTTTGAACTGTGGTGTTGGAGAAAACTCTTGAGTGTCCCTTGGGCTGCAAGGAGATCAAACCAGTCACTCCTAAAGGAAATCAGTCCTGAATATTCATTGGAAGGACAGATGCTGAAGCTGAAACTCCACACTTTGGCCACCTGATATGAAGAACTGACTCCTTGGAAAAGACCCTGATGTTGGGAAAGATTGAAGGCAGGAGGAGAAGGGGATGACTGAGGATGAGATGATTGGATGACATCACCAATGCGATGGACATGAGTTTGAGCAAACTCCAGGAGTTGGTGATAGACAGGGAAATCTGGTGTGCTGCAGTCCATGGGGTCACAAAGAGTTGGACAAGACTTGGCAATTGAACAACAACTGTTCAGCTGCTAAGTTATGTCTGACTCTTTGCAACCCCACAGACTGTAGCACATTAGGCTCTCTGTCTACTATCTCCCGGAGTTTGCTCAAATTTATGCCCATCCTGAGATATATCTCTCTCTTTATATGGTTGAACTGAGTCATCTCTGTAAACCCTTTGACCTACTGCTGCCATTTTGGTACTCCCTTCCCCTAGTCCTGTTTTCTTTTCTCCATAGAATACACCGCCATCTGGCATATTGTATATGTTTATTTGTTGTTTATCTTTCTGCACTAACATGTAAGGTCCTAAAAGACACATTTATTTATTTTGTTCACTGCTTTATTGCCTAGAGTTGGCACACAACACTACCTAGCATATAGAACCCACTGGAAAAAATCCTTCAAATGAATGAATGAAACTGTGCAATCAGAGTGTAAAAAGGGGGAGTACTTTGTGCCACTGCAGCAGCTCACCTGGCAAGAGATGTATGTGTGACTGATAGGGAAGCTGATATGGTTTTCAACAAAGCCTGAAAATTAATCATACTTAATGAATGTGACTAATGTGTTAAAGGAATGAGCAATTAAAATATTACCACATCTGAACTTCTCCTCCCTGGCTAATTTCTTCTCCTCCCTAGGGTTACCATCTTTCAAAGAGGTAGGGGCACAGAATTAAAGAAATGGATTTTATGGGACAGAAATGCATCTTAAATGGCTTAAATCGGGGACAGGCTGTGCAATTCACCAGCGGCTGTCAGTCTTCATGTCTCAGTGCTCAAGTGAGAGATGTGGGCTGAGAGGAGAGGCTGAAACTGTCAGAGACTGGAGCCGGAAACGGGGAGCCAGGCATTCCCCAGGGTAATGGTGTGGAAACAGGAGACAGATGGGGAGCCCTGAAGCAGAGAGGCTGATTGCCTTACAATTAAGCACAAGGTGAGATGAAAGTGGCTGAGGAAGAACGTCCCCTGAGGCAGGGCCAAAGGCATCTCAGCAGCTTTGCACCATCCAAGACCATATACAGAGCTACTGTTATGAAAGGCTTGAGGATGATCTGTGGAGGATCCTAGCACAGTCTCCTTAAAACAAACTTCCCTCCCTGGCTCCAAACATACCCACTGCCCAGATGGAAGGGTCAAAACTGTAGAGAATAAGTATCTCAGAAAAAACTCATTGACTTGAGACGGGGAGAGCTAACTGCTTGTTGATAAACTACCGCTACTGGCAATGGATCAGGTTTGTTTATGGGATTGTGCAAACCTGACGCCCCAGACTCAGGGCCTCAGCAGAGACCTGTCAGGCGTAACCGAACCAAGTGGGTAGAATGGGAAAGAACCCAGACCAACAATCGAGGACTTACCCAGACATTTTCTACTTGAGGATCCAGGCCCAGTGCGGTTAGATCTTCCACTTTTTAGAGAAAAGACAAATGTGTGTATTAGTTAGCTATCGTTGCTGTAAGAAATGACCACAAATTTAGTGGCTTAAAACCACCAAATTTATTACTTTATGTTCTGAAGGTCAAAAGTCTAAGTGGGTCTGAAGGCTTGTGTTACTTCTGGAGATTTTAGGAGAGAATCTGTTTCCTGGTCTTCTCCAGCTTCTAGAGGCTGCCCAGATTCCTTGGCTCCAGGCCCCATTCCCACATCTTCAAAGTCAGCATCATGGTATCTTCTGCCCTCACTGATCTCCTGCTTTTGTCTGGTAAGAACCCTGTGACTACACTGCTGTAGATGTTCAGCTGCTTAGTCATGTCCAACTCTTTGAGACCCCATGGACTGCAGCACGCCAGGCCTCCCTGTCTCCTGGTGTTTGCTCAAATTCATGTCCCTTGAGTTGGTGTTGTCATCCAACATCTCATCTTCTGTCGCTGCCTTCTCCTCCTGCCCTCAATCTTTCCCAGCATGAGGGTCTTTTCTAATGAGTCAGCTCTTTGCATCAGGTGGCCAAACATTCATTATGCTCTTGCTGTGCACCAAACACTAAGTACTTCATGTGCTTTTATTTCTTTTAATCTTTATTTGTTCATGTGCAATCTCATTTTTATTCCCCATTTTATAGCTGAGAAATTTGAAGCTCAGTGTTATCCAAAGTCACACAGTGATAGGGGTCAGAGCTAGTATGCAAACTAGGTTGTCTGCCCCCAGAGCCTATCAAGATGCATTGTTCAAGGAAAGAGATGTGAAGCAGGAACGATAGTAGCTTCTTCAGTTAAAAAACAAATAAGCAAATAAACAAAAACAACTCTCAAGTAGAATTCAGATTGGTTTACAGAGAGAGATTCAACTTTCCATATATCTGCTACTCATGAATTCCATCTTCTAGGAGAGGATAGATATTCAACCACAGAGTTACTCTTCTTCCCGCTGCAACACTGGACTAGAGTCCAGAACAAATAAATGGCTTTTATTTATCAATGATGTCTTTGGGCTAGTGATGTCATCAAAACGGCAACAGGGGAGACCCAGTCTCTATCTCCCTCACAAAGACCAGCAATTGCCTATTAATTGCAAAAAAATAAATCTCTGGGAGCTCTATATATGGACTATATAAGAAACTTTAGCAAGACAGTAGAACAAAAACCTGAGAAAAACCTCACAAGAAAAGAGGAAAGAAAGTTCTCTTTAACCTACATCAACCCAGCACTCAAGGCAGTGCCAAGAGGGGATGTCCTAGCCGGACAGAATTTTCCTCGCCATTCCCTGGATGAGCAGGGTGGACCACTGGCTTCGCCGGTTTTAAGAAGACACTGCACAAAGGTCCTGCTTCAGTTTTATCCCACTCAGACTGGCAAAGTAGAAAAATACAGAGATGGCCAAGAACAGAGAAGAAAAATAGGGGTGCCAGTGTCACATGCAGCAGGAGTGATCACGGTTCACAGTGACTTGCTCTTTGGACAAGCACTGCAGATTCCAGCAGCTTTTGCCTCACAGGTGTTCATATTTGATGATGTTAGCTGCCTGAGACCCCTCCCTTACTGGAGCCCAGGAATTGCACTGGCAGCCAGTTAAGGCCTCCAAGGCTGCACAAGTGCAAACGCCAGCACCATGGTTGACCTCTACCACTGGGCATGTGCTTGGGGCTAGCCCCTCCAGCTGTGCATTGCCCATCAGTAGCCTGATGCTCATCACCAGCCTCTCTGTAATCTGCACGCCTAGAGGGAAATGGTGCAGCCGATGAAGACTTCTGACATACAGGGCCCTGGTAGCTGCCAATGAGTCCATACTTGACCCTGACCTTCCTGCCTGCCTTGGGTCCCATCTCTCTGTGTGTGTCTGGAACTGGCTTTTGCCACTATGTAGGAAACTAAAGCTGGTTACTGCACACAAGTGTGTGCATACCACTAGCTATGGGCATCATCGTTGCCTGCCAAGGTAGCTGGCTACTAGACCTGGAGAAGTCACTGAGGCTCAACAGCCTCTGCAGCCACTGTGACCCCTACAGTGTCCACTAAGGACTACGCAGTTGATGCCTTATGACCCCTCAGTCAAAGAGATAACACACACCTCCAGACCCAGTGTTGCCACGTGCCCCACACTTGGAATCCTGTATCACTAGACCCGGATCACAGCATGACCCAGCGTGCCCCACCCACAGATGAAAAAAAGATCCTTCTTTACCGAGGAGCAAGCGTCTTTTAATTTCAAGGCAGCAGTCACCATCTACAGTGATTTTGCAGCCCAAGAAAATAAACTCTGTCACTGTTTCCACTGTTTCCCCGTCTATTTGCCATGAATGATGGGACCAGATGCCATGATCTTCGTTTTCTGAATGTTGAGCTTTAAGCCAACTTTTTCACTCTCCTCTTTCACTTTCATCAAGAGGTTCTTTAATTCTTCTTCACTTTCTGCCATAAGGGTGGTGTCATCTGCATATCTGAGGTTATTGATATTTCTCCCAGCAATCTTGATTCCAGCTTGTGCTTCATCCAGCCTGGCATTTAGCATGATGCACTCTGCAGATAAGTTAAATAAGCAGGATGACAATATAGCCTTGACATATTCCTTTCCTGATTTGGAACTGGTCTGTTGTTCCCTGTCCAGTTCTAACTGTTGCTTCTTGATCTGCATACAGATTTCTCAGGAGGCAGGTCAGGTGGTCTGGTATTCCCATCTCTTTGAGAATTTCCCACAGTTTGTGATCCACACAGTCAAAGGCTTTGGCGAAGTCAGTAAAGCAGAAGTAGATGTATTTCTGGAACTCTCTTGCTTTTTTAATGACCCAACAGATGCTGGCAATTTGATCTCTGGTCCCTCTGCCTTTTCTAAATCCAGCTTGAACATTGGGAAGTTCACCATTTATGTACTGTTGGAGCCTGGCTTGAAGAATTTTGAGCATTATTTTGCTAGTGTGTGAGATGAGTGCAGTTGCGTGGTAGATTGAACATTCTTTGGCATTGCCTTTCTTTGGAATTGGAACGAAAACTGACCTTTTCCAGTCCTGTGGCCACTGCTGAGTTTTCCAAATTTGCTGGCATATTGAGTGCAGCACTTTCACAGGATTTGAACTAGCTCCACTGGAATTCCATCACCTCCAGTAGGTTTGTTTGTAGTGATGCTTCCTAATGCCCACTTTACTTTGCCTTCCAGGATATCTGGCTCTAGGCGAGTGATCACACCATCACGGTTATCTGGGTCATGAAGATCTTTTTTTGTATAGTTGTTCTGTGTATTCTTGCTACCTCTTCTTAATATCTTCTGCTTCTGTTAGGTCCATACCATTTCTGTCCTTTATTGTGCCCACTTTTGCATGCAATGTTCCTTCGGTATCTCTAATTTTCTTGAAGAGATCTCTAGTCTTTCCCATTCTATTGTTTTCCTCTATTTCTGTGCATTGATCTCTGAGGAAGGCTTTCTTATCTCTCCTTGATATTCTTTGGAACTCTGCATTCAAATGGGTATATCTTTCCCTTTCTCCTTTCTGTCTTTAGCTTCTCTTCCTTTCTTAGCTATTCGTAAGGCCTTCTCAGTCAACCATTTTGCTTTTTTGCATTTCTTGAGTGGTCTTGATCACTGCTTCCTGTACAATGTCACAAACCTCTGTCCATAGTTCTTCAGGCACTGTCTATCAGGTCTAGTTCCTTGAATCTATTTGTTACTTCCACTGTATAATTGGAAGGGATTTGATTTAGGCCATACCTGAATGGTCTAGTGGTTTTCCCTACTTTCTTCAATTTAAGTCTGAATTTGGTAATAAGGAGTTCATGGTCTGAGCCACAGCCAGCTCCCGGTCTTATTTTTGCTGACTGTATAGAGCTTCTTCATCTTTGGCTGCAAAGAATATAATCAATCTGATTTTAGTATTGACCATCTGGTGATGTCCATGTGTAGAGTCATCTCTTGTATTGTTAAAAGAGGGTATTTGCTATGACCAGTGCATTCTCTTGGAAAAACTCTGTTAGCCTTTGCCCTGCTTCATTTTGTAACCCCGAGGCCAAATTGGCCTTTTACTCCAGGTATCTCTTGACTTCCTACTTCTTTTACTCTAAGGGATTCTTAGAAATCCCACAGTAGTACATATAATGGTCATCTGCTTTAAATCCACCCATTCCAGTCCATTTTAGTTCACTGATTCCTAAAATGTCGATGTTCACTCTTGCCATCTCTTGTTTGGCCACTTCCAATTTACCCTGATTCATGAACCTAACATTCCAAGTTCCTACGCAATATTTCATCAGACTTTACTTCCAGCACCAGTCACATCCACAACTTTGATTCCGTCTTTTCATTTTTTCTGGAGTTATTTCTCCACTGTTCTCCAGTAACATATTGGGCACCTTATGGCCGAAAGAGAAGAAGAACAAAAGAGCTTCTTGATGAAAGTGAGAGAAGAGAGTGAAAAAGTTGGCTTAAAGCTCAACATTCAGAAGACTAAGATCATGGCATCCAGTCCCATCACTTCATGGCAAATAGATGGGGAAACAGTAGAAACAGTGGCTGACTTTATTTTTCTGTGCTTTAAAACCACTGGAGATGGTGACTGCAGCCTTGAAATTAAAACATGCTTACTCCTTGGAAAGAAAGTTATGACCATCCTAGACAGCATATTAAAAAGCAGAGACATTACTTTGTCAACAAAGGTCCGTCTAGTCAAGGCTATGGTTTTTCCAGTAGTCATGTGTGGATGTGAGAGTTGGACTATAAAGAAAGCTGAGCGCAGGAGAATTGATGCTTTTGAACTGTGGTGTTGGAGAAGACTCTTGAGAGTCCCTTGGACTGCAAGGAGATCCAACCAGTCCATCCTAAAGGAAATCAGTCCTGAGTGTTCATTGGAAGGGCTGCTGTTGAAGCTGAAACTCCAATATATTGTGAAGAGCTGGCTCATTTGAAAAGACCCTGATGTTGGGAAAGATCGAAGGCAGGAGGGGAAGGGGATGACAGAGGATGAGATCGTTGGATGGCATCACCGAGTCAATGGACATGAGTTTGGATAAGCTCCGGGATTTGGTGATGGACAGGGAGGCCTGGCGTGCTGGGTTCATGGAGTCACAAAGAATTGGACATGACTGAGCGACTGAACTGAACTGAACCAACATGGGGAGTTCATCTTTCAGTGTCCTATCTTTTTGCCTTTTCATAGTGTTCATGGGGTTCTCATGGCAGGAATACTGATGTGGCTTGCCATTCCCTTCTCCAGTGGACCACATTTTGTCAGAAGTCTCCACCATGACCTGTCCATCTTGGGTGGCCCTATACAGCATGGCTTATAGTTTCATTGAGTTAGACAAGGCTGTGATCCAAGTGATTAGACTAGTTTTCTGTGATTGTGGTTTTCATTATGTCTTCTCTCTGATGGGTAAGGATAAGAGGCTTATGGATGCTTCCTGATGGGTGAGACTGATTGTGGGGGAAACTGGGTCTTGTTCTGATGGGCAGGGCCATGCTCAGTAAATCTTTAATCCAATTTCCCATGGTGGGCAGGGCTGTGTTCCCTCCCTG
The DNA here is from genome assembly GCF_001704415.2 of Capra hircus. Taxonomy (NCBI): domain Eukaryota; kingdom Metazoa; phylum Chordata; class Mammalia; order Artiodactyla; family Bovidae; genus Capra; species Capra hircus. The sequence continues at coordinate 2,271,609 of NC_030825.1, read as the reverse complement.
TTGTTTGACCTGAGACCAAACTGTGGTGGAGGTGATGAAGATAGTGGTGACCTTCTTCAATAGGTCCTGTACGCTGCCACACACAGTGTCCCCGACCCTGCAGCAGGCCACCGCTGACCCATGCCTCCACTGGAGACTCCTGGACACTCACAGGCAAGTCTGGGTCCGTCTCTTGTGGCGTCACTGCCCCTTTTTCCTGGGTCCTGGTGCACACAAGGTTTTGTTTGTGCCCCCCAAGAGTCTGTTTCCCAGTCCTGTGTAAGTTTTGTAATCAAAACCCACTGTCTTCCAAAGTCAAACTCCCTGGTGGTTCTCAGTCCCCTTTGCCAGATTCCCAGGTTGGGAAATCTGTTGCGGGTCCTAGAACTTTGTTAACAGTGCAAGAATTTGTTTGGTATAATAGTTATGTAGTTTGTGGGTCATCTGTTCAGCAGCTCTGTGGTGGGGTTAATGGTGAACTCCTCCAAGAGGGCTTATGATGCACTCTGGGGGACCCAGTCTGCTGTACCCAGAGCCCCTGCCCCTGTGGCAGGCCACTGCTAACCCGTACCTCTGCAGGAGACACTCAAACATTCAAAGGCAGCTCTGGCTCAGTTTCTGGGTCCTGGTGTGCACAAGGTTTTGTTTGAGCCCTCTGAGCATTTCGGGCAGGTGTGAGGTTTGATTCTAAACATGACTTTACCCCTCCTACCATCTTGCTGGGGCTTCTCCTTTGTCCTTGGATGTGGGGTGTCTCTTTTTGGTGGGATCCAACATTCTCCTGACCATGGTTGTTCAGCAGTGAGTTGTAATTTTGGGCTTCTCACAGGAGAAGATGAGCACACATGCTTCTACTCCACCATCTTGTTTCTCCCTGGCTTAAAACTCCCTGGCATTCAAAAAACTAAGATCATGGTATCCAGTTCCATCAGTTCATGACAAATAGATGGGAAAACAATAGAAAGAGTGAAGAGACTTTATTTTTTTGCGGCTCCAAAATCACTGCAGATGGTGACTGCAGCCTTGAAATTAAAAGACGCTTGCTCCTTGGAAGAAAAGCTATGACCAACCAGACAGCATGTTATAAAGCAGAGACATTACTTTGCCAACAAAGGTCCATCTAGTCAAAGCTATGGTTTTTCCAGTAGTCATGTATGGTGAGAATTGGATTTTAAAGAAAGCTGAGGACTGAAGACTTGATGCTTTTGAACTGTGGTGTTGGAGAAAACTCTTGAGAGTCCCTTGGGCTGCAAGGAGATCAAATCAGTCACTCCTAAAGGAAACTGGTCCTGAATATTCATTGGAATGACTGATGCTGAAGTTGAAGCTCCAATACTTTGGCCACCTGTTGTGAATAACTGACTCCTTGGAAAAGACCCTGATGCTGGGAAAAACTGAAGGCATGAGGAGAAGGGGATGACAGAGGGTGAGATGGTTGGATGGCATCACCGACTTGATGGATATGAGTTTGAGTAAGCTCCAGGAGTTGGTAATGGACAGGAAAGCCTGGTGTCCACGGGTTTGCAAAGAGTCAGACATGACTGAGTGACTGAACTGATACTTATACCACAAAATAGACTTTAAACCAAAAATGGTAACAAGAGCTAAGAAGGTCAAGAAGATATGATAATCATACATATATATGTATGCCACATCAGAATAGTGAAATGTATTAAGAACAACTAATAGCTCTAAAGGGAGAGATAGACAATAATACAACAATAGTAGAGAAATTCAATACCTCACTGTCAACAATGGATACATTGAACAACAGTATAACAACAAGGAGATGTTGGACTTGAGCCAAAGTTAGAACAAATGAACCTAACAGACATATACAGAATGTTCTATCCAGCAACAGAAGAATATACATTCTTCTCAAGGGCACATGGAACATTCTTCAGCTTAGGTCATAGAAAGGTCACTAACAAGCCTTGGAAAATTTAAGAAGACTGAGACTGAATTGAGAGCTTAGAAATAAACCCTTGCATATGCAATCAACTAGTATTTGACAAGGTGATTGCTGCTGCTGCTGCTGCTGCTGCTGCTAAGTCGCTTCAGTTGTGTCCGCCTCTGTGCGACCCCATAGATAGCAGCCCACGAGGCTCCCCTGTCCCTGGGATTCTCCAGGCCAGAACATTGGAGTGGGTTGCCATTGCCTTCTCTGGACAAGGTGATTGAGAATACTAAATAAGAGAAAGGATCATGTCTTCAAAATATGGTGTTGGGAAAACTGGAAAACCATGTGGGGTAAAATGAAATTGGATTCTCACCTTAGTTCAGTTCAGTTCAGTCGCTCAGTCGTGTCCGATTCTTTGTGACCCCATGAATCGCAGCACGCCAGGCCTCCCTGTCCATCATCATCTCTCGGAGTTCACCCAGACTCACAGTCCATTGAGTAAGTGATGCCATCCAGCCATCTCATCCTCTGTCGTCCCCTTCTCCTCCTGCCCCCAATCCCTCCCAGCATCAGAGTCTTTTCCAATGAGTCAACTCTTCGCATGAGGTGGCCAAAGTACTGGAGTTTCAGCTTTAGCATCATTCCTTCCAAAGAAATCCCAGGGCTGATCTCCTTCAGAATGGACTGGTTGGATCTCCTTGCAGTCCAAGGGACTCTCAAGAGTCTTCTCCAATGCCACAGTTCAAAAGCATCAATTCTTCAGCGCTCAGCCTTCTTCACAGTCCAGCTCTCACATCTCATCTTAGGTCCCCCACAAAAATGAACTCAAATTGGGTTAAAGCTTAAATGTAGAAACAAAGCCTATAAAAGTCCTAGGAGAAAACATAGGGGAAAAGCTCCTTGATGTTGGCCTTGGGAATAACTTTTTTGGCTATGACACTGAAAGCACAAGCAACAAGAGCTAAATTAATGAGTCTATGTGAAACTGGGCTTCCCAGGTGGTTCAGTTGGTAAAAAATACACCCGCAATGCAGGAGACACAGGAGACACAAATTCAATCCCTGGGTCATGAAGATCCTCTGGAGGACGGCAACCCACTCCAGTATTCTTGCTTGGTGAATCTCATGAACAGAAGAACCTGGCAGTCTGTAGTCCATATTGTCACAAAGAGTCAGACATGACTGAAGCGACTGAGCACGTGTGCATACACTATCTGAAACTAAAAAGTTTTTGCATAGGTGAAATACTATCAACAAAAATGAAAAAGCAACCATCAAAACAGGAGAAAACATTTGCAAATCGTATATCTGATAGGGGATTAATAGTCTAAATATATAAAGAACTCATGCAACTCAATATAATCAAATAAACAATCCAAGTAAAAATGGGCAGAGATTCTCAATAGACATTTTCTCAGAGAAGACACACAAATGGTCAATAGGTCCATGAAAATATATTCGACATCACTAATAAGCAGTAAACTGCAGGTTAAAACTACAGTGAGATGCCACCTCACAGAATGGCACCCACAGAGGATGTGCAGAAAAGGGGAAACCTGTGCACTATTAATGGGGAACTATGGAAAACTTGTATGGAGATTTCACAATAAATAAAAAAATAGAACTACCATATGACCCAGTGATCCTACTTCTGGGTACATATCAAAAAGAAATGAAAACAGTATCATGAAGAGATATGGGCATCCCCATGTTTATTGCAGTATTATTCACAGTAGCTAAAATATGGAAACAATCTAAGTGTCTGTCAATGGATAAATGGATAAAGATGTGGTACATATACACAGTGGAACATTGTTCAGCCATGAGAAAAAAGGAACTCCTTCCATTTGGGACAATATGGACGAAACATGGCACCCCACTCCGGTACTCTTGCCTGGAAAATCCCATGGATGGAGGAGCCTGGTGGGCTGCAGTCCATGGGGTCGCTAAGAGTCAGATACGACTGAGCGACTTCACTTTCATTTTTCACTTTCATGCATTGGAGGAGGAAATGGCAACCCACTCCAGTGTTCTTGCCTGGAGAATCCCAGGGACGGGGGAGCCTGGTGGGCTGCCGTCTCTGGGGTCACACAGAGTCGGACACGACTGAAGTGACCTAGGAGGATGAAACTTGAGGGTGTGATGTTCAGTGAAATAATTCAGATAGAGAAAGACAAGCACTGTATGATCTCACTTTGTGTGGAATCTAAAAATGCCGAACTCATATAAATAGAGTGGGGTTCATGGGGTTCAGCGGCTGATCATGGGGTTCTTAAGGCACAGTTACTGAAATGGTTTGCCATTCCCTTCTCTAGTGGACCACATTTTGTCAGAACTCTCCACCATGATCCATCCATCTTGGGTGACCCTACACGGCATGGCTCACAGTTTCATTGAGTTAGACCAGGGGCTGGGAATTGATGGAAATGGAGAGATGCTGGTCAAGGGTAGAGACTTCTAGTTATAAGATGAGCCATTCTTGGGGAAATAATGTACAACATGATGATTATAGAATAATAGTGTGTTATATAACTAAGGTGCTAAGAGAGTAGATCTTAAATGTTCTTACCACAAAAAAGATATAGTAATAATTATGTGAGGTGACTTAGATATTAGCAGGCTATAGCGATAATCATGCTGAATTCTATATGTATCAAATCAACAAGTTGTACTCCTTAAGCTTACACATGTTATGTGTCAGTTATATCTCAATAAAACTGAAAAAAAATGACGTCTTTGGGCAAGCCATTTGTCTTCTCTGAATCTCAGTTTCTTCAACTAGAAAATTTAAAAAGTCATTTTTATTATTATTGCGGACATTTTCATAGCACTTGTCAGGGCCCGTGCTATTCATTTTATATATATGAAAGTGAAAATGAAGTCGCTCAGTCATATCTGACTCTGCTACCTCATGGACTATAGCCTACCAGGCTCCTCCATCCATAGGATTTTCCAGGCAAGAGTATTGAACTGGGTTGCCATTTCCTTCTCCAGAGGATCTTCCCAACCCAGGGATTGAACCTGGGTCTCTTGCATTGTAGGCAGACGCTTTACTTTCTGAGCCACCAGGATATATATAAATCCCTTTAATCCTCAAAGTAACACTTTGGAGGTAGATATGATTAATATCTGATTCCCAAGTGGCTCAGTGGTAAAGAATTTGCCTGCTAAACAGGGGACACGGATTTCAATCCCTGGGTCAGGAAGATCTCCTGGAGAAGGAAATGGCAATGCACTCCAGTATTCTTGCCTGGGAAATCCCAGGGACAGAGGAGCCTGGTGCGCATGGGGTTGCAAAACAATGGAACATGATGTGTGGCTAAACAACAACTCTCGTTATTCTCTTTTTACAGAAGAAGAACTGAGGCATACACAAAGGTTATACATAAATCATCTTAGGACAGAGCTTGTGAACAGCAGAACTAGGATTGAACCCTGAGAGTCTAGAAATCTCTAGAATCTAGAGAGTCTTCCTACTCTGCTCAAATTGTGACGCTCTTTCCTTCCTTCACCATTCATCCTTCACTTACTCTTACCCACCTCAGAGGGTTGTTGTGATATTTTATGTAAAGTACTCCAACTGTACTAGCTGCTCTGGAAGGGTCTGCTTTGATCATTTGGGTTGTTGCTCATCTCAAAGAGTCAGACAGGACTGAGTGACTGAACTAAACTGAACTGTAGAGAAACCTCATTGGTTCACACATGCATCACCACCACACTTCTTGCCAAGCCTGTGTACTGCCTGTATTAATAATTACTTGATATTTAAATTGGGCTTCACAGCTGGCGCAGCGGTAAAGAACCTGCCTGCCAGTGCGGATCTGCAAGACATGCAGGTTAGGTCCTTGGGTCAAGAAGATCCCCCGAAGTAGGAAATGGCAACGCACACCAGTATTCTTGTCTGGAAAATTCCATGGATGGAGGAGCCTAGCAGGCTATAGTCCATTGAGTCGCAAAGAACTGGACACAGTTAAGCATGCACAAAGGCAATTATTTAAATTAACTAACTTTTCACTGAATAAATGTAATCTCATTACAGTCATTGGAAAATCAGTATTGTTACAAAATATGTACCGTGAAAATAAACTATTATTAAGTCCTCTCTAGATTCAACTACCTAAAGGCTTTGAATTTAAGGCCTATTTTGTTAAAGGGAGATTAGTAAATCTTGAGAAAATAATGAAGGATGAACACCAAACTGGGACTTTCTCATTGGTATAATCAGAAGAATTTAAAGAGGAGTAAAAAAGAAGTAACATTTTCACCATATGATAGAAAGTGATTTAGGGATTTATCTCTGTATCCCCTGAAATCAACCTTAGGGAAACTGACAATAGCTAAGAGCATAGACTCAGAAGACAGATTCCCCCCACCTCACAATTTGCTGGTTATCTTGTCTTGTGAACATAATTCCTCTAACCCTCACTTTCTTCACTGGTAAAACAGTACTTATAAAGATGTTGATTATAAATGAGAGAATGAAGGTAAAGCACAAAATCTAACACATAGTAAATGCTTAATAAACATAAGCCACCATCATCACCATTATTAAACTTTGCACACAAGTCTCTGGACTTTTAAAAATGTTTTAAAGTTTTCAGTTGCATAACAATAATATTCATTATAGTAAACACATAGTGATTACTACATTAGGTTCTTCTCTGGGTTTTATATGCATGTGTTAGCTGCTCATTCATGACCCATCCTTTGTGACCCTGTGCACAGTAGCCCACCGGGCTCCTCCGTCCACGGAATTCCAGGCAAGAATACTGGAGTGGGTATTCCCTCCTCCAGGGGATATTTCTGATGCAGGGATCGGACCCAGGTTTCCTGCATTACAGGTAGATTCTTTACTGTCTGAGCCACCAGGGAAGCTCTTTATATATATATATATATATATAAAAATGTGCAAAACCATATTTTACATATATAAACATTTTACCTACGTTAAGAATTATTATTATCCCAATTTAAACTATTATGATAATTTATTCTTATCCCTCGTTCCCCACAGATGAGGTTTTTGCCCGAATGGGGGCAAAATCGCCCCCCGTGACATTTCTGGTGGCCTCCTTTGCCGCCTTTCTTGGGACAGATACCAGAGGCAGACACTCAAGCCACTAGACATCAGTTCAGTTCAGTTCAGTCGCTCAGTCGTGTCCGATTCTTTGCGACTCCATGAATCGCAGCACGCCAGGCCTCCCTGCCCATCACCAACTCCCGGAGTTCACTCAGACTCATGTCCATCGAGTCAGTGATGTCATCCAGCCATCTGATCCTCTGTCGCCCCCTCCTCCTCCTGCCCCCAATCCCTCCCAGCATCAGAGTCTTTTCCAATGAGTCAACTCTTCGCATGAGGTGGCCAAAGTACTGGAGTTTCAGGTTTAGCGTCATTCCTTCCAAAGAAATCCCAGGGCTGATCTCCTTCAGAATGGACTGGTTGGATCTCCCTGCAGCCCAAGGGACTCTCAAGAGTCTTCTCCAACACCACAGTTCAAAAGCATCAATTCTTCCGCGCTCAGCTTTCTTCACAGTCCAACTCTCACATCCATACATGACCACTGGAAAAACCATAGCCTTGACCAGATGGACCTTTGTTGGCCAAGTAATGTCTCTGCTTTTGAATATGCTATCTAGGTTGGTCATAACTTTTCTTCCAAGGCGAAAGCGTCTTTTAATTTCATGGCTGCAGTCACCACCTGCAGTGATTCTGGAGCCCGCCCCCAAAATAAAGTCTGACAGTGTTTCTACTGTTTCCCCAAAACAAACGAGATCACCCCACCTCCTGCGCGCGGGCCCTCGCCCCGCCCTCGACGGCGAGGCGCTCCAGGATGGCCCCGCCCCGTTTGGAGGCGGGGCTTCCCCTCTGCTGGCGCGCTGACGTCACGGTTCCGCGCCCTTGTTGCCCGTTCGCGCCTGCGCTGCGGCCGGAAGGTCGTCCCTGTGACCGGGCTGGCTTTTGGAGCTCCTGTCGCCATGTTGTCGGTCGCCGCTCGCTCGGGCCCATTCGCGCCCGTCCTATCGGCCACGTCCCGCGGGGTGGCGGGCGCGCTGCGGCCCCTGGTACAGGCCGCGGTGCCCGCCACCTCGGAGTCGCCTGTGCTGGACTTGAAGCGCTCCGTCCTGTGCCGGGAGTCTCTCAGAGGCCAGGCCGCGGGCCGGCCTTTGGTCGCTTCCGTGGGCCTCAATGGTGAGCTGGGCTGAGGGGTGCCTCTTGTCTTCCTCCTTCCGGCCCTGGACGCAGGGAGCAGTCGAGAAGGGCAGGGGGCTGCAGGAAAATGGAACAGAGCCCTGGTTGTTATGGCATGGCCTGCGGGCTGGGTCGACCTTGGTTAGGCCTCTGTGCCTCCCCAGGCTTCTGTGATAGTGATAGATTTGAAAGACTGATTTAGCCATAAGCTCTCACCAAGAGTATATTTTACGCCTCTTGTCAGCAGATCCTAGTTTATCTTTGGTGCCTTGTTCTGTTTTTATGCACTGTTTGGAGATTCTTAATTGGCGGCTTGTGAGCCAGGTACCTGTAGTCAACCTTTACCTGCATAGTTGTTAAAAACGGACTATCTTTGGCGCCTCTTGAAATGTTGAATGTTGGCAGTGCTGGTCTGTGGTTTCCATTATCCTGTGTACTGTGCATTGGTCGCACCCTTCACTCCTCATCAGGCCTGCTTGATTCTTTGTTACTTGCCTGGCCCCACTGACCTTTGCGCTACACCAGGTTGTCCCCCATCCTCTTAAGTCGGCCTGTATTCACCCTTTTATCTTTGTTTTAAACGCCCCTCCCAGTTTTCCACATTTCCAAGTTTTACCCATCCTCTCAGTTCAGGATCAGGTTAGTAAAGTCTTATGTTGCTGGTTCTTTTATGTTTTATAGCACATAACACTTTCTGTTCTGTATTGGATTTGTTGAGGATTCTCTCTGACCTTGAGCTTGAAGGTATAGAGAATATCCTTTATTTTTCTATCTTCCACAACCTCAGATTTTGCATGTAGTTGGTGCAGAGTATTTGTGAATGAATAAAGTGGCAACTTTTCTTAGTGGGCCCCCCGGTTTTAGAGAAATTGCCCAAGCCAGTTATTTGGACCCAAATGAGAAACAGGGAGGAGAAAATTTCAATAACAAAGATGAAAAATATCTTGGAATTTGTCAAATGGCTAAAGAGTTTCTTCAAAAAATCACAGGCTTTCCTGACTTTTCCAAGAAGTGGTAGAGGTATAAGGCAAACGTATTTTCTGTAATCATGCCTTCAGCTTGAAGCTTAAGTTGATGTTAAAATTTTCTGTATAGATGGTTTGTGGAAAGATGGTTAATAGAGGGTATGGTAAGGGGCAGTTGAGTCAGAAGAAGATCCCTGAATTGGGATACATTAGAGCTCACTTTAAAACAAAACTCTTTTGTTATAATGCCTTAATACTCCATTTCTAGATGATGTTTCTATAAGTATTGGATTTTGTTTTCATTTAGAGCTAAATATAGTTCACATCTTTGCTACTGAAAGTCATACCTAATAGAATTCATGTGAATTATTTAGAGAATGATTTTTACAATATATAGGAGTGTAATTTCCCAAAGTGTTCCTAATGATGGAGTTCGATATGAAGTGTAACCTACTAGATAAAATGTGAGTAGACAACTGGATTTCTTTTGCTACCAGATCTCTGGATGATAATGTCAAAGTCATTCTCTTTAGTATTCTGTGTTTCCTTCTGTGGAAGGATTGTAGACAGGGCTTCTAAGTATGAACTTGGGTTTCTTCATCTTTTAGGTATGCTATACATCTCTTTCCTGTGTAATCCCAGACAGCCCTAGGGGAAAGTAAGTCACACTTAAGTAGGGTAGTATGTGATACAATGTCACTTTGCTATAGTTGCAAGTATCCAGTAGTCAACTACCTGTGTCCTTGTCCCCTCCAAAAAACGTTGAGTGAGTTAGAAAAGTACATAGAGTGATTTTGATAGGTTTCTCCATTGTTTTTGACTACTTATGGCTTCCATAAAATTACTGACCATGTGAAACATATTCCTTATTATAATGTTTGACTGCTCAAGGAAGTATGTTAGGGTGAGACAGCCTAGTAGGTCAAGTAGAGTTGCAGTTTATATGACAATGCTTTTTATAAGTTCAAGTTTCTTTTGGAAACATTTTCTAAAACTGAGGAGTTTTTAGTGTCTCCTTTTCTGAAAAAGCAGATCCGTGTTGTAGATTTTTTTAAACGAATATGCAGTTTGCAAGGAGATTTACTTTCTGAAACATACTTAAAGGTGATATCGTAAGTTAATTTTTTGTCAGCCATTAAAAAATGGTATGGGACAGGACATACCTGTTGTTTGAAAAAGTAAACTGTTGCGTCCATAATACAGTAAGAACCTCCAAGTTTTGAACTTGCAAAGATTCGAACATGTGTTCCATCAGCGTCAGGTGTGAGTGAAATTGCAGCTTGCCCTTTGTCTCTGTTTCTGACTGTTCTTCAGCTCTACCATCTCCCACCTCCTCTCCCTCCTCCAGTGGGCACCTCTTGCCTATTCATTTGATGCCAGCCCCTGTTTGCCAACTGTTGTACTTCTGTATTTTTCAAGATTAAAAATATCTTTTATTTTTTGTGTTTTTTTTTAATGTATTATTTGTGTAAAAAGTATTATAAACCTGTTAGAGTACAGTACTGTGTAGTTGATTGTGTTAGTTGGGTACCTAGGCTAACTCTGTTGGACTTAGGAACAAATTGAACTCACAAATGCACTCTCAGAACAGAATTCATTTTTATTTGGGGGACTTATTTTACTGCATAAACAGTAATTATTTGGTTATTTAATGTTCATTTGATATTAACATCTGGCCTATTTATGGCCTGGAGTAAAGTGTCCCAGTTGAGAGATCTACAACAGTTAAAAAAATAGTAATAATAATACCCCACTCTAATAGATGTTATTGCCCTTCACTGATGTTATATGAAAAAAATGCTCTTTTTTACTATACTAAATTGAAATAATTGGTTGTTTTGGAGATTTCATTTGATTTTGATAGTTATATAGTCTGATAAGGGTGTCTTTTCTGCCCATTAGTGGTTTTACTTGAATTTTTACCCTAGAATCTAATATAGAAATCTCTTTAAGTTTTCTGCTACTAAATATATACTGTTTACAGAATGTTTATTATCTAAACAATTCTTAATTTATGAATTTTTAGAAGTTTGGAGAGCAGGTAGATAGGAATATGAAGTTAGACATTTGTGTTAATAAGATGTTCACATCAACTTAATGAATGGACTAGATGAGTTTTAGGGTCTCTTCTAATCCAGAAAATATGGATGATATTTATATTATTACAGTATATCTTAGCAGGTTGAATTTTTGGAGAGTTAAAATATTGCTGTTTGCAGTACTGTTTAACTTTTTTTAACCTGATGCACTGAATTGTTACAAATTCTGAATCAGCAGTGTTCTATCAGGTGGAGTCAATTATACATATTATGATTTCATACCAATATGATAGGTAGTGGTTGAGTTAATTTTGTTCTCAGTATTTAATTTGCTGGCACTGCCAACTTGGCCATTTCTGAGACCAGTGAGTGCCATATTTCACGTTTTAATAATTTTATTTTTGCTTATGAATTCATAAAGGCCCATTCCCTGATGTGTGCCTCTTTCAGGGTCCTCATCTAATTGTGTTTTTTTAACCTTCTGTTTATCTTGCAGTCCCTGCTTCTGTTCGTTATTCCCATACAGACATCAAAGTGCCTGACTTCTCTGACTATCGTCGCCCTGAAGTGTTAGATAGTACAAAGTCTTCAAAAGAGAGCAGTGAGGCGCGGAAAGGTTTTTCCTATTTGATAACTGCAACAACTACTGTGGGTGTTGCATATGCTGCCAAGAATGTCGTCTCTCAGTTTGTTTCCAGCATGAGTGCTTCTGCCGATGTGTTGGCCATGTCGAAAATTGAAATCAAGTTATCCGATATTCCAGAGGGGAAGAACATGGCTTTCAAATGGAGAGGCAAACCCCTGTTCGTGCGCCATCGAACCAAGAAGGAAATTGACCAGGAAGCTGCAGTTGAAGTGTCCCAGTTGAGGGACCCACAGCATGACTTAGAACGAGTAAAGAAACCTGAATGGGTTATCTTGATAGGTGTTTGCACTCATCTTGGTTGTGTACCCATTGCAAATGCAGGAGATTTTGGTGGTTATTACTGCCCTTGCCATGGGTCACACTATGATGCGTCTGGCAGGATCAGGAAGGGGCCTGCACCTCTCAACCTTGAAGTTCCCTCCTATGAGTTCACCAGCGATGATATGGTGATTGTTGGTTAGAGACTTGGACTCAAGTTAAAGGCTTCTTTCAGTCTTCATGTCACCTCAGAAGAGTTACTTAAGAACAAGCCTTCTGTGCTCTGAATTAGTTGAATTGAAATATTTAAGAATTGCTAATAATGTGTTTGCAAACATGTAAAGTAAATTGAATTTAATGTTGAATACTTTCAAGCATTCACCTAAAAAAGCCACCATTAAACATTGTTATGCTCAAAGGGTGCAGTGTCTTTGATAGTTAATTCTAATTAAAAATTGTAGACCAGTGCATAAAATATTTGTGAAATCTGTAATGGGCTTGTTTATTTACCTTCTTCTGTCAGGGACAGAAATTCTACAGAGCTCATGGTTAGGTTGAGGTAGAATTAGCTGGTCGTCTCCCAAGACCTGGGAGGTGTTTTTTGGCATTGGCAGAAACAATAGTATCCAAATTTCTTTGCTGTTTTGCACACCTGGCTATGCACACCTTTCACTCCCACCTGTATGACAGGCCAAGAAGTTTTATTCATCATTTATGGGAGTAACTTATTAATTAGAATTCTTCAGTTTTAAGAGGCAGTGGTGTGGGGTATTTTCTGAGAGCAGCTTTCCAAAACGGAAGTGCTGCTCTGTTATTTCCTTCATCTGGTGGAGGTCCCCCAGAGCCATCCATCCATCCTGTCAGGAGGCAGAGAGGGCATAGTATATCTGAGGTTTAGTACTACCTTTGTGTGAAAATGATCCTGCTGGTTTTGTTTCTTTGATGGTAACATTTTGAGGTGCTTCTTCCAGTTGGATTTGAAGACACCACTTTTCACTGTGAAGTGAGGGTGGGGACAGGGAGACAAACCTGAATTAACCCCCCCTCTTCTTTCTGTTTCTTGCTTCCAGTTCAGAGGTCAAATAAGACCAAGATCTGGTCTCTGTAGGACCAGATCTATTCTCTGTAGGAGCTGGAAGTGGGCTTTGTCCTTTGTTGAAATGACAGCTATCTTGATAGGTTTGTCTTGTCTTTCCCATTTGGAGGTGGGTTAGTAATGTACTCCACTGGGCACACCTAGTGATCACACATGTTTTTGTAAAATAGCAAACGAGATTCAGTGATTAGGTCTTCCAGAGGGAACTGGTCTTTCAGGGTTCTAGACTTTAAAATCTGTGTGTGTCAGAAAATGTCAGTTTCCAGGCTTACAAGTAGATACTAATCTTCGGTTCATTTTTGCCATCCATTCTGGAGGGAAAATTAGCAGGTACAATATACGGGGCACTTAATAGTATTTTCCAGATCTCCATATAATGACATTTAGGTTCAAGTATTTAAGTATGAGACAAACCTGCACTATTTGACATGTTCTCTGTTTTAAATGGAGGGCTCTCTGACCTTTTGTGCCTATGTAGATTACCAAGGAAAAGTTGGTATTGTTTCGTTTAAAAAGAGTGAAACTATCATATATGAGTAATATATCTTTGTAGTGTTTGGTTTTAATATTTGGATCATTTCATGTGAAGTTTTTTCCCCTGATTTATTGTGAGGCCAAGAGAATCAGTATCTAATATTTTGCTTGTTTATCATTTTGGTGACCATACCATTTTTTAAATATTCATGGACAAAATCCTATACCTTTTCCTATACTCATGCTACTTTTTTAATGATCCCAATTGTCCACAATTTACTGTTTAAAAACGACAATATGTCCAGTAGAAGCTGACAAATTTTGAGGCTGTTATTTAAGTGGCCCCAGGAGCTGTTCATAACTTCTTGGGATATACTAATATAGAAACTTCGCATTTGTAGAATTATTGCTTGGAGGAACTTTGTGGGGTGATAAAGAATAATAAACCTTGAGTAGAGACCTTGAAACATTGAATGAATCCTTAGAACCCAGCAAATTGTGTGACTGTTCATTTGTCATCCTATGTCAAAAAGTGTTAATAACTGTGTTATTTGTACATAATTGAAGCTGCTGAGCTCCAGTATCCAGCAGGTAGTTGCTAGTTGGTTGCATGAGTTGGGGACATGGTGTAGTGGAAGAAGTACTAAACTAGAACTTTAGGGTTTTCTGGCTTTGCCATTTCCTAACCATGGGCCTGTCACTTACTCTCCTTAGGATAGTTTTTCTCTAAGAATCCTTCCAACTAAAATTTTATGAGCCCCTTAATCTTACTTCCATAATAGAATTGATTTCCTTAAATAAGCATTTGTTGTATTTGGTCCAGACTCAGAATTATTTTAATTAACAGAGCCAGCCTTTCATAACTCGTGCTTAGCCAGGGGCAGCTCTGCTGCTTTATGGGGTATTTGTGGCCATCGTTGGATGTCATAGTGGTTGCAGGGTGCTTTCAGTGTTGGGGGAGGTGGTTCTGAGGAATGTAATACGTTCAGTTGAGGAAAACAGATCCACAGGCTGGAAGATAAAAAAGTGCTGCACCATTTTTCTGTAGAGAAAAGTTATATTTTTCTCCTACCCTGAAGTGATTCCTCAAAATAGTTGATATTTTCATATTTAAAATGCCAAAACACAACTGCATTAGAGGCTGTCTGGCAGTGGGGGAAACAAAAATAGGCAATTTACTGATTCCTAGATATATCACAGGCATTTTATGCTGGAATTGCTGTATTTGATGGGCTGCTTATGTCTTCATGACCATTAAATCCCAGTATCCCATTTAATTTTTAAGAAGATTTTTCCACAAGTGACTGGACAAGTAAAATTACTTTATACTACTTTGCTAAATGAGTGGATAGAGCAGATCTGTTAGCTTTTTTATTATTTTGCTGAAACAAAATCCTAGATATTAGGGAGAAAAAGGAGGGAGACCTGACCAGTTGGCACCCTGATGTGAGATTATTAGCGTGTACTTCTCTATACAGGGAATTGGGGCAATCTTGAGGTCCATGCCACATGCTCTTAAAAGAGGGGTTATAGGAAAGAGTATTTCTTTAAAAAGAATGAGATAACACCAGATTTACCATGATCTTTCAGATCATACCTTTGGAAAATCTTTTACTCAGTCCGAGTCCTTATCTGATATCAAAATGGGCTATTAAGTACTCTGTAATTTTTCTGAACAATGGGAATGTACTGCTTGTCTGAATTTCAGAGAAGTCATTCTTCATTCCGGTGCTGCTGAAACTCATTTTCTGTATTTTCATGTCGTGAATATCATCGCATTTTTTATATTAACCCAGAATTTCCATGTTTTTCAGAATGATATCCTTGACCCACTGTTCTAACACATTCTCATCTGTATTTTCTAATGACTCGATCACTTCTCTAAACTTCATACTCCATTCAGCTGCTTAGCTGGCATCTGTGCATGGATGTTGCATTAACACCTGAAACTCAAAATGTCCAAAAGAAAAGGAAGTCCTGTCTGTCTGAAGCCCTCTCCATCCCAGTTGGCAGGCTTAAAACTTGTAGTCCCTCCTGCCTCCTTTTCCATTACAATCAGTCCCCAAACCCTGCTAACTGTGTCTCCGTAATGAACATACGCAGCTGTCTAGCAATCTATTTTTTAGTCCCTAAGTTGTGTCTGTCTGTTTGCAACCCCATGAACCGCAGCGCGCCAGGCTTTCCTGTCCTTCAGCGTCTCCCAGAGCTTGCTCAAGTTCACGCGCATCAAGTCGGTGATGCCATCCAACCATCTCACCCTCTGTTGCCTTCTTTCTCTTGCCGTCAGTCTTTCCCAGCATCAGAGTCTTTTCCAGTGAGTCGGCTCCTGGCATCAAGTGCCCAAGTTATTGGAACTTCAGCTTCAGCCCCAGACCTTCCAATGAATATTCAGGGTTGCTTTCCTTTAGGATTGACAACAATCTGTAGCATTCTAATAATGACAAACTTTTAGAGCACTGTCTCGTAGTCACCCAGGCTAAGAGTACTTTATGTGTATCATCTATTTAAAACAAAAAATCCTATCAGGGAGGACAACCGACAAAACTTGGTTGCTGTTGCTAGTTTACAGAGAAACAGGCATGCAGAAGTTTCTTGTTTACAATCACAGCTGGTAGGTTTTATTTCAGCCCAAGAAGTCTTGAGCCCAGAGCCTGTATTTCTGATCACCATCATATATATATAATTGAAAAAGATCTCAAAGCACTATAGCAATTTCTTGTCCATTTTTGCTTGGTCTAATTGCAGCAAGATTCCAAGCAGGTCTTTCCTCCAATCCAGTCCCCTAAAAACCCATCCATCCTCCACGTAGTTACCAGAAGAGTATGGGTGTGGTTCCTGGGTTCCAGCGTTGGCTCTGCTATTTCTTAGGTGATCTGAGATAAATCACTTCATCTTTTTGTGCTTTCCTTCATCTGAAAAATAATACCCTCTAAGTGTTTCTTTATGAATGAATGCATTAGTGTAGGTCAAGAGACGACTTCGAAACTCCTGAACATAGAACCTCTGTAAGGTGCTATTTGCCTGCATCCCGTCAGTAAACCCTTTGCTCCAATAACATGACTTGCTTGTTGTCACTGAAGTTCTCCTTTTAACTTCTTCCCACACTGACCCTTTGCCTTGTTTCTCTTCCTTTCTTTTTTTATTAACTAGGCTGACCTCTGCCTTTAAGACCTAGTGTGGTACACTGCACCTAAATTGCATAGACTTTTCCAGCAAGTTTCCCCAAAATAACCAGGGCATATCCATTTAGATATTTATATTTTACTTCATTGTAACGTTCACTATCCTGCTTTGTCTCCCCACCACTGGACAAGAGGCTGGGGCCCATATCAAGTACTCAGTCATGGAACTGAATTCTGAATGGGGGAAAGAGGTGAATTTCTGAGTGGCATTTGAAAGGAAAAATTTCTAGGGCATACTTTGTAAATATCAGCTTTGACATTTAAAAAAATAGAACAATCATGTAATGTCTGTGTATCTTACCTTTCTGGTATTGAGGAATGAACTATAGTACAGAATATTTTGGATTTAAATTTAGACTTCATTCCCAGAAGAAAAAATCGAGGAGAGTAAATAATGAATTCAACATTTAAAGAAAATCTGGTATTATAATATTTTACTTTATTTTCAATTACTTCATAATGACCTTCGGCCCATGGAAGATTGCAATGTCAAAAGGATTGTTCTTTAGTTAATTTTATTTTCAAAACTTTTAAATGTAATTGACATCATTATTTCTACCATTTTATCTCTCTTCTGTTCACCTGGGATTTAGGAAGGGACCATTTTGCTTGGAGAGGAAAAATATTATCAAGCACGTGAATTGATTAATTCTTCTCTGAGGTAGGAAGGATTGTG
The DNA here is from genome assembly GCF_001704415.2 of Capra hircus. Classification (NCBI taxonomy): domain Eukaryota; kingdom Metazoa; phylum Chordata; class Mammalia; order Artiodactyla; family Bovidae; genus Capra; species Capra hircus. The sequence continues at coordinate 2,254,205 of NC_030825.1, read as the reverse complement.
GATTATTTTTTTCTTTTTTAATAGCACTATTTACTGGGGTTAAAAATGTCCTAAGTAGAGTACTGCCAGGAATGCAAGGTTGAAATGGTTTCTACTTTAGCTACTTAAAGGAGACCAAAATATACCACATAAGACTATTCAAGTGCTTACTCATGGGAATGCTTATACAAAAATTATAGATTGAAAATCTCTAGTTGGAGCACGAAATTAAAGTTAATTTTTTGAAAAGGTTTAGCAACATCTTTGTAATAATTTCTCCATAACAACACATGACTAGTCTATCAGTGAATGAAAATCACAAATTCAATAAACTACACTTGATATTTTTGCCTAAACTTGGGCCAGTGTGAGTACAAAAGCTTACAATCATCTGACTTTTGAAATTCTTAATAGAATATTTGCAAAGGTAAATCAAAGTATAAATAATAGAATTTTCATACATTTTTGAAAGAGCAAACAGAATTTGGACTCCTTAATTGAAGGGGAAAAAAGACTAACACATTTCACATAATTGTCCAGTCTAGGGTGAGTGTCTGAAGTCTGCCATTTTCTTTAATCTGTGCATGATAAAATTCTAACTCGGTTTCTTCCTGTTTCTGAGGGAATGCAGGCTTTCTTAGCTCTACCCAAAGACACAGTCTCTCCTGTGGCCCGTTTGGCCATTTGGAGGGAGAGTGCATTCTGAATATTCCAACTGATTTCAGGATAGAAAAATCAGACTAGAGACTGTTTTCCCTTTAGTCAAGGATTTTATGTTAGATCCTCTTAAATGTAAATCTCAAATGAGGTAAAGGGTATGAAAGGTAAATAAACTAAACATACAAAAGCTTGAAGTGAGGTATACCAGAGGTATATGAATATGTCTGTAGAATATGATTATGTTATATAGAAAGGCAATTAGGTGAAAATATGTCCATATTCAAGACTGTTTTATCAACTGAAGATTGGTGTTAATCCTGCATTCTTCCCTGGAAGTTCAGATTCGCATGTGTACATGGTTTTGATGCTAATAGAGAGCAAAGCTAAATTCATCTACAGTTAAGGGTTCACATTGTAGACCTCCCTGCCCCCTTTAACATCCAAGGACTTTACTAACTGAATCCAAAGTCTGGTTATTTGAGAAGACCAAGAAAATAAAAATGAGACAGAACAAAAATACATGAGACAAAAGAGCTGACCATTGTCACTTGATGGAAAGTGAAAGTGAAGTCACTCAGTCGTGTCCGACTCTTTGTGACCCCATGGACTGTAGCCTACCAGGCTCCTCAGTCCATGGAATTTTCCAAGCAAGAGTACTGGAGTGGGTTGCCATTTCCTTCTCCAGGGATCTTCCCAACCCAGGGATCGAACCCTGGTCTCCCCCACTGCAGGCAGACGCTTTACCGTCTGAGCCACCAGGAGGCCTGTCACTTGATGGAAGAGGTTACTAATAAAAGAATGCAACTCGACTACAACAAAGTTATAAAGCTCAGGTGATATAGATGATTTACTAGCAAAATACACCAAAATTTATCCAAGGAGTGGAAACCTTGAATGTACCAATTAGCAGAGATCAAATTCAGTATAAAAACTTAAAAGCCTGATATGAAATATAAAAATAAGACATCAGTCTCATTTACTGAATAAGTGCAATTTTTTGGTATTTTTTTCACCAGTAATGGAAATCTGGCCTCTCTGCTGCTCCCCTTAGACAGTCACACCATCCTTGAGACATGATGGTCAAGTGTGGAGTAAATGGATTTGGCTGTATTAAACACCTGGTCATCGGGGCTGTTTATAACTCTCACAGAGGATATTGTGGATATTGTTATTAATGACCCCTTCATTGATATCAGCTTCTTAGTCTACATATGTGTATGTATGCTCAGTCGCTAAGTCGTGTCCAACTCTTTGCAACCCCATGGACTATAGCCCGCCAGGCTCCTCTGTCCATGGGATTTTCCAGGCAAGAATACTGGAACCCCAGGTTGCCATTTCCTACTCTGGGGGATCTTCCTGACTCAAGGGTCTAATCTGTGTCTCCTATGTCTCCTTCATTGGCAGGCGGATTCTTTACCACTGAGTCACCTGAGCAGCCCACTTAGTCTACATATTCTAGTCAACATGTTCCAGTATAATTGCACCTATGGCATGTTCAATAGTATAGTCAAGGCTGAGAGTGGTAAGCTTCTCATCAATGGAAAGCCCATCTCCAAGGCTGGTAGGCAAGGTTATCCCTGAGCTGAATGGGAAGCTCACTAACATGACTTTCCGTATCTCCACCCCTAATGTGGATCTGGCCTGCCATCTAGAAAAAGCTGTTAAACATGATGATGTCAAGAAGATGGTGAAGACATCAGAGGGCCCCCAAAATTTCATCCTGGGCTACACTGACAACCAGGTTGTCTCTTGCAAATTTAGCACCGAAACCTACTTTTCCATCTTGAACACAGGTTGGAAAACGCCCTCAGTGACCGCTTTGTCAAGTTTCTTTCCTGATAGGATGGTGTATTTGACCATAGCAAGAGGGTGGTGGCTGTTAATGGTCCACCATTACGGAGTAGAAGCCCTGGACCACCAGGCACAGTGAGAGGCCCTCAGTTGGGGAGTCCTTGCCCCAACTCGATCCCCCAACACATGAGAACCTCCTATGCCAGTATAGGTTCCATTTTAGACTCTGAAGAGGAGGAAGGTCCTAGGGAGTCCTACCTTATCATGTACTATCAATAAAATACACCATACCCAGCATCGCCCCCTCCCAAAATCAATGTAGCAAAAGAATAGTAAACTTGGACCATGTAAGGTTTATTCTAGAAATGTGATGTGATTTGGTATCAACACTGTTAATTAAAACAACAAAGAAGAAAATACATAAAGCTAGCAATAGATGTGGAAAAATAATTTCTAACATCAATATAAATAAATAGGGAAGGAGAAGTTTGAAATGTGAGAGAGGCTAATTAACAAAACTAATAGCAAATATTCTAAATTGTGAAACACTAGGATAACTCCAAAGATTATGACTAGCTAGTGATGCTCACTATCACTAGCATTATTTAACACTGTTTTGGAGTTTCTAGAAAATGTAGTACAGGAAAATGAAGTAATCAGTGCAAATCCTTGAAAATGAGATAAAACTATATTTTTCTGTTGATAATGTAATATTTCTAGAAAACCTAAAGGTCCTAATTAAAACAAAAATTAAAAATTTGGTAAGGTGCTGTAAGACAAGTATTCTAAATTGGAACTTTTCACTACATCAGAAGTAAGCTCCTAAAGCTGAAAATGGGGGAAATAATTAACTTTTATAATATGTAAGGGATTTCCTGGTAGCTCAGTTGGTGAAGAATCCGCCTGCATTGCAGGAGGCCCCAGTTTGATTCCTGGGTCGGGAAGATCCACTGGAGAAGGGATAGGCTGCCCACTCCAGCATTCTGGGCTTCCCTGGTGGCTCAGCTGGTAAAGAATCCTCCTGCAATGTGGGAGACCTGGGTTCAGTCCCTGGGTTGGGTTGGGAAGATCTCCTGAAGAAGGGAACAGCTACCCACTCCAGTATTCTGGCCTGGAGAGTTCCATGGATTGTATAGTCCATGAGGTTGCAAAGAGTCAGATATGAATGAGTGACTTTCAGATTCACTTTATAATATGTAAGCTACATTTGGGTGAAGATTGCCTTTTTAAGTCAATATTCTCAGCACCTAAAACAGTGCTTGATATATGGTAGATGCTAAATAAATATTTGTCAAATATGTCTATGACCAAAAGAATATAAAACATGAATGCATTTCTTTAGAAACATACAGGAGTATACAAAAAAAGTCTAAATCAAGATATAAATAAATGGAAAGGCTCTTGAATGGGATAACTTATTTTTATTAAAAGGTAAATTCTTTCCAAATTAACATATACATTTAGTGAATTTGCAATTTAGGATTGCTACAGTTCAGTTCAGTCACTCAGTTGTGTCTGACTCTTTGCGACCCCATGAATCGCAGCACGCCGGGCCTCCCTTTCCATAACCAACTCCCGGAGTTCACTCAGATTCATGTTTATTGAGTCAGTGATGCCATCCAGCCATCTCATCCTCTGTCGTCCCCTCCTCCTCCTGCCCCCAATCCCTCCCAGCATCAGAGTCTTTTCCAATGAGTCAACTCTTCGCATGAGGTGGCCAAAGTACTGGATTTTCAGCTTTAGCATCATTCCTTCCAAAGAAATCCCATGGCTGATCTCCTTCAGAATGGACTGGTTGGATCTCCTTGCAGTCCAAGGGACTCTCAAGAGTCTTCTCCAACACCACAGTTCAAAAGCATCAATTCTTTGGCGCTCAGCTTTCTTCAGAGTCCAACTCTCACATCCATACATGACTACTGGAAAAACCATAGCCTTGACTAGACGGACCTTAGTTGGCAAAGTAATGTCTCTGCTTTTGAATATGCTGTCTAGGTTGGTCATAACTTTTCTTCCAAAGAGTAAGCATCTTTTAATTTCATGGCTGCAGTCACCATCTGCAGTGACTTTGGAGCCCCAAAAAATAAAGTCTGACACTGTTTCTACTGTTTCCCCCTCTATTTCCCATGAAGTGATGGGACTGGATGCCATGATCTTCGTTTTCTGAATGTTGAGCTTTAAGCCAACTTTTTCACTCTCCTCTTTCACTTTCATCAAGAGGCTTTTTAGTTCCTCTTCACGTTCTGCCATAAGGGTGGATTGCTACAGCCTTTCTTTTTTTCTTTGTTTACTTTTATATAGGATGAAATGGTCATAAAAGTTATATAGAAGAAATATCCAGAAATAGCCAAGCAAAATATAAAAAAGAATGAAGATTTGCTTAGGATATGAGAACCTACCATAAAATAATTGTAGTTATATTAATATGACATTGACATTAGAACAAACAGATCAGTGGAACAAAATAGACTATCAAGAACTGGATATCGGGGTATATGAGAATTTAGTACAAGGAAAACAGGATTCAGTTCAGAGGGGAAAGAATGGTTTGTTTAATAAGTGGTACTGGCAAAACCTACTATCTATTTCAAAGAAAACAGTTGATCTAGGCTCTTATTACACATAAATTTTAGGGAGATTAAAATGTGTGAAAGACAAAAAAATTTAAGAAATCTGAAAAAGTGTATATGTAATCTGAGGATGGAAAGGCCTTCTTAATCATGACAGGACACTTAAAACCTATAGCGGAAAAGTTTGCAGCTTGCAGATGACAAGATACCACACATAGAAAATCCTAAAGATACTATCAGAAAATTACTAGAGGTAACCAGTGAATTTAGAAAGTCACAGGATACAAAATCAAACAGAAATCACTTGCATTTCTATATACTAACAGTGAAAAATTAGAGAAATTAAGGAAACAATCCCATTCACCATTGCAACAAAAAGAATAAAATATCTAGGAATAAACCTACCTAAGGAGACAAAAGAACTGTATACAGAAAATTAAATGACACTGATGAAAGAAATCAAAGATGACATAAACAGATGGAGAGATATTCCATGTTCCTGGTTTGGAAGAATCAATATTGTAAAAAATGGCTGTATGACCAAATGCAATCTACAGATTCAGTGCTGTCCCTATCAAATTACCAATGGCATTTTTCACAGAACTAGAACAAAAAATTTACAGTTCATATGGAAACACAAAAGATCCCCAACAACCAAAGCAATCTTGAGAAAGAATAGAGCTAGAGGGATCAACCTTCCTAACTTCAGACTGTACTACAAAACTGGCACAAAAATAGAAATACAGACCAATGGAGCAAGATAGAAAGCCCAGAGATAAATCTCACCTATGGGTACCTTATTTTTGACAAAGAAGGCAAGAATATACAATGGGGCAAAGACAGCCTCTTCAATAAGTGGTGCTGGGAAAACTGGACAGCTTACATGTAAACGAATGAAATTAGAACACTTTCTAGCATCATACACAAAGATAAACTCAAAATTGATTAAAGACTTAAATGTAAGACCAGAAACTATGAAACTCTTAGAGGAAAACAGGCAGAATATTTGATGACATAAATAAAAGCAAGATCCTCTATGACCCACCTCCTAGAGTAATGGAAATAAAAGCAAGTGGGACCTGATTAAAAGCTTTTGCACAGCAAAGGAAACTATAAGCAAGGTGAAAATGCAGCCCTCAGAATGGGAGAAAATAGTAGCAGATGAAACAATTGACAAGGATCAATTTCTAAAATATACAAGCAGCTCATACAACTCAATACCAGAAAAACAACCCAATCAAAGAGTGGGGAAAAGACCTCAACAGACATTTCTCCAAAGAAGACATACAGATGGCTAACAAACACCTGAAAAGATGCTCAACATCATTCATTATTAGAGAAATGCAAATCAAAACTACAATAACACCTCACATCAGTCAGAATGGCCATCGTCAAAAAGTCTACAAACAATAAATGCTGGAGAGGGTGTGGACAAAAGGGAACCCTCTTGCACTGTTGGTGGGAATGCAAATTGATACAGTCACTATGGAAAACAGTATACAGATTCCTTAAAAAACTAGGAATAAAGCCACCATATGACCCAGCAATCCCACTTCTAGGCATATACCCTGAGGAAACCAAAACTGGAAAAGACACATGTAGCCCAATGTTCACTGCAGCACTGTTTGCAATAGACAGAACAAGGAAGCTGCCTAGGTGTCCAGTAACAGAAGACTGGGTAGTGAAAAACTGTGCTCCATATGTATATAATAAGTATTACTCAGCCATTAAAAGGAACACATTTGAATCAGTTCTGATGAGGTGGATGAACCTAGAGCCTATTATACAGAGTGAAGTAAGTCAGAGAAATATCATATCTAATATTGTAGATATCGTAGAGAATACTGTATACTAATGCATACACATGGAATCTAGAAAGATGGTACTGATGAACTGATTTGCAGGGTAGCAGTGAAGACATTTACATAGAGAATAGACTTATGGACGTGGGGAGAAGGGGAGGGAGGAGAGGATGAGATGTATGGAAAGAGTAACACGGAAACTTACATTACCATATGTGAAATACGTAGCCAACGGGAACTTGCTGTCTGACTCAGGGAACTCAAACAGGAGCTCTGTAACAATCTAGAGGAGTGGGGTAGAGAGGGAGATGGGAGAGAGATTCAAAGGGAGGAGACATAGGTACACCTGGCTGATTCATGTTGATGTCTGACAGAAACCAACAAAATTCTGTAAAGCAATTGTTCTTCAATTAAAAAAAAAAAAAACTATAGCAGAAAAGATAGACCAAATAGATCTATGTAAAAAACCCCCAAATTTTGAATAACAAAAGATATTAGCCAAATCAAATGAGAGAGAAGTTTATTAAAATTCTAATGAAAGGATTTGTTAATATCTATAATGTAGAGAGAAATTTTATAAATTGACAAGAAAAGGACAAAACTCCAGAAAAAAAATGAGAAAAAGGAATACATAAGCAAATAGAGGAAAAGTAAATCTGAGTGACCAGTAAATAGATAAGGTATAAAATCTCCCAGTGCACAGTGGTAATGGGGTACCATTTTACATCCATTATATAGGCAAAACTTTACAGAAAAACAATATCTTTTACTATTGAATAAGTGTGAGAAAATGTTACTTTCATACATTGCTGGCGGATATAGATCATTTTAATATATTTCTTGAGACTTTTTTCCAAAACCAAAAGTACACATACTTATTGGTGCAGCAGTGAATTTTCTGAAACATGCCTCATAGAAATAAAAACACAGTTATGGGAAGATGAAGGTAAAAGTGTTAGTTTTGGTGAATTTATAATAGGTCCAAACTAGAAACAAAGTGAGAATGATAAAAACAATAAAAATGTATAAATCCTTCTGCATATGATTTTATGAGTGTGAGAAAAGTGTGGAAGAATACCAGGTGCTAAAATGGATTATCTGGAATTGAGGTTGTTGACTGAAAAAAACTGTACAACATGAGAGCTGTGAGTTTCAGTTTTATCTGAGAACTCACTGAGAGCTCTGAGGAACTGCTCCAAAGAGGTGGCAGGGGTGGGTGATCAGTATATATGTAATTTGGCCAAGAGGTACATGCAGTCAAGCACACATTTGGTAGAATGCTATTGCTAGTCACAAGGAACAGATATCTCTTTTAATGATTGTAATCTTTTCTAAGCATAGGATGAGATATGCAAGAATCCAGGTTTATAAAGTTTTCCTGAAAATATCTAACAGATTTACGCATTGAGGGCCTGTTCTGCCAGTTTTCCCAGAGCAGAGTGCCTCATCCTGACCTTTGTCCCGAATTCCTTTCAGGGTGTACTGTAAGTCAGCAATTGCAGTGGCTATTGACTCGATTCTTGTAGAACCAGGTGGCTATTATTCCTTAGTTGGCAAGGTGGATATGGAGAGGTCAGAAGAGGTGGCAGAGGGTGTGTAGAAACAAGCTAACAAGGAAGAAGCAAGAAAATACCCCTAACTACCTGCTGTCTGCTCATGCCCAGCATACATAGTAGCCCATTTTGTAAAATAATATCTATGTGCATATATGTGCTTGTGTGTGCCAAGTTGCTTCAGTTGTCTGGCTCTTTGTGAGCCCCTGGACTCTAGCCTGCCAGGCTTCTCTGCCCATGGGATTCTCCAGGCAAGAATACTAGAGTAGGTTGCCATGCCCTCCTCCAGGGGATCTTCCCCATCCAGGGACTGAACCCACGTCTCTTACATTTCCTGCATTGGCAGGTGGGTTCTTTACCACTACCTCCACCTGGGAAGCCACACATATGTGTGTGTATATATATATATGAATATATAAGCGTATATGTGTAAATCTGTCTATATGCAGAAAGAGATTGGGGCAAAAGTGACTTATATCCATATCTATAGACCCTCAAGAATGTCTATGACATTTTGCTAAGTGAAAAAGAGAACATTGCAAAGTTAAGTGTATAACAGGGGTCCCCGAGCCTCAGGCCACGGACCAGTAGGAGTCTGTGCTGGTCTCTGGCCTGTTAGGAACCCAGGTTGTAGAGCAGGAGGTGCACAGTGGGTGAGCAAACAAAGCTTCATCTGTATTTAGATGCAGTTGCTCCCTATTGATTGCATTACTGCTTGAGCCCCACCTCCTGTCAGATCAGCTGTGGTATTAGATTCTCACAGGAGCACGAACCCTACTGTGCATTTGAGGGATCTAGGTTGCAGGCTCCTTATGAGAATCTAATGCCTGATGATCTGAGGTGGAGTTGACACAGTGATGCTAGTGCTGGGAGTGGCTGCAAATATAGATCGTCATTAGCAGAGAGGTTTGACTGCAGAGACCATAATGAAGCAACTGCTTGCAGACTCTTATCAAAGCCCTATCAGTGAGTGGCCAGTGACAAACTGCAGGCTTTAAGTCAGAATCCACGCATGGCTGGCCCACTATTTTACTTACCACTTCTGTCTGTGCCTCTTCCCTGCACTGCACACTCGTCTCAGGCATGGTTTTGTTAAGCTCACAAGCTAACCCTTGCCAAAATGAGTGAAAAACAAGCATCGCCGGAGAGCTTCTTTGAAAAGAGGGAAAGACCCAATGATGAGACAAGAGAAGTCTCTAAGACTGCTCCCCCCTCCGCCAAAAGAAAAGAAGAAGAAGAAAGCTGCATTTTAAAGAAAATACCAAGAGTCCTTCTGAAATTATGGGTTCATTGTAATAGGTGATTCACATTCACCAAGCCTACTCTGGATAATATGTAGTGACCAGGCAACGCAACAAAGCCATGAAATTTCAAAACTGCTTTGCCACATGGAGACCAAGGATCCTGCATTAAAAGACAAGCCTTTGGAATTTTTCAGAAGAAAAAAAGTTGATCCTGGCTGCTGCTAAGGACATTTGTTGTGAACTTTTAGGAGAGACTTCAGTTAAAAAGGCGGCACTTGTTCCACTTCTGGCTAGCACCGTAACTAGACAAATTGATGGAACAGAAGAGGATATTGAGGCACAACTGTTAGGATTAATGAGTCCCCATGGTACACAATCCAACTTGACAAGTCCACTGATGTTGACAACAAGGCAACAATGCTTGGTTTTGTGTGATATGTTTTCAGGAGGATGTGCAGGAGGATATGTTATGTGCACTTTTGTTGCCAACCAACCCCACAGCTGCAGGACTACTCAAGTCTTTGACTGATTACATATCAGGAAAATTCTGCATTGGTCACTTAGTGCCTGCATGTGCATGGATGGAGAAGCTGTCACAACTGGATGGCTTTTTGGTTTCACTGCTTGGATCAAACAGGTTGCTTCTGAACGTGAGTCTACACACTGTTTCATCCATAGAGAAATGGTGGCTAGCCAAAAAATGTCACCCTAATTTAATGTTTTGCTGGATGTAATTAAAATTATCAACCACAGTAAAGTACATGCCCTTAACCAATGTCTGTCTGCACAGCTCGGTGAGGAAATGCACACAGTGCATGTCTTCTTTCCTACACAGAAGTGAGATGGTTTCTAAAGGTAGATCGCAGCCAGAGCTTTTGCATTACTAGAGCCACTCCAGAGATTTCTTTCAGAAAAACACTCACCTCTGGCAGCACACTTCAATGACACAGAATGGGTCACAAATCTTGCTTATTTATGTGACATATTTAACCTACTCAACAAACTCAATCCATCACTTTAGGGAGAGTGACAACTGTGTTCAAGCTTCAGACAAAGTGGCTGCATTCAAAACCAAACTGAAATTATTGGGACAACAAGTGAGCATTACAATTTTTTGACATTTCAAACATTAGCAGAGGTTGAAAGAGACTGAGCCAGGGCCTTCTTTCTCCAAGCTGGTGCAAGATCACCTTATCTCAGCTTTTGAAAGAATTCAGGCATTACTTCCTAACCACAAAATACCCCAAACTGGGAAGGAATGGCACCATGACCTATCTGTGAATAAACCAGGTGAATCAACTTTGTCCACACTATAAGAGGATCAACTGCTTAAAATTGCAAATGACAGTGGCCTTAAAAGTATGTTTGAGACAGCTTCAAATCTCCATACCTTCTGGATTAAAGTCAAGGTGAAATATACTGAGATTTCCACAAAAGTACTGAAAAGCCTGCTCCCATTTCCAATATCCTATCTTTGTGAAGCAGGGTTTTCTGCAGTGACAGCAACCAAAACGAGATTACAGAGTAGACTGGACATAAGCAACACACTTTGGGTGTCACTGTCTCCCATCAACCCCAGATGGGACTGTCTAGTTGCAGGAAAACAATCTCAGGACTCTGACTTATTCTACATTATGGTGAGTTGTACAATTATTTTGTTATTTATCACAATGTAACAATAATAGAAATAAAGAACACAATAAATGTATTGCATTTGAATCATCGGAAACCTTTACTTGTATTACTCATGTATCAAATCACAATTTGTTTTGGTTCTTTCAAATATGAAGGGAAGAAGAATGGAGAGTAACTGCAGAAAATTCATTTGCATGAATTTTTGAATTTTGAATTATCTTCTCAAATAATTATGTATTCTTATCTAGACCAGAGCTGTCTGATGGAACTCTCTGCAATGAAGAACATGTTCTAAAATCTGTACTGGAAGAATTAGACGATTTTGTGGCTAGCCATATGCATTACTGAGCATTTGAAATGTACTAATGCATCTGACCTGCCTCTTGAGAAATCTATATGCAGGTCAGGAAGCAGCAGTTAGAACTGAACATGGAACAACAGACTGGTTCCAAATAGGTAAAGGAGTACATCAAGGCTGTATATTGTCACCCTGTTTATTTAACTTATATGCAGAGTACATCATGAGAAACGCTGGACTGGAAGAATCACAAGCTGGAATCAAGATTGCCGGGAGAAATATCAATAACCTCAGATATGCAGATGACACCACCCTTATGGCAGAAAGTGAAGAGGAACTAAAAAGCCTCTGATGAAAGTGAAAGAGGAGAGTGAAAAAGTTGGCTTAAAGCTCAACATTCAGAAAACGAAGATCATGGCATCTGGTCCCATCACTTCATGGGAAATAGATGGGGAAACAGTGGAAATAGTGTCAGACTTTATTTTTTTGGGCTCCAAAATCACTGCAGATGGTGACTGCAGCCATGAAATTAAAAGACACTTACTCCTTGGAAAAAAGTTATGACAAACTTAGATAGCATATTCAAAAGCAGAGACATTACTTTGCCAACTAAGGTCCGTCTAGTCAAGGCTATGGTTTTTCCTGTGGTTATGTATGGATGTGAGAGTTGGACTGTGAAGAAGGCTGAGCGCTGAAGAATTGATGCTTTTGAACTGTGGTGTTGGAGAGGACTTGAGAGTCCCTTGGACTGCCAGGAGATCCAACCAGTCCATTCTGAAGGAGATCAGCCCTGGGATTTCTTTGGAAGGAATGATGCTAAAGCTGAAACTCCAGTACTTTGGCCACCTCATGCGAAGAGTTGACTCACTGGAAAAGACTCTGATGCTGGGAGGGATTGTGGGCAGGAGGAGAAGGGGACAACAGAGGATGAGATGGCTGGATGGCATCACTGACTCGATGGATGTGAGTCTGAATGAACTCCAGGAGTTGGTGATAGACACGGAGGCCTGACGTGCTGGGGTTGCAAACAGTCAGACATGACTGAGCGACTGAACTGAACTGAGCGTATCTAGAATTGAACTTTAAATTTCATTTAATTTTAGTTTTTATTAAACTATAACGTGTAATTTTAAAAAAGGGAATTTTCATAGATAAACAGTAGAATGGGCTGGGGTCTGGGGCTATGAGATGATGTAGGTAAAGGGGTACAAAATTTCAGTTATAAGGATAAATTCTGAGGATCTAGTGAACAGCATGGTTCCTATAGTTAAAAATAAGATAGTGTATATTTTGAAAATTGCTGAGAGTAGATCTTAAGCATTCTCACTGCACCCCTCAATCCTGCCCTACAAGGTTAACTGGATTAACTGTATGATGTGATAGATGCATTAATTATCTTGATCTTGATAATCCACTGACAATGTATGTCAAATCATGTTGACTACTTTAAATATATGCAATGATATTGGTCATTTGTTCCCCAAAATTAAGAAAAGAAAAAATTATTAGGGAAGAATTAAATTCAATGAGCTTTATGGGAAAAATGGACATTTGCCAATAGGTGGGGAAGGTGGTCCAAGAGAAGGAGTCAATTTTCCTCTTGTGAGGGGAACCACCAGGAGGTTTCCCTATAATTTTCATGAAAGGATTTGCCTAAGGAAGTTGCTCTCAAACTTGTTTGATCATCAGAATCATCTGGGAACTTAAAAAGCCCCTGGTATCCAATCCACACCTGGAGATTGTGACTTCATTGGTTTCAGGGATTCTTGTTGAGCAAACTCCTGACACAGGTCTTGGCAATTATATTTTTAATCTGACACCAAAAGGAAAAATATGCAAAACTACATCATACTAAAAAGATTCTGCACAGCAAAGGAAACCATCAACAAAATGAAAAGATAACCTATTGAATAGGAGAAAATATTTGCAAATCATATATCTGATAAGGGGCTAGTATCCAAAATGTATGAAGAAGTCATACAACTCAGTAGCAAAAGATACTCTGGCCAAAAACTGAGAAGATCTGAATAAACATTTTTTCAAAACAGACACACAGATGGCCAACAGGTCTTTGAAAAGATGTTCAGCATCATTAAACATCAGGGAAATGCAAATCGAAATCACAATGAGGTATCATTTTACACTTGTTTTATAATGATTATTTTCAAAAAGACAAGAAATAACAAATGTTGGTATGAATGCAGAGAGAAGGGAACATTTGTGCACCATTGGTGGAAATGTAAATTGCTGCAGTGACTATGGAAAATAGTATAGAGTTTTCTCAAAAAGTTACAAATAGAATTGCCATATGATCCAGCAATTCCACTTCTGGTTATCTGAAGAGAAAAAAGAAACACACTAGCTTGAAAAGATCCCTGCACTCCCATGTTTATTGCAGCATTAAGTACAATAGCCAAGGTATAGAAACAATCTGTGTTCATTGACGTATAGCTACATTTTCCTTATCTAAGGGCAGGAAAAGAGAAAACAAGTGGCTCAAATGGTTAGTTATCAAAATCAACCAAGATCTCTAAAATAAAGGAGTCTCAGTGGGAGAAGGCAACCGGCTTGTCTCTTTACCTAATTGTGTATTTATTTGAGATTTCCTCAAGTGGATGCCTCTTTGAAATGGATGCTTTGGCAATCAAAGCTTAAGTCAGGCACTTGCATTACAAAAAAATAAAAATTAAGAACAACCTGTCAGGGCTTATATTACATATATATGTGATTAAAAAATTGTTTTGGATTCATGAAAAAAGGTATGGAAGTAACTTAGACACTGAAATTATTTAAAGCCCCCAATAAATTCTAATGTGAAGTTAAATTTGTGAATTTGTGGCCCAAGGGAAGTCAGTGTTTTCAGGAAAGAATTAGATCAAAGAAACTGAAGTGAATTTAGAGCTCTATTTCTGGCTTCTGTGTGCTGGGTTCAGTCTAGAATTATCATATAATCAGGCAAATTAGGCACAAGGGAGAAAAATAGAGGCCCTCTTTGCCTTTAGTCAGTCAGTGTAAGCAAACAGTGGGAAACACACAGTTTCATCTAGCGGCCAGTGGGGACTCCCCAACAGAACCTGCAAAACAGGAAGACTTTGGGATCTGGCCTTTTGAAACACTGAGGTTACAAGGAAGAAAAGGATCGCAAGTTGTTTGACTGACACAAGAAGAATTACAAGTGTGAGAGAATGAGGAGGCAGAGGGCCAAAGGGAAGCATGTTTCTGCAGCCGCCACATCACTGCTGCATTTCAGGAATGGCATTTCAGTGGGGAAGGTCAGGATAAAGCATATTACCTAAGGAAAAGGGTGCATTTGTCACTTGCCCTCACCACTTGGCTGAAATGGTTGTTCCTGGAAAAGATAGTTCACTACTGGGTTGAGTGAGTGGGTAGATACAACATCGGTAAGAAATGGAATTTGACTTTTGTAGCCAGGTGAGATGAGATATCTGAGTAGAACTGTCAGGAAAAAAAATGCAGGGCTATGCTCAGGAGTTAATGTTTTCTGGGAGAGGAAAAGGAAACAACAAGAGGTAGATTAATAAGAAAATGAAAATCCCAGTAGTAAATGTTGTAGATACGGACTGTGGGTTTTATACCTTTGGGTGGTTTTCTTTTATTTATTAGACTCAGAGAAGAAGCTGGGTCTTCAACTAGAGAGTGGAACAAGAGATCATTTAAGATCTAATATTTTTCTTTTATTAATAATTAAACTTTTCATGGGAAGAAAACAGTTACAGCATAAAGTGTAAAACATTTTTATGTATTACCTGGAAAGTTAAAGGCAGCATTTTATTTATATGCTTTTTTTCCGCTAATACAAGATAAGAAAACCTTGAAAGCACAAAAAAGTGAAATCACCAAAATCTTACCCAAAGATAAACACTCCTAATATTTGGATGTGTGTAATTTCAGTATTTTTTCCTACAAATGAATCTATGTGCTTTTCTTAATACAAATTATATCCCCTCTACAGAGTAATTTAGAGTATGGATATTCTTAAAATACTAACAGAGAGAAGGCTGCCTATAAAACAGTCTGCACAGCCTATCACAGCGATAACTCAGCTGGGTCAGCTCTGGTTTCTGTAAGGCATTTGATTATTTTTTTGCTTTAAAAATTTTTATTGGAGTGTAGTTGATTTACAATGCTGTGTTAGTTTCTTTTGTACAGCAAAATGAATCAGTTATACATATCTCTACTCTTTTTATGATTCTTTTCCCATATAAGTTATTAAAGTAGTGGGTAGATTTCCCTCTGCTATAGAGTAGGTCTCCATTAGTTGTCTATTTTATATACAGTAGTATGTATACGTCAGTCCCAATCTCCTAGTTTATCCCTTCTCCCCCTGTAACCATAGGTTTGTTTTCTACGTCTGTGACTCTATTTCTGCTTTGTAAATAAATTCATTTGTGCTACTTTTTAGATTCCACATATAAGCAATATCATGTATTTGTCTTTCTCTGTCTGACTTACTTCACCCAGTATGGTATTTGATTTTGAAGGGAAGAGCTTGAAGTGGTCAGCAGAAAACACCCAAACCTGGTCCCAGAAAACTACAGGGGTAGATTCTGATTCTCAAAGTTGCAAAGTTTGTCTTTATCCAGGCCTCCTAAAAGTGAAATGAGGGTTTAATATGGCTGCCTGTCATTTTGCACTTTGTCCCCTGCCCTTTGTGTTTAGTCCAGGCATTATCCTATCCTGTCACTTTTTAAAGTCAGCTGTCAAATTAGCTTATGGGGAAGACCCTTAATAATTTGACTTGACGGCAGCTTGTGAGGATTATCGGCATAAATTATCAGCCCAATTACCTACCAGTTCATGCCACAAGTGTGTTCCATTACTCTTTCACTCTCTTTTTTTCTTTTACAAACTACTTAGCATAATTATGCTGTTTTCATGACCACTCTAGCAACTTTAATTATGACATTATCCAACAGTCTATTAATTGGTATTGGAAAGCTCTTTTTCAGTCCTGAATGTCCCAATATTCATTACATTTCTCAGACAGAACTATTGCTATCTTAGCAATAATCCTGTGAAATATTTCTATACTATTTTTAATCACACAAAGCAAAGGAAGCTCCCAGGTGATGTGGTCTTCCTCAGATGTTAGTTTTCACCTGTCTGTTCACAGACCTCTCCCAGGTGCTGTGTTTCAAGGCTCTGAGGACCAAGCAGAGAAGCTGCAGCTAGGTTGACTCTTTGCAGTTGACTTTGGAGTCTTCTACTGCTGGGAGCCTCCTCAAGTACAGACAGATGCTGTAGGTTTGTGGACTCTTTCCTGGATGGTGATCACAAACCTGAGTACCCCAAAATGTTGACAATTGGTCTAGCCAAGCTTTCTCATTTAACAGATAGAGCTGTGTGTTAAGTTGTTGAGATCTTATGGTTAGTTGACAGTTGGATGAAACTCTGTACCCTTTCCACAGCACCCCACTCCCCCCGCCCCCACCACCTAGAGCAATCTCAGAGAAGATGCTAACTTGGATGAGGATTCTTCCAGGGCTACTGTTACATAACTCCCTTAATGAGGCACAGGCTTACATCATTCGAAACTTTTCAAAAGGACTCTCACTTTCTCAGTTTAGCTGATGCTCTGAGTTCTGAGCTCAAGTCCAGTTAGTTATTCCTGATCTCCTTTGGATTGCCCATGTTGTTTGTTGTTCAGTTGCTAAGTTGACTGTTCACGACTCCATGGGCGGTAGCACATCAGGCTTCTCTGTTTTTCACTATATCCTGGAGTATGCTCAAGCTCATGTCCATTGGGTCCAACAGTGATGCTGTCTAACCATCTCATTCCTCTGCCACCCTCTTCTCCTTTGGCTTCAATCTTTCCCAGCATGAAGGTTTTTTTCCAATGAGTTGGCTCTTTGTGTCAAGTGGCCGAAGTATTGGAGCTTCAGCATCAGTTCTTCCAATGAATGTTGATTTCTTTTAGAATTGAGTGGTTTAATCTCTTTGCAGTTCAAGGGACTCTCAAGAGTCTTCTCCAGTACCACAATTTAAAAGAATCAGTTCTTCATCACTCAGCCTTTTTTATGGTCCAACTCTCACAACTGTATGTGACTACTGGAAAAACCATAGCTTTGACTATATGGATCTTTGTTGGCAATGTGATGTCTTTGTTTTTTAATATGCTCTCTAGATTTGTCATAGCTTTCATTCCAAGGAGCAAGCATCTTTTAATTTCATGGCTGCAGTCACTATCCACAGTGATTTTTTGAGCCCAAGAAAATAAAATCTGTCACTGTTTCCAATTTCCCCCATTCTATTTGCCATGCAGTGATGGGACTGGTTGCCAAATTCTTCATTTTTTGAATGTTGAGTTTTAAGCCAGTTTTTTCACTCTCCTCTTTCACCTTCATCAAGAGGCTCTTTAGTTCCTCTTCACTTTCTGCCATTAGAGTGGTATCATCTGCATATCAGGTTATTGATATTTCTCCTGGCAACCTTAATTCCAGCTTGTGAGCCATCAAGCCTGGTATTTTGCATGATGTCCTCTGCATAGAAGTTAAATAAGCAGGGTGACAATATACAGCCTTGATGTACTCCTTTCCCAATTTTGAACCAGTCCACTGTTCCACATCCAGTTCTAACTGTTGCTTCTTGAACTGAGTAAGTTTCTCATGAGATGAGTAAGGTGGTCTGGTAGTCCCATCTCTGTAAGAATTTTCCTCAGATTGCTGTCCACACAAAGGCTTTCACACAGTCAATGAAGCAGAAGTAGATGTTTTTCTGGAATTTCCTTGCTTTCTCTATGATGCAATGAATGTTGACAATTTGATCCCTGGTTCCTCTCTGTTTTCTAAATCCAGCTTGTACTTCTGGAAGCTCTTGGTTCACATATTGCTAGAGCCGAGCTTGAAGGATTTCGAGCATAACCTGACTAACATGAGCGCAAGTGTCCAGCGGTTTGAACATTCTTTGGCATTGCCTTTATTTGGGATTGGAATGAAAACTGATCTATTTTAGTCCTGTGGCCACTGCTAGTTTTCCAAATTTGCTGACATATTAAGTTCAGCACGTTAACAGCATCATCTTTTAGGATTTTAAATAGCTCAGTTGGAATTCCATCACCTCTACTAGCTTTGTTTGCAGTAATATTTCCTAAGGCCCACTTGACTTCATACTCTAGAATGTCTGGTTCTAGGTGAGTGACCACACCATCATGGTTATCCAGGTCGTGAAGATCTTTTTTTGTATAGTTCTTCTGTGTATTCTTTCCACCTCTTCTTAATTCCAGTTAGTTATTTCTGACCTCTTTTGGACTGCCTATGTTAAGAAAGACTAAATGGTAGTGTTTGACCTCACTCCACTATCTAGAATTAGCCAGACAATTGTGGAACAACTAGGCAGGAAGAACCAGAGATTCTCGCATGTCCCAAAGCCTCAACACCAAGGTACTCATCAGTAGTTGCCACCATTCCTGGTAGAACATTTACTGGAACTGAAATTCAAATAGAGACAACTTGGCTCTAAGATTTGTGTTCCTTGTCAATTACAGTTTTTTTTTTTTTTTTAAATCTTCTTCCTTATTGGAAGGTGTACAGAACCGCTGGGCCCAAGTTGCTCCACTGCTTGCACAGCCTCTGGTGCATCTTTAGTTTACTTACAGGCCCACAAGAATCTCTCAGTGCCTGGGGCTGTAATGGAGACCAGCAACTTCCAGCTTCCTAACCAAAGCACAGTCTTTCACAATATTCTTCTCTATCCTCAAAACTGACAGTCCAGGTAATTGTTGACCAGGAACCCAGGCCATGGGCCTGATGCATTTGTAGGGTGCCTCTTGTAAGACACCGAGACTGTCAGTGACACAATAGAGCAAAACTGAATTTCTGTTCATCAGCCCTCGTTAAAGGAGACAATACCCATTTATTGATTTGGTTTTAAATAAGAAATGATTGTGTAAGCATGCATAAGTAACAGAAATTTAACCTGGAGAAGAGCATACTGATTTAGAGAGGTGTGAGAATTAGTTTTGATATAGAGGCCCCTGGAGGAAAGATGTGTGTCCATAGTCCCTGTGGTCCATAGTTAGCCTGTTGAGGGAAGGTAAGGGAGATCTAAGGAAGGGCTCATGGGCAAAAAGGGCTTCATAGAGTGACATGGGCTGCCTTAGAGGCAGCAAGACTCCAACACTGGGTGTGAACACTGACTGGACAGTTACCTAGTGAGAGAATTACATAAAGGATCCAAACAAGAGGTCAAGGCTTTACCTTGATAGCCTTCCTGATTCAGGGACTCAGAATTTTATCACATATTTAAAGATTTTGGAGTACACTTAAAATGCTTATAGTAATTGGACATTAAATCATCTAGAATCAGTTACGATCCTTTTTCTTGCAAAACATAGAAAACGGTACCCAATTCACTAAGCAAAAGGAATATTTTGGCTTACAAAATGACAAAGTCCAGGAATAATCAGGCAGGAATGGATCCAGGAACTCAGTTGAAGCCATCATGACCCTTCTTCTTCCTGTCTGTTCCTGGCTCAAATTCCTTGGTATTAGCCTGTTCTGAAGTGACTTCTCCCCACAGGATATAAAAATGACTGCAGCTCGTCCTTTCAGCTTCAAGCCTGGAGAAGAGAGTCTTTGTGTCAGCACTTCCAAAAAATAGGCTGTTGGGGAAATTAAAAATCCTTCTAACAAAAAGATCTCCCCTCTGCCCCAAATGCCAATATAGAGGAGGGAGCAAACCTGATTTATTCCCGGATAGGCATAAGCTTATATCCTTTCAGATGGTCCGCGCCAGCCTAGAAAATCTGGGCAGAATTTCACACAATTTATACAGCCAATTAGGAGAAGTAAAAATGAAAACTTATTTATCTCTTTGAGAGACAAATGGACGTAGCCTGTGATAACCTCCTGTGCACCTCATGAGAGTCTCGAGGCAGTTTTGGACGTATGTGCTTACAGTTCCCAGAATCAGAAGGCCTCTGGTTTTATACTGTTTATCTAAGACTGGGTTTATCTAACTCTTGCCTACAAGGTCTAGCCTACCTATTTTGATTTTAAGGAGACACTCTAGCAGTGAGGAGGAGCTGCTACTGCCCCTTTCTTAAACAGAATTTCATTGTATTTCCTTGCACAGGCCCATTACACCACCTTGCCTTGGGTTGGGTGGTATGCCCACTGCTGAACCAATTTCTGTGGCCAGAAATAGGACACACTGATTGGCCTGGGCCTGGTTTATAGAGGGGAGATTTTCAAAAGTGAGTGGGGTACAAGAGGAGAAGAAGGCATGGATGCTGTGAAGACCTTTCTGGGTCCTTAGGGGCCTGGGGATGGCGCAACAGTACCCTCGGGTCAAACGTAGCAGGTAACTAATTTGTCTGGTAGGATTTGATGTGTCACTGTTTTGCCAATTCTCAACCCCCTTTTTATGGCCCCAAGATTTGAATGGAGATAAAAATGAATAACTTCAGATTTTTTGAGAATAATTGCTATGGATTTCAGAAAATCAGTAGTGAAAGAACACAAATCCCATGCTGAGAGCCAACTTTTAAGGTCTCTCTTGCAAAGTGAATGTTTTAAGGTGAAATCTCTGTTGCAAGGTTTGGAGTCTGTGGTCTACCCCAGCTGACATGCAAAGGAAAACTATCCAAACTCCAAGTGGTTTGGCCAACCATCACCCAGAATGTCTGGGGTGTGGGCCATTATCCCTGCCAAAACTATGGTCCAACATCTTATTAGGAGGTGACTAGGGGAAGTGGCAAGACCTTTGGCTTTGGCAGGGGTTGTTGTAAAACTTTCCCAGATAAAGTCAACTGTACCATTTCCCAAATATTCTCTCTTTAGAACCTGTATATAATGACCAGTTATTAATTGGTCACTGGAACAAAAAGATTAAGCAGAGAGAAGCAGGATAAGGTGGAGATAGATGAACTTTGTTGACCATGGAGTGCCAAAACAGGGATTTGTAAACTCCAGCTATAGCCCTATTTTGCGGATCAGAAAACGGGCTTGGAGATTAACTTGCCCCCAGCCACATGACCGTGTGGTGGTGGCCAAACTATAATTTCAACCCCACTATCTAATTCCAAAGCCATAAATACTTTGCTTATGGTGAAAAACAAAAAACATAAAAACAAAAAAACCACTGAAGTTCCTCTAGTACAGACGAGTAAAATTCCAAAATACTATTGGAGGTCTTTGTTCCCTAGTCCAAAGAGACACTTAACAGTTGACTGCCAAGCACATCGTTTGGTGACAGGCAGAATGGAGGTGCTTTTGTTCAGAGACCTTTTTTCTTTAATGTCTGTGCATGATCACAGGTCAAATAGCTGGAAGAGCCTTTACAATAATTCACTGAGATAGTTCATTCAAATCTGAGGCATCACACGAGTAGAACTGGTGGTATAGGAAACCCACCACTCTTTGGACTGAAAAGTTTAGTTCTGATTAGCAATCTAGGAGAGCAAACTCCTGTTGTGAAATTCTGGTAAGGCTCAGTGAGCTGCACTGTCTGATTTTTTTTTTTTTTTTCATAGCAAAACTAAACTCTGCTACTGAAGAAGGGATGGAAACAGGTTAGACTAGTGGAGGGTACTAGTCAGCCTCTCTAGTACTTTCAGCCTCTCTTCTTGGGACCACGCTGGGTCTGAATACCTCCAAAAAAAGCCCCAGTTCTCCTCACCTTAGGGTCTTGGTATCTGTTGTACCTCCTGCTCAGAAACCAGTCCATGGAGTGACATAATATGTGCTATTTCCCAAACTATATGTAAACCAGTTTTACCTATATGGAAGCCAGTTTGGAATATATGGAAGCCAGTTTGGTGGGGAGAATCCCAAGGCCAGAACACACTCAGTCACCAGTTCCCTCACTCTTACTTGCTGGGCCTTTTCGTGTGTTTCTGCTCACAAAGTAGTTATCAAACTCCAGAGGCCTTAGGTCTCAAAACTCATTGCTTTCAGTTGAAACCAGGAGATGCAAACAAGAGTTTCCATGCCTTTTTGGGGGCTGAGCAAAAGGTAATAGTCTAGCCTCTCCTTTCACAAGCACAGATAATGGAAGTGGGAAGAGCTAGGAGCCGGAACTCACTGTGCTCCCTGCTGGGACTGCAGCACTGACAGGGAAGACTCGGCGGCTGCCTGCCGTCCCGTGGCCCCCATGCTGGCTCTGTGTGCTGACCAGCCATGCAGGGCCTCTTCATTCACTTTGCCTGGCCCAGCTATTCTCAGTTTGTCTGACCCCAGGCCTCATTAGGGAGCTAGTGGAGATGCTATGATTAACCGTCAGGTGGAGTCTGTTGGCACTCACCTGGGGAGACTGAAAGAAGCTCTTTTCCTGCTACCAACCACTCTGCCAACGTTTGCTTTTTAAAGATAGCAACCTGCCTTGACACATAATCTGCTTTGGCTTAATATTAGCGTCTCTACTGTCACCCTTGACCCTCTTGGCACGTGCTCCATAAATTATGAGCTTTTTTACTTTTGCTGTGAATCCCTTGTCATCTCCGCATTACTACACCAAGGTCTTTAAGGTGGCCGCTGCCAGTACTGTTTATACTCAAGCTTTGTTTTCTCTCTGCTTTCCCAGGCCTTCTGTTTCTGAGGCAAGACTCCTTGGAATTATTTCAGTAGGCTGTCCTCTCAGTGACAGTGATCCATGTTAATACTCTTGCTTCAGCCAATGTGACAGGCTCTGGTGGCCTCATCTGGCCATTAAAGGCCCAAGAATGATTTGAAGATGCTGGGCCACTTCTTTCCCACCCAAGGACATGAGGAGCAAAGGTGTGGTGGTGGTGTTGGCAGACCAGGCTGGGCTTCATGGGAGCTGAGTTGGCTCTGTGGAGCTTATAAATGGTTCTGAGTCCTTGTTAGACCAGGAACTTCCAGCCAGTGGCCCATCTCTAACCTCTTCTGACTTCTTCCTGATTCCTCTCTTCTCTGCAGCTGGCACCTTGCAGATGCTCACTAAATGTTGATTGAGTAAATGAATGAGCAAACGTCATTAACTCTTAAGGAAGTCAGTGCAGCAAAGCAACAAACTCAAACCTCTTGACTGGTGGAAGATCCTTTTTGGTCTGTCTTCTGGTAGCTTGCTCCATTTTGTCTCCCTTGCTGCACCCTTAGCACTTTACACTCCATTAATAAAGAATTATATGCAATTCTCTGGCTCCATGGCAGTGTTTCACAACTCTAGGCTTTAGCAGCAGTTGTTACATGTGTCTGGATACTTTTCTCTCCTTGGCTCAACTCAGATATTTTTCCACATCAAATTTGTTTTTTTTTTTAAAATGTAAATTTATTTATTTTAATTGGAGGCTAATTACTTTACAATATTGTATTGGTTTTGCCATACATCAACATGAATCCACCACGGGTGTACATGTGTTCCCCATCCTGAACCCCCCTCCCACCTCCCTCCCCATACCATCTCTTTGGGTCATCCCCGTGCACCAGCCCCAAGCATCCTGTATCATGCATTGAGCCTGGTCTTGCAATTCGTTTCACATATGATATCATACATGTTTCAATGCCATTCTCCCAAATCATCCCACCCTCGCCCTCTCTCACAGAGTCCAAAAGACTGTTCTATACATCTGTGTCTCTTTCTTTTGCTGTCTTGCATACAGGGTTATCATTACCATCTCTCTAAATTCCATATAAATGTGTTATTATACTATATTGGTGTTTTTCTTTCTGGCTTACTTCACTCTGTATAATAGGCTCCAGTTTCATCCACCTCATTAGAACTGATTCAAGTGTATTCTTTTTAATGGCTGAGCAATACTCCATTGTGTATATGTACCACAGCTTTCTTATCCATTCATCTACTGATGGACATCTAGGTTGCTTCCATGTCCTGGCTGTTATAACAGTGCTGCGATGAACATTGGGGTACACGTGTCTCTTTCAATTCTGGTTTCTTTGGTGTGTATGCCCAGCAGTGGGATTGCTGGGTCGTATGGCAGTTCTATTTCCAGTTTTTTAAGGAATCTCCACACTGTTCTCCATAGTGGCTGTACTAGTTTGCATTCCCACCAACAGTATAAGATGGTTCCCTTTTCTCCACACCCTCTCCAGCATTTATTGCTTGTAGACTTTTGGATAGCAGCCATTCTGACTGGCATGAAATAGTACCTCATTGTGGTTTTGATTTGCATTTCTCTGATAATGAATGATGTTGAGCATCTTTTCATGTGTTTGTTAGCCATCCGTATGTCTTCTTTGAAGAAATGTCTGTTTAGTTCTTTGGCCCACTGTTTGATTGAGTCATTTATTTTTCTGGAATTGAGCTGCAGGAGTTGCTTCTATATTTTTGAGATTAATTCTTTGTCAGTTGCTTCATTTGCTATTATTTTCTCCCATTCTGAAGGCTGTCTTTTCACCTGGCTTATAGTTTCCTTTGTTGTGTAGAAGCTTTTAATTTTAATTAGGTCCCATTTGTTTATTTTTGCTTTTATTTCCAGAATTCTGGGAGGTGGGTCATAGAGGATCCTGCTGTGATTTATGTTGGGGAGTGTTGTGCCTATGTTCTCCTCTAGGAGTTTTATAGTTTCTGGACTTACGTTTAGATCTTTAATCCATCTTGAGTTTATTTTTGTGTATGGTGTTAGAAAGTGTTCTAGTTTCATTCTTTTACAAGTGCTTGACCAGTTTTACCAGCACCACTTGTTAAAGAGATTGTCTTTTCTCCATTGTATATTCTTGCCTCCTTTGTCAAAGATAAGGTGTTCATAGGTGTGTTCCACATCAAATTTGGATACCTACTTGGTAAGAACCATCTCCAAAATTACCCTATGGTCAACTTTTACCACTCTCAGCCTCTTCTGAAATTGGTGCACTGGGCTCCTGTATTGAAATGCTTTTTAACTGTATTTCTTAGGGTATATTTGGTGAAATGCCATCCAAAGAGGTCGTCCCCAAATGGCATTCTGTGTCAGTAAGTCAGGAAAATGTTGCAAACTACACCTTTTTCTTGTATGGTTTTTCTAGTAGTCATGTATGGATGTGAGAATTAGACCAAAAAGAAAGCTGAGTGCCAGAGAATTGATGCTTTTGAACTGTGGTGTTGGAGAAGACTCTTGAGAGTCCCTTGGACAGAAAGGAGATCAAACCAGTCCATCCTAAAGGAAGCCAGTCCTGAATATTCATTGGAAGGACTGATGCTGAAGCTGAAGCTCCAATACTTTGGCCACCTGATGTGAAGAACTGACTCATTAGAAAAGAGCCTGATGCTGGGAAAGACTAAAGGCAGGAGTAGAAGGGGATGATAGAGGATCAGATGATTGGATGGCATTACCAACTTGATGGACCTGAGTTTGAGCAAGCTCCGGGAGTTGGTGATGAACAGGGAAGCCTGGTACGCTGCAGTCCACAGGGTCGCAAAGAGTCAGACATGACTGAGTGACTGAAATGGACACCTCTTTCATAGAGATTCACAGCAACCACTGGGATTTTCCCCTCAACTTTATAGAGGTACAATTGACAACTACAAATTGTATTTTGCCAACAAAGTTCCATCTAGTCAAGGCTATGGTTTTTCCAGTGGTCATGTATGGATGTGAGAGTTGGACTGTGAAGAAAGCTGAGCGCGGAAGAATTGATGCTTTTGAACTGTGGTGTTGGAGAAGACTCTTGAGAGTCCCTTGGACTGCAAGGAGATCCAACCAGTCCATTCTAAAGGAGATCAGCCCTGGGATTTCTTTGGAAGGAATAATGCTGAAGCTGAAACTCCAGTACTTTGGCCACCTCATGCGAAGAGTTGATTCATTGGAAAAGACTCTGATGCTGGGAGGGATTGGGGGGCAGGAGGAAAAGGGGACGACAGAGGATGAGATGGCTGGATGACTCGAAGAACATGAATCTGAGTGAACTCTGGGAGTTGGTGATGGACAGGGAGGCCTGGCATGCTGCGGTTCATGGGGTTGCAAAGTCAGACATGACTGAGCGACTGAACTGAACTGAAGTTTAAAATGTGGTTTTTTCATTTATGTGTACATTGTGAAATGATTTCCACACTCAAGCTAACTGACATATCCATCACTTTGCATTGTTATCTCTTTTTATGTGATGAGGATCCAAGATTTCAAGTGTATAATATGGTAATATTAACTATAGTCACCATGCTATATATTAATTCCCCACAACTTACTCATCCTGAATAACTGAAACTTTGTACCTTTGAACAAGATCTCTACATTTTCCCCACCCCAACACCTGGCAACCACCATTCTGCTTCTTACTTTAATAAGTTAAAATTCTAAGATAGTGGGGTCAAAGGACATGCGCGCATCTCTTCCTGCGAGATCACCAAAATTGCAACTAGCTGCTGAACGACCACTGAGAGGAGAATGCTGGAACCCGCCAAAAAAAGATACCCCACATCCAAAGACAAAGAAGAAGCCACAGTGAGACAGTAGGAGGGGTGAAATCACAATAAAATAAAATCCAGTACCCGCCAGGTAGTTGACCCACAAACTGGAGAACAATAAAACCAAGGAAGGTCTCCCACTGTTTGAAGGTTCTGAACTCTACATCAGGCTTCCCATCCTGAGGAGCTGGCAAAGGGACTGGGAATCCCCATGGAATCTGACCTTGAAGGCCATCAGGATTTGATAGAGGACTTCCACAGTACTGGGGAAAACAGACTCCAGGCTTGGAGGGCACAGACAAAATCTGTGCACATCAAGAAACCCAGAGGAAAGGAGCAGTGAGCCCACAGGAGACTGAACCAAAACTACCTGCTAGTGCTGGAGGGTCTCCTGTGGAGCTGTGGGTCTGCAGGGGCTCACCGCCGGGCCAGCAGTAGCAGTCCAGGAAGATCTGCCTTGGCAAAAGCACTCTTGAAACTCTCCCATAGAGCCTCTAGACGCCAGGACTGGGTTGCCTCAGGCCAAACAACTACCAGGCAGGGAGCACAACCCCACCCATGAGCAGATAATTGGATTAAAGCTTTATTGAGCAAGACTGCCCACCAGAGCAAGACCCAGTTTTTCCTACTGCCAGTCCCTTCTGTCAGGAAGCTTACACAAGCCTCTTAGCCTCCTTCATCAGAGGGCAGACAGAAAAAGCAAGAAGAACCACAGTACCACAACAGCTAAAAACCACATTAGAGAAAGTTCATCATGATGAAAAAGCAGAAAGTTATGTACCAGATGAAAGGACAACTAAGTGAACTGGAGTTAGGCAACCTTCCAGAAAAAAAATCCAGAATAATGATAGTGAAGATGGTCCAGCAGCAGCGATTTCCACCATTCTGCCTTCCAGGTCACTTATCCATTCTTCTCAGTTATTCTGCTGTTGATTCCTTCTGGTGCATTATTCATCTGTTTCTTCATTCTTTAGCTCTTGTAGGTCTTTGGTAAACATTTCTTATATCTTCTCCATGGAAAACCATGAGGCAGAAGAATGGATAAATGACCTGGAGGGCAGAATGGTGAATATCACTGCTGCAGAACAGAATATAGGAAAAAAGAATGAAAAGAAATGAGCACAGGCTAAGAGACCTCTGGGACAACATTAAGCACACCAACATTTGAATTATAGGTGTCTCAGAGGAGAAGAGAGAGAGAAAGGACCTGAGAAAACATTTGAAGAGATAATTGCTGTAAACTCCCCTAACATGAGAAAGGAAATAGTCACCAAAGACCAGGAAGCACATAGTCCCAGGCAGGATAAACCCAAGGAGGAACACACTGAGACACATAGTAATAAAATTGACAAAAATTAAAGACAAAGATAAAATATTAAAAGCAACAAGGGAAAAATGACAAATAAACAAGGGAACTCCCATCAGACTATCAGCTAATTACTGAACAGAGTTCTACAAGCCAAAAAGGAATGGCATGATATATTTCAAATAACCAAAGGGGAGAAACCACAATCAGGCAAGACTCTTATTCAGATTTGATGGAGAAATCAAAAGCTTTCCAGACAAGCAAAAGTTAAGAGAATTCAGCACCACCAAACCAGCTTTACAACAGATACTAAGGGAACTTCTCTAGGCAGGAAACAGAAGAGAAGGAGAAGATCTACAGAAAATAAACCCGAAGCAGTTAAGAAAACACTAATGGGATCACATACATTGATAGTTACCTTAAATATAACTGGATTAAATGCACCAACCAAAAGACATAGACTGGCTGGGCAGATGGAAATATATGCATGTATGCACTTCCACTTCCCACATCACACTGCTTGACCACACCCCTCAAATTGTATGTGATTATTTTATATTGTAGGTTAATCATGTTCCCATTATGGCTTGCAGTTGTAATTATCGTTTATTTTTTGTCTAGCTATTGATTGTAAAAACTGATAAACATCATTTACTATTGTGATTGTGTAACTATTACTCTGGAGAAGGCAATGGCACCCCACTCTGGTATTCTTGCCTCGAAAACCCCATGGGTGGAGGAGCCTGGTAGGCTGTAGTCCATGGGGTTGCTAAGAGTTGGACACGACTGAGCGACTTCACTTTCACTTTTCAGTTTCATGCATTGGAGAAGGAAATGGCAACCCACTCCAGTGTTCTTGCCTGGAGAATCCCAGGGACGGGGGAGCCTGGTGGGAGGCTGTCTGTGGGGTCACACAGAGTTGGACACGACTGAAGCGACTTAGCAACTATTACTGAGTTAATACCATAGTTCATGATTGGTTAATAGAAAAATAACAGAAATCTATATCACCAAAACTGCTATTAAAAGAAAAATCTGTAATCACTTTTTAAAATCCAGATGCATATCAGAATTATCTTGGAATGTTTTGAAAAATACAAATGCCCAGGTATTGCTTTTTTTTCTCCAGAGCTCCAGATATGTTTCTAATGAGCAGCCATGTTTTAAAACAACTGGGCTATGTGATGATCTTTCACTTTTACCAAGTTTGTTTCACTTTTTCTGTTTAGTATTAAGTGCTCCCGTTTCATTTAGTTTATGTTTTCCAATTTCTCTATCTCTTCTTTTTTAAAAATGTTCTTTGTTAAGCCTTTATCAAGCATAGTAGAAAGGCTTTTCTATACATATATATCTGTATATTAAATATAAATAATACATATAATATATATCTTGGAAAACTTATGAATTTTTGCCTAACTAAAAAATTCATGACATCAAGTGAGAAAGTAGTCAGGTGAGAAAACAGTAGGCTTCTTGTGCAGCAACCTGCATGGCAGGGAAAGCCAGACACTCACTATGCTCTCACCTTCCCCTGTGGGAGACGCTTTGGGTTGATGCTTCTCTTGGCACTGAACTCCAGTGCCCTGAAGCCTGGGTGAAGTGAGAAGGTTCTTCTTGCCTTCTTCAAAGGATCTGTTCTTGGATTTCTTTTGCTCCAAAGGGGTACAGGGAGGACCTCTCCACTGAACTTGAGAGTGTTTCTCCCAAAGGTAATCTTATCTATGGATTGTCAAAATCAGTGTTTCTATGGAGAGGATGAGTGTGGAAAACTTCTATTCCACCATCTTATTGATGTCCCTCTCTACCACTGCCATTTGCAAAGCTCCAAGAAGTCCAAGAGTAAAGATGCTTACTCAATTTTAACTTGGTTTTTCTATACTTCTAAATATAGAGCCCCTTTTCATTAGTAGGTATTAATATCCCATCTATTCACTTTCCCACTGGAGTCCCCGTGGCAGCACAACTTCATTTACATCCCGTCTTCTCATCAGGGTAGAAGTTCAAGGAGGGCCGACACTTCTTGTTATGTCATCCATGCCTGGCACCTCATAGGCACACAGAAACAATCTGCTGAATCTAATTGGTTTGTGCCAACGAGATGAGCAGCGCACCTCTCAGAAGCTGTGTGCTCTTGCCCTCGCTCTCTGGCAATATCTGGTTGTCAGCAGGCTTACTCTTCAAGTCTGGTCTCTACTGAGTGGCACCCATAATCCTCACTTGGGGCTCCCCCTAGTGTTTCCCTTGCTGCCAGTTGTGGGCAGTGACACCAAGGTGAGCAGCAGTGAGAGGGAAGGAATGGGTGCCTTGTGGGAAATTCATGGTTGGCTGCAGAGAGGGGATAAAAGTCTTTATCAGAGGCTGTCAGAAGGGAGGCAGTTCACAATCAGGGAGGGATCCTGGGGCTGTGTGCTTAGTCATTCAGTAGCGTCAGATTCTGTGCCCCATGGACTGTGTCCTGCCAGGCTCCTTGTCCATGGGGATTCTCTGGGCAAGAATACTGGAGTGGGTTGCCATGCCCTCCTCCAGGTCTTCGCATTACAAGTGGATTCTTTACCGTCTGAGCCACCTGGTGTCTGGGAAGATCCCCTGGAGAAGGGAACACCACTCTAGCATTCTGGCCTGGAGAATTCCATGGGCTGTATATTGAAATTATATGTAATTCTAATTATATAAAAATATATTTCAAATGGATTCAAATTTCAGGTGTATTCAAATTTGGGGGGTGGGGAGAATTAAAGTAGGAACAGGTGGAAGAAGCAAATGACAAAGTGCACTCGTTTATTTAGGAAGCATCAGCCCATCTGCTATATTGTAGTTGTGCTAGAGCATGGCATGTGATATGCTGGTCTAGTAGAGACCCCAAAAAGAAGGTGTGGTCAAGTCTGTCTGGGACTGGTGACACCTGTGGCAGCCTTCGCGGATGCGGTGATGCACTCTAGGTAGGCCCAGGGAGGGAAGGCTTTCTTGGGAAAAGTGACCATGTGTGTACATTGTAATGCCACGAAGCAGCTGGGCATACAGAGGGAAGGAAATAAGGGGTGCTGGAGTGCCCTGGGGAGTGACCGGAGAGTGGCATGAAAAGAAGGTAGGAACAAGGTCACAGAGGGTCTCAGTTCATGACCTAAAACTTCCCTGATGGTCCAGTGGCTAAGACTCCATGCTCCCAACACAGGGTCTTGGGTCCTTGGTGTGGGAACTAGATCCCATATGTCACAGCTAAGAGTCTGCATGCTGCAAGTAAAGGTATCGCATGCCGCAATGAAAATCGAAGATCCCACATGCTGCCACTGAGACCTGGTGCAGCCAAATAAATAATGAATAAAAACATTAAAAGTTGAAATTGCTTTACATTTGTGGAAGGTGAACTTGGCAGAAGCATTTAAGTGAGCAGGAAATAAGCTAGAAGCAAGAAAATCACTGAGGAGGCAGTGGCATTTAGAGACGTAAGAGATGAAGCATGGCAGAGGGATGAAGAGCTGGGCCTGTGGATGCACAGAAAGAAGTAGGGATGTTTTTATTTGTTTTAAATTTGCCAGTATTGATAGGACATGGTGATTGATGTGATATGGGAAATGGCAAGAGTGTCTCAGGTGGCATCTGTTTCCTGCCATGGGCCATTGGATCAGTCTACATGAAAACACGAGAGATACATATTAGCATTATAATGTTATGTTAGGACTATTGACCCAATTGGCTGGTGTTCATACAGGCCAGATTCCTGTCTTTTGTTTTACATTCCTCCCTTCCTTCATGCTTGTTTGTTTAAGTCATCTCTTCTGGTGAAGAAAGGCCCTACCAAACTGTGTTTGCATGTCACAGGTTTATTCAAATTCCACAAATCCTGTTTTTGTAGTAGGGAAGAAAATGTCTTTGTGTTTTCATTCATAAATGGGTAGTGTATGTGTGTGTGTGTTCAGTCACTCAGTTGTGTCTGACTCTGTGAACCCATGGACTGTAGACCGCCAGGCTCCTCTGTCCATGGGATTCTCCATAAAGAATACTGGAGTGGGTATCCATTCCCTCCTCTAGGGGATATTCCCGACCCAGGGATCAATCCCATGCCTTTTGCATCTTATGCATGGGTAGGGGGATTCTTTACCACTAGCACCATCTTGGAAGTACCAATAATATAAATGGCTAGAGCCAAAGTCAAAGACAAATTTGGTTTCCATTTTCATGCATCACAGATTTCAGTTCAGTTCAGTCGCTCAGTCATGTCCGACTCTTTGTGACCCCATGAATCGCAGCACGCCAGGCCTCCCTGTCCATCACCAACTCCCAGAGTTCACCCAAACTCACATCCATCGAGTCGGTGATGCCATCCAGCCATCTCATCCTCTGTTGTCCCCTTCTCCTCCTGCCCCCAGTCCCTCCCAGCATCAAGGTCTTTTCCAATGAGTCAACTCTTCGCATGAGGTGGCCAAAGTATTGGAGTTTCAGCCTCAGCGTCAGTCCCTCCAGTGAACACCCAGGACTGATCTCCTTTAGGATGGACTAGTTGGATCTCCTTTTAGTTAAGGTTTACTGGCCCTTGTGTGAGCTATGGGCTTGAATCTCCTTTGGGATCACATCTGAGGCAGTCCTGAGCTTCCACATCGTTCAGCTCACAGCTCAGCACACCCTCAGTGCCCAGCGGCCCTTACTGACAGGACACTCCTGCCCTTCCTGCCCTGGCGCTCCTGCAGTCTTATTCCTTCTTCACAAGTGCCAGTGTGAATGAGTCCACATTTAACCCTCAAGGACCATTCTCCAGCTTCCAGGGCTCTCCTGGGAGGAAGCGCTCTCCATCCTCAGATGCCAGCATAGTCTGTCTGTATTTCCTGGGAAGCCCCTGTTGCAGTGAGCAGTGCCTGGGCCTTGCAGCCAAGCACTGGGGTTTGAGTTTTAGTTCCAGCATACACTGTGTAGGAGACTTCAAGAGCCGCAGGTCCCTCACCTGAAAGTGAAAATGAATGTGATGGTGGTTCCTGTCTCAGAGAGATTGTCCTGTATGTTGAATGGGGTAATGCATGTGAAACGCTTAGCAGGGTGCTGGCTTGTAGGAAGAGCTTGTTTCATTTTAGTCATCATTATGATAATTTGTATTAATGTTGGTATTATCGCCTCAGATTTATTTGTGGTTATAACTCCCCTACAAGACTCTGAGGACAGGATTATGACTGCTTCAGGTCTTCACCCCACAGAGTGCTAATCACAACCCTTGCCACATAGACACATAGCGAATGTTGAATGAATAATCCTATAAAATCCACACTAGAAACCCCTCAGAAAAACCAGCTTGGCTCACTCTCTGTGATTTCTCCTATAATTCAGAGTAACCACTGAGACACGAGTGTGCTACAGGCAGGTATCTGGAGTGTCCTGTTATCTCTTGATGCCTGCCCACATCATGATGTCCTTGAGGAGTTGTGGTACCCCACAGCACCTGGAGCATCTTTGAACACTTTTATTCTCTCAGGAAGAGAATTACAATCCTTTCGATTATTCTTTTCTTTTGATTCTGGGTTGTATTTCCCTGCTTCTTTGCATGTCTCATAATGTTTTGTTGTATAAACTTAACATTGTAGATGATAAATTGTAGATTTTAGGCTCTGTTCTCTTCTTCTGAATACTGTAGTTTTGTTTGTTTTTATAATGGACAGTTAAGTTCTTAGGGAATAATCATGGTCTTGTAGAGCCTTGGTGTTAAGCATTATTAGAGCATGTTTATTTCAGAGCTTTTCTTTATTCCTAGGACATAGTACTTAGTTCTAGTATATAGTCCTTATTCGTAAAGATGTGGCTCTTCTGAGGTTTCAGTGGATAGCTAAAGGTATTGAACAAGATCCTTTAACTGTGTGGAACTTGAAAGTCAAACTTGTCTTCAGCAGCCGCCAGTAGCTGCTGAACTCTGCTCCACTGTTAGCTTTTCGGCTGTTGCTATATATGTGGTTCCTGGACGTGTTGCCACAAACATATGATATTTAGGAGTCATCTAAGATTTTGAAGGCAATTGTACACAGATGTGACGCATCCACCCTCATTCGGAAACTCCCCTCTCAATTTTCAGCTGTGTCTGGCAGTTCCAAGCTTTTTGGTCCAGAAAAGATGGCTACTTTCTACTCGAGCACTGTACTTTGAGCTCTGAAAACTTGGTAGGACCCTTGAGAAGAAGAGGCAATTTAATATCACCTACTTTGCGTTCTTTCTGAGACCGTACTTCTTCCAGCTCATTTCTGCTTTTTGTTGCTCTCTTGTGCCTTCTAACAGTTGTGTTTTATATTTTGTCTGAAGTTTATACTTGATATTGTCAGGAGGGTTAGTTATATAACTATGTTGCCAGTACAGGAGCTGGAACTAACCTGTCCAAGTATCTTTTTATTTTCAAAAAGCCTTTAGAGAGCAAGAGGAGCTTCTGTGATTGAATCAAGAATTTCTATAAATATTTTCATTCCTTCTTCAATTCACACAACTAATAATTTTTGAACCCCAGATTGTTCAGGGATCTACCAAGCATGCCACATACTCTTCTACAAATTAAGATCTGGCTGAAATTTGTAAGAACTGGGAATTGGTTTTATAATCTTTGATGTTCATCAGAATCTGAATTCTGAATTAGCTATGAACCCTATCTGATTTCTGTGAAAATCCCTCCATTACATAATAATAAAATATACCAAGGCCTTGGCAGAGTAGTTGCCATTAAAAAATTTTTGTTTTGTTCTACCCAGAGTTCATTTTTACTTCTTCGGATAAATACCTAGGGGTATTTTGTAAGGGGAGATATTTCTCTCCTCACCCTCTTTGGCCATATGCTCAAAGTGGGGTTCCACCCAAGTTCAGAGATAAAACATGTGACTCTGAATAAGCCAGCCAGAGTGCTACCAAATGTCAGTAGTCAGAGGTGATTGGTTTAGGGGTTCCATGCAAGTAAAGCCTAGAAGTTATTATTACATCTCTTGGCCACAGAAATTGTTTCCTTATATTAAGATGAAGACACTGGTCCAAAAGATCATGAATCATGGAATGTGAGCCAAAGCTTTTGGAAAATAAACTCTTCACTTGTCAGACTTGAAACCACAAAGGTGTAGGTGTAGGACTATTGGCATTATGCTGACCTCACGAGTAACTGAGATTTAAATAGTACAGAAGAGAGCAGAGTCAAGCCGTTTGAGAACTTGGGTATCACTATAGCTGCCACTCTATGCCTGTACTTTTCAGTTGTGTGAATTAGATTCTCTTTTATAAGCCAGTTTCAGTTGGAATCTCTTTCATTTAGAACAGAAATAACCCCTGGCACATCAGTCAAAGGCCTAAGTGCCAGTAATGGAACCCAGAGAGGAAAAGGTGGGCCTG
The DNA here is from genome assembly GCF_001704415.2 of Capra hircus. Taxonomy (NCBI): domain Eukaryota; kingdom Metazoa; phylum Chordata; class Mammalia; order Artiodactyla; family Bovidae; genus Capra; species Capra hircus. Next base: position 2,218,714 of record NC_030825.1, on the reverse strand, counting down.
GTCACTCCAACTTGCTGTTGGTTGAACACCTTTAAGCTTGTCTTGTCAATCACCAGATTCACAGCTGACAGCATTTCTGTGGCGCCTGCAGTAATTCCCCTGTAACTTTACAGAGTAAGCGGAGGCAGGCGCTAGATCAACAGCATTGATCATGTGTGTGTGTGCTACGCGTTCTTAACTCATCCTGCAACAAGACCACATCTCTCTTCCTAAGCGGACAGAAATTTTTCAGGGATGTTAGCATTCTGCGTCTTCCCTGTCTGTGCTGAGATTTGGTGGTTATGCACCCTCAGTCTCTGTCTACTGAATGAGAGATAACCTCTGAGCACTTTGTGGGAACTGTTGCACAGTCTAGTTTCTGACTATCCCTCAAATAACTGCACTTTAAAAAATTTATTTATTTTTATTTATAATAACTGCACTTTAAAGGTGCTTTCCTGATCAGAAAATCTTACATGTTGGTTTAGAAAATGTGCCTGCTCTTCTTTTTAAGTTTCAGCCAAAATTAATCAACGTGTCTCCCAGATATTTTAAAAATAGAGTCCTGACATCTTACCTATTTGATCTGTCAAACATATCTTTTTCTCTTCTAATTGCTCAAGACCTTTTGTGTAAATTTAAAACAGAAAAGGGAATCGCAAAACAGGCTTTGTCTTTCCTTTTATTTTCTGTGTGAGCTACAGTGGGCCTTCCTCCAGGGTACCTACAAAATCAGAAAGTCTTAGGATACAAGGATGATTTTTGACAAGCAACAAATGATCATTTTGAACTAAATAAATACTCCCCTTTTTTTCCATTTGTGATGCCTGGTTTCTCCACAGCGACAGGAGCCCAGCATGGCTGTTATCCCCAACTGTGGTTTACATTGGACCAGATTGGTTTGTCAGTCACTTGTCAATCTATGTCCCTCAGAGTTACCTCAGCAGTGCTGTGAACCAGGTGTCTCCTGGATGTGTGTCTGTTCCGACTTCTTCAGTTAATTTCACAAATTTGTGGGTTTTTTTGTTGTTTTATTCCCACTTCATTTATAGAATTCTTTACTTCTGTCTACCAAGAAGTATCAGTTCAGTCATGTTCGAAGAAGGGAAATAAGTGAATTATTTATTTAATCTCCCTTTGTGAAGAGAAGTTACTTTATCACTATTCACTAAGACCAGGTCTAGGCACACAGATGAAATTGTAGTAGTCCATTTATGGAAAGTTAGGTTTTATTCTTTTTTGCTAAAGTGGAAGAACTCTGAGGATGTGGGCTATGGTAGGCATTTCTGGAAAGGAAATGATGGCACATGAAAGACAACAGCCCCAATCCTTTGCCTTCAGTCAGGGCCATATGACCGATCCTGGCCAATAGGGTGGGACAGGAAGTGGCTTGTATCCAGCTTGGGGTGAGGCAATTTAAAGCCATGATGATTCATCATTTTCTCTACTCCTGTCAAGGGAACTGGAGGAGGCTCCATGTGAGGTGCAGAGATGCATTTTTGAAAGAGGGCTGCCCAGTCCTGTAGTGCACTTTAAGCAAGAAATAAACACCCACTGTATTAAGCCATTAAGATTTATGTAGACATAAATATGCCTTTATGTTACCAAAGCATAGCCTATCTTGTCCATGATGTAGAAATTATGGATGTAAAAGAGATGGAGACATAATTTACAAACAGTGAAATATTCAGATTTTGAGTGTACTGTTTGGAGTCCTTGACAAATGCCTATATTCATGTAGTCCACATCCATTTGTAAGACACAGAACATTACTATCGTCCCAGACAGTTCTCTTCTGGTTCTTTCCAAGCAATCCTCTTCTTCCAGAAAAATCACTTAGCTGATATCTTTTACTATAGTTTTGACAATTCTAGGCTTTTCAGACATAAATATAGTATGTACATTTTGGAATGTATCTGGCTTCTTTCATTTTGTTATTGTCCAGTCACTAAATCATCTCTAACTCTTTGAGACCCTATAGACTGAAGAACGCCAGGTTCCCCCGTCCTTCACTACCTTGGGAGTTTGCTCAGATTCATGTCCATTGAATCAGTGATGCTATCTAACCATCTCATCCTCTGCTGTTCCCTTCTCCTTTTGCCTTCAATCGTCCCCAGCATCAGAGTCTTTTCCAATGAGTCAGCTCTTCCCATCAGGTGGCCAAAATTTTGGAGCTTCAGTTTCAACATCATTCCTTCCAATGAACATTCAGGGTTGATTTCCTTTAGGATTGACTGGTTCCATCTCCTTTCAGTCCAAGGGACTCTCAAGAGTCCTGCATATCTGAGGTTGTTGATATTTTTCCTGGCAAACTTGATTCCAGCTTGTGCTTCATCCAGTCCAGCATTGCATGATGTACTCTGCATATAAGTTAAATAAGTGGGGTGGCAATACACAGCCTTGTCATGCTCCTTTCTCAATTTTGAACCAGTTAGTTTTTCCATGTCCAGTTCAAACTGTTGCTTCTTGACCTGCATTCAGGGTTCTCAGGAGAGGTTAGGTGGTCTGGTATTCCCATCTCTTTAAGAATTTTCCAGTTTGTTGTGATTCACACAGTCAAAGGCTTTAGTGTAGTCAGTGAAGTGGAAGTAGATATTTTTCTGGAATTCTTTTATTTTCTCTATGATCCAATGAATGTTGGTAATTTGATCTCTCTTTCCTCTGCCTTTTCTAAATCCAGCTTGTACATCTGAAATTTCTTGGTTCACATACTGCTGAAGCCTAGCTTGAAGGATTTTTAGCATTACCTTGCTACCATGTGAAATGAGTGAAATTGTACGGGAGGATGAACATTTTTTGGCATTGTCCTTCTTTGGAATTGAAATGAAAGCTGGCCTTTTCTAGTTCCATGGCCATTGTTGAGTTTTCCAAATGTGCTGACATATTGAGTGCAGCATTTTAACAGCATCATCTTTCAGGATTTTAAATAGCTCAGCTGGTGTAATATTTTTGAGATTTATCGATGCTTACAATATGCATTAGTAGTTTTCCTGTTCTTGATGAATAATGGTTCATTTTATGAATTTTCCAGAGTTTATCCTTATTCCTTATGATGAACTATTTCTACTTTGGGCTTACTGTGAATGAAGTTCTCAAAAACACTTGTTTACAATGCTTTTCGTGGACATTGACTTTTTACCTTTTAAAAAATAATGAGTTATTTTTTATTTTTTAAATTTATTTTTTAATTGAAGGATAATTGCTTTACAGAATTTTGTTGCTTTCTATCAACCTCAACGTGAATCAGCCATAGGTATACATATATCCCCTCTCTCTTGAACCTCCCTCCCATATCCCTCCCTATCCCACCCTGCTAAGGTTGGTACAGAGCCCCTGTTTGAGTTTCCTGAGACATACAGCAAATTCCTGTTGGCCATCTATTTTACATAGGGTAATGTAAGTTTCCATGTTACTCTCTCCATACATCTCACCCTCTCCTCCCCTCTCCCCATGTCCATAGGTCTGTTTCTCCACTGCTGCCCTGGAAATAAATTCTTCAGTACCATCTTTATTGATTCTCTATATATGCATTAGTATATGATATTTATCGTTCTCTTTCTGACTTACTTCACTCTGTATAATAGGCTCTAATTTAATCTACCTCATTAGAAATGACTCAAATGCATTCCTATGGCTGAGTAATAATCCACTGTGTATATGTACCACAACTTCTTTATCCATTCATCTGTCAATGGACATCTAGGTTGCTTCCATGTTCTAGCTATTGTAAATAGTGCTGCAGTGAACAATGGGATACATTTGTCTTTTTTAATTTTGATTTCCTCAGGGTATATGCCTAGGAGTGGGATTGCTGGGTCATATGGTGATTTTACTCCTAGTTTTTAAAGGAATCTCCATACCACCTTCCACAGTGGCTATATCAATTTACATTCCCACCAACAGTGCAAGAAGGTTCCCTTTTCTCCACACCCTCTCCAGTATTTATAGTTTGTAGACTTCTTGATGATGGCCATTCTGACTGGTGTGAGGTGACATCTTATTGTAGTTTTGATTTGCATTTCTCTAACAATGAGTGATGTTGAGCTGTATTTGTTAGCCATCTGTGTGTCTTCTTTGAAGAAATGTCTGTTTAGGTCTTTTTCTTGCTTTTTCATTGGGTTGTTTGTTTTTCTGGTACTGAGTTGTATGAGCTGCTTGTATATTTTGGAAATTGATCCTTTGTCAGTTGTTTCATTTGCCATTATTTTCTCCCATTCTGAGGGTTGTCCTTTCACCTTGCCTATAGTTTTCTTTGCTGTGTAAAAGCTTTTACATTTAATCAGGTCCCACTTGTTTCCTTTTGTTTTTCTCTCCATTTCTCTAGCAGATGAGTCATAGAGGATCTTGCTTTGATTTATGTCATCAAGTGTTCTGCCTCTAAGAGTTTTATAGTTTCTAGTCTTACTTTTAGGTCTTTAATCCATTAGGTCTTTAATCTATTTTGAGTTTATCTTAGTGTATGGTGTTAGGAAGTGCTTTAACTTCATTCTTTTACATGTAACTGTCCAGTTTATCCAGCACCACTTATTGAAGAGGCTGTCTTGCCCCACTGTATATTTTGCCTCTTTTATAAAAAAATAAGGTACCCATAGGTGGATGGGTTTATTTCTAGGCTTTCTATCTTGTTCCATTGGTCTATATTTCTGTTTTTATGCCAGTACCATTCTGTCTTGATGACTGTAGATTTGTAGTATAATCTGAAGTCAGGAAGGTGGATTCCTCTAGCTCCATTCTTCTTTCTTAAAACTGCTTTGGCTATTCAGGCTCTTTTGTTTCTATATGAATTGTGAAATTTTTTGTTCTAGTTCTATGAAAAATGCCATTGGTAATTTGATAGGGATCATATTGACACACTGAATCTGTAGATTGCATTTGGTAGTATAGTCATTTTCACAATATTGATTCTTCCTACCCAGGAACATGGGATATCTCTCCATCTGTTTGTGTTGTCTTTGATTTCTTTCATTAGTGTCCTATATTTTTCTGTATACAGTTCTTTTTTCTCCATAAGTAAGTTTATTCCTAGATATTTTATTCTTTTTGTTGCAATGGTGGATGAGATTGATTCTTTAATTTCTATTTCTGATTTTTCATTGTTAAGATATAGGAATGCAAATGATTTCTGTGTATTGATTTTGTATCCTGCAACTTTGCTAAATTCACTAGTTAGCTCTAGTAATTTTCTGATAGTATCTTTAGGGTTTTCTATGTATAGTATCATGTCACCTGGTAACAGTGAGAGCTTTGTTTCTTATTTTCTGCCCTGGATTCCTTTTATTTCTTTTTATTCTCTGATTGAGGTATCTAGGACTTCCAAAGCTATGTTGAATAAAAAACCTATTTAGTTTTTGATTGGAGGATAATTGCTTTAAAATATTATGTTGGCTTCTACCATACATCAACCTGAATCAGCCATAGTGATTTACATATATCCACTCTTGAACCTGCCTCCCACTTTCTACCACATCCCACTCCTCTAGTTTGTCATGGAGCACCTGATTTGAACTCCCTGCATCATACAGCAATTTTCCACTGGCTATCAATTTTACAGTTGACCTACAATATTATATTAGTTTTAGGTATACAGCATAGTGATTCAGTACTTGTATACAATTATGAAATGGTCACCACAATAATTGCAGTTACATCTGTCACCATGCAGCATTATTAAAATATTATTGACTATAGTGCTTATGTTGTGCATTCATCCCTGTGACATTCAGATTATAATTGGAATTTTGTACCTACTACTCTCCTTTACCTATTTTGTCTCTGCCTCACTCTACTTTACCTATTTTTTCTCTGCCCCACTCTCCTTCCTTCTGACAACTACCAGCTTGTTCTCTGTATCTATGAGTCTGTCTGTTTTGTTTTGTTTGTCTTATTTTTTAGATTTCATATAAAAGTGAGATCATATGGTATTTGTCTTTCTCTGCCTGACTTATTTCACTTAGCATTATACCCTCTAGGTTCATGATGTTCTTGCAAATGGCAAGACTTCTTTTCTATCATTCAGTAACATTTTATTTTATGTGTATATCATATCTTCCTTATCCAATTATTTATTTATGGACATATATGTTGCTTCCATATCTTGGCTATTGTGAATAATGCTGTAACAGGCATAGGGGTGATATATCTTTTCAAATTAGTGCTTTTGTTTTCCTTTAGATAAATACCCAGAAGTGGAATTGCTGGACCATATGGTAGTTCTTTTTTAAATTTTTTGAGGAGTCGGCATACTGTTTTACATAATGGCTGCACCAATTTATACTCTCATCCAACAGTGACGAAAGCTCCCTTTTCTATGGACATATATTTTCATTTCTCTTAGATAAACACCTTGGCATGGAATTTCTGTGTCATAAGATATACGATTAACTTTCTTATGGTATGTATTTAGTGAAATAAATCACATATAAATGGACCCGCCCAGTTTAAAGTTATGTCTTTCAAGGATCAAATGTATATTCAAGTTCCCACTATCAATTTTACACGTAGTAGTGTATATGTAGTGGCGCAGTCAGTAGTGTATATCTAAAGAATCCACCTGCCAGTGCAAGAGGTGCAAGAGACATGGGTTCAATATTTGGGTCAGGAAGATCCCCTGGAGAAGGAAATGGCAACACACTCTAGTATTCTTTCCTGGAAAATTCAGTGAACAGAGAAACCTGGTGGGCTATGGTCCATGACAGAGTCAGACATGACTGAATGCATGCACACACACACACACACACACTGTATATGTGTTTATTTCAATCTCCCAATTCCCCTACCCTATGTCTGCATGACCATTATCTATGTCTGGGTCTCACTTCCTGCCCTCTAAATAGGTTTACTTGTACCATTTTGTAGATTCCACATATGTATGTTCATATACTATATTTGTTTTTCTATTTCTGACTTACCTCACTCTGTATGACAGTCTCTAGGTCCATCCACTTCTCTACAAATGACCCAATTTCATTCCTTTTTGTACTGAGTAATACTCCATTGTATATATGTTACAAAGGAGAAAAGGAATATACACATATATGTATAAGAAATATATGTATATGTGTATAAAAAGGCAAAGGAGAAAAGGAAAGATATACCCATTTAAATACAGAGTTCCAAAGAGAGTTAAGGAGAGATAAGAAAGCCTTTTTCAGTGATCAATACAAATAAATAGAGGAAAACAATAGAATGGGAAAGACTAGAGATCTCTTCAAGAAAATTAGAGATACCAAGGGAACATTTCATGCAAAGATGGGCTCAATAAAGGACAGAAACAGTGTGGACCTAACAAAAGCAGAAAATATTAAGAAGAGGTGGCAAGAATACACAGAAGAACTATAAAAAAGATCTTCATGACCCATATAACCACGATGGTGTGATCACTCACCTAGAGCCAGACATCCTGGAATGTGAAGCCAAATGGGCCTTGGGAAGCATCACTATGAACAGAGATAGTGGATGTGATAGAATCCCAGTTGAGCTATTTTAAATCGTAAAAGATGATGCTGTGAAAGTGCTGCACTCAATATGTTAGCAAATTTGGAAAACTCAGCAGTGGCCACAGGGCTGGAAATGGTCAGTTTTCATTCTAATCCCAAAGAAAGGCAATGCCAAAGAATGCTCAAACTACTGCACAATGGCACTCATCAATTAATGCTCAAAACTCTCCAAGCTGGGCTTCAACAGTATGTGAACTGTTAACTTCCAGATGTTCAAGCTGGATTCAGAAAAGGCAGAGGAATCAGAGGTCAAATTGCCAACATGCATTGGATCACAGAAAAAGCAACAGAGTTCCAGAAAAACATTTACTTCTGCTTTATTGACTATGCCAAAGCCTTTGACTGTGTGGATCACAACAAAATGTGGAAAATTCTTCAAGAGATGGGAATACTAGACCACCTTATCTGCCTCTTGAGAAATCTGTATGTAGGTCAAGAAGCAAAAGTTAGAACCAGATATAGAACAACAGAATGGTTCCAAATTGGGAAAGGAGTATGTCAAGGCTGTATATTGTCACCCTGCTTATTTAACTTCTTTGCAGAGTACATTATGCAAAATGCCAGGCTGGATGAAGCACAAGCTGGAATCAAGATTGCTGGGAGAAATATCAATAACCTCAGATATGCAGATAATACCACCCTTATGATAGAAAGCGAAGAGGAACTGAGGAGCCACGTGATGAAAGCGAAAGAAGAGAGTGAAAAAGCTGGCTTAAAATTCAACATTGGAAAAAACTAAGATCATGGCATCTTGTCCCATCACTTCATGGCAAATAGATGGGGAAGCAATTGGAAACAGTGAGAGACTTCATTTTCTTCGGCTCCAAAATCACTGCAGCTGATGACTGCAGCCATGAAATTAAAAGACACTTTTTCCTTGGAAGAAAAGCTATGACCAACCTAGACAGCATATTGAAAAGCAGAGACATTACTTTACCAACAGAGGTCTGTACAGTCAAAGCTATAGTTTTACCAGTAGTTATGTATGTATGTGAGAGTTGGAGTATAAAGAAAGCTGAGCACCGAAGAATTGATGCTTTTGAACTGTGGCGTTGGAGAAGACTCTTGAGAGTCCCTTGGACAGCAAGGAGATCAAACCAGTCCATCCTAAAGGAAATCAGTTCTGAATATCCATTGGGAGGACTGATGCTGAAGTGGAAGCTCCAATACTTTGGCCAGCTGATGCAAAGAACAGACTTATTGGAAGAGATCCTGATGGTGAGAAAGATTAAAGGCAGGAGGAGAAGCGGACAACAAAGGATGAGATGGTGGCTGGCATCACTGACTTGATGGATATGAGTCTGAGCAAACTCCGTGAGTTGGTTGAAAGGTTGTTGTTGAATCATGCGAAGACGCCGGGATTCTTGGCCCCTGGAGGAGAAGAATTCAATCCAGGCCCAGAGACAAGGCTTGATCACTCAGAGCTTTTGTGTAATAAAGTTTTATTAAAGTATAAAGGAGATAGAGAAAGCTTCTGACATAGGCATCACAAGAGGGCAGAAAGAGTGCCCCCTGCTAGTCTTCAGCTGGATGTTATCTAGTCACCAGCAGGCTGTTGAGGAAAGAAAGGAATGTCTTAAAACTCAGAATGGCACCAGGCCCCTCACCCATAAGATGCATTTTGGGATAATCTTGGCACCAAATGGTTCATCCTGGGCCATAAGATGATTAACTTGACTCTTGAAGAAGGGCAGATCACCATACAAATAGTTTCATTTACATAGATTGGAGGAACAATATCTGAGTATAACATACTGGTTTGTCAAGTAGGTTCTGAGCCAAGAGGGGGAACGAACTTGAAGACAGAGTTTGGGGTAAATGCATGGTACATTAGCATAGCTTAAGACAAACATTTCCATAAGAAAAAGGCATTGGTTATTTCTAGGTTTGAGAATAGTTAACTTCAGGTGAAACCAGGTGTTATTATGGCAACACAGTATTTTAAGAGAAACCTCCTTTTAAATTTGTATAGAGAAGGAAAAAATATTACTAGTTTGTTTCCTCTTGCTGATTAAGAGAGATAAAAATGTCTGACACTTGCAGGCTATTTCCTCCATTTGGAGACCCCTGGCCTTCCTGCCTGTTACCCTCTCATTCCCCCCTTTTCTTTTAGGAGAATTATGTTGCCTAGGGAAAAGGGGCATCGTTCTCATTCCATAACTGCTTCCAAGCTGAGAGGGGGCGTTGTCCCTAAATTGGCGAGGCAATGTATTCTCCTAATGCTTATGTTGAGGATATCTGATCCAGGGGCCCCAAATAGTAGTTGGAGGAAGCTGCAGCAGTAGCAGGAGTTTGAGCAACCATTTGTAACTTAAAAGCTTTCATGCAGCTAGAAACAAATCCAGTTATACAGTTACAGATGCAGCGAGCAAACAGCAAAAACAAAGCAATCAGAATTATCGTAATTAAGATAGTTGTCCGCCACGGGGAACTAGTTAATGTCTCCCAAGTTGAGGCAGTTGAGGCTTCAGGAGTAGCCATGGCCCCAATCATCTTGTTCATGTGTTTAGTAAAATGAGTAACATGCGTGCTCCTATCAGGTATATATGGACAGCATTGGGTATGAATAACAGCACATGTTCCTCCTTGCGCAGCTGTCAGAATATCTAAAGCCAATCTGTTTTGTAAAATCACCTTTCTAATTTGTGCTTGTTCAGCATTAAGAGCTGAAATAGCCTTTTGAGAATCTTGTAATGCCTGTTGAGTAAAATTAGTCAAAGCATCCACTCGTAGCATAACATCTGTAGTTCCCAAAGAGGGAACAAAGACTGCAGCCAAATAATCATACCAGTGAAATACAGACCTTGCCCACCGAATTTTAAGGTGGGGTAAGTTAGCAGGCTTTTCTGGGAGCTCTGAAAATATAAAGCCGAGAGTAAAGGCTAGACCCAGGGTGCATCTCCCTATCCACCAGGGGGAAGCCATGCCCATAGGGAAGAGCCACATACCCAATAAGTTCCGTTTGGAGCAAGCCAGCGTGACTGAGATATCCAGTCCCAATTAGTGCCTGGCCACACAAAGGGAGCACCTGAACTGGGGTTGGAAAACATGGGAATGATTACGTTGCATATTTCCTGAGGCAAAAATCCCAATTGTTTCCAATCATTGTAATTAAGTTGTTGGCTAACTTTTGGGGATTGCTCTGTTTGTTCCCAGCATATAGGGGCAGTAGATATTAAACGTCCTTCTTCAGGAGTTAGCCACATAACCCCATCCCATATTTGATAAACGTCAGGTAAAAAACCATTAGATCTAGACCTACTTGCCTTATGTGTAGCAAAATAGTCATTGAACCGAGACAATGTATAATCAAAATTAAAAGTCATATTATGTCCACAGCTAAAGTACAAAGTGTTGCACCAGTCCATTTTAGGGTTGGTAGGTGTCATCAGATGAGAAGAAGCATCTCATGTGATTGTTGTCGAAGGTATTCACAGACTTGGAGATCCAAGTCTTTTCCTTGAAGTGGAGATGTCCACGATGGGAACCTTCAACTGATGAAGAGGGGGGTGCTCCACAGACCCAGCAGTTAGACCGATTGTGGAATGCAGCTTAGGAGTGAGCCCAGGACAGGAAGGCGTTGTCTTGAGGATCGAACCGCAGACTCAGGATATTTGGAGTCAGCAGAAGTAAGCTCACATAGGTTATCAGGCCCATCTGAAAAGTACAAAGTCAGAGCATAGAAAGTAAAGACATAAAAAGATGTCACTTAGTTTTGGTCAGGGTGCCACCTCTTAACTTGAGTGTGATGTACCCACAAATCAATTCCTGGCACTTTGACAGATGTGGGAGAAGAAAGCATAACCTGGTAAGGGCCTTCCCAGAGGGGCTCAAGGGATGGGCCCCCAGATCCCAATGTTTTTATGAGGACCTCAGTTCCTGGCTCAAATAGAGGCTTGCTTGACTCAGAGGTGGGGTCAGGAGTCATCTCCCAGAGTTCTATTAATGTCTGTTGAAAAGCTGAGAGCTGAGTTACATAACTAGTTAATTCCAAGGCTTCAGGGTCTATAACAATGTCTGTGCATAAGAAAGACCTTCCCTAAATACATTCAAAGGGGGCCAGTCCCTCCTTTCTGGGGGCAGTTCAAGCCCTCATTAAAGCTATGGGTAGGACTTTAATCCAATTGTCCTGCGTCTCTTGAGTTAATTTGCACAGATGTCTTTTGATAATGTCACTAGCTTTTTCAACCTTTCCTGAGGATTGGGGTCTCCAGGAACAGAGTAAGTGATATTCTATTCCTAGAGCTTTAGATACCCCCTGAGTTACAGCAGCTTTAAAGGCGGAGCCATTGTCACTCTGAAGGCTCCGTGGCAGCCCAAACCTGGGGATAAATTCATGGATTAAAATCTTTATAACCTCCTTAGCCTGTTCACTATGACATGGAAAAGCCTCAACCCATCCAGTAAAAGTATCTACCCAAACTTGTAAGCAAGAATATCCATTAGCTTTTGGCATATGAGTAAAATCAATTTCCCAGTCCTCTCCAGGATACTTCCCACTTCGTTGTAATCCAGATTTTGCTAGCTTTTCAGCCTTTAGGTTATTTTTCTGACAAATCTCACACCTTTTGATAATATTCTTCAAAGTTTTCATTACATTTTTACCTTCAAACAAACGAGAAGCTATTTGGTAAGTACTCTCTGCACCCAAATGAAAACTCTGATGTAAACCCTAAAGAATTTTCCATTGAGCATTTTCAGGAATTATTAATCATCCATCCTCAGACTGTAACCATCCTTTATCAGTAATCCTTGCTCCTCTTTTTTCATATCTTTCTAATTCTTCCTCAGTATATTGTGGTTTTTCCTGTTTCCTGTCCAGATCAAGGGCGTCTGCAGTGAAGGGGTTTTGTAAAGTGCAGCTTTTCTGGCTTGACAGTCAGCCAGCTGATTACCTTCGGCTACTTTACTCCCATCCCTGCTGTGCCCTTTGCAATGAATAACAGCTACTTCTTTAGGACAATATATATCAGTTAAAAGTCTCTCAATCTCTCTGAAATGCTTAATAGGTTCTCCTGTTGCTGTTTTAAATGGTCTTTCTTTCCACATTGCAGCATGAGCATGTAAAGTCAAATAAGCATACTTAGAATCCATGTAGATATTTACCTGCTGCCCTTTGCTTAACTCTAGAGCTCGGGTCAGAGCCACAAGCTCTGCTAACTGAGCACTGGTTCCCTAGGGGAGAGATTTTGCTTCCAAAACCTGTTCAGCAGTCACCACGGCGTAACCTGCTTTACACTTTCCATCTTGAACAAAAGAACTGCCATCTGTAAATATTTCCATGTCAGGATTGTCTAATGGGGTATCCATTAGATCTTCCCAAGCTGCATAGTTTAAAGTTAGGAATTGGGAACAATCGTGATCAGGTGTTTCACTGGGAAAGTGGCAGGATTTAAATTTCCACAAACTTTGAGCTTAGTTACGGGTCCTTCTAACAACGACTGATATTTAAGAAGCCTACTGTCTGTCATCCAAATATTAACCTTAGAATTTAAGATTCCACTCACATCATGAGAAGTCAGTACAGTAAGGTTTCATCCATTAATTATTTTTTAAAGCATCAGGTGCTAATAAAGCTGCTGGCGCAATTACTCTTAGGCAGTGTGGCCACCCAAGTGAAATTATATCTAATTCTCTGCTTAGATAAGCAGTAGGTTGCTGGTGAGGCCCTCGGGGTTGTGTCAAAACTCCCGAGGCCATACCTTTTCTTTCAGTGACAAACAAATTAAATTCTGACCCTGTGGGCAAGCTCAGAGCTGGAGCTTGCAGGAGAGCAGTCTGAAGAGCCTTAAAAGCCTTTTGAGTTTCTGGAGACCAAACCGGTTTGTCAGTTTGGGCCTGCTGAGTTTCAGCTATAAGTTTATATAAAGGCCGGGCAAGATCCCCATCAGTTCAGTTCAGTTCAGTCGCTCATTCGTGTCCGACTCTGTGCGACCCCATGAATCGCAGCACGCCAGGCCTCCCTTTCCATCACCTTCTCCCGGAGTTCACTCAGACTCACATCCATCAAGTCAGTGATGCCATCCAGCCATCTCATCCTCTGTCGTCCCCTTCTCCTCCTGCCCGCAGTCCCTCCCAGCATCACAGTCTTTTCCAGTGAGTCAACTCTTCACATGAGGTGGCCAAAGTATTGGAGCTTCAGCTTTAGCATCATTCCTTCCAAAGAAATCCCAGGGCTGATCTCCTTCAGAATGGACTGGTTGGATCTCCTTGCAGTTCAAGGGACTCTCAAGAGTCTTCTCCAACACCACAGTTCAAAAGCATAAATTCTTCGGCGCTCAGCCTTCTTCAGAGTCCAACTCTCACATCCATACATGACCACTGGAAAAACCATATCCTTGATTAGCCGGACCTAGTTGGCAAAGTAATGTCTCTGCTTTTGAATATGCAATCTAGGTTGGTCATAACTTTACTTCCAAGGAGTAAGCATCTTTTAATTTCATGGCTGCAGTCACCATCTGCAGTGATTTTGGAGCCCCCCAAAATAAAGTCTGACACTGTTTCCACTGTTTCCCCATCTATTTCCCATGAAGTGATGGGACCAGATGCCATGATCTTCGTTTTCTGAATGTTGAGCTTTAAGCCAACTTTTTCACTCTCCTCTCTCACTTTCATCAAGAGGCTTTTTAGCTCCTCTTCACTTTCTGCCATAAGGGTGGTGTTACCTGCATACTGGAGGTTATTGATATTTCTCCTGGCAATCTTGATTCCAGCTGGTGTTTCTTCCAGTCCAGAGTTTCTCATGATGTACTCTGCATATAAGTTAAATAAGCAGGGTGACAATATACAGCCTTGACATACTCCTTTTCCTATATGGAACCAGTCTGTTGTTCTATGTCTAGTTCTAACTGTTGCTTCCTGACCTGCATATAGGTTTCTCAAGAGGCAGGTCAGGTGGTCTGGTATTCCCATCTCTTTCAGAATTTTCCACAGTTTATTGTGATCCACACAAAGGCTTTGGCATAGTCAATAAAGCAGAAATAGATGTTTTTCTGGAGCTCTCTTGCTTTTTCCATGATCCAGCAGATGTTGGCAGTTTGATCTCTGGTTCCTCTGCCTTTTCTAAAACCAGCTTGAACATCAGGGAGTTCACGGTTCATGTATTGCTGAAACCTGGCTTAGAGAATTTTGAGCATTACTTTACTAGCATGTGAGATGAGTGCAATTGTGTGGTAGTTTGAGCATTCTTTTGCATTGCCTTTCTTTGGAATTGAAATGAAAACTGACATTTTCCAGTCCTGTGGCCACTGCTGAGTTTTCCAAATTTGCTGGCATATATCGCATAGGACCCTGCACTGTCAGGTCCATGAATCAAGGCAAATTGGAAGTGGTCAAACAATAGATGGCAAGGGTGAACATGGACATTCTAGGAATCAGGGAACTAAAATGTAATTCTAGGAATCAGCGAACTGGAATGGGTGAATTTAACTCAGATGACCATTATATCTACTACTGCGGGCAGGAATCCCTCAGAAGAAATGGAGTAGCCATCATGGTCAACAAAAGAGTCTGAAATGCAGTACTTGGATGCAGTCTCCAAAATGACAGAATGATCTCCAAGGCAAACCATTCAATATCACAGTAATCCAAGTCTATGCCCCAACCAGTAACGCTGAAGAAACTGAAGTTGAACGGTTTTATGAAGACCTACAAGACCTTTTAGAACTAACACCCAAAAGAGATGTCCTTTTCATTATAGGGGACTGGAATGCAAAAGTAGGAATTCAAGAAACACCTGGAGTAACAGGCAAATTTGGCCTTGGAATGTGGAATGAAGCAGAGCAAAGACTAATAGAGTTTTGCCAAGAAAATGCACTGGTCATAGCAAACACCCTCTTCCAACAACACAAGAAAAGACTCTACACATGGACATCACCAGATGGTCAACACCGAAATCAGATTGATTATATTCTTTGCAGCCAAAGATGGAGAAGCTCTATACAGTCAACAAAAAGTTCCCCATAACCCGGAATCCAAATGCGACAGTAACCTGTGATTCCCCAAAATCCTCTCAATTGTCTTAAAGTCATACATAGGGGGTGCTTTAGTATAGGCTTAATTCTCTCAGGGCCTATGGCCCTAGTCCCTTCTGATATGATTAGGCCCAGATATCTAACCGATTGTTGACAAAGCTGAGCCTTTTCTCTTGATGCCTTGTAACCACAGCCTACCAGAAAGTTTAAGAAATCTTTTGAGGCTCGCGAACAAGCTTCCTCTGCCTCAGCACAGAGCAAAATATCATCTACCTATTGTAACACCACCGCTTTAGAGCTATTAAAGTTTTGTATATCCCGTAACAAACTTTGTCCAAAAAAGTGAGGACTGTCACAAAATCCCTGAGGCAAAACTGTCCAGGTTAACTGAGAAGCTGGCTGCATAGGGTCTTCAAAGGCAAATAGAAATTGACTTTCCTCCGCCAAAGGCACTGAATAGAAGGCATCTTTTAAATCAATTACTGAGAAATATTTGGCTTGTTCAGGAATTTCAGACAATAGAGAATAAGGATTAGGCACCACGGGGTGCAAAGGAACTACAGCCTCATTTATTACATGTAAATCTTGAACTAGTCTTTATTTACCATTTGATTTCTTTATACCCAAAATAGTGTTGCAAGGACTGTTACAGGGAATTAATAGTCTCTGTTCCTTTAAATTTTTGATGATGGGTTTTAACCCTTCTTTAACCTCAGGTTTCAGTGGATACTGCTTTTTATGTGGAAATAAGTGTGGGTCTTTGAACTTGACAACTACAGGAACAGCATTTTGTGTTCGACTCACAGATTTTCCATCAGCCCATATTCTAGGATTTATATTTTGTTCAACTAAAGGGAGAGAAAAGGAGGGCTCCATATTTATGAAAACAGAGGCATAGACCTTGCTCAGTATATCCGTCTCCAAAAGGGATGAGGGAGATTCTGGCACAATCAGAAACTCGTGTGAAAATAGCACAGAATCTCAGTTGTAAGATAAAGAGTAACTGAAATAATACCTTTTGGCTCGTCCAGACAGTCCCATTACGGAAGCGGATTGGGAAGAAAGTGGGCCGGGGCTTTAGTAAGCACAGAGTAAGTTGCCCCAGTATCTAAAAGGAAATCGACAGATTGGATCCCCACAATTATTATTACCCGGGGTTCCTCAGGTGTAATTAGGACGGGAGCTTGTGTGGGGACCCCCGGGCACCTTCAGTCCTGATTGTCTTGAGAGTCCGACCCCAGAGACCTACGCCTCTGAGGGCAGTCTCTCTTCCAGTGTGGTCCTTTGCAGACCGGACATGGAGCCGGGGGTGGCTTAGATGCCTGAGGGCAATCCCACTTGAGGTGCCCCTCCTTTCCACAGTAATAGCAAGCCCATATCTTTTCACCTGGGTCCCTCTGGGCATCTTTCTCAGGCTGTTTAAGAAAGTTTTTCATAGCCATTGCGAAGGCTTCTGCCTTTTCCTTTGTCTTTTTCTGCCTTTCTTTATTTTCTTCCTATTCCCTACCGTAATAGACCGTCTGAGCCAGTTGTAACAGAGTATCTAAAGACTGATTTGGTCCATACGCCCATTTTTGTAGCTTATGGTGGATATCTGGAGCCAACTGAGTGAGAAATCTATCCTTTAAGATCATTTTCCCCTTGTTCCTTACAGAGCCGGTCTAATTGTAAAACTGTATTATACTTAAGAGACCCTCTAACTGGCCACGGTTCGCAGTCCTCCAATGGATACCGCGGCCATGCAGTATCGCATAGGAAGACCAGGTGTGTCTTCTTTAAGCCCTGGGGATCAAATCTATCCCAGTTTTTTAGGATACAGTTCAAAGGAGTGAGGCTGCAATTGTTAGCTCCCATCTGTAAGAGAGAAAAAAAGCGACCAGTGCCATTTTTCTACCGGAGGCATCCTTCCCTGCTATAGATGGGAGTGTAGACAGACTTTACACCAAAAGCTTTTCCTTCCTGGTCAGACTTAGTCTGTCCCTTACCGATGCAGGCACCGTCCTCGACCCTCTCGGTTCTACCACCGAGATGGGGTGGGGATGTACCAGGGGTAGACCTGATAGCATCTCTACCTGTCATCCAGCTCTTCACCTTTAACCTTGCTTGCCTCTGATGCCACCCGGGGTGCAATCAGAGTAACCTTCCGGAATGCCTCCCAAGCTAAGACTGCTGGGGGAAACATTCATCACCTGAGTGCCTGTGCACGACCCTGAGTATATTCCTGACCACAATAAGACCAATATGAACATAAAGCTGAGATGTTCTTTTCAAGCATCACTACACCAGTATAAGAGCCTCCTCTGGTCCACTAAGAGCCAGCGTTACCAAAGGAAAAAAACCCATTGCAGTCCCAATCTGAGTAACCTTTAACCTCAGAGATGTTCTTGGAGCTAGAGCTCCATCTAGCTTCCAAACTTTCGATTCCTAGCGAGGCTAGACGCTTTCTTGACTACCAGTCCTAGTTTGGGACCTAAGCCACAGTACGTAGTAACACTATAGATCACAAGTCCCTTGAAAGTCTATGATCTGATAGATTAGGTTAGTACTTTTAATTCCCAAGGAGTTATGAAATGGTCAAAGAGACCGAAAAGTTTGACAGAGAAAGGAGAGTTTGGTTCACACGCTTTGCCCATTTCTGGTCGGTTCCCGAAGGAGACATTGGATGCCTCTTGGCATTGGCAGGTTGGTAGAAACCCCCGACAGGTTTCTGCCATAAGCCGTATGAGGTCACCGTGGAACAGCAGAGCAGGTCTCCTCACTTGCTTTGCACAGGGCATGTCATTCATTCACACAAGCACACCTTAGAGTTAGTAAAGCGCAGCAGAAAACATGTTCGCTAAGAGCACCAAGAACTAGAGCTCCAAGTATCCTTACCTTGTCCTGAAGTATCTCGGATGAGCCCCCAAGATGAAAGGTTGTTGTTGAATCACGCAAAGACGCTGGGATTCTTGGCCCCCAGAGGAGAAGAATTCAATCCGGGGCCAGAGACAAGGCTTGATCACTCAGAGCTTTTGTGTAATAAAGTTTTATTAAAGTATAAAGGAGATAGAGAAAGCTTCTGACATAGGCATCACAAGAGGGCAGAAAGAGTGCCCCCCTGCTAGGCTTCAGCTGGATGTTATCTAGTCACCAGCAGTCTGTTAATGAAAGAAAGCAATGTCTTAAAACTCAGAATGGCACCAGGCCCCTCACCCATAAGATGCATTTTGGGATAATCTTAGCACCAAATGGTTCATCCTGGGCCATAAAATGATTAACTTGAATCTTGAAGAAGGGCAGATCACCATACAAACAGTTTCATTTACATAGATTGGAGGAACAATATCTGAGTATAACATACTGGTTTGTCAAGTAGGTTCTGAGCCAAGAGGGGGAACGGACTTGAAGAGAGTTTGGGGTAAATGCATGGTACATTAGCATAGCTTAAGACAAACATTTCCTTAAGAAAAAGGCATTGGTTATCTCTAGGTTTGAGAATAGTTAACTTCAGGTGAAACCAGGTGTCATGGCAACACAGAATTTTAAGAGAAACCTCCTTTTAAATTTGTATAGAGAAGGAAAAAATATTGCTAGTTTGTTTCCTCCTGCTGATTAAGAGAGATAAAAATGTCTGACACTTGCAGGCTATTTCCTCCATTTGGAGACCCCTGGCCTTCCTGACTGTTACCCTCTCCATCCCTTCATTAAAGAAATTGTTGTTTGGCTTTTACTCTCCTTATCCCTCTCAGAATGGCGCTGTTATTTTTGTTGTTTAGTTGTTAAGTCATGTATGACACTACATCTGCTTTAATAATATGCCTATGTCATTCACTCAAGAGGAAAATATCCATTTTCAGAACAGAGGACAATACCGTACCTGCTGCGCTCTTGACTGTCTCTAGTTGTTCTCTTGCTTGGGGTAACCCACACCTCAGACTTCCTGGATGATGTACAGTCCAGCAGGTTAATTGTTATGACAACCATATCTTGTTTCATACAAGGCTTTCTCTTGTAACTCTTTATAAAGACTAATTTTGCATTGTACTCTGTACTCTAATATGCAATATATAGCATACTACAGTTCTCCAAGACACCTTATATCAAGGGTCTTGAATTTCAATGACAATGGCTTCTTCAGAGCCAAGCAAATTGCAGTTCAACTATATAGCTACTGCTTAATCTCCCAAATGAGACAGGGAGAGGCCAGGTAGGACATTTTTCATAAGCAAAAAGGTTTTAAACCTTGAATGCAGATTTTAAAAACTTGCATATATTTCAGGTAACAAGTACTTGGCTACTTTATAATAAAAGGTCTTCTCTATAAATATTGCAGAGCTGGCTCAAACTAATTATAAGAAAGAGGAGGAGTGCCGCTCAACCATGAGGAGTTCATTTTGGCAAAATGATGGGTCAGAAGGGGCTCCCCCATTACCAAGTTATTTATTTGTGTTTAGCTCACATAATATTCTTTGAATTCAGATCTCTAGCAGATTTTTTTCTAGGGCAGCCAAGAGAAGGAATAGTGACTACAAACTGACAGAAATAACGTGCAGGTGTCCTGGCCACTGAAGCTGTCCCATTTACACACTTTCCCTGACAATCTCTTCCCCTCCCACTCCTCCTCCCCCCAACATTGACCCATGATTGGAAGCTACGGCTGGAGGAGGCTTGATAAAGCCAAGCCTAGGACTTTCATTGTCAGACGCCCATCAGTGGGAATTGTTGACACATAGGTGCTTTTATTTATTTATTTATTTTGACATGAGGATGCCCCAAGAGCTTTTATTTTGATTCTCACAGGCCATCTGGTGCTAGTGTGGGAAGATGGACAAAGATCTGAGATGAGGAAAAACACAGATCATTAAAAAACCCAAAGTAAGGAGAGCAGGGTTGGGGCGGGAGGTGATGTAACGTCCCCAGCTGCCCAGCTCCCCACTCCTCAGCACATGCAGACGTGGCCTGGCCTCCCACAGCCAGCTGCGCTTGCCTGCCCTCATCCCTCTGTCCTCTCTGTAATTACTGACACCAGGTGCGCAGCTTCTGCTCAACTCCTGTGACTTCATCATTCAAGGAGCTGTGAGGGGTTATTTGCCAACCTCAGTGAGAGCTTCTTTTTATTTTTTTAAATATAAATTTATTTATTTTAATTGGAGGTTAGTTACTTTACAGGATGGGGAACACGTGTATACCTGTGGCAGATTCATGTTCGTGTATGGCAAAACATAGGTGGTTTTAAATCAGGCCTGGAATGTTATCTTCCTTGGCCAGAGTCTGTTAACCACTGGGTTTGTTTCCTCTCTGCAGTGGTCATGGTGTGTGTGTGTGTGTATTCTTGTGCACACAGGGTAACCCTGGGGAAGAGGATCACTTTGTGCACTACCCTGACCCAGCTTGTGCCCCCTTTGAGCTAACCTGAGTGGGCAATGGGGGAGTTGTGATGGCAGTCGTGGTGCTGCTTCTTTAAGCTCTGTCCGGTCAACCACAGTGATTCTGGCGGTAGCCTTTGAGGCACAGCCAGGCTATCTACTCCTCATGCTGAAATCCTCAGCATTAATACTCAGCCTCCCCTTCCTTGCCTTTTCAATGGCCCTTCTCCAAATGAGATTGCTGATTAAAGCCCTCCCATGCTTTAAGGATCAGCTCAGGAGCCACCACCTTCAGGAAAACTTCCATAACCTAATGGCACAATTTGCAATGGCACAATTTGCCTCAGTTTGGATGGATCATTTCCTTTAGTGTGTGTATGTGTGAGACTTTGTAAGCTTTTTTAGAATTTTTATTAAAATAACATTGCACACTGGTCAAGAATATGAACATAGGATTTAGACCAAGGATCTAATGCTAGTTCTGCCACTTAATACCTGGGGGAATTTGGGCAAATTACTCCGATCTCTACAAACCTCAATTTTCTTATCAGTAAAATGTGAAATATAATACTTTGAGCTTTCCTTGTAGGATTATTGGGGTAATTACATGAGATATTTGTGAAATACCCAAACTAGGACCTGCTTATAGTATATGCTCATTATATGTTGCTTATTGTTATTATTATTATATTCATTTGTTCACTAAAAAATATGAGTCCAGCAATGTATCAGACACAGATACAGAGGTGAAGGTGCCCTGCCTCGAAGGAATTTACAGGTCTCTGGGGAGAAAGACACATACACTAACAAGAGTCTACGAATTGCAGTTCAGTGAGGCAAATTTGAAGGTCCGTCTAGTCAAGGCTATGGTTTTTCCAGTGGTCATGTATGGATGTGAGAGTTGGACCATAAAGAAAGCTGAGTGCCAGAGAATAGATTCTTTTGAACTGTGGTGTTGGAGAAGACTCTTGAGAGTCCCTTGGACTGCAAGGAGATCCAACCAGTCCATCCTAAAGGAGATCAGTCCTGGGTGTTCATTGGAAGGACTGATGCTGAAGCTGAAACTCCAATACTTTGGCCACCTGATGCAGAGAGCTGACTTGTTTGAAAAGACCCTGATGCTGGGAAAGATTGAGGGCAGGAGGAGAAGGGGACGACAGAGGATGAGCTGGTTGGTTGGCATCACTGAAACAATGGGCATGGGTTTGGATGGACTCTGGGAGTTGGTGATGGACAGGGAGGCCTGGTGTGCTGAGGTTCATGGGGTCACAAAGAGTCAGACACGACTGAGTGACTGAACTGAACTGAGATAAATTTGAGGGCAGAGGTGTGAACCTTTGTGGAGCTGCCAACTCAGATGTGCAGACTCTGTCTCGTCTCGTCATTTACTTGGGTGTCTCTGTCAGCACCATTGCGCCATACATTCCTGAAGGTCAAGAATCAAATCCAGATTTGATTATCTTCAAGTTCTTGGGAAATTGTAATTAAATAAACTTACGGTTACATAGTAGATTTGAAACAGAGAGCTGGACTTCCCCTCATCTTCCTGTGTTTCCACGAGGCCCATCTATCTTTGCCTCCTCAAGCTGCAGGTAGTACTGGGCAAGTTCTAAAGAGCACCTGCAGTGATGATGGGGTTTTTGAAGTTCCAGGTTATCATGAGCAGATGACCATATTGGTTGGCATGGAAGGTCTCTGGTGGGTGCTGTGCCAAGTCAGAATTGACTTGCTGTCCTTTCTCTTAGCCAAGGTCAACACTGTGGGCAAGTGATTTCCAGGAGCCGGAGGCCTCTGGGGACTCTTACCCTGGTGGGTAGTTACACGTTTTTACAAGCGTGGCTTGATTAATTAGCTTCTGAAAGGATTGTACTTATTCCCAGAGAGGCTGTTAGGAGGCACCTTCTTTATTTGGTCCTTGCGAGAAATGATTAACTAAAATTCACACTCTGCAAAATAATTAACGAAGAATGGTAACACTACATTATGTAGTCATTTTGAAGGAAAGGTCTCTTAGATTGCAACTTAGAACTTTAAATTATTTTGGAGACTAGCTTTGGCTTTTAGATAGATTATAATAAAAGCAAATTATTGTACATTTTAATAACTGGCTTCAGTGAATAGGAGGTATGATACAAGGCTGATGACTGTGATGTATCTCATAAAAGCTAATTGACAATCTAGTTCTTTAAATACCACAGGAATCCATCATGGTTAACATTACTACGATGAGTTCCAAAGGAATTAAAGATGATTTACCAGCCGTTGAGACATTTGGCTAATATTACAGACACTGAAGGAAGTAGTAAAAAAGATGAATGCTTTTAGCTACCTCCAATTGCCTCATTTGTAAACAGATGCCATGCTCAGCACCTCTAGTTCAAGGGCACATACCTAGTTGGGATAAATGTGGCATTGTGATTATGCAAACTTTATCTTGTCTCTATATTGTCCTTTCTCTAGATTTTGGTACAGACTGATTGGGATGTGGTGTTTCTGTTCTTGGAAACAGCTCGTTTATTCCTTTTGTTCTGCCTGTTTTTCCTGTTCCTCCCCTGAGAGACTCTGTGGGAAGGGTTGCACTGTGATCCACTGGGCCCACTTGGAAACAGTTCAATAGAGGCAGTTCACACTTACTGACTTTGCAAACTGGCCAGAAATTTGATGAGAGGAAAGAGATGATTTGGTCAAAAAAGGATTCCTCTACAAAGGGCACTAGGCAAGTCGGTCCTAGCTGAGTTGGCTGAGGATATTCAAATCCTGGTTTATAGACCATAGGTGACATCTGATAAACACAGAGTATTCTATCTGTCCTCAAAGTGTTAAAAAGAATTTTAGGTCATTGTTTAAAAATCTAGGATTTGGATGGTGTCTTTCTTAGAACACTACAAATCTGATAAAACTACACTCTGAATCCCATAGAGCAGGAGGCTCTGTCCTTTGAGAGAGGACAGAGGTTATCTTCTTATCTCTGACTTGGTTCACTAATTATCTCACTTTCTTGGACCTCAGAGATTGAGTCTGTGTCCTGTATTACCAGAGACCACTGATTCTAGAATTTGACAAGGACTCTAGGAAACTTAATCATAAAAGGCTTCTGCTTTGTACTCAGAAAGAGTTTAGACTCCTGGATTGACACAAGCATCCTTTGGTTCTCAGGCCCTGTGCTCACCACTCCCCTCCTCATCACCAAGCTTCATACTTGGACTTCTTCAGTAGAGAAGAAACATGACCTAGTTGAAGATTAGAAAATAAAATAAATAATCTGAGTGAGAAAACAAAAATCTATAACGAGGGTAAAGTATGGGAAGCCAGCAGCTCCACATTCCATCACACTTTGGGCTTTTTGTAGGCAAGGACAGTGGGCAAAGTGGCAATCATGTTAAGTGAAAGGAGTCTCTATTCTTTTAGTGTGTTACCACAGCTCAGGTGGTTTAGTTTTGTAGCACTTCTCATACTGTGAAGTTAATACTTTGTTAACTTGCTCTTTCTTCCACCAGTTAGTAAACTCACTGAAGGGCAGGCATGATGTCATATTTATCTGGGTATAAACTGGGTTTTCCCAATCCTTACCTGCTTGCATGTACAATGGAACAACATACTCCATTGCACATATTTGGCTCTGCTTCTAACTCAGAACTCTATTCCTCTGTGAAATGTTACTCAGGATTTCTAGGACATTCAAGGGGGTGGCTTAGCTCCCCAGATGGAGCTAAGTGGTAAAGAACCCACCTGCCAATGCAAGAGACTTGAGATGCAGGTTCAACCCCTGGACCAGGAAGATCGCCTGGAGGAGGAAATGGCAGCCCACTCTAGTATTCTTGCCCAGAGAATCCATGGATAGAGAAGCCTGGTGGGCTACAGTCCATAGGGTTACGAAGAGTTGGACACGGCTGAAGCAAGTTAACACAAATGCGTGCACAAGGGAGTGGCTCACCTTTGTTGAGGAGGGGGAGAATTTCCTCTACCCTTCTAGATTCTTCTGTTGAGTCAGAATTGAATTGGCATGTGATAGATTAACAGGAGAAAACAACAAAATTTAATAACGTGTACATGGAAGAGACTTAGGAAAACTGAGTAACTCTCCAAAATGGCAAAAACCTTTACATTAACTCTCATCTTTGTTGTTGTTCAGTCACTCAGACTTTTTTGCCTTTTCCTACTGTTCACGGGGTTCTCCAGGCAAGAACACCGAAGTGGTTTGCCATCCCCTCTCCAGCGGACCATGTTTTATTGTAACTCTCCACCACGACCTGACCATCTTGGGTGGCCCTACATGGCATAGCTCGTAGTTACATTGAATTAGACAAAGCTGTGATCCATGTGACCAGTTTGCTAGTTTTCTGTGACTGTGGTTTTCATTCTGTCTGCCCACTGATGAATAATGATAAGAGACTTATGGAAACTTCCTTTTAGGAGAGACTGATTGTGGGGGAAACTGGGTCTTGTTCTGATGTGCAGGGCCATGCTCGGTAAATTTTAATCCAGTTTTCCATTGATGGACAGGGCTCTGTTCCTTCTCTGTTGTTTGGCCTGAGGCCGAACTATGGCGGGGATAATGAAGGCAATGGCGACCTCCTTCAAAGGGATCTGTGCATGCACTGTTGTGTTCAGGGCCCCTGACCCCGCAGCAGGCCATCCCTGTGATGCCATCCAGCCATCTCATCCTCTGTCGTCCCCTTCTCCTCCTGCCCCCAATCCCTCCCAAGACTCCTCCAGAGGCCCCTGGACACTCACAGGCAAGTCTGGCTCAACCTAAGAAAAAGAAATGCAAAAAGGCAAAATGGTTGTCTCAGGAGACCATACAAATGGCTGAGAAAAGAAGATAAGTGAAAGGCAAAGGAAAAAGGGAAAGATACACCCATCTGATGTATAGTTCCAAGGAATAGCAAGAAGAGATAAGAAAGCCTTCTTCAGTGACCAATGCAAAGAAATGGAGGAGACAATAAAATGGGAAAGACTAAAGTTTTCTTCAAGAAAATTAGAATTCCTAAAGGAATATGTCATGCAAAGATGGGCACAATAAAGGACAGAAACGGTATGGACATAACAGAAGTGGAAGATATTAAAAAGAGGCACAAGAAAACACAGAAGAACTACACAATAAAGATCTTCATGACCCAGATAACCATGATGGTGTGATCACTCACCTACAGCCAGACATCCTGGAATGCAAAGTCAAGAGGGCCTTAAGAAGCATCACTATGAACAAAGTCAGTGGATGTGATGGAATTCCACTTGAGCTATTTCAAATCCTAAAAGCTGATGCTTTGAAAGTGCTGCACTCAATATGTTAGCAAATTTGGAAAACTCAGCAGTGGCCACAGGACTGGAAAAGGTCAGTTTTCATCCTAATCCCCAAAAAAGGCAATGCCAAAGAATGCTCAAACTACCACACAATTGCACCCATTACACAGTCTAGCAAAGTGATGCTCAAAATTCTCCAAGCCAGGCTTCAATAGTAGGTGAACCGAGGACTTCCAGATGTTCAAGCTGGATTTAGAAAAGGCAGAGGAACAAGAGATCAAGTTGCCAAAATCTGCTGGATCATAGAAAAAGCAAGAGAGTTCCAGAAAAACGTCTATTTCTGCTTTATTGACTATGCCAAAGCCTTTGACTGTGTGGATCACAATAAAATGTGGAAAATTCTTAGAGATGGGAATACCAGCCCACTTTACATGCCTCCTGAGAAATCTGTATACAGGTCAAGAAGCAACAGTTAGAATCGGACATAACAGACTGGTTCCAAATTGGGAAAGGAGTATGTCATGGCTTTACATTGTCACCCTGCTTATATAACTTCTATGCAGAGTACATCACGCGAAATGCCAGGCTGGATGAAACACAGCTGGAAGCAAGACTGTTGGGAGAAATATCAATAACCTCAGATATGCAGATGACACCAACCTTATGGCAGAAAGCAAAGAGGAACTGAGGAGCCTCTTGATGAAAGTGAAAGAGGAGAATGAAAAAGCTGGCTTAAAATTCAACATTGAAAAAACTAAGATCATGGCATCTGGTCCCATCACTTCACAGCAAATAGATGGGGAAATAATGGAAACTGTGAGAGACTTTATTTTCTTGATCTCCAAAATCACTGCAGATGGTGACTGCAGCCATGAAATTAAAAGATAATTTCTCCTTGGAAGAAAAACTATGACCAACCTAGACAGCATATTAAAAAGCAGAGACATTACATTGCCAACAAATGTCCACCTAGTCAAAGCTGTGGTTTCTCCAGTAGTCATGTATGGATGTGAGAGTTGGACCATAAAGAAGGCTAAGTGCCAAAGAATTGATGCTTTTTAACTGTGGTAGTGGAGAAGACCCTTGAGAGTCCCTTGGACTGCAAGGAGATCCAACCAGTCCATTCTGAAGGAGATCAACCCTGGGATTTCTTTGGAAGGAATGATGCTAAAGCTGAAACTCCAGTACTTTGGTCACCTCATGCGAAGAGTTGACTCATTGGAAAAGACTGTGATGCTGGGTGGGATTGGGGGCAGGAGGAGAAGGGGACGGCAGAGGATGAGATGGCTGGATGGCATCACGGACTCTATGGAAGTGTGTCTGAGTGAACTCCAGGAGATGGGGATGGACAGGGAGGCCTGGCGTGCTGCGATTCATGGGGTCGCAAAGAGTAGGACACTACTGAGTGACTGAACTGAACTGAATGTACTTCTTTCTTAATTTGGAACCAGTCTTTTGTTCCATGTCTGATTCTGTCACTTCTTGACTGATACAGGTTTCCCAGGAGGCAGGTAAGGTTATCTGGTAGTCCCATCTCTTAAAAAATTTTCCAGTTTGTTGTGATCTACACAGTCAAAGGCTTTGACATAGTCAATGAAGCCAAAATAGATTTTTTTTTCTGGAATTCTCTTGCTTTTTATATGGTCCAACAAATGTTGGCAATATTTGTTCTCTGTTTCCTCTGCCTTTTCTACATCCAGCTTGAACATCTGGGAATTCTTGGTTCACATACTGTTGAAGCCTGGCTTAGAAAATTTTGAGCACTACTTTGCTAGCATGTGAAATTAAGGCAATTGTGTGGTGGTTTGAACATTCTTTGGCATTGCCCTTCCTTGGGCTTAGAATGAAAACTGACTTTTTCCAGTCCTGTGGCCACTGCTGAGTTTTCCAAATTTACTGGCATATTGAGTGCAGCACTTTCACAGCATCATCTTTTAGAAATGGAAACGGCTCAGCTAGAATACCACCACCTCCACTAACTTTGTTTGTAATGATGCTTCCTAAGGTCCACTTGACTTTGCACTCCAGGATGTCTGGCTCTAGGTGAGTGATCTCACCATTGTGGTTATCTGGGTCATGAAGATCTTTCTTGTGTAGTTCTTCTGTATTTTCTTGCCACCTGTTTTAATATCTTCTACTTCTGTTAGGTCCTTACTATTTTCTCCTTTACTGTGTGCCCATCTTTTCATGAAATGTTCCCTTGGTGTCTCTAATTTTCTTGAAGTGAAGTTTAGTCTTTCCCATTCTATTGTTTTCCTCCATTTCTTTGCATTGTTCATTTAGGAAGGCTTTCTTATCTCTTCTTGCTATTCTTTGAAACTATGCATTTAGATGGGTGTATCTTTCCTTTTCCCCTTTGCCTTTCACTTCTCTTCTATTTTCAGATATTTGTAAGGCTTCCCCAGACAACCATTTTGCCTTCTGCATTTCTTTTTCTTGGGGATAATTCTGACCACCACCTGCTGTGAAATATTACTGTCCATATTTCTTCAGGCGCTGTGTCTACCAGGTCTAATCCCTTGAATCTATTTGTCACTTCTACTGTATAATCATAAGGGATTTGATTTTGGTTATACCTGAAAGCCTAGTGGCTTTCCCTAGTTTCTTCAGTATCATCTTTAGTTAAAGACAAAAAAAGCATGTTGGGAGTAGGGGTTTGGGACCTCAAAGGGGAATAGGGTAATGGACATGGAGATGGAAAAGCAAATGTTTGCTGGGCAAGGCAGAGACAATGGGACACAGAATAGCTTCATCTTTAAGAGTTTCCCCCACCACACCTAGGCCATATTCTTTCCAGATATCTCTGATGATAGCAATATTCCTCTAACAGGCTCTCTATCTAAATTTTTCAGGTAGTTGGGGAGATGGCCAAAATGCCTGCCTGAAACTTGACAGTTTTCAGCTAGAAATAGTCTGCATAGTATGACACATTTGGGGATGGCAAGTTCTGCTCCCCGAATCCTTGCTCACAAGTGAAAGTGTTTAGCTCACAAATGAAAATGTTCAGCTATTTGTCATTTGATTCCATTTGTACTCCAGGCTCCTTCAGCTGGATCCACAGTACCTACCAGACCTGCTATGATTGCCATGTTTGGTCAGTAAGGCCCCAGAAAACTTTGTCCATCTGGCACCTAGACTCTACTACTGATGACTACAGCTAGAACAGTTAAGGTTCACAACCATTTCTGTACCACCCCTGTCTCCTGACCGTGATGACAACAACCAGAGCCCCCGAGTACTCTTTAAGACCCAGGATCGCACACCAGGAACTATACTGGAAAGTTCCAGTACTGGAGATGCAAGGCACAATCTTGGACCTCAGGGAACACATAATGCAACTACATTATGATAGGTAAAGTGGTAACACTGAGCCAGGATGCCGAGTCCAAATTGCTTTCTAGGAAAAGCATTAATAACATTTACACTGAAACCCAAAGATAAGGAGGGTTTAGGTAAGAAAGGGTGGCTCAGCTGGTAAAGAATCTGCCTGTAATGCAGGAGACCCAGGTTTGATCTCTGGGTTGGGAAGATGCCCTGGAGAAAGGAATGGCTAACCGCTCCAATATTCTTGCCTGGAGAATTTCATGGACAGAGGAACTTGGTGGGCTACAGAACATGGGTTTGCCAACAGTTGGACATGACTGTGTGACTAACATACTAAGGTAAGAAAAATCAGAACCTAGAAGAAAGAAGAAAGAAGAAAAGAAGATGGAGTGGCAATGGCATTTAGAAACGTAGATGGAAAAGGGCAAACCAATCCTCGTGTGGGTTTGTGGTCTCAAATCAAGTCATCCAAATAGGCCCAAAAACATCATTTAGCCAAGATTTTAGTTTAAGTTGATTCTGGCTGGTAGATTCCTCCAGACCTATGGCAGAAGCAAATTCAAATCCTCCTTGATCTTGTTTTCAAACTAGGTCTCATATAATTTCTACAGATAAAGTTCTAGAAAAAGAGCTCATAATAAAAACAGCACACCTACACTCACACATATGGAAATGAGGCATAATGAATGCGAACCAGCAAGAATATCAGTATCTGACCTGAAAATTTTCAAATAGTGAAATTATTAAACACTCAACAAAAAACAAGTATGTTTAACGTGCTTCAAGAAATAGAAAAGATTATAGTGCAAATGAAGAGTAAAAGACTATAAAATAAGATGGATTATATTAACAAAAGATTCTAGGTATCAAACTACAATGGTCAGCATAAAAATGTATAAAGTGTAACAGTAGGTTGCTGCTGCTAAGTCGCTTCAGTCATGTCTGACTCTGTGCGACCCCACAGACAGCAGCCCATTGGGCTCTGCTGTCCCTGGGACTATCCAGGCAAGAACACTGGAGTGGGTTGCCATTTCCTTCTCCAATGCATGAAAGTGAAAAGTGAAAGTGAAGTAGCTCAGTCGAGTCCGACTCTTAGCGACCCCATGGACTTCAGCCTACCAGGCTCCTCCATCCATGGAGTTTCCAGGCAAGAGTACTGGAGTGGGGTGCCATTAGGCACAGTTAAAGAAGAGAAATAGTGAACTTCAGATAGATCTGCAAAACTTACCCAGAATGTGACGTAGAATCAATGAAATGGAAACTCTGATAGAGGTAAGAGAAGTTAAGAAATCACATCAAGTGAGAAGTTGCAGAAGAGAAGAGGCGGGGTGGGGGGGGTGCAGAAGCAATACTTGAATAGGTAATGGTTGAGAATTTTCCCAAAGAGGTAAAAGCAACCATTCTACAGCTTTGTGAGTTCCCACAAAAATAATATTAATTCAGAACCTACATCCTGCACATCATAGAGAAACGCCAAAGGCAAAGATAGGGTTTTAAACAGATCCAGGTTAAGAAAAGAATACACCTCAAAGGAATGGCAAATAAGCCAATTACAGACTTCTCATAGAAACACTGGAAGTTGGGAAACAGCGGAGAAGTATTTCCCTGCACTGGGACAAAAACTTGTTGACTTGAAATTATGTGCCCTTCAAAAATATCTTTCTAGAACGAAAGTAAAATGTAGATGTTTTCAAACAAGAACTGAGCATGTTTCTCCACAACACACTCTAATTTTGAGGATTCTAAAGGGTGCACTTCAGACTGACGGACTGTGATCACAAATGGAAGGGCAGCATGAAGGGAAAACTCATGACCAGAAGATGGTGTAAATATGTAGGTGAATTTAACAGTTTCTGGTGGCATAAAACAATGATTAGAATATGTCATAAGGTTTAGAGGTAACATTCATACCAGCAATAGCAGAGAAATAAGGAGAACAGGAAGTCAACATCTCAGAAAGAATGTTTGTCTGAGAGCAAGTTAAAGAGTAACCCATGTGATATTACATCTTTTAATTAAACTTTAAGAATCTGCCAAGTAATACTGTGCATTGCGGATGGTTCAGTTCAGTTCAGTTGCTCAGTCGCGTCTGACTATTTGCGACCCCATGAATCGCAGCACGCCAGGCCTCCCTGTCCATCACCAACTCCTGGAGTTCACTCAGATTCACGTCCATCGAGTCAGTGATGCCATCCAGCCATCTCATCCTCTACGGATGGTTACATACTCCATATAGTACAGGTACAAAGCACTCATGGATAGCATGTGTCCACGTTTAGACGCTAAGTCATGCCCAACTCTTTGTGGCCCCATGGACTGAGGCCCACCAGGCTCCTCTGTCCGTGGAATTTCCCAGGCAAGAATGCTAGAGTGGGTTGTCATTTCCTCCTCCAGGGGATCTCCCCCACCCAGGGATGGAACCCGCCGTCTCCTGCATCTCCCGCATTGGCAGGCAGATTCTTAACCACTGAGTCACCTAGGAAGCCCATTTGAATTTGAGTTACACACCAATTTAATGATTGTAGTTAGCTATTAGGCGATATCAGAGAGAAGGACAGAAAACATTTCAGTTGTCACTATAATTTTTTTATTCTGGAAATAAAAACATATCTGAAACAAACATAGACCAGTTTAAGATGTGTCCAATCTAGGTAGTAGGTATACAGATATTCTTGTACATTAGAAATATTGTAGTAAGCAAATTATTTTGAAGTCAACATGACTGAAAAGGAAAGTTTACAGGGTATTAATTGGAGGTTATGGTGGCTAGAAGGAGTCCTTGTTCTTCTTTTAAAGCAAATCTGGAAAAGAATTCAGCTTGTTGCAGTGCCACCAGGACAGAGCCAGGGAAGAGAACAGTTGATCAGCCTGGGCCCCAGGATTCAGCCTGTGCAGGAGGAGTCCTCCTCTCCTGCTGGGATGTGTGTGGGAGGAAGCCAGGTGCATTTCTGAGTTTTGCACAAGGCAGTTGAAGGTATTCCTATCTGATTGCTTAGGTCAACTCTGCATGAATTTGTCTGCTGAGAGGGAGAGCAGATGTTTGAGGAGCCTGAACAGAGCCTTGAATACTGATGGAGAGGTGCCACAACTGTGTTAGGCAAAGTGGGAGGGAACACTCACCATCAGTTTGTGTAATGTGCTTTCTGTATACCAAAGCCATGTCTCTTCTTTTCTCCACCAGTTAAAAGGGTTTCAGTGAAACAACTCTTCTGGGGGTTCCACAGCATTTAGGCTTGAACCTGAGAGGCTAGGTGGGAAGACAGTCTTCTGTTATCCACCTATATCAGTACATCACCCCTTTTCCCTCAACCTAGGGCACAATCAGTGCTTCTTAGACTTTACCTGCAGATCTTGTCAAAACACAGACTCCAGGTCAGTGAGTCAGGAATGGGACCTGACCTGCATTTCTAAGTTTCCAATTGATGCTGCTGCTGATTGGTAGGCCACACTTTGAGCAGAAAGCTAGCCTGGCTCTGGCTCCTTTGGGCGAGTGCTTCCCCCCACCCTCCCTTTCTCTCTTACTCTTGTTATGACTTTCAGTACTCTTTTGGGAGGCTCTTTGGTTCTCCATCCAAATAGAGTTGTCTTGCTTTTGGCCGCATGTGTCCATCTCTATCAGAACCCCAGTTTAACTAGAACTTCGTCTCAAACCCCGTCCTTGGCTCCTGCTGGCTTTCAGCACTCAGCCCTGGTTTTGGGTCAGAGCAGAGGCTCAAGACAAGGGAGGTTCAATTCTAGGAGGAAAAAGCCCGCACGGGGCTCAGCTTCAGGCAAATCTCATGTCTTCCCTCTCTCCTTTGGACAGTAGAGTACCTCTCTACATTACTGCAGTCAGAGGATGAGGGCACGTGACCCCCAACTTAGTTATCTCATTAACAGGAAAAAATCAGCAATCAGTAGTACTGAATACCATTCTGCTCACAAAACATTAAGCAACTCCTGGTCTGGTAATACTTGTTTGTCTCTTACATAATTGGATTGGTTTGTGTTCAGGGCATCATGGAACTCAAACACTACCACCCCTGAGATTGTCTGATTAGTTTTTCCACATGCAAGTCCCAAGTAAAAGCTATAGTTCCTATATCTTCCCGTATCTGTGCAACTTGGTATTTTCAAATTTTAGTTTCATTCAGTTGTATGATAATAACAGGGTTCTTTGATGTTAGCTTTAGAAACTTGTATTCTTTGACAGGAATCCTTGGGAAGAAAACACCAAAGTTATCAGTATCCATAGACCAGGCCAATGAGCTTCTAGAACAGGGTTTCTCAGTCTTGGCAGTAATGACATTTGGGATGGAATAATTCTTTTTGTGGGAGTCTGTCTTGTGTATTATAGGATGGTTAAAAGCATCTCTGTAGCATCCTCCTAGTTGTGGTGGTCAAAATGTCTCCAGACATTGCCAGATGTCCCCTGAGTGAGAACTGCTCTTCTGTAAAATCATCTAAAGCAGAGAAAGACAGAAATTATGTGACTTTGATGTTGGATGATTCATTAGTTTAGACTGATTGCAGGGAGGCCCCATCCATAAATAAAATACATTATTGCCAGTGCTATTGGTTAATGCATTAACCAATTAAGCCTGAATGCTGGCGATTCTCAGGTTTCTGCCTTGGATCTTTTTATTTCCTTGATTTCTCCCTGAGTATATCATTTACTTCCAAGGTTTCAGTGATTCTCAGTGGGCTGAATAGTGAACTTTTCCCTATAAACCTAACCTTTCTGCTGAGCTCTGGACAAATAAATTCAATTTCTTATGGCATCTGGATTTTCTCTGGATACCTTAAACATAATTTTCTCCTGATTGACTCATTGCGTTAGCCAGGAGGATATTTTGACACTAAAATTTTGATTATATCTCTCCTCTTGAAACTTTTTGTTGGCACTCCATCACTTTCATGGAAAGTCTAGCCTATTTAACACAATGAACAAGGCCCTTCATAATCTCACTGTCTGTCCCTTCATTCTGACCAACCCATCCCCTATTTTCCTTGGTCCCTTGCTCCAGCTGCACCCATATTCTCTCTCAGTCCCAAGCATTTCATATACTTTTCCCTCCTTCTGGCTCAGGCTTGCTGGCTCTCCTCATTCTAGTTTGAGTATTACCTCCTCCTGAAGCATTCTCAGCGGCCCCAGGATTGGTTGAGTCTTATAGCTTGACTATATAATCCTGTGCTTCCTCCTTTGTAATGTAAAGTTTTGCCAGGAGGGTTGATTTTTACTGAGAAAGACACATTTCAGGGGGCTTCATGTATTTCCTTCCATAGAGAGCTAGAGAGGATTGGTGCATGGAATTCAGTTTCCCCAGCTGAGGGCCTTTTGGCCACTCATTGTAAATGATATGTTGTAGAGACTCTGAATTGTTAACTTTCTCTGAAGACTGTCAAGTTTTGTTCTGTCAGGCAGTTAAATTACTGGCAGGCCCACCTGAGTTATTGGAGGCTTGGTCTTAGGTTTTGTTAGGGCAGGTGTGTTGTTTTGCCTCTAGACCAAGCACACACCCTTAATCCTGGGAAGACTCTTAACTCCTAAGGCATAGTCCTTCTAGGGTTTCAGTGGAATTGCTGAGGTTTTTACTGACCCCTTCTAACTTTCTGGGATACAAACTCTGTCTCCCATGCACTGAACAGGAGCTGATATACCAGGTCAGTCTTTTAGCTTTCCAGCTGCTCTTTCCTTCTTGTGCTTCTTGGAGTTATTATTTATATACAGTTTAGAGATAAGCCAAGACTCAGTGGGGGCTTTATATATAACCTCCTCTATATTGAGGCCTTCCCAGGTGGCACTAGTGGTAAAGAAACTGCCTGCCAAGGCAGGAGGCTTAAGAAATAGAGGTTCAATCCTTGGGTCAGGAAGATCCCCTGGAGGAGGGCATGGCAATCCACTCCAGTATTCCTGCCTGGAGAACCCCATGGACAGAGGAGCCTGGTGGGCTATAGTCCATAGAGTCACAAAGAGTTGGACATGACTGCAGTGACTCAGCAGCAGCAGCAGCCTCTATATTGAGAAGCATTTATAGATAGAACTGGGGGCTCACCTTCTCTGTAGTTTCTTCTTTTAAAGGGCTTCCACCTTCAATTTCCAGCTACTCTGGCAGTTTCAAACTCCCTTCTTTGACTTAAGTCAATATGACTATAGCTTTCAGCTTGTACCTCCCTGGCAAAGGGATATGACTATGGCTCTCAATCTCTGTGTGATGTTATTTCAGTGAAACAGTCCCATCCAGGTCCTGCCTTCCTTGTTGCTTCCCAGTTCCCTCAAGAAGCCATACTTCATAATTTTTCCAGAGTTTACAATTGCTATATGTGAGAATATTCCACTATTTCTGGAACTGAAAATCTTAACAAATATTATTGAAAAGAGAAAGAATAAATAAATGTGTGATTTTTGTGTTGACATCAAGGATGACGTAGGGAACTTGTGATTTACTGCATGTAAACAATGCATTTAACATATTTGAGGTTAGTTGGAAATACTTTGGTCTCAATTATTTCAGCTATCACTTTGTGATTTTTATCATTTCTGAAAAATGCTGGGCGGAGGATGACTCAGAGTCTGGTTCTCTCATCATATAAGACAATACACTAAGTTTTTTTGTTGGGGGAAGGGGAGATGGTGAACCAGCAGATTCCCTTTCTGGGTACTTGATATAACAGCAAAATTCTATAGAAGAGTCATTGACATGTTCTGTTTTCAGTTTTTCTCTTGTCCCATAGCTACACTAAGACTGCTAATGACTCATATGATGATGACGACCAAAATTGTCAATGATCAGTGTTCATCTCACTTGTCCTGTTTGCAATATTGGACCAGTTAGACCTAATATCTACAGGTTATTTCACCCCAAAACATGAATTTCACCTTTTTCTCAAGTGCGTATGGAACATTCTCCAGGATGGATCACATACTGGGCCACAAATCTAGCCTTTCTAAATTTTTAAAAATTGAAATCATTTCAAGCATCTTCTCTGATCACAATGCTGTAAGATCAAATATCAACTACAGGAAGAAAGCTGTAAAAAACACAAACATATGGAGGCTAAACAACACACTTCTGAATAACCAACAGATCACTGAAGAAATCAAAAAGGAAACCAAAATATACATAGAAACAAATGATAATGAAAACATGACAATCCCAAACCTATGAGATTCAGTAAAAGCAGTGCTAAGAGGGAAGTTCATAGCAATACAAGCCTACCTCAAGAAATAAGGGAAATACCAAATAAACAGCCTAACTTTACACCTAGAGCAACTGGAAAAAGAAGAGCCAAAAACCCCCAGTTCGTAGAAGGAAAGAAATCATAAAAATCAGGGCAGAAATAAGTGAAAAATAAGTGGAGACAGTAGCAAATATCAACAAAACTAAAAGCTGGTTCTTTGAGAAGATAAACAAAATAAACAAAGTATTAGCCAGACTCATCAAGAATAAAAGAAAGATGACTCAAATAAAAAACATGAGAAATGAAAATGGAGAAATTACAATGAACAACACAGAAATACAAATGATCCTGAGACTACTATGAGCAACTATACACCAATAAAATGGTGGAAGAAACGGACAAATTCTTAGAAAAGTATTACCTTCCAAAACTGAATCAAGGAGAAATAGAAAATTTGAATAGACCAATCATAAGCATGAAAATAGAAACTGTAATAAAAAATCTTCCAACCAATAAAAGCCCAGGACCAGATAGATGGCTTCACAGGTGAATTTTACCGAAAGTTTAGAGAAGAGCTAACACCTATTCTGCTCACTCTTTCAGAAAATTGCAGAGGAAAGAAAACTTCCAAACTCATTCTATGAGGCCACCATCGCCCTGACACCAAAACCAGACAAAGATGCCACAGAGAAAACTACAGCCCTTGATAATTCTGTAGTGCCCTTCCTTGTCTCTTTATTTTAAAGTCTATTTTATCTGATATGAGTATTAGTACTCCAGCTTACTTTCAGTTTCTGTTTGCATGGAATATCTTTTTCCAGCCCCTCACTTTCAATCTCTGTGTGTCACTAGGTCTGAGGTGGGTCTCTTGTAGACAATATATATATAGGGGTGTTGGTTGTGTCAGTCTGTTTCTTTTGGTTGGAACATGTAGTCCATTTACATTTAGGATAATTATTGATATGCGTCTTCTTATTACCACTTCCTTTACTGTTTCAGGTCTGTTTTTGTAGGTCTTTTCTTTCTCTTGTGTTTCTTCTCTAGAGGAAGTCCTTTAGCATTTGTTGTAAAGCTCCTTTGTTGGTGTGAATTCTCTTAACTTTTGTTTGTAGAGCTTTTGATTTTTCCTTTGAATCTGAATGAGGTCCTTGCTGGATAGAGTAATCTTGTTTGCAGAGTTTTCTTTATTTTCCCCCTTCATCAATTTAGGTATATCCTGCTTCTTCCTTCTGGCCTGCAGAGTTTCTGTCGAAAGACCAGCTGTTAACCTTATTGGGATCCCCTTGTATGTTATTTGTTGCTTTCCCCTTGCCATTTTTAATATTTATTCTTTATGTCTAATTTTTGTTAGTTTGATTAATACGTATCTTGGTATGTTTCTCCTTGTGTTTATCTTATATGGTGCTCTTTAGGATTCCTTGATTTGAATGGTTATTTTCTTTACCATGTTAGTGAAGTTTTCAACTATAATCTCCTCAAATATTTTCTCATACTCTTCCTTTTTTTCTTCTTCCCTGACCCATGGAATTCTAGTGTGGGTATGCTTATTGTTGTCCCAGAGATCTCTGAGACTACCCTCATTTCTTTTAATTCCTTTTTTCTTTATTCTGCTCTGCTTCAGTTATTTCCACCATTCTGTCACTTATCCGTTCTTCTGCCTCAAATAGTCTGCTATTGGTTCTCTCTAATGTAGTTTTAATCTCAGCTATTATGCTGTTAATTGCTGATTGTTTATTGTTTAATTCTTCTAGGTCCTTGTTAAACATTTCTTGCATCTTCTTGATCTGGACCTCCAGTAAATAAATAGCTATGTGCCTCTATTTTTTCCTTAAGATTTTGGATCATCTTTACTATCATTACTCTGAGTTCTTTTTCACATAGACTGCTTATGTCCCATTTATTTGTTTGATCTTGTGGGTTTTTGCTATGTTTCTTCATCCGAAACATGTTTCTTTGTCTTTTCATTTTGTTTCATCTACTGTGTTTGAAATCTCCTTTCTGCAGACTGGAGTATCATAGTTCCTCTTCATTATGGAATCTGCCCCTTGTGTATGGGATTGGATCAGTGCATTGTGAAGTTTTCCTGGTTGGGGGGACTTGTGACTTTGCTATGGTGGGTGGAGCTGGATTTTGCCTCTGTAGAGAGCTGTGCCATGCCCAGTAGTGTGTTTTGGGGTATCTATAGGCTTGGTATGGTTTGGGCAGCCTTTCTGCCATCTGTATTTTTGTTTTGCTAATGATTTGGCATGAGGCATCCAGCACTGGAGCTTTTTGGTCTTTGGGTAGGTCTTTGTCTTGAAATGGAAGTGTTGAAATGGAAGCCTTTGGAAGAGTTCTCATAGATTAATATTCCATGAGGTTGGGATTTCCCTGATGGTTCACAGTCCTGGGCTCAGGTCTACCACCTCAAGGTTTCAAGTTCAACCCCTAACTGTAGCATCAAGCCTTCACAGGCCTCACATCATAGAAGAAAAACCCCACAGCTAATGGTGCAGGCAACAGTCAATAACCAAGAGCAACCAAGGAAACTTGCACAATTACAAAGAAAAAGAAAGAGAGAAAAAAGGGAAAAAAGGAGAAAAGTTGGACTCAAAAAGAGAAGAGAGCAGTCAAGACTATAAAATTGGAAAAAACTGAATATATTTAAAAATAAGAAACTTTAAAAATGGAGAAAGCAGGTACAAAAATAACAATGAAAGGAATAACAAAGAAAGAACATGAGAACAATAGGCAAAAGGAAAGAAATAGAGTGGAAAATGGGGGGGGGGAGAAAGAAGGAAAAAAAGGGGGAAAGGGAAAAAAAGGAGAAAAATGTATAAAGAACGTAGTTCCATCTTTGCCTCCCTCGGAGGCCCTCTAATACTAGACTGTCCTCTGGACCTCCTGCAGGGGCAGCTCAGACTCTAATCGGGCCCCACTCCTTCATATACTTGCCTCCAGTGTTCCTGGTTGCCAGAGCTAGGTCTTTTCCTTTTGTGTGAATACTCAGTGTCCTTTTATGTATTCCGTAGACACAGAGTTGATTATGTGGATTTAATCTGCAGCTTGTATGGAAAGGTGGAAATGTTTTCAATCCTTTTCCTTAGCCGCCATGCTCCTGGAGCTTGATTGTGGTTTTATCTCCGCCTCTGCATATGGGTGATCCACAGGAGTTTGCTCCTGAGGCTGCCCTGGAGGACTTGGGTCTTCCTCAGTGAGGACCAGGCATGCAGCTGGCATAGCAGCTTGGATCATGGGGAGCCCAGCAGCACAAGGTACACAGAGGAGCCAGTGGCCGCAGGCTCAGGGGATATGACGCTCAGTTCAGTTTAGTCACTCAGTCGCGTCCGACTCTGTGACCCCATAGACTGCAGCATGCCAGGCCTCCCTGTACATCACCAACTTCCAGAGTCCACCCAAACTCATGTCCGTTGAGTCGGTGATGCCATCTAACCATCTCATCCTCTGTTGTCCCCTTCTCCACCTGCCCTCAATCTTTCCCAGTATCAGGGTCTTTTCCAATGAGTCAGCCAAAGTATTGGAGTTTCAGTTTCAACATCAGTCCCTCCAATGAACACCCAGGACTGATCTCCTTTAGGATGGACTGGTTGGATCTCCTTGCAGTCCAAGGGACTCTCAAGAGTCTTCTCCAGAAAGCCTCAATTCTTTGGCACTCAGCTTTCTTTATAGTCCAACTCTCACATCCATGCATGACTACTGGGAAAACCATAGCTTTGACTAGATAGACCTTTGTTGGCAAAGTAAAGTCTCTGCTTTTTAATATGCTGTCTAAGTTGGTCATAACTTTCCTTCCAAGGAGTAAGCATCTTTTAATTTCATGGCTGCAGTTACCATCTGCAGTGATTTTGGAGCCCCCAAAAATAAAGTCAGCCACTGTTTCCCCAACTATTTGCCATGAAGTGATGGGACTGGATGCTATGATCTTAGTTTTCTGAATGTTGAGCTTTAAGCCAGCTTTTTCACTCTCCTCTTTCACTTTCATCAAGAGGCTCTTTAGTTCTTCTTCACTTTCTGCCATAAGGGTGGTGTCATCTGCATATCTGAGGTTATTGATATTTCTCCCGGCAATCTTGATCCCAGCTTGTGCTTCTTCCAGCCCAGCATTTCTCATGATGTACTCTGCATATAAGTTAAATAAGCAAGGTGACAATATACAGCCTTGACGTACTCCTTTCCCTATCTGTTGTTCCATGCCCAGTTCTAACTGTTGCTTCCTGACCTGCATACAGATTTCTCAAGAGGCAGGTCAGGTTGTCTGGTATTCTCATCTCTTTCAGAATTTTCCACAGTTTATTGTGATCCACACATTCAAAGGCTTTGGCATAGTCAATGAAACAGAAGTAGATGTTTTTCTGGAACTCTCTTGCTTTTTTGATGATCTAGCGGACTCTGGTCCCGCTGCCTTTTCGAAAACCAACTTGAACATCTGGAAGTTCACAGTTCACACATTGCTGAAGCCTGGCTTGGAGAATTTTGAGTGTTGATATGGCACTGCTGCTGCTGAGTCACTTCAGTCGTGTCCAAATCTGTGTGACCCCATAGACGGCAGCCCACCAGGGACAGGGGAGCTCCTCTGTCCCTGGGATTCTCCAGGCGAGAATACTGGAGTGGGTTGCCATATCCTTCTCCAATGCATGAAAGTGAAAAGTGAAAGTGAAGTCACTCAGTCATGTCTGACTCTTAGTGACCCCATGGACTGCAGCCTACCAGGCTCCTCCGTCCATGGGATTTTCCAAGCAAGAGTACTGGAATGGGGTGCCATTGCCTTCTCCGTGATATGGCACTAGTAAGGTTTTTTCTAGCTTCTGGCAACTCTGCCCCAGTGAAGACCAGGCATGGCGGTAGCACCTCTGCTTGATCACAGGGAAGCTGATTGGAGACTCTACTAGAATATTTTTCTAGGCTCTAGAAGCTGGCATTCAAAGAGATTCGCTGGCTGGTCCTCTTTAGTTTGGTGCAGTAGGCACTCCAACACCCTCCCCGCACCCCCCACCCCCACTCCCACTCCCGGAATCCTTCTCTCTTGTTAGATGCAGCAGTGTCCCCAAGAGCCCTCTTGCTGGGATCCTTCTCTATTACTTGGCATGCCAGATGCTCAAAGGGACCCCCTAGGTGGGGTAGTTCTCTATTGCTTGGTGCATTAGGCACTCCAAGGGCCACCCTCTCTGGGGGATCTCTCTATTGATCAGCTGCCAGCACTGGCATGTGGGGAGAGAGAGGCTATAGTGATGGCTCCATACTCCATGTGTGACTCAGAAGTATCGCCCAGCTTCCTTGAGTACCCAGATTTCCCCCAAGGGCATTCCTTGCCATGATCTCCTCTCTCTCATCTCCTCAGGCTGCCTCCCTGCTGACAATAGAAGTTCTCACTGGGATTGTTCTCCAATCCCTGCACTTCAGCTCCTAGCCACCACATGCACTGGAGGACCAGAATCCCTGTGGCATACGTAGGGCTGTGGTATGGATTGTCTGTGTGGTTTTCACTCCATTCAGACCATCACAGATCAGCTGCTTCACTCTCCAATAGCCTCAGATGTCTCCCCTCTGTCCCAAACTACTGCTCCAATCTCACCCCTACTTCAGTTCCTCCACCTCCCTGGGTGCTAGTCCAGTCCCACTCACTCCCATCCACTTTTCCCCTTCCTTCCTTTGTCCTATCAAGTTTTGCTTGGGTCTATGTATTCCTTTCCTGTGTTCAGGAACTCTTGCCCACTCTCAGCTGTTGCTCTGTAAGATTCTTTGTATCTGAAGAAGTATTCTTGATGATCCCTGTAGAGAAGTTCTCATCCACCTACTCCTCCTCTATCTTGTTGAATCACCTCCTTGTTGTCTTGATTGCTAAAACTGCAGTGTCCACATGAGGGTTCTTTGTACATATTCTTTCTTTTATTGACACTTTCCTCCTTAGTGACTATATTTTTCTCATGGATTTAAACACCCACACAATGACAAGTTCCCAATTGTCATTTCCATCTTAGACTTCTCCTGTGAATCATAGAATTTTATATACAGTTGACTACTCTCCATGTTTATGTAGGTGTGTAACCATCATCTCAAACTCAAGTTGTTCAAAACAGAACTCCTACCTTCCACAATTGTCCCCATTACAGTTGGTAGCAACTCCATCCTTCCATTTCCTGAGGTCAGAATTCTCAGTGTTATCCTTGGCTACTCTTTTTGAAAGCATCCCCAATACAAGTTTTTTTTTTTTTTTTTTTTTTTTTTAGCAAATCTTATCACTATACCTTCAACATTTAATCAGAGTTTCCTAGTTGCCATATTGTCTTTAACCCAAATTATTGCAAAGTTTACTAACTGGTTTCCCTATTTCATCCTTTTCCCTTTGTAGTTAATTACAGAGTGATTATTTTAAAATGAAAGTAATATTATGACCTCCTCACTGGTGGCTCAGATGGTAAAGCATCTGCCTGTAGTGTGGGAGACCTGGGTTCAATCCCTGGGTTGGGAAGATCTCCTGAAGAAGGAAATAACAACCCACTCCAGTATTCTTGCCTGGAAAATCCCATGGACAGAGGAGTCTGGTAGGCTACAATGGTTGCAAAGAGTTGGACACGACTGAGCCACTTCACTTACTTCTATTCAGCAAACCCAGTTGCTTTCCATCCATCACATAAAAGCCAAGGTCTTTACAGCATCTAAGGTCACACACATTCTGCATCTTCGCTATCATTCTCATCTTACCTACTACTCTCTCCTCTCTGCCATGACACAATAGTCTTCTTAAAGATTCTGGGCACATTCGTGCCTCAGGGCCTTTACACTGGCTTTTTACTCTGCCTGGATTGTTTTCCCTCTGGATATCTGTGACTCACTCTCTCATCTTCACACCTTTTTAAAAACCTTTACTGTAGGATTGTGGCTTTTCTCATGTTTACTTTACTTTAGTCTTATCTTTCCCTCATTCTCTGCCTTGTTTTTCTCAAAGTAGTTACCATCATATGATGTCTGGTATATTACATATGAATTTTCTACTTATTGTCCTGTATTCACTGACTGAACTATGTTTCATAAGGACAGAATTTTTTGTGTGCTTTTTTCGTTACTCTGGCACTGCCTAGATGAGCACTCAGCACAGAGAAATTACTAAAGGAATATTTATTGAATGAGTTAATAACAAATGAGGATATAAAGTACCTAGATTCTTAGTTGGTGGTTAGGTACTTAAACAGGTGGTTCTTTAA
This sequence comes from Capra hircus, assembly GCF_001704415.2. Classification (NCBI taxonomy): domain Eukaryota; kingdom Metazoa; phylum Chordata; class Mammalia; order Artiodactyla; family Bovidae; genus Capra; species Capra hircus. The sequence continues at coordinate 2,174,990 of NC_030825.1, read as the reverse complement.
GTACCATGATTTATCAGGAAGTAGAGGATCCAAAAAAGCTGAACTCAAACCAAGGGGTTGGGCAACTTCCTCCTCAGTTTTTCTCCGTTTTCTTTGCACATTTCCCAGTATGTGCAAATCACTGCACTTGTTATAACACTTCTATTCTATCTCCTCTAGATAGTGACTGCAGATCAATTGCATTTTCTTAGAACATTTATAAGAAGCAACCGTTATGTTTACTTGTCTATTATTCATTTCTCCTTACTGAAGTAACAGCACCATGCCTGTTTCTCAGGGGATTGCCCTTCCTTCAAGTTCAGCCTATGAAGTTTGGATGGATCTGAGATCTTCACCCAGGCTCCATGGACTAATCCTGAGCAATCAGAATCTTCACCCCTGCCCCCACAACTTCTGGCTTCTGCTCCAAATGGCTATGGATTTGGGGATGGATGGATTTTCATAATTCAACAAGATCCAGTCAGAGCAAGCAAATTCTGGGATATTTGCTGTAAGCACAGGGTAAGAGAAACTTTTTCTTCTTAGATTGCACTAAGGCTAATGTAGACATGACCTGTAGAAATCTACCGTGTAGAAACAGGCTATCTGAGAATGAGGCCAACACAGGAAAGCAGAGTGGAAAGATGCAGACTGATTTCTGATGATAATGTTTGATCTCCTGGGTCTGGCTTCCTTGAACCCTACACCCAATGATTCATTTATATGACCCAGTAAATTCCCTTTTATGGCTACACTGATTTGAGTGGGGTTGTGTCACTTACAATCAAAAGAATTCTGAGACCATAGTTAGTAATTTCGCCATGTGTAAACTAGCTTTTTATGCTCACATTATCCTCAACTTCCATGGAAGTTTGTTGGAGCCATCTTTGCATCTCCAATACCACTTGCAGTGATTTAGCTAGGAGGTGCTTAGTAAATACCTGGATGGATGGGTGAATAGGGAAAATGTTACTGGTTCAAATTGTTTATTTTTAAATAAGGGCTTCCGTTTGATCCTATGAAGCATAGTTATCTTTGCTCTGCAATTGCATGCCTTGTATTTATAAATTTGATACATTTGAAGGAAAATATCAATTTAATTTAGTGCAGTTTTTAAAAACCACCTTTGAAGATGAGTTTCTGGATATCTTCTGGAACTAGTATATCAAAGATAAAAATCCTTTATGCGTAGGTGGCCTATGATAAGACAGTAGAGATTTGGAATTCTGGTTGACTTCTTAAGATAGGATATGAATCTCCAAGGATGGTTAATGACAACCAGTGAGGGGCAGCTAGCTGTGCATTAGGTTGGTTTGCAGTGTGTGGCTTTGGTTCTAACAACTCCCAGAGATTGCACAGTAATTGGATAGTTAATCCACACGTTGGATTGGTTGGCTTTGAATTAAAGACTATTACTTCTTTAGTTTCCTCATATTGAGAGTGCTGTAATGGTTCCCAGATCTTTCCTTCATAATTTTTTTGTGAGTGTACAGTTATGATAAAATGTCTTTGAGCTATTGCTTGAATGCAATTATTTTACATTTTTGCATATTAGTATAGAACTGTAGCTGTCTTATTTAAATACCATATTTATTCTACAGACTCTATTCTTTGTTTTAATATTAAATTAATGTTAAATTAATTCCCAACTACCATGAAAAACCTTATGATAACTTCGTGAGTGATAAACTCACTCTAAAGCTGTTCATTTTCTCTTAGAAGATCTTTATTCAAATATATTTGCCACCAGAAAAACATAAGCAAGATTCTTCTCATGGCAAGGCCAGTTTTGCTTCCACAAAGAATTTCTTTGTTTTCTTGGCCTGACAATACCTGGTGTGATTGGGAAAGGTTTTAGTGAAGTCCAAAGTTGTGACAGAATGTTCCAACCATTATCTTCTCCATTGGAGATATGATGAGACTGCAAGAAGCCAAGCTCTCTTGAAGATGATGAACACTTTCCTTCAGAGGCATTGGCCGGCTTATGACTCCCACTTTTCTCAGACTCTGTAAGTCATATCTTTGACCATTTAGTGAGAAGGAGGAGAAATCCCAGTCTTCTTCCCAAAGGCTGAACTGTGACAGGAAGTATGACAAGTTGGCCAGGGCTGCCATCCCACCACTACAGGGCCTGGACAGGTAAAGGTGGTGAGACAAACTGGTGGCAACAGACGGCACACCATGCCTAAAGGGAACACTGCAGTCAGCTCTGTGTGTTTCCAGAACTTTTGAATATGAGATGCCAAGTTTGAGCTTTTATATGCAGCAACCCAAGTTGCAAATATTGGCAATGAATTCAACATTTATAAAACTTAGGGCAACACTTGTGCACCCCCTTCTCCCCTTCCCCACCTTTGTCTTGTCCTTCTCTGCTTCCTTCCTCTTTCTGCTGGGGTGTGGGGAGGTGTTTCTGAGATCTGGCACTGAGAATCCCTGAGTATCCTGGTCTCCTTACCCTTTGCAGGCCTTCTGGGTGAATTTGGCCATCACTTAGCTTCCTTGTCTAAGTATATTCTCTAAGAACCTTTAAACCCTGAAGTAATTGAGGGATAATTATAACTATCATGATATCACCTCCAAGGACTGGGGTGAAAATTAATGAAGTGCTTCTCACATGTTCTCAAACACTTTTAAAAGTTGCTAATTTTTCACAAAATGTTATTTATACTCTGCTGCTGCTGCTGCTGCTAAGCCACTTCAGTCATGTCTGAATCTGTGTGACCCCATAGATGGCAGCCCACCAGGCTCTCCCGTCCCTGGGATTCTCCAGGCAAGAACACTGCAGTGGCTTGCCATTTCCTTCTCCAATGTGTGAAAGTGAAAAGTGAAAGTGAAGTCGCTCAGCCGTGTCTGACTCTTAGCGACCCCATGGACTGCAGCCTACCAGGCTCCTCTGTCCATGGGATTTTCCAGGCAAGAGTACTGGAGTGAGGTGCCATTGCCTTCTCCAGGTGGAAATTAGAGAACTTATGGGGCAAGTTTCTCAAAGAGTGGCAAGCCAGCCAACTGCATCAGAATCACTGGTGTGTGTGGGTGGGCTCATGGGCTGGGTTCCTTGTTAAAATGCATGTTCTCAGCTCCACCCACTCCTATGAAATGAGATCTTGAGAGACTGAGGGTTGGGACTTTGTGTTTTTAACAAGCACATCCCCTACATCTAGGTGATGCTAGTGTTGTTAAATTTGAGAAGGATTTGAGTTGAGTCTTCAGAGGTATGTAAATGGGTATGGCTGTGAAAAAAAATCTTTCAGTTACAGGGAACATCTAACTCAGCTTCTCTGAGCCTGTGAAAAAAGTTTATTAAGGCTTTGGAACTGGTAATATAGAATGAAAGAATATGCCTAGAGATTTTGAATGACGAGTACAAGTAAATACAGTTATGCCACATAGACAGCTGTGTTCAGACCCAGGGGTGAGGTCAGAGAAAACTTAATTTACCTCTTATTTTCCCCATTATAGCTCAGAGATGGGAGATAAGGTGTTCAGCTCTCCTGTAGAAGCCTCATGGGATCAGGGTACTCACAACTGTCGAGAGAAATGGACCTCGGATGTAGGGAGTACTAGTGGATATGTCTGGAGTCAAATAGATAAGAAGCAAATACATTTCTGCCACCAAAAGAGTCCTGACCATGGACAAACCGAGACTGAGCCTATTTGAGACTTTGGGCAACCCGTGAGCCTCATCTGGTCAGGAGGCTGGCTGAGAAAATGGAGCCATGCTCCCAAGAAGGGCATGTTCCCCATTGTCATCCTTAGAGGTGGCCAAGAAGGAGAGTGGACTGAGAATACCTCCCATGGTACAAATCCACAGGCAGTAAATGGGGTCCTCAGGCCTCCCAAGAAGTGGTATCGGTACCCACCCAGTGGGGCAGCCTCCGCTTCCGTCCCCCTCTTCAGCTGGATGTTTATGTGGTTTCCAGCCCTGTTCCACAGCTGCATGTTGGGTGTGGGGGTAAGAAAGGCTGCTTCTGCCTCACAGAGATGGTCCTGAGCCTGTGAGGGGATAGCTGTCTCCCTTGGGTAAGGACTGTGCGCTCCCCTCATGGAGGGAGATAGTGCAGTTGCAAGCAGAGGAGAGGGTTTGATTCGAGGACTACGTTAGTACTGATGAATATTTGTTTCTCCCTTCCTGGGGCTGCGGATGCATTATTCTTCCCTACTCCACGGAGATTAGGCTTTGGTCAGTGATGGTGAGCGAATGACTCTTGTTATTTCAGAACAGAAGCTTTAAGCACCGACCACACTGACCACGTCTCTTCTCTCTGCTGGCACAACTTACAGCTGGCAAAGCCCCAGCGAGGAGCTGGCCCAGCGAGGCAGAGAAAGATGGTTATACTCACAGCTGCCTCCGCTGACCGGCGAGGGGACTGGAACACAAACTTGAGTTGTTCTAAGTGAGGTTAGCAGCCTTTCTGTAAAGAGCCAGAGAGGAAACATTTCAGTTTTTGGGTCATGTAGCCTCTGTCACAACTAATTACTCAGCTCTGCACCTGTGTCAGGAAAACAGCCACAGACGACACCTAAATGAATGGTCATGACTGTGTTCCAATATGACTTTATTTGCAAACACAGGCAGTGGGCTGGGTTTGGCCTTTGGCAGAAACTGAGGGTTGGGATCCTTTGTCCTAGCTGGCTGGACCTCAAACTTTAACATGTGTCAGAATCACCTGGAGAGTCTGTTAGGCCTGGGGTGGGGAGTATGGGGTGAGAATACATTTCTAACATATTCCTAGGTGATGCTGATGATCTGGCTCCATCAGTTTCCTATGAATATCTTGGTCTCTCTTGACTGATATATAATCTGTAAAATGGGGATAATATCAGAATTTCGTAGCAGTGTTGTCCCAACTAAGTGACATAATACTCTGATGTGATTAGGACAGGCCCTGCACTTTGTATCAAAAAGTCTCAGCAAACATTAGGCACTGCTGTGGTGTTAGTCATTGTGCTCATATGCACAGACCTACACGTACAAACCGCATCATGCCTTTGCTTTTGAAGATATAGCATGGTAACTTACAAGTGGACCATTTGCTTCCCAGGGGAGCCCTCACTTCATTGAAGACTCTACCACAGGGTTCACCTGAGCATATTATTGCGGTGTGTTTACAGTGGGGCTTCAATGTCAAGCTGGCTTCCAACTAGAATGGTCATTACTCAGGACAGGTGCACCTTGACTGTCTCACTGAGAAGATGGCCTTCAGCTCGCTGGCTGGAGGCACACCATGGTACGGCCTGAGAAGAATTAATCTTTCCTTCTGCTTCAGCTGGCTGAATCCATGCCTGGGTCTCCCAGAAACGCTTCCATATCCCAGTTCTCTTGGCGCACCAGGCTTGTTGGCCACAGAGGAACTGACCGATCTAGCCCTAAACTGAGGCTGGTTGTTGTAAGGCTTTTGGAAAGAGAAGCCAGGAGATGATCTTACCTCCAGAAGGGAGGAGAAGAGAGAAGCCAATTCCCTGAGCAGCCCATCTGGGAGGGCTCCTCTTGAGCAGGAGTGAGAAAAGTGGCATCTCCACGACTTATATGGAATTAATAGGGGACACGTTCTCCCTTGTGTTTCCTTTTGAGAGTCTTCTCTCTGTTGGGCAGCGATTTTTATGTCAGTGATTTTTATATCATTGTCAAAGAAATGAGCCATATTAGGCTGGAATGCATTATTTAGTTTCTTTATTTATAGGGCAGTGTGGATAACCCACTCTTTTGAAGCAAAATCAGTAGTATAGGCTAGAAACTGGCAAATGAGATCCTAGCTCCCGGTGGCACTGTGTCATTTGCAAACCTCATGGCTTCCAATCCATCTTTGCTCTGAATGGAATGAGAACTGGGAAAGCTTAGGAAAGGCCACCTGCTCAACCACCAGAGGCTTATGTTTCCCACTTGTTCTGAAATTTGGAGTTGGGAAAGGACATGAGAGGCATCCTGGACAGTTTTCTTAAACCTGCTCATCCCAGGTGCCCAGGAGCCAGGCTTCTCTACACCTTGACTCTGGTTTGCTTAAGGGTCCCCTAGTGAGGACCATGCGGCTTATGGGGTAAAGAACCAGCATCTCCTACTTGTCTGCTCCTGCGCTCCGTGTCATTTTAGCTCCACAACCTCACTAGCACTGTTACCCCTGATCTCTTTTATGTTTATTTGTTCTCCAATACACCCAATCGTGTTCATTTTTTTAAAGCCAAGCTGTAATCTGGTCACTTCTCTGCTCAAAAATCTTTGTTACTTCCCTATAGCTTATGAAGCAAAGTCCAGACTTTTTGGCCTGACTTTCAAGTTCAAGTTTCCCAATCAGGCTTCACAGTAACTTTTCTGCCTTTTTCTCTCCTTCTTGGCAAAATGTTCCCTGAAGCAGACACTGTGCACTTTGCAAATCCTTTCATCCTTAACCCCTTAGCGTGCATTAGACTAAGGGCTTACTGCCAGTCCTGGGCTTTGCTGCCCGAGGGCTTTCTCTGGTTTCTGGAGTCCACTTCACTGCTTGCACCAAGTATCAGAAAATTAACAACTCACTGCTCCTTCCTGTCCCCATCAGCAGCCCTTCAGCAGGGAAGATGGGATACAAACAGCCAGCTCCTTTACTTTGCAGTTGAATGGCTCTTCAGGGCATGTCCTCTGCTGGCTTCCATAGTTCTTTGTGGTTCCAGCTTGAGTTGCCTCAGAGGTGTCTAAGTTGGTCTTGGAGAGGCAGCAGTGAGCTTGAAGCAAGATCTTAGTTCCCTGCTCAGGAACTGAACCTGGGTAGTCTGGATGGAAAGCAGGAATAATAGGAATAGAATAGAAATAGAAGCAAGTTTTCCTTGGATCTTGCCTCCATTGAAAAATGGATTTCTCAAGGAGGCAAAAACTGTAAAAACAGCGCCAAGTTCATTATTAGAGACATAGCACGCAAGTGGGTGAGCAAACAGAGAAACAGTTTCTTCAGCTAAGACAAGAAACAAAGCAGTGCACGCCCAGAGACAAGGGTGTAGGCCTCCTGCCTGATGAGGAGCCGCACAGTGAGGAGGCACTTAAATCGTTTATATAGGGCAGTTCCTCCCGTCTTTGCTTACCTTTGGCCAATTATCCGATTTTTTTCCCCACACCTGACCTGCTCCAGGACCCTCCCCAACATATATCAGCAACTTTGGATTGCAGCCCAGAGGCCTACTGGGGGCCTTGGCTCACCTATTCTGGAGTGGTGCGCCCTCCTTTTTGACCCCAAAGGAACCTTTTCATGCATGTGCAATGTCTCCCTTGTCACAAGAATGACAAATATGTGACCTCTTGATCTTTTACTCAAAAAGGGTTTGGCTCCACTATGTTTCTGCCATAAATGTTGTCTTTGATGTTCGGTTGCTAAATTGCGTTCAACTCTTTGTGACCCCATGGACTGCAGCACGCCAGGCTTCCCTGTCCTTCACTATCTCCCGGAGTTTGCTCAAACTCATGTACACTGCATCAAAGTGCCCAAAGTCTGGCTATTTACCCTGTTCTTGTTGTTGTTTTTTCCTATCTTGAAGTGCAAATGGGCTTCCCTGGTGGCTCAGCTGGTAAAGAATCTGCCTCAGTGTGGGAGACCTGGGTTGGGAAGATCCCCTAGAAGAGGGCATGGCAACCCACTGCAGTACTCTTGCCTGGAGAATCCCAGGGACAAAGAAGCCTGGTGGGCTACAGTCCATGGGGTTGTGAAGAGTCAGACAAGTGGGAGGCTAGTTGTAAATACCTAGCCTATAGCCCACCTGTCTCCTTCCTCAGGAAATGTAAATCAGAAGCTTGTTGTAAATGCCTGGCCTGGAGCCCATGTACCTCCCACCTCAGGCTGACAGCGTGCCCTGTGCTGGCTGGCTCCCCATCTCTGCCTCCCTTCCCCACTCCTCCAGAAGTGCTTCCTGGAATCCTACCCCTAACCCTACTTGTGCTTCATCCTTGTCTTCATAGTTGGCTTCTGGAAGAATCAAAGGTAAAGTGTGGCCTGTGTTGGTTGCCTAGGATGATTGTAACAAAGGACCACATACTAAGTGATGTAAAACAACAGAAATTTGTTCTCCATAATTCATGAGGCTTCTTGTTGTTTTTCAGTTGTTCAGGCATGTTCTACTCTTTGTGACCCCATGGACTGCAGCACGCCAGGCTTCCCTGTCCTTCACCATCTCCTGGAGCTTGCTCAAACTCATGTCCATTGAGTTGGTGATGACATCCAACCATCTCATCCTCTGTCATCCGCTTCTCCTCCTGCCTTCAATTTTTCCCAGCATCAGGGTCTTTTCTAATGAGTCAGCTATTTGCATCAGGTGGCCAAAGTATTGGAGCTTCAGTCCTACTAATGAATATTCAGGATTGATTTTCTTTAGGATTGACTGGCTTGCTCTCCTTGCAGCCCAAGAGACTTTCAAGAGTCTTCTTCAAACCACAGTACAAAGGCATCAGTTCTTCAGTGTGCGGTCTTCTTTATGGTCCAACTCTCACATCCATACATAACTACTGGAAAAATATAAGCTTTGACTATATGGACCTTTGTTGGCAAAATCATATCTCTGCTTTTTAATATGCTGTCTCGGTTTGTCGTAGTTTTTTCCCAACTCCTAGGAGCAAGCATCTTTTAATTTCATGGCTGCAGTCACCATCTGCAGTGATTTTGGAGCTCAAGAAAATAAAGCCTATCGCTGTTTCCATGGTTTCCCCATCTATTTGCCGTGAAATGGTGGGACCAGATGCCATGGCCTTAGTTTTCTGAATGTTGAGTTTTAAGCCAGCTTCGGGAGGCTAGATGTCTGAATTGAGGTGCTGGCAGACCACACTGTCTGATGGCTGTGGGGAAACTCCTTCTAGCTTCTGGTGTTTTCTGTCAATCCTTGGTGTTCCTTGGTCTGCAGACACATCACTCTGGTCACATGACATCTTCTCCCTGTGAATTCGCAGTGTCTTCCTTCTGTTCATGTTTGTCTTTGCCCAAATGTCCCTTTTTAATAAGGAACCCAGTCATTTTGGTTGAAGGCCCCTCAATGACCTCATTTTCACTCAATTGCCTCTGTAAAGACCGTTTTACAAGAAAAGATCATGTTCTACACTACTGGGGTTAGGATGCTAGCACATATTTCCAGGAGACAAGTCAACCTGTCTTCTCCTCCTTGCTCTTCAGAGGCTGATGTTTGCTTCTGCTGCTTCCTCATCCCATTACCCCTCAATTCCGATTGCAAGAGTCTCTTCCACCCTTGGTGCCCAGCTCTCCCACACACCCTTTGCACTTTGGGAGCGCCTCTTAGTGGACTCTGTCCCTGCCTGCCTGGAGTCATGGTGCTTATGAGTCCAAGCAGGGGTGTCGCAGGAAGATAGCTGGGCCCAAAGTGCTGACAGTCTGCTTTTCTGCCTCAGGAAATCGAATTAAATCAGTAAAATTTAATCTCTCTTGGACTTTGAACTCTAGTAGCACCTGGGGAGCACAGCTCTCACCACTCAGGCGACAGATGCAGAAACGATGGCTGACTGAGATGTGTCTGCGGGGGTGGGCGGACTCCAGGAGTGGCATTCCAGACCTGCATCCCTGCATCATTTTTTGTCAGCTGTTATTTTCTCCTCAGTGCCAAAGTCTGAGAAAAATAATCCTGGTGACCTGGAGTTAACAGAGTCTTGAGGGACTAGATGTATGGAGACAGTCCGATAGCAAATCTGGAGAGCAGATAGTTCTATTTGGGCTTGCAAGCCTCGTAATTCTTTGCTCAATTTTTAACCAAATCTAACTGGCCTGCATTTCCTGGAGGCTCATTCTTGTGCTGTTTGTAGGACTTGGGGAGACAGAGGGGGAGGCTGACTTGGTTCAGTCCAACACTGTACTGTAGCCCCAGAACCAATTCCTGCAGTTGATAGCAACTGAGCAAGAAAAAAATCAAACCAGAGAATCCTTAAGAGATTTGACTCAAAGTTTAGCTATTTCCCACTTCCTCAGAGAATGCTTGCAGGGTTCTGGTTGTAGACAAGAGTCCTAGGCTGTGTTCAGATCACACACATTGGGGTGACTCTTAGCTAGGACATGGAGGGCTGACTTCACTAATGGCTCCTGTGCCAGATGCAATTGCTTTCAATCCTGCAAGGACCTTATGGGAAGGACATTACGGTCCCATTCTAGCCTGAGGAACCTAAGAGGCAGAGAGGTTAGGCAGGCACTTCACATCCTACAGAGGCCCAGAGCAGCCCACTGGCTTCTAACTTCAAGCTGGGTGTGTTTGCTCCCCTACAAGAGTGGTTGTCCACCAAGAAGAGTGCTGGACCCAAGTGTGAGATGCGGATCTGAATTCATGAGTGAAGAGCTCAACAGATAGCCCATTTCAGAGCCCATGGCTCTCAGTGGAGAGCACAGGGGCTCAAGAAGGAGTGCAAAGGTTGGTAAGGTGGAAACTTCCACCAGTATTTCTTCACCTTCTCTGTGACTCTCCTTCTATAGCCTGGTGCTTGGCCTTAGACAAAAGTTTACTCTCTAGCAAAGGAAACCAAATTTGATTTATAAGCCATAGTCCAGATATATAAGAAAAACTTCCAAAAAAAATCTGCCCAATAAATCCCAGCCATCCCAGGGGTTTTTATCATTTTATGTATATGGAGGAAAAGGAGACAGAAATCTAAGTCTTTTTATTCTGTGTTTATTGGAAAGAGCTTTTGAACTACAAGTGCATGGGGCCCCTGGGCCCTGAAGGAAAGCTGTCCTGGATCTAAGCCACAATTGGGAGCTTCCTTCAGATTCTCCCACCTCCAGGCTTTGGCTCCCAATTTGCACAAACCCTTCTTTGCTCTCTTCCTAACTCATCCTTTGAAGCCCAGGTTAGATGCCTTGCCTGTGTTGCTCACAGGGCTTTGGAGCGCAAACTCCACCCTGGGTTGGCCTCCTGTGCCCTCCTCCTTCCCTGCCCACACTCCCTCTGGTGCTCACCCTGCTGGTTCCCCATGGGTCTGTGGGTACAGAGCACTCAGCAGTGAGTCTTCTGTGTGTTCTGGGAGGGAGCAAGCCCAGCTCCAGCTCATCCAGGAGGCCTGGCACTGGAAGGGATTCCAGCTCAGCCTACTGGACAAGGTGCCAATCACCAGAGAGGTAGAGGAGAATGACATTGCTCTAGGGCTTGCCTCAGTGGGAGGTAGTTCTGTGGCAATAAACAAAGACAATGAGAGGAGGCAAAAGCACTTTATTCAGAGCTTGCTTTAACAAGGGAGGCAGCCATTGTACAAGCGTTCTAGCAGTGACTTAAAGGGGTGGGAAATTTTTATAGTAGGAAGAAGGGAAGACCCTGTTGGCACGGGGAGGCTTGTAAGTGGCCTAACTAGAGGCAATTGTATGTGATTGGTTAGTGATGCACGTTTGGCTTTTTCTAGTTGGCCTTAAATTGGAAGCTAAGACAAAAATTAGAGAAGCTGTCAGTTATGAACCAAGTTCTGGTTAGTTTGGGCCAATTGTTACAGGGGTGATTGGCTTCCTGGACTGGTTGCTAGAAATAGTGGTCTGACTGGAAGTCTGACTCGTAGGGAACGGGCTGGCTTCCTGGATGAGTTACTGTAGATGACGTGCTTGTTTTCTGGGCTGCTTGCTGCAGATTATGGATCAGAATTCTATTTTTGCACATGATGTAGTGATCATCCATTTGCATGTTCAGTCTCAGGTCAGTACTCACCCAGGACCTGCTTTACGCCAGGGCACAAGAACGGGCTGATGAGCCCATGCCCGTCAGGATCCTGATCCCAGCCTGTGGGCTCTCAAGCAGATCTCAGACGCCCCAGGGCAAGAGGGTGAGACTCGTGGGCAGTGTGGAGAATGAATGACCTGGGACCCAGGATGCCAGCTTCTGTTGGCTTGGGGTGGGAGGGACTGAGGAGATATGGTGCCAAGGAGGGGGCTTCCACAGGCCTCTCCCCATAATCCCAACTCCACTCACTTCTGGTTCCTTGTCAGTCTGTGGGGAGGGCACAAAAGCAGGTGCTGCTCTCCCATGGCTGGTCTTCATTTTAGAACAGTGTTGTAGGCCAGGGTTCCCAGGAGAGGATGGGGAAGGGCTTCTCATGCAGTTCAAACAACTGTCACCCACAGCCCCGCCCCCAAATCTTTTTTCTCTGAGTGGATCTGCACTGCTTCTGTCTGCCCAGCACCTAGCCTCTGATATAGAAATTGAACTTCATTTTTAAATTTTGCTCTGTGCAGAGTGAGAGAGGCTACCAGCCTTTCTGGATTCATGAGAGGGAGTGGAATGAAGACTTGGCCCACCGGTGCTTTACACTCCTCAGGAGGCAGCATGTGACTCAAGGCCCTCCAACCAGAACTAACCCTGGGAGCTATGTAGGCCTACTGGGCAAGGTTACCTGTGCTTATTGGTACCACTAAGCTTGTAGGATATAAACCAGGTACTGCTGCCATCAAAAGAGGGAATTGTGCTTGGAAATGAGTCAACATGTAGAAAAATAGAATCAAGAGATGGTAACAGTAAAACTGGATTGAGCTTTGTCTGAAAGACTTGGTCTTGGACGTTTTAATTTAGTTAAGTTTTAATCCTTTTTAGTGTAAAGCCTTTTGATTGATTTTCTAGTTTTCCGCCATAAGAGTTGTGATTAACTTGTCCTCCTTTGGGGAAACAACAGCACAGCATTTACCCCTCATCTCATCTGGGGTGTGTACCTCAGACTCTCTCAGCGCCTCTCTTATTCTTTTCTCTCTCGGCAATACTTGCTGGTGGGCAATGAGTTCCCACATGTTAGGGAAAGGGTGCAGAGATTAAATTCATCTGGGAAATGGTTTAATTAAATAAACTAGATTTTCATCCCACTCAATCTGAGAGTTTTATCAATATTGATAAGTGGGGACTTCCCTGGCAGCCCAGAGGTTAAGACTCTGCTCTTCCAATTCAGGGGGCACAGGTTCAATCCCTGGTCAGGGAACTAAGATCTTGCATGCTGCGCATAGCCTAGCCTAAGACATAACATAAATAAAGATAAAAAGTTTCTAAAAAAAATCTATATGTAAACCCAACTATGTGATGAAATTCAGATGAAATGACCATTAACAATCCCAAATGGTGAAAGCTGACCTTTCCCATGCGCAGGTACTGTTTTAAACACTTCCATCTGTTATTCTTAAGCCCAACAGCATGAGGGACAGAGGTTCCCTTTCTCTTGAGGCTGCACAACTCGTGCTTAGTGATACATCCAGACTGGGTGGGTCTCAGCTCCTAGTCGCCAGTTAGGGGCCTGGCGTGTGTGGTGTTCTCTTTGCCCCCTTTCCCTTCCCATTCAGGTGGACCGCAGCTGCCTGAGCTCCTCAACTTCCCCACCGCTCTCTCTGCTGTCAGCCACTGGGACCTGGGCCTTGATGGGAGGGGACAGGTGCAGAACAGTGGGGTTTAGGGGCAGGAGAGCAGAAGAGCATATGACATGAGCTCAGAGGGAGAGAGTCTATGCAGGGGAGACAGGCTTTCTCTAGGGGATATCAAAATTGTAGGAGACTGGGGAAGAAATGGGTCATGTCAGTGTGTGTGTGTGTGTGTGTGTGTGTGTGTGTGTGTGTGTGTGCGTGTGTGTGTGTGTGTGTGCATGCGTGTGTGTGTGTGTTATGGATTGAAATTCCTTTCACATGATTTTAGGGGAAGGACATTAAAGACTTTATTATTAGTAGCAGTCATTTAAAAATTATTTATTTTACTTGGAGGCTAATTACTTTACCGTATTGACGTGGATTTTGCCATACATTGACATGAGTCAGCCATGGGTGTACATGTGTCCCCCATCCTGATCCCTGCTCCCACCTCCCTCCCCATCCCATCCCTTAGGGTCGTCCCAGGGAACTGGCCCTGAGTGCCCTGTCTCATGCGTCAGACCTGGGCTGGTGATCGAACAAGGACTGTATAAAGATCTATATAAAGATTGGACCACAGGGTTGGGAAGATATAGGGTCTGATTATCTATTCTTCCATTTCTCTATCCATCCAGTTTTAGAGCCTCAGTATGTTAGTGTGAGCATTCACCCAGGGGACAAGCATGGAGAGATAGTTAAGACGCCCACATGTGGAGCCAGAGGTCAAGTTAGGCTATCTGGAGATTTGATGGGAGTGAGAGGTGGACAGACTGCTTGAGGGTCCACTCTGGCTTGGGTGGGGGTCAGCCTTAGCAGCTTCAGGAGGGCTTAGGCTCCCTCTTGGCTTCTGGCTGTTTCGCTGCCCATCAGAGGTCAGGACCTACCCAGCATGTGTGCTGCGCCATGCTTTGAGGCCACCTTGGCTCCAGGTGTAAGTGAGTATCAGTCATTTCTGTACACTGTGCTGTCAGGCAGTGCTTCCTGCTTTTGAGGACAATGTTCTGTGCTCTCCTGGAGCGATTATGCTAGTGGGTGAAGGGCTCTTCTGATGCATAATGCCAACTCTGCAGTCCAAGCCAAGGGGCACTTGGCACTCTGTCTCCTGGATGTGAAAGGAAATGGTTCCACACTGATGGCTAGAAAAACAATGGTGTCCAAATGGGTCTGATTGCAAAGGTTGGCTGTGTTTTCAGCAGAGTCCAGGCTCCTGGATGTCCCAGATATGATAGGTTCAAGGCAGTGGCAGTTACAGTCTTCAGGGCACAGGTGTTCAGTGAACACTTGCTGACTTGAACTGAAGGGGAGTTTTGTGGTTTAACTCCCTAAAATGATGTTGAAATGACAGCAGTCTCCAAAGCAAGTGGTAGAAGCTGAGATCATGAGCCAGGGTCCCACACAGGCGTTGTTTGAAATTGATGGCATACGTGTTGCTGCCACTGGGAGCTAGAGCTAACAGGGATCTAGAGAGTATCTGTGTGGCTCTGCACCTCTACTTTCTTATCTGTAAAGTGGGATGGTAGGAGTACCTCTTTCATGGGGCAGCTACAAGAAGCCAGGGAAGTGAGGTAATGTGCTCAGAATCTGCATGGTGTCTAGAAGCATGCAGGCTGTGACTCTGGGTTTCCTCTTCCAGTTCTAAGGATTGCAACTGAATTCTTACTACAGCTTGTGTTCCAGTGTGGTCTGGCAAAACCCCACTAATGGGTTCACTTTGTTCCTAGACAGGAAAAGAAAAGGGCCATTTGAGTGGAGCAATCTGTGTGCTGGTTTGGACCCAGCTGCCTGCTCTGCGTGCTCATTTCCCAGTGCATTTTCTACGGTTACTGTTGTTCAGTCACCAAGTCGTGTCCAGCTCTTTGTGACCCCATGACACTGGCATTCCAGGCTCCCCTGTCCTCTACTCGCTCCCAGAGTTTACTCAAATCCATGTCCTTTGAGTTGGTGATGCCATCCTGTCCACAGTGTTCTCCAGGCAAGACTACTGGAATGAGTTGCCATGCCCTCCCCCAGTGGACCGTGTTTTGTCAGAACTCTTCACTATGATCCGTCCATTTTAGATGGCCCTACATGGCATGGCTCATCACTTCATTGGATTACACAAGGCCTTTCACCACGATGACGCTGTGATCCAGGAAGGGGACATTTGTTACTCCTACCCACCAAGAAGCCCCCCTCCTGTTCTCACCTCATTTCCTGCTAATTCCATTTTTCTCTGTTTTGCCTTCTCTGATGCTTCAAAGTACCATGAACCAGGCCACACAGATATAAGCAGCACTCCACAGAACAAGGACCTCTCCAGCCCTTGACAAAGGCGATGTGTGATTCCCAGCAGTGGGGCAGCTGCTCTGAGACACGCCGGTTGCCCCATGTGAGCTGTGGGCACAGTGACAGGGCTGTGAGAGAGGGGGCTTGGGGGGCTGGGCCCACCCCCTGGAGCTGGGGCCTCAGGAAGCCTCTCCTGCTGTCCAGCTGGCCACTGGCCTGGCCTGTCTGGGGTGGCATCTGCTCTGTCATAGGTCAGGTTAAAGCACAAGGAAAGGGTTCTGTTTCAAAGGAAGGAATCAAGAGCACTCTGCGTGCATCCAGGGACCCTGGAGGTGCAAGGCTGGGATAACCCAGGAAGCCGGCATGCAGGAGAGGCAGGACAGCAGGGCCAAAGGTGTGCAGGGGACCTGTGAGGTGGCGGGGAGGGGAGATGGAGGGAAAAGGACATCCTTGTGTACCCACGGGCCAGCCATTGATTCAGCATTTTTGTAGAGATTTCATAATAGTTCTGGGGAGCAGGTATTTTTTCCTAGCCTAATTGAGGTATGATTGGCAAATAAAGATTATTTATATTTAAGGTATACAACATGATGTGGTGATATACGTTGTGAAATGATCACTGCAATCAAGCTAATTAACACATCCATCACCTCACATAGTTACCATTTCGTGTGTGTGTGGTCAGGACACCTATCTTAGCAGATTTCCAGTAAGCAATATATCATCATTAACTGTCACAGTTTGCACGTGAGGACCTATGCAGAGAGGAGCTCAGAGAGGCAAACCTGCCAAGGGCGCCCCATGGGTGTCTGATTCCAAAGACCCCTCCCCTCGCTCACCCGCAGCGTTGGCCAGGATGCTGCCGTCCTTATCCCTTCTTGGAGGAAAGGCCCTTTTGCTCTGGTTTACATACAGCCAGTTGGATTTTCCCTCAAAGTCGTCCCAGACCGGGAGAGCCTGTAGCCTGCAAGCTCATCCTCAGTTATACCAACGTGTTTCTTTCACGCTCTCATAAATTGCCCTCAGTAGAACAGGGCCTTTCTTTCTGATCTAAACCCTGCTGCTCTATTGATTACTATAATTCAGCCCTAATTGGACTTCTGCAAAGCCACAAGCTCAGACAGCGTGCTTCTTGGCGGCACAGCATCCATTATTAATGTGCCGGTGCTGGCCTTTCCCCTACTCCCTGCTTTCAGCTCAGGAGCTCTGGAAAACAGCCCACTGAGTAATGTGGCTTCCCTGTGAATTTACCTCTTCAGGATATTTGTTTCCTGTTGAAGGAGAAGAGGGATGCAAACCACACAACTAGCAAACAGCTCTTTAATTGCCTCTCTGCTGGCCCAAAGAATGGTCTGGGTTAGGGAGGATGCTCAAACCCTCTTAAATCTACGATATTGGGCTCTGTAAGTGGCAGAATTGCAAGGGAGCCTTGGCCTGGCCCGTGAGTCAGCCAGGTTCAAGAAGCCAGTAGGACAGAGCCAGAATCTGTACCTGGTCCCTGTTGGGTTGGCCAAAGGAGAAAGATCACAATGGGCCAAACATGTAACAAAACCAAGTTGAGGCAGAGAGGACCACGTTCTGTGGGCAGAAACAGAACAGACTCATTATCAAGACAGATCTGGGAAGCCTACTTCCCAGTGAGATCTTGGAGACAAGTGAAGTGTTTCATGGCCCCCAGGAGAGTAAATGCCAGGATGTATGTCTGACAGACCCCGCTTAGTACCTCGCCCAGGTACTGGTTCTGGTTAGACAGCCCTGGGCTGAGCCTCTCCACATGGAGGCGGGCGTCGGTGCAATGCGAGAGTAGGGTTACTGCTGTTCAGCTGCTTCAGGGATTCAAGAAGGGCCACACTTCTTGTGCCCCCAAAGTCTGGGGCTCCTTCCCTGCCCACCGGAAGTGGATGAAGCCAGGGGGCCACTGTGGATCTGGTCTGGTGGGGGCTTCAGGGCAGCTGCATGAGTTGCTCAGATACTGAGAGGAACATGGACAGGCTAGGAGTAGACTGAGCCCAGCTCATACTCCGGGGGTTGTTTGTTCTACAGACTATACACCCACTCTTCCTTAATACTGGCAGTCAGGAGACAGTCCCCAGGTCCACAGAACAACCGCTCTTCATTCTGCATCACTCATTTGACAAACCTTGATTTCTGGCATGGGCTTCCCAGGGGGCACAGTGGTAAAGAATCCAGTGGCCAGTGCAGAAGACACCAGAGATGCGAGTTCGATTTCTGGGTCGGGAAGATCTCCTTAAGTATGAAATGGCAACCCACTTCCATATTTTTGATTGGGAAATTCTGTGGATAGAGGAGTCTGGTGGGTTCAAGGTAGGGGGTCCCAGAGTTGGACACCATTGAGCGACTGAGCGCACACACATGCAATTTCTGGCATACTCTGGCAGATTCTGGGGAAATAACAACAGGTAACATTGACAGCATTTGCCCTCCTGTAGTTTGCACGAGAGTGGGAAAGACAGATGCTGAACAAGTCAGCAAACACACAGACAAGGGCTTCTATAGTGCGAGGGCTGGAAGACGACTGAACAGGGGATTGTGCCAAAGGCCTAGAGGTCAGGTCTCCCCTAAACTTGTCTCGCATCTTCAGGTACCTTGAGCAGGGGTGGTCCCAGGCTTCCACCCTCTTTGAGGGCTAGTTGCAGAGTCTGGCCGTAGCTGGAATTCCTGCAGTTTGCTCTCCGTAGGGAGGATGGAGCAAGGGATCAGACAGGCCCTGCAGAGGTCCCTTTCCTTCACTAACCTGGCACAGGACTCTCTCATTCGCTCTCACTCTGCGTGCCCTGGGCTTGTTTGGCAGTGCACACAGGTGCTCCTTGGGAATGCAGTTGTGCAGGCAGCCTCTGCCTTTCCTCAGTGCCCAAGGAGTACTTAGTAAATGAAGACACGATGAGAGCAGAGGGGACACTGGTGCAAAGAGAGGCTGGGGGCTGAAACCCTGTCTCTGCAAAACGCTGCCTGCCAAGATGAATACTGTCTTCGCTCTTTTGCAGGGGCTGTGAACTGGTGCGTGACCCCTGCCGCAGGCAGCCTCAGACCCTCTCGTTTGCTGGCGTGCTTCTGCTAGGAGCCAGGACAGCTGTCTGCACTCTCTTCTCAAGCTACGCAGCTGGGGCCCTGGCCGCTCTGGCAGGGCCTGTTGGCAGTTGAGTTCTTTGCACCTTTCTCTTCTTCTGTCTCCCTGTTTCTTTTCCTGGAGTGAATGTCTGCCTGGGTCAAAATGTAGATCTCAATCTCAGGGCCACCAGTGTGGGGCAGGGGTCTTCTGTTGGTTTCTGGAGAGTGAGGGGTGGCGTGCCCCTCCTGCCTCTTGCATGGGCCCGCATTTTGCTCTCAATCAGATTCCGTTTTTATCTTTGCAGAGTAGTCCTGATTGTCATGTCAGTTCAAAATCTCCAATTCTCTGTTAGAAAAATGAGCTTCACTTCCCTTCTAGTTTTGTTTCTCCTGGGGAGGGGCGTAGGGCAGAACTGGGAAGAAGTGAGCCTTCTCTCCCAGTCTCCCCACCCCTGGGGCCCCCCTATCTTCCCTGCCTTCCCACTGACCATTTGCCTCCCCAGCCTTCCCTGCCACCTCCACCCTCTGCGCTGGACACCTCCGCCCTCCTCGCTCATGTTGGAACTGGTCCCCAAGCCTGTCCGTCCTGCCTCTCACTGTCTTGCTCTCAGTGGGGCCGAGGCCATTGGTCACTAGTATAGGCCATGGGACCTGGTCCCCAGTACCACACCCCAGCCAGGGAGCTGCCAGCTGTGTGCTTAGGCAGTTCTGTTAGCCTTCCTGGGCCCCTGTTTACCCATCTGGAAAGCAGGGTAATTCAAGAGGTGGTGAGGCTGATGAGGTGAGGCAGAGCCTGGCGAGTGCGGGTGCTGCATGGGTCGCTGGCCCGTCCTGCGCCCTCTGTCTCTGTCTCTGCTGCCCCGCCCTCTCTCAGGCTCCTCTCCTTTGCCTGGACCGTCTCTGAGCCTTCCAACAGATCACCTCCCACGTCACATCCATCCCCTTCACCTGGACATTTTCCTTGCCACTTCCAGAGAGCCTGTCTTCCTACCTCTTGAGACCTGCTGCTGGCTCCCACTGCCTGCAGGACAAGACCTCAATCCCTCCTCCAGGTGCCCGCACCTCTCCCCAGCTCCCCCTGTGTGCACCGCCTGACTCTGGAGAGCCTCCCAGGGTGCTGGGCTCCAGGGCCACTGGTGACTCTAGCTTGCCTTGGCATCATCTGGGGGGAAGCCAGTGTCTGGCTCTTGACTTCTGTAGGTAAATGCTGTGTGATGAGTAAAATGCATTTTCCTTTAACTGTCACTGAGTGAACAAACTAAATGAAATTTATGTACTTTGGAAGAAAAAAAAAAAAAAACCGCAACATTTTTGATGCCAGAAAGATTTTTCTACCTGAGCAGTTTGAAAATTTCGCAGGGCTGCCGCTCACTCTCCTCCGCAGGACTTGCCCTTTTGTGCCCTGCCTCTCTCATGCTGTTCTTATTCTCAGAACGCTCTTCCTTTTTCTGCAGATGAACATCTAGGCCCCTCTGAGGCCATCACCTCCTCTCTGAAGGCTGTTCTCTTTCCACAGGCCTCCACACAAACCTGTGCATGACTCCACATTTGAGGGACAGGGCTTTGTAATGACTAAACACCATCTGAAACTGGTTTGCCCCTATTTAAAACTAGGCTCCATACCTACCAGCTGTGTGAGTTTCTTAACCTCTGTCTGTCTGTCCTCCCTATTAGTAATGGAGGTCTTATGGCACAGGTGCTCTCAGAGGACTAAATCTGTTCATACGTTTAATATGCTTGTGTCTGTTCCTGGCATATTAGTGCTATTTAAGCTTTTGCCATATTATTTAAATAAGGTGTTTTTTTGTGCGCTAGCGCTCTTTCCAGAAGGTTGAGAGACCTTGAGTGGCCAGATCTCTTTGGCTGCTGGCTCTCTGCCTCTCTGGCTCCTAGGATGGAGCTGTGTACAGTAAGTGTTGGGAGAGTGTTGGCTGGAGACGCAGAGAAGGGTCCAGGCTCGAATGCCACCAGTGCTGGGGAGAGGTGGGCCCAGGTTTTGCTTCTGGGACCTGGTCTTGATCTCAGGTTTGGTGTGTGATCACATGAGGCCCCAGGAGGAGCTGCCCAGGATCTGGGCTTCTTGCCAGTGGGGACACTGAAAGCTGCTTCAAGTCTCATCAAGAAACCTTGCCCAAGCACTCTGGGGCTCTGCTGGGGACACTCATCACCTTTAGGACAAGGTCACCAAAGTGCGTGATGCGGCCTGCACAGTGCCTGGGGCTTGTGAAGGTCGTCTCTCACCGTCTGTTGTCCTGTGATGACCCACGGCGTCTCCCCCTCACCCCCTCCCACCTAGGCAGCGGGCACCCGTGACTCCTTCAGAGGAGGGAGGCTTGATCCCAGGGCCTCCAGTATCCATACCCTGTGGCGGAATTTGTTCATCCACATTCAGAAACCAGGGAGGAACTGCGGAGGGTGAGGGGCTGTTTTCCACCTTTCCAAGCACGTCTCCGGGCTCACTCCAGGGAATCAGGGGCACAGGCGGCTGAGGACCATGGCTTGGGCTCTGCAGGAGACAGGCGAGCAGGTGAGGGGCTGGGAGGGACAGCAGGACCTGCGGACCCTCGGGCCATAGTGGCGGGAGGGTCGCCTCAGTCTCCCGCTCCAGACGCACACGCCTCCTCCTGAGGGAGTGGGCCTGGGTCTACGCTCCCCTTCTGGGCTGAGCGCGCAGGAGTCTGCTCTCTGCAGACAGGGCGAGTCTGGGTGAGCAAAGATTCAGGGCCAGTGCCCAGCAAGGGGACTGATGTCCCTGTAAAGTGGGGGAATCTGGCAAAGCAGAAGGAACTGCTCTGTCAGCCATGCAGATGGTGAGGGATGGGAAGACAGGGCCCAGAAGCCCTTGGAATGTCGGCGCCACACCCTGTCCAGCAGAGGGAGGGAGGGAGTGAGTGAAGTCGCTCAGTGGTGTCTGACTCTTTGCAACCCCATGGACTGTAGCCTACCCGGCCCCTCAGTCCATGGAATTTTCCAGGCAAGAGTACTGAAGTGGGTTGCCATTTCCTTCTCCAGCAGAGGGGGCTCAGGGCCAAGCTTTCATATGTGCTGCTGCCTGTCCTCTTCACTGTTTCCTCTGGAATTTGGAGTGAGAAATCCTCCCTATGGGGGCCATTCCTGTACACGCTGGGACACTTAGCATCCCTGAAGCCTGTCCATTCTAATGCCAGTAATGTCTCCTTCCTGCCCCAAGAGTCGCTGGCACAGCCACAAACATTTCACAGACATCTGTTTTCCTTTGTCCCCTAAGACAAGAGCAGGACCAGTCACTGGCTCTGCCAATGACCACACGCCATCCCCTACCACCCCCCCCCAGGGCAGCTCCTGAAAGGCAAGGGGTGGCATCGCTAGCAGTGCCACAGAAGGCCAGGGGGACCATTGTTCCAGGAGAGATGCCAGCCCCTGGCCCCTACATTGGGCTCGCCTGGAACTTCCCTTTCCCTGCACCGCTCACCCCCAGTGGGAGAGCGGACAGTGATGGGTCCTGGCAGGTGACAGGGTTGTTCGGGCCAGGACCACATCTCAAAGCCACAGCAGGCAACGGTCCTAACCCAGGGTCTCAAAGCCTGGCCGCCACTTCCCCTGTGGTCCCTGGAGGGCATCCCCACCCCAAACTTCTTTCTTGCAGTTAGTGTGACTGCTTGGACACCTTCCAGTCCCTTACCTGGGCTTCTTTAACTTTCTCAGTTTGGACAGAAATGCACGGATGCTCTTCTGACTGATGTCTTGGCCATCAGTCACGAGGTGGGGGGGAGTCTTCATCTTGCTGCGCTTCGGAGGCCCAGGAGAGCAGAGCCTCAGGGGAGACAGGGCATCAGAGGCTGGCAGCTCACTCCATTCCTCTGCTCCCCTGGAGCTTCCTCCCACATACGCTGCCTTCCACAGGGCAGGCCCATCACAGCCCCCTCCATCCTCCACTCCTGGCTTTACTTACCCGATGAACTCTCAGCCCTGTACCACCGCCAGCTCCCAACACTCATGTCAGCACCCCCATTCCTGCTCCCAGCCTCCCAGCACTGTCCTGGGGCCCAGGACATTGAGCTGCTCCGAGGATACCCTCCTAGGTCCTCCGTCCCCTACCGGCTGTCTTTCTCCCTCTTTCTATGAGTTGGTGGGGCTCTGACTCCCCTCCTATATACTCCCTCTTCTTACAGGAAAGGTGAGGTGGGGATGGCATCTCAGGGTGCGTGGAGGGCCAAGGCTGAGACCATCACTGCAGGGTTGGAAGGCAGTAAGGAATCATCCTAAAGCCTTGACATGGACCCATTTTCTTTCTTTCTTTTTTTTTTTTTAAATTTAATTTAATTTAATTTTTTTAATTTTAAAATCTTTAATTCTTACATGCGTTCCCAAACATGAACCCCCTCCCACCTCCCTCCCCATAACATCCCTCTGGGTCATCCCCATGCACCAGCCCCAAGCATGCTGTATGCTGCGTCAGACATAGACTGGCAATTCGATTCTTACATGATAGTATACATGTTTCAATGCCATTCTCCCAAATCATCCCACCCTCTCCCTCTCCCTCTGAGTCCAAAAGTCCGTTATACATATCTGTGTCTTTTTTGCTGTCTTGCATACAGGGTCGTCATTGCCATCTTTCTAAATTCCATATATATGTGTTAGTATACTGTATTGGTGTTTTTCTTTCTGGCTTACTTCACTCTGTATAATCGGCTCCAGTTTCATCCATGTCATCAGAACTGATTCAAATGAATTCTTTTTAACGGCTGAGTAATACTCCATTGTGTATATGTACCACAGCTTTCTTATCCATTCATCTGCTGATGGACATCTAGGTTGTTTCCATGTCCTGGCTATTATAAACAGTGCTGCGATGAACATTGGGGTACATGTGTCTCTTTCAATTCTGGTTTCCTCGGTGTGTATGCCCAGCAGTGGGATTGCTGGGTCATAAGGTAGTTCTATTTGTAATTTTTTAAGGAATCTCCACACTGTTCTCCATAGTGGCTGTACTAGTTTGCATTCCCACCAACAGTGTAGGAGGGTTCCCTTTTCTCCACACCCTCTCCAGCATTTATTGCTTGCAGATTTTTGGATCGCAGACATTCTGACTGGTGTGAAGTGGTACCTCATTGTGGTTTTGATTTGCATTTCTCTAATAATGAGTGATGTTGAGCATCTTTTCATGTGTTTGTTAGCCATCCGTATGTCTTCTTTGGAGAAATGTCTGTTTAGTTCTTTGGCCCATTTTTTGATTGGGTGGTTTATTTTTCTGGAATTGAGCTGCACAAGTTGCTTGTATATTTTTGAGATTAGTTGTTAGTCAGTTGCTTCATTTGCTATTGTTTTCTGCCATTCAGAAGGCTGTCTTTTCACCTTGCTTATATTTTCCTTTGTTGTGCAGAAGCTTTTAATTTTAATTAGATCCCATTTGTTTATTTTTGCTTTTATTTCCAGAATGCTGGGAGGTGGATCATAGAGGATCCTGCTGTGATTTATGTCGGAGAGTGTTTTGCCTATGTTCTCCTCTAGGAGTTTTATAGTTTCTGGTCTTACATTTAGATCTTTAATCCATTTTGAGTTTATTTTTGTGTGTGGTGTTAGAAAGTGATCTAGTTTCATTCTTTTACAAGTGGCTGACCAGTTTTCCCAGCACCACTTGTTAAAGAGATTGTCTTTACTCCATTGTATATTCTTGCCTCCTTTGTCAAGGATAAGGTGGACATGGACCCATTTTCTAGAGAGCAGGGACAAGTTAGGGCAGAGTGGTCCCAGGGCAGAGAGAAGGGAGAGACAGAACTGGAATTATCAATCACATGTAAAATAATCTCACGTAAAAGTCATTAGAGCTCTATGTCCAAAGCGCTCCTGGAGTCAGCCCTACTTCAAGCCTGGGCTTTCAGTAACGCAAACCACTCTTCTCTTTCTTTTGTAAACTTTCCTTTTCTTTGTAAGCCTGCTAGAGTGACATTCACTGGGGGGTCACAGAAATCTTTGAGTAATAAAAGGAGTTTCTAAATGCTGGTCTTTAACTCACTTATTTTCTGCAGCATCCAGGGTGAAGGTAGTAAAAAATGTTGCACTGCTGGGTTGGGAGATACTAACTGGAAGGAAGGGTGACCCAGAATGAACTCACTGCTCATGACCTTTCTTCCCCTTTCAGTGTCTATGCAGAAGTCTCCATAAATGGGAAGAGGTGATTGCTCTCCTCCCAACTCCCAATCTTATAGAAGGTGGCACAGAAGGCTTTTCCATAGTCTCTTTAAGAAGCTGTGACATGGACAACATTTCTCTAAAGGGGAAAGCAAAGTATCAGAGAGCTTTGCTAGTGTTGATTACATACCCAGGTCTGAAGGCAGGTCACAGAAGCTGACATCCCAGCCCTACCACCGCCTGGACCTCTGACCTTCCCAGAGTCCTATGACTTTATGTAAAATGGAGATGGCGGTGGAACCTAACCTGCAGCATTGTTTCCAGGATCAAATGAGTTGGCACACAGGAGGCATTCAGCCTATTCCTGGCATGTCTTTCCCTGGCTGCTACCTTATGGGGATTTGACCCAGAGACCCTTACACCCACGGCCTCCGTCCACAAACATGGTGCCAGATTCTGTGTTAGACACAGACTCCACCCAGTCTCATGGGGCTCTGGTCATAAACCAAACGGTGTGTGCCGTGCAGCAAGGCAGAGAAACTGCACCAGCTGGGGTGATTATGAGTGACGCCCTTTAGGATACGCCATCAGAGTTGGCTTCGTCAGAAGGATTGGGCCCCCAGGGCATGAGGGGGAAAAAGAGCTGTGTGGCGAAGGGCATGGGTGTGGTGTTGGGGGAAGTGATGGGCACCCTGCTAGGTCAGTGAGTGTCTGTGTGTCCAGAGAATGACCCTGGATGTTGGTTGCAGATGGGATTCAAGGGTTTTGTTGGTTTGTTTTAATTTTAAAACATCTTTTTTGCTGATATGAAAGTTACAGTGAAACACTTTGGGAAATTAAAAATGAAAGCGACAGTGAAAAACAAACAGTCAACGGTCCTGCAACTGCCCGGAAGTGTAGGGTTCTTAATTCTAGAGTTATGCAGCTGTGCCATCAGTGACTAGGGAGGGGTGCGGGTCCTTCACATTAAGCCTCCCATCCCACTTGTCAGGGAGCAAAACGAACTTGAAACTGAGGTTCTTCAAGCTCTTCACTGAGTCAGGACCAGCTTCCCCTCCTACACGTACCCTGAATAGCCGCCTCTCTTCATCTGCCCTCCTTCTGGGTTTCCTTGCTCCTTCAAGTCTCATGTCAAACCTTGGTCTCCTTGTATCTCCACCTTCATCTGAGTGAAACATCTGTAAGACTGACACAGCTTTCTCTAGCTAACTCCTACTTTTTTTTTTCCTCCCAAAGACTCCTCCCATTAAGGGTGGGATGGAGCAGGACACTGTGGGTGAAGGGGACCTTGTACCCATGTTCTCCCACTGGTTGGACAAGAATACATGGGTGGGGGAAGCAGAGAACTCTGGGCCTCTCCCCTACCCCTCCCTCTCCTTCTCAGAATGCTGAGATGTCAATGGGGACCTCGACAGTTGGCAGGATAGAATAGAGGCCACTGAAACTTGATTGGGTGCGGTTTGGGACCGCTTCACCTAAATGAATCCTGGTAGGATTCCAGTGTATCCTGGAGGCCCCTCTGCTCCGCATTGCCTCACCTGCTCACTCTGCAGGTTCCAGGGGCTGGTGGAGCCACTGAATTCTGATCACCACCTAGGCAAGTGAGCTCTCTTGCATCTGACGGGTTCTTGCTGCACCGGCCTTCCCATTACTCTCTGGCAGGCAGAATTTTTGCAGTGTTTCTACCTGCAATGGGGCGTTTCCATTTCCAGAGTGTCGAACACTAATACATGATTTCCCCATTTATATATACCAGCAGGAAAGTAAAAGTTAGTGAGATATATAGGCTCAAATCTCCGTGTTATGAAGAAACTTTACAATTTTCTGTAAAAAGAAAAATCAATATTTTATTAATGATACCTTTCAAGATAAAGTAAATGGACAAAGCCTACCTTTACCATATTATACTCTACAGACCCCATCATTTGCCTAAAGCTCTGAGGACCTCTGGGAGAGTTTGACAGCCACTTTACTGTCTTGCCAGTCCTGCCAAGAGAGGCTGTGGACTGATCCTCTTAACTGGGTGTGTTAATGGCTACCCCTCTTTCCTGATGGACTGCTTAGGAAGTTAGCCAGTTCACCTCTCTGTGCATGTGGCCAACCCAGACCCTCTGCGTACTGTACTCATTTTGCAGAGAGAAGTCTTTTCTAAAGATTGAGAAACTCCGGTTTAGCTCAGATGGTTATCTGCTTTCTCCTGGGCATGTGACAAAGGTTAAGGTTTGGAAAATCATTGAGTTATTTGGCCTATAATAACATCTGGATGTTGTCAGTTCTCTTGGAGGTACTTATTTATTACAGGAAATCTTCAGATCTCAAGCAATAATCTAACAATCTGTGTGTACTGGCACCGCATTTGTAAGCATCTTTATAGCGCACTCAGCATGTGCTCTGTGCTGTGCTTAGTTGCTCAGTCATGTTTGACTCTTTACAACCCCATGGACTGTAACCCACCAGGCTCCTGTCCATGGAGATTCTTTAGGCAAGAATACTGGAGTGGGTTGCCATGCCCTCCTCCAGGGGATCTTCCTAACCCAGGGATCAAACCCAGGTCTCCAGCATTGCAGATTGATTCTTTATGATCTGAGCCACCAGAGAAGCCCAAGAATACTGGAATGGGTAGGCTATCCCTTCTCCAGGGGATCTTCCTGACCCAGGAATTGAACCAGGGTCTCCTGCATTGCAGGCAGATTCTTTACCAACTGAGCTACCAGGGAAGCCCTTGCTTAGCACACACAAAGCTATGATGTTATTTGTTTTTTTTTTTTCTCTTTTTATTTATTTATTTATTTATTTTGTGCCTCATCTTTTTTTAAAACTTTTTATTTTTACTTTATTTTACTTTATAATACTGTATTGGTTTTGCCATAGATTGACATGAATCCACCACGGGTGTACATGCGATCCCAAACATGAACCCCCCTCCCACCTCCCTCCCCACAACATCCCTCTGGGTCATCCCCTTGCACCAGCCCCAAGCATGCTGTATCCTGCATCAGACATAGACTGGTGATTCGATTCTTACATGATAGTATACATGTTTCAATGCCATTCTCCCAAATCATCCCACCAGTTTTCAGGAGGCAGCTAAAAGCAAGGATTACCAAGCTTACATTATAGACTGAAGTGAAAAGAGATGAAGAAACTCACCCAAGACTACTCAGTAAAACATCGACAAAAGTAGGACTCAAATCTAGACCCGTGGCTCCTACACCAATTCTATACCAACCTCAGAAAGTTTAGTTAGTAGGAATTAATACTTTGGCCACCTGATGCAAAGAGCTGACTCATTAGAAAAGATCCTGATGCTGGGAAAGATGGAAGGCAGGAGGAGAAGGGGATGCCAGAGAATGAGATGGTTGGATGACATCACCAATTCAATGGACATGGGTTTGAGCAAGCTCCAGGAGGACACCACCTTCCCTGGTGAAGGACAGGGGAGCCTGGATTGCTGAAGTGCATGGGGTCACAAACAGTCAGACAGGACTGAGTGACTGAACTACAATTAGGAATTAGAATTTAGGAATTAGATATCATCTAGAGTATATATTTGACATTAATGAACAATCACCCAGGCTAAACTCTAAAAGATAAATCTCAGTTTTTCAAATCTTATTGACTTAAACAGTGAAACAACAATAAAAACATCAACACCCTTATATGCATTTTAGAAGACTTGTAGTGATCAGTGTGGTACCTGAAAGAGCCCACTCAGATTATACCTCAGAATACGGGCGCATCCTACGTTGTTCTTCTCAGAGAAATAGCATTACCATCACAGTTTTATTTTCAACAGGGTTCAATGGTTCAAAATTCAAAAGATTAAAAGGTAACAAACAGTGAAAGTTTTCTCTCTTATTCCATTCCCCAGTCACCTAGCACACAATAAAGTCACCCGTACCAAGTGTCCTTGCAGAGAAATAAGTAAGTAGGTAAGTGTTAGCTGCTCAGCTGTGCCTGACTCTTTGCAACCCCATGGACTGCAGCCCACCAGGCTCCTCTGTCCATGAGATTTTCCAGGCAAGGATACTGGACTGGATTGCCATTTTCTTCTCCAGATCTTCCCAACCCGAGGATTGAACCTGGGTCTTCTGCACTGCAGGCAGATTCTTTACTGACTGAGCTACAAGGGAAGCAGAGAAAGTAGATATATGCAAATAAGTATCAAGAAGCACAAGCTGGAATCAAGATTGACGGGAGAAATATCAATAACTTCAGATATGCAGATGACACCACCCTTATGGCAGAAAGTGAAGAGGAACTAAAGAGCCTCTTGTTGAAAGTGAAAGAAGAGAGTGAAAAAGCTCAACATTCAGAAAACTAAGATCATGGCATCCGGTCCCATCACTTCATGGGAAATAGATGGGGAAACAGTGGAAACAGTGTCAGGCTTTATTTTTTTGGGCTCCAAAATCACTTCAGATGGTGATTGCGGCCATGAAATTAAAAGACACTTACTCCTTGGAAGGAAAGTTATGACCAACCTAGATAGTATATTCAAAAGCAGAGATATTACTTTGCCAAAAAGGTCCATCTAGTCAAGGCTATGGTTTTTCCAGTGGTCATGTATGGATGTGAGAGTTGGACTGTGAGGAAGGCTGAGCACTGAAGAATTGATGCTTTTGAACTGTGGTGTTTGAGAAGACTCTTGAGAGTCCCTTGGACTGCAAGGAGATCCAACCAGTCCATCCTAAAGGAGATCAGTCCTGGGTGTTCATTGGAAGGACTGATGCTGAAGCTGAAATTCCAATATTTTGGCCACCTCATGTGAAGAGTTGACTCATTGGAAAAGACTCTGATGCTGGGAGGGATTGGGGGCAGGTGGGGAAGGGGACAACTGAGGATGAGATGGCTGGATGGCATCACTGACTCGATGGACATGAGCTTAAGTGAACTCCGGGAGAAGGTGCTGGATAGGGAGGCCTGGTGTGCTGCGATTCCTGGGGTCGCAAAGAGTCAGACATGACTGAGCAACTAACTGAACTGAACTGAACCCTATTTTGTATGGAAAATGCTAGCTCACTGCTATAGACAATGCTTGTCTTCACTTGCTGCATCTTGGAGATTTTCACCTAGAAGTATACACGAGTGACTGTATGCCTACTACAGTTAGAGCACTCTCTGTTGATGGGAATCTACACGATTTCCAATCTGTTGCTGTCATGAGCACTGTTTCAGTGAATAAGTCTCTGCATTTGTCACTGTGCCATGCTTCCTAGAAGTGGAATTCCTGGTATATGCATTTATAATTTTTTAAAAACAATTATTTATTTACTTTTGGCTGCACTGGGTCTTTGTTGCTGCATGTGGGCTTTCTCTAGTTGCAGCAAGTGGGGGCTGCTCTTCACTGTGGTGTGTGGAGCATGGGTTCAGTAGTTGTGGCTCGTAAGCTCAGCCCTTGAGTTGGGGTGCAGGCACCTAGTTGCCTCATGGCATGTGAAATCTTCCTTGACCAGGAATCAAACCCATGCTCCCTGCACCGGCAGGTGGATTCTTAATCACTGGACCACCAGAGAACTCCACATTTATAATTCTGATAGACATCAACAAACTCCCCTCCACAGAGGTTGTATCAGTACATATCCAGGGCAGCCATTAGACTCCAACACCATTGACTCATTGCAAATCATGCTGGGTGCTACCTGCTATATCTTTATAAAACCTGACTGCTGCGATGGTCACATCAGCCCAGCTCCTGAGAGGCCACGAAACAAGATAGTGAATGATTATTACCGATGTCTCCTGGGACCTTCACGTTTCTAAAGCCAAAGGGCACTTTCAGTTCTGATCCTGCTGATCCACAGCAGCACTTGGCACAGCTGAGCCTCCTCCTTCCCGCTTGATTTTCCTGTTTCTCTGCATGATACTTTCTGTTTCCTTTGCAGCCTACTTTTCTCTTCCCAGCTGTTAAGTTAGTAGTTTTCAACCACGGCCATACATTAGGACCACCTGGGAAGCTTTTGAAAAACGAGACGTTCAGGTCACACCCCAGACCAACCCAATCATAAATTAATAAGTTCTGTAGGTGGAACCCAAGCATCAGAATTTCTAAAACTCTTCACATTGACTCAGTTCAGTTCAGTTCAGTTGCTCAGTCATGTCCAACTCTTTGCGACCCCATGAATCTCAGCACGCCAGGCCTCCCTATCCATCACCAACTCCCGGAGTTCACTCAGACTCATGTCCATCGAGTCAGTGATGCCATCCAGCCATCTCATCCTCGGTCGTCCCCTCCTTCTCCTGCCCCCAATCCCTCCCAGCATCAGAGTCTTTTCCAATGAGTCAACTCTTCGCATGAGGTGGCCAAAGTACTGGAGTTTCAGCTTTAGCATCAGTCCTTCCAAAGAACACTCAGGACTGATCTCCCTTAGAATGGACTGGTTGGATCTCCTTGCAGTCCAAGGGACTCTTTTCTTAAAAATAAATTTATTTATTTTAATTGGAGGTTAAAATTAAAATAAATAAATTTATTAAAAAAAAAGAGTCCCCTCTTCTCCACACCACAGTTCAAAAGCATCAATTCTTTGGTGCTCAGCTTTCTTCACAGTTCAACTTTCACATCCATATACGACTACTGGAAAAACCATAGCCTTGACTAGACGGACCTTTGTTGGCAAAGTAATGTCTCTGCTTTTGACTATACTATCTAGGTTGGTCATAACTTTCCTTCCAAGGAGTAAGTGTCTTTTAATTTCATGGCTGTAATCACCATCTGCAGTGATTTTGGAGCCCCCCAAAATGAAGTCTGACACTCTTTCCTCTGTTTCCACATCTATTTCCCATGAAGTGATGGGACCAGATGCCATGATCTTCGTTTTCTGAATGTTGAGCTTTAAGCCAACTTTTCCTCTCTCCTCTTTTACTCTCGTCAAGAGGCTTTTTAGTTCCTCTTCACTTTCTGCCATAAGGGTAGTGTCATCTGCATATCTGAGGTGCTTGATATTTCTCCCAGCAATCTTGATCCCAGCTTGTGCTTTATCCAGCCCAGCGTTTCTCATAATGTACTCTAAGTACATGCATGTAAGTTAAATAAGCAGGGTGACAATATACAGCCTTGACATACTCCTTTTCCTATTTGGAACCAGTGTGTTGTTCCATGTCCAGTTCTAACTGTTGCTTCCTGACCTGCATATAGGTTTCTTAAGAGGCAGGTCAGGTGGTCTGGTATTCTCATCTCTTGAAGAATTTTCCACAGTTTATTGTGATCCACACAGTCAAAGGCGTTGGCATAGTCAATAAAGCAGAAATAGATGTTTTTCTGAAACTCTCTTGCTTTTTCCATGATCCAGCAGATGTTGGCAATTTGATCTCTGGTTCCCCTGCCTTTTTTAAAACCAGCTTGAACATCTGGAAGTTCACATTGACTAGCAACCAAAGTGGAGAAACACTTCATTAACATGGGTTTTATAGAGTCTGATCCATTTCTATTCTCTTTTCATTATTGCCCAAAACATAAGTTTGGGTTTTTCTGTAACATTGTTTGGGATAAACTAAAAAAAAAATATATATATATATTTTTGGCTAACACAGTATATCATCTCTTGAAAACTGCATGGAAGTTCATAACTTCCTCCTTATACATTCATATCTCCATCTGAGAGCCTTCTTGTGTGCTCCACACCTGGGTATGGAGCCAATTTAAAATCTTTCACAAAGACCCCAAATTTAATGATCCAAAACCAAACTCATAGGCTTTATTCCTCAAGCCTGGTATCTTCCCATAGTTTCCATTTTGATGAATGGCAGCTCCTAGGAAAAGTTTTCTACACCCTTGAGGATTGGACCAAGTCAGATCTCCCTCTGAGAAACCCCAAGTAAACTGTATATCTTTCCTTTATATTTCATTTATAATATTGCCTTTTCTATGTGATCCTTCGATTAATACTTCTGTCTTTGGACCAGAAGCTCTGAAATTAGGGATGGTGGCTTTTTTACTTTGTCATTTTATTCCCAGGGCATCATTCAATGCCTGGAACAAAGCAGTAATATATGCTGCAAAGTAAAGGAACTGAAGGAATGATTGCTTCTCATTTTATAATTGGGGAGATAGAGGCCTGTGGAGTCAAGGAATTTGCCTTTAAAAGGAAGATTTCAGGAGCAGCATCATCCATCTGCGCCTGTAGGGGACATCTTCCTTCCTGTCATCTCCAGTATGAGTCCTTCGGCAGCTCCTTCAGAATGAGAGAGTTATCGGTGAAAATCATTCCCGTCCAATAACTTCTAACAGCACTACGTAAATATTAGAAAAAGCATGAAGAAATGTTTACAGGAGCGGCATCTCATAAGGGAGATTTACAAGGCTATGAAAATTGTTATACTTCTTCCACAACAGAGCAGCTTTCACAAACTGTGCTGCACAGCTTCCCATATCCAGGCTCTGCAGAATGTTTATTTTCATGGTTTCAAAATATTGTATTTCTTATACCATTAAATTTTATCTCAGCAGTGTTGTTTTAAAACAACAGTTCCCCCAATTCTGGGAGGAGGATCATAGAGGATCCTGCTGTGGTTTATGTCGGAGAGTGTTTTGCCTATGTTCTCCTCTAGGAGTTTTATAGTTTCTGGTCTTACATTTAGATATTTAATCCATTTTGAGTTTATTTTCATGTGCGGTGTTAGAAAGTGATCTAGTTTCATTCTTTTACAAGTGGTTGACCAGTTTTCCCAGCACCACTTGTTAAAGAGATTGTCTTTACTCCATTGTATATTCTTGCCTCCTTTGTCAAAGATAAGGTGTCCATATGTGTGTGGATTTATCTCTGGGCTTTCTATTTTGTTCCGTTGATCTATATTTCTGTCTTTGTGCCAGTACCATACTGTCTTGATGACTGTGGCTTTGTAGTAGAGCCTGAAGTCAGGCAAGTTGATTCCTCCACTGCCATTCTTCTTTCTCAAGATTGCTTTGGCTATTCGAGGTTTTTTTGTATTTCCATACAAATCTTGAAATTATTTGTTCTAGTTCTGTGAAAAATATGGCTGGTAGCTTGATAGGTATTGCGTTGAATCTATAGATTGCTTTGGGTAGTATACTCATTTTAACTATATTGATTCTTCCAATCCATGAACACGGTATATTTCTCCATCTATTAGTGTCCTCTTTGATTTCTTTCATCAGTGTTTTATAGTTTTCTATATATAGGTCTTTAGTTTCTTTAGGTAGATATATTCCTAAGTATTTTATTCTTTTCATTGCAATGGTGAATGGAATGGTTTCCTTAATTTCTTTTTCTACTTTCTCATCATTCGTGTATAGGAATGCAAGGGATTTCTGTGTGTTGATTTTATATCCTGCAACTTTACTATATTCATTGATTAGCTCTAGTAATTTTCTGGTGGAGTCTTTGGGGTTTTCTATGTAGAGGATCATGTCATTTGCAAACAGTGAGAGTTTTACTTCTTCTTTTCCAATTCAGATTCCTTTTATTTCTTTTTCTGCTCTGATTGCTGTGGCCAAAACTTCCAGAACTATGTTGAATAGTAGCGGTGAAAGTGGACACCCTTGTCTTGTTCCTGACTTTAGGGGAAATGCTTTCAATTTTTCACCATTGAGGATAATGTTTGCTGTGGGTTTGTCATATATAGCTTTTATTATGTTGAGGTATGTTCTTTCTATTCCTGCTTTCTGGAGAGTTTTTTTTTTTTTATCATAAATGGATGTTGAATTTTGTCAAAGGCCTTAATTCTTCTGATCTTGTAATTTAGCCCCAAAATATGTTGCTTTGGAAACCCTCTGAAGGTCATATGGGTCCAAAGCATGGCTGCACGGACTGACCTGAATAATGCACGAGGCTTCTGAGGATTGTAGGCTTCCCTGTCGACTCAGTGGGTAAAGACTCCACGTGCAATGTGGGAGACCTGGCTTCAATCCCTGGGTTTGGAAGATCTCCTGGAGAAGGGAATAGCCACCCAGTTCAGTATTCTGGCCTGGATAATTCCATGGACTGTATAGTCCCTGGGGTTTCAGAGTGTCAGACACAACTGAGTGGCTTTCACATTTCTGACAAGTGCAAGGTATAAGTGTGCATGTGTGTGTGTGCATGCATGCACACGCACACACCCCAAGCTTCCTGGTCTATCATTGGCTGGGACTTCCTGGAAGAGGTGGAATGTGGGCATGAGAGTTAGGAAGGAGCAGGAGGGGAGCCAAGATCTCAGTGGGCTTCTGATTCTGGTTTAGCTGTGGAGACACAAACCTGCCTGTCTTTATTTCCCCTGTGATACCTGTATTATTATCATGTACAGAATATGAACTTGAGTCTCTCTGGAGTGTTAACCCTGACTACTGTCCACATCCTCTGGCATACCTCAGCATTATCAAGGGCTGGTAGGGATTCCTTCTTCTTGAGAGGCTGACAAGTTGCCAAGGCTCTCAGGGTAGAAGAGGGTACCCTTGTTTAGTGATGGGATGCTGCTTCTGGTCCAGACTCCACTTGAGACCCAAAGCTGCTTGAACCATATCAGATGGGGATGTCTATGGTGTGATGATTTGTGCCCAGAAAAGAGGTTTGGAAATCTTGATATGTTCCTAGGGTTTAACAAAACTGTGGCCAGCTCTCATGAAAGTCCCCGCCATTGCCCTTTTGGAGTGCATCCTCTAGCCCTTTTAGTCCATGGAGAAATCAAGCACAAATGCCACTCCCCTAGCTTTTGGAAGTGACTCCTCTCCATTTGGGCAGCTGCTTCTCAGCTTTCTGCCCTTGGGGTCCTGGGTACTATAAGTCCAGTCCTTTTTGGTACAACCTCACTGTCAAGCTGGTGAGGTCCACTGACTCAGGTGGTCACAGGGACCAGCCTGGTGAGATAAATAAGGGAAGCTGGCCCACAGGTGGCTAGATGAATTGCTCGTCACCACAAGAGAATGTGGACTCAATGTGGCCAACTTTTTTGATTTTCTGACTGAAGCCAGGAATTTGGGGTTTTATGTAAACTCTTCTGATTATGTGTGTGTGTTGCCTACGTTTGAAAATACTGCAGTCTGAGTAAAGCATATAAAACTGGTGACCAACCTTGCACCTAGACTCTTAGTATCCATGACCTCACTTCCCCTACCCCAGGTCCTTTCAATGTTCCCAGAGCCCATTTTCTAAGAAACTCAGGCAGGCCCAAAGTTCAGTAAGGCTCAGGAAAAGGCTGAGCACACCTCAGTGCGCCCCTGGGTGATCCTGCAGGACCTGTGGTTTCCATGGTTCTGGGCAGACTCTGCAGCAGCCCTTGCTTGTCTCCCCATGTGATTCTCTCTGTATCACTTTCCTCCAAAGATTAATTCCGTATTTAGGAGCCCCATTTTTGGTGGCAGAAAGCTGAAAAAAGAAGGAATCTTGTGGGAATTCCTGTCCTTTGCACATCAGGAGAGCTATTAAACAGCAGCTTGGAATCTCTTCTGGCCTCCATTCCTGCTACCTTAATGAGGTGAGCGACCCCTGGTTGGGAGCCCAACACAGGAGCTCCTGAAAGCCTTACTTAGCCAAACCTATGCCTGGCAACCCCTCTGCCTGCTGGGCTGCAAGTACAGGTGACCATTAGCGTATGGTCCTATTAATTAATATAAATCCTGAGTGGGACAGGAACTTCCATCATAATCACACAGCTTCATCAGAGCTCAACCTCTTATAGTAAATCAAGATGAGGAAAGTGGTTTATTCAAGGTAGTCCTAGTTAAACCAGATAAATTGTCTACATATCCCACTGACCTCATTTACAGAGGAAGAGGATGTGATTGACATTCTGAGGATAGATTCATCAGAGATGCCTGCACAGAGAGGTGCTGTGAACCCCACTTG
Organism: Capra hircus; assembly: GCF_001704415.2. NCBI lineage: Eukaryota > Metazoa > Chordata > Mammalia > Artiodactyla > Bovidae > Capra > Capra hircus. The sequence goes on along the minus strand of NC_030825.1, from coordinate 2,138,485 downwards.
GAGGCACAATAATGCTGTTTTAAGGAGCACTTTGGCTTTCATCTTTGTGGGTCAGGTCTGCAATGGGACCACTTAGCAAGCCTTGCAGATCACTGAAGCCTGGGTAGTGGATTTACCTCCAACATCAATGCCCTGAATGGCTAAAAATAGGAAGGGGGGCTTTTGGCCACATGGAGGTAGAATAGTCTGGAAAATGCCTCCCTACATGGGGCCAGTGCTCTTTTGGTTCCCAGCCTTCCCTAGAGAAGGAAGAGCTTATTTTATGCTGAGAGCTCTGGGCCAGCTATTCTATCTCTAGCCTGGACTTGATGGTAAGGGAAGGAAAGAGTCCATTGTGGGCAAGGCACACTTGGCCCCAGGCAAAACCCATCCTGTCTGTCTTCAAGGTGCTCTCCACATCTCTGCACAATCTCCACCACTCCACCCTCGTGGGAGGATGGGTGTATGTGCGCATGCACACACATCTTTACTGTTTCCATTTGTGCCGAACCTGGGACTTTTGATGCTCTAGCTTGGCCCAAACTCATCCTTCCCCAGATTCTCACACAGGTGGTTTCTTCTCATGAATCAGGTTACATTCAAATGCCCCCTCCCCAGTGAAGCCTTCCTAACGCCCAGCTCTCAGGCACACCCCGTTTTATTATTCTTATACACCCTCTTCCAACCCCAAATTCCGCTTCACTTTTTGCTTATTCGTCTGTCATCTCCACGGCAGCAGGGACCTCATGTACTGGATGATGTGCTAAAAACCCTAGTGCCTGGCTCAGTGCCCAAACTTAGGGGACACTCCACTGGTAGCTGCCTAACAGAGACGTACACGGGTGCCAGGAGGGCTCTATGGGCTCAGGGGGAGTCCCTGAGCCAGGGTAGAAGGTGGAATTTGGCTCCCACGCTTGCTTAAGATGGACTCTAGCCCCCATCAGGGCCTCCTTCTTCTACTTCAGGATCAGCCCAAATGCTACCTCTGCCATGCCACGTTCCCCAACTTCTCTGCCTCCCTCCTAACCCCCAGCTCTCAGGCACAGCTCCTAGGACAGCCTGACAGGGTCTGCTCTGATAGCCTCTTGCTCTGCTGAATTGTGTTACTTCTTGCACTTTACTGTGTGCTTGGGTATTAAACTCAGCTTGAACGCCTCTCTCTCACCTCTCAGACTCAGCCTAGACTCCCCAGGCCAGTTTTAGGTACTCTGGATGGGTTTGGGGAGTTGAGTGCTGGAGGCAGCTGTAAGAGGGCTTGGGAAAGCCCCTTTTCCATTTGTGGGGGCTTCCCTGAGTAGTGACTGACTGCCTCGATTAAATATTGCTCCTGTGTGTCTTCAGGAGGAGACTGTGTGTGTGCTCAGTCTTGTTTAATTCTTTGCAACCCCATGGACTATAGCCTGCCAGGCTTCCTCTGTCCATAGGGCTCTCTAGGCAAGAATACTGGAGTGGGTTGCCATTTCCCCTGGGGAGCAGGACACACAGGGTGGAGGGACATTTTGGAACCTGGCAAATTTCAGAGGTTTCCCATTTCATCCTCTGGGATTTCAAATGTAACCCAGGACAGTAAACAAACCTAATTTTTGTTCCAGAAGGAGATGTTCTGTCTTCCAAGGCTATTCACTGTAGTCATGCTTTTTAAGATTATTCAGAATCAAGTCAATGGTTCTTGACTCCGCTTATAAGATGTGAGGAAAATGGGAGACCCAAAGAGGGTAAGAATCTCTTATGTAGACTCACTGAGGGTGTTTGCAGATTGTCTTTGCAATAAAAGATGTGACATTTATTGTGGATACCTAGGAATAATCAAAGAGAAACAAACCAAAATAAGGCAGAGAGCAATCCAGACAAGAAGGTCATCCTGTCCTTTTTCTAGCCAAGCAGTAGAAAATGGCAGGGGAGGTAAACCATGTCTGGAAACATGCCCATACCATATAGGGGGAAGCTCAGGTCTGGAACAGAGGGTGGAGGGCCCGAGAAAGGATAAAGGTGGGCAGGTACATCATTCACATCGACAGAAGCTGAGCGAGGATGGCCTTGGGGGACGAGGGGTGAAAGGAGAAGCAGTATTTTGACTGGGGACCAGCAGCAATTTTTTTTTTACTTAATTCTGTTCATTTTGAATTTTATCACTGAGAGCTTAGTCAGTTGATTGAGTCTGCCCAGGATTCGGAGAATTAAGGATCATTTGGGGAGGGAAGGGATTGCCTCTCTTGATACTCCATTGAGAGCCAGCCACAGATGACTTCTGTGTGGGCAGAGGAGTGGAAAACACCTGGAGAGAGAGGGGGGCGGTGATTCTCTCAGCATTTATTCCTCTTCTCTCTTGAAGCAGAGAAGGATGCACCCCAAAAGAGATAGGGCTGCTCAAAGGCTGACTCTTATGATGATCATATGTGAGGACAGGAGCGTCTGAGTCACACACCAGGGCAGGGCTTGGCAAAGCGTCAGAGTGGGTATAAGTGTTACGAGAAATGCTTCTCCATGCGACAATTCTGAGGTAGCTATGACCAGAAATTTCTCTTCCCTGGGAAGCATTAAAGCCAGAACTGCGCCTGTTGGAAGGAAGGGCAACACTTGAAGATACCTGCCTCAAATTTCAGACTTCTCCCCGGGCTGACTCCTTATGATTTCTACTCTAGGGGCTGGGCACGTTCTGCCATGTGAGCCACTGGATAACACTTACCGAGATATTTGGCCCCAATTTAGAAGGATGAGAGAGAAAAAGCAGTGCAACCACATGGCATCAAAAGGGGGCTTTCATCACAGTCAGCCTGGAGTTGGAGATGAGCTCCCTTTCTGTGGCCAGCAGTGTGCATTCCTGTCCCACCATGAGCAGTGTAGCATGCCCAACAGAGCTGCACGTGTGTGCCGCACTGCTTCCTGGTAATCTTTAAGGATAAATGCCAGGACATTTCAGAGCCAAGTGGGCTCTGAAGTAGAAACAGGAAGGCTGCTTTTGAGCACGGCAGCTTTACCACCTCCACCACAGACACTGAAAGTGAGTCACTCAGCTGTGTCCGACTCTTTGCGACCACATGGACTATACAGTTCATGGAATTCTCCAGGCCAGAATGCTGGAGTGGGTAGCTGTTCCCTTCTCCAGGCGATCTTCCCAACCCAGGGGTTGCACCTGGGTCTCCCACACTTCAGGCAGATTCTTTACCAGCTGAGCCACCAGGGAAGCCAAGAATACTGGAGTGGGTAGCCGATCTCTTCTCCAGTGTCTTGTCCTGATCCAGGAATTGAACCAGATTGTCCTGCATTCAGGCAGATTCTTTACCAGCTGAGCTACCAGGGCAGCCCATGGGCACTGAGTGGGTGGCAAATAAATGATCACCCTTAATCACCTCGCCTATGGGCCAAATGTTGCTAATGAGAAATAAGCACAGAGGAGACTGGTAGGTGGGATGATTCAGTTCCTGTGTGTCAAGACCGGTTGATCCTATTGGTGAGGATAACTAGCAAGGCACCCTCTGTGGAGGAGTTCACAGGGATTCCCTTGAGGGCTAAAATTTACAGAGACCCTAAACAGCACAAACGTGAGGGGCAATTTCCCCAGACAGAGGGGACTGAGACAGGCAATGAGAAGGGGAATATCGCACACAGAGACCATGCTCGGAATAGGAAGCAACGCTTCCCATATTATCGTGTTTGGATGGTTAATCCTCTTCTCTGTTTTCTCATCAGAAGTGCTGTCCTCATCAAGGTAGTCTCTCCTTTCTCATCAAGGTAGGAGAAGGGCATTCAGAAAGATATTTAATTTTATGGTGCAGAGAAACAAATACTATTTATTTATAGGTATAATTAGGACAGGAGACAAAACACATTTCAAGTATGTTTGAGCACTTTATTACTGCAGATATTGTCTTTCAAAACATCTTAAAAGTAAGCCATGAAGTAGCCTTCTCAATCCTCCAATTACCACTAGGATGGGTTTCCTAGGGATAGCAAGGGGAGCTGCTACAGTTGGATCATATGGACTTTGTTCTTTAGGCTGTAATAGGAATTTTACCATTTTCCATAAAGGTGCTATTTCAAATCCCACCAACACATGAGCCAAGATTCCAACAAGTGTGAAATTCTTCATCAACATATTCATGAGGAAGCAGAATCACACCTCAAATATTTAAAATAAAACTCCTTAATATGGTCTGGACCTAACAGAAGCAAAAGATATTAGGAAGAGATGGCAAGAATACACAGAAGAACTGTACAAAAAGGATCTTCACGACCTGGATAATCACGATGGTGTGATCACTCATCTAGAACCAGACATCTTGGAATGTGAAGTCAAGTGGGCCTTAGGAAGCATCACTATGAACAAAGCTAGTGGAGGTGATGGAATTCCAGTAGAGCTATTTCAAATCCTGAAAGATGATGCTGTGAAAGTGCTGCACTCAATATGCCAGCAAATTTGGAAAACTCAGCAGTGGCCACAGGACTGGAAAAGGTCAGTTTTCATTCCAATTCCAAAGAAAGGCAATGCAAAAGAATGCTCAGACTACCACATAATTGCACTCATCTCATACACTAGTAAAGTAATGCTCAAGATTCTCCAAGCTAGGCTTCAGCAATACATGAACTGTGAACTTCCTGATGTTCAAGCTGGTTTTAGAAAAGGCAGAGGAACCAGAGATCAAATTGCCAACATCTGCTGGATCATGGAAAAACCAAGAGAGTTCCAGAAATACATCTATTTCTGCTTTACTGACTATGCCAATGCCTTTGACTGTGTGGATCACAATAAACTGTGGAAAATTCTGAAAGAGATGGGAATACCAGACCACCTAACCTGCCTCTTGAGAAATCTGTATGCAGGCCAGGAAGCAACAGTTAGAACTGGACATGGAACAACAGACTGGTTCCAAATAGGAAAAGGAGTACGTCAAGGCTGTATATTGTCACCCTGCTTATTTAACTTATATGCAGAGTACATCATGAGAAACTCTGGACTGGAAGAAACACAAGCTGGAATCAAGATTGCCAGGAGAAATATCAATAACCTCAGATATGCAGATGACACCACCCTTATGGCAGAAAGTGAAGAGGAGCTAAAAAGCCTCTTGATGAAAGTGAAAGAGGAGAGTGAAAAAGTTGGCTTAAAGCTCAACATTCAGAAAATGAAGATCATGGCATCTGGTCCCATCACTTCATGGGAAATAGATGGGGAAACAGTGGAAATAGATGGGGAAACAGTGGAAACAGTGTCAGACTTTATTTTCTTGGGTTCCAAAATCACTGCAGATGGTGACTGCAGCCATGAAATTAAAAGACGCTTACTCCTTGGAAGAAAAGTTATGACCAACCTAGACAGCATATTCAAAAGCAGAGACATTACTTTGCCGACTAAGGTCCATCTAGTCAAGGCTATGGTTTTTCTAGTAGTCATGTATGGATGTGAGAGTTGGACTGTGAAGAAAGCTGAGCACTGAAGAATTGATGCTTTTGAACTGTGTTGTTGGAGACGACTCTTGAGAGTCCCTTGGACTGCAAGGAGATCCAACCAGTCCATTCTGAAGGAGATCAGCCCTGGGATTTCTTTGGAAGGAATGATGCTAAAGCTGAAACTCCAGTACTTTGGCCACCTCATGCGAAGTGTTGACTCATTGGAAAAGACTTTGATGTGGGGAGGGATTGGGGGCAGGAGAAGGAGGGGACGGCCAAGAATGAGATGGCTGGATGGCATCACTGACTCGATGGACGTGAGTCTGAGTGAATTCCAGGAGTTGGTGATGGACAGGGCGGCCTGGCGTGCTGTGATTCATGGCGGTCACAAAGAGTCGGACAGGACTGAGTGACTGAACTGAACTGTATAACAGCATAACAGCCAAACAGATTACTATGTGCTATCATCTGGGCCCAATGTTGATGCTCCTGAGTGATTGTGACATCCCTGCCTCAGAGAACTGGGTGACCTGATCTGCTTAATCAAGCTGAGCACATTCTGGATCTATGGTGATGGAGAACCACAGAGCAGTGGGCAAGAGCCACAGTGAAGTGCCTTTCAAGGAATGGAAGCTGATGATCATGGCCCTGGGATCCCTGCCTGCATCATCTCGTCATAGGAAGAGTGAAAGACAATGAAGTTCTATGAAGGTCAAGTATGGTTTGTATCAGATATTTGTTGATTTCTGTATGGTATCCACACCCTTTCTCCTGACTAAAAATACTACTTTTGTCCTTTGGGAAATTACCTCTGTTCCACTGTGTTAAGTCTCACTGGGATTATCAGTCAGAGCATCTTGCCACCTCACCCCATGTGACCAAAGTTCACCTGGCTGGTTTCTCTTTGATTCTCTAGTGGAGTGAGTTAACGTTGGATGAGTAGTTAGACTTGCAAGCTGCCAATTAGCTCTGACTGCCTGGGTCTCTGGAGTGGCCACCATTTCTGTCCTCTTTGTGACTGTTCATCTGGATGGCCCTTTGATTTGGTGAGCTCTTCCCATGAAATTTCAGTTTTTAAGTTAGCCAGGGTTGCATTTGTTACTTGCAATTAAAGAACCTTAACTGACATAAAAATAACAACCTCAACAACAACAGACACAGATGCTCTTTATTAAGCACTAAGGGAATGGCAACCCTCTCCAGTATTCTTCCCTGGAAAATCTTAGACAGAGGAGCTAGCAGGCTATGGTCCATGGGGTCACAAACAGCATGATTGAACAACTGGGCATGCACACAAGAGTTTTATAGCTGACACCTCACCTAATGCTCATGATGACATTCTAAAGTAGATATTATTACTATCCTTATCTTTTATCAGGGGGTAGAATCATAAGCAACCCAAGCTAAATAACTCTTTAAAGTCCTGTGATGCCAATGGAACTCTCTTTGTGAGGTCTCTAACTTATCCTCCATCATCTTGTCTGAAGGGATTCCTGCACGCCCAAATCCCCACTCTTGGGGTAAAAGTAACTTGAAAAACATCTCCACTGATGGTAAGAGATGGGCCTCGAAAATTAGGAGAGACCTGCCTACCTGATTCCAAACCCCCTTTAAGAGAAGTATTTTGTCTTTCTTCTGAAATCAGTGGTTCATGTGAATCAAGAATTCTCCAGTGGAGAGAAATGAATTCTCAATACAGTGACTGGAGATCAGGATTCAGAGGGCCAAAGGCCTGCTGTCAAGAGAATGGACAGGAACAATACCCAGGATGAAACACAGAGGTGGGGTGCCTCTGAACTGAAAAACCATCTGTGAAACAGGTCTACCCAGTGACAGAGCTGTTGTCCTTCAGAATGTCTGAAAGGCATTCACACCACTCATGGGTGAACAAACTTGGTTATCCAAGGACAAGTTCAGAGTTACAAACTCAAATATTGACAGAAGCCAAGTGCAGGTGGGCTTAAAAAAAAAAGCATACAGAATGAAACAGGTCTGATGTAACACAAGAGGGACCATGAGGTCCCTGCCACAGTGAAAAGTGATTGTTCATCTCATGAGGATGCCCTGGACCTAGTGCTAGAGTTTCAAGACCTCAAACAGGGGTAGAACATATTTGGAAGCAAGGCACCCTTGAGGAGGGAACATTTCATTCACCAGATTTTCTTAGAAATATTTGGGAGGATGCCTTGAAAAATGTTTGTTAGAAGAACTTTCCCATCTTTCTCTTATTTTCTAACTAGTTGCATTGGTAGCCCAGTTACAAACTGGCATTTCATTTAGAAGCCTGGGTCTCCACTTATCTCCAAAACTTTGGCTTTCTCCTTTCTTTTCATGTATCACATTGTGTTAGCTCTGATTAGCTAACAAGTGGATGAGAGCCAGGCCCCACAGAGCTGGGACACTGGTGGTCACTGGGACCTAGAAGGGAGGCTGAGAACATAAACACATCAGTGACTTCACTGCTTTGTTTTGGACCTGTCCTTCACACAGCATGTTCTTGGCTTGAGATGACCTATAGGGGCGGTAATTAATTAAGGGACACCAGCAATTCTAGCTTCTCAGGTGAGACTGGGAATGTTCTCTTTCATGGGGCAAGAGAGACACGTTTCTCTCCTGCAAACGAAGGCCTGACAGATGAACCTATTACCTCAGAGCTAGCCTGTACCCCCAAAGATGACACTCACTTTGTTAACTCCAGAGGCTTCAATGGTGTGTCATCATCCGCTCCCAAAAGATCCAAATAGTTCCGATTACTCTGGCCAGGCTATATTAAGCAACAGATTCTGACTTTATAGTCAGGCAACGTATTAAACTGCTTTAGGAGTCATTTCATTTGAATAACATTTTCACCCAAATTTAAATTCTTGGCTCTTTGAATATGGAATAATTATTAGGCACAGTGGCTTACCTTCCTTGCCACTGACACTTTCCTCCATTTCTACCCCAGTGCTGGTGATATAAGGCCAAGAATAGTGGAGGGGCTTTTCCTGGTGACAGCACGCTGAGTAGCCAATATGCTCCTTCTTCTACCAACTGCTCAGTTAATGGAAGCAAACACCAGCCTTCCAGAGCCTGTCCTGAAACTTCCACCAGGCAGCGAAGCCTCCAGTGGAGAAGAACAAAGAGAAGGATCTTTTTTTTTCCCTCTCTCTCTCTTTTAGAAACTTTTACTGCGCATAAAATGGCCCATTCTGCCTTGTAGGTCAGTTGTTACCACCTCTAAAATTCTTTTCTGTAAACTCTCTCCACTCTCTGCCCTGCTGAAAAAGTCCTGCTCTTGGAAAATATCGAGAGTAGTCTTTCATTGCTGGTTAGGGAAGCTGGAGGATGGCTCCTGGAGCGAAGGCCGGAAGACGCCATCTGAGCAGGCTGGGCCCATGGCCTTGGCGCGGGCTCGCTCACACCAGCCGTCGCAGAGGGAGACTTCCTGCGGCCCTGCCTGCATCGGAACGCAACAGGAGCCGTGCATTCCCAGAGCTGGAAACTGCAGCAGCCCATTAGCAGGCACTACAACAACCTGCACTCTATGGTTATGGAACGGAGCATTCAGAAAAAGTGCTCTGCTGGAGCCTGAAGTCGCAGCGCCGCGGAAGGGTCTGGGGAGGATTTCTGAGCTTCTCTGCAGCTCCAGGTCTTCCTCATGTAGGCAGGCACAGTGTGCTTCCATGGGGCGGTGCCTCGTCTCTTAGATCTGCCTGGTAAACTCGTCCTCCACCCGGGTGAACAGGGACTCGAGGGACAGTGCACTCGGCGGTGGGTGGGAAGGGTTGGCAAAGGACGCACAGGGGATGAATCCTGTCCCAAGCCCAATTTTATCCGAAGGTTTATGGATGGAATCTAGAACACCCTCTGCTCCCCTCTTAAGAAAGGAGGACAGAAATAGAGGCTCTGCCTCAACGAGAAGGAGGAAAGGGTAGAGCCGCGAGCCCCCTGAATCCCAGGGGGTACAGATGACAGCTTTGGAACAGCCTCAAGAAGACAGTTCTCTGCTCGGTTGCAGTGAGAATGAATGTGTTCAAGCTGAGGCGTGATGTGGTTCCCCAAGGACGCTCCGAGGCTGGTGTGGATGCCACGCATCCTGCCCTGTGGCCTCCCTCCCCAGTGAGTGGCCCCGTTCCACCAGGACGGCTGGAGGGCCTGGGGACCAGCCTGGCATGACCGCATTCCTCTGTGGACGGGCATGGCCCTTGCAGATTCTGACGGCTCTGGAAGCCGGACATGGTCGGCCTCTGGTTGAACCGTGGCCTCAGCTGGCTCCATGGTGCTTCTCATTCTGTGCCTTCCCGTGAAGAGGCATGAGCTGGGGGGCCGGGCGGGAGCTGCCACAAGGACTTTGCAACTGGCGTCCCGTCTGCAGGCTGTCACTGCAGCTCCGGCTGTTGGGTCCCAGCCTCACCGAGCAGGGTCCCTCACGCTGGTGCTGCGGCCTAAACTGTCTGAAAAGCAGGATCTTTTTCTTCCTGCTCCACAATTTGGCTGTGTGTAGGAGTGGGGAGTGGAGAAGGCAATGGCGCCCCACTCCAGTACTCTTGCCTGGAAAATCCCGTGGACGGAGGAGCCGGGTAGGCTGCAGTCCATGGGGTCACGAAGAGTCGGACACGACTGGGCGACTTCACTTTCACTTTTCCCTTTCATGCATTGGAGAAGGAAATGGCAACCCACTCCAGTGTTCTTGCCTGGAGAGTCCCATTGACAGCGGAGCCTGGTGGACTGCCGTTTATGGGGTCGCACAGAGTCGGACACGACTGAAGCGACTTAGCAGCAGCAGCAGCAGCAGCAGCAGTGGGGAGGGGGTACAACCATGCTTCCCACAGCCAGACAGATGTTATTCAGGACTGAAAGAGGCCAGAGCAGGCAGAGGTACATCAGAGAGTAGAAACTGTTTAATAGAGACAGCAGATACTAAAGGACCCTATTCAAATCCTCTGAATTTTTTCAAGAGAACTGATGACTTTTCTGTGGAATCTCTAAGCTTAAAAAATGTTGGTAAAAATGTTACCCAGCTTAGATTTGGCTGCTTGTCATTTAAAAGTAAAAAATTGACATGAAAGCATCAGAAGAAAGGAAAGATGCTTTAATCAAGAAAGATGACAATCTGGCAAGAAGGTGGATTCATGTCCCAAGATCAACTGAGATTCCGCTCACCCATGACAATTTTTAAAGGCAAAAAGAGGGAAAGAATCTCAGTGAATTGCAAAGGCAGAAGGGGGTCAACTATATGGCCATGCTTTCTGCTGTATTCTCCACTGCATGCAGGCTCTCTGACTCTTCAGATGTTATCTTACCTGCTCGGTGATCTGCCTGCAGGATTGCTAATGGGACAGTTGAGGGTGGGGAGATAGTCATTCTTTAACTAGTTAATTCTTCATTAGTACTTATTTTAACCTAGGGAAAGAATCAGTAGATTAGGCAAGGCATAGTATACATTCAAGAGAGCATAAATCAAGAGCTAGATTAAATTGCTTACTGATTGCCTTATTCCTATAATTAGGTTCTTTCAAGGTTAAAGGGGAATAGAAATGGGCAAACAAGAAAGGGGCAGAAGAGCTGCTTTAAACAACTCAAGGTTAAAAGAACATTTTTTATTATATGTTTCAGGTATACAGCACTATAATTATAATCCGTATACACTGCAATGTGATTACCAGCACAAATCTAGTTACCGTGTGCCACCATACAGCTGACCCCCTTCTCCCACTTCATTTACCTTCCAACCCCTTTCCCCTCTTGGTAACCACAAATCTGTTTTTATATCTATGAGTTTATTTCTATTTTGTTTGTTCATTTTGCTTCTTTTTAGATTCTACTTATGAGTGAGGTCGTATGATATTTGTCTTTCTCTGACTTATTTCATTTAGCATAATGGCTTAAAGATCCTTCTATGTTATTGCAAATGGCAGGATTTCACACTTTTATGACAGAGTAGTATTCCATTGAAAATAAATGTATTTTTAATGCATTCATCCATTGAGGGACATTTAGCTTATTTCTATATCTTGGCTACTGTAAATAGTGCTGAATGAATATAGGGGTATATATATCTTGTTGAATTAGTGTTTTTATGTTCAGATAAGTATTCAGAAATGGGCTAGCTGGGCCACATGGTAGTTCTATTCTTAATTTCTTGAAGAACCTCCATACAATTTTACCATAGCGGCTGCACACAGTCCCTCCAACACTGTTCTTTTTTCTTTACATTCTCTCCAACATTTGCTGTTTCTGTCTTTTTCATAGTAGCCAATAGGGGTGAAGTGAGAAACTCAACTTTTAAAACACTCTGGTGTCACTGCAAGCTGGGTTTGAACCATGGGCCGCACATTTGTGCGACGCTGGCAGCTCCTCAGGCCCGGTGGCTGTTCTCTGTGCTCTCTTCATTGTCAGTAGAATCGAATCCGTGGTGTGAGTTTGAAAGGTATGAACTTTGAGAAGATGCTTTGAAGGCAAATAAGAATTTAATTGTGTTTATGCTAAATATTATCCATTCCAATGTTAGAGTCATTTTACCAGAGGTGATGCTGGCAAGTAGCAATGGGTAGGGTCATTGGTCCATGGGGTCTTTGGCCTGGAAGTTTAGAAACCTTCAGTTAAAATACTGGGAGTGTTAACCATAGAATGTGTGTGTGCTCAGTTTCTCAGCTATGTTTGAATACTTTGAGCAATTTCTGAGTTATAATTCAGTCCTTTTGGAGCTCAGAAAAGGCCCTGCTTTGTCCTCATAAGAATACTAGGTTGAAACTACAATTCCATTTTGAACAAGTGAGCTATTGTTCTTCCTCCTGTTTTCTCCCCCCGTATCAGTGTCCACTGCCACTGTCAAAGGCAACCGACATTAGCTTAAGGATCCAACCCGATGTTGACTGGGTTTGGAGACCAATGTGTTGTTGCTGTTTGGTCACAAAGTCACGTCTGACTCTCTTGCGACCCCGTGGGCTGTGGCCTGCCTGGCTCCTCTGTCCATGGCATTTTTCAGGCTATGCTGGAGTGGGTTGCCTTTCCCTTCTCCAGGGAATCTTCCCTATGACTCAGGGATTGAACCTGTGTCTCCTGCATTGCTGGCGGATTCTTTATCACTGAGCCACCAGGGAAAACCTAGAGATCTAGGAAGCGAATGTGACAGAAAGTACTTGCTGCCCATCTAATATTTATCTACCCTTCTTCCCAACCTTACTGGCTGTCCAGACAGCTATAAGACTTGTAATTCCCACTCCATTGGAGCTAGAAGTGACATGGATCTACTCATAAAATATAATCTGAAGTCTAGAGTAATAAAAGTGAATTACAACTTGGAGGAAAAAAAAGAATACTAGGCTGAATGCCTGTGCTGGCCTGAGTGTTGTGCTAAGGAGGCATTGTTTCCTGAAGCTCCTGACCCCTGGGAGGAAGGGTTGCCCATTAGTTAGCATGTGCTTTAGCCAGAGTTCATTGCACCTGTGAAGGTGCCATTTCACAGCTCTCCAAATGGTAAGACTTTCTTGAACTTTCATGTAGGCTATGAGCAGACCAGCATTTTCAGTTCTTAAGGCATAGTCACGAGCGATAAGGGCTGTAAACTGAGGCAAGACAGCAACATATTTGCTCTGGTTATGGCTGCGAACCTAGTGCTGTGGAATTGTGTTTACATAGAGTGTGGAGGGCAACAATGGCAACCTAATGTAAGGGCCGGGAACCTCTCTGTTGAATTTCTGTGGCGACCCATTTACCCTCAAGGTAAAGACAAGGAGGGAGATTTTATTTTATTTTATTTTTTTTTGCCTGCTAAACTCTTGTTTATTTTATTTTATTTTTTTTAATTTTAAAATCTTTAATTCTTACATGCGTTCCCAAACATGAACCCCCCTCCCACCTCCCTCCCCATAACATCTCTCTGGGTCATCCCCATGCACCAGCCCCAAGCATGCTATATCCTGTGTCAGACATAGACTGGCGATTCGATTCTTACATGATAGTATACATGTTAGAATGCCATTCAAGGAGGGAGATTTTAAAACAACCATTCTCAAGCTCTGATCTTAGAATGTCTCCAGTGAATCAAAAGTGATGCTTTAAATAGAACTTTTTTTCCCCCAGTTACAAAAGCAGCTCTGAGTCAATGTAGAGAAAATTATGGGGAAGAACAAAATTGGAAAAAACCCAAAACATGTTTAATTTCATCACTGTTCACTGTCAAAGGCTGATTCAGCTGGACAGCAGGTAAATTGGTAAGGATAGATTTGAATCAGTAATATAGTATTGCAATAGGGGAAAAGTCCAACATTGTTTGAACTCAAGTTCAATTTGCATAGAGATAACTAGGTATTTTATTTTATTTTATTTTTATTTATTTATTTTTAAATATAAATGTATTTATTTTAATTGGAGGTTAATTACTTTACAATGTTGTATTGGTTTTGCCATACATCAACATGAATCCGCCACAGATATACACATGTTCCCCATCCTGAACCCCCCTCCCTCCTCCCTCCCCGTACCATCCCTCTGGGTCATCTCAGTGCACCAGCCCCAAGCATCCAGTATAATGCATTGAACCTGGGCTGGTGATTTGTTTCATATATGATATTATACATGTTTCAATGCCATTCTCCCAAATCATCCCACCGTCTCCCTCTCCCACAGAGTCCAAAGACTGTTCTATACATCTGTGTCTCTTTTGCTGTCTCGCATACAGGGTTATCGTTACCATCTTTCTAACTAGGTATTTTAAAGGGAGAATGAGGGAATAAGGGGGAGATATGAACAAGGTTCAGAGATTCCTAAACCCTGAGCCCTTTTGTCAGAGATAAATCAACCTGATAAACACATTTAAACACATGTGATGAGGATGTAGGAGATTTACTCTCCTGGGTATTTACACCTTAAAAAGGAACTTGGGCCACTGCTTAACCTGAAGAATGATGAGCTGGTGGGCTAATCCTGGCATTTGGTCTGTAGAGATTTTTGATATAAGGAGCCTTCTGGTTTCCCCAGACTGCATCACTGCTTCATTTACAGTCCAGGCTGGCTCTGTTCCCTCATTTTCCCTCTTTGAGATAGCATCCAGCTCTGAGTCACCTAGGTGGGGTCCATGGCAGTAGCAAGGCCACACCTTGGCTTTGTGCCTGATGCTCCCCACCTGTGAGCTTTCCTCTGCCAGCTGAGAGCCTCCAGACACAGGCTAGATTTCACTCCCTCTATGTTACCAGGCCTGGCTCAAGTCCTGAACAAACTAGTGCTTAGGTATTTGAAGGAATTTAGAATACACTTGGGCCCACTCAGTGCTGGGGATCTGGCCAAGGTCAGAAGTGGGGCCGGAATCCCTGGCCTCTCTCCAGGCTTGAGAGATACAGGCAACTGCTCATGTAAGGAGGTATCAGCCACTGGTAGGAAGACAGCTGCGGCTTTAGGCAAGGGAGAAGAGCACAGCCACTGCAATTTCTCTTGTCTCTATTACTTTCTGAGCACCGTTCAGCCAACAGCCAGGACTCAACAACACACATATTCAGGCCATATGCGACTTGGTGAATGTGTTTATAAATGACTTGCTGTCCCCAAAGCAGGGGGACATAAATGCAGATAACTAATAAGTTATCTAGTGGGTGTGTGCGCATGCATGCTCTGCCATGTATGACTCTTTGTGATCACAAGGACGGCAGCCCAACAGGCTTCTGTGTCTACGGAAGTTTCCAGGCAAGATTACTGGAGTGGTTTGCCATTTCCTCCTCAAGAAGATTTTCCTGACTTACGGATCAAAACGTCTCCCACATTTACATTGGCAGATGGATACCCCACCATTGAGTCACTTGGAAAGCCCTAGTGCCGCATAAAAAATCACCACAAATTTGGAAGCTTGAAACACATTTATTATCTCCTAGATTCTGTAGGTCAGGAGACAAGCAAACCTTATCTGAAACCTCTGCTTCAGGGTCTCTAACAAAGCTACAGCCAAGGTGTCAGATGGAGTCTCATTTGAAGGTTTGACTGGGGAAGGTCTTTGGAAGAATTTAGTTTCTTGAGGGCTGTTGGACTAAAGGTTTCAGAGCTAGCTGGCTGCTGGTCAGGGGGCACCCTCATTCTCTTGTGGCATGGAACGCTTCAATATGGCAACTCATTTCATCAAGCATGCAAGCCAAGAAGGAAATAGAGTCTACAAGCAAGAAAAATCAATCTTGGTAACCTAATTTCAAAGCGACATCCCATCGTCTTTACCTTTGCTATATTCTTTGGGTGAGAAGCAAGTCACAGGTCCCATCTAGCCCAAGGAGAGGGGATGGCACAAAGATATGAGCAACAAGAGGTGGGCATCACGTTGGTCATTTTAGAGCTTGTCTGTCACAAAGTAGGTGGCTGGTAATTCTCTCATGGTCTCCATTTGAGCAGCTCTGCCCCCTGGGGTTTGAAGATTCACCATGTGCTCTCCTAGCTCCCAGAGCTTTCACTTGTCTGTTCCTCCTGCTAGTTCATGAGCTCTTTGAGAGAAAGGCCTTTGTGTATCTCACTCTCTGTCACTGAGAGGACCTGTGTGTGCTTAGTCACTCAGTCATGTCCAACTCCTTGTGGCCCCACGGACTATATAGTTCATAGAATTCGCTAGGCAAGAATACTGGAGTGGATAGCCTTTTCCTTCTCCAGGGGATCTTCCAAACCCAGTGATCAGACCCAGGTCTCCTGCATTGCAGACAGATTCTTTACCAGCTGAACCACAGGGGAAGCCCAAGGATAAGGCCTATTGACTATCACATACTAAATGCACCCTTGGTGGATGACTGTGTGGGAAGCTGAGGTCAGAGAGTCATAGCCCCTGCCTACCTGCCTGCCCAGCTCAGCCAGAGCAACGGCTGATGCTGCTGGGGACAGCCATGCAAGGCTGCACTCTGGTGTGTGCTGTTCTTCAGATGCTTCTGCAAAGCCCATCTCTTCAGGAAATCTGGTTCTATTAGCCTAACTCCAGTCTCTAATCTTCTAAACCACTCATTCAGGTTTCCCTGCCCTGATGCTGACAGAATTTTCACCTTTGCTTTCCAACTTAGAATAAGAATCAGGGAAGTTTGCTCTTTTTAAATGCCTACACCTCTATCCGTCCCCTGTTCCCCACACAAATATGAGTGCCTGCAGCAAGACACCCAAGCTCCTCAACCCCAGACAATGTTTGTTTTCATTCAATTGCTACCATGGTACTTTCCAGTGTTCTGAATTTTCAAGGACACTTGGATTTCGCTATAAAAGTATAGTGTACTTTTATGTACACTATACACATTAAAAAAAGTGTATGTAAAACAAACACATCTGCCAACTATATTTGACTTGTGGGGTAATGATATTTGATCCTTGGTTATATATTGCACTTTACTCTTTTATCTTTGAGACTAGACTACAGTGGCAACTACAGTGTGTGGTCCTGAAGTGCTCAGTAAATTGTTGTTCAGTTGCTAAGTTGTGTCTAACTCTTTCTTTGCAACTCCATGGACTGCAGCATGTCAGGCTTCCCTGTCCTTCATCATCTCCCAGAGTTTGCTCAAATTCATATCAATTGGTTGGTGATGCCATCCAACCATCTCATCCTCTGTAGTCCTCTTCTCCTTCTGCCTTCAGTCTTTCCCAGCATCAGGGTCTTTTCCTGTGAGTTGGCTTTTCACATCGGATGGCCAAAGTATTCAGCTTCATCATCCTTCCAATGAATATTCAGGGTTGATTTCTTTTAGGATTAACTGGTTTGATCTCTTTGCTATCCAAGGGACTCTTCAGAGACTCTCAAAAGTCTTCTTTAGCACCACAGTTCAAAAGCATCAATTCTTCGGTGCTCAGCCTTCTTCATGGTCCAACTCCCACATCCATACATAGCTACTGGAAAAACCACAGCTGTGATTATACACAACTTTGTTGGCAAAGAGATGTTTCTGCTTTTTAATACACCATCTAGGTTTGTCATAGCTTTTCTATCCAGGAGTAAGTGCCTTTTAATTTCATGATTGCAGTCACCATCTGCAGTGATTTTGGAGCCCTGGAAAATAAAATCTGTCACTGTTTCCACTTTTTTCCCCATCTATTTGCCATGAAGTGACGGGACCAGATACTATGATCTTAGTGTTTTGAATGTTGAGTTTTAAACCATCTTTTTTACTCTCCTCTTTCACTTTCATCAAAAGGCTCTTTAGTTCTTCTTTACTTTATGCCATTAGAGTGGTATCATCTGCATGTCTGAGGTTGTTCATATTTCTTCTGGCAATCTTGATTCCAGCTTGATTCATCCAGCCCAGCATTTTGTATGATGCACTCTGCTGCATGTGAGTTAATAAGCATGGTGACAATCTACAGCTTTAAAGTTCTGCTTTCCCAATTTTGAACCAGTCCATTGTTACATGTCCAGTTCTATCTGTTGCTTCTTGACCTGCATGCAGGTTTCTTAGGAGGCAGATAAGGTGCTCTGATATTCCCTTCTCTTTAAGAATTTTCTACAGTTTGTTGTGATCCACACAGTAAAAGGCTTTAGTGTAGTCAATGGGGCAGATGTTTCTCTGGAATTCCCTTGCTTTCTCTATGATCCAATGAATGTTGGCAATTTGATCTCTGGTTCCTCTGCCTTTTCTACATCCAGCTTGTACATCTGGAAGTTCTCAGTGCACATTCTGTTGAAGCCTGGCTTGAAGGATATTGAGCATTACCATGCTAGCATGTAAAATGAGTGCAATTTTATGGTAGTTTGAACATTCTTTGGCATTGTCCTTCTTTGGGATTAAAATGAAAGCTGATCTTTTCCAGTCCTGTGGCCACTGCTGAGTTTTCCAAATTTGCTGGCATGTTGAGTGTGACACTTAAACAGCCTCATCTTTAAGGATATGAAATAGCTCAACTGGAATTCCATCACCTCCACTAGCTTTGTTCATAGTGATGCTTCCTAAGGCCCACTTGATTTCACACTCCAGAATGTCTGGTTCTAGGTTAGTGAAAACACCATTGTGGTTATCATGTGGTCTTATCATTAAGACCATTTCTGTATAGTTCTTATGTTTATTCTTGCCACCTCTCCCTCATCTCTTCTTTTCTGTTAGGTCCTCACCATTTCTGTCCTTTATAGTACCCATCTTTGCATGAAATCTTCCCTTGATATCTTCAATTTTCTTGAAGAGATCTCTAGTCTTTTCCATTCTATTGTTTCCCTCTATTTCTTTGCATTATTCACTTAAGAAGGCTCTCTTATCTCACCTTGCTATTCTTTGGAACTCTGCATTCAGTTGGGTATAGCTTTCTGTTTCTCCTTTGCCTTTCTTTTCTCAGGTTTTTGTAAAGCCTCCTCAGACAACCATTTTGCCTTCTTGCATTTCTTTTTCTTTGGGATTCTTTTGGTCACTGCCTCCTGTACAATGTTACAAAGCTTTGTCCATCAGATCTAATCCCTTGGTACTATTTGTCACTTCCACTATATAATCATAAGGGGTTTGATTTAGCAAATGGTGCTTTGCAAATGGCCACTGGGCTCATGTGCTCTTTGGATGGTGATGGGGGGTGGGGTACCCACTCTGAAACTCGTCCAGAAAAGTAGAAAAAAAAACCCACAAAAAACTTTTGTTGCTGCCTTTTGGAAAGCCCCTGTTGAGAGTGCCCCATTGGGAGTGGTTACGGCCCAGAGCTCCTCAGCCACATCTTGGTAAATTGTAGAATTGCTCAGCTTTCAGCAAAGCAAATGAAGGAGCAGGAAGTCAGTCTCTGAATCTTTGAGAAGCTGCTTGGAAACAGCACTAAAGGATTTATTTATGTCTGCACTCACAAACAAAATGCATATTAACAGGTCAGAGTCCCAAATGAGTTAAAAAAAATTGTGCTGGAGATGAAACAGCCAGCAGGGAAAGTCCATTAGCAGCTGATCTGCATTAATGACCTCTAGTGAGCTTGGCTGCTGACAGTGGGCGATGGAGGTAGGGAGTCACAAGATGCCATCACTCATAGTCCCTCTGTGCTGGTTTGGGCTCAGTACTGTGTACAACCATCCACATCACTGTTGTTTCAAAGAGTAAACAGTACTGGCTTTCAGCCAAGCCAGGGAAACCTCTCTCAGAATATCTGAGCTAATGTGGGGCAGTAGAAATTCTGGGGATTAGAGTGGTGAGGACATTCTGCTTTGCTTACTGGCCTCAGGTGGGGTGATGGGCTTTCCTAACATAAACAGAAAAAAATGAATGGGAACTAACTCTGGGACTAAGAAGAGTTTGGTTTTGGCAACAGAAGCTGATGGAGAGACTGCATGGCCAAGCTTCCCAACTCGAGTCAGCAAAAGACTAGGTTTTTATTTCCCATCAGTTGCAGACCAATACTTTTGCAAAATACAATAAAAATTGAGTGATGAGAAAAATGAGATTAAAAAAAAGCCATACAAAATACAAGGGCCCAATTCTTTATTATTAGATTGAACAGTCATACTCTGTTACTTTGTCAAATTGCTATTGAGGTTTTGAAACTATCTAATTTCAGTATTTCATCACAGTCACATTCAGGCAGGAGGGAACCACAGGGCTCACTCGCCTCCAGGCTGTCCCACTTCATGTTCTTGCTGGGCTGTTCCCTCTGCTGGGACTATCCTTCCTCATCGTACCCTCCTCCACACCAGATGAGCGCCCAGCCATTTCCTCCCATGAGTGCCCCTGAGTGTCCACAGCTGCCTCCTCTGCTCATCCCCGATGCTGCCCCTGCAGTTGGGATGAGCCGCTTGTCCCCTGGATGCACCTCGCTCCTCCTGGCTGGGCCCTGCTCTCCTGCTCCTGCCGTGCCCTCCTACTTTCCCTCCACAAAGATGCTGGAGAGGTTAACTTCTTAAAACATGCCTATGTTCTCCTCTAGGAGTTTTATAGTTTCTGGTCTTACATTTAGATCTTTAATCCATTTTGAGTTTATTTTTGTGTGTGGTGTTAGAAAGTGATCTAGTTTCATTCTTTTACAAGTGGTTGACCAGTTTTCCCAGCACCACTTGTTAAAGAGATTGTCTTTACTCCATTGTATATTCTTGCCTCCTTTGTCAAAGATAAGGTGTCCATATGTGTGTGGATTTATCTCTGGGCTTTCTATTTTGTTCCGTTGATCTATATTTCTGTCTTTGTGCCAGTACCATACTGTCTTGATGACTGTGGCTTTGTAGTAGAGCCTGAAGTCAGGCAAGTTGATTCCTCCAGTTCCATTCTTCTTTCTCAAGATTGCTTTGGCTATTCGAGGTTTTTTGTATTTCCATACACACCCCACACAAAAATAAACTCAAAATGGATTAAAGATCTAAATGTAAGACCAGAAACTATAAAACTCCTAGAGGAGAACATAGGCAAAACACTCTCAGACATAAATCACAGCAGGATCCTCTATGATCCACCTCCCAGAATTCTGGAAATAAAAGCAAAAATAAACAAATGGGATCTAATTAAAATTAAAAGCTTCTGCACAACAAAGGAAAATATAAGCAAGGTGAAAAGACAGCCTTCTGAATGGGAGAAAATAATAGCAAATGAAGCAACTGACAAACAACTAATCTCAAAAATATACAAACAACTTCTGCAGCTCAATTCCAGAAAAATAAACGACCCAATCAAAAAATGGGCCAAAGAACTAAATAGACATTTCTCCAAAGAAGACATACGGATGGCTAACAAACACATGAAAAGATGCTCAACATCACTCATTATTAGAGAAATGCAAATCAAAACCACAATGAGGTACCACTTCACACCAGTCAGAATGGCTGTGATCCAAAAATCTGCAAGCAATAAATGCTGGAGAGGGTGTGGAGAAAAGGGAACCCTCCTACACTGTTGGTGGGAATGCAAACTAGTACAGCCACTATGGAGAACAGTGTGGAGATTCCTTAAAAAATTGCAGATAGAACTACCTTATGACCCAGCAATCCCACTGCTGGGCATACACACTGAGGAAACCAGAATTGAAAGAGACACATGTACCCCAATGTTCATCGCAGCACTGTTTATAATAGCTAGGACATGGAAACAACCTAGATGTCCATCAGCAGATGAATGGATAAGAAAGCTGTGGTACATATACACAATGGAGTATTACTCAGCCGTTAAAAAGAATTCATTTGAATCAGTTCTGATGAGATGGGTGAAACTGGAGCCAATTATACAGAGTGAAGTAAGCCAGAAAGAAAAACACCAATACAGTATACTAACACATATATATGGAATTTAGGAAGATGGCAATGACGACCCTGTATGCAAGACAGGGAAAGAGACACAGATGTGTATAATGGACTTTTGGACTCAGAGGGAGGGAGAGGGTGGGATGATTTGGGAGAATGATATTCTAACATGTATACTATCATGTAAGAATTGAATCGCCAGTCTATGTCTGATGCAGGATACAGCATGCTTGGAGCTGGTGCATGGGGATGACCTAGAGAGATGTTATGGGGAGGGAGGTGGGAGGGGGGTTCATGTTTGGGAACGCATGTAAGAATTAAAGATTTTAAAATTAAAAAACAAAACAAAACAAAACAAAACAAGAAAAAAAACACAAAAAAACATGCGTCTGATTACATCACCTGCCGGCTGAAGTTCTTCAGCACAGTGCAAGCAATTACACTGTGGGGTCCAAGCACCCAGTGGTGGGCTGAGGCTTCCACAGACCTGGCTGCCTCCCTCCTGGCCCCACCACCAGCATGCCCATGCAACCCCCAGGCCTCTTGCTCCAGCTACATGGGCTCTACTGTTCCTGCCCTGAGCTTTCACTGTGCTGCTCCTCTGGCCTAGTCTCCCTTCCCCTCCCTCTTCTCCTCGCTCTGCAGGATTTCAGCTCCACCCCCTCCTCTAAGAGGTCTTCGCTGATAGAGGGAGAGCTAGTTAAGCCAGGCTTCCTCACCCACTGAGTGCGACAACTTGAAGACGTGTTCTCCCAGCCTCTTTCTGGGCAGGCAGAGCCTTGGCCATGGGTGTAACTTGCCTGGTGTCCCCGCTCCTCCTTGGGTTTCTAGGCATCACCTTTCACACAAAAGACATGCTCTTAGCCTCTTTGTCTCAGGTCTGTTTCTGGGGACTCAGGACCCAAAAGTCGTTGTTGCCCTCCTGTCCCTCCTGTCACAATCTAATGTGAAAGGTGGGAAAGTGCATCCCTGTAAATTGTAACAAAGACTAAGAAAAACACACTGGGGCAGGAAAAGAGTATTACATTGGGCCTTGTTAGTCAGAGAAGGCCCGAGAGACATTTACAAAGTTGTAATCCATGCAACAAAGTGTCAGTAGACTGTCAGTAGCAGTGTGGTGGGCTCAGAAGAGGAGAGACCAGAACTATTTAGGGTTGGAAACAGTTTTGCTGAAGCAGAGATTGAGCTGAGTAAAGTGGTACCAAGTGGTGAGAGCTGAGGAAAGCAGAAAAGGCCTGCAGTTGTGTGACTGATACCAGGGCTGCTGTGATAGACGCCGTCCACGAGGCATGTCTGTGTGCCAGGCCCTGGGCTGGGTGTGTTACATGCCTCGCCTCACTAAATGCCCACAGAAACTTTCTGGACCATCCTTAGTTTACAGAAGAGGAAACCAAGTTGGTGCAGTGCCAGAGTGCGGAGTCAGGGGCAGAGAGAGACAGGAAAGATCACAGCCATTGCTCTTCGTGACTTCATGTAGATTTCTTAAAGGTTCGTAGTGGGCTGACCCAGTGCCCACTCATTGGAAAAGACTCTGATGCTGGGAGGGATTGGGGGCAGGAGGAGAAGGGGACGAGAGAGGATGAGATGGCTGGATGGCATCACTGACTCGATGGACATGAGTTTGAGTAAACTCCGGGTGTTGGTGATGGACAGGGAGGCCTGGAGTACAGCAATTCATGGGGTCGCAAAGAGTCGGACACGACTGAGCGACTGAACTGAACTGACCGTGTGCCAGGACCTGTGCTGGGCCATTCATACCTAGTGCTGTGTCCTAGGCTAGCTCTTTCTAGATTAACGTTAATATTAATATTTTTCTTGTGCAAATGTGCTTGTGTTGGGTGAATAATTTACATGGCTCTGAAAGTGTCACCTCAGATGCTGGAGACAATATGCTGCTCATCATCTTGCTGTGTCACTATGGCCAAGCAGCTCCAGCATGTTCCAAACTGAGAAATGGCTGCCTCGGCCTCCCTGGTACCTGCTACTGAAGAACAAAGATGAATGGGAGGTAGGGGAACAGGCAGAGACAGAATGAGTGACCCCTGGGGGCTTGAGACTCACACAGGCAGTCGGTCCCTGTTCCTGCGGCTCACTGCCCCTCCCCTCCCTCCTCTTGGGGAAGGCTGGGCCTCTTCTGCCCAGTCCTCCAGGAAGCTTCAGCTTGCACTGACGGCTCTCTGCCTTTCCATCTCTCTATGTTTCTGTCTCTGTCACTCTTTGTCTCTGTCTCCGTCTGTTTTTCTCTACATCTCTCTCTTTCTACTTTTTCCTGCCTGTCAACTGTCTCCATCTCTCTGTGTGAGTCTCTGTCTCTCTGTTTTTCTGTGTCTCTTGCCCATTTTATTCAGCCCACACCACTGTGGAGATCTTGGCTTTCACATGCGGCCAGATTCATCATTATTGGCTCAAGTCTAATGAATCCTCTTTCTTTGGATGTGTCCCCCTAAAAGTGTGAGTTTTCCTGAAAGCATAGTCAGAGACAAGACCTAGGGAGGTGGAGCTGGGAAGCAGAAACAAGGTGGCAGGCCAGGGGGACAGGTAAGCAAGAACATCCGACTAAGAGTGAATTCTGGGCGCCATGAATGCTGTGGACAGTGTGGCTCAACCTTGTGGAAGTGCCCCTGAGAACACATGTGTCGTGTGCCTGGGACACACCCTCTGCCAAGGATGGGGCCTGCGCATACCTGCCTCCTGGGGCTGGGAACTTTGCTAACTCTGGGTTTCCCTGGGAGCAGCTGAGGGAGCACCACAAATTTGGGGAAAGGCTACAGGCAAAAAAGTGTAGAAACTCAGGAGAGCTACTTTTGAGATGCAGCTTGAAGTCTGAGTGGGGCCCAGGCAGGGCCAACAGCTGGCACACCTCTCTGTTGCCTGCAGTGTGACATTCAAGGCCCCACGACATGGACAGTTGATGTCTAGTTGCTACTGCTGCACTGGCTGAAGCCAAGGTGGCCTGCTCCCTTGGTCCTAACAGCTCTCGTGCTTACCCACCTCACAGCCTTGGTGTCCCCGTTTCCACATGCTGGGATATCCCATCCCTCAATTCCTTCCGTCTGCATCCATCTAATATCTGTGGGTCTTTTAAGTCACACCTCTACCAAGAAAGCTTTGAGAATCTCTTTAACCCAATGTGAGCTCTAGGCTCTGCCCTTAGGGTCTAAGCCACCAGTTTGTCATGTATTATATGTATCTTCTATATTTCTTGTTTACTTGCTTTTTTTTTTCAATTAAAAATTTTCAATATCATGTACCTTCAATTTACCAGATATGATGCCAGGTAGAGGAGTATGGAAAAAGGTACCTGCTCCATGGAGTTGGCATCTGAGAGCAGATGGAGCCTGAATTCTTAACTGAAAGAATTATCTTATTGTCCTGTGGTATCTAGAACTCAGCAAGCTGCTGGCCTCCTAAGGGTGTTGCTCTTCTATTCTGAGTGTGTAGCTTCTTCCTTTTCTCATTTAGGCTAAATTCTTCAAATGAAATGACACTTGCTTTGCCAAACCTTGCCTCAGTCCCTCAGTCTTTGGGAGTGGGGAAGCTTCCAGGTCCCACTATAAAAATCCTCCAGCAGCCTGGGCACTAATTTTGAGTGGCTGCCATTGGCAATCTAGCAGAGACTGCTTTGCAGGCAGACAGTGACCCACCAGCAGTAGAGAATCAATCACTCAGGGCCAGACAGCTCCATAAAACCCTCTTTGAGAGACAACTGCATTTCCTTGGTTGTTGGCAAACTCTTCTTTCCTCTGAGTGCTGAGATTCCTCCCATGCTGGCTCCTTTGGAGTCTTGGCACTGGACATGGTCTCTGGGAGGTTGCAGGGATGCTGAACCACATCCCCACATCAACGTCACCATCCTATGGCCAGATGTCCCAAGACAAGTGCTGACTTAGCACCTACAGGGAGTGTGTTCTGAACCCAGAGGAGACCTGATAGTTTTGTCTTTCTGCCAATCCTCAGTGCAAGCTAAGATGAACTGTAAAAGAAGTCTGCAACTGAAGGGTCTGTCTAATTAGGTAGGAGAATCTGATTTTTAAAAGTTTTAAATTGTAAAATGCAATCTATCTTAAAGTATATATAATGTGTTTTAAGTGATAAGATGAGGAGCCACCATCCAGTTTAAGAAATAGAACATCACCCTCTGTGTCCCTCACCAGCTGCATTCTTCCCCTGCTCTACCCCAAGGTAAAATTACATTGAAGTTTGTATTTACTATGCCTTACTTTTCTTTGCAGTTTTATCACATTATATACATTCCTGGATAATTTGGTTATGCCAATTTTTTAATGAAAATGTTCCTTCTGCATATGCGTTTTGTAATTTGTTGGTTTTCTTCCATATTAAAAAAAAATTCACCCACACTGATGAATATGGCTTAGTTCATTTATTTTAACTCTTAGAGTATTCCACAGCATACATTTAAGCATGCATTTATCCAGTTTGCTGTTAATGGAGATATGGGTTGTTCTCAGTTTTCCTTTTTTCTTTTCTTTTTTTTTTTGCTTTTGAAAGTCATGCTGCCAAGAATCCATTTGTACATGTCTTCTGGGGTATGTGTGCAAGTACTCTTCTTCAGGCAGTGGTTCTCAAAACTAGTGCCTGCTTTTATGGCAAATATAGGCTGATGTTCTCTTTACTATCTTGAAATGAGTTTCTTAGATATATTTTACCTATATCTATATATTTCTATATATACTATAATATTATATATAATATAATGTATATTCCTGTATATTATAATATATATTATATATATAATATAATAGTAGGTATAATATACTATACCTACCTTTGGATTTCAAGAAATCAATCTAATTTTCTAGCTGTAGTATAAAAGAGAAATAAAACAAAGCAATTTATAATAAGAGATGGCTGTGCCAATATGTACATATATAAATTTGGGGGGACAATTGTACCAGGAGCCAAAATAATGATGTCAGATGCTTGCATCTATATGTAGAATCATCATGACTTTTCCAGCTACAAATGCAAACAGACATGGGTATTTTATATTGGTCATCCAAATACCATGTGCAAGGTTCTCAACAGACAGATGACTTTTCTGAATTATTGAACAATTCTTGACAAAGTTCCAAGCAGTGCAACGTAAAGCAATCTCTTCCTCCAATTTAGAAGGTAGTTGTATTCAATACACTAAAAGCTATGAAAACAACTTGCTATTGTTGTTCATTCACTAGCTTGTGTCCAACTCTTTGCCACCTCATGGACTGTAGTATACCAGGCTCTCCTGACCTCCACTATCTCCCAGAGTTTGCTCATTTTCACATCCATTGAGTCAGTGATGCTATCTAACCATCTCGTCCTCTGGTCCCCTCCTTCTTCTTTTGATTCAGTGTCTCCCATCATCAGGGTCTTTTCCAATGAGTCAGCTCTTTATATCAGGTGGCCAAAGTATTGGAGCAACTTCAGAATCAGTTCTTCCAATGAACATTCAGGGTTGATTTCCTTTAGGATTGAGTGGTTTGATCTCCTTTCTGTCCAAGGGACTCTCAAGAGTCTTCTCCAACATCGCAAGTTGAAAGCATCAATTTTTTGTCACTCAGCTTGCTTTATGGTTCAACTCTCACATCCGTAAATGACTACTGGAAAAACCATAGCTTTGACTATTCAGAAGTTTGTCGGCAAAGTGATGTCTTTGCTCTTTAAGGAGGCTGTTGGGCTGTAATGCCATGGTCTCCAGAGGTGTAAGTGGGAAAGATAATAACCTGAGAGACTTTTGCATCTTGGCCTGACCAACTTGCATCTTAGCTGGAAGCCTCAGCCTCCCCATCTCTGCAATGAACATACCCCCTGAGAGAGCTGGGTCGATGGATGAGTTGGTGTGAATATGAAAGGTTTGAAAGCAAAGTTCTGTTGAAGTTGGTGTGAAGGCAAGTCCCACCCATTTTCCCCTCTAAAATTTTATCTCCTAGTAAGTAAAAATGTGAATAAAGTTGACCAATTAAATGATACAGAAAAGCAGGGAGACAATTGCTTCCTGTGAGTAGTCAGTTTTAGTTTCTTCCAGAGGTCCTGGTATTCTTTACAAGGTGACTTTTCCCAAGCTTGGCCACTTGAGGGCTCAGCTTGCCTTGGGAGCTGGGGGCTGGGGCCCACCAGTGCTGGCTGCAGTAGATGTCAACCTCAGATCTCTCTGACCTGCAGCTCTAAGTGAGGATCTGACCAAGCCTTCAGACCAGAGATAATAGATGGATTTGTGCTTAATGCATTTCCCAATCAATGCATTAACTTGGGGGCTAATTTATGAAAATTGAATATGGTGACAAAATGCTGCATTAAAATCCTACTTATCTTTATGGATTAAAAGTTAGTGTTGGTGGTAGATTTATAGCTGGTTTGAGAAGCCCACAAAATAATAAAGAAGAATTTTCTTTCCTCTTTCCTCACACACTGAGGGTATTCCTGAGGGTGGGAGGAGGGATGGGAAATTAAAGGCTCTTCCCAAGGAGGAGATAATAGCTCTTCCTTCTAGAATATTCCAAGGCATTGCCTCTCCTTTTCTATTCCAATGACAAAACACAGACTCTTTGGTCTCCTAACACCCACCCTCACTGTGAACCCACAACTCAATAATGAGATTTGAGAAATGTCTCAACATCTGAGCTGAATTCCAAGTTCCAAGTGAGCCAGTTCTCTAAAGCAGAGCCACTTTCTAGTGAAGAAGTGAAGTGAAGTGAAAGTCGCTCCATTGTGTCCAACTCTTTGCGACCCCATGGATTGCAGCCCCCCAGGCTCCTCTGTCCATGGGGATGCTCCAGGTAAGGATACTGGAGTGGGCTTCCAGGCTCTCCTTCAGGGGATCTCCCCAACCCAGGGATTGAACCCAAGTCTCCCACATTGCAGGCAGATTGTTTACCAACTGAGCCACCAGGGAAGCACCTGACTAAAATGGCCAATGGTTTCCACACTCCTACATTTCCTTCTGAGCAGAGAAGACCCTTCTATCTGAGTACCTATCCCTGGGCTCTGATACTGGAAGGATGGTCCTGCAGATCTGTGATACTGTTCTCTAAAAGGCTTTAAAATACAAGTTGAAAACATCCTTCCCCATTGAACCCATCCCTCCAAAAAGCCCCACAGAAAACTTGAAAGCCCTTTGCAAAGCTCCTAATCAGAGAACAGGGGGAGAAGAGAAATACTTATTTTATTGCATTTTGTTTCCATGGGCCAGGGAGATTGTAAAGGATGAGAGCCTGCGTGTTTTTGTGGTTAGTATGAAAGGCAGCATCTGGCAGAGGAAATGCTCCCTGACAGGACATGGGTGCAAATGCTTCTTGACAATTCTAATCAAGGAGTGTTCTCATTAACATTCAAGATGCTGGGATGATAAATTATATGAATAATTTTGGTTCTTTGTCAGGACTTGGAAGATATCTTCACACAACACATCTGTAGCTGTGCATACTTAATTACTAGCTAAGGAACAAACATAAGGCATGTGGTGTGGGCACATCCTTGTGCTGCAGAGTGTCACTTGCATTTGATGGGGTGTACATTAGACAAACAGATGAGATAGCAAGCTCCTCAGCCAGAGCCGTCCTAGGAGCCTTGGATGAGCAGAGACTGGACTTGTCTCTTTTAACCTGGAAACAGGAAGGAGGCTTGGATCTGAGCAGGATTAATTTGGGGGCTGGGGCTGGGTCACCACAACAGCAACAATCTGACCAGGCACCCTGCAGACCAACTTTGCATTCCTAAGTTCAAACAAACCACGCATGAAGACTATGACAAGTTTGAACATTTAAAATGTGCCAAACATTATGTGAGTACTTCATAAATGTCACTGGTGTGGCAACATTATCACCTTCAGGGACAGTACTTGGAAAAATAATTTAGCTAAAACTCAACATATTCTATGTGGTGTAAAGGATTCACTACTATTCGATAATTTGAAAAGCCACAATATGGTGATACAGTGGCCCGTCTAAAATTAGTCATCATTGAGCATCTTTCTTAATTTAGCACTGGTCTGTCTCCGTTCTGTCTATTGTGTCATTGATTTCCTCTACTAAGTTCCCTGCCTGTTAAAGGCTGCTATAAACCTCTGGTTTTTTAAAATATGTAAATGATTCAGAGTAAATTTTCAGATCTTAGAACTGGAGGAAAATTTGTTGAGTTAATGAAAGAGTTGTGGGAAAACTGTTCAAATCCCATTCAGCTCCCAAGGCAAGTGAGGATCTGGCTGGAGTATTCTAAGTAATGATGGATGAGAACACTAATAGGATGATAGTGCTTAAAGAAATAATTTGAAAACCAAGAATAAAGAGGCCCCGGGAAGATTAAATGTAATATTTTTAACAGTCATTAAAAAAACAATAGTGTTTAGAAAATAAAACATGAAACAAAGGATATATTTTACCACCCTACGTATTACTAGCTTTGTTGTTGTTGTCCAGTCGCTAAGTCATGCACTCCAACCCCATGAACTTCAGCACACCAGGCTTTCCTGTCCCTCACTATCTCCCAGTGCTTACTCAAACTCATGTCCATTGAGTCGGTGATGCCATCCAACCATCTTATCTTTTGTCACCCCCCTTCTTCTCTTGCCCTCAATCTTTCCCAGTGTCAGGTCTTTTCCAGTGAGTTGGCTCTTCACATCAGGTGGCCAAAGAATTGGAGCTTCAATTTCAGCATCAGTCATTTCCAATGAATACTGATTTCCTTTAGAATCGAGTAGTTTGATCTTCTTGTTGTCCAAGGGACTCTCAAAAGTTTTCTCCAGCACCACAGTTCGAAAGCATCAGTGCTTCGGTGCCCAGCCTTTGATGGTCCCCCTCTCACATTCATACATGTCTACTATAAAAATCAGCTTTGACTATACATACCTTTTTGGCAAAGTGATGTCTCTGCTTTTTAGTACACTGTCTAGGTTTGTCATAGCTTTTCTTTTAAAAAGCAAGTGTCTTTTAATGTCATGGCTGCTGTCACTGTCCACGGTGATTTTTTTTTTCATTTACTTAAAAAATTTTTTTTTAAATTTTATTTTTACTTTATTTTACTTTACAATACTGTATTGGTTTTGCCATACATTGACATGAATCCACCACGGGTGTATACAAGCTCCCAATCCTGAATCCCCCTCCCACCTCCCACCCCATATCATCTCTCTGGATCATCCCCATGTACCAGCCCCAAGCATGCTGTATCCTGTATCGAACATAGACTGGCACTTCGTTTCTTACATGATAGTATACATGTTTCAATGCCATTCTCCAGAATCATCCCACCCTCTCCCTCTCCCTCAGAGTCCAAAAGTCCGTTCTATATATCTGTGTCTCTTTTGCTGACTCGCATACAGGGTCATCATTACCATCTTTCTAAATTTTGTATATATATGTCAGTATACTGTATTGGTGTTTTTCTTTCTGGCTTACTTCACTCTGTATAATCGGCTCCAGTTTCATCCATCTCGTTAGAACTGATTCAAATGTATTCTTTTTAATGGCTGAGTAATACTCCATTGTGTATATGTACCACAGATTTCTTATCCATTTATCTGCTGATGGACATCTAGGTTGTTTCCAGAATACTGGAAATAAAAGTAAAAATAAACAAATGGGATCTAATTAAAATTAGAAGCTTCTGCACAACAAAGGAAACTATAAGTAAGGTGAAAAGACAGCCTTCTGAATGGGAGAAAACAATAGCAAATGAAGCAACTGACAAACAACTAATCTCAAAAATATACAAGCAACTTATGCAGCTCAACTCCAGAAAAATAAATGACCCAATCAAAAAATGGGCCAAAGAACTAAATAGGCATTTCTCCAAAGAAGACATACAGATGGCTAACAAACACATGAAAAGATGCTCAACATCACTCATTATCAGAGAAATGCAAATCAAGACCACAATGAGGTACCACTTCACACCAGTCAGACTGGCTGCGATCCAAAAGTCTACAAGCAATAAATGCTGGAGAGGATGTGGAGAAAAGGGAACCCTCCTACACTGTTGGTGGGAATGCAAACTAGTACAGCTGCTATGGAAAACAGTGTGCAGATTCCTTAAAAAATTGCAAATAGAGCTGCCTTATGACCCAGCAATCCCACTGCTGGGCATACACACCAAGTAAACCAGAATCGAAAGAGACACATGTACCCCAATGTTCATTGCAGTGCTGTTTTTAATAGCCAGGACATGGAAACAACCTAGGTGTCCACAGTGATTTTGGAGCCCAAGAAAATAAATCGTTCACTGTTTCCACTCCCCGCCCCGCCACCCCATCTATTTGCCATGAAGTAATAGGACTAGATGCCAAGATCTTAGTTTTTCGAATGTTGCATTTTAAGCCAACTTTTTCACTGTCCTCTTTCTCCATCACCAAGATACTCTTTAGTTCCTTGTTGCTTTCTGCCATGAGTGGTATCATCTGCATATTTGAGGTTGCTGATATTTCTCCTAGCAATCTTGATTCCAGCTTGGGAGTCATGCAGTCCAGCATTTCACATGGTGTACTCTGCATAAAAGTTAAATAAGCAGAGTGACAATACACAGCCTTGATGTACTCCTTTCCCAGTTTTGAACCAATCTGTTGTTCTGTGTTCAATTCTAACTGTTGCTTCCTGACCAGCATACAAGATTAGGTGGTCTTTTATTCCCATCTCTTTAAGAATTTCCCACAGTTTTCTGTGATCCACACAGTCAAGGGTTTTAGCATAGTCGATGCAATAGATATAGATGTTTTTCTGGAATTCTCTTGCTTTTTGTATCATCCAACATATGTTGTAATTTAATCTCTAGCTCCTCTGCCATTTTGAAGCTCAGTTTGTACATCTGGAAGTTCTTGGTTCACATACTTCTGAAGCCCAGCTTGAAGGATTTTGAGAATTACCTTCTGCCATGTAAAATGAACACAATTGTACAGTAGTTGGACTTCCCTGGTGGCTCAGATGGTTAAGTGTCTGTCTACAATGTGGGAGACCCAGGCTCAGTCCCTGGGTTGGGAAGATCCCCTGGAGAAGGAAATGGCAATCCACTCCAGTACTATTGCCTGGAAAATCCCATGGACAGAGGAGCCTGGTAAGCTACAGTCCATGGGTTCGCAAAGAGTCAGACACGACTGAGTGACTTCACTTTCACTTGGAGCATTCTTTGGCATTGCCCTTTGGGATTGGAATGAAAACTGACCTTTTCCACTCCTGTGGCCACTGCTGAGTTTTCCAAATTTGCTGGCATATTGAAGTGCATCACTTTAATAGAATCATCTTTTAAGATTTTAAATAGATCAGCTGAAATTTCATCACCTCCACTAGTTTGTTTAACAATGCTTTCTAAGTTCCACCTGACTTCACACTCCAGGATGTCTGGCTCTAGGTGAGTGACCACATTTTCATGGTTATCTGGGTCATTAAGATCTTTTTAAACACAGTTCTTCTTTATATTATTGCCACCTCTTCATTATCTCTTTTGCTTCAGTTAGGTTCTTATCATTTCTGTCCTTCTTGTGCCCATCTTTTCATGAAATATTCCCTTGATATCTCAAATTTTCTTGAAGAGATCTTTAGTCTTTCTCATTCTATGGCTTTCCTCTATTTCTTTGCATTGTTCACTTAAGAAGGCTTTCTTATCTCTTCTTACTATTCCTTTGAACTCTTCATTCGGTTGGATATATCTTTCCCTTTTTAGCTTAGTGGCTCTTTAAACACGGCCATTGGTTGTGGAACTTTCAGCATTAGCCATCAGTGTACTGAAAACAGCCCCGCACTCATGCTTCCTCTCCTGCTCCTAATTTAATGTCAGCATGCTGTTGCCCTGAACACTGAGCCTTGGATGGGTCCTTCTAGACCTCCCAACCAGATTTGAAACCTGGAGAATGGGATAGACAAATGTACTTGCTGACTCACCTTGGCCAGCAAAATGAGTCAAAATGACACCTGTCACTTTCAGGAAGAAGCTTTATGAGCCCCTGCGTGAGTTGCAGAATTGCTTTTTCCATCTTATAATGCCCATGGAAGCATGTATTGAGATGAAACTCAGCAATGAAGTCTTTCTCCAAGGTGATATGCTCTGTCCATCTATTCTGGTGTATACTGACTGCTTCTGTCAGATATTTTATCTGTTATGATTATCTGTTACTGAAATATTCAATTAATAGTATTTAAATAACACTATGAAACATTAAAAAATGATTTCATTTATATATTTATTTTTGGTTGTTCTGGGTCTTCATTACTGTGAGGATTTTCTCTAGTTTTGGCAAGTGAGGGCTACTCTCTAGTTGAGGTGCGCAGGCTTCTCTTACTGCAGAGCATGGGCTCTAGGGTGCACAGGCTCAATAGTTGTGGCGCATAGTGGGCTAAGTTGCTGTATGGCATGTGGGATCTTCCCAGACCAGGATCCAACCCATGTCGTCTGCATTGGCAGGCAGATTGTTTATTATTGACCCATGTACCAGGGAAGCCCAGCTACATGTTTTATACTGATTGTATCCTTTAATCTCCATAAGAAGTTATGAGACAGCCTCTGTTAGCTCCAACTATAAAAGGTGGGGACTTCCCAGGTGGCACTAGTGGTAAAGAACCCACTTACCAATGCAGGCCACGTACGAGACATAGGTTTGATCCCTGGGTCCAAAAGATCCCCTGGAGGAGGGCATGGCAACCCATTCTGGTATTCTTGCCTGGAGGATCCCATGGAGAAAGGAGCCTGGTGGGCTACAGTCCATAGGGTCACAAAGAATCAGATACAACTGAAGTGACTTAGCACACATGCATGATCATTGTAAGCAGTACCCTACATAGTAATGTGAAGACTTTGGGGGCTTTTCTGGTGAACCTTCAGGTAATGCAGGATACCTGGGTTCAATCCTTGGGTCAGGAAAATCCCTTGGAGAAGAAAATGGAAACCCTCTCCAATATTTTTGTCTGGTGAAGTCCATAGAAAGGAGCCTGGTAGGCTATAGTCCATAGGGTTACAAAGAGTTGGACATGACTGAGCGACCAACACACACACATAAAAGGTGAGGAAACTGAGGCTTAGAGAGAAACGGATTTGTTCTCTCATCTAAAGTCAACACATGTTTATTTAAGTTCTATGACCTGAGTTTCTGACAGGGCCCCATCTTCTCAGTGAACATGCAAAAGCCTAACTTTTAAGCTCATTGAGTTTGTTGGTGGCAGGATACACACACTCTTTGATGTTGGTCTAATAGATTGTTGAGAGTGTGCAGCTGTGCAGTACACATATACACAACTGCACTGAAAATACATGGTGTGTGTGTGCCTGTCACAGTGTGCTTATATCCTTAAAGGTGCTAAGCATTGATTATGCAGTTTCGGCAAGCATTGACATGGCAGGAAGCAGTCCATGGCAAGCATGGGCAGGTGCCTGTGTATGAGCATGTGGTCACGCGATTTGTGTCTATCAGAGGGAGGCATTGACTTGTGTGCCCAACAGAGCAGCTGTTCATGTTACTTAATTGCTGATTTCTCACACCCATTTCTCCAGGAAAGGGATGGACCTGACTTTGCTCACAATCCCACCTGACTTTGCTCACAATCTCACTCTAGAGAAACAGGGGCCTGATAAGAAGTGACAGTTCTGAGGTGGGTGCCTACTTCCATAAGCTCTGGCAATCAGTAAGGCCCTACACTGTTTCTGTGTGTGTATTCATGTGTGTGTGTGTGTGTGTGTGTGTGTGTGTGTGTGTGTGTGTATTGAGGTTTGGGAGGAGAAAAACTTGAGGGAAACCCCTCCCTTCTCATACAGCTTCCTCTTTGTAATGCTTGAAAATAGCTTTCAGTTCAGTTCAGTCACTCAGTCGTGTCTGACTCTTTGTGATCCCATGAATTGCAGCATGCCAGGCCTCCCTGTCCATCACCAACTCCCGGAGTTCACTCAGACTCGTGTCCATCGAGTGAGTCAGTGTTACCATCCAGCCATCTTATCCTCTGTCGTCCCCTTCTCCTCCTGCTCCCAATCCCTCCAAGCATCAGAGTCTTTTCCAATGAGTAAACTCTTCCCATCAGGTCGCCAAAGTATCGGAGGAGCTTCAGCATCAGTCCTTCCAAAGAACACCCAGGACTGATCTTTAGAATGGACTGGTTGGATCTCCTTGCAGTCCAAGGGACTCTCAAGAGTCTTCTCCAGCACCACAGTTCAAAAGCATCAATTCTTCAATGCTCAGCTTTCTTCACAGTCCAACTCTCACATCCACAAGTGACTACTGGAAAAACCATAGCCTTGACTAGTCACTATGGAATCATAAAATTTTTTAAATTCGGTGTTTTGTAATCATTCACCAAGATTATTCCTTTTGATCCACAAAGTTTCCCAGATTTGGTCAATGGAATCCCTTTCAAATTGGCTTCTGTGTCCTTTTGATATGAACTATTGAAAATAGCTTTATCTTGGGTCAATATAGATTGACATGGAAATCTATCTAAGAAATACTTTGTAGAAATTCAAATTGTAGACTGAATTTATTTCTGGAAAAAAACATGATATATGTAAAATTTGATTCAAGTATCTATCTCATGAGCAGTAGGTCCCATGGAGTCTTGGCAGAAAGTTAACATGCATTTTCCCCACTCACCTCTAAGTTTGTGTTCTGGGTTCTGGCTGGCTTACTGAGTTTGCATCCTGTGATTGTGTCTTCCTAACCCTTCACCCTCCTTGAATGAAAATCAGTCATTTCCCTTTTTCCTGACACCTGCCAGTGTGAGGTAGAGGCTGGCATGGACTTCAGAGGTGTAGCTGCTGCCTGTGGTCTGCAGAGCTGGTGAGGACCCTGATCCAGATGGGGATGCCTCAGCTGAACATCGGCAAGGAGGGGCTGGTTACTAAAGGGAGCCTTGTTCTGAAGAAACCAATAGACAGGTAGAAGCTCTGTGTGAGCAAGAGCTTGGAGATGAGGAGTGTGGGCATGTTAAGCAACAGTCCATGAGTGTACATTTAAAATAATAATAAAAAAGAAACAGTTCTTGGTTTGGAGAATGTTTTCTGAGACCAGGGGGAGACAGGCTGATAAGACACCAGAGCTGAAGTCTTGCCTTGTCCACAGATGCCCAGATCACCAGTTAGTACTTTGTTAGCACCACTGCAAAAGCACTGACTGTCACTGAGCAAAGGTGCAGAGCTAGGTCTGAGCTGTGCAGAGACCAGGCTCTCTAAGAGTGTGCAGGAATGGAAAACTGGTCAAAAATCCATTTCCATAGCCTGGTGGGAGGAAACAAGGCCTGAACTAGAGGAACAGAAATGAGGGCAGAAGCAGAGGTGCATGCACGACAGCCTATTGCAAATTCAGGTAAGGGCACTAGGGTAGAGAAGGTTGCAGACCAGAGGTTCTTGCAATCTCTTGAATAAGAGAATCGTTGGATCCATAGGAAGAGAGCCAGAGGAGGGCCAAGGTAGGCTGCTGCCAGGAGAGAGACTGATGACAGTCTCCTCAGTATGACTTGCAGGCATGAGCTCACACAGAACAAGCTCCCAGCTCTAGGGGAGATAAACCATCAAAAGATGGTGGACAGTCTGTGGTTCTTGCTGGATGGGACACCTCTAAGGAGCAGTGGAGCCCAGAAAGGACACCCTCACTTATTGGAGGAAGTTATACCATACTACTGAGGAGAGGGAGTTGGAGCTGATCATTGGAGACTAAGAAGTTTAACAGGCAAGGGAGAGCTGAGGTTCTGGAAGAGGAGGGCATTGTGAGCAGAGGGGACCACCTATGCTGCAAATGGACTGACGCTCTCAGGTGTCACAGCTCTGTTTCAAATGCCCTAAACAGTGTGATTAGCTTTATTCTAGAGAATGAAGGGAACTTTAACCATTCCTCTGGTGTTCTGCCCCAGGACCAGGGCTCTTTATCATGCCCATGGGTTCCTGACTGTGAATTTCTCATTTGCACCCAAGGTCAAGCAGGGACAACTTCTTACTGGGAGGGTGACCAAGAGAAATTACCTGTAAGAAGGATGCAGCAGAGCACTCCATGCACAGTAGGTACTCAGCATTTGTCTTATTATCATCATTGTTATTTTATCCAGAGCTCTCCAAAACACAGGAAAAAATGTGCTTTGAGCATATAAGTCCTTAAGTGTCCAGTAAGTTTATGGAAACCATGATACATGAGTCCTAAAGGCATGTGATGAAGGGATCACAGTATTCTGGACAGTTTCTTAGCTTCTAATTTTTTTCAGGCTCATATCAAGGACATGGAGGCATGTGAATGCCTTGAGTCATAGAAGGGGAGCATGTGAATGCTGCCATCCTCTGCATGTGGACAGAAAGTTATCTCTTGATTTAATAAGGTTCAAGGAAT
Source organism: Capra hircus (assembly GCF_001704415.2). Lineage (NCBI taxonomy): Eukaryota > Metazoa > Chordata > Mammalia > Artiodactyla > Bovidae > Capra > Capra hircus. Next base: position 2,100,737 of record NC_030825.1, on the reverse strand, counting down.
CTCTTAACTTTAGTACAATGTGAGAGGAAGGAGAATATAATATCACAAAGCTTTACAAATCATAAGTTTTGGAGCTGGGCTTTCTGAGTTAGAAAGCCAGAACTGCTGAGATTTTACCCAGCTTAGCCAAGTGATCTTCAACAGGTTGCTTCACCCTCCTGTGCCCATTTTCCTCATATGTAAAATGGGGCCTTATAAAGTTTAAAGGACATAGTGTGCATTTATAAAGTGGCTGGAACATAAGTCTGTTAATTAAATGTCAGTTGTATACTTTGCTTCCGTGTGTGTGTTATGTTAGTTGCTCATTCGTGTCTGACTCTTTGTGACTCTTTGGACTGTAGCTCTCCAGGCTCCTCTGTCCATGGAATTCTCCAGCTAAGCATACTGTAGTGGGTTGCCATTCCCTTCTCCAGGAGATCTTCCCAACCCAGGGATTGAACCCAGGTCTTCCTCATGATAGACAGGTTCTTTACCATCTGGGCCACCAGGGAAGCCCAAAAAGCTTCCATAGGTCATATATTTAAAGTAATATACTTGATCTTATATTGATGTGAATTGAAATTTAGCGACAAACGGGACCATCTCAAAGTGTGCAGATTGCTTGGTAGGCCAAAGTATATTAAGATATTTCAAGGAAGGATCAGCCTTCTGAGACTGCCCTGGTTCACCCGCAAATATTTCCCTGATATTTTCATCAAGAGGTTTTACATATTTGTTAAGTCTTTTCTATTTACCCTGCAACATGAATGTGAATGAATAAGGCTGTGGAAATTTCATAATGAAGTTCAATAAGGTTTTCAATATTTAAATCTACCCTTGTTGTTGGGGGTCACTGCCGCTGCCCTGGTGGGGCCCAGGCAGGCTGAAGAGCACCAAGTGAAGCAGTAGATACTCAGGTAGAACACAGGCCCCTTCCTTCACTCTTAGTTTTGAGTAGGGTTGGGAACTCGGTATTCTTAAGTGCTGGCTGTTCTGCTTGATCATTTACATGCCAGCTTGGTCATAAAGGAAGGTTTCAGGAACATGCACTCTTCTTATTGAATTGGTTGAAAAACAGGTATAAGAGATTTCTGTCTGTTGAAGGTGGTCTCTGCCAAGACAGTTAGATAATTGTAGAGGAATAAGCCAATAAAGATGGTTAAACTCATTTCCTTATCTTTCAGGTCAGAAAATTAACACTCAGGGAGGGGCAGGAGATTTCTTAAGGGTACCGTCCACTTATTCAGAAACGTTGTGTTTCTCACAATGTTATTCACAATTATTTAGACAATAATTGGTTCTGTGGCTTACTTTTTGCAATTCTATATAAAAACTTGCTATACTGTCAATGGGAAATTTTCTCCCATGCTCTTGGAAATGAAGAAGATCAAATGGCTACAATTTGAAGGAAACCCTAAGCGAGGAGTTCAACAATTCATAAAGGGAGCAAGTGGGCCAGGGAAATACCATGGGAAAGCAGAGATGGCATAGCCCTATACCAGAGATCAGGTCCCACTCAGCACCAGTGGGTTTTGCCAGGAGAGGATTCAGGCACAGAGTCACTCATGTTATTTCTATATTTCACTGTAGCTCTAATTTTTCTAGAGAAGTTGTGAATCCATAATTTTATGTAAAACCCTTAGTTTTCCAGTTGGCAACTCAGTGGGCCAAATAATATCAGTAGAACCCTATCAATCTGCCACATCTGGCTTGAACATGTGGCAGGCTGGCAGGCAGTATGTTAATTGGGTGAGTTTTTAGGAGGTGAGTAGCAGCCACTGACGCCTCCAGCTGTTTCTATGGTGCAAACAGCTTCCCTCACAAAGGATGATGGATGACTCCATACACTTTCTACATCATCATGTTAAGTCATCAAGGATGACACTTTTCCCATTGAAAGCAGAACTTTCAATCATTCTGAAGAACTTGGAGACTCAGAGTGAGACTAGAGTAGCATGTTTCACTGTCTACAATAACAAAATATTATGAAAAAGCTGCCTGCAGCCCTCTTTCATGCAGGTACCACTACCCTGTGACACTCAGGCTTTCTTCTCTGGCCTTTGCTGCCCCTCTGTGGGTCCTGGGCAAGCTGAGTTCAGGGGAAACACAGGCCCCTTCCCTTGTTCTTGGTTTTGAGCAGTGTCAGGAGCTCAGTATTCTTAAGAAGAGTGCCCAAGAGCCTGTCTCTGTCTAGGTTCCAAACACTGGACTTCCCTTTCTTATTCCTTATGCATGAAGGGATTAAGTAACTTGTCTCAGAGGTCAATTGTTGGTAGTGGGAAAGAGTAAATACCAGAGAACATGCCCTTTTGAAATTGAGGTGTAATTTATATGGTCATCAAATGTACTATTCAGTTTTGACATACGTGCTTCAGGAAAGAATATTTACATCATCATTACCTCCTCCATTGTGCATATAGCCTGGCTTCATATAAATGAAATCATACAGCATATTTTTTGTATGTCTAGCTTCTTTTGCTCAGCATATTTTTGAGGTTCACTTTATATGTATAAGTAATTTATTCCTTATAATTCCTGAAGCAAATCCCACTGTATAAATATATTACAATTTACCCATCAGCTAATGGACATTAGATTTTTCAACTTTGTTGTTATTGTGAATAAAGCTGCTATGAACACTCTTGTGGAAGGCCTTTTGTGAATACATAGTTTTGCTTGTTTTGGATAAATACACAGGAATATATTTGCTTGGTCACAGTGTAGAGTTTAGGCTTCCTTGGTGGCTCAGATGGTAAATAATCCACCTGCAATGCAGGAGACCTGGGTTGGATCTCTGGGTCAGAAAAATCCCCTGGAGAAGGGAACGGCTACCCACTCCAGTATTCTTACCTGGAGAATTCCATGGACAGAGGAGGCTGGCAGGCTACAGGTCATGGGGTCACAAAGAGTAGGACATGACTGAGCAACTAACACTTTCACTTACAATGTAGATTTTAAGAAATAGCTAAATAGTTTTTTAAGTAGTTGTACTATTTTATACACTTGCCAGCAATACATTGGGTCTGATTGCTCCACGTTCTTTTGAATAGCTATTTAATTTTGGTCTTTCTAATGGACCTGTCATGGTGTTTCATTATGGCTTTTAGACCATGCACTTTTGGCTTCACAGCAAAATTAAGCAGATGGCAGAGAGATTTCCTGTATACTTTCTAACCCCCACATACACACAGCCCCCCTTTACCATCAACTTGCACCAGAGAGGTACATTTTTTACCATTAATGAAACTTATTACCCAAAGTCCATAGTTTACATTAAATTTCACCCTTGGTGTTGCATTCTATGGGTTTGGAAAAATACAATATGCCACATGTCTACCATTATAATCTCTTATAGAATAGATTTACTGCCCCAAATCCTCTCTGCTTTATTCATCCCTCCTTTACCATGAATCCGTGGCAATCTTTAGCTGTCTGCAGTTTTGCCATTTCTAGAATGTCATATAGTTGGAAACGTACAGTATGCTGCCTTTTAAAATTGGTTTCTTTTACTTAGTAATATGAACTTAAGTTTCCTCTGTGTCTTTTCATGGCTTGGTGGCTCATTTTTTATACCACTAAATAATATTCAACCATCTGGATGTACCACAGTTTGCCCATTCACTCACTGAAGTGTATCTGGGTTGCTTCCAAATGTAGGCTATTATAAATGAAACACATAAACATTTATGTGCCGATTTTTGTGTGGATACATTTTTCAACTCTTTGAGTAAATATCAACTAGCATGATTGCTGGATCATATGGTAAGAGTATGTTTCAGTTCAGTTCAGTTCAGTCACTCAGTCGTGTCTGACTCTTTGCGACCCCATAAACTGCGGCACACCAGGCCTCCCTGTCCATCACCAGCTCCCAGAGCCTACCCAAACTCATTTCCATGGGGATAGTCTTGATCCCTGTCTCCTGTACAATGTCACAAACCTCTGTCCATAGTTCATCAGGCACTCTATGTATCAGATCTAGTCCCTTAAATCTATTTCTCACTTCCACTGTATAAGGGATTTGTTTTAGGTCATACCTGAATGGTTTAGTGGTTTTCCCCACTTTCTTCAATTTTAATTTTCAGTTCAGTTCAGTTCAGTTCAGTTCAGTCGCTCAGTCGTGTCCAACTCTTTTCTACCCCATGAATCGCAGTACACCAGGCCTCCCTGTCCATCACCAGCTCCTGGAGTTCACTCAGACTCATGTCCATCGAGTCCGTGATGCCATCCAGCCATCCCATCCTCGGTCGTCCCCTTCTCCTACTGCCCCCAATCCCTCCCAGCATCAGAGTCTTTTCCAATGAGTCAACTCTTCCCATGAGATGGCCAAAGTACTGGAGTTTCAGCTTCAGCATTATTCCTCCCCAAGAAATCCCAGGGTTGATCTCCTTCAGAATGGACTGGTTGGATCTCCTTGCAGTCCAAGGGACTCTCAAGAGTCTTCTCCAACAACACAGTTCAAAACCATCAATTCTTCGGAGCTCAGCCTTCTTCACAGTCCAACTCTCACATCCATACATGACCACTGGAAAAACCATAGCCTTGACTAGACGGACCTTAGTCGGCAAGTAATGTCCCTGCTTTTGAATATGCTATCTAGGTTGGTCATAACTTTTCTTCCAAGGAGTAAGCATCTTTTAATTTCATGGCTGCAGTCACCATCTGTAGTGATTTTGGAGCCCAGAAAAATAAAGTCTGACACTGTTTCCACTGTTTCCCCATCTATTTCCCATGAAGTGATGGGACCAGATGCCATGATCTTCGTTTTCTGAATGTTGAGCTTTAAGCCAACATTTTTACTCTCCTCTTTCACTTTCATCAAGAGGCTTTTTAGCTCCTCTTCACTTTCTGCCATAAGGGTGGTGTCATCTGCATATCTGAGGTTATTGATATTTCTCCTGGCAATCTTGATTCCAGCTTGCATTTCTTCCAGTCCAGCATTTCTCACGATGTACTCTGCATAGAAATTAAATAAGCAGGGTGACAATATACAGCCTTGACATACTCCTTTTCCTATTTGGAACCAGTGTGTTGTTCCATGTCTAGTTCTAACTGTTGCTTCCTGACCTGCATGCAGATTTCTCAAGAGGCAGGCCAGGCGGTCTGGTATTCCCATCTCTTGAAGTATTTCCCACAGTTTATTGTGATTCACACAGTCAAAGGCTTTGGTATAGTCAATAAAGCAGAAATAGATGTTTTTCTGGAACTCTCTTGCGTTTTCCATGATCCAGCGGATGTTAGCAATTTGATCTCTGGTTCCTCTGCCTTTTCTAAAAGCAGCTTGAACATCAGGAAGTTCACGGTTCATGTATTGCTGAAGCCTGGCTTAGAGAATTTTGAGCATTACTTTACTAGCATGTGAGATGAGTGCAATTGTGTGGTAGTTTGAGCATTCTCTGGCATTTCCTTTCTTTGGGATTGGAATGAAAACTGAACTTTTCCAGTCCTGTGGCTACTGCTGAGTTTTCCAAATTTGCTGGCATATTGAGTGCAGCACTTTCACAGCATCATCTTTCAGGATTTGAGATAGCTCAATTGGAATTCCATCACCCCCACTAGCTTTGTTCATAGTGATGCTTTCTAAGGCCCACTTGACTTCACATTCCAGGATGTCTGGCTCTAGATGAGTGATCACATCATCATGATTATCTGGGTCATGAAGATCTTTTTTGTACAGTTCTTCCGTATATTCTTGCCACCCCTTCTTAATATCTTCTGCTAATTTTACTCACACTTATTCCTTTCTGATACTTTTCCTTACTCCATGTAGATCTAAGTTTCTGACATATCATTTTACTTTCCTCATAAGAACTTCTAAAATTTCCTACAGTGAAGTCCGATGCTGTAAAGAACAATATTGCATAGGAACCTGGAATGTTAGGTCCATGAATGAAGGTAAATTGGAAGTGGTCAAACAGGAGATGGCAAGAGTAAACATTGACATTTTAGGAATCAGTGAGTTAACTCAGAGGATCTACTACTGTGGGCAAAAATCCCCTAGAAGAAATGGAGCTGTTCTCATAGCCAACAAGAGTCTGAAATGCAGTATTTGGGTGCAATTTCAAAATTACAGTATGATCTCTGTTCATTTCCAAGGCAAACCATAGAATATCACAGTAATCCAGGTCTATGACCCAACCACTAATGCCAAAGAAGCTGAAATTGAATGGTCCTATGAAGACCTACAAGACATTGTAGAACTAACACATACACACACACAAAATAGGGGAATGGAATGTAAAATAGGATGTCAAGAGATACCTGAAGTAACAGGTATGTTTGGCCTTGGACTACAAAACAAAGCAGCACAAAGGCTAACAGAGTTTTGTCAAGAGAAAAACATTGGTCATAGCAAAGAAAAGACACGACTCTACACATGAGCATTACCAGACAGTCAATACTGAAATCAGGTTGATTATATCCTTTGCAGCCAAAGATGGAGAAGCTCTATACAATCAGCAAAAACAGGACTGGAAGCTGATCGTGGCTCAGATCATGAACTCCTTATTGCCAAATTCAGACTTAAATTGAAGAAAGTAGGGAAAACCACTAGGCCATTAAGGTATGACCTAAATCAAATCCCTTATGATTATACAGTGGAAGTGACAAACAGATTAAAAGGATTAGATCTGATAGAGTACCTGAAGAACTATGTATGCAGATTTGCAACACTGTACAAGGGGTAGTGATCAACACCATCCCCAAGAAGAAGAAATGCAAAAAGGCAAAATGGTTGTCTGAGGACGCCTTACAAATAGCTAAGAAAAGAAGAGAAGTGAAAAGCAAAGGAGAAAAGGAAAGAGATACCATCTGAATAGAGTTTCAAAGAATAGCAAGGAGAGATAAGAAAGCAGAAGATATTAAGAAGTGGTGACAAGAATACACAGAAGAACTGTACAAAAAAAGATCTTTATGACCCAGATAACCATGATGGTGTGAATACATGCCTAGAGCCAGACATCCTGGAGTGTGAAGTCAAGTGTGCCTTAGGAAACATCACTTGAACAAAGCTAGTGGAGGTGATGGAATTCCATCTGAGCTATTTCAAATCTTAAAAGATGATGCTATTATAGTGCTGCTCTGAATATGCCAGCAAATTTGGAAAACTCAGCAGTAGCCACAGGACTGGAAAAGATCAGCTTTCATTCTAATCACAAAGAAAGGCAATGCCAAAGAATGTTCAAACTATCACACAATTGCACTCATCTCACACTCGAGGAAAGTAATGCTCAAAATTCTCCAAAGTAGTCTTTAACAGTACATGAATGAAAAACTTCCAGGTGTACAAGTTGGATTTAGAAAAGGCAGAGGAACCAAAAATCAAATTACCAACATCTGTTGGATCACATAAAAAGCAAGAGAATTCCAGAAAAAAAATCTAGCTCTGGTTTATTGACTATGCTAAAGCTGTTGACTGTGTGTATCACAGTGGAAGATTCTTAAAGAGATGGGAATATCAGACCACCTTACCTGCCTCCTGAGAAAACTACATACAAGTCAAGAAGCAACAGTTAGAATTGGACATGGAGTAATGGACTGGTTCCAAACTGGAAATGGATGACATCAAGACTTTATATTGTCACCCTGCTTATTTTACTTATATGTAGAGTACATCTTGGGAAATGCTGGGCTGGTTGAAGCACAGGCTGGATCAAGATTGCAGGGAGAAATATCAATAACTTCAGATATGCAGATGACACCGCCCTTATGGCAGAAAGCAAAGAGGAACTGGAGAGACTCTTGATGAAAGTGAAAGGGGGAGTGAAAAAGCTGACTTAAATCTCAACATTCAGAAAACTAAGACTGTGACATCTGAACCCTTCACTTCATGGCAAATATATGGAGAAACAATGGAAACAGTGGTAGACTTTATTTTCTTGCACTCCAAAGTCACTCCAAATGGTGTGAAATTAAAAGATGCTTGCTCCTAGGAAGAAAAGTTATGACAAACCTAGACAGTGTATTAAAAAGCAGAGACATTACCAACAGAGGTCTGTATAGTCAAAGCTATGGTTTTTCTGGTAGTCATGTATGGATGTGAGAGTTAGACTATAAAGAAAGCTGAGCACCAAAGAACTGATGCTTTTGAACTTTGATATTGGAGAAGACTCTTGAGAATCCCTTGGACAACAAGGAGATCAAACCAATCAATCCTAAAGATGATCAGTCCTGAATATTCATTGAAAGGACTGATGTTGAAGCTGAAGCTCTAGTAATTGGCCACTTGATGTGAAGAACTGACTCATTGGAAAAGACCCTGATGCTGGGAAAGATTAAGGCAAAAGGAAAAGTAGATGACAGAGGATGAGATGGTCGGATGGGATCACTGACTCGATGGGCATGAGTTTGAGTAAGCTCTAGGTGTTGGTGATGGACAGTGAAGCCTGGCATGCTGCAGTCCTTGGGTTCACAAAGAGTTGGACACGACTGAGCTACTGAACTGAACTGGACATTTCCTACAAGTCAGATCTACTGTCAACAAACTCACTTAGTTTTTGTTTGTTTGAGAAATTCCTTCTTCACTTTTGGAACATAATTTCATAGGGTACAAAATTCTACTTTATGGGATATTTTCTCTCAACACTTTAAATACTTTGCTCTCCTCTTACTTAGATTGTTTCTGAAGAGAAGTCAGATGCAATCCTTATCTTTTCTCCTCTATAGATAAACTATTTTCCTCTCTGGTTTCTTTCATAATTTTTCTATAATTTTCTACAGTTCAAAAATGATATGCATAGATGTTATTTGTTGTTGTTTGTTTTGGCATTTGTCTTATGTGCACTATTAGAGCTTCCTGGGCCTGTGATTTGGTATCTAATACTATTGTGGACTCCCCTGGTGCCTCAGACGGTAAAGCATCTGTCTACCATGCAGGAGACCCCGATTCGATCCCTGGGTCGAGAAGGTCCCCTGGAGAAGGAAATGGCAATCCACTCCAGTACTATTGCCTGGAAAATCCCATGGACAGAGGAGCCTGGTAGGCTACAGTCCATAGGGTCGCAAAGAGTAGGACACAACTCAGTGACTTCACTTTCACTACTTTGGAAGAACTAACTGATGCTGAAGCTGAAGCTTCTATAGTTTGGCCACCTATTGCAAATAGCCAACTCATTGAGAAAGACCCTGGTGCTAGGAAAGACTGAAGCAAAAGGAGAAGGGTCAGGCACAGGATGAGGTGGTTAGCTGGCATCACCAACTCAGTGGACATGAATTTGAGCAAACCCCTGGAAATTGTGAAGAACAGGGGAACCTGGCATGCTGCACTCAATGGGCTCACATAGAGTCAGACATGACTTAGTGACTGACAACAGCTAATTTGGAGAAATTCTCAGTCATTATGGCTTCAAATATTTCTTAATTTGAAGAATGAATAAATTCATTTCTCTTTTTCTTCCCCTTCTGGTATTCCAATGACACATGCTACACTTTCTGCAGTTATCCAAAGTTTCTTGCATTGTATATTCTGCTCTATATGTGTTTTTAGTCTTTTATCTGCTTTACTTTTCCATTTTGGAAGTTCTTATTGATATATCCTCACCCTCTGAAAAATTTCCCTCAGCCATGTCCAGATTACTAATGTGTGCATTAAGGAAATTCTTCATTTCTGTTACACTGTTTTAATCTCTACTATGTCTTTTATTATTTTTTCCTAAAATTTTCATCACTCTGCTTACCTTGTCTATCTGTTCTTGCATGATGTCTACTTCATCTATTAGAGCATTTAGTATATTAAACATAATTATTTTAGATTCCTAGTTTGATAATCCCAACATTTCTGCCATGTCTCAGCATGGTTTTGGTGTTTGCTCTGTGTCTTCCAATTATGCTTTTTGCCTTTTAGTATGCCTTGTAAGTTTTCCTTGATAGCCAGACATGCTGTAATCAAGCTTTTACTAATTAGTGTTAAGACGTGGGAGAGGAAAAGCATCCTGGCCCTATGATTACACCTCAGTATTTTAGTGAGTATATGCCTCTAGACTGTGAACTTTGAATGTACTTCTCAGTATCCCCCTTATAAGCAGGACATGAAAGCCACAGGGGGCTGGAGTTGGGTATTTCTCTTCTCCATGAAAGGTCAGAGCAGCCTAAACGTTGGTATATTCTTTCCTCCATTTGGAGGGTTGGAGACTGCTGGAACTTGTACTTCTCTTTCCCCTTATTGGTTTGTCTCTGAAAAAAACTCAGTAATTTAGGCTCTGGTAAACTAGTGCAGATGGTGACTGCAGCCATGAAATTAAAAGATGCTTACTCCTTGGAAGAAAAGTTATGACCAATCTAGATAGCATATTCAAAAGCAGAGACATTACTTTGCTGACTGAGGTCCGCCTAGTCAAGGCTATGGCTTTTCCAGTGGTCGTGTATGGATGTGAAAGTTGGACTGTGAAGAAGGCTGAGTGCCAAAGAATTGATGCTTTTGAACTGTGGTGTTGGAGAAGACTCTTGAGAGTCCCTTGGACTGCAAGGAGATCCAACCAGTCCATTCTGAAGGAGATCAACCCTGGGATTTCTTTGGCAGGAATGATGTTAAAGCTGAAACTCCAGTACTTTGGCCACCTCATGCAAAGAGCTGACTCATTGGAAAAGACTCTGATGCTGGGAGGGATTGGGGGCAGGAGGACAAGGGGACGACAGAGGATCAGATGGCTGGATGGCATCACTGACTCGATGAACGTGAGTCTGAGTGAACTCCGGGAGTTGGTGATGGACAGGGAGGCCTGGCGTGCTGCAATTCATGGGGTCAGAAAGAGTCGGACACGACTGAGCAACTGAATTGAACTGAACTGAACTGAAACTAGTTTCTCTTGAGGTCAGACCTTGTTAAGGAGAACCTAATGTTTTGGTATATTTCAAAATGTTTCCTTTTCCTCTCTCCTTGTCAGAAGCACATGGAATTTTTCTTCAATATTCACTGTGAGACCCCAGTCTAGCTCCTGGAGATAAAACTCACAAAAGTGTGGAGACCTCCTTATGACTGCACCTACCTGAAGTTTTTAACTTTCAGGCTTGTCCACACCAAGCCTCCTGCAATTGGTCTACTATAGTTCAGCTTTTCCTATCCTGGAATGCTTCTCTTGGAAATGTCTGCTCATGGATATCTGCTCCAATCAGTTGGAATGATCTGTATTTCCCCATCTGTTTCTCTAATTTGGGTGGCAGCATTTTGCCCTCTTGTTTCACTTTTCCAGTGGACCTAAGAAGAATTGTTGACCTTTCAGCTTCTGCAGTTTTACTCGTTGGAATGGAGTGGTGCTTTCCAACTTCTTTTCATACCAGACCAGAAATTGCAAATCAAAATATACTTTTAAAAACTACTTTAAACAACTTTATTTGTAAGACTTTACTCCTAAGAATTGGAATTTTACCAATATTTGGTAAACGACTTTTTAACTTAAGTATAGTAGCTTATAGAATTAAAATGATAGATATACAAAATTTATTTGGGAAAATGCAAAACATCTTAAATTCATTCTTATGGTTCTAGATATTCACTAGTTGATTATTTAAAGCCTGGTATGCTGTAGTCCATGGGGACACAGAGTTGAACACAACTGAGTGACTGAACAAAACATCAGATATACGTATATCCTCTCTTATTTTTTTTAACTTTTTATTTTATATATTAGTGTTGTGTTAGTCACTCAGTCATGTCTGACTCTCTGCCACCTCATGGACCGCAGATCACCAGACTCCCCTCTCCATGGGATTCTCCAGGCTCTTGTACTAGAGTGGGTTGCCATTTCCTTCTCCAAGATTTTGTATTACTGTGTAGCCAATTAAAAACGTTGTGATAGTTTCAGGTGAACAGCAAAGGGACTCAATCATACATATACATGTATCCATTCTTCCCCAAACTCCCCTCCAATCTGGGTTGCCACATAACATTGAGCAGAGTTCCATGTACTATACAGTAGATTCTTGTTGGTTATTAGTTTTAAGTATAACAGTGTGTATCTGTCCATCCAAAATGGACAACTCTTGAGGAATACATACAGGAAGATTCTTTGTGTCAATAATAAAGAAATATGGCAAAACCAATACAATATTGTAAAGTTAAAAAAATAATAATATATAATTGATAAATGGTTAAAAAAAGAAATATTTTTCTGAGTTTTGAATGGCATGACATTAGAAGAGGCAGGAATATGTGGTGAATCTGTCATCACAGAAATTAATTAAAGTACAGAGGGCACTTTTAAGAATGATGTATTCCAGAATGTGTGTGTGTGCTTAGTCGCTCAGTCATGTCTGACTCTTTGTGACCCCATGAACTGTAGCCCACTAGGCTTTTCTATCCATGGGGATTCTCTATCCATGGGGAGTGGGTTGCCATTCCCTCCTCCAGGGGATCTTCCTAACCCAGGGTCTCTTGCATTGCAGGTGGATTCTTTACCGTCTGAGCCACCCCGGAAGCCCATATTTCAGAATGAATACCATCTTTTTGTAGAGGAATAGGGCCTGGGATGATGAGATAACCTCGTAGACATTTCCAACCAGGGAAATATATAATTTTTTGAGCAAAACAATGTGTTTAAGAGAAGTATAGATCATGATTTTGAAGTGGATGTTTGCATTTTTGAATAACTATTATGTATTGTGAATCTCACTTATATTGGGTTGGCCAAAAATTCCTTTGGCTTTTAAGTAGAACCAAAAGACATATTTTTCATTTTCACCAAGTGTTTTATTGTGCAAAGTACAGTTTTTTTTCCACTGCCTTTTGACATTTTTCAGGCAACTTCACAATTCCACCTTTCCCAAATTTTTATCTCTGAGCAAAAAACTGTTTGAGGTGTATCTTACAATCTTCCAGTGAATTGAAATTTTTTTCCATTAAGAGAATTTTGTAAAGACTGAAACAAATGTACATCTGGAGGTGCAATGTCTGGTGAATATGGCAGATGAACCAGAACTTCCCACTCCAACTGTCTCAGTTTTTGCCTGATCGTCAAAGAAATATGCAGTCTTGTGTTAACCTGATGGAAGTGAGAGGGTAACAGGCAGGAAGACTAGGGGTCTCCAGAAGGAGGAAATAGGCTACAAGTGTCAGACATTTTTTCTCCCTCCCTTAAGTGGCAGGAGGAAACAAACGACAAGTGTCAGATTTTTTTTTTTTTTACTTCTCTATACAAAATTAAAAGCAGGTTTCTTTTGAAATTCTGTGTTGCCATGATGACACCTGGTTTCACCTGAACTTGACTTTTCTCAAACCTTGAGCTAGCCAGTGCATTTTTCTTATGGAAATGTTTTTTTTTTAAAGCTATGTTAATGAAACTATGTATTTGTTTTGGAATTTGCGTTTCTTAAAAATGGTTCTAAGACTAATTTTTTTCCTTTTTTCAAACCTTGGGCTGATAATAACTCAGCAAACCTGTATTCATATCAATTCTTTTATGGCTGGGGGATGACACACCTCATGCCATCCTGTCTCAAAAATGCATATTGCAGAAGAGGGGCCTGGTGAAACTCCCTCAATCTTGAGGTGACTCTATTATCTGATTAATAGCTTTCTAACAGGCAAAACATCTGGCTAAAGACTAGCAGGGAGGCACTCTTTCTGCCTCCTTCTGATGCCTATGTCAGAAGCTTTCTCTATCTCTTTTATACGTTAATAGAACTTTATCACACAAAAGCTCTGAGCGATCAAGCTTTGCCACTGGCCTGGGATTGAATTCCTCTTCTCTGGAGGCCAAGAATCCCAGCATCTTTCATGGCTCAGCAACAACCGTTCAGAAGATTATGCACTTTCTGTTGACTAATTCAAACCACTTTTGACGCATTCAATCATTTACAGTACCTTCTCTTATGCTACACAAATCTCTTTTGCATGTGTTTCAGTTTTTACCTTTCTTGAAATAATAAATCACAATATGCCAAAATGTTGCTTTTTTCTTCTGTCTTCAGTATTAAAGTGGCTGCACAAAAATCACCAATTTTGATGTTTTTAAAAAAATGATATGATATGACAGCTGTTAAAATATGATCTAAAAATATTTAGCCATCTTACAGAAAGGAGAAAAAAAAATGAATCTTTTTGCCAACCCACCATGTTAGTTTTTATCCTCAGAACAGCACCATGAAGTATATATTATCCAGTTTTACAGATGAGGAAATTGAAGCTCTGAGAGTAAGGAATGCTGCTTATTTCCTGTCCTCATCACTTTCCTGACATACACTGATTCTTCACTCTCTTTTTATGACCCCAGGAAGCTGAGTCCTGTGAACTGCAATGGCCAATGGGAGCCACTGACAGGGCATTGGAGTGTGAGAAGGAAGGGAGATTGGGCTGTTTATTTTCTGTTTCCTCCTGCTCTGCACCCTGTCTCTTGCAGTGGCTAGCCCTGTTCCCAATCCCACAATAGCAGTCTTTCCTCCCCATGTCCCTCTGGCCTATGGCTGAATAATGTCTTTCTGTGGTTACCAGGTCCTGGCCGCCTCCACCAAGGAGGTGACAATCACTTTTTAGCTTCCTTAATCTCATCTGAGTCTCTCATCTCTGTAAACAATCATTGCATTGAAGCCTAATTAGTTTCACCACCTGAGTTTCACCATCTGAATGACAGATTCCTAACTGACATTATAAGCAAAGTGTCCAGAATTAGAAGAACCAAATCTAATTGTGGTTGAGACATGCTGTCCCTAAGGGCTGATTTGGGTGAGCAAACAAGTCAAAGGCCAGAGCAGAGTCAGTGTCTCATTTTCTTATTCAGCTGGCAGTAAGATGAAGTATTGGCTCCAGCAGTACTGGGATGTGTCCAGGATCTAGAAAGTGGGGTTGCACTGATGTCTGGAGAACCTGGTTTTTGTCCTAACTATGATTGCAGAACAAATTTCAGAATAACCTTGGGCTCTTCATGTTTCCTCAGCATTCAAATTTCAAGGGCAGCTTTCTAATCTCTTCAGGTTTCAATGAGTTCTTAATAAGGAAAAAATTTTGAAAAACACAAAGCAGAACAACTGTATAAAGTAGTTTTGTTTTCATGATTATCAGCAGTGGAGACTGTAAGCTGTGGGATTAACTGTTTTTCTATCATTTCAGTACTGAGCTTAGAGTACTATGAGGACTATTAGGGGGTTTTCCATCTCCTGCTTTCTCAGAGCTGCCCACTTTTCTGCCATCCTGGGGTTTTGGGGAGGGGGGATCAGTCTGATGTGGCCTCACGTTACCTCCATTTAAGGCTTGTTTGGGTCTTCTTGGGAAGACAGGGGATTTCTAGATTTTAAGAAGAAAAAGAATTAAATCTGCAGCAGAAATGAGCTTACTTTGGCATTTTTCATGACTTTCTGAAGTATTAAAAACTTTTGCCAACATTTGCATTTAATAACTTCTGCTTTTGTGAAATTATCAAGGTTTCTAACTGTGATTTCAATTGTTTTAAGAGTAGGGGAGCATTTGTAAATTGCTGGAAAAAATTAATAGCAACTCATGAAAGAAAAAATGCTGAACGGAAACTAGTGAGTGAAGATTTAAGTGAAAGAAAGGGGGAAAAAAGTATGTATTTTTGAATAGACAGCTAGATAGATATGTATGCAAATGTATTTTTCACTTTTGTAAATTTTGTTTTATTTGATATAGCAGGAGAACCTGATAGAAAAAATCGTCTTGCTTTCTGCTACAGGGATTTATTTCATGAAGAAATGAGAGGAGTCCCTGCTTCACAACAGCGTTCCCCTACTCCCACCCCGTGCACTTCTGGAAACCAGCCCCAACCCTCTCCAGGAGCATGTTGGAGATTTTTGTCTACAGCTGAAGATTAAGTGCTCCTTGGCTTCTGATTAGGGCTTCCCGGGTAGCTCAGATGGTAAAGAATCTTCTTGCAAGGTAGGAGACCTGGGTTTGATTCCTGGGTTAGGAAGATCCCCTGGAGGAGAGCATGGCAACCCACTCCAGTATTCTTGCCTGGAGAATCCCCATGGACAGAGGTGCCTAGTGGGCTACAGTCCATGGGGTCCCAAAGAGTCAGACATGACTGATGACTAAGCACACACACAGGCTTCTGACTAGAGCCAGAAAACTTGAATTTTATGTAAAATCTCCCATTTCAAAGGTTGAAAGCAAATTTTTCTTACAAGTGCACACTATATGCTGAGCTAGATGAAAATATTAGGGTGAACTTATGAGGTTGCCACTTTGTATGGCCACCTATTGGCTGTTTGCCACCTTCAGTCTAAGCTAATAGATTGGTGGAGCACATTGTAAAAATTGAACTGTAACACTGATGGCTGGAATAAGAAGCACAACATAAAAGTTTTGTATTAAGTTTTGTTTGGGGACCTTACTGAGAACTATAGCCCAGGAGAGAGCCTTTCAGATAGTTCTGATAAATTGCTCCCAAGAGGTAAAGGAGGAGTCAGGAGGTTTTCCTCTGTCCATGGAATATATATATAAATAAATATATATATATATAGTTTGCTGGGAAAAAAACATGTATAACATGTATTCATGCAGAAAATGATTACTGCTAAACGCAGATATCTCAAGTTAATGATTTTAGTACTTTCTGTATACGAGAATATGCGAGACTCTGAATCATTGAAATGTTTCCTTAGATATGCATCTTAACTCTCTTAGGTCAGTATATCCAAAGTACAGGATGCTTCTGACTTCTCTCCATTCTGAATTCCTCTAAGGGTGCACTCTTGGTGGGTGACTGCAGTGTCTAATGGCTTGATCTTTGAAGAGCTGGAAGGGACAGGCAATATTTTTTTCTTTACAACACAAACAGTAACATGTGTGAAACAGAGTCACCCCCAAAACTGAGTTCCCTTATCAAGTTTATGATTAATCTCTCTACCCAAAACTTTATTCCCTTTCTTATTCCCTCTGACCTCAATTCTTCACCAACTAAACAATAATCAGCTAGAGTCATGTGACTAAAATTGTTGTGGTCAATAACATTGCTAAGGTTAAAATTGCTATTATCATTATTATCATTAATGTACAAACTCAGATTTTTTATCCAGGGTAAGATGAGCTAACAGACCCCTGAGCTCTGGACCACAGAATCATAAACCAGAAGCATCCAGGCTCCCGAAACAACAATTAAGAAATATCAAAAAAACAATGATTAATCCCAGCCTCTTTGTTCTTCTAAAAACAAACAAACAAACAATCAAACGAAACTAAAAACAGCAACAACAACAACAACAACAACAACACAAAACCCAACTCAAACTCAAAGATCAAGTTGGAGTGGATCTGAGGCTTGTCTCCCACTTCCTTGCTCGGTGCCCTGCAGTAAATCCTTTCTTTGCTGCAAACTCCTGATGTCAGAGTTTGGCTTTCTGCCCCGTGGACCACAAATGCTTTGTTTGGTTAGTGCACTCATGCTGAATGTGCAGCTCCTTGGACCTCACATTTGTACACACTTGAGACAATGCCTAGACGAATGTATAACATTTTTCAGTACCTGAAAGGTCCCCTGTGCCCTCTCCCTGCCAATACTCACTCCCCCATTGGGGAGATCTTAAAGGGAAATTATGGTCTAATTGAGCTGGGTGGCAGTGAGCTTGCCTGAAGTTAGCGAAGGGTAAGAGGATTTAGGGGTTTGAGATAGTAGATAGAGATATGTGCTACCTTGCACAAACCCTGGGATTGAAAGGTTGTTGCTAACCATGAAAGACGCTGGGATTCTTGGCCTCTGGAGGAGAGGAATTCAACCTGGGGCCAGTGATGAGGCTTGATTGCTCAGAGCTTTTGTGTAATGAAATTTTATTAAAGCATTAAAGAGATAGAGAAAGCTTCTGACATAGACATCAGAAGGGGGCAGAAAGAGTGCCCCCCTGCTAATCTTTAGCAGGAAGTTATATATATGAACTCATTGCCAAATTCAGACTTAAATTGGAGAAAGTAGGGAAAACCACTAGATCATTCAGGTATGACCTAAATCAAATCCCTTATGATTATACAGTGGAAGTGAGAAATAGATTTAAGGGCCTAGATCTGATAGATAGAGTGCCTGATGAACTGTGGATGGAAGTTCATGACATTGTACAGGAGACAGGGATCAAGACCATCCCCATGGAAAATAAATGCAAAAAAGCAAAATGGCTGTCTGAGGGGGCCTTACAAATAGCTGTGAAAAGAAGAGAAGTGAAAAGCAAAGGAGAAAAGGAAAGATATAAGCATCTGAATGCAGAGTTCCAAAGAAGAGCAAGGAGAGATATGAAAGCCTTCCTCAGCGATCAATGCAAAGAAATAGAGGAAAAAATAGAATGGGAAGGACTAGAGATCTCTTCAAGAAAACTAGAGATACCAAGGGAACATTTCATGCAAAGATGGGCTCGATAAAGGACAGAAATGGTATGGACCTAACAGAAGCAGAAGATATTAAGAAGAGGTGGCAAGAATACACAGAAGAACTGTACAAAAAAGATCTTCACGACCCAGATAATCACGATGGTGTGATCACTCACCTAGAGCCAGACATCCTGGAATGTGAAGTCAAGTGGGCCTTAGGAAGCATCACTACGAACAAAGTTAGTGGAGATGATGGAATTCCAGTTGAGCTACTTCAAATCTTGAAAGATGATGCTGTGAAAATGCTGCACTCAATATAACAGCAAATTTGGAAAACTCAGCAGTGGCCATAGGACTGGAAAAGGTCAGTTTTCATTCCAATTCCAAAGGCAATGCCAAAGAATGCTCAAACTACCGCACAATTGCACTCATCTCACATGCTAGTAAAGTAATGCTCAAAATTCTCCAAGACAGCTTCAGCACTATGTGAACCGTGAACTTCCAGATGTTCAAGCTGGTTTTAGAAAAGGCAGAGGAACCAGAGATCAAATTGCCAGCATCCACTGGATCATGGAAAAAGCAAGAGAGTTCCAGAAAAACATCTATTTCTGCTTTATTGACTATGCCAAAGCCTTTGACTGTGTGGATCACAATAAACTGTGGAAAATTCTGAGAGAGATGGGAATACCAGACCACCTGACCTACCTCTTGAGAAATATATATGCAGGTCAGGAAGCAACAGTTAGAACTGGACATGGAACAACACACTGGTTTCAAATAGGAAAGGCTATAGATTGTCACCCTGCTAATTTAACTTCTATGCAGAGTACATCATGAGAAATGCTAGGCTGGATGAAGCACAAGCTGGAATCAAGATTCCTGGGAGAAATATCAATAACCTCAGATATGCAGATGACACCACCCTTATGGCAGAAAGTGAAGAGGAGCTAAAAAGCCCCTTGATGAAAGTGAAAGAGGAGAGTGAAAAAGTTGGCTTAAAGCTCAACATTCAGAAAATGAAGATCATAGCATCTGGTCCCATCACTTCATGGGAAATAGATGGGGAAACAGTGGAAACAGTGTCAGACTTTTCTTTTTTTTTTTGATTTCCAAGATCACGGCAGATGGTGACTGCAGCCATGAAATTAAAAGACATTTATTCCTTGGAAGAAAAGTTATGACCAATCTAGGTAGCATATTCAAAAGCAGAGACATTACTTTGCCAACAAAGGTCCATCTAGTCAAGGCTATGTTTTTTTCTGTGGTCATGTATGGATGTGAGAGTTGGACTGTGAAGAAGGCTGAGTACTGAAGAATTGATGCTTTTGAATTGTGGTGTTTGAGAAGACTCTTCAGAATCCCTTGGGCTGCAAGGAGATCCAATCAATCCATCCTAAAGGAGATCAGTCCTGGGTGTTCATTGGAAGGACTGATGCTAAAGCTGAAACTCCAGTACTTTGGCCACCTCATGTGAAGTGTTGACTCATTGGAAAAGACTCTGATGCTGGGAGGGATTGGGGGCAGGAGGAGAAGGGGACGACAGAGGATAAGACGGCTGGATGGCATCACCGACTCGATGGATGTGAGTTTGTGTGAAGTCCGGGAATTGGTGATGGACAGGGAGGCCTGGCATGCTGCGATTCATGGGGTTGCAAAGAGTCGGACATGACTGAGTGACTGAACTGAACTGAACTGATATACCTACTAGCAAGCTGCTAATTAGAGAAAGGAAATGTCTCAGAGTCAGACATTTGGATGTGAGAGTTGGACTATAAAGAATGCTGAGTGCTGAAGAATTGATGCTTTTGAACTGTGGTGTTGGAGAAGATTCTTCAGAGTCCCTTGGATTGCAAGGAAATCAAACCAGTCAATCCTAAAGAAAATCAGTCCTCAATATTTATTGGAAGGACTAATGCTGAAGCTGAAATTCCAATACTTTGGCCACCTGATGCAAAGGACTGACTCATTGGAAAAGATCCTAATGCTGGGAAATATTCAAGGCAGGAGGAGAAGATGACGACCGAGGAAGAGATGGTTGAATGGCATCACCAGCTCATTGGACATGAATTAGCATAAGCTCTGGGAGCTGGTGATGGACTGGGAAGCCTGGCATGCTGCTGTCTGTGGGGATACAAAGAACTGGACATGACTGAGCTACTGAACTGGACTGAAATGTCTCAAAATTCAGACAGTGGCACCAGGCCTCTCACCCACAACATGCATTTTGAGGTAACACAGGCACAACATGAGTCATTCTGGGCCATAAAATGATTGACATGAATCTTGAAGAAAGGCAAGTTTCCAAGCAAATAGGTAGCCTCATTAACATAGATTAGGGGAACAATTGTATAAGTAAAACATACTGGTTTATTGAGCCATTATCAGTTCTGAGTTTTAGGTGGAACCGACTTGAAGAAAGACAGAGTCCTGCGTAAATACATAGTTAATTAACATAGCTTAAGAAAAACATTTCCATAAGAAAAATGCATTGGTTAACTCATGGTTTGAGAAAAGTTAAGTTCAGGTGGAACCAGGTGTCATGGTATCACAGAATTTTAAAAGAAACCTTTTAATTTTGAATAGAGAAGGGAAAAAATCTGACACTTGTAGTTTGTTTCCTCCTGCTGCTAAAGAGAGAGATAAAAAACGTCTGATGCTTGGAGCCTATTTCCTCCGTTTGGAGACCCCTAGCCTTCCTGCCTGTTACCCCCTCAGTATGTGGAGAGGGGACAGCTCTGTGGCATCCCTAGAGAAGTTTTTCAGATATCCAGTATCCTGAATCAGAAAGGTCTAATGATCTGAACCAGGCTTGGTATGGAAAGACTGGACTACAGCCTTGTAGTCAATCTCATGGGATGTGGGAAGGCAGGGAACCTGGGAACTGACCACTTCGAGAGGCTGAGGACATTTGAGGGTGTAGACTGCATAGGAATCCCTGGTGGCTCAGGTGACAAAGAATCCATCTGCAATGCAGGAGGCAGGGGTTGATCCCTGGGTTGGGAAGATCCTCTGGAGAAGGAAATGGCTACTCACTCCAGTATTCTTGCCTGGAGAATTCCATGGACAGAGGAGCCTGGTGGACTACAGTCCATGAGGTTGCAAAGAGTCAGACATGACTGAGTGACTCACATTTTCACTTTGTAGGCACCCTAGGTTCCTGCAGACCCTGAGGGCAGGGAGAGCCTCCCCCAAGGCACTAGGAAGGTACTATAGCCCACTAACAACAGCTGGTGAAAGAGAGGGTAAGAGGGCAGTGAATGAGCCAGATTCATGTATTTAGAATAGAATAGACATGCAGTGCTTCTATGTCTTGCACTATATGTCAAGGAAAAAAATCACATGTGTTATATTTATTTTGTTTGAATTTTCATTGGCAGAGCCCAGTCTGTCAGGCTATGTGCCAGGCTATATTAGCTGAAGTTCTGGTCCAGCCCTGTGCTTCTTCTCACGGGTCTTAGAGGTTTTTGTTCTAATCCACAAAGGAAGAGAGGCCTGGCAGGGATTCAAGCTCATCCATGAAGAGCTACTAATGGCTGCAACTTTTGTTTAATCCTGGAGGGAATTGGCACTTGAGAAAAGATTCAAGAGACTTTTTCCCCTGTGAAGTCAGCAGTGGTGGCAGAGGTTAAAATTTCATCTGGTGATTGCTTACACTGTATTAATGATGCTTTGGAACTGTCTTCTGCTACACATTGGCCTCTCTGAGCTGCTCAGATGAGTTGGCTTTGTTCAGGTGAATGCTGAAGGCTTCTGCTCTCACCCAACCGCTTCTCTTTTCTCCACTCCCATGGAGCAAACTTGGATCCTGTTCTTTCATCAAGGTGACTGAGTAGGCAGTGCGTCTCCCAGCCCTCAGGGATGCATCAAAAGCTCTGTTAGCCTGATCAGCCCCTCTCAGGCCAACTCCCCTTCACTTCTGAGCCTTACTTCCTTCTCTGCACTGGCAGCCAGTGAGCATGGGGTCTTCCTTGTTCAAATGAGGATGGGGGCTGAGAATACCAGCTCCAGATCTAGCAGCCTGAGACATCCTTTGCATGTCATTCCCCCAGCTTTGAGTCTCAGACTCTGTCTTTGGACAGGTGTGGTAGGAGTGGGCTGCCGGGGGCCAGCGTGAGGAACTCCGCCCATGGCAAAGGTCATGAGGAAGAAGGCTTGGCATACGCAAAGGCGTGATCAAGCCTCAGGAAACCCCCTGTTCCCGAGCATCTAACCCCAAAACCAGAGTCTGTTTTATGCTCTCATCTACACTTCTGACTTTACGGGGGGCTCTCCCCCATAACCGTTTCTCTCGGAGAAGGAGTAAACGTGCAGCTCCAAGACAATAAAAATTCTTGGGCCTGACAAGAGTGTTTCAGTTTATGGACTCCTCTGAAGGTTATCTAGCCCACTTGTATAGGTTTGTCTGGCCACATGTGATTGCTTACAGCCTCCCAACCTGAGAGGCACGAGATGTTTTAGACTTACTAAAGGCAAATTCTTTTGGGGAGTTAGAAATTATTAGTATAGTTGGTTAGGAATTATATTGGTGAAGGGTTTCTTCATTTGTTGTGTCAATAATTGCTGCTAATTCCCTGCTCTGGGTGGGACAAGGATGTCTCAGGTCAAACCTCTCTGCTGACAGACTAGCTTGTGTGACAGGATTATCCTTACTGCTGCCACTAGGCACATGATTGTTTACTACCTCTCAACCATAAACAGCACAGAGAGTTTTGGAGTATTTTGAGAGTCTTAATTAGCATAGGACTTTTTCTTCTTGTTGAGTCAATGACTGCCGCCAGGCCTCCATATCCTTAGGCACCTGGGACTATATTAATCAATGTATTTGGACTATAGAAAAGGAAATATGGTAGTTTTTGATGTTAGCAATACTAGACTTTTTGAGTTAATGGATTTTCTCTTTTGTAATAGATCACTGTACTTTGTTATAAATCAATGTGTCCTTGCTATGTAAGAATGTAACTCTATCATATCTTAAGACTAAACAGATCTTAAGAGGAGCATTGGTGAAAGGATTTTCATTTGTTGGGCTGATGTTTGCTGCTAAATCTCCATGTCCCCTACCCTTATAATGAATATAACTAACATATAGGAGAAATAAGTATTAACCTTTAAGCATATAGGAGAAATAAGTATTAACCTTTAAGACTAATCATGTTAACCTTGGGTTAAATAAATTCCTTTCTTGATTGTAACTCACTACACCCTCACCCTATAGGAATGTAACTTTATTTGGAGGGTGGTGCCTGGTTTAAGAAAAAAACACCCTTGAAAGAAATAAGTTTTTTGGTTATCAGAAAGAAAGGATCATAAAATGTCAGCAGGTCTTACTCATGGCCAGAAGATGATATAATATCCCTAAGACCTTTTTTATATACATTTATGTGAAGCACCTGATTTTGATAAAGGTCAGGACTGCTGACCCCGCGTGACTCTGTATTCATCCCTATGTGTAACAAAAGGTATATAAGCAAACCCCAAAATAAAGAAATCGGATCAGTTTCCGGAAAGACTGATTCCCCCATGTCGCTTCTTTCTTGCTCCCATTTTTCTGGCTGAATTCCCATCTGCAGCATGATGCTATTCCACGTAATCCAAGTTATTCAGCCTCCTTTTCTCCACTAATCTTCCTACTACACTATCCATTTCTAATCTCTCTATATCTGTGATTAAATATGTATTTTTCCAAAGATGCCGACTCCATCCCCACCTTCGAATCACCCTGGATCCACCGGGGCTGGACCCCGGCAGTGGGCTTCTCAACAGAAATGGAAATTGCATTAAAATGACCATGACCAGTGTGGGAACATGGGGTACACACAATGGTGGGCCACTCCCTTAAATCCTGGACCACATTAAATCCTCACCACAATCCCACCAGAAAAGTGATTTTATTTCTTTTACCAGATGAGAAAACTGAGATTAGAGGGTACTAAGTAACTTGCCCAACAATTCTGAGCTAATTTTAAATTCAAGTCCTTCTGGCTCCTGATTCCATGTAATTTCTAGTTCACCAGGCACCATAGGAACAATGTACATGAAAGGCAGCCCAGGGTTGGGTGCATAATTTGTAGAGCCCAGTGCAAAATGTAAATGCAGGACTCTTTGTATAAGAATTCAGGCAGTGAGAGCAGAGCAGTAGACCAAGCATGGGGCCCTGTGAGACTGCACAGATCACATGCCCAGGAGGCTGGCTCTGGCTGAGGCAGACGAGGTTGATATACATACACACAAACAAGCAAACAAAATATTGAGAGGTACACTTTCTAAGGGGAGGAACCAAAACTTTCCTCCAGCAAACTTTGATATTGAGAAATACAGACCCCTCCCCCCCACATTATCAAGTCTTCTCTATTTTCAAAAAAACCCAGTAGATATACTCTATTGGTGTTTTTCTTTCTGGCTTACTTCGCTCTGTATAATCGGCTCCAGTTTCATCCACCACATTAGAACTGGTTCAAATGTATTCTTTCTGATGGCTGAGTAATACTCCATTGTGTATATGTACCACAGCTTTCTTATTCATTCATCTGCTGATGGACATCTAGGTTGCTTCCATGTCCTGGCTATTATAAACAGTGCTGCAATGAACATTGGGGTACACGTGTCTCTTTCAATTCTAGTTTCCTTGGCGTGTATACCCAACAATGGAATTGCTGGGTCATAAGGCAGTTCTATTTGCAGTTTTTTAAGGAATCTCCACACTGTTCTTCATAGTGACTGTACTAGTTTGCATTCCCACCAACACTCCAGCATTTATTGCTTGTAGACTTTTGGATAGCAGCCATTCTGACCGGCATGAAATGGTACCTCATTGTGGTTTTGATTCGCATTTCCCTAATAATGAGTGATGTTGAGCATGTTTTCATGTGTTTGTTAGCCATCTGTATGTCTTCTTTGGAGAAATGTCTGTTTAGTTCTTTGGCCCATTTTTTTGATTGGGTTGTTTATTTTTCTGGAATGGAGCTGCATGAGTTTCTTGTATATTTTCGAGATTAGTTGTTTGTCAGTTGTTTCATTTGCTATTATTTCCTCCCATTCTGAAGGCTGTCTTTTCACCTTGTTTATAGTTTCCTTTGTTGTGCAGAAGCTTTTAAGTTTAATTAGGTCTCATTTGTTTATTTTTGCTTTTATTTCCAATATTCTGGGAGGTGGTTCATGGAGGATCCTGCTGTGATTTATGTCGGAGAGTGTTTTGTCTACGTTCTCCTCTAGGAGTTTTATAGTTTCTGGCCTTAACGTTTCGATCTTTAATCCATTTTGAGTTTATTTTTGTGTATGGTGTTAGAAAGTGATCTAGTTTCATTCTTTTGCAAGCGGTTGACCAGTTTTCCCAGGACCGCTTGTTAAAGAGATTGTCTTTAATCCATTGTATATTCTTGCCTCCTTTGTCAAAGATAAGGTGTCCATAGGTGCATGGATATATCTCTGGGCTTTCTATTTTGTTCCATTGATCTATATTTCTGTCTTTGTGCCAGTACCATACTGTCTTGATGACTGTGGCTTTGTAGTAGAGCCTGAAGTCAGGCAGGTTAATCCCTCCAGTTCCATTCTTTTTTCTCAAGATTGCCTTGGCTATTCGAGTTTTTTTTGTATTTTTATACAAATTGTGAAATTATTTATTCTAGCTCTGTGAAAAATACCATTGGTAGCTTGATAGGGATTGCGTTGAATCTATAGATTGCTTTGGGTAGTATATTCATTTTCACTATATTAATTCTTCCGATCCACGAACATGGTATACTTCTCCATCTATTTTTGTCCTCTTTGATTTCTTTCACTAGTGTTTTATAGTTTTCCATATATAGGTCTTTAGTTTCTTTAGGTAGATATATTCCTAAGTATTATATTCTTTTCGTTGCAATGGTGAATGGAATTTTCCCCTTAATTTCTCTTTCTATTTTCTCATTATTGGTATAGGAATGCAAGGGATTTCTGTGTGTTGATTTTATATCCTGCAACTTTACTATATTCATTGATTAGCTCTAGTAATTTTCTGGTGGAGTCTTTTTTTTTTTTAATTTTTAATTTTTTTTTAAATTTTAAAATCTTTAATTCTTACATGCGTTCCCAAACATGAACCCCCCTCCCACCTCCCTCCCCACAACATCTCTCTGGGTCATCCCCATGCACCAGCCCCAAGCAAGCTGCACCCTATGTCAGACATGGACTGGCGATTCAATTCTTACATGACAGTATACATGTTATAATTCCCATTCTCCCAAATCATCCCACCCTCTCCCTCTCCCTCTGAGTCCAAAAGTCTGGTATAGATATCTGTGTCTTTTTTCCTGTCTTGCATACAGGGTCGTCATTGCCATCTTCCTAAATTCCATATATACGTGTTAGTATACTGTATTGGTGTTTTTCTTTCTGGCTTACTTCACTCTGTATAATTGGCTCCAGTTTCACCCATCTCATCAGAACTGATTCAAATGAATTCTTTTTAACTGCTGAGTAATACTCCATTGTGTATATGTACCACAGCTTTCTTATCCATTCATCTGCTGATGGACATCTAGGTTGTTTCCATGTCCTGGCTATTGTAAACAGTGCTGCGATGAACATTGGGGTACATGTGTCTCTTTCAATTCTGGTTTCCTCGGTGTGTATGCCCAGCAGTGGGATTGCTGGGTCATAAGGTAGTTCTATTTGCAATTTTTTAAGGAATCTCCACACTGTTCTCCATAGTGGCTGTACTAGTTTGCATTCCCACCAACAGTGTAGGAGGGTTCCCTTTTCTTCTGGTGGAGTCTTTAAGGTTTTCTATGTAGAGGATCATGCCATCTGCAAACCGTGAGAGTTTTACTTCTTTTCCAATTTGGATTCCTTTTATTTCTTTTTCTACTCTGATTGCTGTGGCCAAAACTTCCAAAACTATATTGAATAGTAGTGGTGAAAGTGGGCACCCATGTCTTGTTCCTGACTTTAAGGGAAATGCGGGGGGCGCTCCGCAGAAAGAGACAGGCAGTGGAACTACCTCAGCAAAGCCGAGGGGTCCCGAGGAGAGGTGAGCCTGCTGTCCGCCAACCCAGCCCCTTGGCGAGCGAGAGACAATCAGGTGTGACGGGGTTCCGTCTAAGCAGTTCCGCTTTATTGCCACAAACTCTTGGTTTATATAGGCAAGCAAGGGCGTTTTGCAAGGGACTTTCTACAGTTGCCCCAATCACATTAAAGGTCAAATCTTAATATGCCATAGTTGCACCAAAATGTTAAATGTCAAATCATAATATGCCATAGTTGCACCAATCACGTTAAAGGTCAAATCATAATATGCCATAGTTGCACCAATCACGTTAAAGGTCAAGTCGTCATGCGCCTTCATTGTAACAGAAGTCTATGGTGATCATGCGCTGTCCTCGGCACGGAAATCAAGAGAGCCAATCAAAAACTGTAACATAGACCATGCCCCTATCTCTTCTGCCAGGCGCCATCGTAGTTTCCGACCGCAAAGCTAACCCATCTTTAAGGTTTCCCATTTAGGGCCCCACAGGGAAATGCTTTCAATTTTTCACCATTGAGGATAATGTTTGCTGTGGGCTTATCATATATAGCTTTTATTATGTTGAGGTATGTTCCTTCTATTCCTGCTTTGTGGAGAGGGTTTTTTTTTTTTTTTTTTTTTTTTTTTGTCATAAAGGGATGTTGAATTTTGTCAAAGGCTTTCTCTGCATCTATTGAGATAATCACGTGGCTTTTATTTTTCAATTTGTTAATGTGGTGAATTACATTGATTGATTTGCGAATATTGAAGAATCCTTGCATCCCTGGGATAAAGCCCACGTGGTCATGGTGTATGATCTTTTAAATGTGTTGTTGGATTCTGATTGCTAGAATTTTGTTAAGGATTTTTGTATCTATATTCATCAGTGATATTGGCCTGTAGTTTTCTTTTTTTGTGGCATCTTTGTCAGGTTTTGGTATTAGGGTGATAGTGGCCTCATAGAATGAGTTTGGAAGTTTACCTTCCTCTGCAATTTTCTGGAAGTGTTTGAGTAGGATAGGTGTTAGCTCTTCTCTAAATTTTTGGTAGAATTCAACTGTGAAGCCATCTGGACCTTGGCTTTTGTTTGCTGGAAGATTTCTGATTACAGTTTCAATTTCCGTGCTTGTGATGGGTCTGTTAAGATTTTCTATTTCTTCCTGGTTCAGTTTTGAAAAGTTGTACTTTTCTAAGAATTTGTCCATTTCTTCCACGTTGTCCATTTTATTGGCATATAATTGCTGATAGTAGTCTCTTATGATCCTTTGTATTTCTGTGTTGTCTGTTGTGATCTCTCCATTTTCATTTCTAATTCTATTGATTTGATTTTTCTCTTTGTTTCTTGATGAGTCTGGCTAATGGTCTGTCAATTTTACTTATCCTTTCAAAGAACGAGCTTTTGGCTTTGTTGATTTTTGCTATGGTCTCTTTTGTTTCTTTTTCCTTTATTTCTGCCCTAATTTTTAAGATTTCTTTCCTTCTACTAACCCTGGGGTTATCCATTTCTTCCTTTTCTAGTTGCTTTAGGTGTAGAGTTAGCTTATTTATTTGACTTTTTTCTTGTTTCTTGAGGTATGCCTGTATTGCTATGAACTTTCCCTTTAGCCCTGCTTTTACAGTGTTCCACAGGTTTTGGGTTGTTGTGTTTTCATTTTCATTCATTTCTATGCAGATTTTGATGTGTTTTTTTATTTCTTCTGTGATTTCTTGGTTATTCAGTAGCATGTTGTTCAGCCTCCATATGTTGGAATTTTTAATAGTTTTTCTCCTGTAATTGAGATCTAATCTTACTGCATTGTGGTCAGAACAGATGCTTGGAATGATTTCAATTTTTTTGAATTTACCAAGGCTAGACTTATGGCCCACGATGTGATCTATCCTGGAGAAGATTCTGTGAGAGCTTGGGAAAAAGGTGAAATTCATTGTTTTGGAGTGAAATGTCCTATAGATATCAATTAGGTCTAACTGGTCTATTGTATCTTTTTTTTTTTTTTTTACTTTATTTTACTTTACAATACTGTATTGGTTTTGCCATACCTTGACTTGAATCCACCATGGGTGTACATGCATTCCCAAACATGAACCCCTCTCCCACCTCCCTCGCCATAACATCTCTCTGGGTCATCACAGTGCACCAGCTCCAAGCATGCTGTATCCTGCGTTGGACATAGACTGGTGATTCGATTCTTACATGATAGTATACATGTTAGAATGCCATTCTCCCAAATCATCCCACCCTCCCCCTCTCCCTCTGAGCCCAAAAGTCCGTTATACACATCTGTGTCTTTTTTGTTGTCTTGCATACAGGGTCGTCATTGCCATCATTCTAAATTCCATATATATGTGTTAGTATACTGTATTGGTGTTTTTCTTTCTGGCTTACTTCACTCTGTATAATGGGCTCCAGTTTCATCCATCTCATCAGAACTGATTCAAATGAATTCTTTTTAATGGCTGAGTAATACTCCATTGTGTATATGTACCACAGCTTTCTTATCCATTCATCTACTGATGGACATCTAGGTTGTTTCCGTGTCCTGGCTATTATAAACAGTGCTGCGATGAACATTGGGGTACATGTGTCTCTTTCAATTCTGGTTTCCTCGGTGTGTATGCCCAGAAGTGGGATTGCTGGGTCATAAGGTAGTTCTATTTGTAATTTTTTAAGGAATCTCCACACTGTTCTCCATAGTGGCTGTACTAGTTTGCATTCCCACCAACAGTGTAGGAGGGTTCCCTTTTCTCCACACCCTCTCCAGCATTTATTGCTTGCAGATTTTTGGATCGCAGACATTCTGACTGGTGTGAAGTGGTACCTCATTGTGGTTTTGATTTGCATTTCTCTAATAATGAGTGATGTTGAGCATCTTTTCATGTGTTTGTTAGCCATCCATATGTCTTCTTTGGAGAAATGTCTATTTAGTTCTTTGGCCCATTTTTTGATTGGGTGGTTTATTTTTCTGGACTTGAGCTGCACAAGTTGCTTGTATATTTTTGAGATTAGTTGTTTGTCAGTTGCTTCATTTGCTATTATTTTCTCCCATTCAGAAGGCTGTCTTTTCACCTTGCTTATATTTTCCTTTGTTGTGCAGAAGCTTTTAATTTTAATTAGATCCCATTTGTTTATTTTTGCTTTCATTTCCAGAATTCTGGGAGGTGGATCATAAAGGATCCTGCTGTGATTTATGTCGGAGAGTGTTTTGCCTATGTTCTCCTCTAGGAGTTTTATAGTTTCTGGTCTTACATTTAGATCTTTAGTCCATTTTGAGTTTATTTTCGTGTGTGGTGTTAGAAAGTGATCTAGTTTCATTCTTTTACAAGTGGTTGACCAGTTTTCCCAGCACCACTTGTTAAAGAGATTTTTGTTACTCCATTGTATATTCTTGCCTCCTTTGTCAAAGATAAGGTTTCCATATGTGTGTGGATTTATCTCTGGGCTTTCTATTCTGTTCCATTGATTTATATTTCTGTCTTTGTGCCAGTATCATACTGTCTTGATGACTGTGGCTTCGTAGTAGAGCCTGAAGTCAGGCAAGTTGATTCCTCCACTGCTATTCTTCTTTCTCAAGATTGCTTTGGCCATTCGAGGTTTTTTGTATTTCCATACAAATCTTGAAATTATTTGTTCTAGTTCTGTGAAAAATATGGCTGGTAGCTTGATAGGGATTGCATTGAATTTGTAAATTGCTTTGGGTAGTATACTCATTTTAACTATATTGATACTTCCGATCCATGAACATGGTATATTTGTCCATCTATTAGTGTTCTCTTTGATTTCTTTCATCAGTGTTTTATAGTTTTCTATATATAGGTCTTTAGTTTCTTTAGGTAGATATACTCCTAAGTATTTTATTCTTTTCATTGCAATGGTGAATGGAATTGTTTCCCTAATTTCTTTTTCTACTTTCTCATTATTAGTGTATAGGAATGCAAGGGATTTCTGAATGTTGATTTTATATCCTGCAACTTTACTATATTCATTGATTAGCTCTAGTGGGTCTATTGTATCTTTTAAAATTTGTGTTTCCTTGTTAATTTTCTGTTTAGTTGATCTATCCATAGATGTGAGTGGGGTATTAAAGACTCCCACTATTATTGTGTTATTGTTAATTTCCCCTTTCATACTTGTTAGTATTTGTCTTACATATTGCAGTGCTCCTATGTTGGGTGCATATATATTTATAATTGTTATATCTTCTTGGATTGATCCTTTGATCATTATGTAGTGTCCTTTGTCTTTTTTCACCACCTTTGTTTTAAAGTCTATTTTATTGGATATGAGTATTGCCACTCCTGCTTTCTTTTGGTCTCAATTTGCATGGAATATCTTTTTCCAGCCCTTCACTTTCAGTCTGTATGTGTCCCCTGTTTTGAGGTGGGTCTCTTGTAGACAACATATATAGCGATCTTGTTTTTGTATCCATTCAGCCAGTCTTTTCTTGGTTGGGGCATTCAACGCATTTACATTTAAGGTAATTATTGATAAGTATGATCCCATTGCCATTTACTTTATTGTTTGGGGTTCGAGTTTATACATCTTTTTGTGTTTCCTATCTAGAGAATATCCTTTAGCATTTGTTGGAGAGCTGGTTTGGTGGTGCTGAATTCTCTCAGCTTTTGCTTGTCTGTAAAGCTCTTGATTTCT
Organism: Capra hircus; assembly: GCF_001704415.2. Classification (NCBI taxonomy): domain Eukaryota; kingdom Metazoa; phylum Chordata; class Mammalia; order Artiodactyla; family Bovidae; genus Capra; species Capra hircus. The sequence continues at coordinate 2,068,898 of NC_030825.1, read as the reverse complement.
CCTTCATATTTGAATGAGATCCTTGCTGGGTACAGTAATCTGGGCTGTAGATGATTTTCTTTCATCACTTTAAGTATGTCTTGCCATTCCCTCCTGGCCTGAAGAGTTTCTATTGAAAGATCAGCTGTTATCTTATGGGAATCCCCTTGTGTGTTATTTGTTGTTTTCCCCTTGCTGCTTTTAATATTTGTTATTTGTGTTTGACCTTTGTTAATTTGATTAATATGTATCTTGGGGCACTTCGCCTTGGGTTTATCTTGTTTGGGACTTTCTGGGTTTCTTGGACTTGGGCGATTATTTCCTTCCCCATTTTAGGGAAGTTTTCAACTATTATCTCCTCAAGTATTTTCTCATGGTCTTTCTTTTTGTCTTCTTCTTCTGGGATTCGAATGTTGGGGCATTTAATATTGTCCTGGAGGTCTCTGAGATTGTCCTCATTTCTTTTAATTCGTTTTTCTTTTTTCCTCTCTGATTCATTAATTTCTACCATTCTATCTTCTACTTCATTAATCCTATCTTCTGCTTCTGTTATTCTACTATTTGTTGTCTCCAGAGTGTTTTTGATCTCATTTATTGCATTATCATTATATATTGACTCTTTTTTTAAAATTTCTTCTAGGTCCTTGTTAAACCTTTCTTGCATCTTCTCAATCCTTGTCTCCAGGCTATTTATCTGTGATTCCATTTTGATTTTGAGATTTTGGAGCATTTTCACTATTATTATTCAGAATTCTTTATCAGGTAGATTCCCTATCTCTTCCTCTTCTGCTTGGTTTGGTGGGCATTTATCCTGTTCCTTTACCTGCTGGGTATTCCTCTCTCTCTTCATCTTGTTTATATCACCGAGTTTGGGGTGGCCTTTATGTATTCTGGCAGTTTGTGCAGTTATCTTTATTGTGGGGTTTCCTCACTGTGGGTGGAATGTACGGGTGGATTGTCAAGGTTTCTTGGTTAGGGAAGCTTGTGTCGGTGTTCTGGTGGGTGCAGCTGGATTTCTTCTCTCTGGAGTGCAATGAAGTGTCCAGTAATGAGTTAACAGATGTCAATGGTTTTGGAGTAACTTTGGGCAGCCTGTATTTTGAAGCTCGGGGCTGTGTTCCTGTGTTGCTGTAGAATTTGTGTGGTATGTCTTGCTCTGGAACTTGTTGGCTTTTAAGTGGTGCTTGGTTTCAGTGTAGGTATGGAGGCGTTTGATGAGCTCCTGTTGATTAATGTTCCCTGGAGTCAGGAGTCCTCTGGTGTTCTCAGGATTTGGACTTAAGCCTCCTGCTTCTGGCTTTCAGACTTATTTTTACAGTAGTCTCAAAACTTCTTCTATACGACACCATTGATAAAACATCTAGGTTAAAGATGAAAAATTTCTCCACAGTGAGGGACACCCAGAGAGGTTCACAGAGTTCCATGGAGAATAGAAGAGGGAGGAGGGAGTTACAGGTAACCTGAATGAGATGAGGTGGAATCAAAAGAGGAGAGAGCAAGCTAGCCAGTAATCACTTCCTTATGTGCGCTCCACAGTCTGGACCACTCAGAGATGTTCACGGAGTTATACAGAGAAGAGAAGAGGGAGGAAGGAGACAGAGGTGGCCAGGAGGATAAAAGGGGGGGAATCAAAAGGAGAGAGACAGATCCAGCCAGTAATCAGTTCCCTAAGTGTTCTCCATCGTCTGGAACACACAGAGATTCACAAAGTTGGGTAGAGAAGAGAAGGGGGAGGAAGGAGACAGACGCGACCTGGTGGAGAAAAAGGAGAGTCCGAAGGGGGAGAGAGCAGTCAAGCCAGTAATCTCGCTCCCAAGTAAAAATGGGTACTGAAAGGTACCCATTGGGTTCTTAAAGGTACAAAATTGATAACAAATACCAAAAAGCAGAGATTAAAAATCTAGAGTAGAGGTTGGATTTTCAATATTAAAGAATAGAAGAAGAAGAATAAAAAACAAAGTCACAAAATTATAACTATATATATATGAAGTTTGCTTTAAAAAGTAGGGTCTTTTTTTTTGAAAAGTAATAGTAAGTTATAAAAATGAAAATTAAAAGAATAATAGAGGACTTAAAAATTAAAAAAATTAAAAGAAGAATGATCATAAAAATAGTAAAAATATATCTAGGACTTTCTCAGCTGTTATTGTGGGCAGTGTGGGGTCAGTTCATTTTCAGATAGTTCCTTGGTCCGGCTTATATTTCTCAAGATTTATAGGCCCTTCCTATGTAGTCGGTACTAACCACAGGGTTTTAGTCTATTGCACCTGTCACTTCCAAGGTGGTTCCCTCTGTTTTAGCTTCTTCTATTTGCTGGTCTCTTCAGTGTCTGATTTCCTCCCTGACACAAGGGGGGCTGTGGTGGACACTTTTTTAAGGCTCACTTGTTCAGTTGAGATGTGGGGAGGGAAGGACACTGCAAACAAATAACACTGGCACGTGCTCGCAGTGTCTCAGCCACACTGGGCCTGCCCCCATTCACGGCGCATGTGCCCTCCCAGCCAACACTGGTCAGGCTCCAGGTTGCTCCTCCAGGAACCGTCCAAGGCCGGCCCTGGGCTGCATGCACCTCCCAGGTCTAAGCCGCTCAGGTTCAGACACTCGGGTAGTCCTCAGAGGCACAGACTTGGTTGGGCCTGTGTTTTGTGCCCTTCCCAGGTCCGAGCAGCTCAGGTGATGAGGTCTTTGGCCAGCACAGCTGCTGCGACTTGTCGTCTACCCCATCCCTGCTGCTCGGTTTTCTGGGTGTACAACTGGCGCACCTTCTCAGGCGGATGGTGACTGTCTAGAACCGCAAGACGTCTTAGTTAGCAGAGAAGTCTGCTTGTAGTTTGGTAGATAATGTCTCTCTGGGGTGTGATTGCCCCCTTCTGGCTCTGGCTGCCTGTCACTGGAGGGGCATGGTCTGCAGCCGGCTAGTTCTGTTCAGTCTTTTTTTCTTTTTCTTTTATTTTTTTATTTCTTAAATTTTTTTAATAAAAATGTTTAAATTTATTTTTATTTTTTTGAAAATTTTTAATTCTTTTCTTAATTTTAAAATCTTTAATTCTTACATGCGTTCCCAAACATGAAACCCCCTCCCACCTCCCTCCCCATAGCATCTCTCTGGGTCATCCCCATGCACCAGCCCCAAGCATGCTGTATCCTGCATCAGACATAGACTGGCGATTCGATTCTTACATGATAGTATACATGTTAGAATGCCATTCTCCCAAATCATCCCACCCTCTCCCTCTCCCTCTGAGTCCAAAAGTCCGTTATACACATCTGTGTCTTTTTTGTTGTCTTGCATACAGGGTCGTCATTGCCATCTTTCTAAATTCCATATATATGTGTTAGTATACTGTATTGGTGTTTTTCTTTCTGGCTTACTTCACTCTGTATAATGGGCTCCAGTTTCATCCATCTCATCAGAACTGATTCAAATGAATTCTTTTTAATGGCTGAGTAATACTCCATTGTGTATATGTACCACAGCTTTCTTATCCATTCATCTGCTGATGGACATCTAGGTTGTTTCCATGTCCTGGCTATTATAAACAGTGCTGCGATGAACATTGGGGTACATGTGTCTCTTTTAATTCTGGTTTCCTCGGTGTGTATGCCCAGCAGTGGGATTGCTGGGTCATAAGGTAGTTCTATTTGCAATTTTTTAAGGAATCTCCACACTGTTCTCCATAGTGGCTGTACTAGTTTGCATTCCCACCAACAGTGTAGGAGGGTTCCCTTTTCTCCACACCCTCTCCAGCATTTATTGCTTGCAGATTTTTGGATCGCAGCCATTCTGACTGGTGTGAAGTGGTACCTCATTGTGGTTTTGATTTGCATTTCTCTAATAATGAGTGATGTTGAGCATCTTTTCATGTGTTTGTTAGCCATCCGTATGTCTTCTTTGGAGAAATGTTTATTTAGTTCTTTGGCCCATTTTTGGATTGGGTGGTTTATTTTTCTGGAATTGAGCTGCACAAGTTGCTTGTATATTTTTGAGATTAGTTGTTTGTCAGTTGCTTCATTTGCTATTATTTTCTCCCATTCAGAAGGCTGTCTTTTCACCTTGCTTATATTTTCCTTTGTTGTGCAGAAGCTTTTAATTTCAATTAGATCCCATTTGTTTATTTTTGCTTTCATTTCCAGAATGCTGGGAGGTGGATCATAGAGGATCCTGCTGTGATTTATGTCGGAGAGTGTTTTGCCTATGTTCTTCTCTAGGAGTTTTATAGTTTCTGGTCTTACATTTAGATCTTTAATCCATTTTGAGTTTATTTTTGTGTGTGGTGTTAGAAAGTGATCTAGTTTCATTCTTTTACAAGTGGTTAACCAGTTTTTCCCAGCACCACTTGTTAAAGAGATTTTTGTTACTCCATTGTATATTCTTGCCTCCTTTGTCAAAGATAAGGTTTCCATATGTGTGTGGATTTATCTCTGGGCTTTCTGTTCAGTCTTTTGCTCTGTGTGCGGGTCTGGTGGTGTCTTAGGTTAGGGCTTTACGCGTGGTAGCTATGCCACAGTCTGGTTTGCTAGCCCAAGTTAGTTCGCTCAGATTGCCCTCGGGGTTTTCAGGCCCAGTTCTTACTCTAAGCAATGCAGCCTGCATCTCCCTGCCCAGCCCCCACTTGCTAGTGGTGGATGCAGATGTCTGCGCTGCTTCTCCACTGGGGGAGTTACTGTTGGGCTCGTAATCTGTGGGTTTTAATTATTTATTTATTTTTCCTCCCTGTTATTTTGCCCTCTTTGTTCCCAAGGCTCGCCACAGACTTGGTGGTGAGAGTGTTTCCTGGTTTTTAGAAACTTCTCTCTTTTTAAGACTCCCTTCCTGGGACAGAGCTCCATCTTTACCTCTTTTGTCTCCTTTTTTGTCTTTCATATTTTTTCCTACCTCCTTTTGAAGACAATGGGCTGCTTTTCTGGGTGCCTGATGTCCTCTGCCAGCATTCAGAAGTTGTTTTGTGGAATTTACTCAGCGTTTAAATGTTCTTTTGATGAATTTGTTGGGGAGAAAGTGGTCTCCCCGTCCTATTCCTCCACCATCTTAGGACCACCCCCAGACATAATTTTAAAACCCAGAGAGCACACCAAACCAAGGCAGGGAGGAGTCCTGGCTTCTCTCCCACAATCTAGGCTGGGACTGCCCTGCCCTCCACCCGCAGCAGGGGTTCTTAGCAGGAGTCAGTCACATGCTCACTTTTGAGCCATGTATCATTACTGACCCTTTCAGTGGTCTCTCCTATGCCCACAATGCTTGGTGGACATCACTAGTGCTGACCCACAAGTGGTCTCTTCTCTTTCTAGGCACTTTAAAAGCACACTTTCCAGGCTCCCTTGCAGTTGAACAGGGCCTTGGGATGACTTTGGCTAATTGGCATGGGCACATGTGGGCTGAAGTTTGGAAGAGGGGCACAAGAGAGCTGTATGCATCTTTCCCCTACTGCAGCACAAGGGTATTTGCATTGAGATTGCAGATTCACCATATCAGGGCCACCTGGGTCACCGAATCACTTCACAGAGGCCAATTACCCTGAGAGTCTCTTGGATTCATAGTGAACTCAGTAGGTCTGAAACATACATGTGTTTTAAGCCAATGACATACTGGATTATCTGCTCTCCCAGCTTAGCTCACTCAGAGCTAACAATTGGTAGGTGACCTCTTACCTCTATTGCAAAACCTGCACTCATGTGACAGACTCCGAAGCTGAGGTTAGAACGTCTCCTCTCGGGATGCACTCCTCAAGTGGGGATGCCTTTACCTAAAAGGTGAGATTTGGGCAGCACAGAGCAGCTGGGAAAGGATTTAGGAGGAGGTGACACACATTCAGGAATCTTTCACATTACAGATGTCAGTTATAAGCCAAAGGCAAAAGAGAGCCAGCCCTGAGTTTAGTGAGTCAGGTCCTAGGTCCCCTCTTGTGCACACACAAAGCTCTTTGCCTCTAGTTACTATCTCATCTACACATAATTATTATTTAAAGTGACAAGATCCTGCTTAAACTGACTGAAGCTAAAAAGGGAATGTATTGGCTTAGCAACAAAGAGGTTCCAGATTTCAGATATGACTGAAATGAGATGTTCAGATGATGGTGCACCCCCTTTCTCACACGACATTGATGCTTCTCAGCTGTGCTTCCTTTGGATTGGTGTCATTCTCAAGCTGGCCTTCTGGACACAGCAGCTCTCAGCAGCTCCAGGCTATCATCTGGCTGGCTCTAGGGGCAGGACCTCTTCCCCATATGCCTTCACATAGAGGGTCCCTCCAGCCCCCTCACACAGCCAGTACCCAGGCTGGGGCATGAGATGTCTGCATAGAGAGTGAAATGATGAACAAGAGTCACCAAAACCAGGAGAGCTGCTCCAGTAGACGGAGGATCTGCAGGATGGGCCCAGCTCACAGATGTGTACGTGAGGTTGGGCCCTATTGTTCTTCCTAGACTGATTCCTGGAGGTGGGGTTAGGAGCAGGGAGAGAATATGGTGCTTGTGAATGAAGTGTTCCTAAGGCACCAGAGCTCAGAGTCTTGGGAGACTGGGGGTTGGATGGGAGAGCTGAGAACCCCAGGGAGCACTCTAAAAGAAATCTTCCATAGAGGCCAGGACTTCCAGGACCAAATATTCCAAAAAAGGAAATGAATGCCTAGAAAGGACTGTAGATACTGAGTACTTACCACTTACACCCTATCACACATCTCAAGATAGACAATTTTCTAAAAGAGGCTTTTCACCAGACCCTCATCAGAGATATGAGTCAGGGGAGGGTCACTTGGGTGTGACTGAAACTCATCTCCAGGTGGCTTGGAGCAGTTCCCATCTGCTGAGAGGGCTGAATTGGTTCATACAACTAAAGAGTCCAGAGATTGACCTGAGGTTCAAATGTCAGCTGTCTTTCAAATTCTCTGACTTGGTTTAATTTGTTTCTGTGATTGTCTCAGTCTCGGGCAGAATCTTCATATCTGCAGGCAGATGATCCTCAGGTGCCTCCAAGCAAAGATCTCAGGACTGAGGCTCACTGGCTCAGTTGGGATCACACTCCCATCCCTTGACTGATTGTCCAGGGCTAAGTGTGTAAGTGTGTATGTGTGTGTGTGTGTGATGGAGAGAGAGAGTATGTGTGTGCATGCATGCACATATGCTATGTCCAAACTTTATAGATTGAGAAGGGGTAGTGGATTCCACAGGGGAAAATCAGGGTGAAAGTGAAAAGTGAAAGTGAAGTTGCTTAGCCGTGTCCAACTCTTTGTGACCCTATGGACTGTATCCCACCAGGCTCCTCTGTCCATGGGATTTTCCAGGCAAGAATACTGGAGCGAGTTGCCATTTCCTTCTTCAGGGGATCTTCCAGACCCAGGGATCGAACTCAGGTCTTCCATATTGCAGGCAGACTCTTTACCCTCTGAGCCAGGAGGGAATCCCGAAAATCAGGGTACTGTTACTAAAAGAAGGGAACATGGATTCTGTTCTGGGGGGACTGGCAGGAGCCGACTGCTGCAGGCACTCTCCTAGAGCTCGGAATAGAGAGGCTTTCAGGACTCCAGCCACCTGTGGTCACCAGAGCAAGGGAAACTCTTGAACCTTAGAGCTCTGGGGTGTCCCTCTAGGGTTTTTTGGAAGCAGTGCCTGTGATGAGGCTTACTGCGCAGGCAGTGCTCTCAGGAGGCAGGATAGGGAAAGGGGGAGTGCTACAGTAGAGGGTGCTGGTGCTCTGCTCAACCTGCCTTTAATGAGCTGCGTTGATGATCTTTCTCAGCTGCCCTGAGTGTGGACTGTGATATTAGGCTGGTGGAAGAGTAATTGTGATTTTGCGTTGTTAAACTTTGCCATTTGATATTGGAATACATTCTTCAACAAATGTGGCATATTATAAATCATTTTAGGGTCTATTTTCTTTATGTTTTTTGCTAATGAATTATAACTTGATGTTTATATGTATTTTAGACTAGGAAATTATGTTAGACAAAAAGCAAATTCAAGCGATTTTCTTAGTTGAGTTGAAAATGGGTCATAAGGCAGAGGAGACAACTCAATATCATCAATCCATTTGGCCCAGGAACTGATAATGAATATACAGTGCAGTGGTGGTTCAAGAAGTTTTGTCAAGGAGATGTAGTGGCTGGCCATTGGAAGTTGACAAAGACCAACTGAGAGCATCATTGAAGCTGATCCTCTTACAGCTATGTGAGAAGTTGTCCAATAACTCAGTGTCAACCATTCTATGGCCATTTGGCATTTGAAGCAATTTGGAAAGGTGAAAAAGCTCAATAAGTGGGTGCCTCATGAGCTGACTACAAATTGTTGTCTTGAGGTGTCATCTTTTCTTATTCTACACAACAGTGATCCATTTCTCGATCAGATTGCAATGTGTGACAAAAAGTGGATTTTATATGGCAATCAGTGATAACCAGCTCAGTGGTTGGATTGAGAAGAAGCTCCAAAGCACTTCCCAAAGCAAAATTTGCACACACACACACACACAAATGGTCACTGTTTGCTGGTCTGCTGCCTGGTCTGATCCACTACGGCTTTTTGAATCCCAGCAAAACCATTACATCTGAGAAGAATGCTCAGTAAATCAAAGAGATGCACCGAAAATTCCAATGCCTGCTGCTGGGAGCCAGCAGGGGAGATCCCATCCATGACAACATCATGCAGAGAGACCTGACGGGCATGGCGAGTCAGGTCTCAAGGGGTCCTCTGCCTGAGCATCTACTCTAAAACCAAAATCTGTCTGTTTATTGTCTGCTGTACTATACTCTTCTGACATTACAGGGGCTATCCCCGACCACCTTTCTCTGGAAAAAGTTAACTTAGAGCTCCAACTGGTCTCCTGCATATGAAAGGAATGTCTCGGCTTAAAATCCCCTGATGGCTCTCTAACTTGCCTGACAGTTGGAGACTTTTACAACTTGTGATTGTTTACAGCCCCCCAACGGAGAGAGGCATGAAGCTTAAAACATCTTAAAGATGTAGAGCCTTTTAGAGTTAAGAATTAGTTTGGTGAAGAGTTTGTTGAGTTAATGTTTGCCACCAGGCCTCCATATCCTTTATCTTTTAGGCACCTGAGAGGATATTAATCAATGTAAATGGGATGCAGAAATAGGAATATAGTAATTTTGATGTTAGCAATACTAGACTTTTGAGTTAATGAATTTTCTCTTTGTTATAAATCACTGTACTCCTCTTTCATTGTAATAAATTGTTGTGTCCTTGCTATGTAAGAATGTAACTTTATTTAGTGCTTTCTTAGAGTGGCACTAGATTTTGGGAAGAACAATACTATTACCCTTATCAGAAAAGGGCTGTAAAATGTGAATTGGCCTCCTGGCCAGAAGATGATGTAAATCACCTAAGACTTGTGTATACAACTAGGTATGCAGAGAGAAAGCCTGGTCTTGATAAGAGTCAGGGCTGCTGACATTGCATAATTTTGTATTATCCATTGATCTCTATGTACAACCAAAAGTATAAAAGTGTTCCTAAACAATAAAGGATGGGCCAGTCACTGGAAAGACTGGTTTCCCCTGTGTCGAATCTCTCTCTCTCTCTTTATTTCTCCCTCTCTCTCCCTCTCCTTTTCAGGCTGAATTCCCATCTGGGGAGGGAGGCTCTCCGAGTCTACTTACTTGCCCTGGCTTCTAAGACCCACGCAAGTGGGAGTCCAAGGCGGGGCACCCTCTGCTATTCAAGTGGGCGCCGGTGGCCTAATGTAGATGGTGCAAGTTCCTTGTCTTGGAACTTTATTAGCTTTCTGTGTAAACCAAGTTATTCAGCCTCTTTTTTCTCCACTAATTTTCCTACTACACTAATTTTTCTAATCTCTCCTTATATTTCTAAATAAGTAAGTTTTTCCTCGCCTACTCCGTCCACCCTTCAAATTACCCTGGATCCACCGGGGCTGGACCCCGGAAGCCTGCAGCTGGCATTAGTCAACAGAAAGGGCCCAATTCTTCTCCATGACAACATGCAACCATGCATGGCTTCAAAAGTTGAATAATACGGGCTACAAAGTTTTGCCTCATCTGCCATATTGACCTGACCTCTTGCCAAAAGACTATCACTTCTTCAAGCATCTCAACAACTTTTTGCAGGGAAAGTGTTTCCACAAACAGCAGGATGAAGATAATGCTTTCTAAGAGTTTGTTGAAACCTAGTGCCCAGATATTATTTGTTGCAGGAATAAACTTATTTCTCGTTGGCAAAAATGTGTTTATTGTAATGATTCCTATTTTGATTTATAAAGATGTGCTTGAGCCTAGTTATAAAAATTTAAAATTCAGGATCCAAAAGTGCTATTACTTTTGCACCAACCTAGTAACTCACAGGTCTCGGAAGAATTGCCCAGATTTGGCATATATTACAACCCCTGGGGTTTGGTCCATAGCAAAGGACTTATTGATATGAGAATATTAGAAAAAGTCCATTTCCCTTGCTTCAAGATAGGACACTTTATGATCAAGTGGAGGCCAAACTTCAACTGAATCCACAGTTTTTCCTGCTTCTTCCTCTGCTTCCCCCTGCTTCCCTCTGACAAATGTGCTCTCCTTTACCAAACTCAGTGAGGCTCAGAAGAGCCTTCTACTCAACTAGGCCTCATCCTGGGGCCTTGTCTTTGGCCTACCTAGTCTACTTGTAGCAAGAATCCTGCGAGTCAGTTTAGCAAGAATCCCTCCATGCTTGGTATCTGATTACCCTATCCTAACTTCAGTAAGGATCTAAGACAGTTTAGCAAGAAACACCCCCTACCCTTGATGTCTACTCTTTACAATTTTCCACCCAGAATCCCCTCACATTTTTGTATTCAGAGTGGAAACTGACTTTTCTCCCTTATTGGCCTAGTCTTAACACATCACAGAAGTAGTGAGTATTCTTCCTTACTGTTTTAACAAGTGTTCAGTTCAGCTTAGTCGTATCTGACTCTTTGAGACCCCATGAACTGCAGCAAGCCAGGCCTCCCTGTCCATCACCAACTCCCAGAGTCCACCCAAACCCATGTCCATCGAGTCAGTGATGCCATCCAACATCTCATCCTCTGTCATCCACTTCTTCTCCTGCCCTCAATCTTTCCCAGCATCAGGGTCTTTTCCAATGAGTCAGCTCTTCACATCAGGTGGCCAAAGCATTGGAGTTTCAGCTTCAATATCAGTCCTTCCAATGAACACCCAGGACTGATCTCCTTTAGGATGGACTTGTTGGATCTCCTTGAAGTCCAAGGGACTCCCAAGAGTCTTCTCGAACACCACAGGTCAAAAGCATAAATTCTTCAGCATTCAGCTTTCTTTATAGTCCAACTCTCACATCCATACATGACCACTGAAAAAACCATAGCGTTGACTACATGGACCTTTGCTGGCAAAGTAATGTCTCTGCTTTTTAACATGCTGTCTAGGTTGGTCATAACTTTCCTTCCAATGAGCAAGTGTCTTTTAATTTCATGGCTTCAATCACCCTCTGCAGTGATTTTGGAACCCAGAAAAATAAAGTCAGCCACTGTTTCCACTGTTTCCCCATCTATTTGTGGTGAAGTGACAAGTGTTTGAATAACTTTATTATTTATTTATTTATTTTAAATTTTAAAATCTTTAATTCTTATATGCGTTCCCAAACATGAACCCCTCTCCCACTTCCCTCCCCATAACATCTCTCTGGGTCATCCCCATGCACCAGCCCCAAGCATGCTGTATCCTGTGTCAGACATAGACTGGCGATTCGATTCTTACATGATAGAATACATATTAGAATGCCATTCTCCCAAATCATCCCACCCTCTCCCTCTGAGTCCAAAAGTCCGTTATACACATCTGTGTCTTTTTTGCTGTCTTGCATACAGGGTCGTCATTGCCATCTTCCTAAATTCCATATATATGTGTTAGTATACTGCATTGGTGTTTTTCTTTCTGGCTTACTTCACTCTGTATAATCGGCTCCAGTTTCATCCATCTCATCAGAACTGATTCAAATGAATTCTTTTTAACGGCTGAGTAATACTCCATTGTGTATATGTACCACAGCTTTCTTATCCATTCATCTGCTGATGGACATCTAGGTTGTTTCCATGTCCTGGCTATTATAAACAGTGCTGCGATGAACATTGGGGTACATGTGTCTCTTTTAATTCTGGTTTCCTCGGTGTGTATGCCCAGAAGTGGGATTGCTGGGTCATAAGGTAGTTCTATTTGCAATTTTTTAAGGAATCTCCACACTGTTCTCCATAGTGGCTGTATTAATGCCCTACTTCCCTATAAGTTTCACCTGAGAGCACTTCCTCTATGAAAGGTTTGCATAAAATTCTTTCTTCCAGGCTCCAGTTTAAGGGAACTGGATCTAGTGCAGAAGCTAAGCATGGCTGTGGTCTCACGTGAAGCCTAGTCTTAGCCCCATCCTGTGTGGAGCTCTGGAGCATAAATTATACCCCAGAGTCCATCCAACCTGAGGCAAAGAACACTTAGAGCAGTCATTGGCTAAACTCACTGGGGGTGGGGATGGGGTTGCGGTGGGGAGCGTAACCTGACAGGCACCCTACTCTAGCTGGGTGGGTGAGGCAGCTCCAGAACCTCAGGCAAGGTGCCAGCAGACCACTGCAGGTGGGGATCTATAGAAACAAAGTCTGCAAAACAGGAGAGGGATTTAAGGGGCTTGAGTGGGTTGTATACATTGTTTACCTCATAGGGCAAAGAAATCAGGCTGAAGCGAACTTTGAGGAGTTAGAATTTTAAATTGAACTATCAGGGTATTCTGATGAGCTGACAACAATTGCAGTTTACTGATTTGTTGCTAATTATGTAACAAGAATTACAGAATACAGTACTTACAAATCCTTGTAATAAAATATTTTTCTGTTTTGAGGCAGTGTTTATATATAGATGTAATTAGTTTAAACTTTTTGACCTCATTTGCATTCTAAAATTACAGTGCTATAATTTTCTTTTCCCAAATGCATTCACTCTTAATTAATCTTAACCACTCTCAAGCTTTTCTGATTTCTATTATCACTATTTAAAGTTGAGATTTTTAATGGATCTAAATTCCATATTCAAATTAATGTCTTTTTCTAAAGTTATAATGACTTGAAATTGACTTGATTTGGGCCCAAAGTATTATCTGAAAAGTAATTTGATTGTTTTATAATTTAAATTATGTGTGTGGAATAAAATTCATTAACCTTATCTACATGTGCATAAAAATTATGACATTCTAACCAGTTAATGTTTTTTAATTTGTGCAGTATTTTTCAGCATAAAGTTTTTATAGCAGTTCCATCAGCTACATCTCTGAATCCCTTTGATGCCAAAAACCTGGGTGGGTGTTGATTTCCCACTTTGAAGAAAATTCTTTGTTTGCCCAGATGATGTTGTATGTTGAAAGTGTGTCTTCTCCTCAGGGACTGAGGGATCTGAGATTTGCTGAGATCGCTTTAGCATAATCTTTCTAGGACAGTCGGGGAGAGCTAACCCCACAAGGCCTGCTCTGGAGGTCATAGGACGGAAAATGTGAAACCGTGGGTATGGACTCCTTTCTTTCAGAATTCCACTCTGGAAAGGCACAGACTTGCTGTTCTTAGAACAGCCCTTCCCCAGCACAGAGCTGGGGAGTTTTTCTCAACAAGCCTCAGGGAACAGACTTGGTAGTTCCTGGAGTGGTTAAGATATGGTGCCACAAGATTCAGTTCAGTGCCACCAGCTCAGGCTTGGGGTGGAGTCCAGGCTTTGACACTTGTTCCCAGGTGGCACTAGTGGTAAAGAACTCACCTGCCAATACAGGAAATGCAAGAGATGTGGGTTCGATCCCCAGTTCAGGAAGATCCCCTGGAGTAGGGCATGGCAACCCACTCCAGCATTCTTGCCTGGAGAATCCCATGACAGAGGAGCCTGGCTGGCTATAGTCCATGGGGTTGCAAAGAATTGGACACAGCTGGAGCAACTTAGCATGCACCTATGTTACACTCTGATTCAAATCCCCTGTCTCCTGGACTATTGACAAGGCCTCTTCACAGGTCCCTTGCAGCAATACTGTCCCACCTTCAATGTTTCCTCCGCTTTATAGCCAGGATGATTATTTTGAAGCATGAATCTGGCTGTGCCACCTACTTAATAAGCTCCCCATGGCTTCCTACACAGAAGCCACTTATGGACAGACCTGCTCACACTGGCCGAGAGGGCTGCTTCCCCCCACCCAGTGCTCCAGGTGCGCTGGTCTTTGTGTTCACCACTCTCCCCTCAGGCTCTCGGGCTTGGCACACGCTGTTCCCTTGCTCCCTTCAGAGTCTCTAGAAGGAACAAAAACTCTGCCATCACCTTGATTTTAATCCAGTATGACCCACTTTTAACTTCTAACCTCCAAAATAGTAAAACAATGCATTTTTATGTTTTTGGTAATTTGTTATAACAGCTGCTAAGTCACTTCAGTCGTGTCCGACTCTGTGCGACCCCATAGACGGCAGCCCACCAGGCTCCTCTGTCTCTGGGGTTCTCCAGGCAAGAACATGGAGTGGGTTGCCATTTCCTTCTCCAGCACAGGAAACAAATTACAGCCCTGGAATCATGCCTCCTAGATCCCTGGACTTCAAAGAGGGCTGAGAAAATGGCCATCTCCTCCCCTCCAGGGCTCCTCTCTCTCTCTGGTACCCTCCAAATGTGCATAGACCCAGGCTAGAAAAAGGGTACATGGCATCCTCATTCTCCCCATCCTCCATTTCCCAACTTCCCTTTCCCCACCTTCCCCATCCCCACTTCCTCTCAATCCCCTTCCTTGAGGCTTCCATTCAGACATCACTAGCATTGCTGAAACCCTGGGGGTTTATCCTGGTCTGCACAGGGCTGCTCAGTCAGGCCTGCTTCTCTCCTAAGGTCTTGGGGACCTTGCCTGTGAGCATCCCCCCCTTGTGTGATGCTGGCACCCTTTTCTAGGATCTTCACAATGAAAAGTTCTCATGGATTTGACGCCTCATCCTCAGTAGAGGTGAACCCATGGCTAAAAGGCCAATGGGCCTCAGTGCCCAGTGGCTGGGCTGTGACAATAAAGCAGCCAGGCCCACAGGCCTTGGCTCTCCTATAAGGAGCAATGCCGGAGTGAAAGCAGGAAGGCTGCTCTTCAGCTAGCCTGGAGCCTGAGCATAACAAACCAGGCGAGGAATGCTGGTGAGGCAGCAGGACAGGTGACCTTCCCTCTCCTCCTCTTGCTGTGCTTGTACCCTTTGGGTAAGAGATATAATTCAGCAGCTGTAGTGACGTGAGAAAAAAAAAAAAAAGAAAAGAAAAAGCAGTGAACTTCTCAGCACTGCAAGAAGAGCTTTCCTGGTTTGGGGCATGAGACAGGGGTTACTGGCAGGGGGGCGACTCAGAGGTGATCCCCAAGGCCCCAGTGCAGTGGTACCCCTCTGGGGTCTGTGACCCTAAGGAACAGGGATTTCCTGGTTAGAAGAGACTAGTGCCCAACCTGCGGTCTCAGGGAAGGTCAAATCTCCGTGAGTACTCAGCTCCACAGCACCTATGTCCAGGAGGCTGCCTGGTCAGCAGCTGTGCACTTCCTACCCTCTCACCTAGGCTCTCTTCTTGAAACTTGAGCTTCATTCTCCTCTTTCCACTGAGAAGAGCTCTCTGCTTACCTACCACCTGCCCCTGGCCCAAAGTGGAGGCCAACAGCGGGTCCTTTCTCTGTCATCGTGTTCTGCCACAGGTCCTGCTGCCAGATAACTCCGTCCTCGCTGGCCTATGCAAACTGCAGCAGCAAATTCAACTGACTGGCTGCCATGCTATTAGCCCAGGCTCACTGCACATCCCAGGTGCCCATTGCCAGGAGGTCACATTCTTAGCAGGGCCCCTGGGTAGGGATAGATTTTGTGAAAAAGGGCTGTGTTCAAGGTTGATGCCCTGACATGTGTCTAATACAGTTTATCCACCAAGCATTGCCCAGAAAGAAGGTGAACTGTCCAGAGAATGGGCAAGTCTCACTCACAAGAAGGCTAAGAGATTTTTTTCTGTCTCACTCAGGTGTATTAAAAGTAAACCACATTAAAAAAAATTGTTAATGGTACCTGGGCAAAGCAACACTGACCTAGAACATTCATCATGCCTTTCCCAGCTAGTGAGCTCTTCTCACTATCTTTCCTCAAAATCCTTCCCAACTGTAAAGTGTACTTTATTTTATATATTTTAACTGAAGTCTAGGATGTATCATTGCAAGAGAAAGTGTTAGTCACCCAGTCATGTCAGACTCTTTGTGTTCCCATGGACTGTAGCCCATCAGGCTCCTCTGTCCATGGAATTCTCCAGGCAAGAATACTGGAGTGGGTATCCATTACCTTCTCCAGGGGATCTTCCTGACCCAGGGATCGAGTGTGGGTCTTTTGCATTGCAGGCAGATTCTTTACTATTTGAGCCATGAGGGAAGGATGGTGGAGTGGAAGAACATGCACACATCACCCATGAGAACACCAAAACTGAAACTAGCTGTTGAACAAACATCAACAGGAAGATGTTGTAACCCACCAATAAATGGTGGACAAAGGAGAAGCCACAATGAGATGTTAGGAGGGGCATAATCACATTAAAATAAAGTCCCATACCTGCCAGGTAGGTGACCCTCAAACTGGAGAACAGTAATACCAAAGTTCTCATACTGTTACAAAGGTTCTAGGCTCCACAGCAGACTTCTCAACTGGGGGATCTGACAAGGGAGGGACTGGAAATCCCCAGGGAGTCTGACTTTGAAGGACAGTGGAATTTGATTACAGAACTTCCACAAGACTAGGGGAAACAGAGACTCTTAGATGGAACAAACAAAACCTTGTGTGCACCAGGGGAAAGGAGCAGTCACCCCATGGGAGACGGAGGAAGACCTACCTGAGTGTTTGAAGGTCTCCTACAGAGGTGTGGGTCGGAAGAGGCCTACCGCAAGGACAGGGGCACTGGTAGCAGCAGTCCTGGGAGGCATGTGCAGCAAGAGTCCTCTTGGAGGTCACCATAGCCCTGACATAGAGCTGGTAGACTCTAGGACTGGATCACCTCAGGCCTGACAACTAACAGGGAGGGAGCACAGTCCCACCCACCAGCAACAACTGGATTAAAGATCCACTGAGCATGGATCTGTCTGCCAGAGCAAGACACAACTTTCCCACAGACAGTCCCTCCACTCAGAAAGCTTGCACACCCTATTATACTCATTCATCAGAGGGCAGACAGAAGAAGCAAGAACTACAATCCCACCACTTCAGAATGAAGGCCACAATCACAGAAATCTAACCAGAATGATCACATAGATCACAGCCTTGTGTAACTCAATAAAGCCATGTGATGTAGGGCCACCCAAGATGCATGGGTCATGGTGGAGAGTTCTGACAAAATGTGGTCCACTGGAGAAGAGGATGGCAAACCACTCCAGTATTCTTGCCTTGAGAACCCCATGAATAGTATGAAAAGGCAAAAAGATATGACACCGGAAGGATGAGCCCCCCAATGTTGGTAGGTGTCCAATATGCTACTGGGGAAGAGCAGAGAAATAGCTCTAGGAAGAATGAAGATGCTGGGCCAAAGCAGAAATGACACTCAGCTGTGGATGTGTCTGGTGATGAAGTAAAATCCAATGCTGTAAGAGCAATATTCCATAGGAACCCGGAATGTTGGGTCCATGAATCAAGGTAAATTGAACATGGTCAAGCAGGAGATATAGTCAACACTGATATTTTAGGATTCAGTGAGCAAAAATGGATGGGAATGGGCAAATTTAATACAGATGACCATTATATCTACTCCTGTGGTCAAGAATTCCTTAGAAGAAATGGAGGAGCCCCCATAGTCAACCAAAGGGTCCAAAATGGAGTACTCGGATACAATCTCAAAATCAACAGAATGATCTCAGTTCATTTGCAAGGCAAACCATTCAACATCACAGTAATTCAAGTCTATTGCCCCAACCACTAATGCCAAAGAAGCTGAAGTTAAATGGTTCTATGAGAACCTATAAGACATTCTAGAACTACACCAAAAGATCTCCTTTTCATTATAGGGGACTGGAATGCAAAAGTAGGAAGTCAAGAGATATCTGGAATAACAGGCAAGTTTGGCCTTTGAGTACAAAATGAAACAGTGCAAAGGCTAACAGAGCTTTGCCAAGAGAATACAATGGTCATAGCAAACATCCTCTTCCAGCAACACAAGAGATAGTTCTACATATGGACGTCACCAAATGGTCAATATAGAAATCAGATTGATTATATACTTTGCAGACAAAGATGAAGAAGCTCAATACAGTGAGCAAAAACAAGACCTGGAGCTGACTGTGGCTCAGATCTGCTGCTGCTGCTGCTGCTGCTGCTAAGTCGCTTCAGTCGTGTCTGACTCTGTGCGACCCCATAGACGGCAGCCCATCAGGCTCCCCCGTCCCTGGGATTCTCCAGGCAAGAACAAGGGAGTGGGTTGCCATTTCCTTCTCCAATGCATAAAAGTGAAAAGTGAAAGTGAAGTCGCTCAGTGAAAGTAAAGTTGCTCTGACTCTTCGCGACCCCATGGACTGTAGCCTACCAGGCTCCTCCATCCATGGGATTTTCCAGGAAAGAGTACTGGAGTGGGGATATTTCAAAGAAAACCCTCACGTCTGCAAGTATCTTCACTGGATTGGGACTAAAGAAACAAAAGAATTTCTTGTGTGAGGAAGAGGAAAGCCTTGGGGCTACAGGTGAACAGGTGTGGTGGGAGGCTCTTGGTGCTTTCAGAGAATTGAAGGGCCATCCATGTGTATCACTTCCCTAGGTTTATGCCTACCTTCAGGCCTTTCAGAGCCCCCAGCTTCTCTGGCCAGAAGTCCCTTGCAGCTCCTTGCCAGATGAGGATTTTCACACTTGCTAGGTTTGCTCTGAAAAGCCATGGCAGCTGGTGGCTTCTTCTTGAGGTCTTAAAGGAGAGTTGAAGATTAAGATTTTCATTGGAGAAAAGCATGTCTAATAGAAGGCAGATGTTCATCAATTAGGAATTCTAATCAGCTCTCAACAGTTAAGACTAGATAAGATAGTAGCTTAAATAGCACAAAAGAACAAAACACCAAAGGAAAATAACACAGTGATTTTATTTGGGGTAATGAGAGGTGTAAGCAGCCCAGGGCTGTAAGGTGGCCCCACACTATGGTTCAGAACTTAGTCTTCTTCCACCTCAAGGTTCTGCTGAGCTCTAGGGAAGGGTCCTCAAGTTTGTGACTTCAAGATGGCAATCACCTGTGTGGCAGGCAAAAGGAATTGAGTGTGGGTATGTCTGAATGGTTGGGGGGTATGGGGCAAAAGAGCCTGTCACTTCATTCACCCCTTTTGTTTGTTGTTGTTTAGTCACTCAGTCATGTCCAACTCTCTGTGATTCCATGGACTGCAGCCTGCCAGTCTCCTCTGCCTAGGGGATTTCCCAGGCAAGAATACTGGAGTGGGTTGCCATTTCCAACTCCAGGGCATCTTCCTGATCTGGGGATCAAACCTGTGTCTCCTGCTAGTCTCCTGCTTTGCAGGCAGATTCTTTACCACTGAGCCCCCAAGGAAGCCCCAATCATCCCCTGCTCTTCTTTAAAGAACTTCCCACAAGCTCTACTTCATGACTTCAGCTTATATATCATTGGCCACCCATAACTGTAAGGAAGCTGGACTCTCTTGGTAAAACCATGATCCTGCATATCAATATCCCAGCCCCTTGCTTGCTGGTACCCATTTTTAATTGAGCCACCTGACTTTCTCTGCCCTCTCAGCGTCTCTTTTTTCATAGCAATAGTTTTAGTTTGACGTCAGACTCTTTGTTCTTTCCCATACTTGCTCAGAATATATCTGTGTTGTATTTCTAAAGATAGAAACATAACATAATGTTTTAAGCCAGAAAGAAATTCTGCTGACTCAAGCAACTACATTGTGGAAGAGCAGTGGCAGAATTCTTAGTAATTTCTAGAACCGTGAACCCAGAAACCATCTGCTGCTGCTGCTGCTAAGTCACTTCAGTCGTGTCTGACTCTGTGTGACCCCATAGGTGGCAGCCCAAAAGGCTCCCCCCGTCCCTGGGATTCTTCAGACAAGAACACTGGAGTGAGTTACCATTTCCTTCTCCAATGCATGAAAATGAAAAGTGAAAGTGAAGCCGCTCAGTCGTGTCCGACCCTCAGCAACCCCATGGACTGCAGCCTTCCAGGCTCCTGCATCCATAGGATTTTCCAGGCAAGAGTACTGGAGTGGGGTCCCATTGCCTTCTCCGAGAAACCATCTAGTAACTCTCAAAGAAGCCTTCTCTTTCCCTTTCTTTTTGCTTCCCTCTCCATATTAGCTATGGCTATATTCCATCCTACTAAAATCACATTCTTCACACATCAGAAGACTAGGGGTACATGTAGAGTCACAACAGCTCTACAATAAAAACAGAAAGAACCATTACCCACCATTTTTGGTGTGAAAAATCCAGGAGAGGATCTGATTAGCCAAGTCAGATGTCCTTCCTTTGCCCAATAATGATGGGCAGGGTATGAAGATTATGTAATAGGATCTATAACATCTCTTCTGATCCCATGGCTTGGTCAGGATTGTGAAACAGAAGTTAGGAGGGATTATGATTAAGCCAGTAGTCCCTAACCTTTTTGGCACCAGGGACTGGTTTTGTGGAGGACAGGTTTTCCACTGACTGGGGTGGGGAGGTTTCAGATGATTCAGATGCATTACATTTATTGTGAACTTTCTATTATTACTACCCTGTGATATAATGAAATAATTACACAACTCACCATAATGAAGAATCATTGGGAGCCCTGAGTTTGTTTTCTCAACTAGATGGTCCCATCTCAGGGTGATGGGAGACACTGACACCTGAAGTGTTATTCATCTCCAGTCTACTTTCTAATTTTATCTTGGTTGCTGTCACTGCAGAAAACCCTGCTTCACAAAGATGGGATGTTGGAAATGGAAACAGGCTTTTCAGTGTTTTTGTGGAAATCTCAGGATATTTTGCCTTGACTTTAATCCAGAATATATGGAGATTTGATGTTGTCTCATGCATTGGAGAAGGAAATGGCAACCCACTCCGGTGTTCTTGCCTGGAGAATTCCAGGGACAGAGGAGCCTGGAGGGCTGCCATCTATGGGGTTGCACAGAGTCGGACACGACTGAAGTGACTTAGCAGCAGCAGCAGCAGCATACTTTTAAGGCCACTGTCATTTGCAACTTTAAGCAGTTGATTCTCTTAGAGCATGGACAAAGTTGACCTGGCTTATTCACAAACAGGTCATGGATCCATTCCTTCCCAATTTGGAGGTCTTTTGTGGTTGGGAAGTAATGCTCAAACACTTTTGAAAGCTGAAATATGTGATCATGCACCAGCTTGGAGAAAGAAGTCCCTGGCTCTGTCTCTTTCAATCTCTGCTAATGTTTGAAACGTCAAAAATCTCAGTTTTGACGTGTACCCCCATAATTCCAGTTTAATTTTGAATGTGGCCACTTTATTTGCAACTTGAACACAGTTGCCATTTTCCCTGAAGTGACAGATTGAGTTTGTTGAGCGAGTTAAATATGTCACACAAGTAAGCAAGTTTTGTGACCCATTCTGTGTCATTGAAGTGTGTTGCCAGTGGTGATTGTTTTTCTGAAAGAAATCTCTGGAGTGGCTCTAGTAATGCAAAAACTCTGGTCAGTGATCTACCTTTAGAAAGCCATCTTACTTCTTTGTAGAAGACAAGACATGTGTGTTCTGCGTCCATCTTCTCACAGAGCTAGAAGAACAATAGTGAGTTAAGGGCATGCACTTTACTGTGGTTGATAATTTTGATCACATCCTACAAATTGTTGTTAAGTTCAGTGACATTTTTCAACTAGCCATTTCTCTGTGGACTCAGTGCAGACTCACATTCAGAAGTGACCTGTTGATTCAAGTAGTGAAACCAGAAGTAGTCATGACAGCTGCTCCACCCATGCATATACTGACTCAAAAGGACCCATTCAGTTTTCCTGATATGTAATCATTAAAAAACTTGAATAGTTTTGCAGCTGTGGTTTTGGTTGGCAACAAAAGGGCACATAGCATATTGTATGCACATCCTCCTGAAGAATATATTGCACAAAACCAAGCATTGTTGCCTTACTGTCAACATCAGTAGACTTGTCAACATGGATTGTACCATGGTGTCTCAACTCTCTCTAACATTTGTGCCTCAATAGCCTCTTCATCACTTCATCTAGTTAAGTTGCTAGCTGAAAGAGGAACATGTACCAACTTTTGAATGGCATCCTATCCTGAAATTTCACAAGTGTCCTGAACAACAGGAAGAATCAACCCTTCACCAACAGTAAAGGGCTTCTTAGCTTTAGCAATGTGGTTAGCCACAAGAATAATGCTCTCAGTGGAGACACATTTAATGAAATGGTGGCCGTTGATAATTTCTTCTGTTCTTTGTGCTCATATATTTTTTTCTTTTTTAAAATGCAAAGGCTTGACTTGTAATGCAGGATGGTTGGTTTCCATGTGGCAAAGTGGTCTTGAAGGTTTCATGGCTTTGTTGGATAGTCAGTCACCACATATTATATAAAGCGGGCTTGCAGAACATGAATCACCTGTTGCAATGTACCCTTAATTTAAGTAGGACTCTTACAGAGGATGAGATGGCTGGATGGCATCACTGACTCGATGGGCCTGAGTGTGAGTGAACTCCGAGAGTTGGTGATCGACAGGGAGGCCTGGCGTGCTGCCTTTTATGGGGTCGCAAAGAGTCGGACACGACTGGGCGACTGAACTGAACTGAACTTGGTATTTTCTTTTAAATGCAACTTTGTTGTTGTTGTTAGCAGTCTTCGAGTCTTCTGCTATCTCATCATTGGGTGTTTTCCCCCACCCCCTGATTTCATAGACCCTCTCCAGTGACATTTGTTTTTCACTCATTTTGCCTAGGGCTAACCTGTGTGCTTACCAAAACTGTGACTGAGATAAGTGCCCAGTATCAGAAAGAGGAAGTGTCAAACAAAAAAATGGGTGGGCCATGCACAGGCTAAAATGTGTCAGATTCTGACTTAAAGACTGCTACCAGGTGCAGCTTAATTTTCACTTGCCACTCACTGATAGGGTTTTGATATAATTCTGCAAGCAATTGATTTATTGTGATATCTGTGCAGTCAAACCTCTCTGCTAATGATAATCTGTATTTGCAGCCATTCCCCAGCACTAGCATCACTGCCTCAGCTCTACCTCAGATCATCAGCCATTAGATTCTCATAAGGAACCTGCAACCTAGATCCCTTGCCTGTGCAGTAGGGTTCGTACTCCTGTTGATCTGACAGCAGGTGGAGCTCAGGAGGTAATGCAGGTGATAGGGAGCAGCTGTAAATACAGATGAAACTTAGCTCACTCACCTGCCACTCACCTTCCACTGTGCCGCCCGGTTATGAACAGATCATGGACTGGTACTTGCCCATGGTCCAGGGGTTGGGGATCCCTGGATTAAGGAATGTGAAAGAATGAGGGAATGACACAGGCATACTCATGGAAGGAATTGTGTTCGGTTAGGCAGCAAGCCCCAAGTCCTATGTGCTATACCTTCCTGGGTATGTTTCCCCATTGATTGATATTTTGCCCTTTTTGTTCTTTATTCCGTATTACAAGGGGTCTGCCTCCTGCAGGCTGCTTTCTCCAGCCTTCCAGCTTAGCTTCCAAGGTGGGTTCAGCCAATGGTATAGATTGGAGGATGGGAGAAGTGGGGTGTTTCTTCTCTATCCTGAATAGTAATCTGGCAGCAGTTAATTTTCTGTATGGCTCTAACTCTGGCAATGTGGCTTCCATGGACTGTTTCACAGATGTGACCTTGGTCCCTGGGCTTCACAAACTCTGCCTCGTCCCTTAGTACTCAGCCTAGGGAAAACAGTGACTTTCTGTTCTTGCTGATCTCTGGGTTTATATCATTTATACAACCACTTGGCTGAACTAAATTTCTCCTATTGTAAAAGCATAGAGGAGCTGTTTTCCTGGTTGGACTTGATTTATGTACCTTCCTTCTTCACAAACCTTCCTACTCCCTTTCCAATGGACATTTGCAAATGAAACTTTTTTTCTAAACTGAGAAAAACGGTTTTGTCTTCTATAAATATTTTAAACTTCATTGAGCAGCTGCAAAAGTCTACTCTGAATGGGAGAGTGGCTGTTGATAACCCCACACCCACCAGGCAGTCACTCATTCAAGAACTTGGGGAAATGCATCCAGTTCTCAATTAGTTGTGAGTAGATGTGCCTGGAGAATCTGTATTGAGACCTTCATTCCTACCTATCTCCACCTGACTCTCAGGAGAAATTGACTTTTAATGTGAGCAGAAACAAAACCAAAACATAAAGTAAACCAGCAACAAAACAACCACCGTTTAAGGCAATCACAGCACAGTGGATCAAGGGATCATGTGACCTGCACTGTGCTATGCGACTGATCAAGAATTGATAAAATAATCAGTTTTCCACATTTGACTGCATACCCCCCAGGATGTCAATCCACGTAAAGGGCATGCTCCTGTTAAGCTAGTTGGAAAAACAGTACTGGACTGCTTTTATCCCCAGCAGTTGGTTTTAGGGAAATGAAATTGCATCTGTGTTTTTTCTTCTGGAATATAACTACATGTGGACTTATTTTCTCAACACCAGGTCACAAAACTACCTTAAATTATGTCTCTCATAACCTTCATTCCCCTTGTTTTAATTAAGGAAGGATTTCTGTACCAGTTAGGGTAACCAGTTTCTGCTGCAATAATGTAATTCTAAATTCTTAGAGGCTTATAGCAATAAAGATGTTTCTCACTTATGGGGCATGTTCCATGTGTCTTAATTCTGGGACCTAGGCTAACGGAGCAGCAGCTCTTTGGAATAATGCTGGTTGCTGTGGCAGAGGCAAGTGACAAACATTGCTCTGACATTGCTTTCGCATTTCAAGGTCACATAAAGTCACATTGGAGCATCCAACATCTTGCATACATTTTTTTCTTAAAAATTTTTTTTTTTATTGAAGTGTAATTGATTTACAATTTTGTGTTAGTTTCAGGTGTACACCTTTAATTAACCCCTATATCGGTAAATGATACTACTTTCTATTCGGTTGCTCAAGTCAGAAATCTAAGCATCATTCCTGAATTCTCTTTCCTTCATTTGCCACATTCAACCCATCTACAAGTCTCATTGGTTCAACCTTCAAAATAGCTTTAGAATCTGTCTACCTTTCCCCATAGTCACTGTATTCACATGTATTAGTTTAGGTTTCCCCCAGAAGTGGTCCCTGGTACAAAGATTAAAGTGCAAGTCACTTTTCTGGGAGGTACTTTGTAATGTTGATGGAGAAATGGCAATCTGAGACAGGGAATAACAGGTCAAAAAAAGGGGAGGTCATTATTGAGAGACAAATAATGCTACAGTTAACTGAAGCGTAATTCTGTAGGGGACCTCTGGGAAACAATATAAAACATATTCCTTAGTATTATTCCCCTTGAGTCAGGGCTGGGATATCTTCAGTTTGGGCGGGGGGGGGGGGCAACTCCTGGGGGCTATTGATATTTTGGACTTCCAAATTGTGCTGCAAGCAGGCAGAGTGACTTCACGTGGCTTTGGAGAGAGTCTTTCAGGAAAAAGACACAGATATTGGCAATTTGAAGTCAGTTGCCTCATTAATGTGATCCAACAAGAAGGAGGGATATGAATGGGGCACCAACAGCATCTACTATGGTCTCAGGTTCACATGTGACCCATAGAGAGTTTACCCTTATAACAACTGCTCTTCAGGATAGTTGCCAGTTAACAAATAAGCAAAACAAACAAACAAACTAACATAACAAGAAACTTCATGGAACAAGCTGCAGTTGGCCAGTTGGTCCTGAGATTGGGTCTTGCTATAATTTCATTTCTCCAGCACCACTTCAAAGTTCCCTTCACCCCCAGCCAATACTTCAATGTGTATAGGCTTCTTTCCCGTTAATTGAGACTTTCCTGGTTAATGGATCTGTGCACCTGGGTACGATACCTTCATTAAGGCATGAGTCTGAGGTTACTCATTAGCAATCATTAACAAAAAATAAATCATCAAGAGTTGTAACCCAAGCAAACTCACTAAGGTCCAGACAAACTCCTCATGGCTTCCATTATATGAGAGCAACTCTGTCATTCATGCTTTCTTTGCTTATAGATATACTGATGTAAAGACACCAACATGAAAAGGCAGCAGTTATAGCCCTAATTTTAGTAGAATCAGTATTGTGTCCCCTGGCAAAAGTGTGTTAAGATTTCTAGTCTAAAGGAGCATGCAGTTTTGGGGATAGGAAGAACAAATTCCTCAAGCAGTCCATTAGGTATAACACTAGGTGGCATTTGTGCAGTGGGGGTAGCTCTAGGGAGCTCCAATTCTTTATGTCTCAGCACAGAAAGAGTTCAGCAAGAGGCAAAGTGATAGATAGTTCAGTTCAGTTCAGTTCAGTAGCTCAGTCGTGTCCGACTCTTTGCGACCCCATGAATAGCAGCACGCCAGGCCTCCCTGTCCATCACCATTTCCCAGAGTTCACTCAGACTTGCGTCCATCGAGTCCGCGATGCCATCCAGCCATCTCATCCTCTGTCATCCCCTTCTCCTCCTGCCCACAATCCCTCCCAGCATCAGAGTCTTTTCCAATGAGTCAACTGTTCGCATGAGGTGGCCAAAGTACTGGAGTTTCAGCTTCAGCATCATTCCTTCCAAGGAAATCCCAGGGTTGATCTCCTTCAGAATGGACTGGATGGATCTCCTTGCAGTCCAAGGGACTCTCAAGAGTCTTCTCCAACATCACAGTTCAAAAGCATCAATTCTTCAGCGCTCAGCCTTCTTCACAGTCCAACTTTCACATCCATACATGACTACTGGAAAAACCATAGCCTTGACTAGATGGATCTTAGTCAGCAAAGTAATGTGTCTGCTTTTGAATATGCTATCTAGGTTGCTCGTAACTTTTCTTCCAAGGAGTAAGCGTCTTTTAATTTCATGGCTGCAATCACCATCTGCAGTGATTTTGGAGCCCCAGAAAATGAAGTCTGACACTGTTTCCACTGTTTCCCCATCCATTTCCCATGGAATGATGGGACCGGATGCCATGATCTTTGTTTTCTGAATGTTGAGCTTTAAGCCAACTTTTTCACTCTCCTCTTTCACTTTCATCAAGAGGCTTTTTAGTTCCTCTTCACTCTCTGCCATAAGGGTGGTAGTCATCTGCATATCTGAGGTTTTTGATATTTCTCCCAGCAATCTTGATTCCAGCTTGTGTTTCTTCCAGTCCAGCATTTCTCATAATGTACTCTGCATATAAGTTAAATAAGCAGGGTGACAATATACAGCCTTGACGTACTCCTTTTCCTATTTGGAACCAGTCTGTTGTTCCATGTCCAGTTCTAACTGTTGCTTCCTGGCCTGCATACAGATTTCTTAAGAGGCAGGTTAGGTGGTCTGGTATTCCCATCTCTTTCAGAATTTTCCACAGTTTATTGTGATCCACACAGTCAAAGGTTTTGGCATAGTCAATAAAGCAGAAATAGATGTTTTTCTGGAACTCTCTTGCTTTTTCCAAGATCCAGCGGATGTTGGCAATTTGATCTCCGGTTCCTCTGCCTTTTCTAAAACCAGCTTGAACATCAGGGAGTTCACGGTTCACGTATTGCTGAAGCCTGGCTTGGAGAATTTTGAGCATTACTTTACTAGCATGTGAGATGAGTGCAATTGTGTGGTCGCTTGAGCATTCTTTGGCATTGCCTTTCTTTGGGATTGGAAGGAAAAGTGACCTTTTCCAGTCCTGTGGCCGCTGCTGAGTTTTCCAAATTTGCTGGCATATTGAGTGCAGCACTTTCACAGCATCATCTTTCAGGATTTGAAATAGCTCCACTGGAATTCCATCACCCCCACTAGCTTTGTTCATAGTGATGCTTTCTAAGGCCCACTTGACTTCACATTCCAGGATGTATTAGACTAGGATGCTTGTGAGGCTTCCAAGCAGGCAGGCAAGAGGATGCCACACCCAGAGAACTCAATAGGCCACAGTTTTATAATCAAAGGAAAAGTGGGAAGGAGGAAAAGATCACTTTCTTCCTCATTATTGAGTAGATGCCAAGCTTCCATCATCAGCTTCTCTTTCAGGTTGGGCAGGGGAATTATCTTTTCCCTACATGATCAAGCTGGGACTATCCTTGCACTATAGAAACATTATTTCAGGTCTCAGTACAATGAGGGTCTTTCACTTTGAAATGTCATCTTTTCACAAATTATTGCTTTTTATGGATTTTATTGCTTTTTATAGAGCATATTCTAGGGGTCATTATCTTACTGAGCTCACTTGGCAGGATGTAGGTCTCATTCCACCATTGTTTCATTGCTTGGGGGCATGTTTCATGCTTCTGTTTCATGGTTTTGTTTCTAAGTAAGTCTGCTTGGTTTTGTGATAAAGCAAACCTGCTTTCTTGAGTAATTAACTTACAGTAGTCTCCCATACTTTTTTTATCTACTTATAATTCCTAGTGGAATTAACTATTGAATCAGCTGCTTTGTCCCTTGACTCTGTCCCTATCAATCTGGTCTATCTGGTAGAGCAGTGCCTCTTCTGTAGTCTGTGTTTTCTGGTGGGTATTATTAACATGTGGTGCACAGATTCTCACACTTTGAAGCCACTCTCATAAGTCCATCTGTATGCTTCTTCCTGAGACTTCTTTGCCTCTTCTCTTCCCATTTCTTAGCCCCACCCCAAATTCCTAAACAAACAGTTAAGCTATTAGCAACAGCTGAAAGTCCTGAATATTCCTGTCTCAGGCCGCTTTTTACTCCAATCCAAGTTAGTAAACAGCTGTACTGCTTAGCTCTAGCCCCTGCCACCGCTGAAATTGTACTACAGAATAGCAATAAATCCATTTTCAGCTTGCACCAGCAAGTTGTACTATTTATTGATGAACCAAAAATGACCACTTTTTCCTTTTTCAGCTGGATGAAATGAAATCTTGTAAGGGTCTAGGTGAGAAGGAGATTCATGTGTAAGAGAGAGAGACAATCTGAGTGTCTGGGCCAAGTATTAGTTTATATATGTTCACTGGATCTACTTAGCCTGAAGACAATCTAAATGTCTGGGCCAAGTATTAGTTTATATATGTTCATTGGATCTCCTCAGCCTGATCTCAAATGTATCATTGCCATTATATGATAAAATCATG
Source organism: Capra hircus (assembly GCF_001704415.2). Taxonomy (NCBI): domain Eukaryota; kingdom Metazoa; phylum Chordata; class Mammalia; order Artiodactyla; family Bovidae; genus Capra; species Capra hircus. The sequence continues at coordinate 2,039,768 of NC_030825.1, read as the reverse complement.
TTGTACTTGCCTAACCTTGTGAATTGGTGGGCTTTGTTCAACTCAGGAGGCAAAGCTTAGATCAATGTTGGGAAGCAATTTGATGTCCTGTGATTAGGTATCCAGTCTCTATCAGAGCCTGGTAGTATGCCAGGAGCTGCTCTTCAAATGATGGGGAATTTTCTGTTGTAGATGTGCTATGGACTGAATTGCGTCCCTTCAAAATTCATGTGTTTCAGCTCTAACTTCCAGAGTAACAGCATTTGCAGGTGGGACCCTTAAGGAGGGAAACCATCATTTTTGGTACCAGGGACTGGTTTCATGGAAGATAATTATTCCGTTGACTGTTGGAGGGATGATTTCAGGATGATTCAAGCACATTACATTTATTGTGTATTTTACTTCTATTATTATTACATTGTGATTTTATTATGAAATAATTACACAGCTCGCCATAATGCAGCGTCATTGGGAGCCCTGAGCTTGTTATCCTGAACTCAGGCAGTAATGTAAGCGATTGTAAGACACTATAAATACAGATGAAACTTCATTTTCTGGCCCTCCACTCACCTCCTGCTGTATAGCACAGTTCCTAACCTTGTACCAATCAGTGGCCTGGGAGGGTGTGTGTGTGTGGGGATCCCTGAGGTAAGCAGTGTTAAATGAGATCATAAAAGTGGGTCCCCAATACAATAAGGGTGGTGTACTTACAAGAAGTATAACGCGATTGTACACCTCCTACCATTTTGTTGGGGCTGGAGTATCTTTTTTTGGTGGGATCCAACAAAGCTGAGTTCCAAAGAATTAATGCTTTTGAACTGTGGTGTTAGAGAATACTCTAACAAAAGAGAAGACTCTATTGAACAGGTAAAAGTAAAGTCTGGCAAGGAGATCAAACCAGTCAATCCTAAAGGAAATCAGTCCTGAATATTCATTGAAAGGGCTAATGCTGAAGCTGAAACTCCAATACTTTGGCCACGTGATGCAAAGAAGTGACTCCTTGGAAAAGACCCTGATGCTGGGAAAGATTGAAGGCAGGAGGAGAAGGAGATGACAGAGGATGAGATAGTTGGATGGCATCACTAACTCGATGGACATGTGTTTGAGCAAGCTCTGGGAGCTGGTGATGGACAGGGAAGCCTGGCGTGCTACAGTCCATGGGGTCATAAAGTGTCAGACATGACTGAGTGGCTGAATTGAACTGAACATTCTCCTGTTGATGGTTGAGTCCTGGCTTAGAACTTGAGATTTCTGAAAGAAAAACTTCCATGCTTTTTCCATTTCACAGAAAACTAACAAAACCAATCACATGGATCACAATCTTGTTTAACGCAATGAAACTATGAGCCATGCTGTGTAGGGTCACCCAAGACGGATGGGTCATGGTGGAGAGTTCTGACAAAACGTGGTTCACTGGAGAAGGGAATGGCAAACCATGCCATCATTCTTGCTTTGAGAACCCATGAACCATATGAAAGGCAAAAAGATATGACACTGAAAGGTGAATTCCTCAGGTCAGTAGGTGCCCAATGTGCTACTGGAGAAGAGTGGAGAAATAGCTCCAGAAGTAATGAAGAGGCTGAGTCAAAGTGAAAACAATACCCACCTCTGTATGTGTTTGGTGGTAAAAGCAAAGTCTGATGCTGTGAAGAACAATATTGCATAGGAACCTCGGATGTTAGGTACATGAATCAAGGTAAACTGGAATTGGTCAAACAGGAGATGGCAAGAGTGAATGAACATCGACATTTTATGACTCTGAACTAAAATGAACCAGAATACGTGAATTTAATCCAGATAACCATTATATCTACTAATGTGGGCAAGAATCCCTTAGAAGAAATGGAATAGCCCTCATAGTCAATGAAAGAGTCCAAAATTCAGTACTTGGATGAAATCTCAAAAATGACAGAAATCTCTGTTCATTTCCAAGGCAAACCATTCAATATCCAGTATTGAACAGTAATCCAAGTCTCCCCCAACCACTAATGCTGAAGAAGCTGAAGTTGAACAGTTCTATGAAGACCTACAAGACCTTTTAGAACTAACACTGAAAAAGATATCCTTTTCACCATAGGGGACTGGAGTGCAAAAGTAGGAAGTCAAGAGATACCTGGAGTAACAGGCAAGTTTGGCCTAGGACTACAAAATGAAGCAGAGCAAAGACTAACAGAGTTTTGTTAAGAGAACACACTGGTCATAGCATACACCATGTTCTAAAAACATAAGAAATGACTCTACGCATGGACAATACCAGATAGTCAATACCAAAATCAGATTGGTTATATTCTTTGCAGTTAAAAAGGGAGAAGCTCTATACAGTCTTCAAAAGCAAGACCAGGAGCTGACTGTGGCTCACATCATGAACTCCTTATTGCAAAATTCAGACTTAAATTGAAGAAAGTAGCGAAAACCAATAGCCCATTAAGGTATGACCTAAACCAAATCTCTTATGATTATACAGTAGAAGTGACAAATAGATTCAAGGGATGAGATATGATAGAGTACCTGAAGTACTATGGATGGAGGTTCATGACATTGTACAGGAGCTGGTTATCAAAAGCATCCCCAAGAAAAAGAAAAGCAAAAAGACAAAATGGTTGCCTGAGGAGGCCTTACAAATAGCTGAGAAAAGAAGAGAATCTAAAGGCAAAGGACAAAAGGAAAGATACACCCATCTGAATTCAGAGTTCCAAGGAATAGCAAGGAGTGATAAAAAAGCCTTCCTAACTGAACAATGCAAAGAAACAGAGGAAAACAACACAATGGGAAAGACTAGAGGTCTCTTCAAGAAAATTAGAGATACCAAGGAAACATTCATGCAAAGATGGGCACAATAAAGGACAGAAATGGTACGGACCTAACAGAAGCAGAAGATGTGAAGAAAAGGAAGAAAGTAAAGTCATGCAGTTGTGTGCGACTCTTTGGGACCATGTGGACTGTAGCCTACCAGTCCTTGGTGGTTCTCCAGGCGAGAATACTGAAGTGGATTGCCAGGGACAAGAATACACAGAAGAACTATACAAAAAAGATCCTAATGACACAGATAACCACAATGGTATGATTACTCACCTAGAGCCTGACAGCTTGGAGTGTGAAATGAAGTGGGCTTTAGGAAGCATCTCTACGAACAACACTAGTGGAGGTAATGGAATTCCAGATGAGCTATTTCAAATCCTAAAGATGATGCTGTGAAAGTGCTGCACTCAATATGCCAGCAAATATGGAAAATTCAGCAGTAGCCACAGGACTGGAGAAGTTCAGTTTTCATTCTAATCCCAAAGAAGAGCAGTGTCAAAGAATGTTCAAACTACTGCACAATTGCCCTCATTTCACATGCTAGCAAAGTAATGTTCAAAATTCTACTAGCCAGGTTTTAAGAGTACCTCAACAGAGAATTTCCAGATGTTTAAGCTGGATTTAGAAAAGGCAGAGAACCAAAGATCAAATTGCCAACATCCATTGGATCTTAGAAAAAGAAAGAGAATTCTAGAAAAACATCTACTTCTGTTTCATTGACTACGTTAAAGCCTTTGACTGAGTGGATCACAAAAAGCTAGAAAATTCTTACAGAGATGGAAATACCAGGCCAGCTTACCTGCCTCCTGAGAAATCTGTATGCAGGTCAAGAAACAGCAGTTAGAATCAGACATAGAATAAAGTGTTATGCCCAAGTCGCGAAATCTCCCATTGACCACCAGGGAGCCGATATCTGATGCAAAACAAGAGAGTTTTTATTACTGAGCTCATGCTGGGGCTCCCACTGATACCGACGCAGTGGCTATAGGGAGGAGCCCTGAGCTCTGGGTTATATTGCTTATATAGGGTATTCTCGAGCGAGAAATTTGAAAAATGGGAGTTTCTGGGTTGGGAGATGTCTAATTGGTTACCTTCTGTGGAAGGGTTAGGTGTTGGTTTCTGATTGGTTCCCATTTCCTGGGCTGGCCACGGGTTCTGATTGGTTCCCATTACCTAGGTAGACCACAAGTTCCTGAATGTTAAGTCAGGAGATTCTGGTCTGGGGTCTGATTGGCTCGAGGGTGGTGGGGTGAGGTCAGGGGATTTCCAAAGGCAATTGGATTTTTAAGGCTCTTTTCCTGGAACCTTACAAATTGGAGTTTTTCTGTTAACAAAATGGAGTAGCTTAGGTCCTTCAAAAGGACTGGTTCCAAATTGGAAAGGGAGTATGTCAAGGCTGTATATTGTTGAGAGGGTAACAGGCAGGAAGGGGAGGGGTCTCCAAATGGAGGAAATAGCCTGCAAGTGTCAGATATTTTTATCTCTCAAGCAGCAGGAGGAAACAAACTAGCAATATTTTTTCCTTCTCTATACAAAATTAAAAGGAGGTTTCTCTTAAAATTCTGTGTTGCCATAATGACATCTGGTTTCACCTGAAGTTAACTATTCTCAAACCTAGAGATAACCAATGCCTTTTTCTTATGGAAATGTGTATCTTAAGCTATGCTAATGTACTATGCATTTGCCCCAAACTCTGTCTTCAAGTCAGTTCCGCCTTTTGGCTCAGGACCTACTTGATAAACCAGTATGTTATACTCAGATATTGTTCCCCTAATCTATGTAAGTGAAACTGTTTTTATGGTGATCTGCCCTTCTTCAAGATTCAAGTTAATCATTTTGTGGCCCAGGATGAACCATTTGGTGCCAAGATTATCCCAAAATACATCTTATGGGTGAGGGGCCTGGTGCCATTCTGAGTTTTAAGACATTCCTTTCTTTCATTAACAGACTGCTGGTGACTATATGACATCCAGCTGAAGACTAGCAGCGGGGTACTCTTTCTGCCCCCTTCTGATGCCTATGTCAGAAGCTTTCCCTTTCTCCTTTATACTTCAATAAAACTTTATTACACGAAAGCTCTGAGCAATCAAGCCTCGTCTCTGGCCCCGGATTGAATTCTTCTCCTCTGGGGGCCAAGAATCCCAGCGTCTTTGCATGATTCAACAACAACCTTTTATTGTCACCCTGCTAATTTAACTTATATGCAGATTATATAATAAGAAATGCCAAGCTGGATGAAGCACATGCTGGAATCAAGATTGCCAGGATGAATATAATAATTTCAGATATGCGGATGATACCACACTTTTGGAAGAAAGTGAAGAAGTAAAGAGCCTCTTGATGAAGGTGAAAATGGAGAATGAAAAAGCTGGCTTAAAACTCAATATTCACAAAAAGAAATCATGGCATCTAGTCCCATCACTTCATGGCAAATAGATGGGGAAACAATGGGAATAGTGACAGACTTTATTTTCTTGGGCTCCAAAATCACTGCAGATGGTGACTCCAGCCACAAAATTAAAAGACACTGGCTCCTTGGAAGAAAAGCTGTGATGAACCTAGACAGCGTATTAAAAAGCAGAGACATCACATTGCCAATAAAAGTCTATATAATCAAAGCTATGGTTTGTCCAGTAGTCATGTATGGATGTGAGGGACCATGAAGAAAGTTGAACACTGAAGAACTGATGCTTTTGAGCTGTGGTGTTGGAGAAGACTCTTGAGAGTCTTGGACTGAAAGGAGATCAAACCAGTCAATCCTAAAGAAATCTATTCTGAATATTCATTGGAAGGACTAATGCTGAAGCTGAAACTCCAGTACTTTGGCCACCTGATGGGAAGAGCCAACACATTAGAAAAGATCCTGATTTGGGAAAGATTGAAGGCAGGAAAAGAAGGGGACAAAAGAAGGAGATGGTTGGATGGCATCACTGACTTGATGGACATGAGTTTGAGGAAGTTCTGGGAGATGGTGAACGACAGGGAAGCATGGTGTGCTGCAGTCCACGGGGTTGCAAAGAGTTGGACATGACTGAGTGACTGAACAATAAAAATTTATAAGAAGAGGCAGAGAAGCTGTATCTCTTTTTCTGTCTCTGTTTCCACATGCATACAGGAGAGGTTATCTGAGGATACAGTCTAAAGGTGGCTCTTTGAAAGCCAAGAAGTGAGCTCTCACCAGGAAATAGCCCTGGCATTTCCCTAGTCTTTGACTTCTGGCCTCCACAACTGTGAGACAACAGATTTATTTCATTTAAGTGACCCAGTCTGATATATTCAGCAGCTCTGATAGACTTAATGGCATTGACTTGCTGTAAAACCCTAGGGGTTAGGACTGAGACCCTTCCATTAAGACTTGCTTGAGATATCCTGTCTTTAGTCACTGTGAAGTGAAGTGAAAGTCGCTCAATCATGTCTGACTCTTCACCATGAACTGTATAGTCCATGGAATTCTCCAGTCAGAATACTGGAGTGGGGAGCTTTTCCCTTCTCCAGGGGATCTTCCCAACCAAGGGACCAAACCCAGGTCTCCTGCATTGCAGGCAGATTCTTTACAAGCTGAGCCACAAGGAAAACCACAGTAGGTACGTCTAATACCCTCTCATATGGCTTACTGGCAGACCTGATTGTATTGCAGCCTGAATATGCTGTAAAGCTATCTCTTGCTCTGGTTTCCACTGAAAACTGGCATCTTTCTGAGTCATTTAATAAAAGGGTTGTTGCAGGTTTTCCAAATGTATGTGCTACTTCCAAAGTTAAGAGGTTTGTTCATTGTTAAGCCTTTTTCTCAACGGTAGAAGCTACAAAGTGTAAAAACTTCCCAGTATTCCTCAGATCACTTTGAATCTACGTAGGACTCATCTCCCAGCCTCTGGGTACATCCATTGTACTTTCTGCTTCATAGTCCCTAGGTTCAATTCACATTGTATCACTGACATAGTGACTATGGGATAACAAGAGAGCCAAGGTCTAACTAGACTGTGTTGTGATAGAGAGCAAGAAGAGTTAACCCAGATTTCTTCCAAGATGTGAGTGTATGCTGCTGTTCTTTCCAAATGAATGCAAACATCTTTTAATTTTCCTTTGTGATAGGAATGGAAAGAAATACATTTTCCAGATCAATAGTTGTTATTTATGACTGAGACTGGATTGGTCTAGTAAAAATAAAATATCTGTTATAGCTGCTACAATTGGGGCTAAATTTTTCTTTATTTATTTACAATTTTTAGTAGTTGTATTGATTTCCCATGACTACTGTAACAAATTACCTCAAACAGTGACTTAAAACAATACATGTTTATTTCCTCACACTTATGGATCTTGGTCAAGAAGTCTAAAATTAGTTTCACTGGGCTGAGATCTTAGTCACAATAGGGTGGTGCTCCCTCCAGGGGTGCTAAGGGTAGGTAGATTTCCTTATCTCTTCCAGCTTCTAGAACTGCATTCCTTGGTTCATGGTCGATTCTTCCTTCTTCAGAGCTGGCAGCATGACATCTTGTTTCTAGAGTCACACTGACTTCTTCTGTAGTCTAATCACCCTCAATCTCCCTATTGTTAGGACACTTATGATTACACTCAAGGTTCACCAGGATAATCCAGGATAATCTCTCCATCTCAAGAGCCTTAATTTAATCAGAAATTAAATTAATTTGCCAAGGGCTTTTGCAATATAAATTAACACTCACATATTCCAGAGATTAGGACCTGGATATTTTGAGGACCACTTTCAGCCAACACAGTTTTTTTTCTCATCTACCATGACGAGCTTTCACCGTTTTTTTCCAGGGTCCTGTTAAAAATCAAAATAAATTCTAAGTGAGAATATGCAAGAGACTTGGGTTTGACCCTTGGGTCAGGAAGATCCCCTGGAAGAGGAAATGGCATCCCACTCGAGTATTCTTATCTGGAAAATTCCATGGGCCTGGTGAGCTACAGTCCATGGAGTCTCAAAGAGTCAGACATGACTGAGCATGTGCACAGAGCCCCAGAGACACTTTCACTGAATCCTTTAGTCTTCAAGGAGAGTACTGATCCCTGCCATTACACTTGGAGTGTGGTAGTTCTCCCAAAAGTTCACTAACTTGGCCAAAGGGAAGTATCAGGAGATTGCATCTGGACTTTCATATCATAACCTTAAATGATCTTGACCCTGAGATCATATTTTGCTGGTAGGATCCTGTGTTTAATCTCCACCAAGGTTTTAGTTGGAGGGAACTTATCTGAAGATGAGAAACAAGTTTGTTTTCCACTCCAGAAAGTTCTGGTTCTTTTATATTTCCTCTAAATTCTGCTTGCAAACTGAGCAGTTCCTTCTTTAGTTTATCTCTCTCTTTCTATACTTCTCCATATACAGATTATAAATTGAAAGCCAATGAACATATCCTACACACTGCCTGAAGGTCTCCTTAGCCTTGTCTACAAGCTCATTAGATATATTTTCTATCTACCAGCTTACCACAGGCAAGTCTTTGCAATTATTCCACTGATATATAACAAATGTAGCCTCCTTCCAGCTTCTCCAGGAATTCTCAGCCTCTAAGAGCAGTTTTCTGGAAGCCACTTTTATAGCCTCTGTCTGCTCTTCAGTCTCAAAGTTAATGCCATGTGTTGTAGGTTTTATTAAAGTAGGATGCCATTCCTGATATTAGATTGAATTGCTTCAGTTAGCTTTTATTGTGTAACGAATTGCTCCAAAATTTAGTGGCTTAAAACAGCAATTTTTTTTTCACACACAATTCTGCGAGTCGTTTGGGCTATTTCCTTGCTGATTTTTCCTGGGATCCCTCATGCAACTGACTTTAACTGGAGGGTTGGTACACTGGGAAGACTATAAGTTGCCCCCTCAATGATCCCCATATTCTGGTAGTTATTCCTTTTTGTAATCTTTTCCCCTGGATCGTGGGTTGGCCTAAAAACTTGTAACTTGCTTCTAAACCATAGAACACGACAAAGGTTATGAGGTATCCCTGTCAAGATTAGGTTACAGGAGTTTATAATTTCAGTCTTGCTAGATGACTTTATTGACTCTCTTTCCCTTGATGGCTTTGATGAAATAAATTTATCAAGTTGAAGAGGCCCATGTGGAAAGGCATTGAGTACAAAGAAAACGAGTGGTGTCTTCATGATCCTCACCACCAAGACCACGACCACTATCATCTACATCACTTCCACCAGTATTATTACTTTTCTGCATAGCCTTGATTTTTTTAATTAAGGTATAGCTGGTTGAAAACATTATATTAGTTCAAGATGTACAACATACTGATTCACAATTTTGAGAAGTTATCCTTGATTTACAGATCGTATAAAATATTGGCTGCACTCCCTATGCTGTACAGCGTATCCTTGTAGCTTCTTTTATATATAGAAGTTTGTATCTCTTAATTTCATGCCCCTATATTCCTTCCCCTTTCCTCTCCCCGCTAATAACCACAAGTTTATTCTCTGTGAATCTGTTTCTTTTTGTTCTATTTGCTAGTTTGTTTTGTTTTCTTAGATTCCACATATATGTGACATTATATAGCATCTTTCTCTGACTTATTTCACAAAGCATGATACCCTTCAAATTGATCCATGTTATAGCAAAGGGCAAAATTCATTCCCCATTATGGATGAATAGTATTTCATTATATGTATATGTATATATGTGTGTGTGTGGGGGGGGGTTTGGGTGTATCTCAAATGATTATCCACTCAACTGTTGAACACTTAGGTTGTTTCATATCTTGGAAATGTAAATATTATTGCTATGAACAATGAACATTGAGGCACATGTATGTTTTCAAATTAGTGCTTTCATTTCCTTCAGATATATACGAAGGAGTAGAATTGCTGACTCATAGAATGAGGTCCACTGGAGAAGGGAATGGCAAACCACTTCAGTATTCTTGTCTTCAGAACCCCATGAACAGTATGAAAAGGCAAAATGATAGGATACCAAAAGAGGAATTCACCAGGTCAGCAGGTGCCCAACACGCTACTGGAGATCAGTGGAGAAATAACTCCAGAAAGAATGAAGGGATGGAGCCAAAGCAAAAACAATACCCAGTTGTGGATGTGACTGGTGATAGAAGCAAGGGCTGATGCTATAAAGAGCAATATTGCATAAGAACCTGGAATGTCAGGTCCATGAATCAAGGCAAATTGAAAGTGGTCATACAAGAGATGGCAAGAGTGAACGTCGACATTCTAGGAATCAGGGAACTAAAATGGACTGGAATGGGTGAATTTAACTCAGATCACCATTATATCTACTATTGTGGGCAGGAACCCCTCAGAAAGAATGGAGTAGCCATCATGGTCAACAAAAGAGTCCAAAATGCAGTCCTTGGATGTAATCTCAAAAACAACAGAATGATCTCTATTTGTTTCCAAGGCAAACCATTCAATATCATGGTAATCCAAGTCTATGCCCCAACCAGTAATGCTGAAGAAGCTGAAGTTGAACGGTTCTATGAAGGCCTACAAGACGTTTTAGAACTAACACTCAGAATGATGTCCTTTTCATTATTGGGGACTGGAATGCAAACATAGGAAGTCAATAAACACCTGGAGTAAAAGGCAAATTTGGCCTTGAAATGCGGAATGAAGCAGGGCAAGGACTAATAGAGTTTTGCCAAGAAAATCCACTGGTCATAGCAAACACCCTCTTCCAAAAACACAAGAGAAGAGTCTACACATGGACATCACCAGATAGTCAACACCGAAATCAGACTGATTATATTCTTTGCAGCCAAAGATGGAGAAGCTCTATACAGTCAACAAAAAAGAGACCAGGAGCTGACTGTGGCTCAGATCATGAACTCATTATTGCCAAAGTCAGACTTAAATTGGAGAAAGTAGGGAAAACAGCTAGACCATTCAGGTATGACCTAAATCAAATCCCTTATGATTATACAGTGGAAGTGAGAAATAGATTTAAGGGCCTAGATCTGATAGATAGAGTGCCTGATGAACTATGGAATGAAGTTCGTGACATTGTGCAGGAGACAGGGATCAAGACCATTCCCATGGCAAAGAAATGCAAAAAAGCAAAATGGCAGTCTGGGGAGGCCTTACAAATAGCTGTGAAAAGAAGAGAAGCGAAAAGCACAGGAGAAAAGGAAAGATATAAGCATCTGAATGCAGAGTTCCAACGAATAGCAAGAAGAGATAAGAAAGCCTTCTTCAGCGATCAATCCAAAGAAATCAAGGAAAACAACAGAATGGGAAAGACTAGAGATCTCTTCAAGAAAATTAGAGATACCAAGGGAATATTTCATGCAAAGATGGGCTTGATAAAGGACAGAAATGGTATGGACCTAACAGAAGCAGAAGATATTAAGAAGAGGAGGCAAGAATACACAGAAGAACTGTACAAAAAAGATCCCCATGACCCGGATAATCACGATGGTGTGATCACTCATGTAGAGCCAGACATCCTGGAATGTGAAGTCAAGTGGGCCTTAGAAAGCATCACTATGAACAAAGCTAGTGGAGGTGATGGAATTCCAGTGGAGCTATTTCAAATCCTGAAAGATGATGCTGTGAAAGTGCTGCACTCAATATGACAGCAAATTTGGAAAACTCAACAGTGGCTACAGGACTGGAAAAGGTCACTTTTCCTTCCAATCCCAAAGAAAGGCAAGGCCAAAGAAAGCTCAAACTACCACACAATTGCACTCATCTAACATGCTGGTAAAGTAATACTCAAGATTCTTCAAGCCAGACTTCAGCACTACATGAACCGTGAAATACCTGATGTTCAAGCTGGTTTTAGAAAAGGCAGAGGAACCAGAGAGCAAATTGCCAACATCTGCTGGATCTTGGAAAATGCAAGAGAGTTCCAGAAAAACATCTATTTCTGCTTTATTGACTATGCCAAAGCCTTTGACTGTGTGGATCACAAGAAACTGTGGAAAATTCTGAGAGAGATGGGAATACCAGACCGCCTGGCCTGCCTCTTGAGAAATCTGTATGCAGGTCAGGAAGCAACAGGTAGAACTGGACATGGAACAACAGACTGGTTCCAAATAGGAAAAGGAGTGAGTCAAGGCTGTATATTGTCACCCTGCTTATTTAACTTATATGCAAAGTACATCATGAGAAATGCTGGACTGGAAGAAACACAAGCTGGAATCAAGATTGCTGGGAGAAATGTCAATAACCTCAGATATGCAGATGACACCACCCTTATGGCAGAAAGTGAAGAGGAACTAAAAACCTCTTGATGAAAGTGAAAGAGGAGAGTGAAAAAGTTGGTTTAAAGCTCAGCATTCAGAAAACAAAGATCATGGCATCCGGTCCCATCACTTCATGGGAAATAGATGGGGAAACAGTGGAAACAGTGTCAGACTTTATTTTTTGGGGCTCCAAAATCACTGCAGATGGTGACTGCAGCCATGAAATTAAAAGACGCTTACTCCTTGGAAGAAAAGTTATGACCAACCTAGACAGCATATCAAAAGCAGAGACATTACTTTGTCGACTAAGGTCCATCTAGTCAAGGCTATGGTTTTTCCTGTGGTCATGTATGGATGTGAGAGTTGAACTGTGAATAAAGCTGGGAACCGAAGAATTGATGCTTTTGAACTGTGGTGTTGGAGAAGACTCTTGAGAGTCCCTTGGACTGCAAGGAGATCCAACCAGTCCATTCTGAAGGAGATCAGCCCACGGATTTCTTTGGAAGGAATGATGCTAAAGCTGAAACTCCAGTACTTTGGCCTCCTCATGTGAAGAGTTGACTCATTGGAAAAGACTCTGATGCTGGGAAGGATTGCGGGCAGGAGGAGAAGGGGACGACAGAGGATGAGATGGCTGGATAGCATCACTGACTCGATGGACGTGAGTCTGAGTGAATTCTGGGAGTTGGTGATGGACAGGGAGGTCTGGCGTGCTGCGATTCATGGGGACGCAAAGAGTTGGACACGACTGAGCGACTAAACTGAACTGATAGTACTTCTATTTTTAGTTTTTTGAGAAACCGCCATATTGTTTTCCACAGTGACTGTACTAACTTACAGTCTCATCAACAGCCTACAAAGTTCCCCTTTTTCTACATCCTCACAAACATTTTTTATTTGTGATCAGTTAGATGATATCCATTCTGAGAGGTGTGAGATGCTATCTCATTGTGATTTTAATAAGGCCTTTCTCTGACAATGATGCTGAAAATCTTTTCATGTGCCTGTTAGCCATCTGTGTGTTGTCTTTGGAAAAATGTATATTCAGGTCTCCTGCTGATATACCTGAAGTAACAGGCAAGCTTGGCCTCAGAGTACAAAATGAAGCAGGGCAAAGGCTAACAGGGTTTTGCCAAGAGAACCCACTGATTACCACAAGCACCCTCTTTCAACAACACAGGAGATGACTCTACACATGGACATCAGCAGATGGTCAATACCAAAATCAGATTGATTATATTATTTGTAGTCAAAGATGAAGAAGCTCTATATAGTCTGTAAAGCAAGACTAGGAGCTGACTGTTGTTCAGATCATGAACTCCTTACTACAAAATTCAGAGTTAAATTGAAGAAAGTAGGGAAAACCACTAGCCCCTCAAATATGACCTAAATCAAATTTCTTATGATTGATTATACAGTGGAAGTGATGAATAGATTCAAGGGATTAGATATGGTAGACAGAGTGCCCGAAGAACTGTGAATGGAGGTTCATAACACGGTACAGGAGGCAGTGACCAAAATCATCCCCAAGAAAAAGAAATACAAAAGGCAAAATGATTGTCTGAGGAGGCCTTACAAATAGCTGAGAAAAGAAGAGACGTGAAAGGCAAAGGAGAAAAGGAAAGATATACCCATCTGAATGCAGAGTTCGAAAAAACAGCAAAGATATATAAGAAAGCCTTCTTAAGTGAACAATGGAAAAAAAATAGAATGGGAAAGACTAGAGATCTCTTCAAGAAAATTTAAGGTACCAAGGGAACATTTCATGCAAAGAAATGTATGAAAGTGAAAGTCACTCAGTTGTGTCCAACTCTTTGAGACCCCATGAACTATACAGTCTGTGGAATTCTCCAGGCCAGAATACTGGAGTGGGTATCCTTTCCCTTCTCCAAGGCATCTTCCCAACCCTGGGATTGAACTCAGGTCTGCCGCATTGCAGGTGGGTTCATTAACAGCTGAACCACAAGGGAAGCCCATTTCTTGAAAAGATGGGCAAAATAAAGGACAGAAAAAGTATGGACCTAACAGAAGCAGAAGATATTAAGAAGAGGTGGGAAGAACACACAGAGAATGGTACAAAAAAAAAATCTTAATGGCACAGATAACCACGATGATGTGATCACCCACCTAGAGCCAGACATCCTGGAGTGTGAAGTCAAGTGGGCCTTAGGAAGCATTATACTAACAAAGCTAGTGAAAGTGATGGAATTCCACCTGAGTTACTTCAAATCCTGAAAGATGATGCTGTACAAAGAAAGTGCTGCACATGATATGTCAGCAAATTTGGAAAACTCATAATGATCACAGGATCAAAAAAATCAATTTTCATTTTTATTCCAAAGAAGGGCAATACCAAAGAATGTTCAAACTACCACATAATTGGGCTCATCTCACATGCTCACAAGGTTATGCTCAAAATCCTTCAAGACAGGCTTCAACAATATGTGAACTGAGAATTTCCAGATGTACAAACTGGATTTAGAAAAGGCAGAGAAATCAGAGATCAAACTGCCAACATTCGTTGGATCATAGAAAAACCAAGGGAATTCCAGAAAAATATCCACTTCTGCTTCATTGATTATGCTAAAGCCTTTGACTGCATAAATCACAACAAACTGTGGAAAATTCTGAAAGAGATGGGAATACCAGGCCACCTGACCTGCCTCCTGAGAAACCTGTATGCAGGTCAATAAACAACAATTAGAACTGGACATGGAATGATGGTCTGGTTCCAAATTAGGAAAGGAGTACATTAAGGCTGTATATTGTCATTCTGCTTATTTAATTTCTATGCAAAGTACATCATGCAAAACACCAGGCTGGATGAAGCACAAGCTGGAATCAACATTGCCAGGAGAAATATCAATAACTTTAGATAGGCAGATGACACCTCCCTAATGGCAGAAAGTGAAGAATAACTAAAGAGCCTTTTGATGAAGGTGAAAGTGGAGAGTTAAAAAGCTGGCTTAAAACTCAACATTCAAAAAATGAAGATTATGGCAACTCTTCCCATTACTTCATGGCAAATAGATGGGGGAAAAATGGAAACAGTAACAGACTTTATTTTCTTGGGCTCCAAGATAACTGTGGATGGTGACTTCAGCTGTGTAATTAAAAGATGCTTCCTGCTTGGAAGTAAGGCTATGATGAACATAGACAGGGTATTAAAAAGCAGACATCACTTTGCTGACAAAGGTTCATATAGTCAAAGTTATGTTTTTTTTTTTCTTTTCCAGTAGTCAGGTATGGATGTGAGAGTTGGATCATAAAGAAGGCTGAGCACTGAAGAATTGATGCTTTCAAATTGTGGTGTTGGAGAAGACTCTTAAAAGTCCCTTGGACTGCAAGGAGATCAAACCAGTCAATTCTAAAAAAATCAACCCTGAATATTCATGGGAAGGACTGCTACTGAAGCTGAAGCTCCAATACTTTGGCCACCTGATGGGAAGAGCTGACTCACTGGAAAAGACCTTGATCTTGGGAAAGATTGAAGGCAGGAGGAGAAGGGGTTGATAGAGGATGAGAGGGTTGGATGGCATCACCGAGTCAATGGACATGAGTTTGAGCAAACTTAGGGTGATAATGAAGGACAGGGAAGCCTGGCATGCTTCAGTTCATGGGGTTCCAAAGAGTCAGTCATGATTGAGCGACTGACTAACAACAACCCGTTCTTTAAATTAAGTTGCTGATTTCTTTGTCACTGAGTTATATGCTGTGTTTATGGATTTTTGATGTTAGACCCTCATCGATTATATCATTCAATATATTGTCTTTTCATTTTCTCCATATCTTCACTGTGGAAAAGCTTTCAAGTTTAATTAAGTAGCATTTGTTCATTTTTGCTTTTATTTCTTTTGTCTTATGAGACAGTGAGATATCCAAAAATATTGGTACAATTTATGTCAAAACCTATGTTTTCTTCTAGAAGCCTTATGGCTTCCCATCTTACATTTAGTTTTTGAGCATTTTGAGTTTATTATTGTGTATGGTATTAAAGAATGTGCTAATTTCATTCTTTTACACGTAGCTGTCCAGTTTTCACCACCACTTGTTTAGGAGACTATCTTTTCTCTGTTGTATGTTTTGTCTCCTCTGTTATAGATTGATTGACTGTAAGTCCATGGTTTTATTTCTGAACTCACTTTTCTGTTCCATTAATCTACTTGCTTGCTTTTGTGCCAGTATCCTGTTGTTTTGATGACTATGGTTTTGTAGTATAGTCTGAAGTAAGGGCACATAATTCCTCCTGTTCTCTTTTTCTTTTTCAAGTGTATTTTAATTATTCAAGGTCTTTTGTGTTTCCATACAAATTTTAAAATTATTTGTTCCAATTCTGTGAAAAATGCCTTTGGTACTTTGATAAGAATTGCATTGAATATGTAGATTTCTTTGAGTAGCACAGTCATTTTAACAATATTAATTATTACAATCCAAGAACATGGTATATCTTTCTATTTATTTGTGTCATCTGTGTGATAAATCTCCTTAGGTAAATTTATCCCCAGGTATTTTGTTCCTTTTGATGAGATTGTAAATTGCATTATTTCCTTAATTTCTCTTTTCAATAGTTTATTTTTTTGATGATCTTTTATTTTCTCTAGTTTGTTTCACTTTTTCTAGCTCACATTCAGTGCTCCCATTTCATTTAGTTTATGTTCTCCAATTTGTCCATTTCTTCTTTTTTTATTTTTTTTCTTTCTATAGTTTTTTATTTTTTAAATTTTAAAATCTTTAATTTGATGTATAGAAATGCAACAGGTTTCTACATATCAATTTTATATTCTACAAATTTGTTGAAATTATTGATTAGTTCTAGTGGTTTTTCTTGGTAGTGTCTTTATGATTTTCTATGCATAGCATCATGTCATCTGCAAATAGTAACAGTTTTACTTCTTGCCTTGATTCTTGATAGGTCATTCTTAACCACTGGCTGACTAATGGGGTCAATGAGCTGGGCAGGCAAAAGGGCCTCTAAACAACTTATCCTCATTGATCTAATGTCTCTAGCTCATTTCTCCCCACCCAAAATATTAGCTCTACACTCAGCAGCCGGTATCAGTCGTTAGATAGGATAATGGTCTTTCCTCTCACCTGGCAGGTCTCTTTCAAAACAGATCTCCAAGGTTCCTGCCTTTCCCTTATTGGGCTGTAGAAGGAGTTATTGGTACTATTTACAATCCTTGCATGGCTAACAGGAAAGATCAGGCCATGCCCTATGGGGACTAATTTCCTGGCCTCTCCTATGATCCTTGGTGTAAAGAGACTCCCAAGGATTTCCTTCAAATGCTTTGAATCTGTCTGCTGTGCCCATGTGACATAGCTTAAGAGTGGCACACCTCATCTATTGACTGACCTGCCAGAGAGACAAAGCTGGGGCTCCTGGCTGATATGCCCTGACCTGAAGAAGCTTCACAGTACAACATGATTTTCTGAAGAAAGGAATTTGCTTTCCCTGCCCTCTACCCCCCACCTCAGGGCTTGGAGACCTAGTGAAGGGGTGGAACATGTTTTGATTCAGCTCTAGGGGTGAGAACATAGGATCACAAGGTTGTGTACAGTGACCTAATCTTGCTCCAGTGTTTCTAACAAACATCCTTTCTTCCATCTATGCTCACAGGTAGATGTAAGCAGCTCTTCTTTCCTGCAGATGATGAAACCTCTCTGATAGCTGAAGGGACCCTGGGAAGGAAAAGCTGCTACTTATTTCTTTAAATCCCACAAATCCTACCCCATCTCCCACTCATCACATTTCTTCTCTGGATCTCTTTGATTAACTTCAGACAGAAACATGAGAGAACAATAGCTGGCTCTATGAATGGCAGATGAGATGAGGTGCCAGAAGCCAGAAACAACTGTGGGACAGGAGACAAAGGAGCAGCCTGAGAGAGATGTGATGCATCAGCTTCTTTTATGAATCATCAAGGAGCCCAAGGATAGGGCACAATTTGATTCAGGAACAATTCAATGGTAGTTTTTAATTATTAAATGAGGTTTTCTATTGGATTAATAAGACATTATTAGACATATTAAATTCAATAAATATAATTACTCAAACCGAGTTTTCAAATTCACAAGTTCTTGATCTTCATTTATGAAAATGTTAAGATTTTCTTGGCCTGCTTTATTTGTAAAAGAACAACTCATCATTCATGGGCCTTGCCATATGAGGTGGAAGGAAAAGAAAGCCACAAAGTGGCACCTTTTCAACAGGGCCTCCCCTGAACACTTTATTCAGAGTTGTGTCCTAAGCACCCTTCACCCATGAATTAGGGATTTCTGTCTGGTGCATTGACATGGCCCAAGTGCCTGAGCCAGTGCTTGGCATGTGGTAGGTACTTAATACATGTTCTTAAAGGAGTAAAGAAATTTTGGCAAAATATTGGGTTGGCCAAAAAGTTCATTCAGGCTTTTCTGTAAGGTGGTACATAAACCCAAATGGATTTTCTGGTCAACCCATTTTATTTTATTGCCTACTTATACAAATGAGGACACTGAGAATTAGAGAAATTATGTAATACCAAATGTCAGGTAGCTGGAGTCAAAACCAGCACCTGACCTGGCACCTGTCCTGGCACTTGATTCTCTGTCCTGGAGGATCTCTAGCTTCTCATCAGAAGCCAGCCTTCCTTTCCCTCCCTGCAAATGCTTCCATGCTCATTCTCATCACCAGGGATGATCAGGCCCCAGCACCACACACCTCTGTGTGCCTTGGAAGTGAGAAGATGCTGTCTGTGTCCTGAAGACAAATACTTCCCTAACAGCAGTATGGGAAACAGAGCAGAAGGCTTCTTCTGAGCACATTCCCCCAAATGACATCATTTTAGTAAGCTTTTGAGGACAATACATTGCCATGATGATTGTTATGTCCTTGATGAAAAGTCTGTAGAGGAAAGAGAGTGAAACAAAGACCAGTAAGCCTAGAGAAGATTGTTAAAGGGTTGTATTGACCAGGGCAGTGAGATCCCCTAGCCCTTATTAAGCTTACAATCCCTGATATTAGAACCTGATGAAGTGGCTACTCAAGAAAGCCATCACTGCATATTTCCCAGCTCTGCTGCCCTCTCAAACTGTGGGAGCCTGTGTATTTGCATCACTCTATATCTGCTCCCTACCTTCTGTCCCTCTCTATCTTTGCAAAGTTTGGCATGCCTGAGTGGAACCCTCCTGGCCTTACTTGGCAGCTGGACTTGGAGTATAAAAAGCTCCTGGTCATTTCCTTCAGCAAAGATTCACATTACATACCCTAGGGCTGGTTTCCCTGCTGGGGAGAGGCCCGTTACCACAGTATGCTGCTTGTCATGCTGTGTGCTCCGTGGCTTTCATGGGTGTGTTCTTTTTCAATCTGTCTTAAAAACACTTGGGTAAAGATTTGGAAAAACTCTAAATGAGCTTCAATCTATACTGCTCTGTGTGCCCAGTCCTGAGGAAGTTACTGAGAGCAGCCACTGGCCTGGCCCAGGAGCTGGAGCTATCCCTGGCACAATAAGGCAGATGAACAGTTTCCACGAAGAACCAGAAAGGAAGCAGAGAGGCATGTGAACTGAAGCAAGGAGTGAAGTCTCCCTGGGAGTGGTGGGTTGCCACAAGTTCTATTTTCTTTGATGAAACTCAATAAACGGACTTTCCATGAAAGCTGAGGCTCGTTATATTTAACCATAAAAGGTAATCCCCACCCCAGCCCCACAGTGTCTAAGGGTGGAAGTCAGCTCAGACTCGGGCAGTGAGGTCTTGAGCTTTGCTGGGCATCACTAAGCCCAGAGAAGCTCCATGTACCCCCTCAGGAGACATGGTTTTGGAGGTGTGTGTGGAAGACCATGGCCTGGCCCAAGTTGGGAAGAAGCACTGTAAGGCTTGGGCAGAGGAAGAGTCTAATGGGCACCCTGGCAGCATTGGCAGTGGCAATGAGCAATGGCAGCATTCCTACCTTTGCTTTGCAAAGCGAAGAGCTGGAATGTTGGAGGTATGGGAAACAGTTGCTGAAGAGTCTACGTTGTCAGAAGAGTGGGTGTCAACTTGTGTCATTGGACATTTCCTTGTTATTTGTCCATAAAGTTATTTTAGATAGCTTAAATTACACCAGTCCTGACAGTCTTCATTCCCCTGAAGCTTTTATTTTCTTTTAAAAATTAACAGATCAATGGTTCCCCAAGCTGGGAAATAATGAAATGTCTGCAGCGTTTTCCTGCAGATGTGGGAGTAAAGAGTAAGAGGATGTGTTAGTTGCTCAGTCATATCTGATTCTTTGTGACCCTATGGTCTGTCCATAGAATTCTCCAGGCAAGGATACTGGACTGGGTTGCCATTCCCTTCTCCAGGGGAACTTCCTGACGCAAGGATCAAACCCAGGTCTCCAGCATTGCAGGCAGATCCTTTACCATCTGAGCTATCAGGGAAGCCCCTGGTGGGCTTCACTATAAATGTCTGAGGTGGGGCCACTATGCTGTCTGCTAGGCAGCAACCCCCCTGCCTATATCCCATACCAGGGGTCCAGGTAATAGCAGCAGCAGCACCATGGGAGAAACCTGTCATGATGGGGATGTTCCTGAAGAGGTGGAAGGGATTAAATGAAACATTTCTACTGAATGGAATTCAATAATAGTGTTTCAAGAACAACACAAATCCTGTATAATATTTGATTTAAAATACTTCAACAATTTTCTTAGAATTTCTTATTTGTTCCTGACACTTAATAATGAGAAAAGCTTATTGATCTCATTTTACAGATGAGGACACTTGAGCCTTAGAAAGGTTATGTCCCAGAAGAAGTGAAAGTAAACCCCCCAAATCCCTGATTCTCAGTACACTAGGGTTTCAGGTGAATCCTGCTGGGGACACAGATATGATTGTGACACAGAATGCATCTGTCTTCAAAGAGCAGTCTCAGGGAAGACCTCACTAAGCAGACATTGATAAAGACAGAATTTCATTTGTAAACTCATTTGCGGTGACTTTAGTACAGTAATGAAGCAATTCCTGATTAGCATTATTTGCTCCTTTCTCTGAAAACTGGTTCATTGGGAGGAAACATGAAGATTGCGGGGTCTTATTAACAAGATGCTAAAGCCCCTCAGCAGCATTTAGGTTTCCCTAGGCTTCCCTAGTGGAGAAGGCAATGGCACCCCACTCCAGTACTCTTGCCTGGAAAATCCCATGGACGGAGGAGCCTGGTAGGCTGCAGTCCATGAGGTCGCTAAGAGTCAGACACGACTGAGCGACTTCACGTTCACTTTTCACTTTCATCCATTGGAGAAGGAAATGGCAACCCACTCCAGTGTTCTTGCCTGGAGAATCCCAGGGACGGAGGGGCCTGGTGGGCTGCAGTCTATGGGGTAGCGCAGAGTTGGATATGACCGAACTGACTGACTGAAGCAACGCAGCAGCAGCAGCAGCAGCAGCAGCAGCAGCAGCAGCAGCAGCAACAGGCTTCCCTAGCCTTCCCAGGCTTAGCAGACAAAAATCAAAATGCCCAGTTACATTTGCATTTCAGATAAATAAAGAATAATATTTTACTGTAAACATACCCCATATATTGCATTGCGTGCTCAGTCATGTCCAACTCTTTGTGGCCCTATGGACTATAGCTTGTCAGGCTCCTCTGTCCATGGGATTTTCCTAGTAAGAATGTTGGAGTGGGTTGCCATTCCCTCCTCCACAGGATTTTCCTGACCCAGAAACTGAACCTGTGTCTGCTGCATTTCCTGCATATCAGGCAGATTATTTACTGTTGAGCCACCAGGGAAGCCCTATATTGCATGGGGCATACTTATTTTAAAAAAAGCTGTGCTATTTGTATGAAAGTCAAATTTACCTAGGCATCTTGTGTTTGAAGGGCTTCCCTTGGTGGCTCAAACGTTAAAGAATCTGCTTCCAATGCAGGAGACCTGGGTTCAATTCCTGGGTAGAGAAGATCCCTTAGAGAAGGGAATGGCTACTCTAGATTCTGGAGAATCCCACGAACAAAGAAGTCTGGTGGGCTACAGTCCATGGGGTCAAAAGGAGTCATACACGAAGGAATAACACTTTCACTTGTATTTTATCTGGTAACTCTATTAGCATGTTACAGCACTTGAAGAACTTTGTTTTCCTAACCACCTACTGTCCCTATCTAGTGCACCAGGTTCTGGATCTTTCTCCTCAGGCCAGGCAGAGTATCCCTCTTGACAAGAGCCCACTAGAGGAAAGATGGTTTAGCTCAGAGGTGTGAGACTCATGTTGAGATTTCAGGCCAAGTATTAAGGTGTGGGTTCCAGGGAGCCCAAATTCACATGAGAAGAATAGCAATAACCCTGCTGGCTTCTGCCCAGTGAATCCCGGATTGGCTAGGCAGAAATGTGTTGACAGAGGCAGGGTCACACATCTCTTAATTTTTCTCTTTCTCATTCCTGAAACCGTTACCAAACCTGGACTTGGGTTTTCTCTTCCTTGCTCAGTAAAGCCAATCTACTGACTGGGTTGTGGCCAAGGAAAGCACAGCATTTATTGCGGGGTACAAAGCAGGGAGAATAAGCAGCTCATGCTCAAAAGACTTGAGCTCCCTGATAGCTTACAGGAAAGGGGTTTTGAAGATGCTGTGAGGGAGGGGTCTGCAGGATCCATGATCAACTTGTGCCCAATTCTTAAATTGGTTGGTATCAAGGTGAAGTTGCAAGCATCACCAACCTTCTGGTTTCAACCAGTCTGGGATCTATGTCCTTACTGTCAGCAGTTTTCTTCTGGTGGGGGTCTGTTCCCTGTAAAAACAACTTAGGAATGTGTGTCAGACTTTTATCTGTATCTTTCAGGGAACTGGGAGTTCAGTGACTCTTCTCTGTGGCTGATTTATAGTCTAAATTGTTACCAGTTTTCCAGCTCAACAGCTATTCTTTGTTTCTACTTCTCCACATGTCCTAATCATTAACTCTTGAGCAAGCCTTTTGAGACTCATAAGAGGCCTGAGAGACTAAACCAAAAGCCTTTTATTTCAAGGACAGGAACACAGTATGTGGTTTCAAAATCACTAGACTGACTGCTTTTAACTATGTGACATCTAGAATTCTAGGGCCCTAATAGAAGTGGGTCAGACATCACAGTCCACGTTCTCTCCCCAGACACCAGTACAGCTGCCAGCACCAGTTCAGTAAGGCTCACCCTCCAGCACATCCACGTCTACACTTTTTCACTCTCTGCCAGTGGCTGAGGAGGGTTGGCTTGTTCTTACAAGAGTCCCTCTTAGGATCTGCATATTTAATTTAGGTTGACATAAAAAAAAATCATGGACTATTTTCTACAGCTTGCTGCTTAATTTTAGGGAGAGATAAGATGGGGTATAGTCTAAGGAAAGGGGGCAGCTGATGAACTGATGGGAGTGATTGCTTGTAACCTGGGACTGTGCCTTCCACTCTTGCTGGACTTGACAAATAGAGTTTCTGAGGGTGCTATAGCCTGGGCCCTGGAGACTGGGTAGTCATGGACAGAGAATGTTCCCTATCTTTAAGGGTAGGTGATTCAAGGAGCCCCACAGAAGACAGGCTTGGAGCCAGGGTGGCAACTTCCTAGCTACTAACCTTCAGCACCCTCTGCTTCCATAGCCAGGCATGGCTGGGGCCTGGGAGCAGATGGGCTAAGCATAAAGGGGCCCAGATATCTTTTCCATTTCCCAGAGGTCATAGCATGGGACTGGAGGCCCATGTGGTAGATGTGTGGCTCCTCTCTCTGCAGGGGCCTGGACCTTGTGAAGCCTGGCTTCTAGGTGGGAGAGTGTGAACACCAGATTCAGAGTCTCCCTGGCCTGAGCACAGTTGCTACTGGTCAAAGTGTTTTAGTACTATTATCATTTTTGTTTAGTTTTAAATATTCTTCCCTTTTTCTTCACAAAAGGGTAAATTAAAATGAAGTAAGGCTTGTATCAGGACTGGCCTCCTTGAAGCCTCCAAGACTAACATAATTCCAATTCTGACCAGTGTAATTTGAAATGCAGTTGGATTTTCACTTCTATCCTGTAGACTTTCCCCTAACCAGATTCAGTTTAGATTAAGGAGAACCAGAGTAGGGCATGATTGTCTTTGGCTCAATTTAATGGTGCTGTAGCTCAGCTGTCGCCCCTCCTGTCCTGCCATGTGACTTGGTCTGAAAGTCAGTCCCTTTGATCTGAAAGGGACTGCAGAAGGAGGGTTTCCTAGAATGGATGGGGTGGTGAAAGGTTGTTGTTGAATCACGACGGCGGGATTCTTGGACGCCAGAGGAGAAGAATTCAGTCGGGGGCCAGAGAGGAGGCTTGATCGCTCAGAGCTTTTGTGTAATAAAGTTTTACTAAAGTATAAAGGAGATAGAGAAAGCTTCTGACATAGACATCAGAAGGGGGCAAAAAGAGTACCCCCTGCTAATCTTCAGCTGGATGTTATATAGACACCAGCAGTCTGTTAATGAAAGAAAGGAATGTCTCAAAACTCAGAATGGCACTAGGCCCCTCACCCACAACATGTATAAATGGTTTATCTTAGGCCATAAAATGATTAACCTGAATCTTGAAGAAGGGCAGATCACCATACAAATAGTTTCATTTACAAGATTAGGGGAACAATATCTGAGTATAACATAAACTGGTTTATCAAGTAGGTTCTGAGCCAAAAGGTGGAACTGACTTGAAAACAGAGTTTGGGGCAAATGCATAGTACACTAGCATAGCTAAAGATAAACATTTCCACAAGAAAAAGGCATTGGTTATCTCTAGGTTTGAGCTGCTACGGCCAGTGCACTCAGTGCAAGCGGGCACTCAGCATGACCAAGAGGAACTACTTCACGTCTGAAGTCAGGGGAAGTGGCCGAGAGTGCCAGGATGCGATGGCACAGGAACGGCTGAAAGGAGCCACCCCTTGTCCGAGGTCAGGGGCAACGGTCTGGAGGAGCCACGCCACGTACGAGGCCAGGGTCAGGGGCCAGGAGGAGCAACCCTGCACCTGAGGCCAGGGGTGGCAGCTGGGAAGATCAACCCACATCCAAGGAGTGGTGGCTGCACTGGCCAGGAGGGCCTAGAGGAGCTATCCCACACTGAAGGTCAGGAAGGGCGGCGGTGAGGAGATACCTTTCGTCCAAGGTAAGGAGCAGTGGCTGTGCTTTGCTGGAGCAGCCGTGAAGAAATACCCCACGTCCAAGGTAAGAGAAACCCAAGTAAGATGGTAGGTGTTGCAAGAGGGCATCAGAGGGCAGACTCACTGAAACTATACTCAGAGAAAACTAGTCAATCTAATCACACTAGGACCACAGCCTTGTCTAACTCAATGAAACCAAGCCATGCCCATTGGGCAACCCAAGAAGGGTGGGTCATGGTGGAAAGGTCTGACAGAATGTGGTCCACTGGAGAAGGGAATGGCAAGCCACTTCAGTATTCTTGCCTTGAGAACCCCATGAACAGTATGAAAAGGCAAAATGATAGGATACCAAAAGAGGAACTCCCCAGGTCAATAGGTGCCCTATATGCTACTGGTGATCAGTGGAGAAGTAACTCCAGAAAGAACGAAGGGATGGAGCCAAAGCAAAAACAACACCCAGCTGTGGATGTGACTGGTGATAGAAACAAAGTTCAATGATGTAAAGAACATTATTGCATAGGAACCTGGAATGTCAGGTCCATGAATCAAGGCAAATTGGAAGTGGTCAAACAAGAAATGGCAAGAGTGGACATTGACATTCTAGGAATCAGCAAACTAAAATGGACTGGAATGGGTGAATTTAACTCAGATGACCATTATATCTACTACTGTGGGCAGGAATCCCTCAGAAGAAATGGAGTAGCCATCATGGTCAACAAAAGAGTCTGAAATGCAGTACTTGGATGCAGTCTCAAAAATGACAGAATGATCTCTGTTCATCTCCAAGGCAAACCATTCAATATCATGGTAATTCAAGTCTATGCCCCAACCAATACCGCTGAAAAAGCTGAATTTGAACAGTACTATGAAGACCTACAAGACCGTTTAGAACTAACACCCAAAAAAGATGTCCTTTTCATTATAGGGGACTGGAATGCAAACATAGAAAGTCAAGACACACCTGGAGTAACAGGCAAATTTGGCCTCAGATGCAGAATGAAGCAGGGCAAAACTAATAGAGTTTTGCCAAGAAAATCCACTGGTCATAGCAAACACCCTCTTCCAGTAGCACAAAAGAAGACTCTACAAATGGACATTACCAGATGGTCAACACCGAAATCAGACTGATTATATTCTTTGCAGCCAAAGATGGAGAAGCTCTATACAGTCAACAAAAACAAGACAAGGAGCTGACTGTGGCTCAGATCATGAACTCCTTATTACCAAATTCAGACTCAAATTGAAGAAAGTAGGGAAAACCAATAGCCCATTCGGGTATGACCGAAATCAAATTCCTTATGATTATACAGTGGAAGTGAGAAATAGATTTGAGGGCCTAGATCTGATAGATAGAGTGCCTGATGAACTATGGAATGAGGTTCATGACATTGTACAGGAGACAGGGATCAAGACCATCCCCATGGAAAAGAAATGCAAAAAAGCAAAATGGCTGTCTGGGGAGGCCTTAATAATAGCTGTGAAATGAAGAGAAGTGAAAGCAAAGGAGAAAAGGAAAGCTATAAGCATCTGAACACAGAGTTCCAAAGAATAGCAAGAAGAGATAAGAAAGCCTTCTTCAGCGATCAATCCAAAGAAATCGAGGAAAACAACAGAATGGGAAAGACTAGATCTCCTCAAGAAATTAGAGATACCAAGAGAACATTTCATGCAAAGATGGACTCGATAAAGGACAGAAATGGTATGGACCTAACAGAAGCAGATGATATTAAGAAGAGGTGGCGAGAATGCACAGAAGAACTGTACAAAAAAAGATCTTCACGACCTGGATAATCACGATGGTGTGATCACTCATGTAGAGCCAGACATCCTGGAATGTGAAGTCAAGTGGGCCTTAGAAAGCATCACTATGAACAAAGCTAGTGGAGGTGATGGAATTCCAGTGGAGCTATTTCAAACCCTGAAAGATGATGCTGTGAAAGTGCTGCACTCAATATGACAGCAAATTTGGAAAACTCAGTGGCCACAGGACTGGGAAAGGTCAGTTTTCCTTCCAATCCCAAAGAAAGGCAATGCCAAAGAATGCTCAAACTACTGCACAATTGCACTCATCTCACACGCTAGTAAAGTAATGCTCAAAATTCTCCAAGCCAGGCTTCAGCAATACATGAACCGTGAACTTCCTGATGTTCAAGCTGGTTTTAGAAAAGGCAGAGGAATCAGAGATCAAATTGCCAACATCCGCTGGATCATGGAAAAAGCAAGAGAGTTCCAGAAAAACATCTATTTCTGCTTTATTGACTGTGCCAATGCCTTTGACTGTGTGGATCACAATAAACTGTGGAAAATTCTGAAAGAGATGGGAATACCAGACCACTTGACCTGCCTCTTAAGAAATCTGTATGCAGGTCAGGAAGCAACAGTTAGAACTGGACATGAAACAACAGACTGGTTCCAAATAGGAAAAGGAGTGCATCAAGGCTGTATATTGTCACCCTGCTTATTTAACTTATATGCAGAGTACATCATGAGAAATGCTGGACTGGAAGAAACACAAGCTGGAATCAAGATTGCTGGGAGAAATGTCAATAACCTCAGATATGCAGATGACACCATCCTTATGGCAGAAAGGAAAGAGGAAGTAAAAAGCCTCTTGATGAAAGTGAAAGAGGAGAGTGAAGAAGTTGGCTTAAAGCTCAACATTCAGAAAATGAAGATCATGGCATCTGGTCCCATCACTTCATGGGAAATAGATGGGGAAACAGTGGAAACAGTGTCAGACTTTATTTTTTGGGGCTCCAAAATCACTGCAGATGGTGACTGCAGCCATGAAATTAAAAGACGCTTACTCCTTGGAAGAAAAGTTATGACCAACCTAGATAGCATATTCAAAAGCAGAGACATTACTTTGCTGACTAAGGTCCGTCTAGTAAAGGCTATGGTTTTTCCAGTGGTCATGTATAGATGTGAGAGTTGGACTGTGAAGAAGGCTGAGCGCTGAAGGATTGATGCTTTTGAACTGTGGTGTTGCAGAAGACTCTTGAGAGTCCCTTGGACTGCAAGGAGATCCAACCAGTCCATTCTGAAGAAGATCAGCCCTGGGATTTCTTTGGAGGGAATGATGCTAAAGCTGAAACTCCAGTACTTTGGCCACTCCATGCGAAGAATTGACTCATTGGAAAAGACTCTGATGCTGGGAGGGATTGGGGGCAGGAGGAGAAGGGGACGACAGAGGATGAGATGGCTGGATGGCATCATGGATTCGATGGACGTGAGTCTGAGTGAACTCCGGAAGTTGGTGATGGACAGGGAGGCCTGGCGTGCTGCGATCATGGGATTGCAAAGGGTCGGACATGACTGAGCGACTGAACTGAACTGAACTGAACTTCAGGTTAAGCCAAGTGTCATGGCAAGACAGAATTTTAAAAGTAACCTCCTTTAGATTTGTATAGAAAAGGAAACAAATATCGCTAGTTTGTTTCCTCCTGCCACTTGAGAGAGATAAAAATGTCTGACACTCTTAGGCTATTTCCTCTGTTTGGAGACCCCTGGCCTTCCTGCCTGTTATCTTCTCATTCCCCCCCCTTTTTTTAGGAGAATTATGTTGCCTAGGGAAAAGGAGCATCGTTTTTGTTCCATAACTGCTTCCGAGCTGAGAAGGGGCCTTGTCCCTAAATTGGTGAGGCAACATATTCTCCTAATCCTCATATTGAGGATCTGATCCAGGGGCCCCAAATAGTAGTTGGAGGAAGTTGCAGCAGTAGCAGGAGTTTGAGTAACCATTTATAACTTAAAAGCTTTCATGCGGCTAGAAACAAATCCAGTTATACAGTTACGGATGCAGGGAGCAAACAGCAAAGACAAGTTAAAATCAAAATTAAAAGTCACATTATGTCCATAGTTAAAGTACAAAGTGTTGTACCAGTTCATTTTAGGGTTGGTAGATGTCATCAGATGAAGAAGAGGCATCGCATGTGATTGTTGTCGAAGGTATTCACAGACTTGGAGAAAGTCCTTTCCTTGAAGTGGAGATGTCCACCACATGAAGCCTTCAACTGATGAAGAGGGGGGTGCTCCACAGACCCAGCAATTAGATCGATTGTGGAATGCAGCTTAGGAGTGAGCCCAGGACAGGAAGGCATTGTCTTAAGGATCGAACGGCACACTCAGGATATTTGGAGTCAGCAGAAGTAGGCTCACATAGGTTATCAGGTCCATCTGAAAAGTACAAAGTCAGAGCATAGAAAGTAAAGACATAAAAAGATGTCACTTAGTTTTGGTCAGGGTGCCACCTCTTAACTCGAGTGTGATGTACCCACCAATCAATTCCTGGCACTTTGACAACTGTGGGGAGAAGTAAGAATAACCTGGTAAGGGCCTTCCCAGAGGGGCTCAAGGGATGGGCCCCCAGATCACAAAGTTTTTATGAGGACCTTAGTTCCTGGCTCAAATAGAGGCTTGCTTGACTCAGAGGTGGGGTTAGGAGTCATCTCCTGGAGTTCTGTTAATGCCTGTTGAAAAGCTGAGAGCTGAGTTACATAACTAGTTAATTACAAGGCTTCAGGGGTCTATAACAATGTCTGTGTGTAAGAAAGCCCTTCCATAAATACATTCAAAGGGGGACAGTCCCTCCTTTTGGGGGCAGTTTGAGCCCTCATTAAAGCTATGGCTAGGACTTTAATCCAATTGTCCTGTGTCTCTTGAGTTAATTTGTGCAGATGTCTTTTGATAATGTCACTAGCTTTTTCAACCTTTCCTGAGGGTTGGGGTCTCCAGGAACAGTGTAAGTGATATTCTATTCCTAGAGCTTTAGATACCCCCTGAGTTACAGTAGTTTTAAAGGCGGAGCCATTGTCACTCTGAAGGCTCCGTGGCAGCCCAAACCTGGGGATAATTTCATGGATTAAAATCTTTATAACCTCCTTAGCCTGTTCACTATGACAGGGAAAAGCCTCAACCCATCCAGTAAAAGTATCTACCCAAACTTGTAAGCAAGAATATCCATTAGCTTTTGGCATATGAGTAAAATCAATTTCCCAGTCCTCTCCAGGATACTTCCCACTTCGTTGTAATCCAGATTTTGCTAGCTTTTCAGCCTTTAGGTTATTTTTCTGACAAATCTCACACCTTTTGATAATATTCTTCAAAGTTTTCATTACATTTTTACCTTCAAACAAACGAGAAGCCATTTGGTAAGTACTCTCTGCACCCAAATGAAAACTCTGATGTAAACCCTAAAGAATTTTCCATTGAGCATTTTCAGGAATTATTAATCATCCATCCTTGGACTGTAACCATTCTTTATCAGTAATCCTTGCTCCTCTTTTTTCATATCTTTCTAATTCTTCCTCAGTATATGGTGGTTTTTCCTGTTCCATAGGACCTGTCCAGATCAAAGGCATCTACAGTGAAGGGGTTTGGTAAAGTGCAGCTTTTCTGGCTTGACAGTCAGCCAGCTGATTACCTTCATCTACTTTACTCCCATCCCTGCTGTGCACTGTGCAATGCATAACAGCTACTTCTTTAGGACAATATATAGCAGTGAAAAGTCTCTCGTTCTCTGAAATGCTTAATAGGTTCTCCTGTTGCTGTTTTAAACTGTCTTTCTTTCCATATTGCAGCATGAGCATGTAAAGTCAAATAAGCATACTTAGAATTAGAGTAGATATTTACCCGCTGCCCTTTGCTTAACTCTAGGGCTTGAGTCCAGAGAAGGCAATGGCACCCCACTCCAGTACTCTTGCCTGGAAAATCCCATGGACAGAGAAGCCTGGTAGCCTGCGGTCCATGGGGTCGCGAAGAGTCAGACACGACTGAGCAACTTCCCTTTCACTTTTCCCTTTCATGCATTGGAGAAGGAAATGGCAACCCACTCCAGTGTTCTTGCCTGGAGAATCCCAGGGATGGGGGAGCTGGTGGGCTGCCATCTATGGGGTCACACAGAGTCAGACAAGACTGAAGTGACAGCAGCAGCAGAGCTCGGGTCAGAGCCACAATCTCCACTAACTGAGCACTGGTTCCCTGGGGGATAGATTTTGCTTCCAAAATCTGCTCAGCAGTCACCATGGCATAACCTGCTTTACACTTTCCATCCCAAACAAAAGAACTGCCATCTGTAAATATTTCCATGTCAAGATTGTCTAATGGGATATCCATTAGATCTTCCCGAGCTGCATAGTTTAAAGTTAGGAATTGAGAACAGTTGTGATCAGGTGTTTCATTTTCCTTCTCAGGAAGGAAAGTGGCAGGATTTAGATTTCCACAAACTTTAAGGTTAGTTTCTCGTCCTTCTAAGAACAATGACTGATATTTAAGAAGCCTACTGTCTGTCATTCAAATATTAACCTTAGAATCTAAGATTCCACTCACATCATGAGAAGTCAGGACAGTAAGGTTTTGTCCATTAATTATTTTTAAAGCTTCAGGTGCTAATAAAGCTGCTGCACCAATTAGGCAGTGGGGCCACCCACATGAAATTACATCTAATTCTCTGCTTGATAAGCAATAGGTTGCTGGTGAGGCCCTCGGGGTTGTGTCAAAACTCCCACGGCCATACCTTTCCTTTCAGTGACAAACAAATAAAATTCTGACCCTGTGGGCAAGCTCAGAGCTGGAGCTTGCAGGAGAGCAGTCTGAAGAGCCTTAAAAGCCTTTCGAGTTTCTGGAGACCAAACCAGTTTGTCAGTTTGGGCCTGCTGAGTTTCAGCTATAAGTTTATATAAAGGCCGGGCAAGTTCCCCATAACCCGGAATCTAAATGCAAGAGTAAACTGTGATTCTCAAAAATCCTCTCAATTGTCTTAAAGTCATAGGTAGGGGATGATTTAGTATAGGCTTAATTCTCTCAGGGCCTATGGCCCTAGTCCCTTCTGATATGATTGAAGTGAAGTGAAGTGAAGTCACTTAGTCGTGTCTGACTTTTTGTGACCCCGTGGACTGTAGCCTGACAGGCTCCTCTGTCCATGGGATTTTCCAGGCAAGAATACTGGAGTGGGTTGCCATTTCCTTCTCCAGTGGATCTTTCCAACCCATGGATCGAACTCAGTTCTCCCATATTGTAAGCAGATGCTTTTACCATCTGAGCCCAGATAGCTAACCGATTGTTGACAAAGCTGAGCCTTTTCTCTTGATGGCTTGTAACCACAGCCTGCCAGACAGTTTAAAAAATCTTGCGAGGCTGGCAAACAAGATTCCTCGGTCTCAACACAGAGCAAAATATCATCTACATATTGTAACACCACCGCTTCAGAGCTATTAAAGTTTTGTAGATCCCATGACAAACTTTGTCTAAATAAGTGAGGACTGTCATGAAATCCCTGGGGCAAAACTGTCCAGATTAACTGAGAAGCTGGCTGTGTCGGGTCTTCAAAGGCAAATAGAAATTGACTTTCCTCCGCCAAAGGCACTGAATAGAAGGCATCTTTTAAATCAATTACTGAGAAATAGTTGGCTCATTCAGGAATTTCAGACAATAGAGAATAAGGATTAGGCACCATGGTGTGTAAAGGAACTACAGCCTCATTTATTATATGTAAATCTTGAACTAGTCTTTATTTATCATTTGATTTCTTTATACCCAAAATAGGAGTGTTGCAAGGACTGTTACAGGGAATTAATAGTCCTTGCCCCTTTAAATTTTCGATGATGGGTTTTAACCCTTCCTTAACCTCAGGTTTCAGTGGATACTGCTTCTAATGTGGAAATAAGTGTGGGTCTTTGAGCTTGACAACTATAGGAATAGCATTTTGTGCTCGACCCACAGATTTTCCATCAGCCCATACTCTAGGATTTACATTTTGTTCAGCTAAAGGGAGAGAAAGGGAGGGCTCCATATTCATAAAAACAGAGGCATGGAACCTTGCTCAGTATATCCCTCCCCAAAAGGGGTGAGGGAAGTTCTGGCACGATCAGAAACTCGTGTGAAAATAGCACAGAATCTCAGTTGCAAGATAAAGAATATCTGAAATAATACCTTTTGGCTCATTCAGTCAGTCCCATTACGGAAGCTGATCGGGAAGAAAGTGGGCCAGGGGCTTCAGTAAACACAGAGTAAGTTGCCCCAGTATCTAAAAGGAAATTGACGGATTGGCCCCCCACAGTTATTAATACCCGGGGTTCCTCAGGTGTAATTAGGATGGAAGCTTGTGCGGGGACCCCTGGACACCTTCAGTCCTGATTGTCTTGAGAGTCTGACCCTGGAGACCCCTATGCCTCTGAGGGAAGTCTCTCTTCCAGTGTGGTCCTTTGCAGACCAGACATGGAGCCGGGGGTGGCTTAGATGCCTGAGGGCAATCCCGCTTGAGGTGCCTCTCCTTTCCACAGTAATAGCAAGCTCATATCTTTTCACCTGGGTCCCTCTGGACATCTTTCTCAGGCTGTTTAAGAAAGCTTTTCATAGCCATTGTGAAGGCTTCCGCCTTTTCCTTTGTCTTTTTTCGCCTTTCTTTCTTTTCCTCATATTCCCCACCATAATAGACTGTATGAGCCAGTTGTAACAGAGTATCTAAAGACTGATTTGGTCCATACACCCGTTTTTGTAGCTTACGGTGGATATCTGGAGCCAACTGAGTGAGAAATCTATCCTTTAAGGTCACTTTTCCCTTGTTCCTTACAGAACCAGCCTAATTGTAAAACAGTATTACACATAAGAGACCCTCCAACCGGCCACTGTTCGCCATCGTCTAGTGGATACTGTGGCCATGCAGTATTGCATAGGAAGACCAGGTGTGTCTTCTTTAAGGCCTGGGGATCAAATCTATCCCAGTTTTTCAGGATACAATTCAAAGGAGTGAGGCTGGAATTGTTAGCTCCCATCTGTAAGACAGAAAAAAAGCGACCAGCACCATTTTTTTCTACTGGAGGCGTCCCTCCCTGCTGTAGATGGGAGTGTAGACAGACTTTACACCAAAAGCTTTTCCTTCCTGGTCGGACTTAGCCTGTCCCTTACTGACGCAGGTGCCATCTCAACCCTCCTGGTTCTACCACCGAGATGGGGTGGGGATGTACCAGGGGTAGACCTGATAGCATCTCTACCTGACATCCAGCTCTTCACCTTTAACCTTGCTTGCCTCTGATGCCACCCGGGGTGCAATCAGAGTAACCTTCCGGAATGCCTCCCAAGCTAAGACTGCTGGGGGAAACATTCATCACCTGACTGCCTGTGCACGACCCTGAGTATATTCCTGACCACAATAAGACCAATATGAACATAAAGCTGAGATGTTCTTTTCAAGCATCACCACACCAGTATAAGAGCCTCCTCTGGTCCACTAAGAGCCAGTGTTACCAAAGGAAAAAAACCCATTACAGTCCCAATCTGAGTAACCTTTAACCTCAGAGATGTTTTTGGGGCTAGAGCTCCATCTAGCCTACCAAGGCTAGGTGCTTTCTTGACTACCAATCCAAGTTTTGCGACCTAACCCACAGTACACAGTAACAGTATAGATCGCAAGTCCCTTGAAAGCCTAAGATCTGATAGATTAAGTTAGTACTTCTAATTCCCAAGGAGTTATGGATGGTCAAAGAGACCGAAAGTTTGAGAAAGGAGAGTTCGGTCTACATGCTTTGCCCATTTCTGGTTGGTTCCCAAAGGAGACATTGGGTGCCGCTTGGCAATGGCAGGTCAGTATAAACCCCCTCCAGGTTTCTGCCATAAGCCATATGAGATCACGGTGGAACCGCAGAGCAGGGCTCCTCATTTGTTTTGCGCAGGGCATGTTATTCATTCACACAAGCCGAATGTAGAGTTAGTAAAGCACAGCAGAAAACGTGTTCGCTAAGAGAGCAAAGAACTAAAGCTACAAGCATCCTTACCTTGTCCTGAAGGATCCCGGACGAGCCCCCAAGATGAAAGGTTGTTGTTGAATCACGACGCCGGGATTCTTGGCCCCCGGAGGAGAAGAATTCAATCCAGGGCCAGAGACGAGGCTTGATCGCTCAGAGCTTTTGTATAATAAAGTTTTACTGAAGTATAAAGGAGATAGAGAAAGCTTCTGACATAGGCATGAGAAGGGGGCAGAAACAGTGCCCCCCTGCTAGTCTTCAGCTGGATGTTATATAGTCACTAGCAGTCTGTTAATGAAAGAAAGGAATGTCTTAAAACTCAGAATGGCACCAGGCCCCTCACCCATAAGATGTATCTTGGGATAATCTTGGCACCAAATGGTTCATCCTGGGCCATGAAATGATTAACTTGAATCTTGAAGAAGGGCAGATCACCATACAAATAGTTTCATTTACATACATTAGAGGAACAATATCTGAGTATAACATACTGGTTTATTAAGTAGGTTCTGTGCCAAAAGAAGGAACCGACTTGAAGACAGAGTTTGGGGTAACTGCATAATATATTAGCATAGCTTAAGACAAACATTTCCACAAGAAAAAGGCATTGGTTATCTCTAGGTATGAGAATAGTTAACTTCAGGTGAAACCAGGTGTCATTATGGCAACACAGAATTTTAAGAGAAACCTCCTTTTAAATTTGTATAGAGAAGGAATCAAATATTGCTAGTTTGTTTCCTCCTGCCGCTTAAGAGAGATAAAAATGTCTGACACTTGCAGGCTATTTCCTCCATTTGGAGACCCGTGGCCTTCCTGCCTGTTACCCTCTCAGTGGGATGCTCTTGGACCCACCGCACCCCATGGCTAATCTTTTCCTTCTCATCATCCCTGTGTATGTTCTCCCAATCTGTCCCTCACTGTCTGTGTGCCTCCCCCATGGTAGGGAGTTCCAGGCCCTTACCTCACCTCAGCTTTCTGAATTCAGCAGTCCTCTTCTGTCTGTTTTTTCTTTACAGACTGGTATAAGATGGTCTTTTTTGATGGGAAAGTCATACAGTTCCCTGGCCCTTCTCAGCACCCTCACTGCTTCCTGGCACCACCTGGAACCCACACTCTCTATCTCATCTTCCTCCACCCTTCACCAGTGCTCTCAGCTGGGCCTTGCCTGCACAGCAGCAGTGACAGAGGAGGACTGGCACAAAGAGTGTCACTGAGCACCTGGTGTGCCCAGCAAGGTGCTGATGTGTTGTGACTGAGAGCACAGACTCAGGGTATATTAGTGTGCCCACATCAGACCCCAAACTTACCATCTGTGCAGGCTGGTGCAAGAGACACTGACCCTCTGGGCCTCCTCCTGTGTGCGTGCATGCTCAGTCATGTCTGACTTTGCGACCTCATGGACTGCAGCCTGCCAGGCTCCTCTGTCCATGGGATTTTCCAGGCAAGAATACTGGAGTGGGTTGCCATTGCCTTCTCCAGGGGATCTTCCCAACCCAGGCAATGAACTTGCATCTCCTGCAGCTTCTACACTGGCAGGTGGATTCTTTACCACTGAGTCACCCAGGAAGACCTGAGCCTTCTTCTACCATCTATCAAATAAGAACCTAAGGAGATGTTTTCAGATGCTCTAAGGTTCCTTGGCTTTCCTCTTGCCTACCAGAGTCCAGATGTGGCAGAAGGGATTTGCAGGCTCATGTTCAAGTGCAGGACTACCCTTAACTGTGGGAAAGATGGAGCCCCTTTCCTGGTCCTATATACAGGCAGCCCTGCTCTGACCTCTCCATTTCTCATGAGTAGATGAATAAAAGCGTCAAAATGGACATGCCTACCCAAAGCCCATTCTCCCCTTCTGATCCATGCTTTATCTACCCAGGACCCTGGACTTCCTGCTCAGGCAGCCTTGAACCTACTTCCAGGGGCAAGAGAAGCCACTTCCTTGTGTCTGGTCTCTGGAGGATGGACGGCCCTGTGTTATGCAGGTCCGTGTGACAGGGGCTGTCTCATTTCCCTATAGTCAAGACTTTGGCTTTCTAGGACTTGAGAATCAGGATAGATTAATGATCGTAACTGGTCTGCAGGGAATGATTGATAGTAATAATCTACTCTTGATGGGATAAAGCTTTGCTTTCTTCTCCCAGCCCTGTCACTATCTAGAAATGGCTGGGGAGGGTCCCATTAATCACGCTGTCTTGATGTTCCTGCCCACTCAATAGTCATAGGGATGAATATATTGCTCAGAAGACAGGGGAGGGATTGTTACCACACAGACACTACAAAGGCATTACTGTCATTGTCAGGTTGCTTGATGGTTTCATAATTTTAATTGGCTTTAGACTCAAAAGAGTGACTAATAAAGAAGTCCACAGCCATGTGGTAATGGTCAAAGTGCTCTCAACAGGAGAGGGCTGAGTTCTCTCAGAATCTGAGGGCTCTCCTGCTCTCCCATCACTCCACCTCCAGCCCTTCGTCCTGCCTGCACAGCTCTCCTGCTTAAAGCTATACAGTGAAATATTTATCTAAATGGAGAGAAAAATAAGCAGATAAGAAGATTTTAACCACTTGCATGAGTCAGGACTTTCTTGGTTGTTTGTGATAGAAAACTAACTCTGATTTGAGAAAAAAGGAAAAGCACACTGAGCTGGGCGCGTGTGGATTGGCACAAAGGACTACACAGACCAGGAGGATAGGTGTTCCTTCAGGCAAGACTGAAACTCAGAAAATGAAAACGTAGTCCTCAAGACCCCAGACCTGTCCTCTCGTCCCTTGGCTCAGTTCAGCTTTCTTCTGGGTGAGCTGGTTGTCAGGCTGTCCCCAGCAGCTAAGCCCAGGACCTCTGCTGTGATGAAGAAGCCACACTTCAAGCTTCTACTCTGTTTTCTTTGCTTCTTAACCCCACTCACCCCTTCCTTTGTTTGTTTGTTGTCTCCCTCTGGGGAGAGCAGAGCCTTTTCAGGATTCATTATTTTATAGCCAGAGCTTCCAGCAGCACCTGGAACAGAGAAAGCGTTCTCGTAGTAGTTGAATAAATGAATAAGCCCTGTGAAATATGTTTATAATCTTTCCTTTGTAGACAGAGAGGTTGAGACTCAGAGAGAAGAAATAAGTTCCCAGAGGTCATTCAGCACACATGTGACAGAGCCCACCCAGGTTTGAACACACATGACTAGATTTCAGGCCCTCTGACGATGCACACTGTGTGGCAGAGTCTTGTATCCAGTGTCTATCTGAACTGGGCTAGGAGGCCCTGGAGGGCGACTGAGAGACAGGGGGAGGAAGGGAGAGGAAAGACCAGGATACCAGGGCAGTGGGCAGCTCATCTGGTCCATCTCAGGGAGAGGAGATGGCACCCACTTCCCTCTCTCATGGCAGCACTGAAATATGCCAGTTTGGGGAAAGGAAGCTATTAAAGGAGCCTTTAAAATCATTAGCAAAATCAAATTATTGCACAGTTCTGTTTTCCATGGGTCCTGACTCAAGCCATAGGTTCCTTTTCTATGATTCTCTGTACCAAACCACTGGGGCACCTCACCTCTGTCCTGCAAGTGTCTCCAAGGTCAGGGCTTGGAAGGTAGGAAGATGGCTACCCAGAGAGGTCTGCATCCCCAATATATTTTGCTGTACTGGGAACACTAGTTTCAGAGCACCTGCTCTGGAATCTGACACTCTGAGGCTGAAGTCCAGCTCTGCCCTTCTCTTACTTCATGACTTTATCCTTTCTGTGCTTTTAAGGCTCTTCTTTCATGGGGTTGTAGAACAGATGCAGCTGTGTGGATGTTCTCTTCTCTCTCTGGAAGTGGCTCCCTGTGCCACTTCTCTCACAGGGGCTGAATGAGTGGTGGGGATGTGGCAAGGTCAGGGTCCTGCTGCTGTGGTTTTGGCTCCTTGGCTGCAAGGTGACAGGCACATCCTCAAAACTTGCAAGCTCTCCCTGCCTCCATCAGGTAGTCATGGAGTAGACCATCTCATTAGGTAGCTATTGGATGCACATAAAAGTGGTTGCTACAAAGCCCATTAGTTAATTGCAAAGTAATTGCCAGTACACAGAAAGGAACATCTGTTTGATTTATCCTAATTGCCTAGATGTGATTAAGTCCTCCAGACTTGAGTCCTTATCTTAGGAGACTTGAGTCCAGACCTTAGGAGACTGGCAGTTTCCAAGTTCAGGAGCGCCCTTGTGCTGAGATGGGATGGGGTGTATCTCAGGGCTCATGGAGTAACATAGTAAGGGGGCAAGGATCTGGCCCCCCAGTGAAGTTCTCAAAGCCCTCTGAAGCTCAGGGATGGAGCTTTCTTTGGAGTCTGCCAATGCTTTTGTTGGGCTACTCAGCAGGTGTACAGGGTTGCACATGGGGCATATGGAGAAGGAGGTCCAGGGCTTACAGCCAGTCCCCAGTTCTGCTGATGCAATCCCACACTTGCCCCCACCTGTCCCATTTGCACCCCCAGGCACTTTCTCAGACATGAGTTTGCTCAGGCCGCCATGAAAACCTACTCAATGAGTAGGTTTACAGAAACTTACACTCTCACAGTTCTGTAGGACAGAAAGCTGACACCAAGGCGTCAGTCGGGCCGTGTTCCCTCTGAAACCTCCAGGGAGGCTCGTTCCTTGTATCTTCCAGTTATTCATAGCCTCGGACATCCATTCCTTGGCTTATAGCTGCTTCACTCCAACCTCTGCCTCCAACTTTACATGGCTTTCTCCCCACATCTCTGTGTCTTCACATGGCCATCTTCTCATAGGTCATGAATCATACTGAATTTGGGTCCATCCTAACTCTAGTGAAACCTCATTTGAACTAACTACATCAGCAAAGACCCTTCCACATCACCCCAGAAAGAATATGAGAGGAGTGGTGACTGTAGAACCCTGTAGTCCTAATAGATTGAACGCCCTGCCTCTGTCCTGATCAGCTGACATTGCCAGACTGGGCTCGAAAGGAAGGCCCCTCCCAGTGATGGTCTGTTTAGAAAGAGTGCCAGGGCAAGCTGGCCAAGCATGTCCTTCCATAGAACCCAGAGATGAGAGATTATTTCCCAGAATATGTGACTTTTTTGTTAAAATAACCACCTTATATTTTTGCTTTCCTTACACATGACCTGTCTTTAGAATGATGTTGCAGAATAGAATCAGAGCCTTTCACTCCTGAGAAATTAGCTGCAAGTTGACATGTGTTTTTTCATTGACTTTCATTATCAAATCAGAGATATGTTCTCTGACCACCTATTAGGCCTGCATGTTTCTCACTTTTGCTTCTTTCTTTGTATCTTTCCCTTCTATAACCTTCATTTTAAGCTTACATGGAGTCTGATAAACAGGACCCAAGTAGGTCCTCCCGTTTGCCAATTCTTTCCTGTGCTCCATTTCCACAGTGGCCTTCTTATGTG
The DNA here is from genome assembly GCF_001704415.2 of Capra hircus. Lineage (NCBI taxonomy): Eukaryota > Metazoa > Chordata > Mammalia > Artiodactyla > Bovidae > Capra > Capra hircus. The sequence goes on along the minus strand of NC_030825.1, from coordinate 1,999,637 downwards.
GCTTTTTAAATGCCATGACATCCACCTGAATCCCACAACTTCCAACCAGTGAAAAGGAGAGATCTCCAGATTAGCATTTCCATGACTAGTTCTTTTGCTCATTAACCCATGGTGCCCTCTTCTTCTCAGTCGGGTTTCAGGGCACCAGCAGGAACCCTTCTTCACTACACCATGGGTGTATTTTGGGAACCATGCAGGTTTCTTTTTCTGGATTACCCCACTACTTTGCTTCCAGACATCAGAACTCCCTTTGGATCTTGCATCCCTCATAAAGTCCCAGTGAGAACATGATGTCTGCTTTGGCAAACTCCTGTAGCACCCTGTAGGAAGCAGGACACAGCATGGCAAGAACCATATGACAAGAACAAGACAGACTTGACTGTTGGTCTCTACCATCTGAGTGTGCTTGGTGTCTCTTCCCATTCCTTCCTCTTAAATAACAGCATCTGTAAAGGGAGTGGTTTGCTACATGGGTAAAATGAAGGATGGTTTTCCCAGGTGATGCTAGTGGTAAAGAACCTACATGCCAATGCAGGAGATGTAAGAGACACAGGTTCTATCCCTGGGTCAGGAAGATCTCCCGGAGGGGGAAACAGCAACCCACTCTAGTATTGTTGCCCTGGAGAATTCTCATGAACAAAAGAACTATAGTCCATGGGGTGAGACACAACTGAAGTTACTTAGCATGCACTTATGTAAGATGAAGGAAAAGTCTAGCCAGTAGGTCTCCAGGTCAAAGAGGTAGATCCTTGGTTATTGTTATTTAGTTACTAAGTTGTGTCTGATTCTTTTGTGACTCCATGGACTATAGACTGCTAGGCTCCTCTGTCCATGGGATTTTCCAGGCAAGAATACTGGAGTGATTTTGGAATCCAAGAAAATTAAGTCTGTCACTGTTTCCATTGTTTCCACATTTATTTGCCATGAAGTGATGCGGCCAGATGCAATGATCTTAGTTTTTTGAATGATGAGATTTAAACCAGCTTTTCACTCACTTTCATCAAGAGGCTCTTTAGTTCTTCTTCGTTTTCTGCCATAAGCGTGGTGTTATCTGCTTATCTGAGGTTATTGATATTTCTCCTAACAATCTTGCTTCCAGCTTGTGCTTCATCCAGCCTGGTATTTTGCATGATGTACTCTGCCAAAGCCTTTGACTGTGTGGATCACAATAAACTGTGGAAAATTCTGAGAGAGATGGGAATACCAGACCACTTGACCTGCCTCTTGAGAAATCTGTATGCAGGTCAGGAAGCAACAGTTAGAACTGGACATGGAACAACAGACTGGTTCCAAATAGGAAAAGGAGTACATCAAGGCTGTATATTGTCACCCTGCTTATTTAACTTAGATGCAGAGTACATCATGAGAAACACTGGACTGAAAGAAGCACAGGCTGGAATCAAGATTGCTGGGAGAAATATCAATAACCTCAGATATGCAGATGACACCACCCTTATGGCAGAAAGTGAAGAGGAATGAAAAAGCCTCTTGATGAAAGTGGAAGAGGAGAGTGAAAAAGTTGGCTTAAAGCTCAAGAGTCAGAAAATGAAGATCATGGCATCCAGTCCCATCAGTTGGGGAAGCAGTGGAAACAGTGTCAGACTTTATTTTTTGGGGCTCCAAAATCACTGCAGATGGTGACTGCAGCCATGAAATTAAAAGACACTTAGTCCTTGGAAGAAAAGTTATGACCAACCTAGACAGCATATTCAAAAGCAGAGACATTACTTCGCCGACTAAGGTCCGTCTAGTCAAGGCTATGGTTTTTCCTGTGGTCATGTATGGATATGAGAGTTGGACTATGAAGAAGGCTGAGTGGCGAAGAATTGATGTTTTTGAACTGTGGTGTTGGAGAAGACTCTTGAGAGTCCCTTGGACTGCAAGGAGATCTAACCAGTCCATTCTGAAGGAGATCAACCCTGGGATTTCTTTGGAAGGAATGATGCTAAAGCTGAAACTCCAGTACTTTGGCCACCTCATGCAAAGAGCTGACTCATTGGAAAAGACTCTGATGCTGGGAGGGATTGGGGGCAGGAGGAAAAGGGGACGACCTAGGATGAGATGGCTGGATGGCATCACTGACTCGATGGATGTGAGTCTGAGTGAACCCCGGGAGTTAGGTCATGGACAGGGAGGTCTGGCGTGCTGCGATTCATGGGGTCGCAAAGAGTCAGACACGACTTGGCGACTGAACTGACTGAACTGAACTCTGCATATAAGTTAAATAAGCAGGGTGACAATATACAACCTTGACATACTTCTTTACCAATTTGGAACCAGTCTGTCATTCCATGTCCAGTTTTAACTGTTGCTTCTTGATTTGCATACAGATTTCTCAGGAGGCAGGTAAGGCGGTCTGGTATTCCAATGCTTTGAAGTATTTCCCATAGTTTGTTGTGATCTACACAGTCAAAGGCTTTGACATCATCAACAAAGCAGAAGTAGATGATTTTATGGAAGTTTCTTGCTATTTGTATGATCCAACAGACGTTGGCAATTTGATTTCTGGTTCCTCTGCCTTTTATAAATCCAGCTTGAACATCTGGAAGTTAATGGTTCACATACTGTTGAAGCCTGGCTTGGAGAATTTTGAGCATTACTTTGCTAGTGTGTGAGATGAGCACAATTGTGTGGTAGTTTGAACATTCTTTCATGTTGCATTTCTTTGGAATTTGAAGGGAAACTGACCTTTTCCAGTCCTGTGGTCACTGCTGAGTTTTCCAAATTTGCAGGTATATTGAGTGCAACAATTTAACAGCACCATCTTTTAGGATTTGAAATATTTCAACTGGAATTCCATTACCTCCACTAGCTTTGTTCATAGTTATGTCTTCTAAGCCCCATCTGACTTCACACTCCAGGATGTCTGGCTCTAGGTGAATGATCACACCATCATGGTTATGAAAGGTTGTTGTTGAATCACACAAAGATGCCGGGATTCTTGGCCCCCGGAGGAGAAGAATTCAATCCAGGGCCAGAGACGAGGCTTGATCACTCAGAACTTTTGTATAATAAAGTTTTACTGAAGTATAAAGGAGATAGAGAAAGCTTATAACATAGGCATGAGAAGGGGGCAGAAAGAGTACCCCCCTGCTTGTCTTTAGCTGGATGTTATCTAGTCACCAGCAGTCTGTTAATGAAAGAAAGGAATGTCTTAAAACTCAGAATGGCACCAGGCCCCTCACCCATAAGATGTATCTTGGGATAATCTTGGCACCAAATGGTTCATCCTGGGCCATGAAATGATTAACTTGAATCTTGAAGAAGGGCAGATCACCATAAAAACAGTTTCATTTACAAAGATTAGAGGAACAATATCTGAGTATAACATACTGGTTTGTCAAGTAGGTTCTGAGCCAAGAGGTAGAACCGACTTGAAGACAGAGTTTGGGGTAACTGCATAATATATTAGCATAGCTTAAGACAAACATTTCCACAAGAAAAAGGCATTGGTTATCTCTAGGTATGAGAATAGTTCAGGTGAAACCAGGTGTCATTATGGCAACACAGAATTTTAAGAGAAACCTCCTTTTAAATTTGTATAGAGAAGGAATCAAATATTGCTAGTTTGTTTCCTCCTGCCGCTTAAGAGAGATAAAAATGTCTGACACTTGCAGGCTATTTCCTCCATTTGGAGACCCCTGGCCTTCCTGCCTTTTGCCCTCTCAGTTATCTGGGTCATGAAGATCTTTTTTGTATAGTTTTTTCTGTGTATTCTTGCCACCTTTTCTTCATATCTTCTGCTTCTTTTAGGTCCATACCATTTGTATACTTTATTGTGCCCATCTTTGCTTGAAATGTTCCCTTGGTATCTCTAGTTTACTTGAAGAGATCTCTAGTCTTTCTCATTCTACTGTTATCCTCTATTTCTTTGCACTGGAAACTTAGGAAGGCTTACTTATCTCTCCTTGCTATTCTTTGGAACTCTGCATTCAGATGGGTATATCTTTCCTTTTCTCCTTTGCCTTTCACTTCTCTTCTTTTCTCAGTTATTTGTAAGATACCCTCAGACAAATATTTTGCCTTTTTGCATTTCTTTTTCTTGGGGATAGTCTTGATCACTGTCTCCTATACAATTTCACGAACCTCTGTCCATAGTTCTTCAGGATCTCTATCAGATCTAAACCCTTGAATCTCTTTGTCACTTCCACTGTATAATCATAAGGGATTTGATTGAGGTCATACCTGAATGATCTAGTGGTTTTCCCTATTTGCTTCAATTTAAGTCTGAATTTTGTAATAAGGAGTTCATGATCTTAGCCACAGTCAGCTCCCGGTCTTGCTTTTGCTGAGTATATCTTCTCCATCTTCGACTGCAAAGAATATAATCAATCTGATTTTGGTATTGACCATTTGGTGATTTCCATGTACAGAGACGTCTGTTCTGTTTTTGGAAGATGGTGTGTGCTATGACCAGTGTGTTCTCTTGGAAAAAGTCTGTTAACCTCAGCCCTGCTTTATTTTGTAGTCCAAGGCCAAACTTGCCCATTACTTCAGGTATCTCTTGACTTCCTACTTTTTCATTCTAGTCCTCCAAAATGAAAAGGACATCTTTTTAAGTTCTAGAAGGTCTTGTAGATCATCATAGAACCATTCAACTTCAGCTTCTTCAGCATTATTGGTTGGAGCATAGACTTGGATTACTGTGATATTGAATGATTGCCTTGGAAATGAACAGTGATCATTCTGTTATTTATTAATTTTTTTAAGGATGAGAAATCCATTATTTATTTTCTTTCTCATATCAAATTTCTGGAGCAGTTTATTTAATCTCTCTAAACCTCAACACCTTCATCTGAAAAATGAGCATAATAATAATAGTTCTAAACTCACAGTGTTATGAAAAAGACTAAGTGAGATAATTCATGGATAGCTTACAACTCAGTGTCAGACATATAGTGAATATTCATCAAAAACTGGCTTTTAGCGACTTTATTTTATTTTGTCTAAAACTTTAATTGAAGTATAGTTAAGTTACAATATTGTGTTAGCTTCAGGTGTATAGTAATTTGATTCAGTTATATATTTATATTTTCCGATTATTTTCCATTATAGGTTAATGTAAGACATTGACTGTATTTCCCTGTGTTATATAGTAAATCCTTCTTGCTTATCTATTTAATGTGAACTAGTTTGTGTCTGTTAATTTCATAGTCCTGATTTAACCCTTCCTTGATCCCTTTCCCCTTTTGTAACCATAAGCTTATTTTCACTCTCTGTGGGTCTGTTTCATATATAGATTCATTTGTATTATTTTTTTGATTCAACATATAAGTGATATCATATAGTATTTGTCTTTTTCCATTTGACTTACTTCAGTTAGTATAATTGTTTCTAGGTCTATCTACGTTGCTGCAAGTAGCAATATTCATTCTTCTTATGGCTGAATACTATTCCACTGTATAAATACCTTTTTTTATTGGTTTTGCCATTCATTGACATGAATCCCCGACCAGTGTACATGTGTTCCCCATCCTGAACCCCCTTCCCACCTCCCTCCCCATCCCATCCTCTGGGTCATCCCAGGGCACCAGCCCCGAGCATCCTGTATCATGCATGGAACCTGGACTGGCGATACATTTCACATATGATAATATACATGTTTCAGTGCCATTCTCCCAAGTCATCCCACCCTTGCCCTCTCCCACAGAGTCCAAAAGGCTGATCTATACATCTGTGTCTCTTTTACTGTCTCACGTACAGGATTATTGTTACTATCTTTCTAAATTCCATGCTTATGCGTTCAGTTCAGTCACTCAGTGGTGTCTGACTCTATGCGACCCCATGAATTGCAGCATGCCAGGCTTCCCTGTCCATCACCAACTCCCGGAGTTCACTCAGACTCGCATCGAGTCAGTGATGCCATCTTGCCATCTCATCCTCTGTCGTCCCCTTCTCCTCCTGCCCACAATCCCTCCCAGCATCAGAATCTTTTCCAATGAGTCAATTCTTCACATGGGGTGGCCAAAATACTGGAGTTTCAGCTTTAGCATCATTCCTTCCAAAGAAATCCCAGGGTTGATCTCCTTCAGAGGGAGTGGTTAGATCTCCTTGCAGTCCAAGGGACTCTCAAGAGTCTTCTCCAACACCACAGTTCAAAAGCATCAATTCTTCGCCACTCAGCCTTCTTCACAGTCCAACTCTCACATCCATACATGACCACTGGAGAAACCATAGCCTTGACTAGATGGACCTTAGTCAGCAAAGCAATGTGTCTGCTTTTGAATATGCTATCTAGGTTGGTCATAACTTTTCTTCCAAGGCGAAAGCGTCTTTTAATTTCATGGCTGCAGTCACCATCGGCAATGATTTTGGAGCCCCCCAAAATAAAGTCTGACACTGTTTCCACTGTTTCCCCATCTATTTCCCATGAAGTGATGGGACCGAATGCCATGATCTTCATTTTCTGAATATTGAGCTTTAAGCCAACTTTTTCGCTCTCCTCTTTCACTTTCATCAGAGGCTTTTTAGCTCCTCTTCCCTTTCTGCCATAAGGGTGGTGTTATCTGCATATCTGAGGTTATTGATATTACTCCCAGCAATCTTGATTCCAGCTTGTGTTTCTTCCAGTCCAGCATTTCTCATGATGTACTCTGCATAGAAGTTAAATAAGCAGGGTGACAATATACAGCCTTGAGGCACTCCTTTTCCTATTTGGAACCAGTCTGTTGTTCCATGTCCAGTTCTACCTGTTGCTTCCTGACCTGCATACAGATTTCTCAAGAGGCAAGTCAGGTGGTCTGGCATTCCCATCTCTCTCAGAATTTTCCACAGTTTATTGTGATCCACACAGTCAAAGGCTTTGGCATAGTCAATAAAGCAGAAATAGATGTTTTTCTGGAACTCTCTTGCTTTTTTTTTTTTTTTCAAAACTAGATAATGTAATTTATTTATTATTTTTTTTATTTTTTATTTTTTAAATTTTAAAATCTTTAATTCTTACATGCATTCCCAAATATGAACCCCCCTCCCACCTCCCTCCCCACAACATCTCTCTGGGTCATCCCCATGCATCAGCCCCAAGCATGCTGCACCCTGCGTCAGACATAGACTGGCAATTCGATTCTTACATGATAGTATACATGTTAGAATGCCATTCTCCCACATCATCCCACCCTCTCCCTCTCCCTCTGAGTCCAAAAGTCCACTATACACATCTGTGTCCTTTTTCCTATCTTGCATACAGGGTCATCATTGCCATCTTTCTAAATTCCATATATATGTGTTAGTATACTGTATTGGTGTTTTTCTTTCTGGCTTACTTCACTCTGTATAATCGGCTCCAGTTTCATCCATCTCATCAGAACTGATTCAAATGAATTCTTTTTAACGGCTGAGTAATACTCCATTGTGTATATGTACCACAGCTTTCTTATCCATTCATCTGCTGATGGACATCTAGGTTGTTTCCATGTCCTGGCTATTATAAACAGTGCTGCGATGAACATTGGGGTCCATGTGTCTCTTTCAATTCTGGTTTCCTCGGTGTGTATGCCCAGCAGTGGGATTGCTGGGTCATAAGGTAGTTCTATTTGCAATTTTTTAAGGAATCTCCACACTGTTCTCCATAGTGGCTGTACTAGTTTGCATTCCCACCAACAGTGTAGGAGGGTTCCCTTTTCTCCACACCCTCTCCAGCATTTATTGCTTGCAGATTTTTGGATTGCAGACATTCTGACTGGTGTGAAGTGGTACCTCATTGTGGTTTTGATTTGCATTTCTCTAATAATGAGTGATGTTGAGCATCTTTTCATGTGTTTGTTGGCCATCCGTATGTCTTCTTTGGAGAAATGTCTACTTAGTTCTTTGGCCCATGTTTTGATTGGGTCATTTATTTTTCGGGAATTGAGCTGCATAAGTTGCTTGTATATTTTTGAGATTAGTTGTTTGTCAGTTGCTTCATTTGCTATTATTTTCTCCCATTCAGAAGACTGTCTTTTCACCTTGTTTATATTTTCCTTTGTTGTGCAGAAGCTTTTAATTTTAATCAGATCCCATTTGTTTATTTTTGCTTTTATTTCCAGAATTCTGGGAGGTGGATCATAGAGGATCCTGCTGTGATTTATGTCTGAGAGTGTTTTGCCTATGTTCTCCTCTAGGAGTTTTATAGTTTCTGATCTTACATTTAGATCTTTAATCCATTTTGAGTTTATTTTCGTGTGTGGTGTTAGAAAGTGATCTAGTTTCATTCTTTTACAAGTGGCTGACCAGTTTTCCCAGCACCACTTGTTAAAGAGATTGTCTTTACTCCATTGTATATTCTTGCCTCCTTTGTCAAAGATAAGGTTTCCATATTTGTGTGGATTTATCTCTGGGCTTTCTATTTTGTTCCATTGATCTATATTTCTGTCTTTGTGCCAGTACCATACTGTCTTGATGACTGTGGCTTTGTAGTAGAGCCTGAAGTCAGGCAAGTTGATTCCTCCACTGCCATTCTTCTTTCTCAAGATTGCTTTGGCTATTCGAGGTTTTTTGTATTTCCATACAAATCTTGAAATTATTTGTTCTAGTTCTGTGAAAAATGTGGCTGGTAGCTTGATAGGGATTGCATTGAATTTGTAAATTGCTTTGGGTAGTATACTCATTTTCACTATATTGATTCTTCCAATCCATGAACATGGTATATTTCTCCATCTATTAGTGTCCTCTTTGATTTCTTTCATCAGTGTTTTATAGTGTTTTATAGGTCTTTAGTTTCCTTAGGTAGATATATTCCTAAGTATTTTATTCTTTTCATTGCAATGGTGAATGGAATTGTTTCCTTAATTTCTTTTTCTACGTTCTCATTATTAGTGTATAGGAATGCAAGGTATTTCTGTGTGTTGATTTTATATCCTGCAACTTTACTATATTCATTGATGAGCTCTAGTAATTTTCTGGTGGAGTCTTTAGGGTTTTCCATGTAGAGGATCATGTCATCTGCAAACAGTGAGAGTTTTACTTCTTCTTTTCCAATTTGGATTCCTTTTATTTCTTTTTCTGCTCTGATTGCTGTGGTCAAAACTTCCAGAACTATGTTGAATAGTAGCGGTGAAAGTGGACACCCTTGTCTTGTTCCTGACTTTAGGGGAAATGCTTTCAGTTTTTCACCATTGAGGATAATGGGGTTTATCATATATAGTTTTTATTATGTTGAGGTATGTTCCTTCTATTCCTGCTTTCTGGAGAGTTTTTATCATAAATGGATGTTGAATTTTGTCAAAGGCCTTCTCTGCATCTATTGAGATAATTATATGGCTTTTATTTTTCAATTTGTTAATGTGGTGAATTACATTGATTGATTTGCGGATATTGGAGAATCATTGCATCCCTGGGATAAAGCCCACTTGGTCATGGTGTATGATCTTTTTAATGTGTTGTTGGATTCTGATTGCTAGAATTTTGTTGAGGATCTCTGGCTTTTTCCATGATCCAGCGGATGTTGGCAATTTGATCTCTGGTTCCTCTGCCTTTTCTAAAACCAGCTTGAACATCAGGAAGTTCACGGTTCACATACTGTTGAAGCCTGGCTTGGAGAATTTTGAGCATTACTTTACTAGCGTGTGAGATGAGTGCAATCGTGCGGTAGTTTGAGCATTCTTTAGCATTTCCTTTCTTTGGGATTGGAAGGAAAACTGACCTTTTCCAGTCCTGTGGCCACTGTTGAGTTTTCCAAATTTGCTGGCATATTGAGTGCAGCACTTTCCCAGCATCATCTTTCAGGATTTGAAATAGCTCCACTGGAATTCCATCAACTCTACTAGCTTTGTTCATAGTGATGCTTTCGAAGGCCCACTTGACTTCACATTCCAGGATGTCTGGCTCTAGATGAGTGATCACACCATCGTGATTATCCGGGTCATGAAGATCTTTTTTTTTGTACAGTTCTTCTGTGTATTCTTGCCACCTCTTCTTAATATCATCTGCTTCTGTTAGGTCCATACCATTTCTGTCCTTTATCAAGCCCATCTTTGCATGAAATGTTCCCTTGGTATCTCTAATTTTCTTGAAGAGATCTCTAGTCTTTCCCATTCTGTGTTTTCCTCTATTTCTTTGCTTTGATCGCTGAGGAAGGCTTTCTTATCTCTCCTTGCTATTCTTTGGAACTTTGCATTCAGATGCTTATATCTTTCCTTTTCTTCTTTGCTTTTCACTTCTCTTCTTTTCACAGCTTTTAAAGGATACTGTATTGGTGTTTTTCTCTCTGGCTTACTTCACTCTGTATAATAGGCTCCAGTTTCATCCACCTCATTAGAACTGATTCAAATGTATTCTTTTTCAGTTCAGTTCAGTCGCTCAGTCGTGTCCGACTCTTTGCGGCCCCATGAATTGCAGCACGCCAGGCCTCCCTGTTCATCACCAACTCCCAGAGTTCACTCAGACTTATGTGCATCAAGTCCGTCATGCCATCCAGCCATCTCAACCTCGGTAGTCCCTTTCTCCTCCTGCCCCCAATTCCTCCCAGCAACAGAGTCTTTTCCAATGAGTTAACTCTTCACATGAGGTGGCCAAAGTACTGGAGTTTCAGCTTCAGCATCATTCCTTCCAAGGAAATCCCAGGGTTGATCTCCTTCAGAATGGACTGGATGGATCTCCTTGCAGTCCAAGGGACTCTCAAGAGTCTTCTCCAACACCACAGTTCAAAAGCATCAATTCTTCAGTGCTCAGCCTTCTTCACAGTCCAACTCTCACATCCATACATGACCACAGGGAAAACCATAGCCTTGACTAGATGGACCTTAGTCGGCAAAGTAATGTCTCTGCTTTTGAATATGCTGTCTAGGTTGGTCATAACTTTTCTTCCAAGGAGTTAGCGTCTTTTAATTTCATGGCTGCAGTCACCATCTGCAGTGATTTTTGAGCCCCAAAAAATAAAGTCTGACACTGTTTCCACTGTTTCCCCATCTATTTCCCATGAAGTGATGGGACCGGATGCCATGATCTTTGTTTTCTCAATGTTGAGCTTTACACCAACTTTTTCACTCTCCTCTTTCACTTTCATCAAGAGGCTTTTTAGTTCCTCTTCCCTTTCTGCCATAAAGGTGGTGTCGTCTGCATATGGCTGAGTTATACTCCATTGTGTATATGTACCGCAGCTTTCATATCCATTCGTCTGCTGATGGACAACTAGGTTGCTTCCATGTCCTGGCTATTATAAACAGTGCTGTGATGAACACTGGGGTACATGTGTCTCTTTCAGTTCTGGTTTCCTCTGTGTGTATGCCCAGCAGTGGGATTGCTGGGTTGTATGGTAGTTCTAGTTCCAGTTTTTTAAGGAATCTCCACACTGTTCTCCATAGTGGCTGTACTCATTTGCATTCCCACCAACAGTGTAAGAGGGTTCCCTTTTCTCCACACCCTCTCCAGAATTTATTGCTGGTCGACTTTTGGATAGCAGCTATTCTGACTGGTGTAAAATGGTACGTCATTGTGGTTTTGATTTGCATTTCTCTGATAATGAGTGATGTTGAGCATCTTTTCGTGTGTTTGTGAGCCATCTATATGTCTTCATTGAGGAAATGCCTATTTAGTTCTTTGGCCCACTGTTTGATTGGATCCTTTATTTTTCTAGAATTGAGCTGAAGGAGTTTCTTGTATATTTTTAAGATTAATTCTTTGTCAGTTGCTTCATTTGCTATTATTTTCTCCCATTCTGAAGGCAGTCTTCTCATCTTGCTTATAGTTTTGTTTGTCATTGCACCCAAGCATTGCATTTTTGACTCTTTCACTGACTATGAGGGCTACTCCATTTCTTCTAAGGGATTTTTGCCCACATTGGTAGATATAATGGTCATCTGAATTAAATTCACCCCTTCTTTTCTGTTTTGGTTCACTGATTCCTAAAATGTCAATGTTCTCTTGCCATAATAACTTAGGGTGAATGGTGTCGGATTCGTGATTTCCAAAGAAAATTTAGCTTTGGGACAAGAGACTAGGCTTGATCACTCAAGATGTTTTGTGTAGCCAAGTTTTATTAAAGTATAGAGGGGGACAAAGAAAGCTTCTGACATAGACATCAGAAGGAGGACGAAGAGTACCCGCTCTCTAAGCAAGGGAGCTATATACTTTTTCAATTGATTATTGCAGTAAATCAAAAGAATATCTCAAGTTTGTAAACGTCTTACCAGATCTATTCCCACAATATACATTTTAAGATAACAGGATTAGTCAGAAGGTTCTCAAGAAGGAGAAACATGGGGGTGGTCCTAAGATGGTGGAGGAATTCGACGGGAAGACCACTTTCTCCCTCACAGATTCCTCAAAAGAACATTTCAACGCTGAGCAAACTCCACAAAACAACTTCTGAATGCTGGCAGAGGACATCAGGCAACCAGCAAAGCAGACCATTGTCTTCAAAAACAGGTAGGAAAAAATATAAAAGATGAAAAGAGAGACAAAGGAGGTGGGGAAGGAGCTCTGTCCTGGGAAGGGAAGCCTGTCCTGGGAAGGGAATTTTAAGAAGAGAGGTTTCCAAACACCAGGAAACACTCTCCCTGCCGAGTCTGTGGCGAGCCTTGGAAACACAGAGGGCAACATAACAGGAAGGAAAATAAATAAATAATTAAAACCAGCAGATTACAAGCCCAATAATAACTCCCCCAGCGGAAAAGCAGCACAGACGCCTGCATCTGCCAATAGCAAGTGGGGGCAGGGCAGGGAAGCACGGGAGGCGTGGGCTGCAGAAATTTGTAAGAATCGGGCAGGAATGCCCCATGCATAACCAGAACGATCTAACTTGGGCTAGCAAACCAGACTGTGGGATAGCTACCACACGAAAAGCTCGAACATAAGACACCACCAGGACCGCACACAGAACAAAGGACAGGAACTGGAAATAGCCGGCTACAGACCATCCCCTGCTGGGGACAGGCAGCCAGAGCCATAAGGGCTGGAAAGGGGCAATTGCAGCCCTGGAGAGACTCTACCTACCAAACTGCAAGCTGGCTTCTTTGCTAAGACTTCTGGGGGTGCTGGACAGTCACCATCTGCCTCACAAGGGGCGCCAGCAGTACACCCAGAAAACTGAGCAGCAGAGACAGAAAAGGCGACAAGTCGCAGCGACTGTGTTCGCCAAACTCCTGAGCTACTCGGACCTGGGAAGGGCACAAAACGCAGTCCCAGCTGAATCTGCGCCTCTGAGGGCTACCTGAGCGCCAAACCTTAGCGGCTTAGACCGGGGAGGTGCACGCAGCCTAGGGCCGGCCTCAGGCTGGTTCCCGGCTGAGCATCGTAGAACCGGAGCGGTTTGTGCGCCGTGAGAAGGGACAGGTCCAGCGGGGCTGAGACACTGTGTGCACACGACAGTGCTCTTTGTTTGCAGCATCCCCCCCTCCCCACAGTGCGACTGAACTAGTGAGCCTAAAAAACCAGCAAACAGAAGAAGTTAAACAGAGGGAACCGCCTTGGAAGTGACCCCACACTGCCACACATCAGAGAAGGGCCAGATTTATCTTTACTATTTTTACAATCATTCCTCCTCCCCTTCTTTTTTTTTCTTGCTATTTTTTCTAACTGTTTTTTAATATGTTAAGTCTTCTATTTCTCCTCTAATTTTTATTTCTATAACATACTATTACTATTCAAAAAAAAGACTATTTTTTTAAAGGCAAACACCATATATAGTCTTTATGTGGTGCGGTTGGAGGTTTTTTTTTTTAATAATTCTTGTGGCTTTTTTTATCTTTTTCCTTTTTTCCTTCTGCTTCTTTTCTTTAATATTGTATTTTTGAAAATCCAACCTCTACTCTAGATTTTTAATCTTTGCTCTTTCGGTTTTTGTTGTCAATTTTGTACATTTAAAAACCCAAACTTCACTACCCAATTTTACCTGAGAGTCGAGATTACTGGCTTGACCACTCTCTCCTCCTTTGGACTCTGCTTTTTCTCCACCAGGTGGCCTCTGTCTCTTTTCCTCCCCCATCTCTTCTCTATCCAACTCTGTGAATCTCTGTGTGTTCCAGACGGTGGAGAACACCTAAGGAACTGGTTACTGGCAGGATTTGTCTCTCTCCTTCTCATTCCTCTCTCTTATCCTCCTGGCCACCTCTGTCTACTTCCTCCCTCTCCTCTTCCCTGTATAACTCCGTAAATACCTCTGAGCGGTCCAGACTATGGAGTGACACATAAGGAAGTGACTACTGGCTAGCTTGCTCTCTCCTCTTTTGATCTCACCACATCTCATTCCAGTCACCTCTAACTACCCCCTCCCTCTTCTCTTCTCCTTGTAACTCAGTGAACCTCTCTGAGTGTCCCTCAATGTGGAGAAACTTTTCACCTTTAACCTAAATGTTTTATCATCAGGTGCTGTATAGATGGAGAAAGTCTAGAGGCTACTGTAAAAATAAAAACTGAAAACCAGAAGCAGGAGGCTTAAGTCCAAAGCCTGAAAACATCAGAGAACTCCTGAATTCAGGGAACATTAAGCAATAGGAGCTCAGCAAATGCCTCCATACCTACACTGAAACCAAGCTCCACCCAAGGACCAACAAGTTCCAGAACAAGACATACCATGCAAATTCTCCAGCAACACAGGAACACACTCCTGAGCTTCAATATACAGGCAGCTCAAAGTTATTCCAAAACCTTTGACGTCTCATAACCCATTACGGGTCACTCCACTGCACTCCAGAGAGAAGAAACCCAGCTCCACCCACCAGAACTCCAACACAAGCCTCCCTAACCAGGAAACCTAGACAAGCCACTGATAGAACCCCACCCCCAGTGAGGAAGCTCCATAATAAAGAGAACTCCACAAATTACCAGAATATTAAAAAGGCCACCCCAAACGCAGCAATATAACCAAGATGAAGAGACAGAGGAATACTCAGCAGGTAAAGGAACAGGAGGGTTGCCCACCAAACCAAACAAAAGAGGAAGAGGTAGGGAATCTACCTGAGAAAGAATTCCGAATATTGATAGTGAAAATGATCCAAAATCTTGAAATCAAAATGGAATCACAGATAAATAGCCTAGAGACAAGGATTGAGAAGATGCAAGAAAGGGTTAACAAGGACCTAGAAGAAATAAAAAAGAGTCAATATATAATGAATAATGCAATAAATGAGATCAGAAACACTCTGGAAGCAACAAATAGCAGAATAACGGAGGCAGAAGATAGGATTAGTGAAATAGAAGATAGAATGGTAGAAATAAATGAATCAGAGAGGAAATAAGAAAAACGAATTAAAAGAAATGAGGACAATCTCAGAAACCTCCAGGATGATATGAAACGCTCCAACATTCGAATTATAGGAGTCCCAGAAGAAGAAGACAAAAAGAAAGACCATGAGAAAATCCTTGAGGAGATAATAGTTGAAAACTTCCCTAAAATGGGGAAGGAAATAATCACCCAAGTCCAAGAAACACAGAGAGTCCCAAATAGGATAAACCCAAGGCGAAACACCCCAAGACACATATTAATCAAATTAACAAAGATCAAACACAAAGAACAAATATTAAAAGCAGCAAGGGAAAAACAACAAATAACACACAAGGGGATTCCCATAAGGATAACAGCTGATCTTTCAATAGGAACTCTTCAGGCCAGGAGGGAATGGCAAGACATACTTAAAGTGATGAAAGAAAATAACCTACAGCCCAGATTACTGTACCCAGCAAGGATCTCATTCAAATACGAAGGAGAAATCAAAAGCTTTACAGACAAGCAAAAGCTGAGAGAATTCAGCACCACCAAACCAGCTCTCCAAAAAATGCTAAAGGATATTCTCTAGACAGGAAACACAAAAAGGGTGTATAAACCCGAACGCAAAACAATAAAGTAAATGGTAACAGGATCATACTTTTCAATAATTACCTTAAACGTAAATGGGTTGAATGCCCCAACCAAAAGACAAAGACTGGCCGAATGGATACAAAAACAAGACCCCTCTATATGCTGCTTACAAGAGACCCACCTCAAAACAAGGGACACATACAGACTGAAAGTGAAGGGCTGGAAAAAGATTTACCACGCAAATAGAGACCAAAAGAAAGCAGGAGTGGCAATACTCATTTCCAATAAAATAGACTTTAAAACAAAGGCTGTGAAAAGAGACAAGAAGGCCACTACATAATGATCAAAGGATCAATCCAAGAAGAAGATATAACAATTATAAATATGTATGCACCCAATATAGGAGCACCGTAATATGTAAGACAAATGCTAAAAAGCATGAAATGGGAAATCAACAATAACAATAATAGTGGGAGACTTTAATAGCCCACTCACACCTATAGACAGATCAACTAAACAGAAAATCAACAAAGAAATGCAAACTTTAAATGATACGTTAGACCAGTTAGACCTAATTGATATCTATAGGACATTTCACCCCAAAACCATGAATTTCACCTTTTTCTCAAGTGCTCATGGAACCTTCTCCAGGATAGATCACATCCTGGGCCATAAATCTAGCCTTGGTAAATTCAAAAAAAATTGAAATCATTCCAAGCATCTTTTCTGACCATAATGCAATAAGATTAGACCTCAATTACAGGAGAAAAACTATTAAAAATTCCAACATATGGAGGTTGAACAACACACTTCTGAATAACCAACAAATGACAGAAGAAATCAAAAAAGAAATCAAAATAGGCATAGAAATGAATGAAAATGAAAACACAACAACCCAAAACCTGTGGGACACTGTAAAAGCAGTGCTAAGGGGAAAGTTCATAGCAATACAGGCATACCTCAAGAAACAAGAAAAAAGTCAAATAAATAACCTAATTCTACACCTAAAGCAACTAGAAAAGGAAGAAATGGAGAGCCCCAGGATTAGAAGAAGGAAAGTAACCTTAAAAATTAGGATAGAAATAAATGCAAAAGAAACAAAAGAGACCATAGCAAAAACTAACAAAGCCAAAAGCTGGTTTTTTGAAAGGATAAATAAAATTGACAAACCATTAGCCAGACTCATGAAGAAACAAAGGGAGAAAAATCAAATCAATAAAATTAGAAATGAAAATGGAGAGATCACAACAGACAACACAGAAATGCAAAGGATCATAAGAGACTACTATCAGCAGTTGTATGCCAATAAAATGGACAACGTGGAAGAAATGGACAAATTCCTAGAAAAGTACAATATTCCAAAACTGAATCAGGAAGAAATAGAAAATCTTAACAGACCCATCACAAGCACGGAAATTGAAACTGTAATCAGAAATCTTCCAGCAAACAAAAGCCCAGGTCCAGACGGCTTCACAGCTGAATTCTACCAAAAATTTCGAGAAGACCTAACACCTATCCTACTCAAACTCTTCCAGAAAATTGCACAGAAGGTAAACTTCCAAACTCATTCTATGAGGCCACCATCACCCTAATACCAAAACCTGACAAAGATACCACAAAAAAAGAAAACTACAGGCCAATATCACTGATGAACATAGATGCAAAAAATCCTCAACAAAATTCTAGCAATCAGAATCCAACAACACATTAACAAGATCATACACCATGACCAAGTGGGCTTTATCCCAGGGATGCAAGGATTCTTCAATATCCGCAAATCAATCAATGTAATTCACCACATTGACAAATTGAAAAATAAAAGCCATATGATTATCTCAATAGATGCAGAGAAGGCCTTTGACAAAATTCACATCCATTTATGATAAAAACTCTCCAGAAAGCAGGAATAGAAGGAACATACCTCAACATAATAAAAGCTATCTATGACAAACCCACAGCAAATATTATCCTCAATGGTGAAAAATTGAAAGCATTTCCCCTAAAGTCAGGAACAAGACAAGGGTGCCCACTTTCACCGCTACTATTCAACAGAGTTCTGGAAGTTTTGGCCACAGAAAACAGAGACGAAAAAGAGATAAAAGGAATCCAAATTGGAAAAGAAGAAGTAAAACTCTCACTGTTTGCAGATGACATGATCCTCTACATAGAAAACCCTAAAGACTCCACCAGAAAATTACTAGAGCTAATCAATGAATATAGTAAAGTTGCAGGATATAAAATCAACACACAGAAATCCCTTGCATTCCTATACACTAACAATGAGAATGTAGAAAAAGAAATTAAGGAAACAATTCCATTCACCATTGCAACAAAAAGAATAAAATACTTAGGAATATATCTACCTAAAGAAACTAAAGACCTATACATAGAAAACTATAAAACACAGGTGAAAGAAATCAAAGAGAACACTAATAGATGGAGAAATATACCATGTTGATGGATCAGAAGAATCAATATAGTGAAAATGAGTGTACTACCCAAAGCAATTTACAAATTCAACACAATCCCTATTAAGCTACCAGCCATATTTTTCACAGAACTAGAACAAATAATTTCAAGATTTGTATGGAAATGCAAAAAACCTCGAATAGCCAAAGCAATCTTGAGAAAGAAGAATGGAACTGGAGGAATCAACTTGCCTGACTTCAGGCTCTACTGCAAAGCCACAGTCATCAAGACAGTATGGTACTAGCACAAAGACAGACATATAGATCAATGGAACAAAATAGAAAGCCCAGAGATAAATCCACACACCTTGGACACCTTATCTTTGACAAAGGAGGCAAGAATATACAAAGGAGTAAAGACAATCTCTTTAACAAGTGGTGCTGGGAAAACTGGTCAACCACTTGTAAAAGAATGAAACTAGATCACTTTCTAACACCGTACACAAAAATAAACTCAAAATGGTTTAAAGATCTAAATATAAGACCAGAAACTATAAAACTCCTAGAGGAGAACATAGGCAAAACACTCTCTGACATAAATCACAGCAGGATCCTCTATGATCCAGCTCCCAGAATACTGGAAATAAAAGCAAAAATAAACAAATGGGATCTAATTAAAATTAAAAGCTTCTGCACAACAAAGGAAAATATAAGCAAAGTGAAAAGACAGCCTTCTGAATGGGAAAAAATAATAGCAAATGAAGCAACTGACAAACAACTAATCTCAAAAATATACAAGCAACTTATGCAGCTCAATTCCAGAAAAATAAACGACCCAATCAAAAAATGGCCCAAAAAACTAAATAGACATTTCTCCAAAGAAGACATAAGGATGGTTAACAAACACATGAAAAGATGCTCAACATCACTCATTATTAAAGAAATGCAAATCAAGACCATAATGAGGTACCACTTCACACCAGTCAGAATGGCTGTGATCCAAAAATCTGTAAGCAATAAATGCTGGAGAGGGTGTGGAGAAAAGGGAACCCTCCTACACTGTTGGTGGGAATGCAAACTAGTACAGCCACTTTGGAGAACAGTGTGGAGATTCCTTAAAAAATTGCAAATAGAACTACCTTATGACCCAGCAATCCCACTTCTGGGCATACAGACTGAGGAAACCAGAATTGAAAGAGACACATGTACCCCAATGTTCATCGCAGCACTGTTTATAATAGCCAGGACATGGAAACAACCTAGATGTCCATCAGCAGATGAATGGATAAGAAAGCTGTGGTACATATACACAATGGAGTATTACTCAGCTGTTAAAAAGAATACATTTGAATCAGTTCTGATGAGATGGATGAAACTGGAGCCGATTATACAGAGTGAAGTAAACCAGAAAGAAAAACACCAATACAGTATGCTAACACATATATATGGAATTTAGAAAGATGGCAATGACGACCCTGTATGCAAGACAGCAAAAAAGACACAGATGTGTATAATGGACTTTTGGACTCAGAGGGAGAGGGAGAGGGTGGGATGATTTGGGAGAATGGCATTGTAACATGTATACTATCATGTAAGAATCGAATCGCCAGTCTATGTCTGACGCAGGATACAGCATGCTTGGGGCTGGTGCACGGTGATGACCCAGAGAGATGTTATGGGGAGGGAGGTGGAAGGGGGTTCATGTTTGGGAACGCATGTACACCCGTGGTGGATTCATGTCAATGTATGGCAAAACCAATACAGTATTGTAAAGTAAAATAAAGTAAAATAATAATAGTAATACATTATTATATTAAATAAATAAATAAATAAAGCTTTTGGGAAAGTGTCAAAGACATGCATGGGGTTACGAAGGTGAGTGAGCAGATCCAAGGTACAGTATCCTTTTTCTGTTAGTATTCTCTCTGTATTCAATAATAGTGATCAGTCAGTCACGTGTTTACCCTTACCCCAGTGTGATGGAAACCTCACAGAACAACTGGACTTTTCTTGTCATTTCAGTGTATAAAATTCAATCATTAGTCAATGTAGAGTGAAAAAATTACAAACTCCTAGAATGCCTTGCTGCTCAGAGTCTGTAGATTCCCAATATTAAACTGTCTTAAAAGAATGCCCTAAACACTCTGGCTCAGAATTAAGTTCCAAATGTTTGCACAGCACAGAAATACTTCTGGGAGCAATTCAAAAATACAGGAAATAACTTACTTCTCCAAGTATCTATCTGTGCAAATATCATCATCCACCTAAATTTTACACAGAAGGCACTCCTTCTTGCCCACCCCAGCTTCTACAGCAACAACTCCTGCTCAGAGCAACAGAGAAATAAAGGCTTCCCTCCACAGGATTGATTTGATAACCTCAGGCAAATAGATCATTTCAGAATGGCTCATGTTTTTATTTAAACAGGGTTCTGCCTGCTGCTGCTGCTGGTCATGTCAAATCTGCTCTTGTGCAAAGGCAACTTATGCCCCTCCTGCGGTCCTGACGTGTTTGTCACCTCCCTGAAATCCCTTACAAACGTGTTTATTGATGCCGCCAGGCTCTTCCACAACTTCCATAACCTTTTTGCAATAATGTTCAAGGAGTTTGTAAGTACTATGGTAGTGGTGGTTTAGTTGCCAAATCGTGTCCAACACTTGCGACCCCATGGACTGTAGCCCACCAGGCTCCTAGAAGTAAACTTTGCCTAAGTGATGGCGCTATACTATCCTTTAAACAAGAAGGCTGCAATAACACACTCTCTTGGGCAAAGAAGCTGTCAGCTCATAAGATGTGGAAATTGAAGAAAGGATCAGTTTTGTGAAATCTCAAAGTTTCCTAAGAAGTGCAATAACTTTTTCAGTTTCCTTTCATTCATTTTCTTTTTTAAATAAGCAAAATAAATGGTTTTGTATTTGTCAGGTAGGAATGCCATAAAATAATACATTAGATTCAGTGGAATAAACAACAGAAATTTATTTCCTCACAGTCCGGGGGCTAGAAGTCCAAGATCAGGGTGCCAGCAAGGTGAGGTTCTGGTAAGAACTCTTTCTTCCCAGGCTGGCTTCTCCGTGAGTCCTCACAAATGGTGGGGGGTGGGGAAGAGAGATAGAGGAAAAGACACAAAGACACAGAGAGAATTCTCTGGTGTTTCGCTTCATGAAGACACTAAACCTATTGGATGAGTGTTCCACCCTAAGAGCTCATTTACCATTAATGGGCTTCACTGGTGGCTCAGATGATAAAGAATCTGCCTGCAATGTGAGAGACTTAGGTTCTATCTCTGGGTCTGGAAGATTCCCTGGAGAAGGGAATGGCAAGCCACTCCATTATTCTTGCCTGAGAAATCCCATGGAGAGAGGAATCTGGTGGGCTATAGACCATGGGATCCCAAAAAGTCGGAACCCTTTTCAAAACACAGTATTTTGGCAGTTAGGTCTCTAACACATTAATTAGAAGAACACAGATTCAGTGCACAATACTACCTGACACAAAGCACTTTTAGGTGGGACTGGGGAAAGGAAGCATATTGATTTTCTGGTCCTTCAGTGTCTCTGGGCTTTCTTCCCCAGGCTCAGAATAAATAGCCAATAAATGAGACATGCTCTGCAGTGAACTGGGTAGATGGAACTTATTAAACAAAGCTGAATCCCGATCACAAAAACGAATACTGGTAGTTCTTTTAATGCTACAAATTATTGTTTTAAGATTTGCAGTGAATAGGTTTCGAGCTACAATAGAAGGGGTGTTTACAATTGGAAACAATTATTCTCTTTCTGAGGAAGGTACTTGAAAGTTGTATGTTAATTCTTTACAGTCAATCAGGGAGAACACAGTAGAACAGACAGCTAATAAAAGGCGGTGCTAAAGGTTTCTATTAAAGTCACGCAGTTCTTTTTACTCACTAGATTTTCTTTCATCCTCCATTTTGACTGCCCATTTTTTTTTTCCCAACTCTTGCAAGTAGACAAAAGATTAAATGGTTAAATATAGGTGCATGCATACATTCTAAGTCAATTCAGTTGTGCCCAACTCTTTGCAATCCTACTGACTCTAGCCCAACAGTCTCCACTGTCCATAGGATTGGCCAGGCAAGAATACTGGAGTATGCTGCTGTACCCTCTTGCAAGGGATGCTCCACACCTAGGGATCAAACCTGAGTTTTCTTATATCTCCTGCATTGGCTGGAATATTCTTTATTACTACCATCCCCTGGGAGGCACCAAATATTGGTACATATTACTATATTTGGTTTAAATAGTAAAAAAAAAAAAAAAGATAATAATAGAACACAGAAGGGAAAAGGTTAAACTTAGAAAAGTTATACGTAAAATCATTTTTATAGAGACAAGGTATAGAAGAGTAGGAAAAGACAGACTTTCACATTTTGTGATGCCCCCCTGTTAAAAAAAATACACGTCTATGAAACATGTTAATGTTCTGTTAATGGGTTCATCTACTGAATGCCCAACAACCCTAACTTCCTGCCTGATCACTTTCAGGATGAAAAATATGCCCAGGGCAAACAGTACTATATCAATGCAACCAACAGCTGCCACACCAATTTTTTCCATACTTCCGAAGAAACAGATAAAGCTCACCAGATGAATGTGAGTTTACCCTGGGTTTTTCATCGGATCAAATGAGACAGTATGTAGGTTACCAGACTTCAGATTATTAGAGGTTATGTAACTGTACATGTAGAAAAAGGTGGAGGAACCGTAATCAATTGAAGAGAAATTATATTATGCAGTTGATGAAGCATGAGTGAAATCAAGGGATGACTAAAGATCTGTAGTTCAGTTCAGATGCTCAGTCGTGTCCGACTTTTGCGACCCCATGATTCGCAGCACGCCAGGCCTCCCTGTCCATTACCAACTCCCGGAGTTCACTCAGACTCATGTCCATCGAGTCAGTGATGCCATCCAGCCATCTCATCCTCTGTTGTCTCCTTCTCCTCTGCCCCCAATCCCTCCCAGCATCAGAGTCTTTTCCAATGAGTCAACTTTTTGCATGAGGTGGCCAAAGTATTGGAGTTTCAGCTTTAGCATCATTCCTTCCAAAGAAATCCCAGGGTTGATCTTCAAAATGGACTGGTTGAATCTCCTTGCTGTCCAAGGGACTCTCAAGAGTCTTCTCCAACACCGTAGTTCAAAAGCATCAATTGTTCAGTGCTCAGCCTTCTTCACAGTCCAACTCTCACATCCATACATGACCACTGGAAAAACCATAGCCTTGACTAGAGGGACCTTAGTCGGCAAAGTAATATCTCTGCTTTTCAATATACTATCTAGGTAGGTCATAACTTTTATTCCAAGGAGTAAGCGTCTTTTAATTTCATGGCTGCAATCACCATCTGCAGTGATTTTGGAGCCCAAAAAAATTCAGTCTGACACTGTTTCCCCATCTATTTCCCATGAAGTGATGGGACTGGATGCCATGATCTTCGTTTTCTGAATGTTGAGCTTTCAGCCAACTTTTTCACTCTCCTCTTCCACTTTCATCAAGAGGCTTTTTCATTCGTCTTCACTTTCTGCCATAAGGGTGGTGTCATCTGCATATCTGAGGTTATTGATATTTCTCCCAGCAATCTTGATTCCAGCTTGTGTTTCTTCCAGTCCAGCATTTCTCATGATGTACTCTGCATAGAAGTTAAATAACCAGGGTGACAATATACAGCCTTGATGTCCTCCTTTTCCTATTTGGAATCAGTCTACTGTTCCATGTCCAGTTCTAACTGTTGCTTCCTGACCTGCATACACATTTCTCAAGAGGTAGGTCAGGTGGTCTGGTATTCCCATCTCTTGAAGAATTTTCCACAGTTGATTGTGATCCACACAGTCAAAGGCTTTAGCATGGTCAATAAAGCAGAAATAGATGTTTTTCTAGAACTCTCTTGTTTTTTCCATGATCCAGAGGATGTTGGCAATGTGATCTCTGGTCCCTCTGTAGTAGCAACATAAATAATAGATCTATTGATTGTCCATGCAGACAACTTTAGTTCAACCAATGCATTAGACACAGGATTGCAGCTGTTATTCTTTACGAAAACAGGAAATGAATGGGAACTTCCATGTGTAAAATATAAGATTGCAAAATTCATAAATATGTAAGAAACACACCTCAGTTTTGAGTCCTTCCTCTTACTAGTGACTCCTACTTGGGAATCCTATACTGCACCACCCATGCTCCCACATCTGCCTTTCAAGGCTCTCCTGATTCTTCTTCTACTTCTCCTATACCTCCTTCATTTGTCATTCTCAATGACTCTTCTGTCACATTTTATTCTTAATTTGTACGTCTCCCCCACAATGGCCTATAAAACATTGTTTTACTTCTCATGGCTGCAACATTTGCCTCTGTTTTGACGACAACACAGTTTATATATCAAGCCTCAATCACTTATGGCAACTCCAAATTTTCACTGTTATAATCTCTCCTTTCTGATTTTGTGCATTATCCTTCCTCCTAACATTATTTAAACTATTTTCACATGCATCCCCCCTTAAAATTCTTTCTCTCTCTACAAACTTCTTATGATACCGGCATTGTTTTCCTCTATTAAGCTCATTTATTAATGAGGGTGAACAAGTAAAGGAAAAAGGACAAAGAGGAAGAAGAGGAGGGATTGTTCAATATATTGAGATCTACTACATGGCCTCACATTTTACTAAGCACTTTATGTGCATTAGTATATTTAATCCTACTCAGTTGTCTGTTCTTTACCAGTAAAACAGTTCATGATTGTAAAAAAATCAAGCATATTAACCAGAGATCTTCAGCCCCTGGGATTTTCAGGCTCAATTCTGCTAGTAGTAGTGAACTGGGGAGGGAACCCTAGTATGAAAGAAGTGTCAGAGGTTTTCCTATCAAGCGCCATAGAGATTGAGAACATGTCAGACAAACTTCAAGCATTCATAGAAAGTCAATTCAGCAAGGGGAGCATCCTGCAGAGGGCTTTCTTGCTTTGTTCATGAATGAAAGAGGTGACCTCTGTAATGCATTATGAGTTTGGAAATATCTCATTTTGTAAGAAAAAGATTCATGACTTCTATATGCTAGACTGCTACTACATAAAGCAGGAGCCTAGTCATTCATAGTGATAGATTCTACTGTGAAGGAATCAGAATTTCACTGCAATTTTTGACATGTGCAGCTTTGCCTGCATTGCACACAATTCTACCAGAAGCTTGCCTCTTCCTGGGCACAGGAGGTTGAAATATTTTCAAGAGTATTAGTACTAGAGAAGAGAATTTCCAAGATCAGCATTTTTCTAAAGTATGCCAGAAATAAAAACATCAATACCATATACTAACACATATATATGGAATTTAGAAAGATGGTAATGATAACCCTGTATGCAAGACAGCAAAAGAGACACAGATGTATAGAATGGACTTTGGGACTCTGGGGGAGAGGGAGAGAGTGGGATGATGTGGGAGAATGACATTGAACATGTATACTATCATGTGAAAAATGAATCACCAGTCTATGTTTGATACAGGATAAAGGATGCCTGGGGCTGGTGCACGGGGATGATCCAGAGAGGTGATATGGGGTGGGATGTGGGAGGGGGTTCAGGATTGGGAACTCATGTACACCTGTGGCAGATTCATGTCAATGTATGGCAAAACCAATACAGTATTGTAAAGTAAAGTAAAGTAAAAATTTTAAAAAATTGAAAAAAAAATAAAAATACAGTATCCCAGAACATCTGCTATTGAAGTTCCACTTGTCTTCTTTCTCTGTTCTCCTCAAACCAACGGATGAGAGTAGGAAGGAAGAAAAGAAAATGTTAAAATTAAACTTGTGTTATGTTTCTACTTTTTAGATTTCTAACAGTTTTCTCATAGGCTGGTTCCCAAATTCATATCTAGAGAGTTTTATATTCATATGTCTTCCCCAAATCTTAATTTGATAATTAGAAGAAAAAAAAGATAAGCAAATACTAATAAAACGCATAAGAAGTCATTATCATTTGGGTATTCAGATTATTGTTCCAGTCTTGCAGACGATATAGGAGGCTCGCATTACCTGGTCAGGACTCCCATCCCTGACATCCATTCATGAAGATAGGCGTGATTCTGAATTTTATAACCTGTTCCACTGCCTGCGCAGGAATTCTTGTAAAGTTGACATGTACATCAAGATCCTAGTGTGCCAAACCCGCAAAATATGCCAAATTCACATCCATCCCATCCAGCTCTGAGATGGTCATAATGATCTATCCCATAGCAAGCTATTTTAAAATTTACAGCTTTTTAATGCATGCTCTGTAATGGGTCTTTCCTTAAAAAAATAAACACAGAAGCTTTAGAGATGTCAAAATCTGAGAGGGCATTTTGTTAACACTTCTTATCTTAATTTAAGAGAAAATCAAAAGAAAATCCACTCTTACATTGAGAGAATGAAGCGCCTATTAAAATTAGTCACAAATAGCAGAACCTAGCATTACAAAGAAGACCACTAAGAGATTATGTAAGAATCACAGCCAATTATTCTAGGTCAAGTTATTAGAATCAAAGATTTAGACAATTGTTCATGGTTCTGGTCATGCCACCAAGAAGATTGAATTCTCAGGATTCTTTATGAAAGCCAGCCACGAACTGTCAGCCAACTATCACAGTGTAAAACCAAACAAGATAAGTGCTTTGCACTTTTGTGTAAATAGTATGAGGTTTATTGAACTGTCTAAAGATTGTTAGGATGCTGTCTTAGTCCTTCTGGGTTGCTATAACAATATATCACAGACTTAAAAACAATGAAAATGAATTTCCACAGTGTGGTCATGCAGGGTCCTTTTTGGTCATACACTTCTTACTGTATCCTCACACAGGGGATGGCTCGGGAGCTCTGTGTGTCTCTTATATATAAAAGCACTCATATCTCATTGAGGAGGCTCCACCCTTATACCTCCATCATCTCACAAAGGCCCCACTTAGGGTTACCATAACCATGAGAATCAGGGTTTCATCATATGAAATTTCTGGGGGACACAAAGGCTGAGACCACAGCAGATGCAAAGGTGATCTGGCTCATCCTCCCCAGGGGCTGTCGTCGCCCACTCTCCACTGCATCCTCATCTCCTGCATCACCTTGTAGCCATTCCACGCATTCCATCACTCTGGGTTTCCCAAGTCCAGGTCAGTCAAGTGTCAGCTCCATCTCATATTCAGCCTATTCAGTGTTTCCCTCTCCCCTGCTGAGGCCCAGGGGACCTACCAGGAAGTGCAGATGTGTCCATTTCTGCAAGGTTCCTTCTCTCTCCCTCTCTGGATCTTCATTCCTTGGACCATGTTGAAACAGGGTAGATGGTAACCAGAGGGAAAGTTCTGACATCACTGACTTGCATGGTGCTGCTGTAGCCTTCTCTTGGTCCAGATGGACTGATCTGAAATTCCCCCTGACTGACAAGTGTTCCCTTGAGGGGTATCCTGGAGATTTACCAGGACATTTACAAGTTAGGGATCCCCAAATTCATAGTTTCTTTTTTAATCAAGGGAAATGTTCTCAAACCCATAGCTCCCCACCTGCAGTAGTCACCAGAGCCTCTCTGTTTCCCTCACTCTGCAAGCACCATCTGGAGAAAATTAAACAGCCCACAGTGAGCTGCCTACTAGCTGACCCACAGGATACCCATGTATCATAAACACTCTGAACAATTGAATGGCAGAAATACTGGTGTGCATCTGTCCCTGCCTGAGGCCTCTGGACAATTGTCCAATTGGTCATGTAGACACCGAGTAGATCAGAAAGCTGAATTCAAAAACACATTTATCTGAAAAATGAGATACCATTCTTTCTTCCTTTTAGAGTAACTATCCTTTCATTAATTATTTGGCTTTACAAACATGCCCTAGTAGGTCCCTGAATTATAAAATTCTCCAAATAGACTGAGACTGGAGCAATGTGACTGGATTAGGGATGCTCAGCTTGTGAAACAGCCTCCAAACAATCTGGGATGTGGGCAATCTCTTCACTGGCTCTGCTAAGAAGTCAGTGATATTGCTGGGCTGGTTTTGCAGCATCTTTAGGGCTTTAGCAGTAATTCCTGGTAAAGAAAATGGGAAATCAAAAGGTAGATGGGAAAGGGGGATGCAGAAGAGAGAAGCAGAGAAAGACAGAAGGAAGGAAAAGCAGCAAAAAGAAAGTGAGCCTAGGGCATGGGTAGTGAAGGATGAACTGCTGTTAGAACACTTTATTTTCAAGGACCCAAATATATAGGCTTTTATTTTAATATCCTAAGAGCAAATATTTCATATTACCTTTCCATGAAAAAACCTTGTAAGCACTTTCTAAGTCAATTACTGCCCTAAACATCTAATTCTGTTACTTGTTTATCTTTCTTTCCTTCAATGTCTCTATATTTCCAGCAGAGAGGATGGCATTTATTAGAGGGACAATTTGGCAATTAGGGGGACAATACAATTGGAGGAATTATACACACAACAATAGACCACACACATCTTCATGTATTTGTCTCTTATAAAATTTATTTCAAGCATAAATTTATGTCTTTAGATCAACAACAGTAGTGGTGACATTCACAGGTCTCTCCTTGCTTGACTGTGACATAAAAAGTGAATACTGTAGATTTCAGACAACATTGAACAGAGCCAGGGATATACTATAGAGTCAGTCAGGAATAGCCAAAGTGGTGATACTTGGACAGCATTTAACAATCACTCCCTTGCCATCCACAAAGTTTTTATTTTCCCCTCTTTTACACATTGCCATGTAATATTACATTTGAAGAAATGGCCCTGTTATATCAAGAATAGTAGTAGTGGTTACTGAAAAGAAACAAACAAATGAAGAACCTTTGAAGTTCAGTGACCTTATAGATTAGTAAATCACATGTCATGTATACAATGAGGACTTAAACTGAGGTTTAATAAAATCTATATTTTCCAGAAGCAGGCCCGCAGTTTGTGGAGAAGGAGAGGGTGATATAAACACACAAAGTGCTATATTGCATGGTAGCGTGAAGAAGAAGAAGTGATGCCACCACGGAGCTACGGTGGATTGAAGTACAGTTAGGAGTCGTCTGAGTGTGTCCTAGGAGTGATGCTGATGGGACAGCTTTATGATGGAGTTTTAAAACGTTGATGGGACCTTGATGTGCAAAAATAGGAAAACAGTATATCTGTCAATTCATTTAGGATCATCTTATGAAGTAAGGATCTCTGACATCTCAGATCAAGGAAACTGAGATATTACTATATATAGCATTATAAGGTATTAGTGAATAATCAAGTCTGACAAAAACACAAGAAATGTTCATTTTTTTACCATTCATGTTTATCTCTCATGATTATGCTCCCATGATATACTGCATATATTATTGTAGGGTTAGAATGGAGAAATACTTATATGGATTTTTATGCATTAGGGAGAATCATATATTGCAAAATGGACAGTTTCTCTTTATTCTTCAACCCAACAGGAATCCAAGAACATTCAGTCCAAGACAGCAGTATGTCCAGAATTAGAAAAGAGAAACTTTAATGTGGATTGAGGAGTTGTGGCTGTTGGATTTGGTAGAGAAAAAGAAAGAGACCAGAAAGAGCTGGGAATATTATGGCAATAAAAATCAAAGTGGGTTCATGTTGATGTATGGCAAAACCAATACCATATTGAAAAGTAATTAACCTCCAATTAAAATAAATATATTTAATTTTTAAAAAATCAAAGAGGGCTCTGCCAAGTAAACCGATGCAAAGCATTTGAGAGATACAGGAAATGAAATAGACCTTGACCACATGCAAGGAATGAGGCAGACATAACAGTCAAAAAAGGTACCTAACAATATGGGACTAGTTCAGTCAATAAATGACTGAAAAGTGAGAGAAAAGGAGGGGAGATAAATTACAATTTTATCCAAAATCACCTGAGTTCTATTTTCCTGTATTTTATCAACTTAGTACCAGAAATCACCAAAAAATGTTAAGGTTCTGCAACAAATGATAGAAATATGTACCTTAAGGTGCCTCTGCTAGACCCTATGGAATACCAGAACCAAAGAAAGACTACCCGGTGATAACAAGCAGTAAGTCACTAGTCACTCTCAACACTTAAAAAAGACATACATTGTAAAGCATAGAGGATGAATGGAAATCAAATGGAAACAACCCATACCTTTACAGAGCCAGCCTAAACAAAACCTAAAACCCAAACAAACTAGAGGTAATGGTCTCCTTAATCATGTGTCCACTTTCTCCAAGAGTTTCTCATTCCTTTTGCCTGAATCCTCCCTTGTTTGTTAACCCTTCATTGCCTTACTCTCAGCAGACTGTCACCTAATCACTAATCAAATAAATAATTAAACAATGTTCACTCCTGAGACATATTTGCATTGATTGACTCTTCAAACTGAAAAGCTTTCTAATCCCCTGAAAGTAAAATGCTAATACTGGAAGGACTCCATCCCAGCCTCTTTCCAAAGTGCCCAGTGGGCAGCAACTGTGAGTCTAGCTACTTAGATGTCCTCTGCCATAATTATAACCTTTTTGTATAGTGAAGACAGCAGATGGATGAAGCACTGAAAGGTATCGAGAAAGAGATGCATGGACAAGTGGAAAAGATATCATAAGTCTTAAACACTGATCTATGCCAGCACACCATACTATGTGTGATGGGAGCCAGGTAGGCCTAATGAGGGATGGATTTTTCAAGAAAGCTCTCTATGAGTGGGCACTGAGAAGTTTGATTCAATTCAACTGTTTCAACATGATTCTTTGATTCTAAGACTCAGAGTCACTTGTCTCATTTAACTGCACTAAGTCAGAAAAGGAATATACTTATGGCCTATTTGAACATTGCCAAGAGATCGTAAAAGTTTTCATCACAAGGAAAAAATTGTAACTATTTCTAATGATGGATGGTCACTAGAATTATTGTGGTGATCATTTCGCAATATATATCAAATAATTATGTTGTACACCTGAAAACAAAATAACAGTATATCTCAATATTATCTATGTATAATGATACATGAAACTGAAATAGCATATTTGTCAATGTGACTTATATAATAACTTATATAATGATCATATAATCATTATGCTATGGACATAACACATATGCATTCCTTCAATTAACTTCAGTCTCTCAGTCATATCCAATTATTTGAGACCACACTGACTGCAGCACATCAGGCTCCCCTGTCCTCCACCATCTCCTGGAGCTTCCTCAAACTCGT
The DNA here is from genome assembly GCF_001704415.2 of Capra hircus. Taxonomy (NCBI): domain Eukaryota; kingdom Metazoa; phylum Chordata; class Mammalia; order Artiodactyla; family Bovidae; genus Capra; species Capra hircus. The sequence continues at coordinate 1,968,316 of NC_030825.1, read as the reverse complement.
GTCCATCAACTCGGTGATGCCATCCAACCATCTCATCCTCTGCCATCACCTTCTCTTCCTGCCATCAATATTTCCCAGCACCAGGGTCTTTTCCAGTGAGTCAATTCTTTTCACAGTTGGTCAAAATATTGGAGCTTCAGCATCAGTATCAGTACTTTCAATGAATATTCAGGGCTGATTTCCTTTAGTATGGACTGGTTTGATCTCTTTGCAGTCCAAGGGACTCTCAAGAGTCTTCTCCAACGCTGCAGTTCAAAAGCATCAGTTCCCTGGTACTCAGTTTCCTTATAGTCCAGCTCTCACATCCATACTGAATACTGGGAAAACAATAGCTTTGACTAGATGGAATTTTATTTATATATATAAACATATATGTACACACACCTATGTAAGGAAAAGTTTTTGAAAAGCAATATAATTATATTTTGGATAAAGAAAACAAATAAACTAGTATAATTTTTTTTCAAATATGCATTTTGGCTATCATGTTTGGTCTAAAACCTTATCTTTAAATGTAGTTTATGCTGATAATAGATACAGAAACATGTCTTAACCTTGTAATATTAGCTGCAGAACAGCTTATTCACAACAGCTAATCAAAGTCACAAAATTTTGAAACCTATAGGCTTGCACAGTACTCTGCTGTTGGTCATTTAACCAATTGATCATTGACTTAATTCCTCCTTGACTCAGAAACTCTTTATAGGTGCTTTATTTACATCAATAAACAAAGCAGGCAGACACTTATCCTCAGGGAACTGATAGTCTAGCTGGGAGAAGACAGATAATCTGCAATAAACATGAATCCAAGTACATTATATGGTATGTTAACAGGTGATCTGTACTATTGGAAAAGAACTAGTAAAGCAGAGGATGGGGTTTAGGGAATAAAGGTGAAGAAAGGGAGGTGATTCAAAGAAAAACAACTTAGACCACACTCAGGGGAGCAAACATGCTCTCTTGCATTCAAGATTCAAGTTTTCCCCTGTCCAGTCAGGTCTCTTGGTCTTCTACCCAACTTCAAAAATGTTTCCATCTCTGAGGCTCTATGCAAACTTATGCAAACATGGATGTTCTGAACATTCTGCCTCTCTTCAGTTGAATTGGTTTCTTAAAAAATTTTTGGTAAACTCCCCCAAATTAAGTAACATTTTATGCAGCAAATTTTGACAATTTTCTGACTCCTGAAGAAGTAATCTCCTAAGTATTTTCCATTTTTCAACACACTGTCAGTGACCTAATTATGTAAAAGTATCATATATGCATTGCTATTCTAATATATTATGATATTTAAAAAATATACACAAAATATAAACTAAATAACACTGAGATAAATATAAATGGAAATGTTAATAGAAATAGTAATATTTTCTTCCCCAGGGCATGAGGACACTCATTTTTATGGCCACTGGACTGATGGATTCGGAATGTACACACATAATTATAACAGTTATTTAACTATCATGATAAAGTAATTTCTTTTACATATAGTTTCAATCAAAGTTCTCAGAATATCACAAGTGGCCAAGAATACAATTATATGTGAATAACTCTCTTCATATACATATGTAAAATTTTGAGAGCTCAATTAAGTAATCATCTTTAGTTCTTTTGTTATTCCATCAATTCATCTACTGGGAAATAATCCAAACTCTACAAGAGGTATCTTTTATTCAGGGTTTAAATCTCAAGTCATAATAAAAGTGGAGCAATGGCCTTGAAGAATGAATAAAATGTCATATGGATATCATCATATATATGCATTTGTAAAGAAAATTAATGAAAAAATATAGACTTACAGTTTGCTGAAACAGAAAGTGTACTCATTCAGAGCTGAATATACATATCACCTAGAAAAAATACTTTCTCAGCTTCTGATGACTTCTAAAGAAAGGGACTCCATAACTTTTATCTCCAGCCTGCCGTGGACTCTTTTCTACTTTCCTCCTCAACTTCCCTCCATGAAATCTCTTCCCTAGGTTATATAGCACACCTTGGGCTTCTGGTTCTGACAAGATGACATTAATCTCTTTGTGCCCAGTCCTCTGTTTGTTCTGAAAAAAAGAAGAGACCACTAAAGAGGACCTTGTATATTTGGCAAGAAGAAGGTGAACTAGTTTAGGGCCTGAAGAATGGCAGAGCAACACAGCAGCACCTAAGAGAAGACAAGCCAGGCCCAGCATTCCTGACCTCTAACCTAGCATCAGAAGGCAGCCTGAGTAGGGCTGTTCCTCCCAAGGAACAAATGTGAAGGAACACCAGGTGGTGGTTTTGTTGCCAGGCTGTGCCTGACTCTTTAGGACCCTATGGACTATAGCCCACAAGATTCCTCTATCCATGGAATTCTCCAGGCAAGAATACAGATTCCCATGTCCTCCCCCAGGGGATCTTCCCAACCCAGGGGTTGAATCCAGGTCTTCATGAGGCAAGTGGATTCTTTACTGTCTGAGCCACCTGGAAAGCCCAAAAACTCAATAATGGCATGAATACCTAGAAAATAAAAGGATAAAAGCATATGTTAATATTAGATAAAGTAGAGTTGAGAGCAAAGAAACTTTCCAAAGACAAAGGAATACAAGGACATTACATAAAGAATAAACAGTTGAATCCCTGGGTCAGGAAGATCCCCTGGAGGAGGGCATGAGAACCCACCTTAACATTCTTCCCTGGAGACTCGCCTGGACAGAGGAGCCTGGCAGACTATATAGTCCATGGGGTCACAAAGAGTTGGACATGACTGAAATCACTTAGCACACATGTAAGGGAGTAAAACTTAAAAGTCCTCACCAAAAAGATCTTGAAAGGTAAATATGTGAGGTGATATTAATAGATATGTTAATTAAATCAATCAGGTAACCCATTCATAATGTATACCTATTTAAATTGTAAGGTATTCTTTAAATATCTTGCCATTTTATCTGGAAAATATATTTTTAAAGTAACTAGCCTCGAATCGTCAGTCTATGTCTGATGCAGGATACAGCATGCTTGGGGCTGGTGCATGGAGATGACCCAGAGAAATGTTATGGGGAGGGAGGTGGGAGGGGGGTTCATGTATGGGAACGCATGTAAGAATTAAAGATTTTAAAATTAAATAAATAAATAAATAAATAAAATATTAAAAAAAAAAGAGAGAGATGCTCACCATACTCTGAGTTGTTTTTACTGCAGAAGAAAGGCTATGGCCCAAGTTTATTCAAGGGACTTATCTATAGCAAAATTTTCTACTTCACTCTAGAGGCCTATTTAGTAACATACTTAAGTTAAATATCAGTAGCAGGATGTAGAGTAGCCAAAATCACCTCTTAGCAAAATCAAACCTATTTTTGACATAGGAGTTGATGTAACTTCCAGTTAAATCTGCAGAACTAAAAAAATCCTTAAATTCATATACATGTATACAAAAGTGTCCCAGCTCTTCAAAGACCATGAGAAATTACCAACAAGTAACAAAGAAAGCAATTATAATAAAATAGTAAATATTTCATTCCATTAGAGAAAAAAATCAACCACATATTCTTTGTTCAAAAGAATGGAGAAGTGAAGGACCTCTTCCCAAAAGCAACTGCAGTGCATTACTATTAAATATGAACTAGTCCAGGTTCGATGCATGATACTGGATGCTTGGGGCTGGTGCACTGGGACGACCCAGAGGGATGGTGCAGGAAGGGAGGAAGGAGGGAGGGGGGTTCAGGATGGAGAACAAGTGTTACCTGTGGCGGATTCGTGATGATGTATGGCAAAACCAATACAATATTGTAAAGTAATTAACCTCCAATTAAAATAAACAAATTTATATTTAAAAAAACCTGAAAAAATAGCAAGAATTTCAATGCTTTTTATATAATTTGTTTCAGACATTACACTTGGTATGTAAAGGGTTTTTTTTTTTTTTTAAATTCCAGATAATAACCAGTGGGATTCATTCATCAGATTTTCAGAAAAGTCAGACACCTTGGAAATTATCTAGGCAATCCTCCCATATTAAGGATATATAAGTAAATCCAAGAATGATTATGTCACTTATCTAAACTTATAAAACTTGATGCAAAAGTAGCAATAGAAACCAGGTTTCCTAGGTTTACGTGAATCTTTACCGAATTACCCGGCAAATTGAAATATCTCCTATGCTCTGAAAAACTTGGTTCTTATCTCTTTCACAGAACTGATCATATTCCACCATGTATTCATTGTCCAGTTAGCATAAGTTTTACCAAGTAAATTGAATTCCCTGAAGGTTCAATCCTGGCATGTCTGTTCTCACTCTATATTCTCACATATGGCTAAAGCTCTTTATAAATGCCTTCTTCTCCCTGGAACACCCTTTCTCTCTTACATGATTACCTCCTTGACATCTTTCAGATCTCAGTAAAAACAATCACCTCCAAACACCGTTTCCTGACTCTGACACAGCTCAGGTCTCCTTGTTATGTGGACATATGGCATTCTGTGCTTGTCCCTCTCGACAGGTATCCCAATTGTGGCGCAACATTTAACTTTGAAATTCAACTCAATTCTGATTTTCTATTAAAATTTAAGTCCTAGTTCACAAAGTCCACATGTGTGCTCTTCACTGCTGTCCATTCTTTACATCCAGCAGGGCTTGCTTAGGTGTTTGTTCAATGAAACACTTTTATTCGTGCAGAATAAAATTTCAATGAATTTTTGAGCTGCTCTCACAGCATACAGTGAACTAAAACCTGTTTGGTCTTTTATTCCACCTACACTAGCCCTCACAGTTTCATGTCCTAAGATAATGTGATAATCGATCACTGACAAAAAGGCTGAATAGGACAGAATCTTAACTGCTATTCCAGATAAAAGTTCCTTTTGTGTGTTTTTTTTTTTTTTCCTTTCAGAAAGAACTTGCATTCTAGATTGCTTTCAGGTGAATAGAAACTGGACTGACATGTTAACCGGGGGGAAAAAAACCCAACACTGTTGCAGTAAACAAAAGTAGACAAATCACACATCTTCTGTATATGTCAAGAATCATTTTATCAGGAGCTGTTGGCTCAGACCGTTGAGTCCCCCTGCAGTACGGGAGACCTGGATTCCATCCCTAGTCAGGAAGATCCCTGGAAAAGGGCATGTCAAACCACTCTAGTATTCTTGCCTAGAGAATCCCCATGGACTGAGGAGTCTGGTGGGTCGTCAGACCATGTAGTTGTAAAGTGTTGGGCTCGACTGAGCAACTACACATAGAAAAATTCCTCAAGGTAACATACTGACATTTAGAAACAGTTTCTCTCACTAGTGTGCCTAACTACAACTTCTGCTTTTCACTGAAAGACCAAAGATAAAAGTAGTATTCCATAACAATCAAGTAATTATTTCTATCAAGGAATTTTTCTTAAAGGTAAGCCAAAGAAATACACAGTGAGATAGAGCAGAAAATGCGAAGTAGAAGAGTTCAAAACAAGGAGGCTTCATGACTGATAATTTCCTTTCCAGGAAAAAGAATAAAACCTCAGTTTGGGATCATGTTTTATACAGAGATTTGCATACTCTTTGGAAATGTAAAAAATTTTCTACTCTAATTTCCTTGTTTAGTTGAGAAAACCAAGGCCTAGAGAAGTAAAGATAAGTTTTCTAAGTCAAAGAGAAATTATGTTAGGATCTGATGAGAACCCAGTGACAGGCCTTAGGGTCCAGTTGCTTCACCTTTAGGCTGACGGGCTGGAGATTGGGATACCAGTAATGGTGCCGTCTTCAAGCTGAATTGCTTTTACTTTGGGAAACCTCTGTCTTTGCTCTTAACACCCTAAACTGATTGCATAAAATCCATAATCTATTGGTTTAAATGTTAATTACATCTAAGAAAATATCTTCCCAGGTGAGCATGTCAAAGAACTGCAATTTGAAGGAAATGTACAGTTCTATGGAATATGTACCACATGCCACTGGAATTGAATATCTATGCTACCTGTTCCACATTCATGACCTAAGAAGGGAAAACAAGATTGACAATTTTTTTTTTTTTTTTTTTTAGCACTTAACCATATCCAGTGTTTTAGTGCATGCAGGTTTCTATTACAAAATGCCAGAGGCTGGGTGGTTTATAAACCACATTGTTTATCACAGCTCTGGAGGCTAGAAGTCCAAGATCAGGGTGCCAGCATGGTTGAGTGAGTGAGAGCCTCTTCCTGGATATATCCCTAAATAAAAGGGATGAGCAAGTATTTCAGGCCTCTTTCACAAGAGCCGTAATCCCATTCATGTGGGCTCTGCCTTCATGTGGGTTCTGAACTCATGACCTAATTGTTTACAAATGGTCCCACCATCTAAAATCGTCACTTTGGGGATTAGGTTTTCAACATATGAATTTTGGGACAACACAGTATGAGACCATGGCACCCAACAAGGAGACTGTCTTGGCTAAGGTAACTCAAAGCTTCATCCATACTGAATGCTCTGTGGTGTTGATACAAAGCCAAGGACTAAGGAATTATAGATTACTCCTGGTATATACCCAGGGTATTGCAGGGTTTTGATAGGTACAGATAAAAAACTGCCCAGATTAAAAATTTTTTTATTTGGGGGAAAATTGCCTATTCTGTAAAAAATAGCATACATTTTGTATACTGCATTTGAATGTATAAAACTCAGTTATCTATCCATACACCAAAACACATTATAGAAATACAAATAATCCCATTTACAATTGCATCAAAAAAATAAAATACTTAGAAATATATTTAAGCAAGGTGTTGAAAGATCTATGTATGAAAACATTCAAGACACTCATGAAAGAAATGTTTAAAACACACAAAAGGAACATATTTAATATTTATTGACTGGAAGAATTAATATTGTTAATACATCCATTCTATCCACAGCTATCTACATATTCACTGCAATCTCTTTCAAAATCCAAAGGCATTTTTCACAAAACAAACAAAAAAATTCTACAACTTGTATAAAACTGTTGTTGTTGTTCAGTTGCCAGGTCATGTCTGACTCTTACTGACTGCATAGACTGCAACACGCCAGACTTTTCTGTCCCTTACCGTCTCCTAGAATTTGCTGAAGTTCATGCCCTTTGAATTAGTGATGCCATCCAATCATCTCATCCTCTGTCACCCTCTTTTTCTTCTGCCTCAATCTTTCCCAGCATCAGGGTCTTTTTCAATGAGTCAGCTGTTCACATTAGGTGGCCAAAGTATTGGAGCTTGAGCTTCAGCTTCAGCATTAGTCCTTCTGAAGAGTATATGAGGTTGATTTCCTTTAAGGTTGACTGGTTTTGAACTCCTTGGTGCCCAGGGACTCTCAGGAGTCTTCTAAAGCACCACAGTTCAAAAACAATCAATTCTTCAGCACTCTGCCTTCTTTATTTTCTGTCCTGCTCTTACATGTGCACATGACTATTGGAAAGAGCCTAGCCTTGACTATACAGACCTCTGTCCACAAAGTGATGTTTTTGCTTTTAACACACTGTCTAGGTTTGTCATAGCTTTCCTGCCAAGAAGCAATCGTCTTCTAATTTCATGGCTGCAGTCACCATCCACAGTGATTTTAGAGCCCAAGAAGAGGAAGTCTGTCACTGCTTCCACCTTTTCCCCTTCTATTTGCATGTAAGTGATGGCACCAGATGCTATGATTTTAGCTTTCTTGACATTTAGTTTTAAGCCGGCTTTTTCACTCTCCTCTTTCACCTCCATCAGAGGCTCTTTAGTTCCTCTTCACTTTCTGTCATTAGAACGGTATCATTCACATATCTGAGGTTGTTGATATTTCTCTCAGCAATCTTGATTCCAGTCTTTAGGACTCATCCAGTTCAACATTTTGCATGACATGCTCTGCATATAAGTTAAATCAGCAGAGTGACAATATTCAGCCTTGATGGACTCCTTCACCAATTTTGAACCAGTTTATTGTTCCTTGTCTGCTTCTAACTGTTGCATTTTGAACTGCATGCAGGTTTCTCAGAAGATAGCTAAGGTTCGTCTGGTATTCCAATTTCCTTAAGAATTTTCCACTTTGTTATGATCCACACAGTTTGGTGAGATCAATGAAGCAGAAGATTTGCTGGAATTCCTTTGCTATATCTATGTTTTAGCAAATGTTGCCAATTTGATCTCAGGTTCCTCTGCCTTTTCTAAACCCAGCTTGAACATCTGGAAGTTCAAGGTTCACATAATTCTGAAGCCTAGCCTGGAAGATTTTGATCATAACCTTACTAGCACTGGAGATGACTGCATCTGTTCAGTGGCTTTAACATTCTTTAACACTGTCCTTCTTAGGAATTGGGATGAAGATTGACATTTTCCAGTCCTCTGGTCACTGCTGGCTTTTCCAAATTTTCTGACATATTGAGTGGAGCATTTTAATAGCATCATCTTTCAGGATTTTAAATAGCTTTGATGGAATTCTATCACCTCCACTAGCTTTGTTGACAGCAGTGCTTTTTAAGACTCACTGGAGTTCACATTCAGAATTTCTGTCTCTGAGTGAGAAACTATACCGTTGTGATTATCTGAGTCATTAAGATATGTTTTTGTATAGTTTTCTTTGTATTTTTCCCATCTCTTCTTGGTCTATTCTGCTGTATTAAATCACAAAACACCAAAGATAAAAGTGATCTTGAGAAAGAAGAACAAAGTTTCAACTAGGGTTGCTGATTTCAAATTATATTAGAAAGCTATAGTAATCAAAATGATTTGCTTCTGGCACGAAAACAGACACATAGATCAACAGAGCAGAATAGCAAGCCAGAAAGATACACACACCCATATATTGTCGATTAGCTTATGCAAAAGGAGCCAAGACTGTCCAGAGGAGAAAGGACAAGCTTGTCAAAAATGGCACTGGGAAAACTGGATAGTCCCATGAAAAAATGAAACTGTACCCCTGTCTTTGCCATGACGAAAAATCAGCTAAAAAGAGATTAAAAAGTTGAACATAAGACTTTAGGCGATTAAACACTTAGAAGAAGACATTGAGGTAATCTTCTTGCCATCGGTCTTTGCAATTGTTTTTTGGGTTTCACACCAAAAACAAAGGCAACAATTGCAAAAACAAACTAGTGGGACCACATCAAACTCCAAACAAAGGAACATCAGCAAAATCAAATGGCAACTTACAGATTGACAGAAGATATTTCCAAATCATATATTTGATAAGGGCTTAACATCCAAAAATACATGAGACATACAACTCAAGGGGTAAAAAACCCAAATAATCCAAAAATTTAATGGAGCATAATAAAAGTAAGAGTTTCAATAAATCTGAAGATTAGAATGTAGATGAGAGACCCAGCAAGGTTTTTCTTCTAGAACAACAAATGCCTGTGCATTCCTGGCATTACCTTCTTAATCTCCGCTCACTTGTTTAATAATTACAGTTCAATGTGTACATTCTTCAATCAATAGCAATCACCCCACAGTGAGCTGTAATGTGTACTAAGAACAGCCCCACTGTGGAAAAAAACCTAATATTTGCATCCTTACTAATGAGGCATATCAAAAGGAAAGTAATTTCCAGAGTTTACTACTCCATTGTTTTCTATATTTCATTTCAAAATCGTGCCATCTAGTAAGGAAAATGAGTTGAGACCTCAATAATATATAGATAGAAAACCAGTTTTAAATGGGAGCATTAATGGATTATAATTTGGGGTAATTTCTTATTATTGCTGTAACTCTATTCCTTTTGATTCTCTACTGCATCAGGTTAATAATTTATCATAACTATTAATACCAATAGGGACACCTACTGGTAAATTTACAGTGAGTAGAGAAAGAAAGAATATATTAGGCAAGAAGTCAAAGTATGGGAAGCCAACATTGGCAGTAAAGTAAAGGTCAGTAAGGCCTTGAGAGAAGGAAGGTTCTGAGAGTTTCTTGAAACACCAAGAAAGAGTCGGATGTGAGGAATTAGCTTAATTTGTAAACCAGAAACTCTACCAGAAGAAATTTAAGTTCATAAAATAGTATGATGGTAAAACTCAAAATTAAGACAGAGAATAGGGTAGGGTCGGGTACATAGACATTCAAAATTCTCCATTGCTTAGTGCATTGCTCAGGCACTCAAGGACCACCTTCACTGAAGTCTTTCTCTATTGCTCAGCCTACAGGTACCAGCATGGAGAAAGAGATAGCTCTACTATACAGGCAGTTGAACTCTCTTTTATGGCCTCCTGGCTTTCCTTAAGAAGCATCCCATGCAGCAGATTTCCTCCATCCCATCCCATCAGTCTGACTCCCGACAGTCAACAGGAGTCCTCTCCCTGGGATCATTCCGCAATCCCCATGGCTCCAGCTCCCAGCTTCTCTGGACACCTGTGGACTTACAAACCTGTCCAAGGTATGAAAGGCTGCATCATGGCTTGTCTATGTGGTTCTCACTCTGTTCAGACTGTCACAGAGTAGTGAGTTCACTCCCCAACTGCTCAAATGCCTCCATCATCCCAGTGAACGGCCATGGACGTGGGGATCTCTCCCCTGCACTTCAGGTCCCTCTTCCACTGATGCAGGCTGGTCCCCTTGCTCTCCTCCTTCTTCCCCTCCACCTCGTCCCTTCTTTCCTTTGTCCTACCAAGTTCTGTATGGATCCAGATAATCCTTCTCAGTAGTCAGGAAGTCCCTCCAGTATTCACCTGGTCTTCTGTGAGAACTGCGGCCTCTTTAGACATTCTTGATGCATCCGCGGAGAGAGGTGTACCCCACTTCCACCTACCCCTTTGGCATCTTGTGTACCCCCATTTGTGCATGTATTTTTGGAACGAGTTTCCCTTTCTATTAAGTAATATTGCCATCACCACACATGTTTAACTTTTGCTTTTTGAAGAGGACACAGGTAAGTTCCACTGTCTTCAGCTGAGTCAGTCATCCAGTTGTGGCCGACTAATTGAGACCCCACGGACTGCAACATGCCAGGCTTCCCTGTACATCCAGACTCCCAGAGCTTAGTCAAACTCAAGTCCATCGAGTCGGTGATGCCACTTGATGATGTCCACTTTCTCAGAATATTTCAAAAATACAACGCAATCTTACTAGTTAAGGTAACCATTCTCTACATCAGATCCTCAGTCCAGTTCAGTTGCTCATTCATTTCCGACTCTTTGTGACCCCGTGGACTGCAGCAACACAGGCTTCCCTATCCATAACCAACTCCAGAGCTTGCTCAAACTCATGATTAGGTATCATGATTAGATCATGAAGCTAAATTTTAGATCTTCAGACCTTATTAATTTTTTATATATGAAAGTGTGTAACCTTTCAAAATCTCTTTCTATTTCCCCCTACCCTCCAGTCTTCTTTTTTTTTTTAATTTTAAAATCTTTAATTCTTACATGCGTTCCCAAACATGAACCCCCCTCCCACCTCCCTCCCCATAACATCTCTCTGGGTCATCCCCATGCACCAGCCCCAAGCATGCTATATCCTGCGTCAGACATAGACTGGCGATTCGATTCTTACATGATAGTATACATGTTACAATGCCATTCTCCCAAATCATCCCACCCTCTCCCTATCCCTCTGAGTCCAAAAGTCCATTATACACAGCTGTGTCTTTTTTGCTGTCTTGCATACAGGGTCGTCATTGCCATCTTTCTAAATTCCATATATATGTGTTAGTATACTGTATTGGTGTTTTTCTCTCTGGCTTACTTCACTCTGTATAATCGGCTCCAATTTCATCCATCTCATCAGAACTGATTCAAATGAATTCTTTCTAACGGCTGAGTAATACTCCATTGTGTATATGTACCACAGCTTTCTTATCCATTCATCTGCTGATGGACATCTAGGTTGTTTCCCTGTCCTGGCTATTATAAACAGTGCTGCGATGAACATTGGTGTACATGTGTCTTTTTCAATTCTGGTTTCCTCGGTGTGTATGTCCAGCAGTGGGATTGCTGGGTCTTATGGCAGTTCTATTTGCAATTTTTTAAGGAATCTCCACACTGTTCTCCATAGTGGCTGTACTAGTTTGCATTCCCGCCAACAGTGTAGGAGGGTTCCCTTTTCTCCACACCCTCTCCAGCATTTATTGCTTGCAGATTTTTGGATTGCAGACATTCTGACTGGTGTGAAGTCGTACCTCATTGTGGTTTTGATTTGCATTTCTCTGATAATGAGTGATGTTGAGCATCTTTTTTCATGTGTTTGTTAACCATCCGTATGTCTTCTTTGGAGAAATGTCTATTTAGTTTTTTGGCCCATTTTTTGATTGGGTCGTTTATTTTTCTGGAATTGAGCTGCATGAGTTGCTTGTATATTTTTGAGATTAGTTGTTTGTCAGTTGCTTCATTTGCTATTATTTTTTCCCATTCAGAAGGCTGTCTTTTCACCTTGCTTATATTTTCCTTTGTTGTGCAGAAGCTTTTAATTTTTAATTAGATCCCATTTGTTTATTTTTGTTTTTATTTCCAGAATTCTGGGAGGTGGATCATAGAGGATCCTGCTGTGATTTATGTCAGAGAGTGTTTTGCCTATGTTCTCCTCTAGGAGTTTTATAGTTTCTGGTCTTACATTTAGATCTTTAATCCATTTTGAGTTTATTTTTGTGTGCGGTGTTAGAAAGCGATCTAGTTTCATTCTTTTACAAGTGGTTGACCAGTTTTCCCAGCACCACTTGTTAAAGAGATTGTCTTTACTCCATTGTATATTCTTGCCTCCTTTGTCAAAGATAAGGTATCCATAGGTGTGTGGATTTATCTCTGGGCTTTCTATTTTGTTCCATTGATCTATATGTCTGTCTTTGTGCCAGTACCATACTGTTTTGATGACTGTGGCTTTGCAGTAAAGCCTGAAGTCAGGCAAGTTGGTTCCTCCAGTTCCATTCTTATTTCTCAAGATTGCTTTGGCAATTCGAGGTTTTTTTGTATTTCCATACAAATCTTGAAATTATTTGTTCTAGTTCTGTGAAAAATATGGCTGGTAGCTTGATAGGGATTGCATTGAATTTGTAAATTTCTTTGGGTAGTATACTCATTGATTCTTCTGATCCATGAACATGGTATATTTCTCCATTTATTAGTGTCCTCTTTGATTTCTTTCATCAGTCCAGACAGCTTCACAGCTGAATTCTACCAAAGGTTTCGAGAAGAGCTAACACCTATCCTACTCAAACTCTTCCAGAAAATTGCAGAGGAAGGTAAACTTCCAAACTCATTCTATGAGGCCACCATCACCCTAATACCAAAACCTGACAAAGATGTCACAAAAAAAGAAAACTACAGGCCAATATCACTGATGAATATAGATGCAAAAATCCTCAACAAAATTCTAGCAATCAGAATCCAACAACACATTAAAAAGATCATACACCATGACCAAGTGGGCTTTATCCCAGGGATGCAAGAATTCTTCAATATCCACAAATCAATCAATGTAATTCACCACATTAACAAATTGAAAAATAAAAACCATATGATTATCTCAATAGATGCACAGAAGGCCTTTGACAAAATTCAACATCCATTTATGATAAAAACTCTCCAGAAAGCAGGAATAGAAGGAACATACCTCAACATAATAAAAGCTATGACAAACCCACAGCAAACATTATCCTCAATGGTGAAAAATTGAAAGCATTTCCCCTAAAGTCAGGAACAAGACAAGGGTGCCCACTTTCACCGCTACTATTCAACATAGTTCTGGAAGTTTTGGCCACAGCAATCAGAGCAGAAAAAGAAATAAAAGGAATCCAAATTGGAAAAGAAGAAGTAAAACTCTCACTGTTTGCAGATGACATGATCCTCTACATGGAAAACCCTAAAGACTCCACCAGAAAATTACTAGAGCTCATCAATGAATATAGTAAAGTTGCAGGATATAAAATCAACACACAGAAATCCCTTGCATTCCTATACACGAATAATGAGAAAGTAGAAAAAGAAATTAAGGAAACAATTCCATTCACCATTGCAATGAAAAGAATCAAATACTTAGGAATATATCTACCTAAAGAAACTAAAGACCTATATAGAGAAAACTACCCTCTAGTCTTTGGCAATCATTTTTATACTCTGAGTTCCATCTGTTTTTTTTTTTTTTTTTCCGAGATTGCTTATAATTGAGATCATATGGTATTTGTCTTTCTATGACTTAGTCCACTTAGTGTAATGCCCTCCAGTTACATCCATGTAGCCACAAATGGGAGGGTTTCTTTTTCTAATGGCTAAGTGATGTTTATCTCTATATCACACTGTTTTCATCCATTCCCCTGTTGAAGGATTCTTGTTTCTATACCAAGGCTACTGTGAATAATGCTGCAATGAACATGGGAATACAGATCTCTCTTTGAGACAATGATTTCATTTCCTTTGATTATATATCCAAAAGTGACATAACAGTTCTCTTAAATTTCTTGAGGAACCTCCACACTATGATTCCATGGGAGTTGCACCTGTATACATTTCTACCAATAGTGCATAAGCACTCCTTTTTCTCCTCATCCTCAATAACATTTGTCATTTCTTACATTTTGGTACTAGCCATTCAAAGAGGTATGAGGTGATATCTGTTGTGCTTTTGATCTGCATTTCCTTTGATTATTAATGATGCTAAGAATCTTGTCATATACTTCTTGATCTTATTTGTGGGAAAATGTCTTATTTGTGGGAAAATCTCTATTCTTTAAAGATGTAGCATACATTATGTTTATCATATTCCATTATACTAAACTCAGTTGCCGACCTAGATATCAACAATGAACTATAAGAAAGTGGAATAAAGAAAACAATCCCATTGCTATTGCATCAGAAGATGATAAAACACTTAGAAATAAAAGTAAGCAAGGTGTTGAAAGATTTTATGCAAAATCTTTAAGACATTGATATAAGAAATTTAAAGAGTTAAAGATACGTGAAGTTAGGTTGTCAATTCAACGTGGTTCTTGAGGTAGAATTTGTATTTCTAAAAACTTCCCTCTTAGAACTGCTTTTGTTGCTTCCTCTAGGTTTTAGATCATCACGTTTTCATTGTTCCTTGTTTCTAGTAATGTTTTGATTTCCCTTATTTCTTCAGTAACCTGTTCATGATTTAGAAATGTGTTGCTTAATCTCCATGTGTTTGTGTTCTTTACAGATTTTTTCCCCCATATAATCGGTATCTACTCTCATACTGTTGTGGTCAGAGAAAATACTTGATATAATTTTAATTTCCTTAAATTTACTGAGGTTTGATTTGTGACCCAAGATGAGGAAAATGTTCCATGTGCACTTGAGAAGAAAGTATATTCTTCTGCATTAGGATGGAATGTATGAGATATCAATTAGGTCTGTTTGCTCGAATATTTCCCTTTAGGCTTATGTTTTCTTATTAATTTTCTGTTTTGATGATCTGCCCACTGGTATAGCTGCAGTGAAAATGTGCCCTACTATTATTGTGTTACTGTCAATTTCCCCTTTTATGTCAGTAAGTGTTTACATTATGTGTTGAGGTGCTCTATTGTGGGTAAATAATATTTAAAATTGCTATGTCTTTTCTTGGACTGATCCCTTAATCATTTGTTAGTGTCCTTCTTTATCTCTTATAATAGTTTTCATTTTAAGGTCTATTTTTTCTGATATGAGAATTGCCAATCTGGCCTTCTTTTGATTTCCATTTGCATGAAATATCTTTTTCATCCTCTCACTTTCAGCCTGTATGTGTCTCAAGGACTGAAGTGGGTCTCTTGTAGACAACATATATGTGGGTCTTATTTTTGTATCCATTCAGCCAGTCTGAGTCTTTTGGTAAGAATGGGAGAAGATAACAGCAAATAAAACAACTGATAAAGGATTGCTTTCCAAAATGTAAGCAACTCAAACAACTCAGTCATCAAAAGCAGAGGCAAGAACTGCAAAATAAACTAGTGGGACTGCATCAAACTCAATACCTTGTGCACAGTAGAAGAAGCCATCATTAAAATGAAAAGACAACCTATGGAATGAAAAAAAAAAATTTTGCAAATCACATGTTTGGTAAGGGCTTCATATCCAGTATATATAAGAGATTCATGAAACTCAGTGGGAAAAAAAGTCAAACAACCAAAATTATTAAATGAGCAAAGGAAGAGTTTGTGTTTTTAAAAATCTGAAGAGTAGACGGTAGATGAAAGACACTGTAAGTTTTTCCTTCCAAAAAAGAAGCCTGTGTCTTCCTGACATTGCTTTCTTTGTTTTCAATCACCTATTTGGTGATTACAGTTCATAGTATACATCCTTCACTCAATAGCAATCACCCTACACTGAGCTATATGTGCTAAGAATAGCCACACTAATTATAAAAAAATAATAGTTACATACTTAATCTTGAGGCATCTAAAATCCAAGGTGATTTTCAGAATGTTCACTCCATCATTTTCAACATTCTATTTCAAAGTTGGAACTTCTAGTAAGGAAAAATGTGTAGGGGACCTCAACAATACATGGATAGAAAGTCATTTAAAACTGGCAGCATTACTGGATTATAATTTAGGGGAATGTATTATTCCTAACACTATTGTAATTTTATTCCCTTTAATTCTCTGCTATACTAGGTTGATATTGATTTAAAATAGTAATACCAACATAGAGGCACATGGTGCTCAAGTTACAGTAGGTAGAGAAAGACAAAGCTTATGTGGCAGGAAGCAAAATCACAGAAAATTAGCAATGGTTTCAAAACAAGGAGCTGTATGCCTAGAAAGAAAGCAGAGTTCTCTAATTATCTGGAGACAACAGGAACAGGCCAGATGTGAGCCAACCAGCTTAAGCTGTATATCAGAAACAGCACCAGAAGAAAAATGAACTTCATAAAAATATGCTGATGCTAAACGCCCAAATCCAGACAGTAAGAGAATAGGGTAGGGTTTATGTAGATGCTGAAAACTACTCAGAGAGGTAGACATGGAAGCAAGTACACTAATGAGCATCAGAAAAATCAGCGCACGAATGGGTGTGAAAAATAAATCGTAAAGAGACTTGGTAGTCTGATCAAAACAATAAGAGAATCAAATTAGAAGGCCAAAATATAAAAACTTGTGCACATGGTAGACCCAGGGAATGCTCAGCAGAGAAAATTTCGGCGTTAGTGACCAGCGAACAGAAGCCTCCAGCATCAGGAACAAACACCCTGGGCAGGACTCATGACTGTGAGCTTCTGGGAACAGCCTCAGTTTCAAAGTTTGGGCACTATACCACCTAAAAGCGAACGCAGACAAGGATTATAGCTTGCTACGACATGGAATCACAGACAATACTGTTTGTTAGTTTACTTTTCTCATTCAACTATAAAGTTAATGAATCACTATCCAGTAATAATTGACACCATGAGTTTCCAGTCAGACCCTCTGTTATATGATCCCCAATAACAGTTTTAATAATTGAATTTATTGATGTTTAATTGAAGGGGAATTGCTTTACAATACTGTACTGCTTTTGGCCAAACATCAACATGAATCAGCCTTAGGTATACCTCTGTTCCCTTGCCCTTGGACCTCCTTCCCACCATCCTCCAGTCCCACCCCTCGAAGTTGTTAGAGAAAAAATCATATGGTTAGTCATCTACCAGTAAATGATCAATTACATTAGGAATTAGGATATCTGCTATATTTACTGGCTCTAATAAAATCGAATTTTATAAGGTCCATAGTTCCATGAAGGAATTAAGCATGCATTTATGCATAGCACATGTATACATACACAGAAATAGATGCACACAAATACGTCTATGTTATACAAGCTATTATTCTACTTTCCTGTCACAATAAGCTATTTAGTTGATGAGATAGATAGTCCCAAGTTTCTCCAACTTATATGTCTTACTTTTGAGAACCGATTCTTTTATTTTCCTTTTTTTTTCCAGTTTTATTTTATTTTTGGAGTCTTTTCTCTCCACACTTTGAACTTATTGTGTTGTATTGGGGAACAGTTGATAAACAATTTTGTGATAGTTTCAGGTGAATGAAGGGACTCAGCTATACATATCTATGTATCCATTCTCCCACAAATTCCCCTCCCATCCAGGCTGCCACATAATTGAACAGAGTTCCATATGCTATGCAATACATCCTTGTTGTTATCCATTTTAAATGTAGCAGTGTGCACATGACCATTCCAAACTCCCTAACTCTCCCTTCCCCCCAGCAACCATAAGTTCATTTCTTCGGTGTGTGAGTCTCCTTCTGCTTTGTAAGTAAGTTCATTTGTATCATTTCTTTTTAGATACCACCTGTAAAAAATATTGTATGATATTTCTCCTTCTCTGTCTGACTTGATATACTCAGCATGACTCTCTAGGTCCATCTATAGACCTAGCATATGCAGTAATCTATGTTGCTGCAAATGGCATTATTTCATTCTTTTCAATGACTGAGTAATATTCTGCTGTATATATATACCACATCTTTTTTTGTTGTTTATATTTATCTATTTATTAATATTTACCACTTAATAGAGTCACCATTTCTTTCCTGTATCCTTTTTGTTTTCTTTTTCAGCTGTATCTATTTAAACTTTTTTAAAATATAAATTTATTTATTTTAATTGGAGACTAATTCCTTTACAATATTTTATTGGTTTTGCCATATATCAACATGAATCTGCCACAGGTGTACATATGTTACCTATCCTGAACCCCTCTCACCTCCCTCCCTGTACCATCCCTCTGGGTCATCCCAGTGCACCAGCCTCGAGCATCCTGTATCATGCATCTAACCTGGACTGGTGATTTGTTTCACATATGATATTATACATGTTTCAGTGCCATTCTCCCATATAATCCCACCCTCTCCCTCTCCCTCAGAGTCCAAAAGACTGCTTTATACATCTGTGTCTCTTTTCCTGTCTCGCATACAGGGTTATCATTACCATCTTTCTAAATTCCGTTTATATGTGTTAGCATACTGTGTTGGTGTTTTTCTTTCTGGATTATTTCACTCTATAATAGGCTCCAGTTTCATTCACCTCATTAGAACTGATTCACATGTATTCTTTTTAATGACTGAGTAATACTCCATTGTGTATATGTACCGCAGCTTCCTTATCCATTCGTCTGCTAATGGACATCTAGATTGCTTCCATGTCCTGGCTATTATAAACAGTGCTGTGATGAACATTGGGGTACATGTGTCTCTTTCAATTCTGGTTTCCTCGGTGTGTATGCCCAGCAGTGGGATTGCTGGGTCATAAGGCAGTTCTGTTTCTAGTTTTTAAGGAATCTCCACACTCTTCTCCATAGTGGCTGTACTAGTTTGCATTCCCACCAACAGTGTAAGAGGGTTCCCTTTTCTCCACATGCTCTCCAGCATTTACTGCTTGTAGACTTTTCGATTGTAGCCATTCTGACTGCTGTGAAGTGGTACTTAATTGTGGTTTTGATTTGCATTTCTCTGATAATGAGTAATGTTGAGCATCTTTTCATGTGTTTGTTAGCCATCTGTATGTCTTCTTTGGAGAAATGTCAGTTTAGTTCTTTGGCCCATTTTTTGATTGGGTCATTTATTTTTCTGAAATTGAGCTTCAGGAGATGCTTGTATATTTTTGAGATTAATTCTGTGTCAGTTGCTTCATTTGCTATCATTTTCTCTCATTCTGAAGGCTGTCTTTTCACTTTGCTTATAGTTTCCTTTGTTGTGCAGAAGCTTTTAATTTTGATTAGGTCCCATTAGTTTATTTTTGCTTTTATTTCTAATATTCTGGGAGGTGGGTCATAGTGGATCCTGCTGTGATTTATGTTGGAGAGTGTTTTGCCTATGTTCTCCTCTAGGAGTTTTATAGTTTCTGGTCTTACACTTAGATCTTTATTCCATTTTAGTTTATTTTTGTGTATGGTGTTAGAAAGTATATTTTCATCACCTAATTTTAAATAACCATTTTGTTCTTAGATACCATGCCCTTTAAACTACCTAAGAGCAGAGAAAACCTAGTAACTGTTAATATTTATCCTTAATTAAATTACCACTATTCTGGTAAATTGGAAGAGGAATCATGTTCAGATCTCATTCAGGTGGATAAAATT
Source organism: Capra hircus (assembly GCF_001704415.2). Taxonomy (NCBI): domain Eukaryota; kingdom Metazoa; phylum Chordata; class Mammalia; order Artiodactyla; family Bovidae; genus Capra; species Capra hircus. Next base: position 1,948,385 of record NC_030825.1, on the reverse strand, counting down.
TCTATTCTATCAGTTCTCTCATCCAAACTCAATTCTTGCTCACTTCAGTCTTAAATTCTGCCTACCTACAAAGGATGGACAGGAAAAGTAACATTAAAATCATGCTTGCAAGAGTCAATGATTTCATGCTTCTGTTGCCAAAGGTAGGGCCAGGAATAATTTCTGAAATATTACAATACATCATGGAAGCATGAATGTCTGGTTCTAGTATCAGAGAGAAGATGTTTGGAGATGGTTCAAAAACTAAGCTCCATGGTTTGTCAGGATGTACTCCAGACCAGACAGATAAATTTGGTCCTTAAAAAGTCAAAGTCAGGAAAAGGCAGGCCTTGTTTGCAGAGCCAATGATGTTGTATTAGTGCTGACGAGGTAATATTCTTGTATTACCATTTGGAGATAAATTGCTATTTTCTCAAAGAAGCAAATGTAACGAGAGGATTAAAGATGCATAAAAGTAGAAGAGCTGTCAACGTGTTTAGAAGAAAGGCTAGCCAGGAGCACCAGGCCCCCACATTGATAGTCAAAGAATTAATTTAACAGTGAGTGTTTTATAGACAGAGCAGAACAAGTGGATAAAACCAATATTCTAGGATCGCTTTGTTTTGCAGTCAAAGACAAAATATTTTTCTCTTTAAGCAGAGTCATCACAGCTCCTGATGTGGTCCTGGTTACACACATGCAGACCGAGAGCCCACAGGCATGTGTGATGTGACATCAGGAAGTGAACAGATGAGTGTATTGGTGCCCATACACTGCCTGCTAATAATGGGACCTGGGGAAAATTACTTGCCCTCTCCAATTCATCACATCTTCATTAACATAACTTGATGATCATAGTGAAGATTAAGGCTATCTCACAGGGTTCCTGTGAAACACAAATTTTAAGATGTTTTAAAGCTTTTGGGAAAGTATCACAGACATGCATGGGGTTACTAAGGTGAGTAAGCAGGTCCAAGGTACAGTACCATTTTTCTCTTGGTATTCTCTTTGAACACAATAGTAGCGATCAATCAGTCACGTGTTTACTCTCACCCCAGTGTGATGGTAAACCACACGTATCAACTGGACTTTTCTTGTTATTTCAGTGTCTAAAATTCAAGCATTAGTCAATGTAGAGTGAAACAATTAAAAACTCCTTGAGGGCCTCCCTATCAGAGTCTGCAGAGTTCCAACACTAAACTGTCTTAAAAATATGGCCTAAACAGTCTGGCTCAGAATTAAGTTCCAAATGTTTTTAAAGCACAGAATTTCTTCTGGGAGCAATAGAAAAACGCAGGGAGTAACCTACTTCTTCAACTATCTATCTGCGCAAATATCATCATCCATCTAAATTCATACAGAAGGCACCCCTTCTTCCCCACCCCAGGTACTACAGCACCAACTCCTGCTCAGAGCAACAGGGAAAAGAAATGACTTCCCTCCACAGGAATGATTTGATAACTTCAGGTGACTACATCATCTCAGAATGGCTCATGGTTGTATTTAAACAGGGTCCTGCCTGCTGCTGCTGCTGGTCATGTCAAATCTGCTCCTGTGCCAAGGCAACTCATGCCCATCCTGCTTTCCTGACGTGTTTGACATCCCCCTGGAATCCCTTACAGACCTGTTTCTCAAGCCACCATGCTGTCCCACTACATTTTTGGCCTTTCCTGGATAATGTTCACTGAGTTTGTAAGTACTATGGTGGTGTTGGTTTAGTTGCCAAGTCATGTCTTGCTGTTGCAACCCCATGGACTGTAGCCGGCCAGGCTCCCAGATGGAACCTTCGCATAAGTGACTAGCTATACTGTGCTTGCAACAAAAAGGCTGCATCAGCCAAACTTCAAATAACACAGTCTCTAGGTCAAAGAAGCCATCAGCTCATAAGATGTGCAAATCAAAGAAAGGGTCAGTTTTGTGAAATCTCAAAGATTCCTAAGAAGTGCAATAACTTTTTCAATTTCCTTTCATTCAATTTCTTTTGTAAATTTCCAAAATAAATGAGTTTGTATTTATCAGCCACAATGCCATAAAAGAATACAATAGACTCAGTGAAATAAACAACAGAAATTTATTTCCTCACAGTTCTGGAGGCTAGAAGTCCCAGATCAGGGTGACAGCAAAGTTAAGTTCTGGTAAGAATTCTTTCTTCCCAGGCTGGCTTCTCCATGTGTCCTCACACAGGGTGGTCGGTAGGGAAAAGAGACAGAGGAAAAGACACAGAGACACAGAGAGAATTCTCTGGTGTTTCACTTCATGAAGACACTAAACCTATTGAATGAGTGTTCCACCCTAAGAGCTCATTTAACCTTAATGGGCTTCACTAGTGGCTCAGATGGAGAAGAATCTGCCCACAATGTGAGAGACCTGGGTTCTTTCCCTGAGTCTAGAAGAGTCCCTGGAGAAGGGAATGGCAAGCCACTCCAGTATTCTTGCCTGAGAAATCCCATTGACAGATTAGTCTGGTGGGCTATAGTCCATGGGGTCCCAAAATTCAGAGCCCTTTTCAAAACAAGGTACTTTGGCAGTTAGGGCTCAAACACATGAATTTGAAGAACACACATTCAGTCCATAATATTACCTGACATAAAGAACTAAAGTGAAAGAGGAAAGGGAAAAAGTTGCTTAAAGTTCAACATTCTGAAAACTAAGATCATGGCATCTTGTCCCATCACTTTATGGGAAATAGATGGGGGACAGTGGAAGCAGTGTCAGACTTTATTTTTTGGGGCTCCAAAATCACTGCAGATGGTGACTGCAGCCATGAAATTAAAAGACACTTACTCCTTGAAAGGAAAGTTATGACCAGCCTAGATAGCATATTCAAAAGCAGAGACATTACTTTGCCCAATAAGGTCTGTCTAGTCAAGGCTATAGTTTTTCCAGTAGTCATGGATGGATGTGAGAGTTGGACTGTGAATAAAGCTGAGTGCTGAAGAATTGATGCTTTTGTACTGTGGTGTTGGAGAAGACTTTTTAGAGTCCCTTGGACTGCAAGGAGATCCAACCAGTCCATTCTAAATTAGATCAGTCCTGATTGTTCTTTGGAAGGACTGATGCTAAAACTGTCCTTTACTTTGGCCACCTCATGTGAAGAGTTGACTCATCGGAAAAAACTCTGATGCTGGGAGGGATTGGGGGCAGTAGGAGATAGGGACGACAGAGGATGAGATGGCTGGATGGCATCACCGACTCGATGGGTGTGAGTTTGAGTGAACTCCGGAGATGGTGATGGATAAGGAGGCCTGGCATGCTGTGATTCATGGGATTGCAAAGAGTCAGACAGGACTGAGCGACTAAAATGAACTGAACTGAGGAAAGGGAAGCATGTTGATTTTCTGGTCCTTCGGTGTCTCTCTGGGCATTCTTCTTCAGATTCAGAATAAATAGCCAAAGAATGAGAACTGCTCTGCAGTGAACTGGGTGGATGGAACATGTCAAACAAAGCTGAATCCTGGTCACAAAGGTGAATTCTGGTAGGTTTTTTTTTTTTTTTTAATGCTACAAGTTATTGTTTTAAGATTTGCAATGTATAGCTTTAGAGGTATAGTAGAATGGGAATTTACAATTGGAAACAATTATTCTGTTTCTGATGGAGGTATCTGGAAGTTGTATGTTAATCCTTTTAGGTCAATCAAGGAGCACATAGTAGAGCAGACAGCTAATAAAAAGCGGTTTTAAAGGTTTCTATTAAATTGATGTAGTTCTTTTTACTCACTAGTTTTTGTTTCATCCTTCATTTTTGAATACGTATTTTTTCCAAATCTTCCAAGTATTATCTTTAAGTGTTCATAACTTTCGCTAAAGAATAGTTTTTCTCTATCAATGTGTTAGCTAGATTTTTCTACTCTTATTATTCTCAGTCCTTTTCTTAGTATTTCCTATAACTTTATGACAAGTTTTTCTGCCATTCCAATTTTGTCACCATAAACAACATTGTATTTGCACCTGGGATGAACACTAAACTTTTTGGTGTGTGGATAAGTCAAAGTCATAACTGTATAAAACTTTATAAGGGAATATATTGGCTCTAACCCACAGTAAACAAGAGACTAAATGGTTAAATAGAGGTGCATGCATGCATTTTAAGTCACTTCAGTTGTGTCCAACTCTTTGCAACCCTACTGACTGTAGTCCAACAGGCTCCTCTGTCCATAGGATTGGCCAGGCAAGAATACTGGGGTAGGCTGCTGTACCCTCTTGCAAGGATGCTCCTCGCCTAGGGTCAAACCTGAATCTTCTTATATGTCCTGCATTGGCAGGAATGTTCTTTACCACTACCGTCACCTGGGAAGCATCAAATATTGGTACATATGTACTATATTTGGTTCAAACACTAAAAAATAAAAAACATATAATAATATAACAAAGAAGGAAAAAGGTTAAACTTCAAAAATTTAGACGTTAAATCAATTTTTTAGAGACAATATATAGAAAAAAATAGGAAAGGAATAACTCAAATATTGTGATGCCCCCCAATAAAAAAAATTATACATCTATCAACATGTTAATGTTCTGGTAATGGGTTCATCTACCGAATGCCCAACAACCGTAACTAATTGTCTGATCACTGTCAGGATGAACAGTATGCCCAGAGCAAACTGTACCATGTCAATGCCTCCAACAACTGCCACACCAATTCCCTCCATACCCCTGAAGATAAAGAACATGTCTTTTACCTGGATTTTTTTTACTGGATCAAATGAGACAGTATGTAGGTTACCAGGCTTCAGATTATTAGAGGTAATGGTAAGTGTACATGCAGGAAAAGGTGGAGGCCTGTAAGCAAATGGAGAGAAATTATATTATGCAGTTGATGAAGCATTATTGAAATCAAGGGATGACTAAAGATCTGTAGTAGCAACATAAATAACAGATATATAAATAAGTTTAGTTTAACCAATGTATTAGATACAGGATTGCAGCTATTATACTGTACGAAAACAGGAAATGAATGGGAACATCCATGTGCAAAATAAAAGATGCAAAATTCATGAATATGTAAGAAACACACCCCAGTTTTGAGTACTCCCTTGTATTAGTGACTCCTACGTGGAAGTCTTCTACTGCACCACTCGAGCCATTTCGTCTACCTTTCAAGCCTCACCTGATTCTGGTTCTAGAGGAGCTAAAAAGCCTCCTGATGAAACTGAAAGAGGAGAGTGAAAAAGTTGGCTTAAAGCTCAACATTCAGAAAACTAATATCATGGCATCTAGTCCCATCATTTCATGGGAAATAGATGGGGTAACAGTAGAAACAGTGTCAAACTTTATTTCTTTGGGCTCCAAAATCACTGTAGATGCTGACTGCAGCCATGATTTTAAAAGACACTTACTCTTTGGAAGGAAAGATATGACCAACCTAGATAGCATGTTAAAAAGCAGAGATATTACTTTGCCAACAAAGGTCTGTCTAGTCAAGGCTATGGTTTTTCCAGTGGTCACGTATGGATGTGAGAGTGGGACTGTGAAGAAAGCTGAGCACCAAAGAATTGATGCTTTTGAGCTGTGGTGTCAGAGAAGACTCTTGAGAGTCCCTTGAACTGCAAGAAGATCCAACCAGTCCATTCTAAAGGAGATCAGTCCTCGGCGTTCATTGGAAGGACTGATGCGAAAGCTGAAACTCCAATACTTTGGCCACCTCATGTGAAGAGTTTACTCACTGGAAAAGACTCTGATGCTGGGAAGGATTGGGGGCGGTAGGAGAAGGGGATAACATAGGATAAGATGGCTGGATGGCATCACCGACTCGATGGACGTGAGTTTAAGTTAACTCCAGGAATTGGTGATAATTAGGGAGGCCTGGCGTGCTGTGATTCATGGGGTCTCAAAGAGTCGGACACGACTGAGCGAATGAACTGAGCTGAACTGAAGAGATCATACAAGTTCTCATTGCAAGAAGAGAATTGCAACTATTTTTAGTGAGATGTTCACCAGACATATTGCAGTGAACATTTTGTAATATATTTCAGATAATTACATTGTACACCTGAAACCAAAATAACATTATATGTCAATATTATCTATGTATAATTATACCTGAAACTGAAATAGCATATTTGTCAATGTGACCTATGTATGATGTCATATAATCATTATGTTATATACATGATATATGTGCATACCTTCAGGTAAGCTCAGTCACTCAGTCATATCCACTCTTTGAGACCCCATGGACTACAGCACATCAGGCTCTCGTGTCCTCCACCATCTCCTAGAGCTTGCTCAAACTCATGCCCATCGAGTCAGTGATGCCATCCACCATCTCATCCTCTGCCATCTCCTTCTCCTCTTGCCTTCAATCTTTCCCAGCATCCGGGTCTTTTCCAATGAGTCAACTCTTTGCATCAGGTGGCCAAAGTATTGGAGCTTCAGCTTCAGTATCAGTCCTTTCAATGAATATTCAGGGCTGCTTTCCTTTAGCATTGACCGGTTATTTAGTATTGGGCTTCTGTTTCAGACAAGATGGCCTTGTTCTCCTTGTGCCCACTGCTTTGTTTGCTCTGGATGAAAGAAGAGACCACTAAAGGAGACCCTGTATATTTGACAAGAAGAAGGTAACTAGATTAGGGCCTGAAGATGGAATAGAAACACAGCAGCACTAAGAGAAGACAAGCCAGGCCCAGCATTCCTGACCTCCAACCGAGCATCAGAAGGCAGCCTGAGTAGGGCTGTTCCTCCCAAGGAATAAATGTGAAGGAACACCAGGTGGTGGGTTAGTTGCCAGGCTGTGCCTGACTCTTTAGGATCCTATGGACTGTAGCCCACCAGGTTCCTCTATTCATGGGATTCTCCAGGCAAGAATAAGGATTCCCATGTCCTCCTCCAGGGGATCTTCCCAACTCAGGGATTGAATCCAGATCTTCACAAGGCAAGTGGATTCCTTACTGTCTGAGGCACCGGGAAAGCCCAAGAAACTCAATAATCACATGGATATTTGGAAAATAAAGGGATAAAAACATATGTTAATATTAGATAAAGTAGATTAGAGCAAAGAAGATATCTAAGAACAGGGGAATACAAGGACTTTACATAAGTGAAAAAGAGTCAGCTCAGCAGGAATTCATAATAATCCTAAATATGTATACACCAAACAACAAAATCTCAAAATACTTGAAGCAAAAATAGATACATCATCTGAATACTCCTATAAACTTTAATGAGATTGAAACTATGACATAAAACTTTTGAAAAAGAATCATCAATCCAAGATAGTTTGACCAGAGAATTCTAATAAATATTTTAAAAATTAAGATCAATTTGATATAATCTCTTCAAGAATATGAAAGAATGAGAAAGCATTCCCAACTAATGAGATGGGGCCAATATTGATCTATATCAAAATCAGACAAAGGCAGTACAAAAAGAAATTTCAGACTAACGTCTCTCACAAATTTGGAATTAAAAGTTTTCACTCTCACACATACAAATCAACCAAATGAATTCAACAATGCATAAAAACATCTCTTTATAGTTTCTGGTCCCTTCCTAAGTCTGGTCACATTACTTATATCTTCAAAGGGTTTAAGTGAATCAAGGATACAGTCAGTTAGGGTCCCAGTAATAATATTTTGATATCAGAAATACAGTGACAAATACTCAAGTCTAGGTCAAATCAGAAACTGACTTCTCCCATTAAAGTTAATCCTACCCAGGCATCCTAAATGTCTAGCAACATTAGCCACAACTAGAATACTAAGATAAAGAAAACAGCTACTATATAGAAATGGTAGTTGTGTTTGATATGCCCCTCGGGAACTCTGTTGATCATTTTCTATTATATTATGAACCTTTGGAGGCTGAGAAGACCAGACCTTACCCTCTAGCTCTCCTTGAAACTGAGTTCTAGTTGAGTTTGGCCAGGGGTGGACAAAAGAGATTGGAGAGTCAGTGGGAAAGAGATTAGTGGATTGATTATTTCTTCTGACTCCTTTCTTGCTGGGAAGTGGCCAAGTTTCTCCACTGAAGCCCAGAGCTCTGGTCAGAGGCCCTCACTTTTAGCTGCCGCTTGTACAAGACTTTTTAGAGACTGCAGTATCCATTCTCTTCCTTTGCCCTGTTGGCCTATAAGTGTTCTTGCATCCATGTTCTTGCCTGTCTCAAAGAGTTTTGCTATTCCTTTTAAGCTATCCTTAGTTCTGATACAGCTTCCAAATCCTTAAAGTTCATTGTGTGTTAGTTGCTCAGACATGTCTGACATTTTGTGATCCCCAGGGACTGTAGCCTACAAGGCTCCTCTATCCAAAGGATTCTTCAGAGAAGAATGCTGGAGTGGGTAGCCATTCCCTTCTACATGGATCTTCCCTACCCCAGGTGTGCAACCCAGGTCTCCCACATTGAAGGCAGATTCTCTACCATCCGAGCCACCAGGGAAGCCAGTTTTCTTTATTTTCCTTACATGTGTAAATCATCTTGATTTCTGACAATGATAGGGGTGGCTATGGAGCTGCTAGATAAAGATGATCCCTCAAAGATCTAATGCTAAACTGCTTAAACAGGAGGGGGACATCTTTTCTCCTGACTCCAAAATCATAAATACAAGAACATGTCAGAGGTCATGTAAAAATAAGTGCTGAGAAATCAATGATTTAAGAATGAATTTGGTCATAGTGCACAAACTTTAAGCTGTAAGATGATGAATAAGGTCTCAGGATCTAATGTGTAACCTGGTGACTACGGTTTGTAATGTGTTACTGACATTTGTAGGTTTTCCCAGGTGATGTTAGTGGTAAAGACCCCTCCTGCCAGTGCAGGATGCATAAGAGACATGGGTTGAATCCCTGGGTCAGGAAGATCCCCTGGAGGAGGGCATGGCCACCCACTCTAGTATTCTTTCCTGGAGAATCCCCATGGACAGAGGAGCCTGGCAGGCTATATAGTCCATTGGGTCTCAAAGAGCTGGACATGATTGAAGTCAGTTAGCTCACATGTAAGAGAGTTAAACTTAAAAGTTCTCACCAAAAAGATCTTGAAAGGTAAATATGTGTGGTGATATTAATAGATATGTTAATTTAATCAATGAGGAAATCCATTAATCATGTACACCTATTTAAATTTAATGTATACTTTAAATATCTTCCCATTTTATCTGGAAATCATATTTTAAAAAACTGAAAAAAGAAAAAAAACAAGAACTTCAATACTTTTTATATCATATTAAAGATATTCCAGCCAGTATTCTTGGTATGTAAAAGGTTTTTTTTTTTTTATTCCAGATAATAACCAATGGGATTCACTGGATATTCAGAAAAGGAAGAAATCTTGGAAATTATCTAGAAAATCCTCTCATATTAAGGATATATAAGGAAATCCAAGGATGATTAAGTCACTCATCTAAACTTATAAAACTTAATGTAAAAGTAGCAATAGAAACCAGCTTTCCTAGCTAGGTTGCTGCTGCTGCTGCTGCTGCTAAGTCGCTTCAGTTGTGGCTGACTCAGTGTGACCCCAGAGATGGCAGCCCACCAGACTCCTCCGTCCCTGGGATTCTCCAGGCAAGAACACTGGAGTGGGCTGCCACCTCCTTCTCCAATGCATGAAAGTGAGAAGTGAAAGTGAAGTCGCTCAGTCGTGTCCAACTCCTAGTGACCCCATAGACTGCAGCCCACCAGGCTCCTTTGTCCATAGGATTTTCCAGGCAAGAGTTCCTAGGTTAGGTGAAACTTTACCGAGTTACTCGGCAAATGGGAATATATCTGATGCTGTGCAAAACTTGATTCTTATTTCTATCACAGAATTAATCATATTCCGCCTTGTATTCACTGTCCAGTTAGCCTAAGTTTTACCAAGTAAATTGAATTCCTTGAAGGTTCAATCCTAGCATGTCTGTTCTTCCCACTCTATACTCTCACATATGGCTAACTCTTTATAAATGCCATTCCTTCTCCCTGGAAGACCCTTGCTTTTTTACCTCATGACTTCCCTGACATCTTTCAGCTCTCATTAAAAACCACTTCCCCAAAGCAGCTGTTCTTGACTCTGACACAGCTCAAGTCTCCTTGTTATATGGACATATGGCATTCTGTGCTTTTCCCTCTTGACACGTGCCCCAATTGTGGTGCAACATTTAACTTTGAAATTTACCTCTTTCTGTTTTTCTATTAAAATTTAAGTCCTAATTCACAAAGTCCACATGTGTGCTCTTCACTGCTGTCCATTCTTTGCATCCAGCAGGCCTCCATTATGTGTTTGTTCAATGAAACACTTTTATTCATACAGAGTTAAATTTCAATGAATGATTGATGCTGCTCTCACAGCATACAGTGAACTAAAACCATGGAGGACTTCTCTCCCCACCCAAACCCTTATATCCTGGTTATTTGGACATAATTACGGAACTAGAACTGTGGGGGCTTCCCTTGTGGCTTAGCTGGTGAAATATCTGCCTGCATTGTGGGAGGCCTGGGTTTGATCCCTGGGTTGGGAAGAGTCACTGGAGAAGGGAAAGACTACCCACTCCAGTTTTCTGGCCTGGAGAATTCCGTGGACTCTGTAGTCTATGGAGTCACAAAGATTTAGCCATGCTGAGTGACTTTTACCTTCACAAAATTGTGGATGCATTTGTGTTTTTTTTAAATATAAATTTATTTATTTTAATTGGAGGTTAATTACTTTACAATATTATATTGGTTTGCCATACATCAACATGAATCCACCACAGGTATACATGTGTTCCCCATCTTGAACCCCCCCTCCCTCCTCCCTCCCTGTACCATCCCTCTGGGTCATCTCAGTGCACCAGCCCCAAGCATCCTGTATCCTGCATCAAACCTGGACTGGCAATTCATTTCATATATGATATTATACATGTTTCAATGCCATTCTCTCAAATCATCCCCCCCGTCATGTAGTCCAAAAGACTGTTCTATACATCTGTGTCTCTTTTGTTGTCTTGCATACAGGGTTATCGTTACCATCTTTCTAAATTCCATATATATGCATTACTATACTGTATTGGTGTTTTTCTTTCTGGCTTACTTCACTTGGTATAATAGGCTCCAGTTTCATCCACCTCATTAGAACTGATTCATTTGTTTTTAATCATCACCTTATTAGATAGAAACCACTAGATTTGCAGTCTGTTATCCATATACACCATCCCTCACAGTTCATATCCTGAGATAATGTGATAATCCAGTCACGGACTAAAAGCCTGAATAGAACAAAACTAGAGATAGTGCTCTGAACTTGCCACTTGAGTCTACTGTTTACCATAGGATTCTCACCTTCACTAAAGTAGTTCAATTTCTTAGCTGATGATGACAGATAAAAATACTTTAAGGCGAGCCTACAAATCAAATATTATTACATTGTACAGAAACACCTAATCTCTCTTGGAAGGTACAAAAGAAATTTACCTCCTTGATGAATTGTTACTTACTTTTCCCAGATGAAAGTACCATCTTCCCTCTTATGGCTTCCTAATTTCATTCTCACAATTTTTATCTCAGTGACCCCATTCTGACCTATATTATAGTTAATTATCTGAACAACACCAATTCCCACTCCTTTAATTCAGTTCCATTGGGTCTACAGGGTTACACCAACTGCCCTGAAGTTACTATATATTGCATATCAAACATGGCAGAAACTGGCCAGCCATTTGTACTTTCTGAGGCAAATATTATAATTAAAAGCAAATACCCAGCCTCTGGTATTTTGGATAAACTGACAACTTGACAACATCTTAACTGCTATTCCAGATAAAAGTTACTTTTGTGTGGATTTTTTTCTTTTAGAGAGAACTTGCCTTCTAGATAGCATTCAGGTAAATGGAAACTGGACTGATATGTTAGCTGGAAAAAACCCACTGTTGCAGGAAAAAAAAGTAGACAAGTCATGCATCTTCTGTATACTTCAAGACCTATTTCATTAGGAGCTGGCAGCTCAGACTGTAAAGAGAGTCCCCCTGCATACAAGAGACCTGGGTTCCATCCCTGGTCAGGAAGATCCCTGGAAGAGGCCATGTCAAACCACTCCAGTATTCTTGCCTAGAGAATCCCCATGGACAGAGGAGCCTGGCGGGCTGTAGTCCAAGGGGTCTTCAGTCCAGTGGGGTCGCAAAGTGTTTGACATGACTGAGCAACTTCGCACAGCAAACTTCCTACAGTGACATCCTGACATTTAGAAACAGTTTCTCTCACTAGCGTGCTTAACTACAACTCCTGTTTTCAGTGGAAGATAAAAGATAAAAGTAATATTCCATAACAGTCAAGTAATTATTTCTATCAAGGTATTTTCTGAACGCTAAGCTAGAGAAATACACTGTGGGATAGAGCAGATAATGAGAAGTGTAAGAGATCCAAACAGGGAAGCTGCACAACCAAGCGGTAATTTTCATTTCGGGAAAAAGAATAAAACCTCAGTTTGGAATCATGTTTTATACAGAGATTTGCACAATCTTTGGAAATATAAAGCATTTTCTACTCTAACTTTCCTTTTCCAGTTGAGAAAGCCAAGTCATAGAGAATTGAAGATAAGTTTTCCAAGTCAAAGAGCATTTAAGTTAAGATTCTGATGAGAGCCCAGTGACAGGCCTTAGGGTCCAGTTGCTTCATCTTTATGCTGACAGGCTAGAGATCGGGATACCAGTAATGGTGCCGTCTTCAGGCTGAATTGCCTTTATTTTGGGAAACCTCTATCTTTGCTCTTAACAGCCTCAACTGATCGCATAAAATCCACAATCTATTGGTTTAAATGTTAATTACATCTAAGAAAATATGTTCCCAGGTGAGCATGTCAAAAACTAAAATTTGAAAGAAATGTACAGTTCTATGGAGTATGTCACCATGTGCCTCAGGAATTGAATATCTATGCTACCTATTCCACATTTATGACCTTGGAAAGGAAAACAAGATTGACATTCCCCCCCCCCCATTTAATCATGTTGCTTGTTTTAGTGCATGCAGGCTGCTGTTACAAAATGCCAGAGGCTGGGTGGTTTATAAACCACAATCACAGTTCTGGAGACTAGAAGTCCAAGATCAGGGTGCCAGCATGGTTGCGTGAGTGAGGGCCTCTGTCAGGACAAATCCCTAAATAGAAGGAATGATCAAGTATTTCAGTCCTCTTTCACAAAAGCCCTAATCCCATTCATGTGGGCTCTGCCTCATGACCTAATCATTTCCAATGGTCCCACTTCCTAAAATCGTTACTGTGGGGATTAGGTTTTCAACATATGAACTTGGGAGACCACAAGCATTTAGACCATGACACCCAGTGAGGAGACTGACTTGTCTAAGCTAACCCAATGCCTCATCCATATGGAATGCTCTGTGATGCTGATAGGAAGCCAAGGACTAAGGAAGCTGAATCAGGACGAGCAGCCCCAGGTGGAGGGTCTCAGTTGGCAAACTCCTTGATGGATTTCACAACAATATAAGAGTGTTTCCAGGGTCTTCCTTGGTTATCAGTCATTGAGCAATCCCGCCGCCCCTCTTATACATGTTCCTATTTGAAATATGAATTAATTACTGAGTTCTTAGACAAAGTACCTGTTGACCAAAATGGAAACATCACAAATATGCATATGAAGAAAAGGGTCTTTGACAGATACAAATTTCAGTGTGGAAAGTCCTCAAGACTTTATTCACTTCAGATAGCAGTTATAAGTTTGGGGATCTCCCAAGACCATTTTGGTGTTCCATAATCAGCTAGGACTCCAAGAGTTCACTGAAAGCTGTTATACATGTGGTTATGGTTTATTCCAGATCTTTGATTTATTTTTCATTCAATTTTTATTTTTAGTTCAGTATAATTTATTTGCAATGCTATAAATGGCAGTTTTTGTTGAACAGTGAATAAGTTATACATATAGTATATACACTCTTATTTAGATTCTTTTCTCGTGGAGCACATACAGGTTCCAAATAGAAAAAGGAGTATGTCAAGGCTGTATATTGTCACCCTGCTTATTTAACTTATATGCAGAGTACATAATGAGAAATAGTGGGCTAGATGAAGCACAAGCTGGAATCAAGATTGCCGGGAGAAACATTGATAACCAGATATATGGAGATGACACCACCCTTATGGCAGAAAGTGAAGAAGAACTAAAGAGCCTCTTGATGAAAGTGAATGAGGAGAGGGAAAAAGTTGGCTTAAAACTCAACATTCAAAAAACTAAGATCATGGCATCCAGTCCCATCATTTCATGGCAAATAGATGGGGAAACTGGAAACAGTGGCTGACTCTATTTTGGGGGGCTCCAAAATCACTGCAGATGGTGATTGCAGCCTGAAATTAAAAGACGCTTACTCCTTGGAAGGAAAGTTATGACCGACGTAGACAGCATATTAAAAAGCAGAGACATTACTTTGTCAACGAAGGTGCATCTAGGCAAGGCTAAGGTTTTTTCAGTAGTCAGGTGTGGATGTGAGAGTTGGACTATAAGGAAAGCTGAGCGCTGAAGAATAGATGCTTTTGAACTGTGGTGTTGGAGAAGACTCTTGAGAGTCCCTTGGACTGCTAGAGTATCCAACCAGTCCATTCTAAAGGAGATCAGTCCTGAGTGTTCTTTGGAAGGTCTGATGCTTAAGCTGAAACTCCAATACTTGGCCACCTCATGCGAAGAGTTGACTCATCAGGAAAAACTCTGATGCTGGGAGGGATTGGGGTCAGGAGGAGAAGGGGACGACAGAGGATGAGATGGCTGGATGGCACCACCGACTCGATGGATGTTAATTTGAGTGAACTCTGGGATTTGGTGATGAACAGGGAGGCTTGTCATGCTGCCATTCATGGGGTAACAAAAAGTCACACAGAACTGAGCGACTGAGTTGAACTGAACTGATGGGACTAGATGACATGATCTTAGCTTTTTTGATATTGAGTTTAAGCTGGCTTTTTCATTCTCCTCTTTCACCCTCATCCAAGGCTCTTTAGTTCCTCTTGCTTTCTGCCATTAAAGTTGTATCACTCACATATCTGAGGTTTTTCATATTTCTCCCAGCAATTTGATTGCAGCTTTTCGGACTCATCCAGTTCTGCAATTCACATGACATGCTCTGCAAATACATTAAATCAGCAGGGTGACCATATTTAGCCTTGAAGGACTCCTTCACTAATTTTGAACCATTTTATTGTTCCTTCTCTGCTTCTAACTGCTGCTCTTTGAACTGCATACAGGTTTCTCATAAGACGGGTAAGGTTTGTCTGGTATGCCCATCTCCTTAAGAATTTTCCACTTTGCTATGATTCACACAGTTTGCTGAGGTCAATGAAGCAGGTGTTTTTTTGGAGTTGCCTTGCTTTCTCTGTATTCCAGCAAATGTTGCCAATTTGATCTCTGATTCATCTACTTTTTCTTTTTTTTTTTTTTTTTTAAACCCAGGTTGAACATCTGGAAATTCTAGGTTCACATAATACTGAATCCCTGCCTGGAGGATTTTGAGCATAACCTTACTTGCATGAGAGATAAGTGCAACTGTTCAGTGACTTGAACATTCTTTAGTATTGCCCTTCTTGGTAATTGGGAGAAGGTTGACCTCTTCCTGTCATTTGGCCACTGCTGGCTTTTCCAAATTTTCTGACATATTGAGTGGAACCCTTATTAGTGTCATCTTTTAGGATTTTAAATAGCTTTGCTGGAATTCCATCACCTCCAATAGCTTTATGGCAGTAGTGCTTCTTAAGACCCACTTGACTTCACATTCTAGAATGTCTGGCTTAGAATGAGAAATTACATCATTGTGATTATCTGGGTCATTAAGATATGTTTTTGTATAGTTCTTTTGTGTACTTTTTCCATCTCTTCTTGGTCTATTCTGCTTTATTAAATCACAAAATACCAAAGAGTCAAAGTGATCTTGAGAAAAAAGAACAAAGTTTGAGACCATGGCTGCTGACTTCAAATATATTAGAAAGCTATAGTAATCAAAACAGAATGATTTGCTTCTGGCACAAAAACAGACATATAGATAAACAGAGCAGAGCAACGAAGCCAGAATGAAAGGCACACCCATATATTGTTGGTTAGCTTATGAAAAAGGAGCCAAGAATATCCAGTGGGGAAAGGACAAGCTTTTCAAAATGGCCCTGGGAAAACTTGGCTGCCCTATGATATAATGGAACTGTACCCCTGTCTTTTACCATACAATTATATCAATTATAAAGGGATTAAAAAGTTGAACATAAAGACTAGAGCAATTAAACCCCTAGAAGAGGACATTGAGTTATTCTTCTTGCCATTGGTCTTTGCAGTGAGTTTTTGGGTTTCAACCAAAAGCAAAGGCAACAACTGCCAAAACAAACAAGTGGAACCACATCAAACTCCAAAGAAAGGAACATCAACAAAACCAAAGGGCAATTTACAGGTTGACAGAAGATATTTCCAAATCATATATTTGATAAGGGCTTAATATCCAAAAATACATGAGACTTACAACTCAAGGGCAACAAAACCCCAAATAATCCAAATTTTTAATGGAGTGTAAGAAAAGTAAGAGTTTCAGTAAATCTGAAGATTAAACTGTAGATGAGAGACACAGCAAGGTTTTCCTTCTAGAACAATAAAAGCCTGTGACTTCATGGCATTATTTTCTTCATCTCCACTCACTTATTTGACAGTTAGAGTTCAATGTATACATTCTTCAATCAATAGCAATCACCCCACAGTGAGCTATAATATGTACTAAGAACAGCCCCACAGGGGGAAAAAGGTATCCTAATATTTGCATCCTTACTAATGAGGCATATCAAAAGGAAAGTAATTTCCAGAGTTTACCACTCCATTTTCTTCTATATTTCATTTTGAAATAGAGCTACCTATAAGGAAAATGTGTTAGGAGACCTCAATAATATATAGATAGAAAATCAGTTAAAATGGGAGAATTAATGGATTATAATTTGGGGGTAATTTATTATTCCTGTTGTAACTGTAGTCCTTTTGGATTTCTACTGCATCCATTAATAATTTCTTATAAATATTAATACCAACACAGGGACACATACTACTAAAATTATAGTGAATAGAGAAAGACATAGAATATATTACACAAGATGTGAAAGTATGGGAAGTCAATAATGATAGTAAAATAAGGGCAGTATTGCCTTGAGAAGAGGAAGGTTCTCAAAGTTTCTTGAAACACCAAGATAGAGCCAGATGTGAGGAATTAGCTTAATTTGTAAACCAGAAACTCTACCAGAAGAAATTTAAGTTCATAAAAACATTACAATGCTAAAACCCATAATTGAGACAGAGAATAGGATAGGGTCGGATATATAGACATTCAAAATTCTCCTTTGCTTAGTGCATCAGGCACTCAAGGACCACCCTCACTGAAGTATTTCTCTATTGCTCAACCTGCAAGTACCAGCATGGAGAAAGAGATAGCACTACTCCACAGGCAGTAGAACGCTACTTTTATGGCCTCATGGCTTTCTTTAAGAAGCATCCCATGCAGCATATTTCCTCCATCCCATCCCATCAGGCTGACTCCTGACAGTCAACAGGAGTCCTCACCCTGGGATCATTCCACAATCCCCATGGCTCCAGCTCCCAGCTTCCGTGGACACCAGTGGACTTACAACTCTGTCCGAGGTATGAAAGCTGCAGCATGGCTTGTCTATGTGGTTCTCACTCTGTTCAGACTGTCACAGATTAGTGAGTTCACTCTCCAACTGCTTCAAATGCGTCCCTCATCCCAGTGGATGGCCATGGATGCGGGGATCTCTCCCCTGAGCTTCAGCTCCCTCATCCCCAGGTGCAGGCTGGTCCCCTGCTCTCTTCCTTCTTTCCCCTTCCTCCTTGTCCCTTCTTTCCTTTGTTCTACTAAGCTCTATATGGATCCGGATATTCTTTCTCAGTACTCAGGGAGTCCTGCCAGTATTCACCTGGTCTTCTGTGAGAACTGCTGCATCTTTAGACGTTCTTGATGCATTGGTGGAGAGAGGTGTACCCCACTTCCACCTACCCCTCTATCATCTTGTCCACCTCCATTTGTGCTTGCATTAGAAACGAGTTTCCCTTTCTATTAAGTAACATTGCCATCACCACGCACATTTAACTTTTACCTTTTGAGGAGAACACAGGTAAGTGTTCAGTCAGTCATTCAATTGTGTCCCACTCTTTGTGACCCCAGGGACTGCAGCGCTCCAGGCTTCCTTGTATATCCCTGACTCTCAGAGCTTATTCAATCTCATGATTAGATCATGAAGCTCAAACTTAGATCCTCACCTTATTAATTTTTTATACAGGAAAATATGTAACCTTTAAAAATCTCTCCCTATTTGTCCTACCTTCCAGGCTTTGGCAATCATTTTTCTGCTCTGACTTCCTTTTTTTTTTTTTTTTTTTTGAAACTCCTTATAGTTGAGATCATATGGCATTTGTCTTTCTCTGACTTAGTTTACTTAGTGTAATGCCCTCCAGTTTCACCCATGTTGCCACAAATGGAAGGATTTCATTCTAATTTTAATGGCTAAATAATATTTACCTATATATGTCACGTCACATTGTTTTAACCCATTCACCTGTTGAAAGATACTCAGGCTGTGCCTATACCAAGGCTACTGTGAATAATGCTGCAATGAACATGGGAATACAGATCTCTCTTTGACACAATGATTTCATTTCCTTGACTACATATCCAGAAGTGGGATAATGGATCACATAAATGCTCTCTTTTAAATTTCTTGAATAACCTCCACAGTGTGTTTCCATAGGAGTTGCACCAGTATACATACCTACCAACAGTGCATAAGCACTCCTTTTTCTCCTTATACTCAATAACATTTGTCATTTTTTACATTTTTGGTTCTAGACATTCAAACAGCTAAGAGGTGATATCTCTCGTGCTTTTGATCTGCATTTCCTTTGATTATTAGTGATGCTGAGCATCTTGTCATATACCTTTTGATAGTCTATATGTCTTATTTGTGGGAAAATATCTATTCTTTAAAGATGTAACATACGTTATGTTTACTATATTCCAATATATGAAACTCAGTTGCCTACCTATATACCAACCACAAACTATCAGACAGTGCAATAAAGAAAACAATTTCATTTACTATTGCATCTCAAAAAGATAAAACACCAATACAATATTGTAAAGTAATTAACCCCCAATTAAAATAAATAAATTTATTTTTTAAAGAAAATCAAACCAGAAAAAAGAAAGAAATGAACTTAAGCAAGGTGTTGAAAGATTTTATGCAAAACCTTTAAGACATTGATAAGAGAAATTTAAAAAGAGTTAAAGATGTGCAAAGTTAGGTTGTCTATTCAATGTGTTTCCTGATGTAGGATTTATATTTCTATAATCTTCCCTCGTAGAACTGCTTTTGTTTCATCCTCTAGATTTTTGATCATCAAGTTTTTATTGTTCTTTGTTTCTAGGACTGTTTTGATTTCTCTTATTTCTGTAATAATCTGTTCATTATTTAGTAATGTGTTGCTTAATCACCATGTGTTTGTGTTCTTTAATGTTCTTTTTTTTTTTTTTCCTATAATCGATATCTAGTAGGAGAGTACTCTTGCCTGGAAAATCCCTTGGATGTAGAAGCATGGTGGGCTGCAGTCCATGGGGTTCCCGAGTTGGACACGACTGAGCAAGTTCACTTTTACTTTTCACTTTCATGCATTGGAGAAGGCAATGGCAACCAACTCCAGTGTTCTTGCCTGGAGAATCCCAGGGACAGAGGAGTCAGGTGGGCTGCCGCCTATGGGGTCACACAGAGTTGGACACGACTGAAGCGACTTAGCAGCAGTAGCAGTAGCAGTATCATAGTGTTGTGGTCAGAGAAAATTCTTGATATAATTTCGATTTTCTTAAATTTACTGAGGTTTGATTTGTGACCCAAGATGAGGAGAATGTTCCATGTGCACTTGAGAAGAAAGTGTATTCTTCTGCATTTGGATGGAATATGTTGAAGATATCAAGTAGGTCTGTTTGCTCTAATATTTCCTTTTAGGCTTATGTTTCCTTATTAATTTTCTGTTTTGTTGATCTGTCCATTGGCATAGGTGTGGTGTTAACATGCCCTATTATTGTGTTATGGTCAATTTCTCCTTTTTTGTCAGTTAGTGTTTACCTTATGTATCGAGGTGCTCTTATGTAGAGTACATAAATAGTTAACATTGTTATGCCTTTTTCTTGGACTGATCCCTTGATCATTTGGTAGTGTCCTTCTTAATCTCTTATAATAATTTTGATTTTAAGGCCTATTTTTTCTTTTTTCAGATTTTATTTTATTTATTTATTTACTTTACAATATTGTATTGGTTTTGGCATACATCAACATGAATCCACCACAAGTGTACATGTGTTCCCAATACTGAACCCCTCTCCCCCCTCTCTCCCCATACCATCTCTCTGGGTCATCCCAGTGCACCAGCCCCAAGCATCCTGTTCTGATACAAGAATGGCCAGTCCAGCTTTCTTTTGATTTCCATTTGCATGGAATATCTTTTTCCATCCTCTCACTTTCAGTCTGTGTGTGTCTCTAGAACTGAAGTGGGTCTCTTGTAGGCAGCGTATATATGGGTCTTGTTTTGTATCCATTCAGCCAGTCTGTGTCTTTTGGTAAGAATGGAAGAAGATAATAGCAAATAAAACAACTGATAAAGGATTGCTTTCCAAAATACAAGCAGCTCAAACAACTCAGTCATCAAAAGCCAAGGGAAGAACTGCAAAAATAAACTAGTGAGACCATATCAAACTCAAAACCTTTTGCATAGTAAAAGAAGCCATCCATAAAATGAAATGACAACTAATGGAATGAAAAAAAATACATTTGCAAATCACATATTTGGTAAGGGCTTCATATATAAGAGACTCATGCAACTCAGTATTGAAAGAAATCAAACAACCCAAATTATTAAACGAGCAAAGGAAGAGTAAGTGTTTTGAA
Organism: Capra hircus; assembly: GCF_001704415.2. Taxonomy (NCBI): domain Eukaryota; kingdom Metazoa; phylum Chordata; class Mammalia; order Artiodactyla; family Bovidae; genus Capra; species Capra hircus. The sequence continues at coordinate 1,927,553 of NC_030825.1, read as the reverse complement.
AAATCTGAAGAGTAAACTGTAGATGAGAGACACTGTAAGTTTTTCCTTCCAGAACAAAAGCCTGTGTCTTCCTGGCATTGCATTCTTTATCTCCAATCACCTGTTTGGTGAATGGAGTTCACAGTATACATTCTTCATTCAATAGCTATCATCCTACACTGAGCTATATGTGCTCAGAATAGCCTTATTAACTATAACAAACTAATAATTACATACTTATTCTTGAAGCATCTAAAATCCAAGGTGATTTTCAGAATTTTCCACTCCATTGTTTTCTACATTCTATTTCAAAATTGAAACATCTAGTAAGGAAATATGAGTAGGGGTCCTCAGTAATACATGGATAGAAAGTCAGTTAAAACTGGGAGCATTACTGGATTATATTTGAGGGGAATGTATTATTACCAATACTATTGCAATTTTATTCCCTTTAATTCTCTCCTACACTAGTGGATATTTATTTAAAATAGTAATACCAGTATAGAGGCCCATAGTACTCACGTTACAGTAGATTGAGAAAAACAAAGCTTATGAGGTAGGAAGCAAAATCACAGAAAATTAGCAATGGTATCAAAACAAGGGGAAGTACTGCCTAGAAAGAAAGTAGAGTTCGGTAATTATTTGGAGACAACACGAACAAGCCAGATGTGAGCCAACCAGCTTAAACTGTGCATCAGAAACAGCACCAGAAGAAAAATGAAGTTCATAAAAATATGCTGATGCTAAATGCCAAAATCCAGACAGTAAGAAAATAGGGTAGTGTTTATGTAGATGCTTAAAACTACTCAGAGAGGTAGACATGGAAGCAAATACACTAATGAGCATCAGAAAGATCAAAGCCAAAAGGGTCTGAAAAATAAATCATAAAGTGGCTTGTTAGTCTGATCAAAAGAATAAGAGAATCAAATTAGAAAACCAAAATATAAAAACTTGTGCACGTGATAGACCCAAAGAATGGTCAACAGAGAAAATTTTGGCCTTACTGACCAGCAAACAGAAGCCTCCAGCATCAGGAACAAACACCCCTGGGCAGGACCCAAGACTGTGCGCTTCTGGGAACAGCCTCAGTTTCAAAGTTTGGGCAATATACCATCTAAAAGCGAATGCAGACAAGGATTGTAGCTTGCTATGGCACTGAATCACAGACAGTAGTGTTTTTTAGTTTACTTTTCTCATTCAACTATAAAATTAATGAATCACTAACCAATGATAATTGATACCATCAGCTTCTAGTCAGACCCTCTTTAGTCATACAATGGATATCTGAACCTGTTATATGATCCTCAATAACAGTTTTAATAATTGAATTTATTGATGTTTAGTTGAAGGGGAATTGCTCTACAATATTGTACTGCTTTCTGCAAAACATCAACATGAATCAGCCTTAGGTATACCTATGTCCCCTTGCTCTTGAAACTCCTCCCACCTTCCTTCCCATCCCATTCCTCGAAGCTGTTGCAGAAAAAATATGGAAGGCTTCACAAATTTGTGTGTTATCCTTGGGCAGAAGCCATGTGAATCTCCAACTTATTAATATATGTACTACCAAAGGAAACACATGAAAAACAATTTAACAGAAAAAAATCCCATAGTCACCAACAAATAAATGATCAATTACGTTAGGAATTAGGGTATTTTGCTATATTTACCATCTCTTATAAAATCGAATTTTATAAGGTCCAAAGTTCCATGATAGAATTAAGCATATATTTAGGCATAAGACATGTATAAATGCACAAATATATGCACACAAATACATCTATGTTATACAAGCTATTATTCTCCTTGCCTGTCACAATAAGCTCTTTAGTTGATGAAAGATATAGTACCAAATTTCTCCAACTTGTATGTCTTCCTTTGGAGAACCACTTCTTTTATTTTTATCACCTAATTTTAAATAACCATTTTATTTTAGATACCATGCCCCTTTAAACTAAGAGCAGTGAAAACCTAGTAAATGTTGATATCTTATCATTAATTATATCACCATTTTTCTGGTAAATTGGAAAAAGAATCATGTTCAGATCTCATTCAGGAGGATAAAATTTCTATTTTATCAGTTCTCTTGTCCAAACTCAATTCTTGCTCACTTCAGTCTTTAATTTGGTTTACTTTGATGGATAAACAGGAAAGGGAATATTAAAATCACACTGCAAGGGTCTATGATTTTATGCTTCTGTTGGCCAAAGGTAGGGCCAGGAATAATTTCTGAAATATTACAATACATCATGGAAGCATGAAGGTCTAGTTCTACTGTCAAAGAGCAGATACTTGGAGATGGTTCAAAAACTAAGCCCCATGGGTTTTCAGGATGTACTCCTGAACAGACAGATAAATTTTGTCCCTAAAAAGTCAAAGTCAGGAAAGGGCAGCCCTTGTTCACAGAGCCAACGATGTTGTCTTGGGCGCTGTCCAGGTAACATTCTTGTATTACCATTTGGAGATTTATTTGCTATTTTCAGGAAGAAACAAATGCAACGAGAAGAATAAAGATGCATATAAGTAGAAGAGCTGTCAAGGTGCCTAGAAGAAAGGCTAGCCAGCAGAACCAGGCCCCCACACTGATAATTGTCAAAGACTGTAACAGTGAGTGTTTTATAGACAGAGCAGAGCAAGTGGATAAAACCAGTGCTCTAGGGTCACTGCTGTTTTGCAGTCAAAGACAAAATAATTTTTTCTTTAAGCAGAGTCATCACAGCTCCTGCTGTGGTCCTGCTTACATACATGCAGACAGAGAGCTCACAGGCATGTGTGATGTGACATCAGGAAGTGGACAGATGAGTGTACTGGTGCCCAGTCACCTGTATCTGCTAAGAAAGGGACCTGGGAAAAATTACTTGCCCTCTCCAAGTCATCACATCTTCATTAGCAGAACTTGATCATAGTGGGATTAAGGCTATCTCACAGGATTACTGTGAAACACAAATTTTAAGATGTTCTAAAGCTTTTGGGAAAGTATCAAAGACATGCATGAGGTTATTAATCTGAGTGAGCAGATCCAAGGTACGGTATCCTTTTTCTCTTAGTATTCTCTTTGTACTCAGTAGTAGCGATCAGTCAGTCATGTGTCACTCTTATCCCACTGTGATGGTAAACCACACAGATCAACTGGACTTTTCTTGTCATTTCAGTGTCTAAAATTCAAGCATTAGTCAAAGTAGAGTGAAAAAATTACAAACTCCTAGAGGGCCTCCCTGCCAGAGCCTGCAGAATCCCAACGTTAAACTGTCTTAAAAGAATGGCCTAAACACTCTGGCTCAGAATTAAGTTCCAAATATTTGCAGAACACAGAAGTACTTCTGAGAGCAATACAAAAATACAGGGAGTAACCTACTTCTCCATCTATCTGTGCAAATATCATCATCCATCTAAATTTATACAGAAAACACTCTTTCTTCCCCACCCCAGGTACTACAGCACCAACTCCTGCTCAGAGCAACAGGGAAAGAGAAAGCTTCCCTCCACAGGATGGATTTGATAACCTCCGCTGACTAGATCATCTCAGAATGGCTCATGTTTTTATTTAAACAGGTTCCTGCCTGCTGCTGCTGCTGGTCATGTCAAATCTGCTCCTGTGCCAAGGCAAACCATTTCTGTGCTGCAGTCCTAATGTGTTTGACATCCCCCGGGAATCCCTTACAGACCTGTTTCTCAATGCCATGAATCTGTCCTACAGCATCTATAACCATTCCAGAATAATGTTCAATGAGTTCGTAAGTACTGTGGTGGTGGTTTAGTTGCTTAGTCGTTTCTGACTCTTGTGACTCCATGGACTATAGCCTGCCAGGCTTCCAGATGGAACCCTTGCATAAGTGACTGGGCTATACTGTCCTTTCAACAAGAAGGCTGCATCAGCCAAACTTCAAATAACACACTCTCTAGGTCAAAGAAGCCATCAGCTCATAAGATGTGGATTATGAATAAAGGATCCATTTTGTGAAATCTCAAAGATTCCTAAGAAGTGAAATAACATTTTCAATTTCCTTTCATTCATTTTCTTTTGTAAATTTCTGAAATAAATGAGTTTCTATTTGTCAGCCAAGAATGCCATAAAAGACTACAATAGACTCAGTAGAATAAACAACAGAAATTTATTTCCTCACAGTTCTGGGGGCTAGAAGTCTCAGATCAGGGTGCCAGCAAGGTAAGGTTCTGGTAAGAGTTCTTTCTTCCCAGGCTGGCTTCTCCGTGTGTCCTCACACAGGGAGTGGGGCTGGGGAAGAGAGATAGAATAAAAGACACAGAGACACAGAGAAACAGAGAGAATTCTCTGGTGTTTCCCTTCATGAAGACACTAAACGTATTGGTTCAGTGTTCTACCCTAAGAGCTCATTTAACCTTAATGGGCTTCACTAGTGGCTCAGATGGTAAAGAATCTGCCCTCAATGTGAGAGAGAGACCTGGGTTCTATCCATGAGTCTGGAAGATTCCATGGAGAAGGGAATGGCAAGCCAATCCAGTATTCTTGCCTGAGAAATCCCATTGACAGATTAGACTGGTGGGCTATAGTCCGTGGGGTCCCAAAATTCAGAACCCTTTTCAAAACACAGTACTTTGGCAGTTAGGGCTCAAACACATGAATTTGAAGAACACACATTCAGTCCACAATACTACCATAAAGCACTCTTAGGTGGGACTGAGGAAAAGGAAGCATGTTGATTTTCTGGTCCTTCAGTGTCTCTCTGGGCTTTCTTCTCCAGGCTCAGAGTAAATAGCCAATAAATGAGAACTGCTCTGCAGTGAACTTGGTGGATGGAACATGTTAAACAAAGCTGAATGCCAGTCACAAAAATGAATACTGGTATTATTCTTTTAAGATTTGCAGTGAATAGCTTTAGAGCTACAGTAGAAGGGGAGTTTACAATTTGAAACAGTTAGTCACTTTGAGGAAGGTATTTGAAAGTTGTATGTTCATTCTTTTAGGTCAATCAAAGAGCACAGAGTAGAGCAGACAGCTAGTAAAAAGGGGCTCTAAAGGTTTCTATTAAATTCACATAGTTCTTTTTACTCAGTAGTTTTTGTTTCATCCTTCATTTTTGACTACCCATTTTTTTCCTTATCTTCCAAGTAATCTCTTGAAATGTTCATAACCTTCGCTAAAGATTAGTTTTTCTCTATCAATTTGTTAGCTAGATTTTTCTACTCTTATTATTCTAAGTCCATTGCTTAGTATTTCGTATAACTTTGTATCATGTATTTCTGCCACACCATTTTGTCACCATAAACAACAATGTATTCTGCACCTGGGACGAACACTAAGTTTTTGGTGTGCAGATTCAGTGATAAGTGAGAGTCATAACTGTATAACACCTTATAAGGGAATATATTGGCTCTAATCCACAGTAAATAAGAAACTAAATGGTTAAATAGAGGTGCATGCATGCATTCTAAGTCACTTCAGTTGTGGCCAACTCTTTGCAACCCTACTGACTGTAGCCCAACAGGCTCCTCTGTCCATAGGATTGGCCAGGCAAGAATACTGGAGTATGGTGCTATACCCTCTTGCAAGGGATGCTCCTCACCTAGGGATCAAACCTGAGTCTTCTTATATCTCCTGCATTGGCAGGAATGTTCTTTACCATTACTGTCACCTGGGAAGCACCAAGTATTGGTACAAAAGTACTATATTTGAGTCAAGTACTAAAAAATAATATAATAATAAAATAGAGAAGGGAAAAGGTTCAACTTAGTAAAGTTAGATGTAAAATCATTTTTATAGGGGCAATGTATAGAAAATGTAGGAAAAGAATAACTTTCAAATTTTGTGATGCCTCCTGTTAAAAAAATTACGTGACTGTCAAACATGTTAATGTTCTGGTAATGGGTTCATCTGTTTAATGCCCAAAAACCTTAATTAATTGCCTGATCACTTTCAGGAAGAAAAATATGCCAAGGGCGAACTGTACAATATCAATGCCACCATTAGCTGCCATACCGATTCCCTCAATACTCCCAAAGAAAGAGAAGAAGCCGAAGAGACGGATGTGAGTCTTTCACCTGGGTTTTTCACCATATCAAATGAGACAGTATGTAGGTTACCAGGCTTCAGATTATCAGAGGTTATGGTAAATGTACATGCAGAAAAAGGTGGAGGAACAATAAGCAATTGAAGAGAAATTATATTATGCAGTTGATGAAGCATGAGCAAAATCAAGGGATGACTAAAGATCTGTAGTAGCAATATAAATAACAGATCTATAAATTGTCCATGCAGACAACTTTAGTTCAACCAATGCATTAGACACAGGACTGCAGCTATTATTCTGGATGGAAACAGGAAATGAATGGGAACTTCCATGTGTAAAATATAAGATTGCAAAATTCATGAATATTTAAGAAAGAAACCCCAGTTTTGCGTACTCCCTGTTACTAGTGAGTTCGACATGAGAGTCCTATACTGCACCACCAGAGTCCCCGCATCTGCCTTTCAAGGCTCTCCTGATTCTGCTTGTACTTCTCTGATACCTCCTTCATTTTTTATTCTCGATGACTCCTCTGTCACCTTTTATTCTTAATTTGTACGTCTCCCCCACAATGGCCTATAAAACATTGCCTTGCTTCACATGGCCTCAACAATTGCTTCTGTTCTGAGGACAACAAAGTTTACATATCAAGCCTCAATCATTTATGGCAGCTCCAAATTTTCACAGTTATAACATCTTTTTTTCTGATTTCCTGTATTATCCTTCATCCTAACATTATTTAAAATATTTTCACATGCATCCCCCCTTAAAATACTGCCTTCTCTCTCTACAACTTTCTTAATGATACCAGCATTCTTTTCCTCTGTCAAGCTCATTAATAAAGAGGATGATCAAGTAAAGGAAAAAGTCAAAGAGAAAAAAGAGGAGGGATTTTTCAATAAGCTTAAATTTAAAGTTTACTGAGAGTTAATACATGACCATACATTTTACTGAGCATTTTATGTGCATTACTATATTTAATCTATTCAGTTCTCTGTTTTTATCAGTAAAACAGTTCATGACTGTGTAGAAATCAAGCATATGAACTAGAGATCTTCAGCCCCTGGGATTTTCAGGCTCAATTCTGCTAGTAGTAGTGAACTAGAGGGGGAAACCCTCCATTGTGAATCCCACTGATGCTGTTACTAATGACAACACTGTGCCATTTTCTGCCCGGAGACATGTCAACAAAACAGACTGTTCTGATATCAACAGGAGGCTGGTGTTGGGATCAGCTGAGGAGAGAAGCCTGTTTAGGAATGCCATGTCTTCTTCCTTGTCTCTTTGTTGTAATATCATAAAACAATTACCGATCAAAAATCAATAGGAAGGACTCATCTGATTCATTAATACAAATGAATCACTGGGTGACAATGACGTAGGCACAGGTGGAATCCCTCTTTCCTGGGTCAGGCACTGCAGGCACGTACTGACTTGCCGTAAATAGTTAGATTTCTCTCATGCAAATATACAAACATAAAAGAACTCACTGAGTGGTGGTAGAATTTCAGGGGAAAAAAAGAAAATTCTTCATATTATAAATTCGAATGCATCAGAAGAATTACTTCCTAAAATAAACTAGATTTTTTAATAATTCAGCGAAGTGTGAACTAATAGCTTACATTTTATACTTTTCCAACTTTCACTACCCTCTAAAATCTCTGCATACACATAGGAATAACCAAGAGTTTTTTAGGTCAGCTGCTCTGAGCAAAGATCACGTTACCAAAACCACTGAATTATGATTATTTTAATGAGACTGTTTCTTCCGGTTGCTTAGATTGAAGATCTTAGCAAGTGGATACTCATTTTCCTGTACTCCTGGAGTAGACCTCTGAATCTTCTAGTCACGGACTTGCAGAGTATAAAAGAAGTCTCAGAAACTATCCTATCAAGTGCCAAAGAGAATGTGAAAAAAGTAGAAGAACTTCAAGAATTCATGGAGAGGCATTTCTGCCAGGTGAGCATCCTGCAGAGGGCTTTCTTGCCTTTTTCATGAATGAAAGAGGTGACCTCTGTAATGTGTAAGAAGTTTGGAAATATCTCATTTTGTAAGAAAAAGATTCATGACTTCTGTATTCTAGACTGCTACTACATAAAGCAGGAGTCTAGTCATTCATAGTGATAGACTCTACTGTAAAGGAATCAGAATTTCACTGCAATTTTTGACATGTGCAGCCTTCCCTGCATAGCACATAATTACCCCAAAAGCTTGACTCTTCTTGGGCAGTGGTGGTTGAAATATTTTCAAGAGTAAGAGAACTAAGAGAACAGAATTTCCAAGATCAGCATTTTCTTCAAGGTAACCCAGTACATCTGCTATTGAAATTCCGCTTGTCTTCTTTCTCTGTTCTCCTCAAATCAAAGGATGAGAATAGGAAGGAAGAAGAGAGAAAGTTAAATCTAAACTTGAGTTACACTTCTACTTTTTAGATAACTAATAGTTTTCTCACAGGCTGGTCCAAAAGCCATATCTACATAGTTTTATATTCATATGTCATCCCCAAATCTTAATTTGATATTTAGAAGGAACAAAGATAAGCCAATCCTAATAAAACTCATAAGAAATCATTATATTTTGGATATTCAGATGATTATTCCAGCAATGCGGAAGATGTTGAAGGCTCATGTTTACTGGTCAGAACTCCCATCCCTGATGTCCAGCGATGAAGATGTGCGTCAGTCTGCATTTTATAACCTGTTCCAGTGCCTGCACAGGGATTTTCTTATAATGGACCTTTATAACATATTCCTGGCGTGCCTACATATTGAGTGCTAAATCCACATCCATGCCATCCAGGTCGGAGATGGTCATAATGATCTATCCCGTAGCAAGCTTATTTGAAATTTGCAGCTTTTTAATGCATGTTCTGTGAAATGGGTCCCCTCTTAAAAAAAAGAAACAAAGACTCTGTAGCGATGTCAAACTCTAAGAGGGCAATTTGTCAACATATCTTATTTTCATTTAATAGAAAATCAAAAGAAAATCCACCCCTACAATTGAGAGAATAAAGCTCCTATTAAAATTAGAAATGAATCATCAGTCCAGGTTCGATCCATGACACTGGATGTTTGGGGCTGGGGCACTGAGATGACCCAGAGGGATGGTACGGGGAGGGAGGAAGGAGAGGGGTTCAGGATGGGGAACACGTGTATACCTGTGTCGGATTCATGTTGATGTATGGCAAAACCAATACAATATTGTAAAGCAAAAATAAATAAATAAATAAGTAAACCACATACACACGAAAAAAATTAGTCACAAATAACAGAAGCTGGCATTACAAAGATCATTAAGAGATTACTTAAGAATCACAGCCAGTTATTCTAGGTCACATTATTAGAATCAAAGAATTAAACAATTGTTCATGGTTCTGGTCATGCTACCAAGTTCTCAGGATTCTTTATGAAAGCCAGGCACGAACTGTCAGCCAGCTATCACAGTGTTACATCAGACAATATAAATGATTTGAACCATTGTATAAATAGCATGAGGTTTACTGAACTGTCTAAAGATTGTTAGGATGCTGTCTTAGTCCTTCTGGGTTGCTATAACAAAATATCACAGGCCTAAAAACAATGGAAATGAATTTCCACAGTGTGGTCATGCAGGGTCCATTCTGGCCACACACTTCTTACTGTAGCCTCACATTGGGGAGGGCTCCCCACAGCTCCCCACCTGCAGTAGTCACCACACCTTCTCTGTTTCCCCCACTCTGCAAATACCATCTGAAGAAAATTAAGCAGCTCACAGGAAACCCATGTATCATAAACACTCTGAACTATTGAATGGCAGAAATACTGGTGTGCATCTGTCCACCACTGGATTCTGGACAATTGACCAACTGGTCACATAGACACCGAGTACATCAGAAAGATGGATTTAAAATACATTTATCTGAGAAGTGAGATACCAACCTCTCTTCTTTTAGAGTAACTATCTTCTGCTTCTGTTAGGTCCATACCATTTCTGTCCTTTATCAAGCCCATCGTTGCATGAAATGTTCCCTTGGTATCTCCAAATTTCTTGAAGAGATCTCTAGTCTTTCCTATTCTGTTGTTTCCCTCTATTTCTTTGCATTGATTGCTGAAGAAGGCTATCTTATCTCTTCTTGCTATTCTTTGGAACTCTATATTCAGATGCTTTTATCTTTCCTTTTCTTCTTGGCTTTTCGCTTCTCTTCTTTTCACAGTTATTAGTAAGGCCTCCCCAGACAGCCATTTTGCTTTTTTTCATTTCTTTTCCATGGGGATGGTCTTGATCCCACAGTTCAGTTCAGTTCAGTGACCTCGGTCGTCCCCTTTTCCTCCTGCCCCCAATCCCTCCCAGCATCAAAGTCTTTTCCAATGAGTAAACTCTTCACATGAGGTGGCCAAAGTACTGGAGTTTCAGCTTTAGCATCATTCCTTCCAAAGAAATCCCAGGGTTGATCTCCTTCAGAGTGGACTGGTTGGATCTCCTTGCAGTCCAAGGGACTCTCAAGAGTCTTCTCCAACACCACAGTTCAAAACCATCAATTCTTCAGCACTCAGCCTTCTTCACAGTCCAACTCTCACATCCATACATGACTATGGGAAAAACCATAGCCTTGACCAAACGGACCTTAGTTGGCAAAGTAATGTCTCTGCTTTTGAATATGCTATCTAGGTTGGTCATAACTTTTCTTCCAAGGAGTAAGCGTCTTTTAATTTCATGGCTGCAATCACCATCTGCAGTGATTTTGGAGCCCCCAAAAATAAAGTCTGACACTGTTTCCACTGTTTCTCCATCTATTTCCCATGGAGTGATGAGACTGAATGCCATGATTTTTGTTTTCTGAATGTTGAGCTTTAAGCCAACTTTTTCGCTCTCCTCTTTTACTTTCATCAAGAGGCTTTTTAGTTCCTCTTCCTTTCTGCCATAAGGGTGGTGTCATCTGCATATCTGAGGTGATTGGTATTTCTCCCGGCAATCTTGATTCCAGCTTGTGTTTCTTCCAGTCCAGCGTTTCTCATGATGTACTCTGCATAGAAGTTAAATAAGCAGGGTTGACAACATACAGCCTTGACGTCCTCCTTTTCCTATTTGGAACCAGTCTGTTGTTCCATGTGCATTTCTAACTGTTGCTTCCTGACCTGCATACAGATTTCTCAAGAGGCATGTTAGGTGGTCTGGTGTTCCCATCTATTTCAGAATTTTCCACAGTTTATTGTGATCCACAAAGTCAAAGGCTTTGGCATATTCAATAAAGCAGAAATAGATGTTTTTCTGAAACTCTCTTGCTTTTTCCATGATCCAGCGGATGTTGGCAATTTGATCTCTGGTTCCTCTGCCTTTTCTAAAACCAGCTTGAACCTCAGGGAGTTCACGGTTCATGTATTGCTGAAGCCTGGCTTGGAGAATTTTGAGCATTACTTTACTAGCGTGTGAGATGAGTGCAATTGTGCAGTAATTTTAGCATTCTTTTGCACTGCCTTTCTTTGGGATTGGAATGAAAACTGACCTTTTCCAGTCCTGTGGCCACTGCTGAGTTTTCCAAATTTGCTGGCATATTGAGTGTCGCACTTTCACAGCATCATCTTTCAGGATTTGAAATAGCTCTACTGGAAGTCCATCACCTCCACTAGCTTTGTTCATAGTGATGCTTTCTAAAGCCCACTTGACTTCACATTCCAGGATATCTGGCTCTAGACGAGTGATCATACCATCGTGATTATCCGGGTCGTGAAGATACTTTTTGTACAGTTCTTCTGTGTATTCTTGCCATCTCTTCTTAATATCTTCTGCTTCTGTTAGGTCCAGACCATTTCTGTCCTTTATTAAGCCCATCTTTGCATGAAATGTTCCCTTGGTATCTCTAATTTTCTTGAAGAGATCTCTAGTTTTTCCCATTCTGTTGTTCTCCTCTATTTCTTTGCCTTGATCTCTGAAGAAGGCTTTTTTAAATCTCTTCCTGCTATTCTTTGGAACTCTGCATTCAGCTGCCTATATCTTTCCTTTTCTCCTTGGCTTTTCACTTCTCTTCTTTTCACAGCTATTTGTAAGGCTTCCCCAGACAGCCATTTTGCTTTTTTGCATTTCTGTTCCATGGGGATGGTCTTGATCCCTGTCTCCTGCACAATGTCATGAACCTCATTCCATAGTTCATCAGGCACTCTATCTATCAGATCTAGGCCCTTAAATCTATTTCTCACTTCCACTGTATAATCATAAGGGACTTGATTTAGGTCATACCTGAATGGTCTAGTGGTTTTTCCTACTTTCTTCAATTTAAGTCTGAATTGGTAATAAGGAGCTCATGATCTGAACCACGGTGAGCCCCTGGTCTTGTTCTTGTTGACTGTACAGAACTTCTGCATCTTTGGCTGCAAAGAATATAATCAATCTGATTTCAGTGTTGACCATCTGGTGATGTCCATGTGTAGAGTCTTCTCTTGTGTTGCTGGAAGAGGGTGTTTGCTATGACCAGTGCATTTTCTTGGCAAAACTCTATTAGTCTTTGCCCTGCTTCATTCTGCATTTCAAGGCCAAATTTGCCTGTTACTCCAGGTGTTTCTTGACTTCCTACTTTTGCATTCCCATCCCCTATAATGAAAAGGACATCTTTTTTAGGTGTTAGTTCTATGGGAAATAGATGGGGAAACCGTGGAAACAGTGTTAGACTTTATTTTTGGGGGCTCCAAAATCACTGCCGATGGTGATAGCAGCCATGAAATTAAAAGACGCTTACCCCTTAGAAGAAAAGTATGACCAATCTAGATAGCATATTCAAAAGCAGAGACATTACTTTGCCGACTAAGGTTCATCTAGTCAAGGCTATGGTTTTTTCCAGTAGCCATGTGTGGATGTGAGAGTTGGACTGTGAAGAAAGCTGAGCAATGAAGAATTGATGGTTTTGAACTGTGGTGTTGGAGAAGACTCTTGAGTGTCCCTTGGACTGCAAAGAGATCCAACCAGTCCATTCTGAAGGAGATCAACCCTGGGATTTCTTTGGAAGGAATGATGCTAAAGCTGAAACTCCAGTACTTTGGCCACCTCATGGGAAGAGTTGACTCATTGGAAAAGGCTTTGATGCTGGGAGGGATTGGCAGCAGGAGGAAGAAGGGAATGACAGAGGATGAGATGGCTGGATGGCATCACGGACTCAATGGACATGAATCTGCATGAACTCCGGGAGTTGGTGATGGACAGGGAGGCCTGGCATGCTGCAGTTCATGGGGTCACAAAGAGTTGTACACAACTGAGCGACTGAAGTGAAATGATCCTTGTCATTAATTATGTGGCCTTGCAAACATGCCCTAGTAGGTCCCTAAATCATAAAATTATCCAACTAGACTGAGTCTCTACTGAGACTGTAGCAGTGTGACTGGATTAGGGATGCTCAGCTTGTTCAACAGCCTCCAAACAACCTGGAATGAGGGCCAATCTTGGCTGGCTCTCCTAGGAAGCCAGTGATGTTGCTGGGCTGGTGCTGTAGCATCTTTAGGGCTTTAGCCATAGTTCCTGGCAAAGAAATTGGGAAATCAAAAGGTAGAAGGGAAAGGGGCATGAATAAAAGAAAAGGAAGAGAAAGACAGAAGGAAGGAAAGGCAGCAAAGGGAAAGTGAGTCTAGGACTTGGGTAGTGAAGGATAAAATGCTGTTAGAACACTTTATTTTTAAGGACCCAAATATATATGCTTTTTTAAATATCCCAACAGCAAATATCTCATATTTCCTTTTATTTCCATTTTCTCTTCTCCTCTTTTTTCTGAAATTGTCCTTTATATTAGGAGTATTCTTTTGTTGTTACTAAAGGCCATAGTTATAGAGATGAACAAAGCTTAACAACTCCTCAGGGCACAATCCAGCCAAATCATCTTCTTTTAGGCAGACACCTTTCACCCACATACAGGAACACTGTCCAGCAAAACCAATCTCTTCCCTCATAGCCAGGGTTATTCTTGCCTGAGTCCTCCCCCTGCCTCTACCTGGGATGACACAAACTTTTCAGAACATGACAGAATACTCTCTCCCAAAGCAATCTATCAATTCTTCCTTTGACTCCTTCATGCACGTAAAGTGTCAGCTTTCTTGTACTTTCACTTTCTTCTTTCAAAAGGTAAAAGACTTTTGTCAAAGATAAGGTGTCCATATGTGTGTGGATTTATCTCTGGGCTTTCTATTTTGTTCCATTGATCTATATGTCTGTCTTTGTGCCAGTACCATACTGTCTTGATGACTGTGGCTTTGTAGTAGAGCCTGAAGTCAGGCAAGTCGATTCCTCCAGTTCCATTCTTCTTTCTCAAGATTGCTTTGGCTATTCGAGATTTTTTGTATTTCCATACAAATCTTGAAATTATTTGTTCTAGTTCTGTGAAAAATGTGGCTGGTAGCTTGACAGGGATTGCATTGAATTTGTAAATTGCTTTGGGTAGTATACTCATTTTCACTATATTGATTCTTCCGATCCATGAACATGGTATATTTCTCCATCTATTAGTGTCCTCTTTGATTTCTTTCATCAGTGTTTTATAGTTTTCTATATATAGGTCTTTAGTTTCTTTAGGTAGATATATTCCTAAGTATTTTATTCTTTTCGTTGCAATGGTGAATGGAATTGTTTCCTAGATGTCCATCAGCAGATGAATGGATAAGAAAGCTGTGGTACATATACACAATGGAGTATTACTCAGCCATTAAAAAGAATTCATTTGAATCAGTTCTGATGAGATGGATGAAACTGGAGCCAATTATACAGAGTGAAGTAAGCCAGAAAGAAAAACACCAATACAGTATACTAACACATATATATGGAATTTAGAAAGATGGCAATGACGACCCTGTATGCAAGACAGGAAAAACGACACAGATGTGTATAACAGACTTTTGGACTCAGAGGGAGAGGGAGAGGGTGGGATGATTTGGTAGAATGGGAATTCTAACAGGTATACTATCATGTAAGAATTGAATCGCCAGTCCATGTCTGACGTAGGGTGCAGCATGCTTGGGGCTGGTGCATGGGGATGACCCAGAGAGATGTTGTGGGGAGGGAGGTGGGAGGGGGGTTCATGTTTGGGAACGCATGTAAGAATTAAAGATTTTAAAATTTAAAAAATAAAAAAAAAGTAAAAATTTAAAAAAATATATTAAAAAAAAAAAGATAAAAGACTTTCAAACACCCTGTAAGCACTTTGTAAGTCATTTACTGCCCAAAACATCTAATTCTATTTTGTTACATGCTTAACTTTCTTTCCTTCAATGTCTAGATATTTCCAGAAGAGAAAATGGTATTAATTAAAGGGAAAATTTGGCAAAAAGGGGGAAAATGTAATTGGAGGAAATATACACACACCAATAGACCACACACATCTTCATGTATTTGTCTCTTATAATATTGATTCCAAGCATAAATTTAGGACTTTACATCAAGAACGGAGGTGGTGACGTTGAGAGTGCTCTCCTTGCTTGACTGTGACATATAAAGTGAATACTGTAGATTTCAGACAATATTGAACAGAGCCACAGAAACATTATAGAGTCAGTCAGGAATAGCCAGAGCAGGGATGCTTGGACAGGATTTAAGAATCATTCCCTTGCCATCCAGAAAGCATTGATTTTCCCCTCTTTTATGAATTTCCAAATAGGATTACATTTGAAAAAATGGCCCTGGTATATCAAGAATAGTTTCAGTGGTTACCGAATGGAAACCAACAAATGAAAAACCTTCAAAGTTCACTGACCTTATAGATTAGAAATCACATGTCATGGATACAATGACTTAAACTGAGGTTTAAAAAAATCTCTATTTTCCAGAAGCAGGCCCGCAAGTTGTGGAAGAGGAGAGGGTGATATAAACACACAAACTGCTATATTATATGATACTTTGAAGAAGAATAAGATGTGATGTAAACATGGTGCTACAGTATATTGAAGTAAAGCTAGGAGCCATGTGAGTGTGTCATAGGAGTGACGCTGATGGGATGGCTTTATGATGAAGTTTTGAAAAGTTGATGGGATATTGATGCGCAAAAGTGGGAAAACAGCATATCTGTCAATTAACTTAGGATCATGCTATGAAGTAAGGATCTCCAACATCCTAGATCAAGGCAACTGAGATATTAATACGTATAGCATTAAGAAATTTTCATTTTTTACCATTCATGTTGTATCTCTCATGATTATGCTCCCACGATATAGTGTATACATTATTGTAGGGTTAGAATGGAGAAATAATTGTATGGATTTTTATGCATTAAGGAGGATCATATATTGCAAAATGGACAGTTTGTCTTTATTTCACAACGCAACAAGAAACCGAGAACATTTAGTCCAAGAGAGCAGTATGTCCAGTATTAGAAAAGAGAAACTTTAATGTGGATTGAGGAGTTATGGCTGGTCGAGAAAAAGAGACCAGAAAGAGCTGGGAATATTATGACACTAAAAATCAAAGTGGGTTCATGTTGATGTATGGCAAAGCCAATACAATATTGTAAAGTAATTAACCTCCAATTAAAATAAATAAATTTAATTTTAAAAAATCAAAGAGGGCTCTGCCAAGTAAACCAATGCAAAGCATTTGAGAGATACAGGAAATGAAATAGACCTTGACCACAGGCAAGGAATGAGGCAGACATAAGAGTCAAAAAAGACATCCAACAATATGGGACTAGCTGAGTCAATAAATGACTGGAAAGTGAGAGAGAAGGGGGGAGATAAATTACAGTTTTATCCAAAAGCATCTGAGTACTATTTTTCTGTATTTCATCAACTTAGCACCAGAAATCACCAAAAAATGTTAAGGTTCTGCAACAAATGATAGAAATAAGTACTCTAAGGTGCCTCTGCTAGACCCTATGGAATACCAGAACCAAAGAAGGACTACCCAGTGATAACAAGCAGTAAGTCACTAGTCACTCTCAACACTTAAATAAGACATACATTGTAAAGCATAGAGGATGAATGGAAATCAAATGGAAACAACCCATACCTTTACAGAGCCAGCCTAGACAAAACCTAAAACCCAAACAAACTAGAGGTAATGGTCTCGTTAATCATGTGTCCACTTTCTCCAAGAGTTTCTCATTCCTTTTACCTGAATCCTCCCTTGTTTGTTAACCCTTCATTGCCTTACTCTCAGCAGACTGTCATCTAATCACTAATCAAATAAATAATTAAACAGTGTTCACTCCTGAGACATATTTGTATTGATGGACTCTTCAAACAAAAAAGCTTTCTAATCCCCTGAAAGTAAAACACTAATACTGGAAGGACTCCTTCCCAGCCTCTTTCCAAAATGCCCAGTGGGCAGCAATTATGAGTCTAGCTACTTAGACGTCTTCTGCCATAATTATAACCTTTTTGGATAGTGAAGACAGGAGACGGATGAAGCACTGAAAGATATCGAGAAAGAGATGCATGGACAAGTGGAAAAGATATCATAAGTCTTAAACACTGATCTATGCCAGCACACCATACTATGTGTGATGGGAGCCAGATAGGCCTAATGAGGGATGGATTTTTCAAGAAAGCTCTCTATGAGTGGGCACTGAGAAGTTTGATTCAATTCAACTGTTCCAACATGATTCTTTGACTCTAAGACTCAGAGCCACTTGTCTCATTTAACTGCACTAAGTCAAAAAGGGAATATACTTATGGCCTATTTTAACACTGCCAAGAGATCGTAAAAGTTTTCATCACAAGGAGAAAATTGTAACTATTTCTAATGAGGGATGTTCACTAGAATTATTGTGGTGATCATTTCACAATATATATCAAATAATTATGTTGTACACCTGAAAACAAAATAACATTATATGTCAATATTATCTATGTATAATGATATCTGAAACTGAAATAGCATATCTGTCAATGTGACTTATATAATGACTTATATAATATAATGATCATATAATCATTATGTTATGGACATAACACATGCATACCTTCAATTAACTTCAGTCACTCAGTCATATCCAATTGTTTGAGACCACACTGACTGTAGCACATCAGGCTCCCCTGTCCTCCACCATCTCCTGGAGCTTGCTCAAACTCATATCCATCAACTCGCTGATGCCATCCAACCATCTAATCCTCTGCCATCACCTTCTCTTCCTGCCATCAATGTTCCCAGCACCAGGGTCTTTTCCAATGAGTCAAATCTTTGCATCAGTTGGCCAAAATATTGGAGCTTCAGATTAAGTATCAATCCTTTCAATGAATATTCAGGGCTGATTTCCTTCAGTATGGACAAGTTTGATCTCCTTGAAGTCCAAAGGACTCTCAAGAGTCTTCTCCAACACTGCAGTTCAAAAGCATCAATTCCCTGGTGCTCAGTTTCCTTATAGTCCAGCTCTCACTTCCATATTGACTACTGGGAAAATCATAGCTTTGACTAGATGGAATTTTATTTATATATGTAAACATATATGTACACATACCTATGTAAGGAAAAGTTTTTGACAAGCAATATAATTATATTTTTGAGAAACAAAACAAACTAGTGTAATTTGTTTTTTCAAATGTGAATTTTGGCTATCATGTTTCATCTAAACCCTTATCTTTCTTTTTTTTTCTTTTTTTATTTCCTACAGCTTTGTATTTCCCCTTTCTTAAAAAAAAATTTACTTTTACTTTACAATACTGTATTGAATTTGCCATACATCAATGTGAATCCACCACGGTTTTACACGTTCCCAATCCTGAACCCCTCTTCCACCTCCCTCCCCATACCATCTCTCTGGGTCATCCCAGTGCACCAGCCCCAAGCATCCTGTATCCTGCATCGAACCTAGACTGGTGATTTGTTTCTTATATGATATGATACATGTTTCAATGCCATTCTCCCAAATCATCCCACCCTCTCCCTCTCCCACAGAGTCCAAAAGGCTGTTATATATATATGTGCCTCTTTTGCTGTCTCACATACAGGGTTATGGTTATTCTTTCTAAATTCCATACATATGCATTAGTATACTGAATTGGTGTTTTCCTTTCTGGCTTGCTTCACTCTGTATAATAGGCTCCAGTTTCATTCACCTCATTAGAACTGATTGAAATGCATTCTTTTTAATGGCTGAGTAGTACTCCATTGTGTATATGTACCACAGCTTTCTTATCCATTCGTCTGCTGATGGACATCTAGGTTGTTTCCATGTCCTGGCTATTATAAACTGTGCTGCGATGAACATTGGGGTACACGTGTCTCTTTCAATTCTGGTTTCCTCGGTGTGTATGCCCAGCAGTGGGATTGCTGGGTCATAAGGCAGTCGTATTTCCAGTTTTTTAAGGAAGCTCCACACTATTCTCCACAGTGGCTGTGCTAGTTTGCATTCCCACCAACAGTGTAGGAGGGTTCCCTTTTCACACCCTCTCCAGCATTTATTGCTTCTAGACTTTTGGATCGCAGCCATTCTGACTGGTATGAAATGGTACCTCATTGTGGTTTTGATTTGCATTTCTCTGATAATGAGTGATGTTGAGTATCTTTTCATGTGTTTGTTAGCCATCTGTATGTCTTCTTTGGAGAAATGTCTATTTAGTTCTTTGGCCCATTTTTTGATTGGGCCGCTTATTCTTCTGGAATTGAGCTGCAGAAGTTGCTTATATATTTTTGGGATTAGTTGTTTGTCAGTTGCTTCATTTGGTATTATTTTCTCCCATTCTGAAGGGTGTCTTTTCACCTTATTTATAGTTTCCTTTGTTGTGCAGAAGCTTTTAATTTTAATTAGATCCTATTTGTTTAGTTATGCTTTTATTTCCAATATTCTGGGAGGTGGGTCATAGAGGATCCTGCTGTGATTTATGTCGGAGAGTGTTTTGCTTATGTTCTCCTCTAGGAGTTTTATAGTTTCTGGTCTTACATTTAGATCTTTAATCCATTTTGCGTTTATATTTGTGTATGGTGTTGTAAAGTGTTCTAGTTTAATTCTTTCACATGTGGCTGACCAGTTTTCCAAGTACCATTTGTTAAAGAGATTGTCTTTAATCCATTGTATATTCTTGCCCCCTTTGTCGAAAATAAGGTGTCCATAGGTGCATGGATTTATCTCTGGGCTTTCTATTTTGTTCCATTGATCTATATTTCTGTCTTTGTGCCAGTACCATACTGTCTTGATGACTGTGGCTTTGTAGTAGAGCCTGAAGTCATGCAGGTTGATTCCTCCAGTTCCATTCTTCTTTCTCAAGATTGCTTTGGCTATTGGAGGTTTTTTTGTATTTCCATACAAATTGTGAAATTATTTGTTCTACTCTGTGAAAAATACCATTGGTAGCTTGATAGAGATTGCATTGAATCTGTAGATTGCTGTGTGTAGTATACTCATTTCACTGTATTAATTCTTATGATCCATGAACATGGTATATTTCTCCATCTATTAGTGTCCTCTTTGATTTCTTTCACCAGTGTTTTATAGTTTTCTATATATAGGTCTTTAGTTTCTTTAGGTAGATATATTCCTAAGTATTTTATTCTTTTTGTTGCAATGGTGAATGGAATTGTTTCCTTAATTTCTTTTTCTACTTTCTCATTGTTAGTGTATAGGAATGCAAGGGATTTCTGTGTGTTGATTTTATATCCTGCAACTTTACTATATTCATTGATGAGCTCTAGTAATTTTCTGGTGGAGTCTTTAGGGTTTTCTATGTAGAGGATCATGTCATCTGCAAACAGTAAGAGTTTTACTTCTTCTTTTCCAGTTTGGATTCCTTTTATTTCTTTTTCTGCTCTGATTGCTATGGCCCAAACTTCCACAACTATGTTGAATAGTAGCAGTGAAAGTGGGGTCTTGTTCCTGACTTTAAGGGATATGCTTTCAATTTTTTACCGTTGAGGATAATGTTTGCTGTGGGTTTGTCATAGATAGATTTTATTATGTTGAGGTATGTTCCTTCTATTCCTGCTTTCTGGAGAGTTTTTATCATAAATGGATGTTGAATTTTGTCAAAGGCTTTCTCTGCATCTATTGAGATAATCATATGGCTTTTATTTTTCAATTTGTTAATGTGGTGAATTACATTGATTGATTTGCGGATATTGAAGAATCCTTGCATCCCTGGGATAAAGCCCACTTGGTCATGGTGTATGATCTTTTTAATGTGTTGTTGGATTCTGATTGCTAGAATTTTGTTAAGGAATTTTTGCATCTGTGTTCATCAGTGACATTGGCCTGTAGTTTTCCTTTTTTGTGGTATCTTTGTCAGGTTTTGGTATTAGGGTGATGGTGGCCTCATAGAATGAGTTTGGAAGTTTACCTTCTGTGCAATTTTCTGGAAGAGTTTGAGTAGGATAGGTATTAGCTCTTCTCGAAATTTTTGGTAGAATTCAGCTGTGAAGCCGTCTGGACCTGGGCTTTTGTTTGCTGGAAGATTTCTGATTACAGTTTCAATTTCCGTGCTTGTGATGGGTCTGTTAAGATTTTCTATTTCTTCCTGGTTCAGTTTTGGAAAGTTGTACTTTTCTAACAATTTGTCCATTTCTTCCATGTTGTCCATTTTATTGCCATTTAATTGCTGATAGTAGACTCATGATCTTTTGTATTTCTGTGTTGTCTGTTGTGATCTCTCCATTTTCATTTCTAATTTTATTGATTTGATTTTTCTCCCTTTGTTTCTTCATGAGTCTGGCTAATGGTTTGTCAATTTTATTTATCCTTTCAAAAAACCAGCTTTTGGCTTTGTTGGTTTTTGCTATGGTCTCTTTTGTTTCTTTTGCATTTATTTCTATCCTAATTTTTAAGATTACTTTCCTTCTTCTAATCCTGGGGCTCTCCATTTCTTCCTTTTCTAGTTGCTTTAGGTGTAGAGTTAGGTTATTTATTTGACTTTTTTCTTGTTTCTTGAGGTATGCCTGTAATGCTATGAACTTTCCCCTTAGCACTGCTTTTACAGTGTCCCACAGGTTTTGGGTTGTTGTGTTTTCATTTTCATTCATTTCTATGCCTATTTTGATTTCTTTTTTGATTTCTTCTGTGATTTGTTGGTTATTCAGAAGTGTGTTGTTCAACCTCCATATGTTGGAATTTTTAATAGTTTTTCTCCTGTAATTGAGGTCTAATCTTATTGCATTATGGTCAGAAAAGATGCTTGGAATGATTTCAATTTTTTTTTGAATTTACCAAGGCTAGATTTATGGCCCAGGATGTGATCTATCCTGGAGAAGGTTCCATGAGCACTTGAGAAAAAGGTGAAATTCATTGTTTTGGGGTGAAATGTCCTATAGATATCAATTAGGTCTAACTGGTCTATTGTATCATTTAAAGTTTGTGTTTCTTGTTAATTTTCTGTTTAGTTGTTTATCCATAGGTGTGAGTGGGATCTTAAGGTCTCCCACTATTATTGTGTTATTGTTAATTTCCCCTTTCATATTTGTTAGCATTTGTCTTACATATTGCAGTGCTCCTATGTTGGGTGCATATATATTTATAATGGTTATATCTTCTTCTTTGATTGATCCTTTGATCATTATGTATTGTCCTTCTTTGTCTTTTTTCACAGCCTTCGTTTTAAGGTCTATTTTATCTGAGATGAGTATTGCTACTCCTGCTTTCTTTTGGTCTCTATTTGCGTGGAATACCTTTTTCCAGCCCTTCACTTTCAGTCTATACGTGTCCCTTGTTTTGAGGTGGGTCTCTTGTAGACAACATATATAGGGATCTTGTTTTTGTATACATTCAGCCAGTCTTCATCTTTTGGTTGGGGCATTCAATCCATTTACATTTATGGTAATTATTGAAAAGTATGATCCTGTTGCCATTTACTTTATCGTTTTGGGTTTGGGTTTATACACCCTTTTTGTGTTTCCTGTCTAGAGAATATCCTTTAGCATTTATTGGAGAGCTGGTTTGGTGGTGTTGAAATCTCTCAGCTTTTGCTTTTCTGTAAAGCTTTTGATTTCTCCTTCATATTTGAATGAGATCCTTGCTCAGTACAGTAATCTTGGCTGTAGGTTATATTTTTTTCATCACTTTAAGTATGTCTGGCCATTCCCTCCTTGCCTGAAGATTTTCTATTGAAATATCAGCTGTTTTCCTTATGGGAACCCCTTGTGTGTTATTTGTTGTTTTTCCCTTGCTGCTTTTAATATTTGTTCTTTGTGTTTGTTCTTTGTTAATTTGATTAATATGTGTCTTGGGGTGTTTCACCTTGGGTTTATCCTGTTTGGGACTCTCTGGGTTTCTTGGACTTGGGTGATTATTTCCTTCCTCATTTTAGGGAAGTTTTCAAATATTATCTCCTCAAGTATTTCTCATGGTCTTTCTTTTTGTCTTCTTTCTGGGACTCCTATAATTCAAATGCTGGAGCGTTTCATATTGTCCTGGAGGTCTCTGAGTTTGTCCTCATTTCTTTTAATTCGTTTTTCTTATTTCCTCTCTGATTCATTTATTTCGATCATTCTATCTTCTACTTCACTAATCCTATCTTCTGCCTCCATTATTCTACTATTTGTTTTCCTCCAGAGTGTTTTTTTATCTCTTCTATTGCATTATTCATTATATATTGACTCTTTTTAAATTTCTTATAGGTCCTTGTTAAACCTTTCTTGAATCTTCTCAGTCCTTGTCTCTAGGCTATTTATCTGTGATCCATTTTTATTTCAAGATTTTGGATCATTTTCACTATCATTATTTGGAATTCTTTATCATGTAGATTCCCTATCTCTTCCCGTTTGTTTGGTTTGGTGGGCATTTATCCTGTTCCTTTACCTGCTGGGTATTCCTCTGTCTCTTCATCTTGTTTATATTGCTGCGTTTGGGGTGGCCTTTCTGCATTCTGGCCGTTTGTGGAGTTCTCTTTATTATGGAGTTTCCTCACTGTGGGTGAGGTTTGTACAGGTGGCTTACCAATGTTTCTTGGTTAGGGAAGCTTGTGTTGGTGT
Organism: Capra hircus; assembly: GCF_001704415.2. Lineage (NCBI taxonomy): Eukaryota > Metazoa > Chordata > Mammalia > Artiodactyla > Bovidae > Capra > Capra hircus. Next base: position 1,903,757 of record NC_030825.1, on the reverse strand, counting down.
TCTGGTGGGTGGAGCTGGATTTCTTCTCTCTGGAGTGCAATGAAGTGTCCAGTAATGAGTTATGAGATGTCAATGGTTTTGGAATAACTTTGGGCCGCCTGTATATTGAAGCTCAGGGGTATGTTCCTGTGTTGCTGGAGAATTTGCATGATATGTCTTGCTCTGGAACTTGTTGGCCCTTGGGTGGTGCTTGGTTTCAGTGTAGGTATGGAGGCGTTTGATGAGCTCCTATTGATTAATGTTCCCTTGAGTCAGGAGTTCTCTGATGTTCTCAGGATTTGGACTTAAGCTTCCTGCTTCTGGTTTTCAGTCTTATTTTTACAGTAGTCTCAAGACTTCTCCTCTATACAGCACTATTGATAAAGCATCTAGGTTAAAGATGAAAAGTTTCTCCACAGCAAGGGATGCCCAGAGAGGTTCACAGAGTTACATGGAGAAGAGAAGAGGGAGGTTGGAGTTAGAGGTGACCCGAATGAGATGAGGTGGAATCAAAAGAGGAGAGAGCAAGCTAGCCAGTAATCACTTCCTTATGTGTGCTCCATAGTCTGGACCGCTCAGAGATGTTCACGGAGTTATATAGAGAAGAGAAGAGGGAGGAAGGAGACAGAGGTGGCCAGGAGGATAAAAGGGGGGAATGAATAGGAGAGAGACAGATCCAGCCAGTACTCAGTTCCCTAAGTGTTCTCCACCATCTGGAATACACAGAGATTCACAGAGTTGAGTAGAGAAGAGAAGGAGGAGGGAGGAGACACAGGCGACCTGGTGGAGAAAAAGGAGAGTCCAAAGGAGGAGAGAGCAGTTAAGCCAGTAATCTCGCTCTCAAGTAAAAATGGGTACTGAACATTGGGTTTTGAAGGTACAAAATTGATAACAAATACCAAAAAGCAAAGATTAAAAATCTAGAGTAGAGGTTGGATTTTCAAAAATACAATATGAAAGAGAAGAAGAAGAAGAAAAAAGTCACAAGAATTATTAAAATATATATGAAGGTTGCTTTAAAAATAGGGTCTTTTTTAAGTAATAGTAGGTTATAAAAATGAATATTAAAGGGAGTAATAGAGGACTTAAAAATTTAAAAATGTTAAAAAAAGAAGAAAAAAAAAGAAAAAGAATGATCATAAAAATAGTGAAGATATATCTAGGACTTTCTCTGGTGTTATTGTGGGCAGTGTGGGGTCAGTTCATTTTCGGATAGTTCCATGGTCTGCCTTACACTTCTCAAGATCTATAGGTCCCTTCCTATGTAATCAGTACTAACAACAGGGTTTTAATCTATTGCATCAGTCATTTCCAAGGCGGTTCCCTCTGCTTTAGCTTCTTCTGTTTGCTGGTCTCTTCAGTGTCTCATTTCCGCCCTAACACAAGGAGGGCGCTGGTGGACACGTTTTTTAGGCTCACTTGTTCAGTTACGCTGTGGTAAGGGAGGGACACTGCAAACACTGGGCCTGCCGCCACTTGTGGCACACACAGCTCAGGCTCTAGGTTGCTCCACGGGGAACCGTCTGAGGCCAGCCCTGGGCTGCATACACCTCCCAGGTCTAAGCCGCTCAGGCTCAGGCACTCAGGTAGTCCTCAGAGGCACAGACTCGGTTGGGACGGCATTTTGTGCCCTTTCCAGGTCTGAGTAGCTGAGGTGTTTGGCGAGTGCGGTCGCTGCAACTTATTACCTCTCCTGTTCCTGTTGCTCGGTTTTCTGGGTGTACAACTGGTGCACCTTCTCAGGCGGATGATGACTATCCAGAACCCCAAGAAGTCTTAGTTAACAAAGAAGCCTGCTTGCAGTTTGGTAGATAATGTCTCCCTGGGGCTGTAATTGCCCCCTTCCAGCCTTTCTGGCTGCCTGTCACCACAGGGGGATGGTCTGCAGCTGGCTAATTCTGTTTCATCCTGTGTTCTGTGCAAGGTCCTGGTGGTGTCTTAGAAAGTGAAAGTGAAGTTGTTCAGTCATGTCTGGCTCTTTGCGACCTATGGACTCTAGCCCACCAAGCTCCTCTGTGGGATTCTCCAGGCAAGAATACTGGAGTGGGTTGCCATTTCCTTCTCCCGGGGATCTCCTCGACCCAGGGATCAAACCCAGGTCTCCCACATTGCAGGCAGATGCTTTAACCTCTGCACCTTGTTAGAGCTTTTCGTTTGGTAGCTATCCCACAGTCTGGTTTGCTAGCCCAAGGTAGTTTGTTTTAGTTACCCTCAGAGTTACCCTCAGGGCATTTGGGCCTGATCCTAAAAAAGCAATGCAGCCCACGCCTCTCTGCCCCTGCTTGATAGTGGCAGATGCAGGTGTCTGTGCTGCTTCTCTGCTGGGGGAGTTACCATTGGGCTCATAATCTGTGGCTTTTAATTATTCATTTATTTTTCCTCCCTGTTCTGTTGCCCTCTGCGCTTCCAAGGCTCGCCACAGACTCAGCAGTGAAAGTGTTTCCTGGTGTTTGGAAAGTTCTATCTTTTTAAGACTCCCTTCCTGGGACGGAGCTCCCTCCCTACCTCTTTTGTCTCATTTTTGTCTTTTATATTTTTTCCTACCTCTTTTCGAAGACAATGAGCTGCTTTTCTGGATGCCTGATGTCCTCTGCCAGCATTCAGAAGTTGTTTTGTGGAATTTACTCAGCGTTTAAATGCTCTTTTAATGAATTTTTGGGGGAGAAGGTGGTCTCCCCATCCTATTCCTCCGCCATCTTAGGACCGCCATCTAAAACCTTATCTTTAAATGTAGTTTATCTTTATACTGATAATAGATACAGAAATGTGTTTTAACTTTGTAACATTAACTGCAGAACAGATTATTTACAATAGCTAATCAAAGTCACAAAATTTTGAAACCTATAGGCCTCCCCAGTACTCTGCTATTGGTCATTTAACCAATTGATCATTGAGTTAATTCCTCCTTGACTCAGAAACTCTTTTTTTTTTTTTTTTTAGTTTTACTAAATTTTTATTTTTACTTTATTTTACTTTACAATACTGTATTGGTTTTGCCATACATTGACATGGATCCACCACGGGTGTACATGCGTTCCCAAATATGAACCCCCCTCCCACCTCCCTCCCCATAACATCTCTCTGGGTCATCCCCGTGTACCAGCCCCCCCAAGCATCCTGTATCCTGCATCGGACATAGACTGGCGATTCGTTTCTTACATGATAGTATACATGTTTCAATGCCATTCTCCCAAATCATCCCACCCTCTCCCTCTCCCTCAGAGTCAAAAAGTCCGCTCTACACATCTGTGTCTCTTTTGTTGTCTCGCATACAGGATCATCATTGCCATCTTTCTAAATTCCATATATATGTGTTAGTATACTGTATTGGTGTTTTTCTTTCTGGCTTACTTCACTCTGTATAATCGGCTCCAGTTTCATCCATCTCATTAGAACTGATTCAAATGTATTCTTTTTAATGGCTGAGTAATACTCCATTGTGTATATGTACCACATCTTTCTTATCCATTCATCTGCTGATGGACATCTAGGTTGTTTCCATGTCCTGGCTATTATAAATATTGTTGCAATGAACATTGAGGTACATGTGTCATTTTCAATTCTGGTTTCCTCGATGTGTATGCCCAGCAGTGGGATTATAGATGCTTTATTTAAATCAATAAACAAAGCAAGTAGACATTTATCCTCATATAACTGATATTCTAGCTGGAGGAAGACAGATAATCTGCAATAAACATGAATCCATGTACATTATATGGTATGTTAACAGGTGATCTGTACTATTGGAAAAGAACTAGTAAAGCAGAGGATGAGGTTTAGGGAATAAAGGTGAAGAAAGGGAGGTGATTTAAAGAAAAACAACTTAGACCACACTGAGGGGAGCAAACATGCTTTCTTGCATTCAAGATTCAAGTTTTCCCCTGTCCAGTCAGGTCTCTTGGTCTTCTACCCAACTTCAAACATATTTCCATCTCTAAGGCTGTATGCAAACTCATGCAAACATGGATGTTCTGAACATTCTGCCTCTCTTCAGTTGAACTGGCTTCACAAAATATGGTTAGTAAACTCCCCCAAATTAAGAAACATTTTATGCAGCAAATTTTGACAATTTTCTGTTTCCTGAAGAAGTAGTCTCCAAAGTATTCTCCATTTTTCACCACACTGTCAGTAACCTATTATATTATGTAAAAGTATTATATAGACATTGCTATTCTAATATATTATGACATTTAAAAAATGTACACAAAATATAAACTAAATGACACTGAGATAAATATAAATGAAAATAGTAACATTGCTTACCCAGGGCATGAGGCTCATTTTTATGGCCACTGGACTAATGGATTCTGAATGTACACACATAATTATAACAGTTAGTTAACTATTATGATAAAGTAATTTCTTTTACATATAGTTTCAATCAAAGTTCTCAGAATACCACAAGGGGCCAAGAATACAATTATATGTAAATAACTCTCTTCATATACATATGAAAAATTTTGTGAGCTCAATTAAGTAATCATCTTTAGTTCTTTTGTTATTCCATCAATTCATCTACTGGAAAATAATCCAAACTCTACAAGAGGTATTTTTTATTTAGGGTTTAAATCTCAAGTCATAATAAAAGCGGAGCAATGGCCTAGAAGAATGAATAAAATATTATATGGATATCATCATATATATGCATTTGTAAAGAAAATTAATGCAAAAATATAGACTTACAGTTTGCTAAAATAGAAGGTGTACTCACTCAGAGCTGAATATACATATCATCTAGAAAAAAATACTTTCTCAGCTTCTGATGACTTCTAAAGAAAGGGACTCCACGACTTTCATCTCCAGCCTACTGTGGACTCCTTTCCTCTTTCCTCCTCAACTTCCCTCCATGAAATCTCTTCCCTACTTTATAAAACACACCTTGGGCTTCTGGTTCTGACAAGATGACATTAATCTCTTTGTGCCCAGTCCTCTGCTTGTTCTGGGAAAAAGAAGAAACCACTAAAGGAGACCTTGTATATTTGGCAAGAAGAAGATGAACTAGTTTAGGGCCTGAAGAATGGAAGAGCAACACAGCAGCACCTAAGAGAAGACAAGCCAGGCCCAGCATTCCTGACCTCTAACCTAGCATCAGAAGGCAGCCTGAGTAGGGCTGTTCCTCCCAAGGAACAAATGTGAAGGAACCCCAGGTGGTGGTTTTGTTGCCAGGCTGTGCCTGACTCTTTAGGACCCTATGTACTGTAGCCAACCAGGTTCCTCTGTTCATGGAATTCTCCAGGCAAGAATACAGATTCCCATGTCTTCCTCCAGGGGATCTTCTGAACCCAGGAGTTGCATCCATGTCTTCACGAGGCAAGTGGATTCCTTACTGTCTGAGCCACCTGGAAAGCCCAAGAAACTCAATAATGGCATGAATACTTGGAAAATAAAAGGATAAAAGCATATGTTAATATTAGATAAAGTAGAGTTGAGAGCAAAGAAAATTTCCAAAGACAAAGGCATACAAGGACATTCAGTTCAGTTCAGTTCAGTCACTCAGTCGTTTCCGACTCTTTGTGACCCCATGAATCACAGCATGCCAAGCCTCCCTGTCCATCACCAACTCTCGTAGTTCACTCAGACTCACGTCCATTGAGACAGTGTTGAATCCTTGTGTCAGGAAGATCCCCTGGAGAAGGGCATGGCAACCCACCTTAACATTCTTCCCTGGAGACTCCCCATGGACAGAGGAGCCTGGCAGACTATATAGTCCACGGGGTCACAAAGAGTTGGACATGACTGAAATCACTTAGCACACATGTAAGGGAGTAAAACTTAAAAGTCCTCACCAAAAAGATCTTGAAAGGTAAATATGTGAGGTGATATTAATAGATATGTTAATTAAATCAATCAGGGAATCCATTCATAATGTATACCTATTTAAACTGTAAGGTATTCTTTAAATATCTTGCCATTTTATCTGGAAAATATATTTTAAAAGTAATTAGCCTTCAATTGGAATAAATAATCTTAAATTAAAAAAAAAAACCTGAAAAAATAGCAAGAATTTCAATGCTTTTTATATAATTTATTTCAGACATTACACTTGGTATGTAAAAGGTTTTTGTTTTGTTTTGTTTTGTTTTGAAATTCAGATAATAACCAGTGGGATTCATTGGATATTCAGAAAAGTCAGAAACCTTGGAAATTATCTAGGCAATCCTCCCATGTTAAGGATATATAAGTAAATCCAAGAATGATTATGTCACTTATCTAAACTTATAAAACTTGATGAAAAAGTAGCAATAGAAACCAGGTTTCCTAGGTTTAGATGAATCTTTACCGAATTACCCGGCAAATGCAAATATCTCCTCTGCTCTGCAAAATTTGATTCTTATCTCTTTCACAGAACTGATCATATTCTACCTTGTATTCATTGTCCAGTTAGCCTAAGTTTTACCAAGTAAATTAAATTCCCTGAAGATCCAATCCTGGCATGTCTGTTCTCACTCTATATTCTCACATATGGCTAAAGCTCTTTATAAATGCCTTCTCCATGGAACACCCTCTCTCTCTTACATAATTACCTCCTCGATATCTTTCAGATCTCAGTAAAAACCACTTCCTCCAAACACCGTTTCCTGCCTCTGACACAGCTTAGGTCTCCTTGTTACGTGGACATATGGCATTCTGTGCTTTCACCTCATGACACGTGTCCCAATTGTGGTGCAACATTTAACTTTGAAATTCAACTCATTTTTGGTTTTCTATTTAAATTTAAGTCCTAATTCACAATGTCCACATGTGTGCTCTTCACTGCTATCCATTTTCTCCATCCAGCAGGCCTTGCTTAGGTGTTTGTTCAATGAAACACTTTTATTTGTGCAGAATAAAATTTCAATGAATTTTTGAGCTGCTCTCACAGCATACAGTGAACTAAAACCTGTTTGGTCTTTTATTCCACCTACACTAGCCCTCACAGTTTCATGTCCTAAGATAATGTGATAATTGACCACTGGCAAAAAGTTTGAATAGGACAGAATTTTAATTGCTATTTCAGATAAAAGTTTCTTTTGTGTGTGTGTGTGTGTTTTTTTTTTTTTTCTTTCAGAAAGAACTTGCATTCTAGATTGCTTTCAGGTGAATAGAAACTGGACTGACGTGTTAACTGGGGAAATAACAACACAAAACAAAACACTGTTACAGTAAACAAAAGTAGACAAATCACACATCTGTATACATCAAGACTCATTTTATCAGGAGCTGTTGGCTCAGACAGTAGAGTCTCTCTGAAGTACAGGAGACCTGGATTCCATCCCTAGTCAGGAAGATCCCTGGAAGAGGGCATGTCAAACCACTCTAGTATTCTTGCCTAGAGAATTCCCATGGACTGAGGAGCCTGGTGGGTTGTCAGACCATGGAGTTGTAAAGTGTTGGACTCAACTGCACAACTACACATAGAAAAATCCATCAAGGTGACATACTGACATTTAGAAACAATTTCTCTCACTAGTGTGCTTAACTACAACTTCTGCTTTTCAATGAAAGACCGAAGATAAAAGTAGTATTCCATAACAATCAAGTAATTATTTCTATCAAGGGATTTTTCTTAAAGCTAAGCTAGAGAAATACACTGTGAGATAGAGCAGAAAATGCGAAGTAGAAGAGATCCAAACAAGGAAGCTTCATGAACAATCGATAATTTTCTTTTCAGGAGAAAGAATAAAACCTCAGTTTGGGATCATGTTTTATACAGAAATTTGCATACTCTTTGGAAAGGTAAAAAAATTTCTACTCTAATTTCCTTGTTTAGTTGAGAAAACCAAGGCCTAGGGAAGTGAAGATAAGTTTTCTAAGTCAAAGATAAGTTGCCTTAGGATTCCACGAGAGCCCAGTGACAGGCCTTAGGGGCCAGTTGCTTCATGTTTAGGCTGACGGGCTGGAGATTGGGGTACGAGTAATGGTGCCGTCTTCAGGCAGAATTGCTTTTACTTTGGGAAACCTTTATCTTTGCTCTTAACACCCTCAACTGATCCCATAAAATCCAAAATCTATTGGTTTAAATGTTAATTACATCTAAGAAAATATCTTCCCTGGTGAGCATGTCAAAGAACTGCAATTTGAAAGAAATTTACAATTCTATCGAGCATGTTATCACGTGCCATTGGAAATTGAATATCTATGCTACTTTTCCACATTCATGACAAAGGAAGGGAAAACAAGATTGACAATTTTTTACTTTTTTCCCCACTTAATCATGTCCAGTGTTTTAGTGCATGCAGGCTGCTATTACAAAATGCCAGAGGCTGAGAGGTTTATAAACCATGTTTTTTATCACAGTTCTGGAGGCTAGAAGTCCAAGATGAGGATGCCAGCATGGTTGAGTGAGTGAGAGCCTCTTCCTGGATATATTCCTAAATAGAAGGGATGAGCAAGTATTTCAGGCCTCTTTCACAAGGGCTTTAATCCCATTCATGTGGGCTCTGCCTACATGTGGATTCTGAACTCATGACCTAATTATTTTCAAATGGTCCCACCATCTAAAATCATCACTTTGGGGATTAGGTTTTCAACATATGAATTTTGAGAGAACACAAGCATTAGACCATGGCACCCAATGAGGAGACTGACTTGTCTAGGGTAACTCAAAGTGTCATCCATACTGAACACTCTGTGGTGCTGATATGAAGCCAAGGGCTAAGGAATTATAGATTTCTCCTGGTATATACCCAGGGGATTGCAGAGTTTTGAAAGATACAGATAAAAAACTGCCAGGATAAAAAAAATTGTTTTATTTGGGGGAAAACTGTCTATTCTGTAAAAAATGGCATGCATTTCTTATACTGTATTTGAATATATAAAACTCGGTTACCTATCCATATACCAAAACACATTACAGAAATACAAATAATCCCATTTACAATTGCATCAAAAAAATAAAATACTTAGTAATAAATTTAAGCAAGGTGTTGAAAGATCTATGTATGAAAACATCCAAGATACTCATGAAGGAAATGTTTAAAACACACAAAAGGAGCATATTTCATATTTATTGACTGGAAGAATTAACATTGTTAATACATCCATTCTATCCACAGCTATCTATGTATTCACTGCAACCTCTTTCAAAATTCGAAGGCATTTTTCACAAAACAAACAAAAAAATTCTACAACTTGTATAAAACTGTTGTTGTTGTTCAGTTGCCAGGTCATGTCTGACTCTTACTGACTGCATAGACTGCAGCACACCAGATTTTCCTGTCCCTTACCATCTCCTAGAATTTGCTCAAGTTCATGCCCTTTGAATTGGTGATGCCATCCAACCATCTCATCCTCTGTCACCCTCTTTTTTTTCTGCCTTCAATCTTTCCCAGCATCAGGGTCTTTTCCAATGAGTCAGCTATTCATATTAGGTGGCCAGTGTATTGGAGCTTCAGCTTCAGCATCAGTCCTTCTGAAGAGTATATGGGGTTGATTTCCTTTAAGCTTGACTGGTTTTGTACTCCATGGTGCCCAAGGGACTCTCAAGAGTCTTCTACAGCACCACAGTCCATAAACATCAGTTCTTCAGCACTCTATCTTCTTTATTGTCTGTTCAGCTCTTACATGTGTACTTGACCTGACAATACAGACCTCTATTGGCAAAGTGATGTTTTTTTCTTTTAACACACTGTCTGGGTTTGTCATAGCTTTCCTGTGAAGATGCAATCGTCTTCTAATTTCATGGCTGCAGTCACCATCCACAGTGATTTAAGAGCCCAAGAAAAGGAAATCTGTCACTGCTTCCACCTTTTCCCCTTCTATTTGCATGTAAATGATGGGACCAGATGCCATGATTTTAGCTTTCTTGATATTGAGTTTTAAGCTGTCTTTTCACTCTCCTCTTTCACCACCATCAGAGGCTCTTTAGCTCCTCTTCGCTTTTTGCCATTAGAGTTCTATCATTCACATATCTGAGGTTGTTGATATTTCTCCCAGCAATGTTGATTCCAGCCTTTAGACTCATCCAGTCCAACATTTTGCATGACATGCTCTGCATATAAGTTAAATCAGCCAGGTGACAATATTCATCATTGATGGACTCCTTCACCAATTTTGAACCAGTTTATTGTTCCTTGTCTGCTTCTAACTGTTGCTTTTCAAACTGCATAAAGTTTTCTCAAAAGACAAGTAAGGTTCGTCTGGTATTCACATCTCCTTAAGAATTTTCCACTTTGTAATGATCCACCCAGTTTGATGAAATCAATGAAGCAGATGATTTTCTGAAATTCCCTTGCTATCTCTATGTTCCAGCAAATGTTGCTAATTTGACCTCAGGTGCCTCTGCCTTTTCTAAACCCAGCTTGAACACCTGGAAGTTCAAGGTTCACATAATTCTGAAGCCTAGCCTGAAAGATTTTGATCATAACCTTATTAGCATTGGAGATGACTGCATCTGTTCAGTGGCTTTAACGTTCTTTGACACTGTCCTTCTTGAGAATTGGGATGAAGATTGACATTTTCCAGTCCTCTGTTCACTGCTGGCATTTCCAAATTTTCTGACATAATGAGTGGAGCACTTTAATAGCATCATCTTTCAGGATTTTAAATAGCTTTGTTGGAATTCTATCACCTCCACTAGCTTTGTTGGCACAGTGCTTTTTAAGACCCACTGGAGTTCACATTCCAGAATTTCTGGCTCTGAGTGACAAACTACACCATTGTGATTATCTGGGTCATTAAGATTTTTTTTTGTACAGTTCTGTGTACTTTTCCCATCTCTTCTTGGTCTATTCTGCTGTATTAAATCACAAAACACCAAAGATAAAAGTGATCTTGGGAAAGAAGAACAAATTTTGAGAATAGTGTTGCTGATTTCAAATTGTATTAGAAAGCTATAGTAATCAAAACAATGATTTGCTTCTGGCATGAAAAAAAGACACATAGATCAACAGAGCAGAATAGCAACCAAGAAAGAAACGAACATCCATATGTTGTCGGTTAGCTTATGAAAAAGGAGCTAAGACTATCCAGTGGGGAAAGGACAAGCTTGTCAAAAATGGCCCTGGCAAAACAGGAGAGTCCAATGAAAAAATGGAACTGTACCCCTGTCTTTTACCATGCACAAAAACCAAATAAAAATGGATTAAAATTTTGAGCATAAAACTTTAAGTGATTAAAGACTTAGAAGAAGACATTGAGGTAATCTTCTTGCCATCGGTCTTTGCAATTGATTATGGGTTTCACACTAAAAGCAAACGCAACAACTGCAAAGGCAAACTAATGGGACTACATCAAACTCCAAACATAGGAACATCAGCAAAACCAAATGGCAACTTACAGATTGACAGAAGATATTTCCAAATCATATATTTGATAAGGGCTTAACATCCAAATATACATGAGACATACAACTCAATGGCAAAAAAAAAAAAAAAAACCTCAAATAATCCAAAAATTTAATGGAGCATAATAAAAGTAAGAGTTTGAATGAATCTGAAGATTAGACTGTTGATGAGAGACTCAGCAAGGTTTTCCTTCTAGGACAACAAAAGCCTGTGCATTCTTGGCATTACTTTCTTCATCTCCACTCACTTGTTTGACAATTAGAGTTCAATGTGTACATTCTTCAATCAATAGCAATCATCCCACAGTGAGCTATAATATGTACTGAGAACAGCCCCACTGGGGAAAAAAACCGAATATTTGCACCCTTACTAATGACGCATATCAAAAGGAAAGCAATTTCCAGAGTTTACCATTCCATTGTTTTCTATATTTCATTTCAAAATGAAGCCTCCTAGTAAAGAAAATGAGTTAAGAGACCTCAATAATATATAGATAGAAAATCAGTTTTAAATGGGAGCATTAATGGATTATAATTTGGGGTAATTTCTTATTATTGTTTTAATTCTATTCCTTTTGATTCTCTACTGCATCAGGTTAATAATTTATCATAAGTATTAATACAAATAGGGACACATACTGCTAAATTTATAGTGATGAGAAAGAAAGAATATATTAGGCAAGAAGGCAAAATATGGGAAGCCAACATTGGCAGTAAAGTAAAGGTCAGTAAGGCCTTAAGAGGAAGGAAGGTTCTGAAAGTTTCTTGAAATATCGAGAAAGAGTCAGATGTGAGGAATTAGCTTAATTTGTAAGCCAGAAACTCTACCAGTAGAAATTTAAGTTCATAAAATATTATGATGCTAAAACTCAAAATTTAGACAGAGAATAGTGTAGAGTCGGGTATATAGACATTCAAAATTCTCCATTGCTTAGTGCATCAGCCACTCAAGGACCACGCTCACTGAAGTCTCTATTGCTCACCCTACAGGTACCAGCATGGAGAAAGAGATAGCTCTACTACACAGGCAGTTGAACTCTCTTTTATGGCCTCCTGGCTTTCCTTAAGAAGCATTCCATGCAGCAGGTTTCCTAAACCCATCCCATCAGTCTGACTCCCGACAGTCAACAGGAGTCCTCTCCCTGGGATCATTCCACAATCCCCATGGCTCCAGCTCCCAGCTTCCGTGGACACCAGTGGACTTACAACCCTGTCCGAGGTATGAAAGGCTGCATCATGGCTTGTCTATGTGGTTCTCACTCTGTTCAGAGTGTCCCAGATTAGGAGTTCACTCCCCAACTGCTTCAAATGCTTCCCCCATCCCAGTGGATGGCCATGGATGCGGGGATCTCTCCCCTGAGCTTCAGCTCCCTCACCCCCTGGTGCAGGCTGGTCGCCTTGGTCTCCTCCTTCTTTCCCCTTCCTCCTGTCCCTTCTTTCCTTTGTCCTACCGAGTTCTGTATGGATCCGGATATTCCTTCTCAGTACTCAGGGAGTCCCTCCCGTGCTCACCTGGTCTTCTGTGAGAACTGCTGCATCTCTAGACGTTCTTGATGCATCCGTGGAGAGAGGTGAGCCCCACTTCCACCCACCGCTCTGTCATCTTGTCCACCCCCATTTGTGCACGTATTAGAAACAAGTTTCCCTTTCTGTTAAGTAACACTGTCATCACCACACGTTTAACTTTTGCTATTTGAAGAGAACACAGGTAAGTTTTAATCCATTCCCCTGTTGAAAGATTCTTGTTTCTATACCAAAGCTACTATGAATAATGCTGCAATGAACATGGGAATACAGATCTCTCTTTGAGACAATGATTTCATTTCCTTTGACTATACATCCAGAAGTGACATAACAGTTCTCTTTTAAATTTCTTGAGGAACCTCCACACTGTGATTCCTTGGGAGTTGCCTGGTATACATCCCTACCAATAGTGCATAAGCACTCTTTTTTCTCCTCATCCTCAATAATATATGTCATTTCTTACATTTTGGTACTAGCCATTGAAACGGTATGAGGTGATATCTGTTGTGCTTTAGATGTGCATTTCCTTTGATTATTAGTGATGCTGAGCATCTTGTCATAAACCTCTTGATCATCTACATGTCTTATTTGTGGGAAAGTGTCTATTCTTTAAAGATGTAGCATACATTATGTTTATTATATTCCAATATACGAAACTCAGTTGCCGACCTAGATATCAACAATGAGGTATCACAAAGTGGAATAAACAAAACAATCCCATTTGCTATGCATTAGAAAAAGATAAAACACTTAGAAATGAACTTAAGCAAGGTGTTGAAAGATTTTATGCAAAACCTTTAAGACATTGATAAGAGAAATTTAAAAAGAGTTAAGGATATGTAGAGTTAGGTTGTCAATTCAACGTGATTCTTGAGGTAGAATTTGTATTTCTATAAATTTCCCTCTTAGAACTGCTTTTGTTGCTTCCTCTAGATTTTAGATCATCACGTTTTCATTGTTCCTCATTTCTAGGAATGTTTTGATTTCCCTTATTTCTTCAGTAACCTGCTCATGATTTAGAAATGTGTTGCTTAATCTCCATGTGTTTGTGTTCATTACAGATTTTTTTCCCATATAATCTATCAATTGTAACACTATTTAGTCTCAAGTGTTGTGGTCAGAGAAAATGCTTGATATAATTTTAATTTCCTTAAATTTCTGAGGTTTGATTTGTGACCCAAGATGAGGAAAATGTTCCATGTGCACTTGAGAAGAAAGTATATTTTTCTGCATTTGGATGGAATGTATGAAATATCAATTAGGTCTGTTTGCTCTAATATTTCCCTTCAGGCTAATGTTTCCTTATTAATTTTCTGTTTTGATGATCTGCCCACTGGTATAGCTGCAGTGAAAATGTGCCCTACTCTTATTGTGTTACTGTCAATTTCTCCTTTTATGTCAGTTAGTATTTACATTATGTGTTGAGGTGCTCTATTGTGGGTAAATAATATTTAAAATTGCTATGTCTTTTCTTGGACTGATCCCTTAATCATTTGTTAGTGTCCTTCTTTATCTCTTATTATAGTTTTCATTTTAAGGTCTATTTTTTCTGATATGAGAATTGCCAATCTGGCTTTCTTTTGATTTCTATTTGCATGGAATATCTTTTTCATCCTCTCACTTTCAGTCTGTATGTGTCTCAAGGACTGAAGTGGGTCTTTTATAGACAACATATATGTGGGTCTTATTTTTGTATCCATTCAGCCAGTCTGAGTCTTTTGGTAAGAATGGGAGAAGATAACAGCAAATAAAACAACTGATAAAGGATTGCTTTCCAAAATATAAGCAACTCAAACAACTCAGTCATCAAAAGCAAAGGCAAGAACTGCAAAATAAACTAGTGGGACTGCATCAAACTCAATACCTTACGCAGAGTAGAAGAAGCCATCATTAAAATGAAAAGACAACCTATGGAATGAAAAAAAAGTATTTGCAAATCACATGTTAGGTAAGGGCTTCATATCCAGTATATATAAGAGATTCATGAAACTCAGCAGGAAAAAAAAATCAAACAACAAAAATTATTAAATGACAAAGGAGAGTAAGTGTTTTGAAAAATCTGAAGAGTGGACTATAGATGACAGACACTGTAATGTTTTCCTTCCAGAACAAAAGCCTGTGTCTTCTTGACATTGCTTTCTTTGTTTTCAATCACCTTTTTGGTGATTGCAGTTCACAGATGCATCCTTCATTCAATAGCAATCACCCTACACCGAGCTATATGTGCTAAGAATAGCCACACTAATTATAAAAAAAATAATAATTACAAACTTAATCTTGAGACATCTAAAATCCAAGGTGATTTTCAGAATGTTCACTTCATTTTCAAGATTCTATTTCAAAATTGGAACTTCTAGTAAGGAAAAATGAGTAGGGGACCTCAACAATACATGGATAGAAAGTCATTTAAAACTGGGAGCATTACTGGTTTATAATTTGGGGGAATGTATTATTCCTAATGCTATTATAATTTTATTCCCTTTAATTCTATGCTATACTAGGTTGATATCGATTTAAAATAGTAATACCAACATAGAGGCACATGGTACTCAAGTTACAGTAGATTGAGAAAGACAAAGCTTATGTGTCAGGAAGTGAAATCACAGAAAATTAGCAATGGTATCAAAACAAGGGGAAGTACTGCCTAGAAAGAAAGCAGAGTTCTCTAATTTTTTGGAGACAACACAAACAAGCCAGATGTGAGCCAACCAGCCTAAACTGTGTATCAGAAACTGCACCAGAAGAAAAATGAAGTTCATAAAAATATGCTGATGCTAAACGCCCAAATCCAGACAGTAACAGAATAGGGTAGGGTTTATGTAGATGCTGAAAATTACTCAGAGAGGTAGACATGGAAGCAAATACACTAATGAGCATCAGAAAGATCAAAGCACAAAAGGGTCAGAAAAATAAATCGTATAGGGACTTGAAGTCTGATCAAAAAAATAAGAGAATCATATTAGAAAACCAAAATATAAAAACTTGTGCACATGATAGAACCAGAGAATGGTCAGCAGAGAAAATTTCAGCATTAGTGACCAGCGAACAGAAGCCTCCAGCATCAGGAACAAACATCCTGGGCAGGACTCACGACTGTGCGCTTCTGGGAACAGGCTCAGTTTCAAAGTATGGGCACTATACCACCTAAAAGCGAATGCTGATAAGGATTATAGCTTGCTATGGCACTGAATCACAGACAGTAGTGTTTGTTAGTTTACTTTTCTCATTCAACTATAAAGTTAATGAATCACTAATCAATGATAATTGACACCATCAGTTTCTAGTCAGACCCTCTTTAGTCATACAATGGATATCTGAACCTGTTATATAATCCCCAATAACAGTTTTAATAATTGAATTTATTGATGTTTAATTGAAGGGGAATTGCTTTACAATGCTGCACTGTAAATTCATCAACATGAATCAGCCATAGGTATAGCTATGTCCCCTTGCTCTTGCACCTCCTTCCCACCATCCTTCCAGTCCCACCCCTTGAAGTTGTTAGAGAAAAATATGGAAAACTTCACAAATTTGTGCATCATCCTTGGGCAGGGGCCATGCTAATCTTCTCAGTATTATTCCCATTTTTTAATATGTGTGCTACCACAGCAAACACACGAATAACATTTTAAGAAAAAAAATTCATATAGTTAGTCATCTACCAATAAATGATCAATTACATTAGGAATTAAGGTATTCTGCTATATTTACCGCCTCTAATAAAATCAAATTTTATAAGGTCCATGTTCCATGAATAAATTAAACATATATTTATGCATAACACATCTATACATGCACAGAAATATATGCACACAAATACGTCTATGTTATACAAGCTATTATTCTACTTTCCTGTCACAATAAGCTATTTAGTTGATGAGAGAGATAGTCCCAAATTTCTCCAATTATATGTCTTCCTTTTGAGAACCTCTTCTTTTATTTTCCTTTTTTTTTTCAATTTTATTTTAGTTTTTTGCAATCTTTTCTCTCCACACTTTGAACTTATTATGTTGTATTGGGGAACAACTAATTAACAATATTTTAATAGTTCAGGTGAATGGTGAAGGGACTCAGCTATACATATCTATGTGTCCATTCTCCCACAAATTCCCCTCCCATCCAGGCTGCCACATAATTGAACAGAGTTCCATATGCTATACAATACGTCCATGTTGTTATCCACCTTAAATGTAGCAGTGTGCACATGACCATTCCAAACTCCCTAACTATCCCTTCCCCCCAGCAACCATAAGTTCATTTCTTCAGTCTGTGAGTCTCCTTCTGCTTTGCAAGTAAGTTCATTTGTATCGTTTCTTTTTAGATACCACCTGTAAGGAATATTGTATGATATTTCTCCTTCTCTGTCTGACTTAAACTACTCAGCATGACTCTCTAGGTCCATCTATAGACCTAGCATATGCAGTAATCTATGTTGCTGCAAATGGCATTATTTCATTCTTTTCAATGACTGAGTAATATTCTGCTGTGTATATGTATCACATCTTCTTTTTTTGTTGTTTATGTGATCTATTTATTAATACTTACCACTTAATAAAGTCATCATTTCCTTCCTGCACCCTTTTTTTTTGCTGTATCAATTTATTTTTAAAAAATTTTAAATATAAATTTATTTATTTTAATTGGAGGCTAATTCTTTTACAATATTGTATTGGTTTTGCCATGTATCAACATGAATCTGCCACGGGTGTACATGTGTTCCCTATCTTGAACACTCCTCTCACCTCCCTCCCCGTACCATCCCTCTGGGTCATCCCAGTGCACCAGCCCTGAGCATCTTACATTGAACCTGGACTGGCAATTCGTTTCACATATGATATTGTACATGTTTCAGTAGCATTCTTCCAAATCATCCCACCCTCTCCCTCTCCCACAGAGTCCAAAAGTCCATTCTATACACCTGTGTCTCTGTTGCTGTCTCGCATACAGGGTTATCGTTACCATCTTTCTAAATTTCATATATATACGTTAGCATACTGTGTTGGAGTTTTTCTTTCTGGCTTACTTCACTCTGTATAATAGGCTCCAGTTTCATTCACCTCATTAGAACTGATTCCCATGTACTCTTTTTAATGGCTGAGTAATACTCCATTGTGTATATGTACCACAGCTTTCTTATCCATTCGTTTGCTGATGGACATCTAGATTGCTTCCATGTCCTGGCTATTATAAACAGTGCTGTGATGAACATTGGGGTACACGTGTCTCTTTCAGTTCTGGTTTCCTCAGTGTGTATGCCCAGCAGTGGGATTGCTGGGTCATATGGCAGTTCTATTTCCAGTTTTTAAGGAATCTCCACACTGTTCTCCATAGTGACTGTACTAGTTTCCATTCTCACCAGCAGTGTAAGAGGGTTCCCTTTTCTCCAGCATTGCTCTCCAGCATTTACTGCTTGTAGACTTTTGGATAGCAGCCATTCTAACTGGAGTGAAATGGTACTTAATTGTGGCTTTGATTTGCATTTCTCTGATAATGAGTAATATTGACCATCTTTTCATGTGTTTGTTAGCCATCCGTATGTCTTCTTTGGAGAAATGTCAGTTTAGTTCTTTGGCCCATTTTTTGATTGGGTCATTCATTTTTCTGGAATTGAGCTTCTGGAGATGCTTGTATATTTTTGAGATTAATTCTTTGTCAATTGCTTCATTTGCTATTATTTTCTCCCATTCTGAAGGCTATCTATTCACTTTGCTTATAGTTTCCTTTGTTGTGCAGAAGCTTTTAATTTTGATTAGGTCCCATCAGTTTATTTTTGCTTTTATTTCCAATATTCTGGGAGGTGGGTCATAGAGGATCCTGCTGTGATGTATGTCGGAGAGTGTTTTGCCTATGTTCTCCTCTAGGAGTTTTATAGTTTCTGGTCTTATGTTTAGATCTTTAATCCATTTTGAGTTTATTTCTGTGTATGGTGTTAGAAATCATATTTTAATCACCTAATTTTAAATAACAATTTTATTCTTAGATACCATGCCCCTTTAAACTAACTAAGAGCAGAGAAAACCAAGTAAATGCTGATATCTTATCCTTAATTAAATTACCACTCTTCTGGTAAATAGGAAGAAGAACATGTTCAGACCTTATTCAGGAGGATAAAATTTCTATTTTATCAGTTCTTTTGTCCAAATACAATTCTTGTTCTCTTCAGTCTTAAATTCTGCTTGCTTACAAAGGATGGACAGGAAAAGTAATATTAAAATCATGCTTGCAAGAGAGAATGATTTTATGCTTCTATTGGCCAAAGTAGGGGCAGGAATAATTTCTGAAATATTATAATACATCATGGAAGCCTGAAGGTCTAGTTCTACTATCAAAGAGGAGATGTTTGGAGATGGTTCAAAAACTAAGCTCCATGGGTTGTCAGGATGTACTCTACCAGACAGGTGAATTTGGTCCCTAAAATGTCAAAGTCAGGAAGAGGCAGGCCTTGTTTGCAGAGCAATAAGTTTGTGTTAGTGCTGACCAGGTAATATTCTTGTATTACCATTTGGAAATTTATTTGTCATTTTCTAAAAGAAACAAATGTAATGAGAGGATTAAAGATCCACAAAAGTAGAAGAGCTGTCATGGTGCCTAGAAGAAAGGCTAGCCAGGAGAACCAGGCCCCCACACTGATAGTCAAAGAATTTAACAGTGAGTATTTTATAGATAGAGCAGAACAAGTGGATAAAACCAATGTTCTAGGGTCGCTTTGTTTTGCAGTTAAAGACAAAATATTTTTGTCTTTAAGCAGAGTCATCACAGCTCCCGATGTGGTCCTGGTTACACATATGCAGACCGAGGGCCCACTGGCATGTGGGATGTGACATCAGGAAGTGGACAGATGAGTGTATTGGTGCCCAGTCACCAGCATCTGCTAATAATGGGACCTGGGGAAAATTACTTGCCCTCTCCAAGTCATTGCATCTTCATTAACATAACTTGATGATCATAGTGAAGATTAAGGCTATCTCACAGGGTTACTGTGAAACACAAATTTTAAGATGTTTTAAAGCTTTTGGGAAAGTATCAAGACATGCATGCGGCTACGAAGGTGAGTTAGCAGATCCAAGTACAGTAGCATTTTCTCTTAGTATTTGTTTTGAACGCAATAGTAGCAATCAGTCAGTCATGTATTTACTCTTACCCCAGCGTGATAGTAAACCACACAGGTCAACTGGATTTTTCTTGTTATTTCAGTGTCTAAAATTCAAGCAGTAGTCAATTTAGAGTGAAAAAATTACAAACTCCTTGAGGGCCTCCCTGTCAGAGTCTTCTGCTGAGTCCCAAACTGTCTTAAACTGTCTTTAAAAAAAGAAAAAAAAAATGGCCTAAACACTCTGGCTCAGAATTAAGATCCAGTGTTTGCAGAGCACAAAAGTAGTTCTGGGAGCAATTCAAAAATCTAGGGAGTAACTTACTTCTCCACATTCTGTGCAAATATCATCATTCATCTAAATTTACATAGAAGGCGCTCTTTCTTCCCCACCCGAGCTACTACAGCACCAACTCCTCCTCAGAGCAACAGGGAAAGAAATGCTTCCCTCCACAGGATGGATTTGATAACCTCAAGTGACTAGATCATCTCATAATGGCTCATGTTTTTATTTAAACGGAGTCCTGCCTGCTCCTGCTGCTGGTCATGTCAAATCTGCTCCTGTGCCAAGGCAACTCATGCCCGTCCTGCTTTCCTGATGTGTTTGACATCCCCCTGGAATCCCTTACAGACCTGTTTCTCAATGCCACCATGCTGTCCCGTGACATTTCTGGCCTTTCCTGGATAATGTTCACTGAGTTTGTAAGTACTATGGTGGTGGTGGTTTAGTTGCTAAATCATGTCTTGCTGTTGCAACCCCATGGACTGTAGCCTGCCAGGCTCCCAGATGGAACCTTCGCATAAGTGACTGAGCTACACTGTGCTTGCAACAAGAAGGCTTCATCAGCCAAACTTCGAATAACACAGTCTCTAGGTCAAAGAAGCCGTCAGCTCGTAAGATGTGGAAATCAAAGAAAGGATCCGTTTTGTGAAATCTCAAAGATCCCTAAGAAGTGCAATAACTTTTTCAATTTCCTTTCATTCATGTTCTTTGTAAATTTCCAAAATAAATGAGTTTGTATGTGTCAGCTAAGAATGCCATAAAAGAATACAATAAACAGAGTGGAATAAACAACAGAAATTTATTTCCTCACAGTGCTGGGGGCTAGAAGTCTCAGATCAGGGTGCCAGCAAGGTTAGGTTCTGGTAAGAATTCTTTCTTCCCAGGCTGGCTTCTCCATGCGTCCTCACACAGGGTGGGCTGGGGAAGAGAGATAGAATGAAAGACACAGAGACACAGAGAAAATTCTCTGATGTTTCGCTTCACGAAGACACTAAACCTATTCGATGAGTGTTCCACCCTAAGAGCTCATTTAACCTTAATGGGCTTCCCTAGTGGCTCAGATGGTAAAGAATCTGCCTGCAGTGTGAGAGACCTGGGTTCTATGCCTGAGTCTGGAAGATTCCCTGGAGAAGGGAATGGCAAGCCACTCCAGTATTCTTGGCTGAGAAATCCCATTGACAGATTAGTCTGGTGGGCTTTAGTCCATGGGGTCCCAAAATTCAGAACCCTTTTCAAAACAAGGTACTTTGGCAGTTAGGGCTCAAACACATGAATTTGAAGAAAACACATTCAGTCCATAATATTACCTGACAGAAAGAACTAAAGTGAAAGAGGAGAGGTAAAAAGTTGCTTAAAGCTCAACGTTTAGAAAACTAAGATCATGGCATTTGGTCCCATCACTTCATAGGAAATAGATGGGGAACAGTAGAAGCAGTGTCAGACTTTATTTGGGGGGGCTCCAAAATCACTGCAGATGGTGATTGCAGCCATGAAGTTAAAAGACGTTTACTCCTTGGAAGGATAGTTATGACCAACCTAGATAGCATATTGAAAAGCCAGAGACATTACTTTACCAAGAAAGGTCCATCTAGTAGTCATGTATGGATATGAGAGTTGGACTGTGAAGAAAGCTGAGTGCCAAAGAATTGATGCTTTTGAACTGTGGTGTTGGAGAAGACTCTTGAGAGTCCCTTGGATTGCAAGGAGATCCAAGGAGTCCATTCTAAATTAGATCAACCCTGGGATTTCTTTGGAAGGACTGATGCTAAAGCTGAAACTCCAATACTTTGGCCACCTCATGCGAAGGGTTGACTCATTGGAAAAGATTCTGATGCTGGGAGGGATTGGGGGCAGTAGGAGATAGGGATGACAGAGGATGAGATGGCTGGTTGGCATCACCGGCTTGATGGATGTGAGTGAGTGAACTCCGGGAGTTGGTGATGGACAGGGAGGCCTGGCGTGCTGCGATTCATGGGGTCGTAAAGAGTCAGACACAAGTGAGTGATGAACTGAACTGAGCTGAACTGAGGAAACGGAAGCATGTTGATTTTCTGGTCCTTCACTGTCTCTCTGGGCTTTCTTCTCCAGGCTCAGAATAAAAAGTCAATAAATGAGAACTGCTCTGCAGTGAACTGAGAGGATGGAACATGTCAAACAAAGCTGAATCCTGGTCACAAAAATGAATACTGGTGTTTTTTTTAATGCTACGTTATTGTTTTAAGATTTGCAGTGAGTAGCTTTAGAGATACAGTAGAATGGGAGTTTACAATTGGAAATAATTATTCTCTTTCTGATGAAGGTATTTGGAAGTTGTATGTTAATTCTTTTAGGTCAATCAATGAGCACACAGTAGAGCAGACAGCTAATAAAATGCAGTGATAAATGTTTCTATTAAATTGATGTATTTTTTTAACTCACTAGTTTTTGTTTCATCTTCCATTTTTGACTACCCATTTTTTTTCTAAATCTTCCATTTAATCTTTTTTTTTGTATTTATTTATTTATTTATTTATTTTTTTAAATTTAAAAATCTTTAATTCTTGCATGCGTTCCCAAACATGAACCCCCCTCCCACCTCCCTCCCCACAACATCTCTCTGGGTCATCCCCATGCACCAGCCCCAAGCATGCTGCACCCTACGTCAGACATGGACTGGTGATTCAATTCTTACATGACAGTATACATGTTAGAATTCCCATTCTCCCAAAACATCCCACCCTCTCCCTCTCCCTCTAATCTCTTTAAATGTTCATAACTTTCACTAAAGATTAGTTTCTCTCTATTAACATGTTATCTAGATTTTTCTACTCTTATTATTCGCAGTCCATTGCTTAGTATTTCCTATAACTCTATGCAAGTTTTTCTGCCATACCATTTTGTCTCCATAAATAACATTGCATTCTGCACTTGGGATGAGCACTCAGCTTTTTCGTGTATAGATTCAGAGATAAGTGAAAGTCATAACTCTATAACTCCTTATAAGGGAATATATTGGCTCAAATTCACAGTAAACAAGAGATCAAATGGTTAAATATGGGTGCATGCATGCATTCTAAGTCACTTCAGTTGTGTCCAACTCTTTGCAATCCTACTGACTGTAGCCCAACAGGCTCCTGTGTCCAGTGGATTGGCCAGGCAAGAATTCTGGAGTATGCTGCTGTACCCTCTTGCCAGTGATGCTCCTCACTTAGGGATCAAACCTGAGTCTTCTTATATTTCCCGCATTGGCAGGAATGCTCTTTACCACTACCATCACCTGGGAAGCATTAAATATTGGTACATATGTACTATATTTGGTTCAAACACAAAAAAAAATATATATATACATATATAAAATAATATAACAGAGAAGGGAAAAGTTTAAACTTAGAAAAGTTAGATGTTAAATCAATTTTATAGAGACAATGTATAGAAAAAATAGGAAGGGAATACTTTCAAATATTGTGATGCCCCCCAATAAAAAATTATACATCTATCAACATGTACTGAATGCCCAACAACTGTAACTGTCTGATCACTTTCAGGATGAACAGTATGCCCAGGGTAAACTGTACCATATCAATGCCTCCAACAACTGCCACACCAATTCCCTCCATACCCCTGAAGATAAAGAACACATCCAATGCATGCACGTGAGTCTTTTACCTGGTTTTTTTTTTTTTTTTTACCAGATCATATGAGACAGTATGTAGGTTACCAGGCTTCAGATTATTAGAGGTAATGGTAAGTGTACATGCAGGAAAAGATGGAGGTCTATAAGCAATTGCAGAGAAATTATATTATGCAGTTGCTGAAGCATTGGTGAAATCAAGGGATGACTAAAGATCTTTGAAGCAACATAAATAACATCTATAAATTGTCCATGCAGACAAGTTTAGTTCAACCAACACGTTAGACACAGGATTGCAGCTATTATACTGTATGAAAATAGGAAATGAATGGGGACGTCCATCTGTGAAATAAAAGATGCAAAATTCATGAATATGTAAGAAACACACCCCAGTTTTCGTTACTCCCTTTTACTAGTGACTCCTACATGGAAGTCCTCTACTGCACCACTTGATCCATTTTGTCTGCCTGATTCTGGTTCTAGAGGAACTAAAAAGCCTCTTGATGAAAGTGAAAGAGGAGAGTGAAAAAGTTGGCTTAAAGCTCAACATTCAGAAAACTAAGATCACAGCATCTGCTCCCATCATTTCATGATGGGGAAACAGTAGAAACAGTGTCAGACTTTATTTTGGGGGGCTCCAAAATCACTGCAGATGGTGACTGCAGTCATGAAATTAAAAGACACTTACTCTTTGGAAGGAAAGATATGACGAATCTGATAGCATATTCAAAAGCAGGGACATTACTTTGCCAACAAAGGTCCAGGTAGTCAAGGCTATGGTTTTTCCAGTGGTCATGTATGCATGTGAGATTTGGACTGTGAAGAAAGCTGAGCACCGAAGAATTGATGCTTTTGAACTGTGGTGTTGGAGAAGACACTTGAGAGTCCCTTGGACTGCAAGGAGATCCAACCAGTCCATTCTAAAGGAGATCAGTCCTGGGTGTTCATTGGAAGCACTGATGCTAAAGCTGAAATTCCAATATTTTGGCCACCTCATGTGAAGAGTTGACTCATTGGAAAAGCCTCTGATGGTGAGAGGTATTGGGGGCGGGAGGAGAAGGGGACAACATAGGATAAAATGGCTGGATGGCATCACCGACTCGATGGATAGTTTGAGTAAACTGTGGGAATTGGTGATAATTAGGGAGGCCTGGTATGCTGCGATTCATGGGGTCATAAAGAGTCGGACATGACTGAGCAAATGAACTGAACTGAACTGAAGAGATCATAGAAGTTCTCATTGCAAGAAGAGAATTGTAAATATTTTTAGTGAAGATGTTCACCAGACTTAATGTGGTGATCATTTTGCAATATATTTCAGATAATTACTTTGTACACCTGAAACCAAAATAACATTATATGTTAATATTATCTATGTATAATGATCCCTGAAACTGAAATAGCATATTTGTCAGTGTGACCTATGTATGATGTCATATAATCATTATGTTATATACATGACATATATGCATACCTTCAGGTAAGTTCAGTCACTCAGTCATATCCACTCTTTGAGACCTCATGGACTACAGCACATCAGGTTCCCGTGTCCTCCACCATCTCCTAGAGCTTGCTCAAACTCATGCCCATCGAGTCAGTGATGTCATCCACCATCTCATCCTCTGCCATCTCCTTCTCCTCCTGCCTTCAGTCTTTCCCAGCATCAGGGTCTTTTCCAATGAGTCAACTCTTTGCATCAGGTGGCCAAAGTATTGGAGCTTCAGCTTCAGTATCAGTCCTTTCAATGAATATTCAGGGCTGATTTCCTTTAATATTGACCAGTTACTTAGTATTGGGCTTCTGTTTCAGACAAGATGGCCTTGATCTCTTTGTGTCCACTACTTTGTTTGTTCTGGAAATAAGAAGAGACCACTGAAGGAGACCTTGTATATTTGACAAGAAGAAGGTGAACTAGATGAGGCCTGAAGAGTGGAATAGCAACACAGCAGCACCTAAGAGAAGACAAGCCAGGCCCAGCATTCCTGACCTCCAACCTAGCATCAGAAGGCAGCCTGAGTAGGGCTGTTCTTCCCAAGGAATAAATGTGAAGGAACACCAGGTGGTGCTTTAGTTGCAAAGCTGTGCCTGACTCTTTAGGATCCTATGAACTGTAGCCCACCAGGTTCCTCTGTCCATTGAATTCTCCAGGCAAGGATATAGATTCCCATGTCCTCCTCCAGGGCATCTTCCCAACTCAGGGATTGATCCGGGTCTTTACAAGGCAAGTGGATTCCTTATTGTCTGAGGCATCAGGAAAGCCCAAGAAACTCAATAATCTCATGGATATTTGGAAAATAAAAGGATAAAAACAGATGTTAATATTAGATAAAGTAGACTTTAGAGCAAAGAAAATATATAGGAACAAAGGAATACAAGGACTTTACATAAGTGAAAAAGAGTCAATTCAGCAGGAATCCATAATAATCCTAAATATGTATACACCAAACAACATAACCTCAAAATACTTGAAGCAAAAATAGATATATCATCTGAATACTCCTATAAACTTTAATGAGATTGAAATTGTGACATAAAACTTTGAAAAAGAAATCATCAATCCAGGATAGTTTGACCAGAGAATTCTAATAAATATTTTAAAAATTAAGATCATTTTGATATAATTTTTTTTAAGAAAATGAAAGAGTGAGAAACCATTCCCAACTAATGAGATGGGGCCAATATTGATCTATATCAAAATCAGACAAATCAGTACAAAAAGAAATTTCAGACTAACGTCTCTCACAAATTTGGAATTAAAAGTTTTCACTCTCACACATACAAATCAAACAAATGAATTCAAAAATGCATAAAAATATCTCTTGATAGTTTCTGGTCCCTTCCTAAGTCTGGTCACATTACCTATCTCTTCAAAGGGTTTAAGTGAATCAAGGATACAGTCAGTTCAGTTCAGTTCAGTTCAATTCAGTCACTCAGTCGTGTCCGACTCTTTGCGACCCCATGAATTGCAGAATGCCAGGCCTCCCTGTTTATCACCACCTCCCGGAGTTCACTCAGACTCACGTCCATCAAGTCCGTGATGCCATCCAGCCATCTCATCCTCTGTTGTCCCCTTCTCCTCCCGTCCCCAATCCCTCCCAGCATCAGATTTTTTTCCAATAAGTCAACTTTTCTCATGAGGTGGCCAAAGTACTGGAGTTTCAGCTTTAGCATCATTCCTTCCAAAGAAATCCCAGGGTTGATCTTCTTCAAAATGGACTGTTTGGGTCTCCTTACAGTCCAACTGTGTCTCAAGAGTCTTCTCCAATACCACAGTTCAAAAGCATCAATTCTTCGCCACACAGCCTTTTTCACAGTCCAACTCTCACATCCATACATGACCACAGGAAAAGCCATAGCCTTGACTAGATGATGTTTGTTGGCAAAGTAATGTCCCTGCTTTTGAATATACTGTCTAGGTTGGTCATAACTTTTCTTCCAAAGAGTAAGTGTCTTTTAATTTCATGGCTTCAGTCACCATCTGAAGTGATTCTGGAGCCCAAAAATCTAAAGTCTTACACTGTTTCCCCTGTTTCCCCATCTATTTCCCATGAAGTGATGGGACTGGATGCCATGATCTTCGTTTTCTGAATGTTGAGCTTTAGGCCAACTTTTTTGCTCTCCTCTTTCACTTTCATCAAGAGGCCATTTACTTCCTCTTCACTTTCTGCCATAAGGGTGGTATCATCTGCATATCTGAGGTGATTGATATTTCTCCCAGCAATCTTGATTCCAGCTTGTGTTTCTTCCAGTCCAGTGTTTCTCATGATGTACTCTGCATAGAAGTTAAATAAGCAGGGTGACAATATACAGCCTTGACCTACTCCTTTTCCTATTTGGAACCAGTCTGTTTTTCCATGTCCAGTTCTAACTGTTGCTTCCTGACCTACATACATATTTCTCAAGAGGCAGGTCAGGTGGTCTGGTATTCCCATCTCTTTCAGAATTTTCCACAGTTTATTGTGATCCACACAGTCAAAGGCTTTGGCATAGTCAATAAAGCAGAAATAGATGTTTTTCTAGAACTCTCTTGCTTTTTCCGTGATGCAGTGGATGTTGGTGATTTGGTCTCTGGTTCCTCTGCCTTTTCTAAAACCAGCTTGAACGTCAGGGAGTTCACGGTTCACATATTGCTGAAGCCTGGCTTGGAGAATTTTGAGCATTACTTTACTAGCCTGTGAAATGAGTGCAATTGTGCGGTAGTTTGAGCATTCTTTGGCATTGCCTTCCTTTGGAATTGGAATGAAAACTGACCCCAGTAATAATATTTTGATACCAGAAATACAGTGACAAATACTCAAATCTAGGTCAAATCAGAAACTTACCTCTCCCATTAAAGTTAATCCTACCCAGACAACCTAAATGTCTAGCAAAATTAACCACAACTAGAATCATAAGAGAAAGAAAACATAGCTATGATATAGAAATGGTGGTTGTGTTTGATATTCTTTATATGCCCCTCAGGAACTGTGTTGATCATTTTCTATTATGTTATGAACCTTTGGAGGCTGAGAAGACCAGACTTTATCCCTCTAGCTCTCCTTGAAACTGACTTCTACTTCAGTTTGGCAAGGGGTGGACAAAAGAGATTGGTGAGTCAGTGGAGAAAGAGATCAGTGGATTGATTCTTTCCTCTGACTACTTTCTTTCTGGGAAGTGGCCAAATTTCTCCACTGAAGCCCAGAGCTCTGGTCAGAGGCCCTCGCTTATAGCTGCAGCTATGTACAAGGCTCTTAGAGGCTGCAATATCCATTCTCTTCCTTTGCCCTGTTGGCCTATAAGTGTTCGTGCATCCATGTTCTTGCCTGTCTTGAGTTTCGCTTTTCTTTTTAAGCTATCCTTAGCCCTGATATGGCTTCCAA
This sequence comes from Capra hircus, assembly GCF_001704415.2. Classification (NCBI taxonomy): domain Eukaryota; kingdom Metazoa; phylum Chordata; class Mammalia; order Artiodactyla; family Bovidae; genus Capra; species Capra hircus. The sequence continues at coordinate 1,875,149 of NC_030825.1, read as the reverse complement.
ATCTTTAAAGTTCATTGTATGTTAGTCGCTCAGGCATGTCTGACATTTTGTGATCCCCAGGGACTGTAGCTTACAAGGCTTCACTGTCCAAAGGATTCTTTAGACAAGATTGCTAGAGTGGGTAACCATTCCCTTCTGCATGGATCTTCCCTACCCCAAGGGTGCAACCCAGGTCTCCCACATTGCAGGCAGATTCTCTACCATCTGAGCCACCAGGGAATCTAGTTTCCTTTATTTTCCTTACCTGTGTAAATCATCTTAATTTCTGACAATGATAGGGGTGGCTATGGAGCTGCTAGATAAAGATGGTCCCTCAAAGATCTAATGCTAAACTGCTTACAACCGGAGGGAGGCATCTTTTCTCCTGACTCCAAAATCATAAATATAAGAACATGTCAGAGGTCATAAATAAAATAAATGTTGAGAAATCAATGATTTAAGAATGAATTTAGTCAGAGTCCACAAACTTTAAGCTGTAAGGTGATGAATAAGATCTGAGGATCTAATGTGTAACATGATGACTATGGTTTGTAATGTGTGATTGACATTTGTGGGGTTTCCCAGGTGGTGTTAGTGGTAAAGACCCCTCCTATCAGTGCAGGATGCATAAGAGACATGTGTTGAATCCTTGGGTCAGGAAGATCCCCTGGAGGAAGGCATGGCAACCCACTCTAGTATTCTTTCCTGGAGAATCCCCATGGACAGAGGAGCCTGGCAGGCTATATAGTCCATGGGGTCTCAAAGAGTTGGACATGATTGAAGTCAGTTAGCATACATGTAAGAGAGTTAAACTTAAAAGTTCTCACCAAAAAGATCTTGAAAGGTAAATATGTGTGGTGATATTAATAGATATGTTAATTAAACCAATGAAGAAATCCATTAATCATGTATACCTATTTATATTATAATGTATACTTTAAATATCTTCCCATTTTACCTGGAAATCATAGATGAAAAAACTGAAAAAAAAATCCTAGAATTTCAATACTTTTTATATCATATTATAGATATTTCAGCCATTACTCTTGGTATGTAAAAGGGTTTTTTAAATTCAATATAATAACCAATGGGATTCCCTTGATATTCAGAAAAGGAGGAAACCTTGGAAATTATCTAGAAAATCCTCTCATATTAAGGATATATAAGGAAATCCAAGAGTGATTAAGTCACTTATCAAAACTTATAAAACTCGATGCAAAAGTAGCAATAGAAACCAGGTTTCCTAGATTTAAGTGAATCTTTACCAAATTACCTGGCAAATGGAAATATCTTCTATGCTCTACAAAACTTGATTCTTATCTCTTTCACAACTGATCATGAAAGTGAAAGGGAAGTCGCTCAGTCATGTCCAACTCTTTGCGACCCCATGGACTGTAGCCTACCAAGCTCCTCTGTCCATGCGATTTTCCAGGCAATAATACTGGAGTGGATTGCCATTTCCTTCTGCAGAGGATCTTCCCGGCCCAGGGATCGAACCCAGCTCTCCCACATTGTAGACAGACGCTTTACTGTCTGAGCCAGGAGGGATCATATTCCACCTTGTATTGATTGTCTGGTTAGCCTAAGATTTACCAAGTAAATTGAATTCTTTGAAGGTTCAATCCTGACAAGTCTGTTCTTCTCACTCTATATTCTCACATATGGCTAACTCTTTATAAATGCCATTCCTTCTCCCTGGAGGACCCTTCATCTTTTACCTCATGACTTCTCTGACATTTTTCAGATCTCAGAAAGAAACCACTTCCCCAAAGCAACCATTCCTGACTCTGACACAGCTCAGGGCTCCTTGTTATGTGGATATATGGCATTCTGTGCTTTTCCCTCTTGACACATGCCCTAATTGTGGTGCAACATTTAACTTTGAAATTTACCTCTTTCTGTTTTTCTATTAAAATTTAAGTCCTAATTCAGAAAGTCCACATGTGTGCTCTTCACTGCTGTCCATTATTTGCATCCAACAGGCCTTCGTTATGTTTGTTCAATGAAACACTTTTATTCGTGCAAAGTAAAATTCCAATGAATTATTGATGCTGCTCTAGCAGCATACAGTGAGCTAAAACCATGGAGGACTTCTCTCCCTACTCAAACCCTCATACCCTGATTATTTGGACATAATTACAGAACTAGAACTGCGGGGCCTCCATTGTGGCTCAGCTGGTGAAATATCTGCCTGCAATGTGGGAGGTCTGGGTTTGATCCCTGGGTTGGGAAGAGTCCCTGGAGAAGGGAAAGGCTGCCCACTCCAGTTTTCTGGCCTGGAGAATTCCATGGACTGTATAGTCCATGGGGTCACAAAGATTTGGACATGTCAGCAACTTTTACTTTCACAAAACTGTGGATGCATTTGTTTTTAATCATTAACTTATTAGATAGAAACCACTAGATTTGCAGTCTGTTATTCCATATACATTAGCCCTGGCAGTTCATGTCCTAAGATAATGTGATAATCCAGTTACGGACTAAAAGGCTGAATAGGACAGAACTAGAGATAGTGCTCTGAACCTGCCACTTGTGTCTACTATTTACCACAGGATTCTCAACTTCACTAGAGGAGTTCAATTTCTTAGCTGTGCTCTCTGATGATGACAGATAAAAATACTTTAAGGTGAGCCTACAAATCAAATATTTTTACATTGTACTTAAGCACCTAATTTCTCTTGGAAGGTACAAAAGAAATTTACCTCCTTGATGCATTGTTACCTTCTTTTCCCAGATGAAGGTACCATCTTCTTCCTATGGCTTCCTAGTTTCATTCTCACAATTTTTATCTCACTGACCACATTCTGACCTATATTATAGTTAATTATCTGAACAACACCAATTCCCACTCCTTTAATTTAGTTCCATTGGGTCCACACGGTTATGCCAACTGCCCTGAAGTTACTATTTATTAAGTATCAAACATGGCTGAAACGGGCCAGCCATTTGTTCTTTCTGAAGTAAGTATTATAATAAAAGCAAATATCCAGCCTCTGGTATTTTGGATAAACTGACAACTGAGCAAAATCTTAACTGCTATTCCAGATAAAAGTTCCTTTTTTGTGGATTTTTTCTTTTAGAGAGAACTTGCATTCTAGATAGCATTCAGGTAAATGGAAACTGGACTGATATGTTAGCTGGAAAAAAACCCACTGTTGCAGGAAAAAAAAGGTAGACAAATGCAAATCTTCTGTATACTTCAAGACCTATTTTATTAGGAGCTGGCAGCTCAGACTGTAAAGAGAGTCCCCCTGCATACAAGAGACCTGGGTTCCATCCCTGGTCAGGAAGATCCCTGGAAGAGGCCATGTCAAACCACTCCAGTATTCTTGCCTAGAGAATCCCCATGGACAGAGGAGCCTGGCAGGCTGCAGTCCAAGGGGTCCATCAGTCCAGGGGGGACATAAAGTGTTTGACATGACTGAGTAACTATGCACAGCAAACTTCCTACGGTGACATCCTGACATTTAGAAACAGTTTCTCTCACTAGTGTGCTTAACTACAACTCCTGCTTTTCAGTGGAAGATCAACAATAAAAGTAATATTCCTTAACAGTCAAGTAATTATTTCTATCAAGGTATTTTCTGAAATCTAAGCTAGAGAAATACACTGTGGGATAGAGCAGATAATGAGAAGTATAAGAGATCCAAACAGGGAAGCTGCACAACCAAGTGATAATTCATTTTTTGGGAAAAAGAATAAAACCTCAGTTTGGAATCATGTTTTATACAGAGATTTGCATACTCTTTGGAAATGTAAAGGATTGTCTACTCTAATTTTCCTTTTCTAGTTGAGAAAACCAAGCCCTAGAGAATCGAAGATAAGTTTTCCAAGTCAAAGAGCATTTAAGTTAGGTTTCTGATGAGAGCGCAGTCACGGGCTTTAGGGTCCAGCTGATACATCTTTAGGCTGACGGGCTGGTGATTGGGGTACCAGTAATAGTGCTGTCTTCAGGCTGAATTGCTTTTATTTTGGGAAACCTCTTTCTTTGCTCTTAACACCCTCAACTGATCACATAAAATCCACAATCTATTGGTTTAAATGTTAATTACATCTAAGAAAATATGTACCCAGGTGAGCATGTCAAAGCATGTACAATTTGAAAGAAATGTACAGTTCTATGGAATATGTCACCATGTGCCTGAGAAATTGAATATCTATGCTACCTGTCCCACATTTATGACGTTGGAAGGGAAAACAAGATTGAGAGTTTATTTCTTTCCCCCATTTAATCACAGTCAGCGTTTTAGTGCATGCAGGCTGCTGTTACAGAACGCCAGAGGCTGGGTGGTTTATAAACCACATTATTAATAAAGTTCTGGAGGCTATAAGTCCAAGATCAGGGTGCCAGCATGGTTGCATGAGTGAGGGCCTCTTTCAGGACATATCACTAAATAGAAGGGATGAGCAAGTATTTCAGGCCTCTTTCACAAGAGCCCTAATCCCATTCATGTGGGCTCTGCCTCTTGACCTAATCATTTTCCAATGGTCCCACTTCCTAAAATCATTACTGTGGGGATTAGGTTTTCAACATATGACTTTTGGGAGACCTCAAGCATTTAGACCATGGCACCCAATGAGGAGACTGACTTGTCTAAGCTAACCCAATGCCTCATCCATATGGAATGCTCTGTGATGCTGATAGGAAGCCAAGGACTAAGGAAGCTGAATCAGGACGAGCAGCCCCAGGTGGAAGGTCTCAGATGGCAAACTCCTTGATGGATTTCAACAACATAAGAGTTTTTCCAGGGTCTTCCTTGGTTATCAGTCATTGAGCAATCCCCCTGCCCCTCTTATACATGTTCCTATTTCAAATATGAATTTATTACTGAGTTCTTAGACAAAGTACCTATTGACCAACATGGAAACATCACGCCTATGCATATGAAGAAAAGGGCCTTTGACAGATACGAATTTCAGTGTGGAAAGTCCTCAAGACTTTATTCACTTCAGATAGCAGTTACAAGTTTGGGGATCTCCCAAGACCATTTTGGGGTTCCATAATCAGCTAGGACTCCAAGAGCTCTCTGAAAGCTGTTATACATGTGGTTATGGTTTATTCCAGATCTTTGATTTATTTTTAATTCATTTTTTATTTTTAGTTCAGTATAATTTATTTGCAATGCTATAAATGGCAGTTTTTGTTGAATAGTAAATAAGTTACACATATACGTATATATACTCTTATTTAGATTCTTTTCTCATGGAGCACATACGGGTTCCAAATAGGAAAAGGAGTACGTCAAGGCTGTATATTGTCAGTCTGCTTATTTAACTCATATGCAGAGTACATCATGAGAAACACTGGGTGGATGAATCACAAGCTGGAATCAGGATAGCTGGGAGAAATATCAATAACCACATATATGCAGATGACACTACCCATATGGCAGAAAGTAAAGAAGAATTAAAGAGCCTCTTGATGAAAGTGAAAGAAGTGAGGGGAAAAGTTGGCTTAAAGCTCAACATTCAAAAAACTAAGATCATGGCATCCAGTCCCATCACTTCATGGCAAATAGACGGTGAAAATGGAAACAGTGTTTGACTTTACTTTGGGGGGCTCCAAAATCACTGCAGATAGTGATTGCAGCCATGAAATTAAAAGACACTTACTCCTTGGAAGGAAAGTTATGACCAACAGAGACAGCATATTAAAAAGCACAGACATTACTTTGTCAACAAAGGTGTGTCTAGCCAAGGCTAAGGTTTTTTCAGTAGTCAGATGTGGATGTGAGAGTTGGACTATAAGGAAAGCTGAGCACTGAAAAATTGATGCTTTTGAACTATGGTGTTGGAGAAGACTCTTGAGAGTCCCTTGGACTGCTAGAGTATCCAACCAGTCCATTCTAAAGGAGATCAGCCCTAGGTGTTCTTTGGAAGAACTGATGCTAAAGCTGAAACTCTAATACTTTGCCCACCTCATGTGAAGAGTTGACCCATTGGAAAAGACTCTGATACTGGGAGGGATTGGGGTCAGGAGGAGAAGGGTACAACAGAGGATGAGATGGCTAGATGGCATCACTGACTTGATGGACGTTAGTCTGAGTGAACTCTGGGAGTTGGTGATGGACAGGGAGGCCTGGCATGTGGCAATTCATGGGCCACAAAGAGTCAGATACAACTGAGTGACTGAACCGAACTGAACTGATGGGACCAGATGACATGATCTTAGCTTTTTTGATATTGAGTTTTATGCCTGCTTTTTCATTCTCCTCTTTCACCCTCATTGGAGGCTCTTCAGTTCCTCTCTCTTTCTACCATTAGAGTTGTATCACTCACATATCTGAGGTTGTTGATATTTCTCCCAGAAATCTTGATTGCACCTTTTATGATTCATCCCATCCTGCAATTCACATGACATGCTCTGCATATATGTTAAATCAGCAGGGTGACAATATTTAGCCTTGAAGGACTCCTTCGTTAATTTTGAACCAGTTTATTGTTCCTTCTCTGCTTCTAACTGTTGCTTTTTGAACTGCATACAGGGTCTCATAAGATGTGTAAGGCTGGTATGCCCATCTCCTTAAGAATTTTCCACTTTGTTGTGATCCACACATTTTGCTGAGGTCAGTGAAGCAGATGTTTTTTCTGGAATTGCCTTGCTTTCTCTGTGTTCCAGCAAATGTTGCCAATTTGATCTCTGGTTCATCTACTTTTTCTAAACTCAGGTTGAACATCTGGAAGTTCTAGGTTTACATAAGGCTGAAGCCTAGACTGGAGGATTTTGAGCATAACCTTACTAGCACTGGAGATGATTGCAACTGTTCAGTGGCTTGAACATTCTTTAGTACTGCCTTTCTTGGGAATTGGGAGAAGGTTGACCTCTTCCTGTCCTCTGGCCACTGCTGGCTTTTCCAAATTTTCTGACACTTTGAGTGGAGCCCTATTAGCATCATCTTTTAAGCTTTTAAATAGCTTTGCTGGATTCCTTCACCTCCAATAGCTTTAGGGCAGCAGTGCTTCTTAAGATCCACTTGACTTCACATTCTAGATGTCTGGCTCAGAGTGAGAAAACTACACCATTGTGATTATCTGGGTCATTAAGATTTTTTTTTTGTATAGTTCTTCTGTGTACTTTTCCTATATCTATTGATCTATTCTGCTTTATTAAATCTCAAAATACCAAAGAGTCAAAGTGATCTTGAGAAAGAAGAACAAAGTTTGAGACCATGGTTGCTGACTTCAAATATATTAGAAAGCTATAGTAATCAAAACAGAATGATTTGCTTCTGGCTCAAAAATAGATATATAGATCAACAGAGCAGAACAACAAAGCCAGAAAGAAATGCACACCATATATTGTTGGTTAGCTTATGAAAAAGGAGCCAAGAATATCCAGTGGGGAAAGGACAAACTTTTCAAAATGGCACTGGGAAAATTGGAGAGTTCTATGAAAAAATGAAACTAAATGAAACTGTACCTGTACAGTTTCAAAATTGATACAAAATATCAATTAAAAAGGGATTAAAAAGTTGAACATAAAGACTAGAGTGATTAAACCCCTAGGAGAAGACATTGAGGTAATCTTCTTGCCATCAGTCTTTGCAACAAGGTTTTGGGTTTCACACCAAAAGCAAAGGCAACAACTGCCAAAACAACATGTGGAACCACATCAAATTCCAAAGAAAGGAACACCAACAAAATCAAATGGCAATTTATAGATTGACAGAAGATATTTCCAAATCATATATTTTATAAAGGCTTAATATCCAAAAATACATGAGACATACAACTTAAGATCAAAATCCCCCAAATAATCCAAATTTTTAATGGAGTGTAAGAAAAGTAAGAGTCTCAATAAATCTGAATATTAGACTGTAGATGAGAGACACAGCAAGATTTTCCTTCTAGAACAGTAAAAGCTTGTGCCTTCCTGGCATTATTTTCTTCATCTTCACTCACTTATTTCACAATTACAGTTCAACGTGTACATTCTTCAGTCAATAGCAATCACCCCACAGTGAGCTATAGTATGTACTAAGAACAGCTCCACAGGGGCAGAAAATATTCTAATATTTGCATCCTTACTAATGAAGCATATTAGGGAAGGTAACTTCCGGGGTTTACTACTCCATTGTTTTCTATATTTCATTTCAAAATAGAGCTACCTACTAAGGAAAATGAGTTAAGAGACCTCAATAATATATAGATAGAAAATCAGTTTTAAATGGGAGAATTAACGGATTGTAATTTGGAGGTAATTTATTACTACTTTTGTAACTGTAGTCCTTTTGGATCTCTACTGCAGGCATTAATAATTTGTTATAAATATTAATATCAACCCAAGGACCCATACTACTAAAGTTATAGTGAATAGAGAAAGACATAGAATATATTACACAAGAGGTGAAAGTATGGGGAGTCAGCAATGATAGTAAAGCAAAGGACAGTATTGCCTTGAGAGGAAGGAAGGTTCTCAAAGTTTCTTGAAACACCAAGATTGAGCCAGATGTGAAAATTAGCTTAATTTGTAATCCAGAAACTCTACCAGAAGAAATTTAAGTTCATAAAAACATTACGATGCTAAAACCCAAAATGTAGGCAGAGAATAGGGTAGGGTCGGGTATATAGACATTCAAGATTCTCCGTTGCTTAGTGCATCAGGCTCTCAAAGACCACCCTCACTGAAGTCTTTCTCTATTGCTCAACCTGCAGGTACCAGAATGGAGAAAGAGATAGCACTACTTCACAGGCAGTAGAATCCTACTTTTACGGCCTCATGGCTTTCCTTAAGAAGCATCCCATTCAGCAGATTTCCTCCATCCCATCCCATCAGGCTGACTCCCCACAGTCAACAGGAGTCTTCACCCTGGGATCATTCCACAATCTCCATGGCTCCAGCTCCCAGCTTCCGTGGACACCAGTGGACTTACAACTCTGTCCGAGGTATGAAAGGCTGCAGCATGGCTTGCCCATGTGGTTCTCAATCCGTTCAGACTGTCACAGATTAGATAGTTCAATCCTCAACTGCTTCAAATGCGTCCCTCATCCCAGTGGACAGCCATGGACGCAGGGATCTCTCCCCTGTGCTTCTGGTCCCACTTGCTCTCCTCCTTCTTTCCCCTTCCTCCTTGTCCCTTCTTTCCTTTGTCCTACCGAGTTCTGTATGGATCTGAATATTCCTTCTCAGTACTCAGGGACTCCTTCCAGTGCTCACCTGGTCTTCTGTGGGAACTGCTGTGTCTCTAGACATTCTTGACACACCGTGGAGAGAGGTGAATCCCACTTCCACCTATCGCTCCGTCATCTTGTCCACCCCCATTTGTGCATGTATTAGGAACGAATATTCCTTTCTATTAAGTAAGATTGCCATCACCACACATGTTTAACTTTTGCTTTTTGAGGAGAACACAGGTAAGCTCCACTCTCTTCAGTTCAATCAGTCATTCAGTCGTGTCCCACTCCGTGTGACCCCAGGGATTGCAGCATGCCAGGCTTCCCTGTACATCCCCGACTCCCAGAGCTTATTCAATCTCATGATTAGATCATGAAGCTCAAACTTAAATCCTCACCTTATTAATATTTTATACATATAAATATGTAATCCTTAAAAATCTCTCCCTATTTGTCCTACCCTCCAGTCTTTGGCAATCATTTTTCTACTCTGAGTTCCCTCTTTTGTTTTTCTTGTTTTTTTTTTTTTGAAACTCCTTATAGTTGAGATCATATAGCATTTGTCTTTCTCTGACTAAGTTTACTTAGTGTAATGCCCTCCAGTTTCATCCATGTTGCCACAAATGGAAGGATTTCTTTCTTTTTCTAATGGCTAAATAATATTTACCTATATATGTCACATCACATTGTTTTAATCCATTCACCTGTTGAAAGATTGTTGTTTCTATACCAAGGCTACTGTGAATAATGTTGCAATGAACATGGGAATACAGGTCTCTCTTTGAGACAATGATTTCATTTCCTTTGATTATATATCCAGAAGTGGGATAATGGATCACATAAACGTTCTCTTTTAAATTTCTTGAATAACCTCCACAGTGTGTTTCCATGGGAGTTGCACTGGTATACATCCCCACCAACAGTGCATAAGCACTCCTTTTTATCCTCATCCTTAATAACATTTGTCATTTCTTATCTTTTGGTACTAGCCATTCAAACAGGTATGAGGTGATACCTGTTGTGCTTTTGATCTGCATTTCATTTGATTACTAGTGATGCTGAGCATCTTGTCATATACCTGTTGATCATCTATGTGTCTTTTTTTGTGGGAAAATGTCTATTCTTTAAAGATGTGGTGTGCATTATGTTTACTATATTCCAATATATGAAACTCAGTTGTCTACCTACATATCAACAACAAGCTATCAGAAAGTGGAATAAAGAAAACAATCCCATTTACTATTGCATAAAAAAAGATAAAACACTTAGAAATAAATGAGCAAGGTGTTGAAAAATTTTATGCAAAACCTTTAGGGAGGGGGGTTCAGGATGGGGAACACGTGTATACCTGTGGTGGATTCATGTTGATGTATGGCAAAACCAATACAATATTGTAAAGTAATTAACCTCCAATTAAAATAAATAAATTTATATTAAAAAAAGACATTGATAAGAGAAATTTAAAAAGAGTTAAAGATATGTAAAGTTAGGTTGTCTATTCAATGTGTTTCCTGAGGTAGCATTTGTATTTCTATAAACTTCTCTCTTAGAACTGCTTTTGTTGCATCCTATAGGTTTTTGATCACCATGTTTTCATTGTTCTTTGTTTCTAGGAATGTTTTGATTTCACTTATTTCTTTAGTAAACTGTTCATTATTTAAAAATGTGTTGTTTAATCACCATGTGTTTGTGTTCTTTATAGTTTTTTTTTTCCTATAATTGATATCTAGTATCATAGTACTCTTGCCTGGAAAATCCCATGGATGTAGGAGCCTGGTAGGCTGCCGCCTATGGGGTTGCACAGTGTTGGACACGACTGAGCGACTTCAATTTCACTTTTCACTTTCATGCATTGGAGAAGGAACCCACTCATGCACTGGAGTGGCAACCCACTCCAGTGTTCTTGCCTGGAGAATCCCAGGGACAGAGGAGCCTGGTGAGCTGCCGCCTATGGGGTCACATGGAGTCGGACACGACTGAAGTGACTTAGCAGCAGTAGCAGTAGCAGTATCATAGTGTTGTGGTCAGACAAAATTCTTGATATAATTACAATTTCCTTAAATTTACTGAGGTTTGATTTGTGACCCAAGATGAGGAGAATGTTCCATGTGCACTTGAGAAGAAAGTGTATTCTTCTGCATTTGGATGGAATGTGTTGAAGATATAGTTAGGTCTGTTTGCTCTAATATTTACTTTAAAGCTTATGTTTCCTTATTATTTTTTAGTTTTGTTGAGCTGTCCATTGGTATAGGTGTGGTGTTGACATGCCCTACTATTACTGTGTTATGGTCAATTTCTCCTTTTTTGTCAGTTAGTGTTTACCTTATGTATTGAGATGCTCTTATGTAGGGTACATAAATAGTTAAAATTGTGATGTCTTTTTCTTGGACTGATCCCTTGATCATTTGGTACTGTCCTTCTTAATCTCTTATAATAGTTTTGATTCTAAGGTCTGTTTTTTTTTGATAAGAGAGTTGCATATCTGGCTTTCTTTTGATTTCCATTTGCATGGAATATCTTTTTCTATCCTCTCACTTTCAGTCTGTATGTGTCTCTAGAACTGAAGTGGGTTTCTTGTAGTCAGCATATATATGGGTCTTCTTTTGTATCCATTCAGCCAGTCTGTGTCTTTTGGTAAGAATGGAAGAAGATAATAGCTAATAAAGCAATTGATAAAGGATTGATTTCCAAAATACAAGCATCTCAAACAACACAGTCATCAAAAGCAAAAGCAAGAACTGCAAAAATAAACTAGTGGGACCACATCAAACTCAAAACCTTCTGCATAGTAAAAGAAGCCATCAATAAAATGAAATGAAAACTTATGGAATGAAAAAAAAATTTGCAAATCACATATTTGGTAAGGGCTTCATACCCAAGTATATATAAGAGACTCATGCAACTCAGTATTGAAAGAAATCAAACAACCCAAATTATTAAGTGAGAAGAGGAAAAGCAAGTGATTTGAAAAATCTGAAGAGTAGACTGTAGATGAGAGACACTGTAAGTTTTTCCTTCCAGAACAGAAGCCTGTGTTTTTCTGGCATTGCATTCTTTATCTCCAATAACCTGTTTGGTGATGCAGTTCAGAGTATACATCCTTCATTCAATAGCTATCACCCTACACTGAGCTATATGTGCTCAGAATAGCCTTATTAACTATAACAAACTAATAATTACATACTTAACCTTGAGGCATCTAAAATCCAAGGTGATTTTCAGAATTTTCCACTCCATTGTTTTCTACATCCTATTTCAAAATGGAAACACCTAGTAAGGAAAAATGAGTAGGGGTCTTCAAGAATGCATGCATAGAAAGTCATTTAAAACTGGGAGCATTACTGGATTATAATTTGGGGGAATGTATTACTACTAATACGATTGCAATTTTATTCCTTTTAATTCTCTGCTATACTAGTGGATATTTATTTAAAATAGTAATACCAACCTAGAGCACATAGTACTCAAATTACAGTAGATTGAGAAAGACAAATTTTACGAGGCAGGAAGTGAAAACAAAAAATTAGCAATGGTATCAAAACAAGGGGCAGCATTGCCTAGAAATCAAGCAGAGTTCTCTAATTGTTTGAAGATGACACGAACAAGCAAGAGGTGAGCCAACCAGCTTAAACTGTGTACCAGAAACCACACCAGAAGGAAAATGAAGTTTATAAAAATATGCTGATGCTAAACGCCAAAATCTATACAGTAAGAGAATAGGGTAGGGTTTATGTAGATGCTGAAAATTACTCAGAGAGGTAGACATGGAAGCAAATACACTAATGAGCATCAGAAACATCAAAGCACAGAAGGGTTTGAAAAATAAATCGTAAAGGGACTTGGTAGACTGGTCAAAAGAATAAGAGAATCAAATTAGAAAACCAAAATATAAAGACTTGTGCACATGATAGAACCAGAGAATGCTCAGCAGAGAAAATGTCGGCGTTAGTGACCAGCGAACAGAAGCCTCCAGCATCAGGAACAAACACCCTGGGCACGACTCAAAACTGTGCGCTTCTGGAAACAGCCTCAGTTTCAAAGTTTGGGCACTATACCACCTAAAAGCGAACGCAGACAAGGATTATAGCTTGCTATGACACTGAATCACAGACAGTAGTGTTTGTTAGTTTACTTTTCTCATTCAACTATAAAGTTAATGAATCACTAATCAATGATAATTGACACCATCAGTTTCTTAGAACTCTTTAGTCATACAATGGATATGTGAACCTGTTATATGATCTCCAATAACAGTTTTTATAATTGAATGTATTGATGTTTAATTGAAGGGGACTTGCTTTACAATACTGTACTGCTTTCAGCCAAACATCAGCATGAATCAGCCATAGGTATACCTATGTCCCCTGCTCTTGAACCTCCTTGCCACCTTCATTCCCATTCCAACCCTTGAAACTGTTACAGAAAAATATGGAAGGCTTCACAAATTTGTGTGTCATCCTTGGCAGGGGCCATGCTAATCTTCTCAGTATTATTCCAAATTTTAAATATATGTGCTACTAAAGCAAACACATGAATAAGTATTGGGGGAATGTCACGGAAACATGTATAATATCATATAAGTAAAGAGTCACCAGTCCAGGTTTGATACAGGATCCTTAGGCTGGTGCACTGGGATGACCAGGAGGTATGGTACAGGGAGGGAGAAGGGAGGGGTTTCAGGATGGGGAATATGTGTACACCGTAGTGGATTCATGCTGATGTGTGGCAGAACCAATACAATATTGTAAAGTAATTAGCCTCCAATTAAAATAAATAAATTTAAATTAAAAAATAAATATTTGAGATAAAACATTTTAAAAAAAAGAGTTTAACAGAAAAAAATATATAGTTAGTCATCTACCAATAAATGATCAATTACATAAGGAATTAGGGTTCAGTTCAGTTCCGTTTAGTCACTCAGTTTTGTCCAACTCTTTGCAACCCCATGAATCACAGCACGCCAAGCCTCTCTGTCCATCACCAACTCCCGGAGTTCACTCAGATTCATGTTCATCGAGTCCGTGATGCCATCTAGCCATCCCATCCTCTGTCATACCCTTCTCCTCCCAACCCCAATGCCTCTCAGCATCAAAGTCTTTTCCAATGAGTCAACTCTTCGCATGAGGTGGCCAAAGTACTGGAGTTTCAGCTTTAGCATCGTTCTTCCCAAAGAAATCCCAGGGCTGATCTCCTTCAGAATGGACTGGTTGGATCTCCTTGCAGTCCAAGGGACTCTCAAGAGTCTTCTCCAACACCACAGTTCAAAAGCATCAATTCTTTGGTGCTAAGCTTTCTTCACAGTCCAACTCTCACATCCATACATGACCACAGGAAAAATCATAGCCTTGACTAGATGGACCTTAGTCAGCAAAGTAATGTCTCTGCTTTTGAATATACTATCTAGGTAGATCACAACTTTTCTTCCAAGGAGTAAGCATCTTCTGCTATATATACCGCCTCTTATAAAATAGAATTTGTAAGGTCCAAAGTTTCATGAAGGAATTAAACATATATTTATGCATTGCACATGTATACATACACAGAAATAGAGGCACACAAATACGTTTATGTTATATAAGCTATTATCCTCTAGCCTATCACAATAAGCTCTTTATTTGATGAGAGAGATAGTCCCAAGTTTCTCCAACTTATATGTCTCCTTTCTGAGAACCACTTCTTTTATTTTCATCAACTAATTTTAAATAACCATTTTATTCTTACACACCATGCCCCTTTAAAATAACTAAAAGCAGAGAAAACCTAGTAAATGCTGATATCTTATCCTTAATTAAATTGTCACTCTTCTGGTAAATTGGAAAAAGAATGATGTTCAGATCTCATTCAGGAGGATAAAATCTCTATTTTATCAGTTCTCTTGTCCAAACTCAATTCTTGCTCACTTCAGTCTTAAATTCTGCTTACTTACAAAGGTTAGACAGGAAAAGTAATATTAAATCATGCTTTCAAGAGTCTATTATTTTATGCTTCTGTTGGCCAAAGGTAGAGCTAGGAATAATTTCTGAAATATTACAATACCTCACAGAAGCATGAAGGTCTAGTTCTACTGTCAAAGAGGAGATGCTTGGAGATGGTTCAAAAACTAAGCTCCATGGATGTCAGGATGTACTCATGACCAGACAGGTAAATTTTGTCCCTATAAAGTCAAAGTCAGGAAGAGACAGGCCTTGTTTGCTGAGCCAATGACGTTGTCTTGGGTGTTGACCAGGTAACATTATATATTACCATTTGGAGATTTATTTGCTATTTCTCAAATAAACAAGCATAACAAGAGGATTAAAGATGCATAAAAGTAGAAGAGCTATCAAGGTGTCTAGGAGAAAGACTATCCAGGAGAACCAGGCCCCCACACTGATAATTGTGAGAGACTGTAACAGTGAGTGTTTTATAGACAGAGCAGAACAAGTGGATAAAACCAATGTTCTAGGGTCGCTTTGTTTTGCAGTCAAAGACAAAATATTTTTCTCTTTAAGCAGAGTCATCACAGCTCCTGATGTGGTCCTGGTTACACACATGCAGACCGAGAGCCCACAGGCATGTGTGATGTGACATCAGGAAGTGAACAGATGAGTGTATTGGTGCCCAGTCACCTGCATCTGCTAATAATGGGACCTGGGGAAAATCACTTGCCCTCTCCAATTCATCACATCTTCATTAACATAACTTGATGATCATAGTGAAGATTAAGGCTATCTCAGAGGGTTCCTGTGAAACACAAATTTTAAGATGTTTTAAAGCTTTTGGGAAAGTATTAAAGACATGCATGGGGTTACAAAGGTGAGTGAGCAGATCCAAGGTACAGCATCCTTTTTCTCTTAGTATTCTCTCTGTACTCAATAGTAGTGATCTCTTAACCAGTGTGATGGTATACCACACAGATAAACTGGACTTTTCTTGTCATTTCAGTGTCTAAAATTCAAGCATTAGTCGATGTAGAGTAAAAAAATTGCAAACTCCTAGAAGGCCTCGCTGTTCAGAGTCTGCAGAGTCCCAACATTAAACTGTCTTAAAAGAATGGCCTAAATACTCTGGCTCAGAATTAAGTTCCAAATGTTTGCAGAGCACAGAAGTACTTCTGGGAGCAATTCAAAAATACAGGGAGTAACCTACTTCTTCAACTATCTATCTGTGCAAATATCATCATCCATCTAAATTTACACAGAAGTCGCTCCTTCTTCCCCACCCCAGCTTCTACAGCAGCAACTCCTGCTCACAACAACAGGGAAAGAGAAGGCTTCCTTCCACAGCATGGATTTGATAACCTCAGGTGACTAGATCATCTCAGAATGGCTCATGGTTTTATTTAAACAGGGTCCTGCCTGCTGCTGCTGCTGGTCATGTCAAATCTGCTCCTGTGCGAAGGCAACCCATGCCCGTCCTGCAGTCCTGACGAGTTTGACACCTTCCTGCAAAACCTTACAGACTTGTTTATCGATGCCTCCTGGCTGTCTCATGATTTCCATAACTGTTCCACAATAATGTTCAAGGAGTTTGTAATTACTATTTTGGTGGTGGTTTAGTTGCTAAATCGTGTCCGACTCTTGCGACCCCATGGACTGTAGTGCGCCAGGTTCCCAGAAGGCAACTTCCCCTAAGTGACGGGGCTAAACTATCCTTTAAACAAGAAGGCTGCAGAAGCACACTCTCTCGGTCAAAGAAGCCGTCAGTTCATAAGATGTGGGCATCGAAGAAAGGATCAGTTTTGTGAAATCTCAAAGTTTCCTAAGAAGTGCAATAAATTGTTCAATTTCCTTTCATTCATTTTCTTTTTAAATAAGCAAAATAAATGATTTTGTATTTGTCAGCTAGGAATGCCAGAAAAGACTCTGAGAAATAAACAACAGAAATTTATTTCCTCACAGTCCAGGGGCTAGAAGTCCAAGATCAGGGTGCCAGCAAGGTGAGGTTCTGGTAAGGACTCTTTCTTCCCAAGCTGGCTTCTCCGTGAGTCCTCACAAAGGGTGGGGGGTGGGGAAGAGAGATAGAGGAAAAGACACAGAGACACAGAGAGAATTCTCTGGTGTTTGGCTTCATGAAGACACTAAACCTATTGGATGAGTGTTCCACCCTAAGAGCTCATTTACCATTAATGGGCTTCACTGGTGGCTCAGATGGTAAAGAATCTGCCTGCATGTGAGAGACCTGGGTTCTATCCCTGGCTCTGGAAGATTCCCTGAAGAAGGAAACGGCAAGCCATTCCAGTATTCTTGCCTGAGAAATCCCATGGACAGAGGAATCTGGTGGGCTATAAACCATGGGATTCCAAAAGGTCAGAATCCTTTTCAAAACACAGTATTTTGGCAGTTAGGTCTCTAACACATGAATCTGAAGGACACACATTCAGTCCACAATACTACGTGACACAAAGCACTTTTAGGTGGGACTGGGGAAAGGAAGCATATTGATTTTCTGGTCCTTCAAGGTCTCCGTGGGCTTTCTTCTCCAGGCTCAGAGTAAATAGCCAGTAAATGAGAACTGCTTTGCAGTGTGAAGGCAATGGCAACCCACTCCAGTACTCTTGCCTGGAAAATCGCATGGATTGAGGAGCCTGGTAGGCTGCAGTTTATGGAGTCGCTAAGAGTCGGACATGACTGAGCGACTTCATTTTCACTTTTATGCATTGGAGAAGGAAATGGCAACCCACTCTAGTGTTCTTGCCCGGAGAAAGCAGGGACGGGGGAAACTGGTGGCTGCCGTCTATGGGGTTGTACAGAGTCAGACATGAATGAAGCGACTCAATAGCAGCAGCAGCAGCAGCTCTGCAGTGAACTTGGTGGATGGAACATGTTAAATAAAGCTGAATCCGGTCAAAAATGAATACTTGTAGTTTTTTAAAGCTACAAATTATTGTTTTAAGATTTGCAGTGAATAGGTTTCTAGCTACAATAGAAGGGATGTTTATAATTGGAAACAATTATTCTTTTTCTGCAAAGGTATTTGAAAGTTGTATGTTAATTCTTTTAGGTCAATCAAGGAGCCTTCAGCAGAACAGACAGCTAATAAAAGGCGGTGCTAAAGGTTTCTATTAAATTCATGCAGTTCTTTTTACTCACTAGATTTTCTTTCATCCTCCATTTTGACTGTCCTTTTTTTTTTTTCCCAACTTTTCCAGGTAAACAAGAGATTAAATGGTTAAATATAGGTGCATGCATGCATTCTAAGTAACTTCAGTTGTGTCCAACTCTTTGCAACCCTACTGACTGTAGCCCAACAGGCTCCTCTGTCCATAGGATTGGCCAGGCAAGAATACTGGAGTATGCTGCTGTAACCTCTTGCAAGGGATGCTCCTCACCTAGGGATCAAACCTGAGT
The DNA here is from genome assembly GCF_001704415.2 of Capra hircus. Taxonomy (NCBI): domain Eukaryota; kingdom Metazoa; phylum Chordata; class Mammalia; order Artiodactyla; family Bovidae; genus Capra; species Capra hircus. The sequence goes on along the minus strand of NC_030825.1, from coordinate 1,856,727 downwards.
CTTGTTATATCTCCTGCATTGGCAGGAATATTCTTTACCACTACTGTCCCCTGGGAAGCACCAAATATTGGTACATACGTACTATATTTAGTTCAAATAGTAAAAAAAAAAAAAAAAAAAAAAAGATAATAATAAAACAGAGAAGGGAAAAGGTTAAACTTAGAAAAGTTATAAGTAAAATCATTTTTATACAGACAATGTATAGAAAAAAATAAGAAGAATGACTTTCAAATTTTGTGATGACCCCCCGTTAAAAAAATTCATGTCTATCAAACATGTTAATGTTCTGTTAATGGGTTCATCTACTGAATGTCCAACAACACTAACTAATTGCCTGATCACTTTCAGGATGAAAAATATGCCCAGGGCAAACTGTACTATATCAATGCGACCGACAGCTGCCACAACAATTCCTTCCATTCTCCCGAAGAAAGAGATAAAGCCCACCAACTGAACGTGGGTCTTTCACCTGGGTTTTTCACCGTTTCAGATGAGACAGTATGTAGGTTACCAGATGTCAGATCATTAGAGGTTATGGTAACTGAAAGCAATTGAAGAGAAATTATATTATGCAGTTCATGAAGCATGAGCAAAATAAAGGGATGACTAAAGATTTGTAGTAGCAAAATAAATAACAGATTTATAAATTGTCCATGCAGACAACTTTAGTTCAACCAATGCATTAGGCACAGGACTGCAGCTATTATTCTGTATGGAAACAGGAAATGAATGGGAACTTCCATGTGTAAGATATAAGATTGCAAAATTCATGAATATGTAAGAAACACACACCAGTTTTGAGTACTCCCTGCTACTAGTGACTCCTACTTCGCAATCCTATACTGCACCACCAAAGCCCTCACATCTGCCTTTCAAGGCTCTCCTGATTCTGCTTGTACTTCTCTGACACCTCCTTCATTTGTCATTCTCAATGACTCCTCTGTCACCTTTTATTGTTCATTTGTGTGTCTCCCCCACAATGGCCTATAAAACATTGCTTTGCTTCTCATGGCCACAAAACTTGCTGCTGTTCTGAGGAAAACACAGTTTGCATATCAAGCCTCAATCATTTATTGCAGCTCCAAATTTTCACAGTTATAATCTCTCCTTTCTGATTTCCTGCATTATTTTTCCTCTTAACATTATTTAAAATATTTTCACATGCATCCCCCCTTAAAATTCAATCTTCTCTTTCTACAACCTTCTTAATGATACCAGCATTCTTTTCCTCTGTTAAGCTCACTAATAATGAGGGTGAACAAGTAAAGGAAAAAGGACAAAGAGGAAGAAGAGGAGGGGTTGTTCAATAAGCTTAAATTTAAAGTTTATTGAAAGTTACTACATGGCCTCACATTTTACTAAGCACTTTATGTGCATTACTATATTTAATCCTATTCAGTTTTCTGTTCTTTACCACTAAAACAGTTCATGGCTGTAAAGAAATCAAGCATATTAACTAGAGATCGTCAGGCCCTGGGATTTTCAGGCTCAATTCTGCTAGTAGTAGTGAACTAGGGGGGGGAAACCCTCCATTGTGAATCCCACTGATGCTGTTACTAAAAACAATGCTGTGCCATTTTCTGCCTGGAGACATGTCAACAAAACAGACTCTTCTGAGTCAGCAGGGGGCTGGTGTCAGGATCAGTTGAGGAGAGAAGCCTGATTAGGAATGCCATGTTTTCTTCCTTGTCTCTTTGTTGTAATATCATAAAACAATTACCAATCAAAAATCAATACGAAGGACTCATCTGATTCTTTAATACGAATGAATCACTGGGTGACAATGACGTGGGCACTGGTGGAATCCCTCTTTCCTGGGTCAGGCACTGCAGGCACGTACTGACTTGCCGTAAATACTTAGATTCTCTCACGCAAATATACAAACACAGAAGAACTCACTGAGTGGTGGTAGAATTTCAAAGGAAAAAGGAAAATTCTTCATGTTACATATTAGAATGCATCAGAAGAATCAGTTCCTAAAATAACCTAGATTTTTAATAATTCAGCAAAGTGTGAACTAACAGCTTACCTTTTATACTTTTGCAACTTTTACTACCTTCAAAAATCTTTGCATGCACATAGCAAAGTCGTTCAGTCGTGTCTGACTCTTTGTGACCCCATGGATTGTATGTAGCCTACCAGGCTTCTCCGTCCATGGGATTCTCCAGGCAAGAATACTAGAGGGGGTTACCATTTCCTTCTCCAAAGATCTTCTCGACCCAGGGATCGAACCCAGGTCTCCTGCATTGGAGGCAGACGCTTTAACCTCTGAGCTAAGAGGGAAGCCCCATGCACATAGGAATAACCAAATGTTTTTTAGGTCAACTGCTCTGAGCAAAGATCACATGTTATCAAAACCACTGAATTATGATTATTTTAATGAGACTGTTTCTTATGGTGGCTTAGAATGAAGACATTAGTAAGTGGACACTCGTGTTACTGTACTCCTGGAATAAACCTCTGTATCATCTAGTCATGGAGCTGAAGAGTATGAAAGAATTGTGAGAGGCTTTCCTATCAAGCGCCATAGAGATTGAGAACATGTCAGAGAAACTTCAAGCTTTCATAGGGAGTCAATTCAGGAAGGTGAGCATCCTGCAGAGGGCTTTCTTGCTTTGTTCTTGAATGAAAGAGGTGACCTCTGTAATGCATCAGGATTTGGAAATATCTCATTTTGTAAGAAAAAGATTCATGACTTCTATATGCTAGACTGCTACTACATAAAGCAGGAGCCTAGTCATTCATAGTGATAGATTCTGCTGTAAAGGAATCAGAATTTCACTGCAATTTTTGACATGTGCAGGCTTCCCTGCATTGCACACAATTCCACCAAAAGCTTTCCTCTTCCTGGGCACAGGTGGTTGAAATATTTTCAAGAGTAATAGTACTAAAGAATTGAATTTCCAAGATCAGCATTTTTCTTTAAAGTAACCCAGGACGTATGCTATTGAAGTTCCACTTGTCTTCTTCCTCTGTTCTCCTCAAATCAAAGGATGAGAGTGGGAAAGAAGAAAAGATGCACGAAGAAAAGAAAGATGCATGAAGTTCCCAGTACCTGGTCAGGACTCCCATCCCTGAAGTCCAGTGATGAAGATAGGCATCATTCTGAATTGTATAACCTGTTCCACTGCCTGTGCAGGGATTCACGTAAAGTTGACATGTACATCAAGATCCTGGCGTGCCGAGCCTGCAAAACGTGCTAAATCCACAGACATCCCATCCAGCTCTGAGGTGGTTGTAATGATCTATCCCATAGCAAGCTTCTTTGAAATTTACAGCTTTTTAATGCATGCTCTGTCATGGGTCTCCTCTTAAAAAATAAACACAGACTCTTTAGAGTGTCAAAACCTAAGAGGGCAATTTCTTAACATTTCTTATCTTCCTTTAAGAGTAAATCAAAAGAAAATCCACCCCTACAATTGAGAGAATGAAGCGCCTATTACAATTAGTCACAAATAGTAGAACCTGGCATTACAAAGAAGACCATTAAGAGATTATGTAAGAATCACAGCCAATTATTCTAGGTCAAGTTATTAGAATCAAAGAATTAGACAATTCCTCATGGTTCTGATCATGCTACCAAGAAGACTGAATTCTCAGGATTCTTTATGAAAGCCAGACACAAACTTTCAGTCAACTATCTCAGTGTTACACCAGATAAGATAAGTGCTTTGCACTTTTGTGTAAATAGCATGAGGTTTACTGAACTGTCTAAACATTGTTAGGATGCTGCTTAGTCCTTCTGGGTTGCAATAACACAGGCTTAAAAACAATGGAAATGGATTTTCACAGCGTGGTCATGCAGGGTCCTTTCTGGTCACACACTTCTTACTGTGTTGTCACACAAGGGATGGCTCAGGAGCTCTGAGTGACTCTTATATATAAAAGCACTTATCTCATTGAAGAGGTTCCATCCTTATAACTCCATCACCTCACAAAGGCCCCACCTATGGATACCATAGGCATGGGAATCAGGGTTTCATCATATGAAATTTCTGTGGAAACACAAAGGCTGAGACCATACCAGATACAAAGGTGATCTGGCTCATCCTCCCCAGGGGCTGTCATCGCCCACTCTCCACTGCATCCTCATCTCCTGCATCACCTTGCAGCCATTCTCCGCATTCCATCACTCTGTGTTTCCCAAGTCCAGGTCAGTCAAGTGTCAGCTCCACCTCATATTCAGCCTATTCAGTGTTTCCCTCTCCCCTGCTGAGGCCCAGGGGACCTACCAGGAAGTGCAGACATCTCCATTTATGCAAGGTTCCTTCTCTCTCCCTCTCTGGATCTTCATTCCTTGGCCCATGTTGGAACAGGGTAGATGGTAACCAGATGGGAACGTTCTGACGTCACTGACTTACATGGTGCTATTGTAGCCTTCTCTTGGTCCAGATGGACTGATCTGAAATTCCTCCTGACTGACAAGTGTTTCTCTTGAGGGCTTATCCTGGTGATTTTCCAGGACACTCACAAGTTGGGGATCCCCAAATTCATAGTTTCCTTTTTAATCGGGGGGAATGTTCTGGAACCCATAGCTCCCCACCTGCAGTAGTCACCAGAGCCTCTCTGTTTCCCTCACTCTGCAAGCACCATCTGGAGAAAATTAAGCAGCCCACAGTGAGCTGCCTACTAGCTGACCCACAGGAAACCCATGTATCATAAAAACTCTGAACGACTGAATGGCAGAAATACTGGTGTGTATCTGTCCCCTGCCTGGGGATTCTGGACAACTGTCCAAGTGGTCACATAGGAACTGAGTAGATCAGAAAGCTGGATTGAAAACCACATTACATGAGAAGTGAGATGCCATTCTCTCTTCCTTTTAGATTAACTATCCTTTCATTAATTATTTGGCTTTACAAACATGCCCTAGTAGGTCACTGAATTATAAAATCCCCCAAATAGACTGAGCCTCTACTGAGACTGGAGCAATGTGACTCGATTAGAGATACTCAGCTTGTTTAACAGCCTCCAAACAATCTAGGATGAGGGCCAATCTCTTGACTGGCTCTCCTAAGGAGTCAGTGATGTGGCTGGGCTGGTTTTATAGCATCTTAGGGCTTTAGTAGCAATTCGTGACAAAGAAAATGGGAAATCAAAAGGTAGAAATGAAAGGGGAATGAGTAAGAGAGAAGGAAGAGAAAGACAAAAGGAAGGAAAAACAGCAAAGGGAAAATGAGTCTAGGATGTGGGTAGTGAAGGATGAAAGGCTGTTAGAACACTTTATTTTTAAGGACCCAAATATATATGCTTTTTTTTAATATCCTAAGAGCAAACATCTCAGCATTTAACAATCACTCCCTTGCCATCCAGAAAGTGTTGATATCCTCCTGTTTTACAGATTTCCATGTGAGATTACATATAAAGAAATGGCCCTATTGTATCTAGACTAGTAACAATGGTTCCCAAAAGGAAACAAACAAATGAAGAACCTTTGAAGTTCACTGACATTATAGATTAGTAAATCACATGTCATGGGTAAAATGAGGATTTAAACTGAGGTTTAAAAAAATCTCTATTTTCAAGAAGCAGGCCTGCAAGTTGTAAAGAAGGAGAGGGTGATATAAACACACCAACTGCTATATTGCATGGTAGCGTGTAGAAGAATAAGATGTGATGCCACCACGGGGCCACAGTGGATTGAAGTAAAGCTAGGAGCCATCTGAGTGTGTCATAGGAGTGATGCAAATGGGGTAGCTTTATGATGGAGTTTTGAAATGTTGATGGGACGTTGATGTGCAAAAATAGAAAGACAGTATATCTGTCAATTCATTTAGGATCATCCTATGAAGTAAGGATCTCTGACATTCAAGATCAAGGAAACTGAGATATTAACACATATAGCATTATAAGGTATCAGTGGAAAATCAAGTCTGACAAAAACACGAGATATGTTCATTTTTTTACCATTCATCTTGTATCTCTCATGATTATGCTCCCATGATATACTGCATATATTATTGTAGGGTTAGAATGGAGAAATACTTGTATGGATTTTTTATGCATTAGGGAGAATCATTTATGGCAAATAAGAGAGAGTTTGTCTTTATTCTTCAATACAATAGAAAGCCAAGAACATTCAGTCCAAGAGAGCAGAATGTCCAGAATTAGAAAAGAGAAACTTTAATATGGATTGAGGAGTTATGGCTGTTGGGGCTGATAGAGAAAAAGAAAAGGACAAGAAAGAGCTGGGAATATTATGACACTGAAAATCAAAGAGAGCTCTGCCAAGTGAAAAGAAGCAAAGCATGCGAGAGATAGGGGAAATGAAACAGACCTTGACCACATGCAATGAATGAGGCAAATGTAAGAGGCAAAAAAGGCATGGAATAATATGAGACTAGCTGAGTCAAGAAATGACTGAAAAGTCAGAGAGAAAGGGGGAGATAAATTAAGGTTTTATCCAAAAGCACCTGAGTTCTAGTTTCCTATATTTCATCATCTTAGTAGCAGAAATCACCAAAAAATGTTAAGGGTCTGCAGCAAATGATAGAAATAAGTACTCTAAGGTATTTCTGTTAGACGCTATGGAATAACAGAACCAAAGCGGTGCTACCCAGTGATAACAAGCAGTAAGTCACTAGTCACTTTCAACACTTAAATAAGACATACATTGTAAAGCACAGAGGATGAATGGAAATCAAATGGAAACAACCCATACCTTTACAGAGCCAGCCTAGACAAAACCTAAAACCTAAACCAAATAGAGGTCATGGTCTCCTTAATCATGTGCCCACTTTCTCCAAGAGGTTCTCATCCTTTTATCTGAAGTCTCCCTTGTTTACTCACCCTTCTTTGCCTTACTCTCAGCAGATGGTCATCTAATCACTAATCAAATAAATAATTAGACAGTGTTCACTCCTGTGATATATTTGTACTGACTGACTCTTCAAACTGCAAAGCTTTCTAATCCCCTGAAAGTAAAACGCTAATACTGGAAGGACTCCTTCCCAGCCTCTTTCCAAAGTGCCCAGTGGGCAGCAACTGCGAGTCTAGCTACTTAGAAGTCTTCTGCCATAATTATACCCTCTTTGGATAGTGAAGACAGGAGACGGATGAAGCACTGAATGATGTTGAGAAAGACATGCATGGACACATGGAAAAGATACCATAGCCTTAAACACCGATCTATGCCTGCACAGTATACTATGTGTGATGGGAGCCAGGTGGGCCTAATGAGGGATGGATTTTTCAAGAAAGCTCTCTCTGAGTTGGCACTGAGAAGTTTGATTCAACTCAACGGTTTCAACATGATTCTTTGATTCTAAGACTCAGAGCCACTTGTCTCATTTAACTGCACTAAGTCAAAAAGGGAATATACTTATGGCCTATTTACACACTGCTAAGAGATCGTAAAAGTATTCGTCACAAAGAGAAAATTGTAACTCTTTCTGATGAGGGATGTTCACCAGACTTATTGTGGTGATCATTTTGCAATATATATCAAATAATTATGTTGTACACCTGAAATCAAAATAACAGTATATCTCAATATTATCTGCGTATAATGATACCTGAAACTGAAATAGCATATTTGTCAATGTGACTTAGTTTAATAATTATATAATCATTATGTTCAGATCTCATTCAGGAGGATGAAATATCTAATTTGTAAGTTTTCTTGTCCAAACACAATTCTTGCTCACTTCAGACTTAAATTCTGCTTACCTACAAAGAATGGATAGGAAAAGTAATATTAAAATCACACTTGCAAGAGTCAATGATTTTATGTTTCTGTTGGCCAAAGGTAGGGCCAGGAATAATTTATGAAATATTACAATACATCATGGAAGCCGAAGGTCTAGTTCTAATATCAAAGATGAGATGTTTGGAGATGGTTCAAAAACTAAGCTCCTTTGGTTGTCACGATGTACTCTGTACCAGACAGGTAAATTTGGTCCCTAAAAAGTCAAAGTCAGGAAAAGAGAGGCCTTGTTCACAGATCAAATGATGTGTTGGTGCTGACCAGATAATATTCTTATACTATCATTTGGAGATTTATTTGCTATTTTCTTGAAGAAACAAATGTAATGAGAAGATTAAAGATGCATAAAAGTAGAAGAGCTGTCAAGGTGCCTAGAAGAAAGGATAGTCAGCAGAACCAGGCCCCCGCACTGATAATTGTCAAAGACTTTAACAGCGAGTGTTATAGACAGAGCAGAACAAGTGGATAAATACAATGTTTAGGGTCACTTTGTTTTGCAGTTAAAGACAAAATAATTTTCTCTTTAAGCCGAGTCATCACAGCTTCCACCGTGGTCCTAGTAACACATATGCAGACGGAGGGCCCACTGGCATGTGTGATGTGACATCAGGAAGTGGACAGATGAGTGTATTGGTGCCCAGTCACCTGCATCTGCTAATAATGGGACCTGGGGAAAACTGCTTCCCTCTCCAAGTCATAGCATCTTCGTTAATATAACTTGATGATCATAGTGAAGATTAAGGCTATCTCACAGGGTTCTTGTGAAACACAAATTTTAAGATGTTCTGAAGGTTTTGGGAAAGTATCAAAGACATGCATGGGGATATTAAGGTGAATGAGCAGATCCAAGGTACAGTATCCTTTCTCTGTTTGTAAGTAATTTGGTGGTGGTGGTTTAGTTGCTAAGTCGTGTCTGACTCTTGCAACCCCATGGACTGTGTATCCCTCCAGACTCCCAGATGGAACCTTTGCCTAAGTGACTGAGCTATACTGTGCTTTCAACAAGAAGGCTTCATGAGCCAAACTTCAAATAACACAGTCTCTAGGTCAAAGAAGCCATCAGCTCATAAGATGTGGAAATCAAAAAAAGGATCCATTCTGTGAAATCTCAAAGATTCCTAAGAAGTGCAATAACTTTTTCAATTTCCTCATTTTTTTGGGGTAAATTTCCAAAATAAATGATTTTGTATTTGTCAGCCAAGAATGCCAGCAAAGAATACAATAGACTCAGTGGAATAATCAACAGAAATTTATTTCCTCACAATTCTGGGGGTTACAAGTCTCAGATCAGGGTTCCAGGAAGGTGAGGTTCTGGTAAGAATTCTTTCTTCCCAGGCTGGCTTCTCCGTGCGTCCTCACACAGGGTGGTGATTGGGGAAGAGAGACAGAGGAAAAGGCACAGAGACAGAAGAGAGAAGTCTCTGGTGTTTCGCTTCATGAAGACGCTAAACCTATTGGATGAGTGTTCCACCCTAAGAGCTCATTTAACCTTAATGAGCTTCTCTGGTGGATCAGATGGTAAAGAATCTGCCCACAATGTGAGAGACCTGGGTTCAATCCCTGGGTTTGGAAGGTTCCCTGGAGAAGGGAACGGCAAGCCCCTCCAGTATTCTTGCCTGAGAAATCCCATGGACAGAAGAGTATGGTGGGCTAAAGAACATGGGGTCCCCAAAAGTTGAACCCTTTTAAAAACACAGTACTTTGGCAGTTAAGGCTTAACATACGAATTTGTAGAAAACACATTCAGTCAATAATGCTACCTGACATAAAGCACTAAAGTAAAAGAGGAGAGGGAAAAAGTTGCTTAAAGCTCAACATTCCAAAACTAAGAATATGGCATCTGGTCTCATCACTTCATTGAAATAGCTGGGGAAACAGTGCAAACAGTGTCATACTTTATTTTTGGGAGCTCCAAATCACTGCAGATGGTGACTGCAGCCATGAAATTAAAAGACGCTTACTCCTTGGAAGGAAAGCTTTGACCAACCGAGACAGCATACGGAAAAGCAAAGACATTACTTTGCCAACAAGTTCCATCTAGTCAAGGCTATGGTGTTTCCAGTGGTCATGTACGGATGTGAGATTGGACTGTGAAGAAAACTGAGCACTGAAGAACTGATGGTTTTGAACTGTGGTGTTGGAGAAGACTCTTGAAAGTCCCTTGGACTGCAAGGAGATCCAACCCATCCATCTATAGGAGATCAGTCCCAGGGGTTCATTGGAAGGAATGATGCTAAAGCTAAAACTCCAATACTTTGGCCACCTCATGTGAAGACTGGACTCATTGAAAAGACTCTGATGCTGCAAGGGATTGGGGGCAGGAGCACATGGGGATGACGGAGGATGAGATGGCTGGATGGCATCACCGACTGGACAGATGTGAGTTTGAGTAAACTCCAGGAGTTGGTGATGGACAGGGAGGCCTGGCGTGCTGTGATTCATGGGACTGCAAAGTGTAGGACATGAGGGAGCGACTGAGTGGAACTGAACTGAACTGGGGAAAGGGAAGCATGTTGATTTTCTGGTCCTTCAGTGTTGCTCTGGGCTTTCTTCTGGCTCAGTATAAATAGGCAATAAATGAGGACTACTCTGCAGTGAACTGAGTGGATGAAATATGTTAAACAAAGCTGAATCTTGGGCACAAAAACGAATACTGGTAGTTTTTTTTTCATGCTACAAGTTATTGTTTTAAGATTTGCAGTGAATAATTTTAGAAAGGGAGTTTAGAATGGGAGTAGAATGGGAGTTTACAATTGGAAACAATTATTCTCTTTCTGATGAAGGTATTTGGAAGTTGTATGTTAATTCTTTTAGGTCAGTCAAGGAGCACACAGTAGAACTAATAAAAAGTGGTGCTAAAGGTTTCTATTAAATTCACTTTGTTCTTTTTGCTTGCTAGTTTTTTTTCATCCTCCATTTTTGACTACTCATTTTTTCCCATATCTTGCAAGTAATCTCTTGAAATGTTTATAACTTTTGCTAAAGACTAGTTTTTTTCTATCAATGCGTTAGCTAGATTTTTCTATTCTCATTATGCTCAGTCCATTGCTTAGTATTTCCTATACCTCTATGCGAAGTTTTTCTGCTGTACCATTTTCCCATCATAAACAACATTGCCTTCTGCACCTGGGACGAACACTAAGCTTTTTGGTGTGTGGATTCAGTGATAAGTGAGAGTCATAACTGTATAACACCTTATAAGGGAATATATTGGCTCTAACCCACAGTAAACAAGAGATCAAATGGTCAAATATAGGTGCGTGCATGCATGCATTCTAAGTCACTTCGTTTGTGTCCAACTCTTTGCAGCCCTACTGACTGTAGCCCAACAGGCTCCTGTGTCCAGTGGATTGGCCAGGCAAGAATACTGGAGTATGCTGCTGTACCCTCTTGCCAGTGATGCTCCTCACGTAGGGATCAAACCTGAGTCTTCTTATATGTCCTGCATTGGCAGGAATGTTCTTTACCACTACCATCACCTGAGAAGCACCAAATATTGGTACATATGTCCTATATTTGGTTCAAACACTAAAGAATAATTAAAAAAAAAAACTAAAATAATATAACAGAGAAGGGAAAACATTAAACTTAGAAAAGTTAGATGTTTAATCAATTTTATAGGACAATGTATAGAAAAGATAGGAAAGGAATGACTTTCAAATATTGTGACACCCCCCCCAAGTAAAAAAAAAATTATACCTCTATCAACATGTTAGTGTTCTGGTAATGGGTTTATCTACTGAATGCCAAACAACTATAACTAATTGTCTGATCACTTTCAGGATGAACAGTATGCCCAGGGAAACTATACCATATCAATGCCTCTAACAACTGCCACATCAATTCCCTCCATACCCCTGAAGATAAAGAACACATCCAACGCATGCACGTGAGTCTTTTATCTGGGTTTTTACCAGATCAAATGAGACAGTATGTAGGTTACCAGGCTTCAGATTATTAGAGGTAATGGTATGCAGGAAAAGGTGGAGGCCTGTAAGCAATTGCAGAGAAATTATATTATGCATTGATAAAGTATGAGTGAAATCAAGGGATGACTAAAGATCTTTGAAGCAACATAAATAACAGATCTATAAGTTGTCCTTGGAGACAAGTTTAGTTCAACCAATGCATTAGACACAGGATTGCAGCTATTATACTGTACAAAAACAGGAAATGAATGGGAACATCCATGTGTAAAATAAAAGATGCAAATTCATGACTATGTAAGAAACACACCCAGTTTTGAGTACTCCCTGTTACTAGTGACTCCTGCGTGGAACTCCTCTACTGCATCACTCAAGCCATTTCGTCTGCCTTTCAAGCCTCCCTGATTCTGCTTCAAGAGGAACTAGAGCCTCTTGATGAACGTGAAAGAGGAGAGTGAAAAGTTGGCTTAAAGCTCAACATTCAGAAAACTAAGATCATGGCATCATATTATCTATGTATAATGACACCTGAAACTGAAATAGCATATTTGTCAATGTGACCTATGTATAATGATCATATAATCATTATGTTATATACATGGCACATATGCATACCTCCAGTTAAGTTCAGTCACTCAGTCATATCCACTCTTTGAGACCTCATGGACTACAACACATCAGGCTCCTGTGTCCTCCACCATCTCCTGAGCTTTCTCAAACTCATGCCCATCCAGTCGATGATGCCATCCAACCATCTCATCCTTTGCCATCTCCTTCTCCTCCTGCCTTCAATCTTTCCCAGCATCAGGGTCTTTTCCAGTAAGTCAGTTCTTTGCATCAGGTGGCCAAAGTATTGGAGCTTCAGCTTCAGTATCAGTCTTTTCAATGAATATTCCGGGCTGATTTCCTTTAGTATTGACCGTTTTGTTCTCCTTGCAGTCCAAGGGACTCTCAAGAGTCTTCTCCAACAGCGCAGTTCAAAAGCAACAGTTCCTCGGTATTCAGTTTCCTTATGGCCCAGCTCTCACATCCATACATAACTACTGGAAAAACCATAGCTTTGACTAGATGGAATTTTATTTATATAATAAACATATATGTACACACACCTATGTATGTAAAAGTTTTTAAAAAGGAATATAATTATATTTTAGATAAAGAAAACAAACTAGTATAATTTGATTTTTCAAATGTGCATTTTGGCTATCATGTTGGGTCTAAACCTTTTCTTCAAATGTAGTTTATCTTTCTGCTGATAAGAGAAACAGAAATGTGTCTTAACCTTGTAACATTAACTGTAGAACAGCTTATTTACAATAGCTAATGAAAATCACAAAATTTTGAAACCTATAAGGCTGCCCAGTACTCTGCTATTGGTCACTTAACCAACTGATCATTGGCTTAATTCCTCCTTGACTCAGAAACTCTTATAGGCACTTACTTTACATCACTAAACAAAGCAGGCAGACACTTGTCCTCACGGAACTGATCTTCTAGCTGGGGGAAGACAGATACTTTGCAATAAACATGAATGTTTATTGCATTGTATGTTACCAGGTGACCTCTACTACGGGAAAAGAACTAGTAAAGGAGAGGACAGGGATTGGGGAATAAAGGTGAAGAAAGGGGTGTGATTTAAAGAAAAACAACTTAGACCACACTGAGGGGAGCAAACATGCTCTCTTGCATTCAAGATTCAAGTTTTCCCCTGTCCAGGCAGGTCTCTTGATCTTCTACCCAATTTCAAAAATGTTTCTGTCTCTGAGGCTGTATGCAAACTCATGTAAACATGGATATTCTGAACATTCTGCCTCTCTTCAGTTGAACTGGTTTCATAAAAAATTGTTGGTAAACTCCCCCAAATTAAGTAATGTTTTATGTGGGAAATTTTTATGATTTTGTTTCCTGAAGAACTAATCTCCACATTATTTTCTATTTTTCAACACACTGTCAGTGACATAATTTTATTATGTATAAATCTTATATATTCATTGTTATTCTAATATATTATGACATTTAAAGTATATAAACAAAATATAAATTAAATGACAGTGAGATAAAAATAAATGGAAATGGTAACATTTTCATTTGCAGGGGATGAGGACACTCATCTTTATGGCCACTGGACTAATGGATTCTGAATGTACACATATAATTATATCAGTTGTTTACTTATCATAATAAAGTAATTTCTTTTATATATAGCTTCAATCAAAGTTCTCAGAATGCCACAAGAGGCCAAGACTACAATTAAATGTGAATAATTCTCTTCATATGCATATATAAGATTTTGTGAGTTCAATTCAGTAATCATTTTTAGTTCTTTTGATATTTCATCAGTTCATCTACTGGGAAATAATCCAAACTGTACAATAGATTTCTTTTTTACAGGGTTTAAATCTCCAATCATAATAAAAGCAGAGCAACACCCTTGAAAAAAATGGCCTAGTGAAAAAGTTGGCCTAAAGCTCAACATTCAGAAAACTAAGATCATGGCATCTGGTCCCATTACTTCATGGCAAATAGATGGGGATACAGTGGAAACAGTGGCTGACTTTATTTTGGGGGGTTCCAAAATCACTGCAGATGGTTATTGCAGCCACAGAATTAAAAGACACTTACTCTTGGAAGGAAAGTTATGACCAGTGTAGACATTATATTAAAAAGAAGAGACATTACTTGGCCAACGAAGGTGCATCTAGCCAAGGCTATGGTTTTTTCAGTAGTCACGTGTGGATGTGAGAGTTGAACTGTAAAGAAAGCTAAGCACCAAAGAATTGATGGTTTTGAACTGCAGTGTTGGACAAGACCGTTGAGAGTCCCTTGGACTGCAAGGAAATCCAACCAGTCCATCCTAAAGGAGATCAGTCCTAGGTGTTCATTGGAAGGACTGATGTTGAAGCTGAAACTTCAATACTTTGGCCACCTGATGTGAAGAGCTGACTCATTTGAAAAGACCCTGATGCTGGGAAAGATTGAGGGCAGGAGAAGGGGATGATAGAGGATAAGATGGTTAAAGACATCAACGAATCAATGGACATGGGTTTGGGTGGACTCCGAGTGTTGGTGATGGACAGGGAGGCCTGGCGTGCTGCAGTTCATGGGCTCACAACGAGTAGGACATGACTGAGAGACTGAACTGAACTGAAATGAAATGGCCTAGAAGATAAATAAGATGCCATATGGATATCATTATATATATACATTTGTAAAGGAAATTAATGAAAACATACAGAAGGCTTATAGTTAGCTGAAACAGAAAGTGTACTCCCTCAGAGCTGAATATATATATAACCTAGAAAATATACTTTCTCAGCTTCCAATGACTTCTAAAAGGGGGACTCCACGACTTTCATCTCCAGCCTGCTGTGAACTCCCTTCCACTTTCCTCCTCGACTTCCCTCCATGAAATCTCTTCCCTAGGTTCTGAAACACACCTTGGGCTTCTGCTTCAGACAAGATGACATTTATCTCTTTGCCCACTCCTTTGTTCTGGAAATAAGAAGAGACCACTAAAGGAGACCTTGTATATTTGGCAAGAAGAAGGTGAACTAGTTTAGGGCCTGAAGAATGGAAGAGCAACACAGCAGCACCTGACAGAAGACAAGCCAGGCCCAGCATTCCTGACCTCCAACCTAGCATCAGAAGGCAGCCTGAGTAGGGTTGTTCCTCCCAAGGAACAAATGTTAAGGAACACCAGGTGGTGGTTTAGCTGCTAGGCTGTGCCTGACTCTTAAGGACCCTATGGACTGTAACCCACCAGGTTCCTCTGTCCATGGAATTCTCCAGGTAAGAATACAGATTCCCATGTCCTCCTCCAGAGGATCTTCCCAACTCAGGGATTAATCCAGGTCTTCACAAGGCAAGTGGATTCCTTACTGTCTGAGGCATCAGGAAAGCCCAAGAAACTCAATAATCACATGGATATTTGGAAAGGATACAAACTGATGTTCATATTTGATAAAGTAGACTTCAGAGCAAAGAAAGTATCTAAGAACAAAGGAATACAAGGAATTCACATAAGTGAAAAAGAGTCAGTTCAGCAGGAATTCATAATAATCCTAAAGATGTATACACCAAACAACATAACTTCAAAATACTTGAACCAAAAATAGATATATCATCTGAATACTGCTATAAACTTTAATGAGATTGAAATTGTGACATAAAACTTTTGGAAAAGAAATAATCAATCCAAGATAGTTTGACCAGAGAATTCTAATAAATATTTTAAAAATTAATATCAATTTGATATAATCTCTTCAAGAAAATGAAAGAGGGAGAAACCATTCCCAACTAATGAGTGGGGCCAATATTGATCTATATCAAAATCAGACAAAGGCAGTACAAAAATAAATTTCAGACTAACGTCTCTCACAAATTTGGAATTAAAAGCTTTCACTCTCACACACACAAATCAACAAAAGGAAGTCAACAATGCATAAAAACATCTCTTGATAGTTTCTGGTCCCTTCTGAAGTCTGGTCACATTACCTATCTCTTCAAAGTGTCTAAATGAATCAAGATACAGTCAGTTAGGGTCCCAGTAATAATATTTTGATACCAGAAATACAGTGACAAATACTCAAGTCTAGGTCAAATCAGAAACTGACTTCTCCCATTAAAGTTAATCCTACCCAGGCAACCTAAATGTCTAGCAAAATTAACCACATCTAGAATCATAAGAGAAAGAAAACATAGCTACTATATAGAAAGAGTGGTTGTGTTTGATATTCTTTATATGCCCCTCGGGAACTCTGTTGATCATTTTCTGTTATGTTATGAACCTTTGGAGGCTGAGAAGACAAGACTTTATCCCTCTAGCACTCTTTGCATCTGACTTCTAATTGAATTTGGCCAGGGGTGGACAAAATAGATTGGTGAGTCAGTGGAGAAAGAGATCAGTGGATTGATTCTTTCCTCTGCATCCTTTCTTGCTGGGAAGTGGCCAAGTTTCTCCACTGAAGCCCAAAGCTCTGGTCAGAGGCCCTCGTTTTTACCTGCAGCTATGTACAAGACTCTTTAGAGACTGCAATAGCCATTCTCTTCCTTTGCCTTGTTGGCCGATAAGTGTTCATGCATCCATGTTCTTGCCTGTCTCAAAGAGTTTTGCTTTTCCTTTTAAACTATCCTTAGTTCTGATACGGCTTCCAAATCCTTAAATTTTCTTGTATGTTAGTTGCTCAGGCATGTCCAACATTTTGTGATCCCCAGGGACTGTAGCTTACAAGGCTTCTCTGTCCAAAGGTTTCTTTAGAAAAGAATGCTAGAGTGGGTAACCATTCCCTTCTGCATGGATCTTCCCTGCCCCAGGGGTGTAACCCAGGTCTCCCACATTGCAGGCATATTCTCTACCATCTGAGCCACCAGGGAATCGAGTTTTCTTTATTTTCTTTACCTGTGTAAATCATCTTGATTTCTGACAATGATAGGGGTGGCTATGGAGCTGCTAGATAAAGATGGTCCCTCAAAGATCTAATGCTAAACTGCTTACAACTGGAAGGGACATCTTTTCTCCTGACTCCAAAATCATAAATACAAAAACATGTCACAGGTTGTGTAAAAATAAGTGCTGAGAAATCAGTGATTTAAGAATGACTTTGGTCAAAGTGTACAAACTTTAAGCTGTAAGATGATGAATAAGGTCTCAGGATCTAATGTGTAACCTGGTGACTATGGTTTGTAGTGTGTTACTGACATTTGTAGGTTTTCCCAGGTGATGTTAGTGGTAAAGACCCCTCCTGCCAGTGCAGGATGCATAAGAGACATGGGTTGAATCCCTGGGTCAGGAAGATCCCCTGGAGGAGGGCATGGCCACCCACTCTAGTATTCTTTCCTGGAGAATCCCCATGGACAGAGGAGCCTGGCTATATAGTCCATGGGGTCACAGAGAGCTGGACGTGATTGAAGTCAGTTAGCATACATGTAAGAGAGTTAAACTTGAAGGTTCTCACCAAAAAGATCTGAAAGGTAAATATGTGTGGTGATATTAATAGATATGTTATTTTAACCAATGAGGAAATCCATTAATCATGTATACCTATTTAAATTATAATGTATACTTTAAATATCTTGCCATTTTATCTGGAAATCATATTTTAAAAAACTGAAAAAAGAAAAAAAACACAAGAATTTCAATACTTTTTATATCATATTATAGATATTTCAGCCATTACTCTTAGTATGTAAAAGCGTTTTTTTATTCCAGATAATAACCAATGGGATTCACTGGATATTCAGAAAAGGGAGAAACCTTAGAAATTATCTAGCAAATCCTCTCATATTAGGGATATATAAGGAAATCCAAGAATGATGAAGTCACTTATTAAAACATAAAACTCAATGCAAAAGTAGCAATAGAAACCAGATTTCCTAGGTTTAAGTGAATCTTTACCGAATTACCCGGCAAATGGAAATATCTCCTATGCGCTGCCAAACTTGATTCTTATCTCTTTCACAGATCTGATCATATTCCACCTTGTCCAGTTCACTGTCCAGTTTGCAGAAGTTTTACCAAATAAATTGAATTCCTTGAAGGTTCAATCCTGGCATGTCTGATCTTCTCACTCTATATTCTCACATATGGATAAAGTTCTTTATAAATGCCATTCCTTCTCCCTGGAAGACTGTCGCTCTTTTCCTCATGACTTCCCCGACATCTTTCAGATCTCAGTAAAAGCCACTCCCAAAGCATCCTTTCGTGACTCTGGCACAGCTCAGATGTGGACATACAGCATTCTGTGCTTTTCCCTCTCGACACGTGCCCAAATTGTGGTGCAATATTTAACTTTGAAATTTACCTCTTTCTGTTTTTTTATTAAAATTTAAGTCCTAATTCACAAAGTCCACATGTGTGCTCTTCACTGCTGTCCATAGTTGCATCCAGCAGGGCTTCCTGATGTGTTCATTCAATGAAACACTTTCATTCATGCAGAGTAAAATTCCAATGAATTATTAATGCTGCTCTCACAGCATACAGTGAACTAAAACCATGGAGGACTTCTCTCCCCACCCAAACCCTTATATCCTGATTATTTGAACATAATTACAGAACTAGAACTGTGGGGGCTTCCCTTGTGGCTCAGCTGGTGAAATATCTGCCTGCAATGTGGGAGTTCTGGGTTTGATCCCTGGGTTGGGAAGAGTCCCTGGAGAAGGGAAAGGCTATCCACTCCAGTTTTCTGGCCTGGAGAATTCCATGGACTGTATAGTCCATGGGGCCACAAAGATTTGGCATGACTGTGTGACTTTTACTTTCACAAAACTGTGGATGCATTTGTTTTTAATCATCACCTTATTAGATAGAAACCACTAGATTTGAAGTATATTATTCCATATACACTAGCCCTGGCAGTTCATGTCCTAAGATAATGTTTTAATCCAGTTACGGACTAAAAGGCTGAATAGGACAGAACTAGAGATAGTGCTCTGAACCTGCCACTTGTATCTACTATTTGCCATAAGATTCTCAACTTCACTACTAAGTCACTTAAGTGTAACTCTGTGCGACCCATAGACGGCAGTCCAACAGGCTCTCCCATCCCTGGGACTCTCCAGGCAAGAACACTGGAGTGGGTTGCCATTTCCTTCTCCAATGCATGAAAGTGAAAAGTGAAAGTGAAGTCGGTCAGTCTTGTCCAACTCTTAGCAACCCAATGGACTGCAGCCTACCAGGCTTCTCCACCCATGGGATTTTCCAGGCAAGAGTACTGGAGTGGGCTGCCATTGGAGTTCAATTTCTTAGCTGTGCTTGCTGATGATGACAGATAACAATACTTTAAGGCAAGCCTACAAATCAAATATTCTTACATTGTACAAAAACACCTAGTCTCTCTTGGAAGGTACAAAAGAAATTTACCTCCTTGATGAATTTTCACCTACTTTTCCCATCTTCCTTCTTATGGCTTCCTAATACCATCCTCACAATTTTTATCTCACTGACCACATTCTGACCTATATTATAGTTAATTGTATGAAAAACAACAATTCCCAATCTTTTAATTCAGTTCCATTGGGTCTACAGAGTTACGACAACTGTCCTGAAGTTACTATTTATTGCATATCAAACATGGCGAAACTGGCCAGCCATTTGTTCTTTTTGAGGTAAATATTATACTTAAAAGCAAATACCCAGCCATTGGCATTTTGGACAAAATGACAACTGGACAAAATTTTAACTGCTATTGCAGATATAAGTTCCTATTGTGTTGTCGTTTTTTTTTTTTTTTTTTTTTTTTTTTTAGAGAACTTGCATTGTAGATGGCATTCAGATAAATAGAAACGGGACTGATATGTTAGTTGGAAAGAAACCCACCGTTGCAGGAGACAAAGGCAGACGAATCATGCGTCTTCTGTATAGTCAAGACCCATTTATTAGGAGCTGGCAACTCAGACAGTAAAGAGTGCTCTGCATACAAGAGATCTGGGTTCCATCCCTGGTCAGGAAGATCCCTGGAAGAGGGCATGTCAAATCAGTCCAGTATTCTTGCCTAGAGAATCCCCGTGGACAGCGGAGCCTGGCGTGCTGCAGTCCAAGGGGTCATCAGTCCAGGGGGTTGTAAAGTGTTTGACATGACTGAGCAACTACGCACAGTAAACTTCCTACATTGACAACCTGACATTTAGAAACAGTTTCTCTCACTAGTGTGCTTAACTACAACTCCTGCTTTTCAGAGGAAGATCAAAGATAAAAGTAATATTCCATAACAGTCAAGTAATTATTTCTATCAAGGTATCTTCTGAAATCTAAGCTAGAGAAATACACTGTGGGATAGAGCAGATAATGAGAAGTGTAAGAGATCCAAACAGGGAAGC
The DNA here is from genome assembly GCF_001704415.2 of Capra hircus. Taxonomy (NCBI): domain Eukaryota; kingdom Metazoa; phylum Chordata; class Mammalia; order Artiodactyla; family Bovidae; genus Capra; species Capra hircus. Next base: position 1,836,282 of record NC_030825.1, on the reverse strand, counting down.
TGCACAACCAAGCGGTAATTTTCTTTTCGGGAAAAAGAATAAAACCTCAGTTTGGAATCATGTTTTATTCAGAGATTTGCATATTCTTTGAAAATGTAAAGGATTTCCTACTTTAATTTTCCTTTTCCAGTTGAGAAAACCAAGCACTAGAGAATTAAAGATAAGTTTTCCAAGTAAAAGAGCATTTAAGTTAGGATTCTGATGAGAGCCCCGTGACGGGCCTTAGTGTCCAGTTGATTCATCTTTAGGCTGACGGGCTGGTGATTGGGGAACCAGTAATGTGCTGTCTTCAGGCTGAATTACTTTTATTTTGGGAAACCTCTATCTTTGCTCTTAACATCCTCACCTGATCACATAAATCCATAATCTATTGGTTTAAATGTCAATTACCTCTAAGAAAATATGTTCTCATGTCAGCATGTCAAAGAAGTACAATTTGAAACAAAATGTACAATTCTATGGAATATGTCACCATGTGCCTCAGAAATTGAATATCTATGCTACCTGTTCCATATTTATGACCTTGGAAGGGAAAACCAGATTGACACTTTTTTTCCCCATTTAATCACAGTCAGTGTTTTAGTGCACGCAGGCTGCTGTTACAGAATGCCAGAGGCTGGGTGGTTTATAAACCACGTTATTTGTCACAGTTCTGGAGGGTAGAAGTCCAAGATCAGGGTGCCAGCATGGTTGCATGACTGAGGGCCCCTTTCAGGACAAATCCCTAAATAGGAGGGATGAGCAAGTATTTCAGGCCTCTTTCACAAGAGCCCTAATCCCATTCATGTGGGCTCTGCCTCATGACCTAATCATTCTCCAATGGTCCCACTTCCTAAAATCGCTACTGTGGGGATTAGGTTTTCAACATATGAATTTTTGGAGACCACAAGCATTTAGACCATGGCACCCAATGAGGAGACTGACTTGTCTAAGGTAACCCAATGCCTCATCCATACTGAATGCTCTGTGGTGCTGATAGGAAGCCAAGAACTAAGGAAGCTGAATCATGACCAGCCGTCCCAGGTGGAGGGTCTGAGACGGCAAACTCCTGGATGGATTTCACAACAATATAAGAGTGTTTTCAGGGTCTTCCTTGGATGTCAGTTATTGAGCAATCCCCCTACCCCTCTAATACATGTCCTATTTGAAATATGAGTTAATTACTGAGTTCTTAGACAAAGTACCTGTTGACCAACATGGAAACATCACAACTATGCATATGAAGAAAAGGGCCTTTGACAGATACAAATTTCAGTGTGGAAAGTCCTCAAGACTTTATTCACTTCACATAGCAATTACAAGTTTGGGGATCTCCCAAGACCATTTTGTTCTTCCATAATAAGCTAGGACTCCAAGTTCACTGATATCTGTTATACATATGGATATGGTTTTTTCCAGATCTTTGATTTATTTTAATTCATTTTTTATTTTTAGTGCGGTATAATTGAATTGCAATGCTATAGATGTCAATTTTTGTTGAACAGTGAAAAAGGTATACATATACGTATAAACACTCTTATTTAGATTCTTTTCTCGTGGAGCACATATGGGTTCCAAATAGGAAAAGGAATACATCATGGTTGATATTGTCACCCTGCTTATTTAACTTATATGTAGAGTACATTATGAGAAATACTGGGCTGGATGAAGCACAAGCTGGAATCAAGATTGCCAGGAGTAATATCGATAACCACATGTATGCAGATGACACCACCCTTATGGCAGAAAGTGAATAACTAAAGAGCCTCTTGATGAAAGTGAAAGAGGAGAGTGAAAAAGTTGGTTTAAAGCTCAACATTCAGAAAACTAAGATCATGGCATCCGGTCCCATCATTTCATAGCAAATAGAAGGAGAAATAGTGGAAACAGTGACAGACTTTATTTTGGGGGGGGCTCCAAAATCAATGCAGATGGTGACTGCAGCCATGAAATTAAAAGATACTTACTCCTTGGAAGGAAAGTTATGACCAAGCTAGATAGCATATTAAAAAGCACAGACATTCCTTTGCCAACAAAGATTCGTCTAGCCAAGGCTGTGGTTCTTGCCGTGGTCATGTATGGATGTGAGTGTTGGCCTGTGAAGAAAGCTGAGTGCCAAAGAATGATGCTTTTGAACTGTGGTGTTGGAGAAGACTCTTGCGAGTACTTAGGACTGCAAGGAGATCCAACCAGTCCATTCAAAAGGAGATCAGTCCTGGGTGTTCTTTGGAAGGACTGATGATAAAGCTGAAACTCCAATACTTTGGCCACCTCATGCGAAGAGTTGACTCATTGGAAAAGACTCTGATGCTGGGAGGTATTGGGGTCAGGAGGAGAAGGGGATGACAGAGGATGAGATGGCTGGATGGCATCACTGACTCAATGGACGTGAGTTTGAGTGAACTTTGGGAGTTGGTGATGGACAGGGAGGCCTAGCGTGTGGCAATTCATGGCGTCGGAAAGAGTTGGACATGACGGAGAGACTGAACTGAACTAAACTGATGAGACCAATTGCATGATTTTAGCTTTTTTGATATTGAGTTTTAAGCCGACTTTTTCATTCTCCTCCGTCACCCTCATCGGAGGCTCTTCAGTTCCTCTTCACTTTCTGACGTTAGAATTGTATCACTCACATATCTGAGGTTGTTGATATTTCTTCCAGCAATCTTGATTCCTGCTTTTAGGACTCATCCAGTCCAGCAATTCACATGACATGCTCTGCTATATGTTAAATCAGCAGGGTGACCATATTTAGCCTTGAAGGACTCCTTCACTAATTTTGAACCAGTTTATTGTTCCTTCTCTGCTTCTAACTGCTGCTTTTTGAACTGCATATAAGTTTCTCATAAGATGGGTAAGGTTGGTCAGGTATGCCCATCTCCTTAAGAATTTTCCACTTTGTTGTGATCCACACAGTCTGGTGAGGTCAATGAAGGAGATGTTTTTCTGGAATTGCCTTGCTTTCTCTGTGTTCCAACAAATGTTGCCAATTTGATCTCTGGTTTTTCTGACTTTTCTAAACGCAGCTTGAACATCTGGAAATTCTGGGTTCACATAATGCTGAAGCCCTACCTGGAGGATTTTGAGCATAACTTTATTAGCATGGGAGATGAGTGCACCTGTTCAGTGGCCTGAACATTCTTTAGTACTGCCCTTCTTGAGAATTGGGATGAGGATTGACCTCTTCCTGTCCTCTGGCCACAGCTGGCTTTTCCAAATTTTCTGACACATTGAGTAGAGCACTTTAATAGCATCATCTTTGAGGATTTTAACTAGCTTTGCTGGAATTCTGTCACCTCCACTAGCTTTATGGGCAGCTGTGCTTCTTAAGACCCACTTGACTTCACATTCTAGAATGTCTGGCTCAGAGTTAGAAACTACACCATTGTGATTATCTGGGTCATTAACATTTTTTTTTTTTTTTGGTATAGTTCTTTTGTGTACTTTTCCCATCTCTTCTTGGTCTATTCTGCTTTATTAAATCTCAAAATACCAAAGAGTCAAAGTGATCTTGAGAAAGAAGAACAAAATTTGAGACCATGGTTGCTGATTTCCAATATATTAGAAAGCTATAGTAATCAAAACAGAATGATTTGCTTCTGGCTTGAAAACAGACACATAGGTCAATAGAGTACAACAACAAAGCCAGAAGGAAATGCACACCCAAATATTGTTGGTTAGCTTATGAAAAAGGAGTCAAGAATATCCAGTGAGGAAAAGACACTTTTCAAAATGGCCCTGGGAAAACTGGAGAGTCCAGTGAAAAAACGAAACTGTACCCCTGTCTTTTACCATACACGAAAATCAACTAAAAAGGGATTAAAAAGTTGAACCTAAGACTTGAAGTGATTAAACCCCTAGAAGAAGACATTGAGGTAATCTTCTTGCCATCAGTCTTTGCAATGAAGTTTTGGGTTTCACACCAAAAGCAAAGGCAACAACTGCCAAAACAAACAAATGAAATCAATCAAACTCCAAAGAAAGGAACATCAAGAAAATCAAATGGCAATTTACAGATTGACAGAAGACATTTCCAAATCATATATTTGATAAGGGCTTAATATCTAAAAATACATGAGATATACAACTCAAGGGTGAAAAACACTAAATAATCCAAAATTTTTAATGGAGTGTAGGAAAAGTAAGAGTCTCAATAAATCTGAATATTAGACTGTAGATGAGAGACACAGCAAGGTTTTCCTTGTAGAACAATAAAAGCCTGTGCCTTCCTGGCATTACTTTCTTCATCTCCACTCACTTGTTTGACAATTACAGTTCAATGTGTACGTTCTTCAGTCGGTAGCAATCACCCCACTGTGAGCTGTAATATGTACTAACAGCCCCACTAGGGAAAAAAAAATCCTAATATTTGCATATTTACTAATGAGGCATATCCAAAGGAAGGTAATTTCCAGAGTTTACCATGCCATTGTTTTCTATATTTCATTTCAAAATTGAGCTACCTAGTAAGGAAAATGAGTTAAGAAACCTCAATAATTTATAGATAGAAAATCATTTTAAATGTGAGAATTAATGGATTATAATTTGGCGGTAATTTATTACTACTGTTGTAACTGTAGTCCTTTTGGTTCTCTACTGCATCCATTAATAATTTATTATAAATATTAATATCAACACAGGGACTGATGCTGCTGCTGCATTGCTTCAGTCATGTCCCACTCTGTGCGACTGCATAGACAGCAGCCCACCAGGCTCCTCTTTCCCTGGGATTCTCCTGGCAAGAACACTGGAGTGGGGTGCCATTTCCTTCTCCAATGCATGAAAGTGAAAAGTGAAAGTGAAGTCACTCAGTTGTGTCTGACTGTCAGGGACCTCATGGACTGAAGCCGACCGTGGGATTTTCAGGCAAGAGTACGAGAGTGGGTTGCCATTGCCTACTAAAGTTATAGTGAATAGAGAAAGACATAGAATATATTAGGCAAGAAGTGAAAGAATGGGAAGTCAGCAATGGTAGTAAAGTAAAGGGCAGTATTGCCTTGAGAGGAAGGAAGGTTCTCAAAATTTCTTGAAACACAAAGATTGAGCCAGATGTGAGAAATTAGCCTAATTTGTAAAGCAGAAACTCTACCAGAAGAAATTTAAGTTCATAAAAACATTATGATGCTAAAACCCAAAATGTAGACAGAGAATAGGGTAGGGTTGGGTATAAAGACATTCAAAATTCTCCATTGCTTAGTGCATCAGGCGCTCAAGGACCACCCTCACTGAAGTCTTTCTCTGTTGCTCAACTTACAGGTACCAGCATGGAGAAAAGCACTACTCCACAGGCAGTAGTACCCTAGTTTTATGGCCTCATGGCTTTCTTTAAGAAGCATCCCATGCAGCATATTTCCTCCATCCCATCCCATTAGGCTGACTCCCCACGGTCAACAGGAGTCCTCACCCTGGGATTATTCTGCAATCCCCATGGCTCCAGCTCCCAGCTTCCGTGGACACCTGTGGACTTACAACCCTGTCCGAGGTATGAAAGGCTGCAGCATGGCTTGTCTATGTGGTTCTCACTCCGTTCAGACTGTCCCAGATTAGTGAGTTCACTCCCCAACTGCTTCAAATGCCTCCCCCGTCCCAGTGGATGGCCATGGATGCGGGGATCTCTCCCAGAGCTTCAGCTCCCTCATCCCTGGGTGCAGGCTGGTCGCCTTGGTCTCCTCCTTCTTTCCCCTTCCTCCTGTCCCTTCATCCCTTTCTCCTACGAAGTTCTATACAGATCCGGATATTCCTTCTCAGTACTCAGGGAGTCCTGCCAGTATTCACTTGGTCTTCTGTGAGAACTGCTGCAATTTTGGACATTCTTGATGCATCCGTGGAGAGAGGTGTACCCCACTTCCACCTACCCCTCCATCATCTTGTGCATGTATTAGAAAGGAGTTTTCCTTTCTATTTAGTAACACTGTCATCACCACACATGTTTAACTTTTGCTTTTTGAGGAGAACACAGGTAAGTTCCACTCTCTTCAGGTCAGTCGGCCATTCATTATGTCCCACTCTGTGTGACCCCAGGGACTTCAGCATGCCAGGCTTCCCTGTACATCCCTGACTCCCAGAGCTTGTTCAATCTCATGATTAGATCATGAAGCTTGTTCAATCTCATGATTAGATCATGATTAGATCCTCACCTTATTAATTTTTTATACAGGAAAATATGTAACCTTTAAAAATCTCTCCCTATTTGTCCTACCCTCCAGTCTTTGACAATCATTTTTCTACTCTGATTTCCTTTTTTTTTTTGAAACTCCTTATAGTTGAGATCATATGGTATTTGTCTTTCTCTGACTAAGTTTACTTAGTGTAATGCCCTCCAGTTTCATCCATGTTGCCACAAATGGAAGGATTTCTTTCTAATTCTAATGGCTAAATAATATTTACCTATATATGTCACGTCACATTGTTTTAATCCAGTCACCTGTTGAAAGATACTGAGGTTGTGCCTATACCAAGGCTACTGTAAATAATACTGCAATGAATATGGGAATACAGATCTCTCTTTGAGACAATGATTTCATTTCCTTTGACTTCATATCCAGAAGTGGGATAATGGATCACATAAACGTTCTCTTTTAAATTTCTTGAATAACCTCCACAGTGTGTTTCCATGGGAGTTGCACCGGTATACATACCTCTCAACAGTGCATAAGCACTCCTTTTTCTCTTCATCCTCAATAACATTTGTCATTTCTTCCATTTTTGGTACTAGACATTCAAACAGTTAAATGGTGATATCTCTTGTGTTTTGATCTGCATTTCCTTTGATTATTAGTGATGCTGAGCATCTTGTCATATGCCTTTTGATAGTCTATATGGCTTATTTGTGGGAAAATGTCTATTCTTTAAAGATGTAGCATACATTATGTTTACTATATTCCAATATGTGAAACTCAATTGCTTAGCTGTATATCAACAACAAACTATCAGAAATTGGAATAAATAGAAAACAATTCCATTTACTATTGCATCACAAAAAGATAAAACACTTAGAAATAAACTTAGGAAGGTGTTGAAAGATTTTATGCAAAACCTTTAAGACATTGATAAGAGACGTTTAAAAAGAGTTAAAGATATGTAAAGTTAGGTTGCCTTTTCAATGTGTTTCTTGAGGTAGGATTTGCATTTCTATAAACTTCCCTCTTAGAACTGCTTTTGTTGCATCCTTTAGGTTTTAGATCATCACGTTTTCATTGTTCCTTGTTTCTAGGAATGTTTTGATTTCCCTTATTTCTATACTAATCTGTTCATTATTTAGAAATGCATTGTTTAATCTACATGTGTTTGTGTTCTTTATAGTTTTTTTTTTTTCCCTATAATCGATATCTAGTATGATAGTACTCTTGCCTGGAAAATCCCTTGGATGTGGGAGCCTGGTAGGCTGCAGTCCATGGGGTTGCCAAGAGTCGGACACGACTGAGCGACTTCACTTTCAGCTTTCACTTTCATGCATTGGAGAAGGAAATGGCAACCCACTCCAGTGTTCTTGCCTGGAGAATCCCAGGGACAGAGGAGCCTGGTGGGCTGCCACCTGTGGGGCCACACAGAGTCAAACACGACTGAAGCGACTTAGCAGCAGTAGCAGTATCATAGTGTTGTGGTCAGAGAAAATTCTTGATATAATTACAATTTCCTTAACTTTACTGAGGTTTGATTTGTGACCCAAGATGAGGAGAATGTTCCGTGTGCACTTGAGAAAACAGTGTATTCTTCTGCATTTGGATGGAATGTGTAAAGATATCAATTAGGTCTGTTTGCTCTAATATTTCCTTTTGGGCTTATGTTTCTTTCTTAATTTTCTGTTTTGTTGATCTGTCCATTGGCATAGGTGTGGTGTTAACATGCCCCACTATTATTGTGTTACTGTTAATTTCTCCTTTCTTGTCAGTTAGAGTTTACCTTATGTATTGAGGTGCTCTTATGTAGGGTACATAAATAGTTAACATTGTTATGCCTTTTTCTTGGACTGATCCCGTGATCATTTGGCAGTGTCCTTCTTAATCTCTTATAATAGTTTTGATTTTAAGGTCTATTTTTTCTGATACGAGAATTGCCAATCTGGCAATTTTTGATTTCCACTTGCATGGAATATCTTTTTCCATCCTCTCATTTTCAGTCTGTATGTGTCTCTAGGACTGAAGTGGATCTATTGTAGACAGCATATATATGGTTCTTGTTTTTGTATCCATTCAGCCAGTCTGTGTCTTTGGTGAGAATTGAGGATAATAGCAAAAAAGACAACTGATAAAGGATTACTTACCAAAATACAGTCATCAAAAGCAAAGGCAAGAACTGCAAAAATAAACTAGTGAGACCACATCAAACTCAAAACCTTCTGCATAGTAAAAGAAGTCATCAATAAAATGAAATGACAACCTATGGAATGAAAAAAAATTTATTTTCAAATCACATATTTGGTAAGGGCTTCGTATCCAAGTATATATAAGAGACTCATGCAACTCAGTTTTGAAAGAAATCAAACAACCCAAATTATTAAATGAGCAGAGGAAGAGTAAGCATTTTGAAAAATCTGAAGAGTAGACTGTAGACGAGAGACACTGTAAGTTTTTCCTTCCAGAACAAAAGCCTGTGTCTTCCTGACATTGCATTTTTTATCTCCAATCACCTGTTTGGTGATTGCAGTTCACAGCATACATTCTTCATTCAATAGCTATCGCTCTACAGTGAGCTATATGTGCTCAGAATAGCCATATTAACTATAACAAACTAATAATTACATACTTAATCTTGTGGCATCTAAAATCCAAGGTGATTTTCAGAATTTTCTACCCCATTGTTTTCTATATTCTATTTCAAAATTGAAACACCTAGTATGGAAAAAATGAGTAGGGGACCTCAATAATACATGGACAGAAAGTCAGTTAAAACTGGGAGCACTACTGGATTATATTTGGGGAGAATGTACTATTACTAATACTATTACAATTTTCTTCCCTTTAATTCTCTGCAATACTAGTGGATATTTATTTAAAATAGTAATACCAGTATAGAGGCACATAGTACTCACATTACAGTAGATTGAGAAAGACAAAGCTTATGAGGCAGGATGTGAAATCACAGAAAATTATCAACAGTATCATAACAAGGGGAAGTACTGGCTAGAAAAAGCAGAGTTCTCTAATTTTTTGGAGACAACACAAGCAAGCAAGATGTGAGCCAACCAGCTTAAACTGTGCATCAGAAACTGCACCAGAAAGAAAATGAAGTTCATAAAAATATGCTGATGCTAAACGCCAAAATCCAGACAGTAAGAGAATAGGGTAGGGTTTCTGTAGATGCTGAAAATTACTCAGAGAGGTAGACATGGAAGCAAATACACTAATGAGCATCAGAAAGATCAAAGCACAAAAGGGTCTGAAAAATAAATCATAAAGTGACTTGTTAGTCTGATCAAAAGAATAAGAGAATCAAATGAGAAAACCAAAATATAAAGACTTGTGCACATGATAGACCCAGAGAATGCTCAGCAGAGAAAATTTCGGCCTTAGTGATCAGCGAACAGAAGCCTTTAGCATCTAAAACAAAAACCCTGGGCAGGACTCAGGACTGCGCTTCTGAGAACAGACTCAGTTTCAAAGTTTGGGCACTATACCACCTAAAAGCGAGCACAGACAAGGATTATAGCTTGCTATGACACTGAATCAAGACAGTAGTGTTTGTTAGTTTACTTTTCTCATTCAACTATAACGTTAATGAATCACTAACCAATGATAATTGACACCACCAGTTTCCAGTCAGAACTCTTTAGTAATACAATGGATATGTGAACCTGTTATATGATCCCTAATAACAGTTTTTATAATTGAAATTATTGATGTTTAATTGAAGGGGACTTGCTTTACAATACTGTACTGCTTTCGGCCAAACATCAGCATGAATCGGCCATAGGTATGCCTATGTCCCCTGCTCTTGAACCTCCTTGCCACCTTCCTTCCCATCCCAATCCTCGAAGCTGTTACAGAAAAACATGGAAGGCTTCACAAATTTGTGTGTCATCCTTGGGCAGGGGCCATGCTAATCTTCTCAGTATTATTCCAATTTTTAAATATATGCGCTATCAAGGCAAACACATGAATAAGAATTGGCGGAATGTCATGGAAACATGTGTAATATCACATAAGAAATGAATCGCCAGTCCAGGTTCGATACAGGATCCTTAGGCTGGTGCACTGGGATGACCCGGAGGGATGGTACGGGGAGGGAAGTGGGTGGAGGTTCAGGATGGGGAATACGTGTACATCAGTGGCAGATTCATGGTGATGTGTGGCAGAACCAATACAATATTGTGAAGTAATTAGCCTCCAATTAAAATAAATAAATTTAAATTTAAATAAATATTTGAGATAAAATATTAAAAAAAAGCAATTTAACAGAAAAAATAATATAGTTAGCCATCTACCAATAAATGATCAATTACATTAGGAATTAGGGTACTCTGCTATATTTACTGCCTCTTATAAAATCGCATTTATAAGGTCCAAAGTTTCATAAAGGAATTAAGCATATATTTATGCATAGCTTATGGATACATGCACCAAAATACATGCACACAAATACGTTTATGTTATATAAGCTATTATCCTCCTTGCCTGTCACAATAAGCTCTTTAGTTGATGAGAGAGATAGTTCCAAATTTCTCCAACTTATAAGTCTCCTTTTTGAAAACCACTTCTTTTATTTTCATCACCTAATTTTAAATAACCATTTTATTCTTATCATGCCCCTTTAAAATAACTAAAAGCAGAGAAACCCTAGCAAATGCTAATATCTTATCCTTAATTAAATTACCACTCTTCTAATAAATTGGTCTTCCCTGGTGGCTCAGAGGTTAAAGTGTCTACCTCCAATGTGGGAGATCCCGGGTTCGATCCCTAGGTCGGGAAGATCACCTGGAGAAGGAAATGGCAACCCACTCCAGTATTCTTGCCTGGAGAATCCCATGGACTGAGGAGCCTGGTGGGCTGCAGTCCACGAGGTCACCGAGAATTGGACACAACTGAGTGACTTTACTTACTTAGTTACTCTGATAAATTGGAAAAAAATAATGTTCAGATCTCATTCAGGAGGATAAAATCTCTATTTTATTAGTTCTCATGTCCAAACTCAATTCTTGCTCACTTCAGTCTTAAATTCTGCTTACTTACAAAGGACACACAGGAAAAGTAATATTAAAATCCTGCTAGCAAGAGTCTATGATTTTATGCTTCTGTTGGCCAAAGGTAGGGCCAGGAGTAATTTCTGAAATATTGCAATACCTCATGGAAGCATGAAGGTCTAGTTCTGCTGTCAAAGAGGAGATGTTTGGAAATGGTTCAGAAACTAAGCCCCATGGGTTGTCAGGATCTACTCCCGACCAGACAGGTAAATTTTGTCCCTAAAAAGTCAACGTCAGGAAGAGACAGGCCTTGTTTGCTGAGCCAATGACGTTGTCTTGGGTGTTGACCAGGTAATATTCTTGTATTACAATTTGGAGATTTATTTGCTATTTTCTCAAAGAAACAAACATAACGAGAGGATTAAAGATGCATAAAAGCAGAAGAGCTGTCAAGGTGTCTAGGAGAAAGGCTAGCCAGGAGAACCAGGCCCCCACACTGATAATTGTGAGAGACTGTAACAGTGAGTGTTTTATAGACAGAGCAGAACAAGTGGATAAACCAATGTTCTAGGGCCACTTTGTTTTGCAGTCAAAGACAAAATATTTTTCTCTTTAAGGAGAGTCATCACAGCTCCTGATGTGGTCCTGGTTACACACATGCAGACCGAGGGCCCACTGGCATGTGTGATGTGACATCAGGAAGTGAACAGATGAGTGTATTGGTGCCCAGTCACCTGCATCTGCTAATAATGGGACCTGGGGAAAATAACTTGCCCTCTCCAATTCATCACATCTTCATTAACATAACTTGATGATCATAGTGAAGATTAAGGCTATCTCAGAGGGTTCCTGTGAAACACAAATTTTAAGATGTTTTAAAGCTTTTGGGAAAGTATTAAAGACATGCATGGGGTTACAAAGGTGAGTGAGCAGATCCAAGGTACAGTATCATTTTACTGTTAGTATTCTCTCTGTACTCAATAATAGTTATCAGTCAGTCTCGTGTTTACTCTTACCCCAGTGTGATGGTATACCACACAGATAAACTGGACTTTTCTTGTCATTTCAGTGTCTAAAATTCAAGCATTAGTCGATGTAGAGTAAAAAATTGCAAACTCCTAGAGGGCCTCGTGGCTCAGAGTCTGGAGAGTCCCAACATTAAACTGTCTTAAAAGAATGGCCTAAATACTCTGGCTCAGAATTAAGTTCCAAATGTTTGCAGAGCACAGAAGTACTTCTGGGAGCAATTCAAAAATATAGGGAGTAACCTATTTCTCCAACTATCTATCTGTGCAAATATCATCATCCATGTGAATTTACACAGAAGGCACTCCTTCTTGCCCACCCCAGCTTCTACAGCAACAAATCCTGCTCATAGCAAGAGGGAAAGAGAAGGCTTCCTTCCACAGGATGGATTTGCTAACCTCAGGTGACTAGATCATCTCAGAATGGCTCATGGTTCTATTTAAACAGGGTCCTGCCTTCTGCTGCTGCTGGTCATGTCAAATCTGCTCCTGTGCCAAGGCAACCCATGCCCCTCCTGCGGTCCTGACTTGTTCGCCATCTCCTTGAAATCTCTTACAGACTTGTTTATCGATGCCACCTGGCTGTCCCACGAGTTCCATAACGTTTCCGCAGTAATGTTCAAGGAGTTTGTAAGTACTATGATAGTGGTGCTTTAGTTGCTAAATTGTGTCCGACTCTTGCCACCCCATGGACTGTAGCCCACCAGGCTCCCAGAAGGAAACTTCCCCTAAGTGATGGGGCTAGACTATCCTTTAAACAAGAAGGCTGCAAAAGCACACTCTCTCGGTCAAAGAAGCCGTCAGTTCATAAGATGTGGGCATCGAAGAAAGGATCAGTTTTGTGAAATCTCAAAGTTTCCTAAGAAGTGCAATAAATTGTTCAATTTCCTTTCATTCATTTTCTTTTTTAAATAAGCAAAATAAATGATTTTGTATTTGTCAGGTAGGAATGCCATAAAAGAATACAATAGACTCTGAGAAATAAACAACAGAAATTTATTTCCTCACAGTCTGGGGGCTAGAAGTCCAAGATCAGGGTGCCAGCAAGGTGAGGTTCTGGTAAGGACTCTTTCTTCCCAGGCTGGCTTCTCTGTGAGTCCTCACAAAGGGTGGGGGGTGGGGAAGAGAGATAGAGGAAAAGACACAGAGACACAGAGAGAATTCTCTGGTGTTTCGCTTCATGAAGACACTAAACCTATTGGATGAGTGTACCGCCCTAAGAGCTCATTTACCATTAGTGGGCTTCACTGGTGGCTCAGATGGTAAAGAATCTTCCTACAATGTGAGAGACTTGGGTTCTATCCCTGGGTCTGGAAGATTCCCTGGAGAAGGGAATGGCAAGCCACTCCAGTATTCTTGCCTGACAAATCCCATGGACAGAGGAATCTGGTGGGCTATAGAGCATGGGATCCCAAAAAGTCAGAACCCTTTTCAAAACACAGTATTTTGGCAGTTAGGTCTCTAACACATGAATCTTAAGAATACACATTCAGTCCACAATACTACGTGACACAAAGCACTTTTAGGTGGGACTGGGGAAAGGAAGCATATTGATTTTCTGGTCCTTCAAGGTCTCCATGGGCTTTCTTCCCCAAGCTCAGAGTAAATAGCCAATAAATGAGAACTGCTCTGCAGTGTGAAGGCAATGACAACCCACTCCAGTACTCTTGCCTGGAAAATCCCATGGACTGAGGAGCCTGGTATGCTTCAGTATATGGAGTCGCTAAGAGTCGGACACAACTGAGCGAAATTCATTTTCACTTTTCACTTTCATGCATTTGAGAAGGAAATAGCAACCCACTCTAGTGTTCTTTCCCAGAGAATGCCAGGGATGGGGGAGCCTGGTGGGCTGCCGTCTCTGGGGTTGTACAGAGTTGGACACGACTGAAGCGACTCAACAGCAGCAGCAGCAGCTTTGCAGTGAACTGGGTGATGGAACATGTTAAACAAAGCTGAATCCTGGTCACACAAATGAAAACTTTTAGTTTTATAAAGCTACAAATTTTTAAGATTTGCAGTGAATAGGTTTCCAGCTACAATAGAAGGGGTGTTCACAACTGGAAACAATTATTCGTTTTCAGAGGAAGGTATTTGAAAGTTGTATGTTAATTCTTTTAGGTCAATCAGGGAGCACACAGTAGAGCAGACAGCTAATAAAAGGCGGTGCTAAAGATTTCTATTAAATTCACACAGTTCTTTTTACTCACTAGATTTCCTTTTATCCTCCATTTTGACTGTCCTTTTTCTTTCTCCAACTCTCCCAGGTAAACAAGAGATTAAATGGTTAAGTATAGGTGCATGGATGCATTCTAAGTCACTTCAGTTGTGTCCAATCCTTGCAATCCTACTGACTATAGCACAACAGGCTCCTCTGTCCATAGGACTGGCCAGGCAAGAATACTGGAGTACGCTGCTGTACCCTCTTGCAAGGGATGTTCCTCACCTAGAGATCAAACCTGAGTCTTGTTATATCTCCTGCATTGGCAGGAATATTCTTTACCACTACTGTCCCCTGGGAAGCACCAAATATTGGTGCATACATACTAGATTTGGTTCAAATAGTAAAAAAAAAAAAAAAAAAGGTAATAATAAAACAGTAAGGGAAAAGGTTAAATTTAGAAAAGTTATACGTAAAATCATCTTTTAGAAACAACGTACAGAAAAGTAGTAAAAGAATTACTTTCAAATTTTGTGACGACCCCCTGTTAAAAAAAATTCACGTATATCAAAGATGTTAATGTTCTGTTAATGGGTTCATATAGTGAATGCCCACCAACAATAACTAATTGCCTGATCATTTTCAGAATGAAAAATATGCCCAGGGCAAACTGTACCATATCAATGCGACCAACAGCTGCCACACGAATTCCTTCCATTCTCCCGAAGATAGATATAAAGCCCACCAGCTGAATGTGAGTCTTTCACCTGGGTTTTTCACCATTTCAGATGAGACAGTATGTAGGTTACCAGCCTTCAGATCATTAGAGGTTATGGTAACTGCACATGCAGAAAAATGTGGAGGAACCGTAAGCAATTGATAAGGAATTATTTTATGCAGTTCATGTAGCATGAGCAAAATCAAGGGATGACTAAAGATTTGTAGCAGCAAGGTGAATAACAGATCTATAAATTGTCCATGCAGACAACTTTAGTTCAACCAATGCATTAGGCACAGGATTGCAGCTATTATTCCTTATGAAAACAGGACATGAATAGGAATTTCCATGTGTAAAATATAAGATTGCAAAATTCATGAATATGTAAGAAACACACCACAGTTTTGAGTACTGCCTGTTACTAGCGACTCCTACTTCGGAATCCTATACTGCACCACCCGAGCCCTCACATCTGCCTTTCAAGGCTCTCCTGATTCTGCTTGTACTTCTCTGATATGTCCTTCATTTGTCATTCTCAATGACTCCTCCATCACCTTTTATTCTTAATTTGTACGTCTCCCCCACAATGGCGTATAAAACATTGCTTTGCTTCTCATGGCCGCAGAAATTGCCTCTGTTCTGAGACCACACAGTTAACATATCAAACCTCAGTCATTTATTGCAGCTCCAAATTTTCACAGTTATAATCTCTCCTTTCTGATTTCCTGCATTATCATTCCTCCTAACATTATTTAAAATATTTTCACTTGTATCCCCCCTTAAAATTCAATCTTCTCTCTCTACAACCTTCTTAATAATACCAGCATTCTTTTCCTCTGTTAAGCTCACTAATAATGAGGGTGAACAAGTAAAGGAAAAAGGACAAAGAGGAAGAAGAGGAGGGATTGTTCAGTAAGCTTAAATTTAAAGTTTATTGAGAGTTACTACATGGCCTCACATTTTACTAAGCACTTTATGTGCATTACTATATTTAATCCTATTCAGTTTTCTATTCTTTGCCAGTAAAACAGTTCATGGCTGTAAAGAAATCAAGCATATTAACTAGAGATCTTCAGGCCCCAGGATTTTCAGGCTCAATTCTGCTAGTAGTAGTGAACTAGGGGGGAAACCCTCCATTGTGAATCCCACTGATGCTATTACTAAAGACAAGGCTGTGCCATTTTCTGCCCGGATACATGTCAACAAAACAGACTTTTCTGAGTCAGCAGGGGGCTGGTGTCAGGATCAGCTGAGGAGAGAAGCCTGTTTAGGAATGTCATGTCTTCTTCCTTGTCTCTTTGTTGTAATATCATAAAACAATTACCGATCAAAAATCAATACAAAGACTCATCAGATTCATTAATACGAATGAATCACTGGGTGACAATGACGTGGGGATAGGTGGAATCCCTCTTTCCTGGGTTAGGCACTGCAGACACGTACTGACTTGCCGTAAATACTTAGATTCTCTCACGCAAATATACAAACATAAAAGAACTCTCTGAGTGGTGGTAGATTTTCAGAGGAAAAAAGAAAACTCTTCATGTTATAAATTAGAATGCATCAGAAGAATCAGTTCCTAAAATAACCTAGATTTTTAATAATTCAGCAAAGTGTGAACTAACAGCTTACCTTTTATACTTTTGCAACTTTTACTACCTTCAAAAATCTCTGCATGCACATAGGAATAACCAAAAGTTGTTTAGGTCAACTGCTCTGAGCAAAGATCACATGTTACCAAAACCACTGAATTATGATTATTTTAATGAGACTGTTTCTTATGGTGGCTTAGAATGAAGACCTTAGTAAGTGGACACTCGTGTTACTGTACTCCTGGAATAATCCTCTGTATCATCTGGTCATGGAGCTGCCAAGTATGAGAGAATTGTCAGAGACTTTCCTATCAAGCGCCAGGAAGATGGAGACCATGTCAGACAAACTTCAAGCATTCATAGAAAGTCATTTCAGGAAGGTGAGCATCCTGCAGAGGGCTTTCCTGCTTTGTTCATGAATGAAAGAGGTGACCTCTGTAATGCATCAGGATTTGGAAATATCTCATTTTGTAAGAAAAAGATTCATGACTTCTATATGCTAGACTGCTACTACATAAAGCAGGAGCCTAGTCATTCATAGTGATATACTCTACTGTAAAGGAATCAGAATTTCATTGCAATTTTTGACATGTGCAGCCTTCCCTGCGTTGCACACAATTTCACCAAAAGCTTTCCTCTTCCTGGGCACAGGTGGTTGAAATATTTTCAAGAGTAATAGCACTAGAGAACTGAATTTCCAAGATCTGCATTTTTCGTTAAAGTAACCCAGGACGTATGCTATTGAAGTCCCACTTGTCTTCTTCCTCTGTTCTCCTCAAATCAACAGACGTGAGTGGGAAGGAAGAAAAGAGAAATTTAAAAGTAAACTGGAGTTACGTATCCACGTTTTAGATTTCTCATAGTTTTCTCATAAGCTGGCTCCAAAATCCATATATAGAGAGTTTTATATTGATATGTCTTCCCCAAATCTTTATTTGATAATTAGAAGAACAAAAGATAAGCAAATAGTAATAAAACCCATAAGAAGTCATTATCATTTGGGTATTTAGATTATTGCTGCAGTCCTGCAGACTATGCACGATGCTGACAGTAGCTGGTCAAGACTCCCATCCCTGACGTCCAGCGAAGAAGATAGGCGTCATTCTGAATTGTATAACCTGTTCCACTGCCTGCGCAGGGATGCAGGTAAAGTTGACATGTACATCAAGATCCTGGCGTGCCGAACCCGCGGAACGTGCTAAATCCACAGACATCCCATCCAGCTTTGAGGTGGTCATAATGATCTATCCCATAGCAAGCTTCTTTGAAATTTACAGCTTTTTAATGCATGCTCTGTCATGGGTCTCCTCCTAAAAAATAAACACAGACTCTTTAGAGTGTCAAAACCTAAGAGGGCAATTTCTTAACATTTGTTATCTTCCCTTAAGAGTAAATCAAAAGAAAATCCACCCCTACAATTGAGAGAATGAAGCGCCTATTACAATTAGTCACAAATAGCAGACCCGTCATTACAAAGAAGACCATTAAGAGATTACTTAAGAATCACAGGCAATTATTCTGGGTCAAGTTATTAGAATCAAAGAATTAGACAATTCCTCATGGTTCTGGTCATGCTACCAAGAAGACTGAATTCTCAGGATTTTTTATGAAAGCCAGCCACAAACTGTCACCATCTATCCCAGTGTTACACCAGCAAGATTAAGTGCTTTGGACTTTTGTGTAAATAGCATGAGGTTTACTGAACTGTCTAAGCATTGTTAGGGTGCTGTCTTAGTCCTTCTGGGTTGCTATAAAACAGGCTTAAAACAATGGAAATGGATTTCCACAGCGTGGTCATGCAGGGTCCTTTCTGGTCACAAACTTCTCTCTGTATCGTCACACGGGGGAGGGATTGGGAGATCTGAGTGTCTCTTATATATAAAAGCACTCAATTCATTGAGGAGGCTCCATCCTTATAACTCCATCACCTCACAAAGACCCCACCTATGGATGCCATAACAATGGGAATCAGGATTTTATCATATGAAATTTCTGGGGGACACAAAGGCTGAGACCACAGCAGATACAAAGGTGATCTGGCTCATCCTCCCCAGGGGCTGCCGTCGCCCACTCTCCACTGCATCCTCATCTCCTGCATCACGTTGCAGCCATTCCCCGCATTCCATCACTCTGGGTTTCCCAAGTCCAGGTCAGTCAAGTGTCAGCTCCATCTCATATTCAGCCTACTCACTGTTTCCCTCTCCCCTGCTGAGGCCAGGGGACCTACCAGGAAGTGCAGATGTGTCCATTTCTGCAAGGTTCCTTCTCTCTCCCTCTCTGGATCTTCATTCCTGGGGCCATGTTGGAACAGGGTAGATGGCAACGAGATGGGAAAGTTCTGACATCACTGACTTACATGGTGCTGTTGTAGCCTTCTCTTGGTCCAGATGGACTGATCTGAAATTCCTCCTGACTGACAAGTGTTTCTCTTGAGGGCTTATCCTGGTGATTTTCCAGGACATTCACAAGTTGGGGATCCCCAAATTCATAGTTTCCTTTTTAATCAGGGAAAATGTTCTGGAACCCACAGCTCCCCACCTGCAGAGCCTCTCTGTTTCCCTCACTCTGCAAGCACCATCTGGAGAATATTAAGCAGCCCACCAGTGAGCTGCCTACTAGCTCACCCACAAGAAACCCATGTATCATAAACACTCTGAACGATTGAATGGCAGAAATACTGGTGTGCATCTGTCCCCCGCCTGGGGATTCTGGACAACTGTCCAAGTGGTCACATAGGAACTGAGTAGATCAGAAAGCTGGATTGAAAACCACATTACATGAGAAGTGAGATGCCATTCTCTCTTCCTTTGAGATTAACTATTCTTTTCATTAATTATTTGGCCTTACAAACATGCCCTAGTAGGTCACTGAATTATAAAATCCTCCAAATAGACTGAGCCTCTACTGAGATTGGAGCAATGCGACTCGATTAGGGATACTCAGCTTGTTTAACAGCCTCCAAACAACCTGGGATGAGGGCCAGCCTCTTGACTGGCTCTCCTAAAAAATCAGTGATGTGGCTGAGATGGTTTTACAGCATCTTAGAGCTTTAGTAGCAATTCCTGGCAAAGAAAATGGGAAATCAAAAGGTAGAAATGAAAGGGGAATGAATAAAAAAGAAGGAAGAGAAAGAAAGAAGGAAGGAAAAACAGCAAAGGGAAAGTGAGTCTAGGATGTGGGTAGTGAAGGATGAAATGCTTTTAGAACACTTTATTTTTAAGGACCCAAATATATATGCTTTTTTTAATCCTAAGAGCAAACATCTCAGCATTTAACAATCACTCCCTTGCCATCCAGAGAGTGTTGATTTTCCCCTCTTTTACAGATTTCCATGTAAGATTACATTTAAAGAAATGGCCCTATTATATCATGACTAGTAACAGTGGTTCCCAAAAGGAAACAAACAAATGAAGAACCTTTGAAGTTCACTGATGTTATAGATTAATAAATCACATGTCATGGGTAAAATGAGGATTTAAACTGAGGTTTAAAAAATCTCCGTTTTCCAGAAGCAGGCCCACAAGTTGCAGAGAAGAGAGGGTGATATAAACACACCAACTGCTATATTGCATGGTAGCGTGAAGAAGAATAAGATGTGATGCCACCACGGGGCTACAGTGGATTGAAGTACAGCTAGGAGCCATCTGAGTGTGTCATAGGAGTGATGCAAATGGGATACTTTATGATGGAGTTTTGAAACGTTGATGGGACCTTGATGTGCAAAAATAGGAAAACAGTATATCTGTCAATTCATTTAGGATCATCCTATGAAGTAAGGATCTGTGACATCCCAGATCAAGGCAACTGAGATATTAACACATATAGCATTATAAGGTATCAGTGGAAAATCAAGTCTGACAAAAACACGAGATATGTTCATTTTTTACCATTCATGTTATATCTCTCATGATTATGCCCCCATGATATACTGCATATATTATTGTAGAGTTAGAATGGAGAAATACTTGTATCGATTTTTATGCATTAGGGAGAATCATATATTGCAAAATGGAGAGCTTGTCTTTATTCTTCAATACAACAGAAAGCCAAGAATATTCAGTCCAAGAGAGCAGAATGTCCAGAATTAGAAAAGAGAAACTTTAATATGGATTGAGGAGTTGTGGCTGTTGGGGCTGATAGAGAAAAAGAAAGGGATGAGAAAGAGCTGGGAATATTATGACACTGAAAATCAAAGAGGGCTCTGCCAAGTGAAAAGAAGCAATGCATGCGAGAGATACAGGGAATGAAATAGACCTTGACCACATGCAACGAATGAGGCAGAAATGAGTCAAAAAAGGCATGGAATAATATGAGACTAGCTGAGTCAATAAATGACTGAAAAGTCAGAGAGAAGGGGGGAGATAAATTAAGGTTTTATCCAAAAGCACCTGAGCTCTAGGTTCCTGTATTTCATCATCTTAGTAGCAGAAATTACCAAAAAATGTTAAGGGTCTGCAGCAAATGATAGAAATAGGTACTCTAAGGTATCTCTGCTAGACGCTATGGGATACCAGAAGGAAAGCAGGACTACCCAGTGATAACAAGCAGTAAGTCACTAGTCACTTTCAACACTTAAATAAGACATACATTGTAAAGCATAGAGGATGAATGGAAATCAAATGGAAACAACCAATACCTTTACAGAGCCAGCCTAGATAAAACCTAAAACCTAAACCAAATAGAGGTCATGGTCTCCTTAATCATGTGTCCACTTTCTCCAAGAGGTTCTCATCCTTTTATCTGAATTCTCCCTTGTTTACTCACCCTTCTTTGCCTTCCTCTCAGCAGATGAGAGTCATCTTATCACTAATCAAATAAATAATTAAACAGTGTTCACTCCTGAGACATATTTGCATTGATTGACTCTTCAAACTGAAAAGCTTTCTAATCCCCTGAAAGTAAAACGCTAATACTGGAAGGACTCCTTCCCAGCCTCTTTCCAAAGTGCCCAGTGGGCAGCAACTGCGAATCTAGCTACTTAGACATCTTCTGCCATAATTATACCCTCTTTAGATAGTGAAGACAGGAGACGGATGAAGCACTGAATGATGTTGAGAAAGACATGCATGGACACGTGGAAAAGATACCATAGCCTTAAACACCGATCTATGCCTGCACACCATACCATGTATGATGGCAGCCAGGTGGGCCTAATGAGGGATGGATTTTTCAAGAAAGCTCTCTCTGAGTTGGCACTGAGAAGTTTGATTCAACTCAACTGTTTCAACATGATTCTTTGACTCTAAGACTCAAAGCCACTTGTCTCATTTAACTGCACTAAGTCAAAAAGGGAATATACTTATGGCCTATTTGCACACTGCCAAGAGATCGTTAAATTTTCATCACAAGGAGAAAATTGTAACTCTTTCTAATGAGGGATGTTCACCAGACTTATTGTGGTGATCATTTTGCAATATATATCAAATAATTATGTTGTACACCTGAAACCAAAATAACAGTATATCTCAATATTATCTACATATAATGATACCTGAAACTGAAATAGCATATTTATCAATGTGACTTATGTATAATGATCATATAATCATTATGTTATGTACATAACACATCATACCTTCAATTGACTTCAGTCACTCAGTCATATCCAATTGTTTGAGACCCCACCGACTGTTCATATCAGGCTCCCCTGTCCTCCACCATCTCCTGGAGCTTGCTCAAACTCATGTCCATCGACTCGGTGATGCCATCCAACCATCTCATCCTCTGCCTTCTCCTTCTCCTCCTGTCATCAATCTTTCCCAGCATCAGGGTCTTTTCCAATGAGTCAATTCTAGCATCATGTAGCCAAAGTATTGGAGCTTCAGCTTCAGTATCAGTCCTTTCAGTGAATATTCATGGCTAATTTTCTTTAGTATGGACCAGTTTGATCTCATTACAGTCCAAGGGACTCTCAAGAATCTCCAAGACTGCAGTTCAAAAGCATCGGTTCCTGGGGTCTGAGTTTCCTTTTGGTCCAGCTCTCACATCCATACTGACTACTGGGAAAACATAGCTTTGACTAGATGGAATTTTATTTATATATATAACCATATATGAATACACACATATGTAAAGAAAAGTTTTTGAAAAGGAATATAATTATATTTTGGACAAAGAAAACATATAAAATAGTATAATTGTTTTCAAACTTGCATTTGGCTATCATGTTCGTTCTAGAACATTTTCTTCAAATGTAGTTTATGTTTATGCTGATCATAGATACAGGAATGTGTCTTAACCTTGTAACATTAACTGCAGAACAGCTTATTTACAATAGCTAATGAATATCCCAAAACTTTGAAACCTTTAGGCCTGCCCAGTATTCTGCCATTGGTCACTTAACCAACTGATCATTGACTTAATTCCTCCTTGACTCAGAAACTCTTATAGGTGCTTTGTTGACATCAATAAACAAAGCAGGCAGACACTTATCCTCAGGGAACTGATATTCTAGCTGGAGGAAGACAGATAATCTGCAATGAGCATGAATCCAAGTACATTATATGGTATGTTAACAGGTGATCTGTACTATTGGAAAAGAACTAGTAAAGCAGAGGATGGGGTTTAGGGAATAAAGGTGAAGAAAGGGAGGTGATTCAAAGAAAAACAACTTAGACCATACTGAGGGGAGCAAACATGCTCTCTTGCATTCAAGATTCAAGTTTTCCCCTGTCCAGTCAGGTCTCTTGGTCTTCTATGCAACTTCAAAAATGTTTCCGTCTCTGAGGCTCTATGCAAACTCACGCAAATATGCATGTTCTGAATATTCTGCCTCTCTTCAGTTGAACTGGTTTCATAAAAACATTTTGGTAAACTCCCCCAGCTTCAGCTTCCTCACCCCCAGGTGCTGGCTGGTTCTTCTTGCTCTCCTCCTTCTTCTCCTTCCTCCTTGTCCGTTGTTTCCTTTGTTCTACCAAGTTCTATATGGATCTGGATATTCCTTCTCGGTATGCAGGGAGTCCTGCCAGTATTCACCTCATCTTCTGTGAAAACTGCTGCATCTTTAGATGTTTTTGATGCATCCGTGGAGAGAGGTGTACCCCACTTCCACCTACCCCTCCAACATCTTGTCCACCCACATTTGTGCATGTATTAGGAACGAGTTTCCCTTTCTATTAAGTAACATTGCCATCACCACACATGTTTAACTTTTGCTTTTTGAGGAGAACACAGGTAAGTTCCACTCTCTTAAGTTGAGTTAGTCATTCAGTCATGGCCGACTATTTGAGACCCAATGGACTGCAGCATGCCAGGCTTCCCTGTACATCCCAGACTCCCAGAGCTTAGTGAAACTCATGTCCATCGGGTCAGTGATGTCCCTTGATGATGTCCACTCTCTCAGACAATTTTAAAATTACAACACAATCTTATTAGTTAAGGTAACCATTCTCTACATCAGACCTCAGTTCAGTTCAGTTGCTCATTCATTTCCCACTCTTTGTGACCCCTTGAACTGCAGCAACACAGGCTTCCCTATTCATAACCAACTCCAGAGCTCGCTCAAACTCATGATTAGATCTCATGATTAGATCATGAAGCTCAAATTTAGATCTTCAGATCTTATTACTTTTTCATATATGAAAGTGTGTAACCTTTAGAATTCTCTCCCTATTTCCCCTACCCTCCAGTCTTTGGCAATCATTTTCTACTATGAGTTCCATCTTTTTTTCTTTTTTGAGATTCCTTATAATTGAGATCATATGGTATTTGTCTTTGACTTAGTCCACTTAGCATAACGTCCTCCAGTTTCATCCATGTTGCCACAAATGTGAAGATTCCTTCTTTTTCTAATGGCTAAATAATATTTATCTATATATGTCACATGACATTGTTTTAATCCATTCACCTGTTGAAAGATACTCAGGTTGTTCCTATACCAAGTCTACTGTGAATAACGCTGCAATGAACATGCGAGTACAGATCTCTCTTTGACACAATGATTTCATTTCCTTTGACTATATATCTAGAGTGGGATAAGGGATCACATAACAGTTCTCTTCTAATGGCTGGATGGCATCACCGACTCGATGGACGTTGAGTTTGAGTGAACTCCAGGAGTTGGTGATGGACAGGGAGGCCTGGCGTGCTGCAGTTCATGGGGTCACAAAGAGTCGCACACAACTGAGCGACTGAACTGAACTGAACTGAGCTCTGCACATGACCGTCCCAAACTCCCTAACTAACCCTTCCCCCCAGCAACCATAAGTTCGTTTTTTCAGTCTGTGAGTCTCCTTCTGCTTTGTAAGTAATTTCATTGTATCATTTCTTTTCAGATACCACCTGTAAGGAATATTGTAAGATATTTCTCCTTCTCTGTCTGACTTAATCTACTCAGCATGACTCTCTAGGTCCATCTATGGACCTACACATGGAACAATCTATGTTGCTGCAAATGGCATTATTTCATTCTTTTCAATACCTGAGTAATATTTTGCTGTATATATGTACCACATCTTCTTTTTTTGTTGTTTATATGTATCTATTTATTAATATTTACCACTTAATAGAGTCACCATTTCCTTCCTGCATCCTTTTTTTTTTGGCTGTATCAATTTATTTTTCATTTTTTAAATATACATTTATTTAAATTGGAGGCTAATTCCTTTACAATATTGTATTGGTTTTGCCATACATCAACATGAATCCACCACAAGTGTACACATACTCCCCATCCTGAACCCCCCTCCCACCTCCTTCCCCATCCCGTCCCTCTAGGTCATCCCAGTGCACCAGCCCCAAGCGTCCTGTATCATAAATCGAACCTGGACTGTCAATCCATTTCTCATATGATATTATATATGTTTCAATGCCATTCTCCCAAATCATCACACCCTCACCCTCTCCCACAGAGTCCAAAAGGCTGTTCTATACATCTGTGTCTCTTTTGCTCTCTCACATACAGGGTTATAGTTACCATGTTTCTAAATTCCATATTTATATTTTAGTATATTGTATTGGTGTTTTTCTTTCTGGCATACTTCACTTTGTATAATAGGCTCCAGTTTCATTCACCTCATTAGAACTGATTCAAATGTATTCTTTTTAATGGCTGAGTAATACTTCTTCATGTATGGATGTGAGAGTTGGACTGTGAAGAAAGCTGAGCACCGAAGAACTGATGGTTTTGAACTGTGGTGTTGGAGAAGACTCTTGAGAGTCCCTTGGACTGCAAGGAGATCCAACCCGTCCATCTAAAGGAGATCAGTCCCAGGGGTTCATTGGAAGGAATGATGCTAAAGCTGAAACTCCAAAACTTAGGCCACCTCATGTGAAGACTTGACTCATTGGAAAAGATTCTGATGCTGGGAGGGATTGGGGGCAGGAGGACATGGGGATGACGGAGGATGAGATGGCTGGATGGTATCACCGACTCGATGGATGTGAGTTTGAGTAAACTCCGGGTGTTGGTGATGGACAGGTAGGCCTGGCGTGCTGTGATTCATGGGGTCGCAGAGTGTCAGCCAGACTGAGCAACTGAACTGAACTGAACTGGGGAAAGGGAAGCATGTTGATTTTCTGGTCCTTCAGTGTTGCTCTGGGCTTTCTTCTCCAGGCTCAGTATAAATAGGCAATAAATGAGAACTGCTCTGCAGCGAACTGGGTGGAGGAAATATGTTAAACAAAGCTGAATCCTGGTCACAGAAACAAATACTGGTAGTTTTTTTTCATGCTACAAGTTATTGTTTTAAGATTTGCAGTGAATAGCTTTAGAATGGGAGTTTAGAATAGGAGTAGAATGCAAGTAGAATGGGAGTTTACAATTGGAAACAATTATTCTCTTTCTGATGAAGGTATTTGGAAGTTGTATGTTAATTCTTTTAGGTCAATCAAGGAGCACACAGTAGAGCAGACAGCTAATAAAAAGCGGTGCTAAAGGTTTCTATTAAATTCACTTTGTTCTTTTTACTCACTAGTTTCTGTTTCATCCTCCATTTTTCACTACCCTTTTTCCCCCATATCTTCCAAGTAATCTCTTGAAATGTTCATAACTTTTGCTAAAGACTAGTTTTTCTCTATCAGTGTGTTAGCTAGATTTTTCTATTCTTATTATTCTCAGTCCATTGCTTAGTATTTCCTATAACTCTATGTCAAGTTTTCCTGCCATACCATCTTCCCACCATAAACAACATTGCCTTCTGCACCTGGAACAAACACTGCTTTTTGGTGTGCGGATTCAGTGATAAGTGAAAGTCATAACTGTATAACACCTTATAAGGTGTTATACATTGGCTCTATATTGGCTCTAACGCACAGTAAACAAGAGATCAAATGGTTAAATATAGCTGCATGCATGCATTCTAAGTCACTGCATTTGTGTCCAACTCTTTGCAACCCTACTGATTGTAGCCCAAAAGGATCCTGTGTCCAGTGGATTGGCCAGGCAAGAATACTGGAGTATGCTGCTGTACCCTCTTGCCAGTGATGCTCCTCACCTAGGGATCAAACCTGAGTCTTCGTATATGTCCTACATTGGCAGGAATGTTCTTTACCACTACCATCACCTGGGAAAACCAAATATTGATACATAAGTCCTATATTTGGTTCAAACACTAAAGAATAATAAAAAATCCATAATAATATACAGAGAAGGGAAAAGGTTAAATTAGAAAAGTTAGATGTTAAATCCATTTTATAGGACAATGTATAGAAAAGATAGGAAAGAAATGAGTTTCAAATATTGTGATGCCACCCCAGTGAAAAAGAAAAGTGTACATCTATCAACATGTTAATGTTCTGGTAATGGGTTTATCTACTGAATGCCAAACAACTATAACTAATTGTCTGATCACTTTCAGGATGAACAGCATGCCCAGGACAAACTATACCATATCAATGCCTCTAACAACTGCCATATCAATTCCCTCCATACCCCTGAAGATAAAGAACATGTACAACGCATGCATGTTGAGTCTTTTATCTGGGTTTTTTTTACCGGATCAAATGAGATAGTATGTAGGTTACCAGGCTTCAGATTTTTAGAGGTAATGGTAACTGTACATGCAGGAAAAGGTGGAGGCCTGTAAGCAATAGCAGAGAAATTATACTATGCAGTTGATGAAGCATGAGCAAAATTAAGGGATGACTAAAGATCTTTGAAACAACATAAATAACAGATCTATAGTTGTCCATGGAGACAAATTTAATTCAATCAATGCATTAGACACAGGATTGCAGCTATTATACTGTACAAAAACAGGAAATGAATGGGAACATCCATGTGTAAAATAAAAGATACAAAATTCATGAATATGTAAGAAACACACCCAGTATTGGGTACTCCCTATTACTAGTGTCTCCTGCATGGAAGTCCTCTACTGCACCACTCAAGCCATTTCGTTTGCCTTTCAAGCCTCTCCTGATTCTGCTTCTAGAGGAACTAAGAGCCTCTTGATGAATGTGAAAGAGGAGGGTAAAAACGTTGGCTTAAAGCTCAACATTCAGAAAACTAAGATCATGGCATCATATTATCTATGTATAATGACACCTGAAACTGAAATAGCATATTTGTCAATGTGACCTATGTATAATGATCATATAATCATTATATTATATACATGGCACATACGCATACCTCCAGTTAAGTTCAGTCACTCAGTCATATCCACTCTTTGAGACCTCATGGACTACAACACATCAGGCTCCTGTGTCCTCCACCATCTCCTGAGCTTACTCAAACTCATGCCCATCCAGTCGATGATGCCATCCAACCATCTCATCCTTTGCCATCTCCTTCTCCTCCTGCCTTCAATCTTTCCCAGCGTCAGGGTCTTTTCCAGTGAGTCAGTTCTTTGCATCAGGTGGCCAAAGTATTGGAGCTTCAGCTTCAGTATCAGTCTTTTCAATGAATATTCTGGGCTGATATCCTTTAGTATTGACCAGTTTGTTCTCCTTGCAGTCCAAGGGACTCTCAAGAGTCTTCTCCAACAGCACAGTTCAAAAGCAACAGTTCCTTGGGCTTCAGTTTCCTTATGGCCCAGCTCTCACACCCATACATAACTGCTGGAAAAACAATAGCTTTGACTAGATCGAATTTTATTTATATATAAAAACATATATGTACACACACCTATGTAAGGAAAAGTTTTTGAAAAGGAATATAATTATATTTTAGATAAAACCAACTAGTATAATTTGTTTTTTCAAATGTGCATTTTGGCTATCATGTTGGGTCTAACCCTTTTCTTCAAATATAGTTTATCTTTATGCTGGTAAAAGAAACAGAAGTATGTCTTAACCTTGTAACATTAACTGCAGAACAGCTTATTTACAATAGCTAATGAAAATCCCTAAACTTTGAAACCTATAGGCCTGCCCAGTACTCTGCTATTGGTCACTTAACCAACTGATCATTGACTTAATTCCTCCTTGACTCAGAAACTCTTATAGGCACTTACTTTACATCACTAAACAAAGCAGGCAGACACTTGTCCTCATGGAACTGATCTTCTAGCTGGGGGAAGACAGATACTTTGCAATAAACATGAATGTTTATTGCATTGTATGTTACCAGGTGACCTCTACTTCAGGAAAAGAACTAGTAAAGGAGAGGACAGGGATTGGGGAATAAAGGTGAACAAAGGGGTGTGATTTAAAGAAAAACAACTTAGACCACACTGAGGGGAGCAAACATGCTCTCTTGCATTCAAGATTCACGTTTTCCCCTGTCCAGGCAGGTCTCTTGGTCTTCTACACAACTTCAAAAATGTTTCTGTCTCTGAGGCTGTATTCAAACTCAAGCAAACATGGATGTTCTGAACATTCTGCCTCTCTTCAGTTGAATTGGTTTCAAAAAAAATTGTTGTAAACTCCCCCAAATTAAGTAACTTTTTATGTAGCAAATTTTGTAATTCTGTTTCCTGAAGAACTAATCTCCACATTATTTTCCATTATTCAACACGCTGTCAGTGATGTAATTTTATTATGTATGAATATTATATATGCATTGCTATTAAAATATATTATGACATTTAAAATATATAAACAAAATATAAATTAAATGACAGTGAGATAAAAATAAATGGATTTGGTAACATTTTCTTCTGCAGGGGATGAGGACACTCATCTTTATGGCCACTGGACTAATGGATTCTGAATGTACACACATAATTATATCAGTGGTTTACGTATCATAATAAAGTAATTTCTTTTATATATAGCTTCAATCAAAATTCTCAGAATACCACAGGGGCCAATAATACAGTTACATGTGAATAACTCTCTTTGTAAGCATAGATAAGATTTTGTGAGTTCAATTCAGTAATCATTTTTAGTTCTTTTGATATTCCATCAGTTCATCTACTGGGAATAATCCAAACTGTACAATAGATTTCTTTTTTACAAGGTTTAAATCTCAAATCATAATAAAAGCAGAGCAACACTCTTGAAAAAATATGGCCTTGTGAAAAAGTTGGCTTAAAGCTCAACATTCAGAAAACTAAGATCATGGCATCTGGTCCCATCATTCATGGCAAAAGACGGAGAAACAGTGGAAACAGTGGATGACTCTACTTGGGGTGTTCCAAAATCACTGCAGATGGTGATTGCAGCCACAGAATTAAAAGACACTTACTCTTGGAAGGAAAATTATGACCAATGTAGACAGTATATTAAAAAGCAGAGACATTACTTGGCCAACGAAGGTGTGTCTAGCCAAGGCTATGGATTTTTCACTAGTCATGTGTGGATATGAGAGTTGAACTGTAAAGAAAGCTAAGCACCGAAGAATTGATGCTTTTGAACTGTGGTGTTGGACAAGACACTTGAGAGTCCCTTGGAATGCAAGGAGATCCAGCCAGTCCATCCTAAAGGAGATCAGTCCTAGGTGTTCATTGGAAAGACTGATGTTGAAGCTGAAACTTCAATACTTTGGCCACCTGATGTGAAGAGCTGACTCATTTGAAAATACCCTGATGCTGGGAAAGATTGAGGGAAGGAAAAGGGGATGACAGAGGATGAGATGGTTAAAGACATCACCGATCCATGGACATGGGTTTGCGTGGACTCCGAGTGTTGGTGATGGACAGGGAGACCTGGTTTAGTGCAGTTCATGGGGTTACAAAGAGTAGGATATAACTGAGAGACTGAACTGAACTGAACTGAAATGGCCTAGAAGAATAAATAAAATGTCATATGGAAATCATTATATATATATATATATATATATGCATTTGTAAAGGAAATTAATGAAAACATACAGAAGGCTTATAGTTAGCTGAAACAGAAAGTGTACTCCCTCAGAGATGAATATATATATATAACCTAGAAAATATACTTTCTCAGCTTCCGTGACTTCTAAGAGGGGGACTCCACAACTTTCATCTCCAGCCTGCTGTGAACTCCCTTCCACTTTCCTCCTCAACTTCCCTCCATGAAATCTCTTCCCTAGGTTCTAAAACACACCTTGGGCTTCTGCTTCAGACAATAAGACATTTATCTCTGTGCCCACTCCTTTGTTTGTTCTGGAAATAAGAAGAGACCTCTAAAGGGACCTTGTATATTTGGCAAGAGGAAGGTGAACTAGTTTAGGGCCTGAAGAATGGAAGAGCAACACAGCAGCACCTAAGAGAAGACAAGCCAGGCCCAGCATTCCTGACCTCCAGCCTAGCATCAGAAGGCAGCCTGAATAGGGCTGTTCCTCCCAAGGAACAAATGTGAAGGAACCCCAGGTGGTGGTTTAGTTGCTAGGCTGTGCTTGACTCTTACGGACCTTATGGACTGTAACCCACCAAGTTCCTCTGTCCATGGAATTCTCCAGGCAAGAATGCAGATTCCCATGTCCTCCTCCAGAGGATCTTCCCAACTCAGGGATTGATCCGGGTCTTCACAAAGCAAGTGGATTCCTTGCTGTCTGAGGCATCAGGAAAGCCCAAGAAACTCAATAATCACATGGATATTTGGAAATAAAAGGATACCAACTGATGTTAATATTTGATAAAGTAGACTTTAGAGCAAAGAAAATATCTAAGATCAAAGGAATACAAGGACTTTACATAAGTGAAAAAGAGTCAATTCAGCAGGAATCCATAATAATCCTAAATATGTATACACCAAACAACATAACCTCAATATACATGAAGCAAAAAAGGATACATCATCTGAATACTCGTATAAACTTTATTATTTTTATTATTTATTTTTTTATTTTTTTTTCGTATAAACTTTAATGAGATTGAAACTGTGACTTAATACTTTTGAAAAAGAAATCATCAATTCAAGATAGTTTGACCAGAGGATTCTAATAAATATTTAAAAAGTTAAGATCAATTTGATATAATCTCTTCAAGAAAATGAAAGAGTAGGAAACCATTCCCAACTAATGAGATGGGGCCAATATTGATCTGTATCAAAATCAGACAAAGGCAGTACAAAAAGAAATTTCAGACTAACGTCTCTCACAAATTTGCAGTTCAATGTTTTCACTCTCACACATACAAATCAACCAAATGAATTCAACAAGGCATAAAAACATCTCTTGATAGTTTCTGGTCCCTACCTAAGTCTGGTCACATTACTTATATCTTCAAAGGGTTTAAGTGAATCAAGGTTACAGTCAGTTCATTTCAGTCCAGTTCAGTTGCTCAGTCGTAACCTACTCTTTGCAACTGTATGAATCGCAGCACGCCAGGTATCCCTGTCCATCACCATCTCACGTCCATCGAGTCGTGATGTCATCTAGTCATCTCACCCTCGGCCGTCCCCTTCTCCTCCTGCCCCCAATCCCTCCCAGCATCAGAGTCTTTTCCACTGAGTCAACTCTTCTCATGTGGTGGCCAAAGTACCGGAGTTTCAGCTTTAGCATCATTCCTTCCAAAGAAATCCCAGGGTTGATCTCCTTCAGAATGGACTGGTTGGATCTCCTTGCAGTCCAAGGGACTCTGAGGAGTCTTCTCCGACATCACAGTTCAAAAGCATCAATTCCTCGGTGCTCAGCCTTCTTCACAGTCCAACTCTCACATCCATTAATGACCACAGGGAAAACAATAGCCTTGACTAGACGGACTTTGGTCGGCAAAGTAATGTCTCTGCTTTTGAATATACTATCTAGGTTGGTCATAACTTTTCTTCCAAGAAGTAAGTGTCTTTTAATTTCATGGCTGCGGTAACCATCTGCAGTGATTTTGGAGCCCAGAAAAATAAACTCTGACACTGTTTCTACTGTTTCCCCATCTATTTCCCATGAAGTGATGGGACCAGATGCCATGATCTTCATCTTCTGAATGTTGAGCTTTAAGCCAACTTTTTCACTCTCCTCTTTCACTTTCATCAAGAGGCTTTTTAGCTCCTCTTCACTTTCTGCCATAAGGGTGGTATCATCTGCATAACTGAGGTTATTGATATTTCTCCCTGCAATCTTGATTCCAGCTTGTGTTTCTTCCAGTCCAGCGTTTCCCATGATGTACTCTGCATATAAGTTACATAAGCAAGGTGACAATATACAGCCTTGACGTTCTCCTTTTCCTATTTGGAACCAGTCTGTTGTTCCATGTGCAGTTCTAACTGTTGCTTCCTTACCTAGTTAGGGTCCCAGTAATAATATTTTGATACCAGAAATACAGTGACAAATGCTCAAGTCTAGGTCAAATCAGAAACTTACCTCTCCCATTAACGTTAATCCTACCCAGGCATGCTAAATGTCTAGCAAAATTAACCACAACTAGAATCATAAGATAAAGAAAACATAGCTACTATATAGAAATGGTGGGTGTGTCTGATATTCTTTATGTGCCCCTCAGGAACCTGTTGATTATTTTCTATTATGTTATGAACCTTTGGAGGCTGAGAAGATCAGACTTTATCCCTCTAGCGCTCCTTGCATCTGACTTCTAATTGAGTTTGGCCAGGGGTGGACAAAAGAGACTGGAGAGTCAGTGGAGAAAGAGATCAGTGGATTGATTCTTTCCTCTGGCTCCTTTCTTGCTGGGAAGTGGCCAAGGTTCTCCACTGAAGCCCAAAGCTCTGTTCAGAGGCCCTCGCTTTTAGCTGCAGCTATGTACAAGGCTCTTAGAGACTGCAATATCCATTCTCTTCCTTTGCCTTGTTGGCCGATAAGTGTTCGTGCATCCATGTTCTTGCCTGTCTCAAAGAGTTTTGCTTTTCCTTTTAAGCTATCCTTAGTTCTGATACGGTGTCCAAATCCTTAAATTTCCTTGTATGTTAGTCGCTCAGGCATGTCTGACCTTTTGTGATCCCCAGGGACTGTAGCCTACAAGGCTTCTCTGTCCAAAGGTTTTTTTAGACAAGATTGCTAGAGTGGGTAACCATTCCCTTCTGCATGGATCTTCCCTGCCCCAGGGGTGTAACCCAGGTCTCCCACATTGCAGGCAGACTATCTACCATCTGAGCCACCAGGAAATTCACTTTTCTTTATTTTCCTTACCTTTGTAAATCATCTTAATTTCTGACAATGATAGGGGTGGCTATGGAGCTTCTAGATAAAGATGGTCCCTCAAAGATCTAATGCTAAACTGCTTATGACAGGAGGGGGACATCTTTTCTCCTGACTCCGAAATCATAAATACAAAAACAGGTCACAGGTCATGTAAAAATAAGTGCTGAGAAATCAGTGATTTAAGAATGACTTTGGTCAAAGTGTACAAACTTTAAACTATAAGATGATGAATAAGGTCTCAGGATCTAATGTGTAACCTGGTGACTATGGTTTGTAATGTGTTATTGACATTTGTGGGGCTTCCCAGGTGGTGTTAGTGGTAAAGACCCCTGCTGCCAGTGCAGGATTCATGAGACATGGGTTGAATCCCTGGATCAGGAAGATCCCCTGGAGGAAGGCATGTCAATCCACTCTAGTATTCTTTCCTGGAGAATCCCCATGGACAGAGGAGCCTGGCAGGCTATATAGTCCATGGGGTCACAGAGAGTTGAACATGACTGAAGTCAGTTAGCATACATGTAAGAGAGTTAAACTTGAAGGTTCTCACCAAAAACATATTGAAAGGTAAATATGTGTGGTGATATTAATAGATATGTTAATTTAATCAATGAGGAAATCCATTAATCATTTATACCTATTTAAATTATAATGTATACTTTAAATATCTTGCCATTTTATCTAGAAATCACAATTTATGAAACTGAAAAAAGAAGAAAAAACAAGAATTTCAATACTTTTCATATCATATTATAGATATTTCAGCCATTACTCTTAGTATGTAAAAAGGTTTTTTTATTCCAGATAATAACCAATGGGATTCACCTGATATTTAGAAAAGGAAGAAGCCTTGGAAATTATCTAGAAAATCCTCTCATATTAAGGATATATAAGGAAATCCAAGAATGATTAAGTCACTTATCAAAACTTATAAAACTCGATGCAAATGTAGCAATAGAAAGCAGGTTTCCTAGGTTTAAGTGAATCTTTACCGAAATACCTGGCCAATGGAAATATCTCCTATGCGCTGCCAAACTTGATTCTTCTCTCTTTCACAGATCTGATCATATTCCACCTTGGATTCACTGTCCAGTTTGCATAAGTTTTAAAAGTAAATCGAATTCCCTGAAGATTCAATCCTGGATGGCTCTTCTTCTCACTCTATATTCTCACATATGGTTAACTCTTTATAAATGCCATTCCTTTTCCCTGGAAGACCCTCTCTCTTTTACCTCATGACTTCCCCAACATCTTTCAGATATCAGTAAAAACCACTTCCACAAAGCAGCCATTCCTGACTCTGACACATTTCCCGTCTCCTTGTTATGTGGACATATGGCATTCTGTGCTTACGTGTCCCAATTGTGGTGGAACATTTAACTTTGAAATTTACCTGTTTCTGTTTTTCTAGTAAAATTTAAGTCCTAATTCCCAAAGTCCACATGTGTGCTCTTCACTGCTGTCCATTCTTTGCATCCAGCAGGCCTTCCTTATGTGTTCATTCAATGAAACACTTTCATTCGTGCAGAGTAAAATTCCAATGAATTATTGATGCTGCTCTCACAGCATACAGTGAACTAAAACCATGGAGGACTTCTCTCCCCACCCAAACCCTTATATCCTGGTTATTTGGACATGATTACAGAACTAGAACTGTGGGGCCTTCCCTTGTGGCTCAGCTGGTGAAGTATCTGCCTGCAATGTGGGAGGTCTGGGTTTGATCCCTGGGTTGGGACACGGCCCTGGAGAAGGGAAAGGCTGCCCACTCTAGTTTTCTGGCCTGGAGAATTCCGTGGACTCTAGAGTCCATGGGGCCACAAAGATTTAGACATGACTGAGCGACTTTTACCTTCACAAAACTGTGGATGCAATTGTTTTTAATCACTACCTTATTAGATAGAAACCACTAGATTTGCAGTCTGTTATTCCATATACACTAGCCCTGGCAGTTCATGTCCTAAGATAATGTTGTAATCCAGTTACGGACTAAAAGGCTGAATAGGGCACAATTAGAGATAGTGCTCTGAATCTGTTGCTTGAATTTACGATTTGCCATAGGATTCTCAACTTCACTAGAGGAGTTCAATTTCTTAGCTGAGCTCTCTGATGATAACAGATAAAAATACTATAAAGCAAGCCTACAAATCAAATATTCTTACGTTGGACAAAAACACCTAGTCTCTCTTGGAAGGTACAAAAGAAATTTACCTCCTTGATGACTGTTACCTACTTTTCCCAGATGAAAGTATCATCTTCCTCCTTATTGCTTCCTAAATTCATTCTCATAATTTTTATTTCACTAACCACATTCTGATCTACTTTATAGTTAATTATATGAAAAACACCAATCCCACTCCTTTAATTCAGTTCCATTGGGTCTACAGAGTTATGACAACTGCCCTGAAGTTACTATTTATTGCATATCAAACATGGCAGAAACTGGCCAGCCATTTGTTCTTTCTCAGGTAAATATTATAATTAAAAGCAAATACCCAGCCACTGGTATTTTGGACAAAATGACAACTGGACAAAACCTTAACTGCTATTCCAGATATAAGTGCCTTTTGTGTTGATTTTTTTCTTTTAGAGAACTTGCATTCTAGATAGCATTCAGGTGAATAGAAACAGGACTGATATGTTAGCTGGGAAAAAAACCACTGTTGCAGGAGACAAAGGCAGGTGAATCATGCATCTTCTCTATAGTCAAGAGCCATTTATTAGGAGCCAGCAGGTCAGACAGTAAAGAGTCCCCCTGCATACAGGAGACCTGGGTTCCAACCTTGGTCAGGAAGATCCATGGAAGGTGGCATGTCAAACCACTCCAGTATTCTTGCTAAGAGAATCCCCATGGACAGAGGAGCCTGGCGGGCTGCAGTCCAAGGGATCGTCATTCCAAGGGGTTGTAAAGTGTTGGACATGACTGAGCAACTACACACAGCAAACTTCCTACCTTGACATCCTGACATTTAGAAATAGTATCGCTCACTAGTGTCCTTAACTACAACTCTTGTTTTTCAGTGGAAAATCAAAGGTAAAAGTAATATTCCATAACAGTCAATTAATTATTTCTATCAAGGTATTTTCTGAAATCTAAGCTAGAGAAATACACTGTGGGATAGAGCAGCTAATGAGAAGGGTAAGCGATCCAAACAGGGAAGCTGCACAACCAAGCGGTAATTTTCTTTTCGGGAAAAAGAATAAAACCTCAGTTTGAAATCATGTTTTATACAGAGATTTGCATATTCTTTGAAAATGTAAAGGATTTCCTACTTTTATTTTCCTTTTCCAGTTGAGAAAACCAAGCGCTAGAGAATTAAAGCTAAGTTTTCCAGTCATGAGCATTTAAGTTAGGATTCTGATGAGAGCCCCGTGACGGGCCTTAGCACCCAGTTGATTCATCTTTAGGCTTACGGGCTGGTGATTAGGGTACCAGTCTTCAGGCTGAATTGGATTTTTTTGGGGAAACCTCTATCTTTGCTCTTAACACCCTCAACTGATCACATAAAATCCAC
Organism: Capra hircus; assembly: GCF_001704415.2. Classification (NCBI taxonomy): domain Eukaryota; kingdom Metazoa; phylum Chordata; class Mammalia; order Artiodactyla; family Bovidae; genus Capra; species Capra hircus. The sequence continues at coordinate 1,798,793 of NC_030825.1, read as the reverse complement.
AATCTATTGATTTAAATGTTAATTACCTCTAAGAAAATGTGTTCTCAGGACAGCATGTCAAAGAAGTACAATTTGAAAGAAAATGTACCATTCTATGGAATATGTCACCATGTGCCTCAGAAATTGAATATCTATGCTACCTGTTCCACATTTATGACCTTGGAAGGGAAAACAAGATTGACACTTTTTTCCCCATTTAATCACAGTCAGTGTTTCAGTGCACACAGGCTGCTGTTACAGAATGCCAGTAAACCACGTTATTTGTCACAGTTCTGGAGGGTAGAAGTCCAAGATCAGGGTGCCAGCATGGTTGCGTGACTGAGGGCCCCTTTCAGGACATATACCTAAATAGAAGGGATGAGCAAGTATTTCAGGCCTCTTTCACAAGAGCCCTAATCCCATTCATGTGGGCTCTGCCTCATGACCTAATCATTTTCCAATGGTCCCACTTCCTAAAATCGTTACTATGAGGATTAGGCTTTCAACATATGAGTTTTGGGAGACCACAAGCATTTAGACCATGGCACCCAATGAGGAGACTGACTTGTCTAAGGTAACCCAATGCCTCATCCATACTGAATGCTCTGTGGTGCTGATAGGAAGCCAAGGACTAAGGAAGCTGAATCACGACCAGCCGTCCCAGGTAGAGGGTCTGAGATGGCAAACTCCTGGATGGATTTCACAACAATATAAGAGTGCTTTCAGGTTCTTCCTTGGATATCAGTTATTGAGCAATCCCCCCGCCCCTCTAATACATGTTCCTATTTGAAATATGAGTTAATTACTGAGTTCTTAGACAAAGTACCTAAGTACCTGTTGACCAACATGGAAACATCACGACTATGCATATGAAGAAAAGGGCCTTTGACAGATACAAATTTCAGTGTGGAAAGTCCTCAAGACTTTACTCACTTCAGATAGCAATTACAAGTTTGAGGATCTCCCAAGACCATTTTGGGGTTCCATATTCAGCTGGGAGTCCAAGAGTTCACTGAAAGCTCTTATACATATGGATATGGTTTATTCCAGATCTTTGATCTATTTTAATTCATTTTTTATTTTTAGTGCAGTATAATTGAATTGCAATGCTATAAATGTCAGTTTTTGTTGAACAGTGAAAAACATATACATATACGTATTAACACTCTTATTTAGATTCTTTTCTCATGGAGCACAAAAGAGTTCCAAATAGGAAAAGGAGTATGTCACGGTTGTATATTGTCACCCTGCTTATTTAACTTATATGTAGAGTACATTATGAGAAATGCTGGGTGGGATGAAGACCAGCTGGAATCAAGATTGCCAGGAGAAATATCAATAACCACATATATGCAGATGACACCACCATTATGGCAGAAAGTGAAGACGAACTAAAGAGCCTCTTGATGAAAGTGAAAGAGGAGAGTGAAAAAATTGTTTTAAAGCTCAACATTCAGAAAACTAAGATTGTGGCATCTGGTCCCATCACTTCATGGCAAATAGAAGGAGAAATAGTGGAAACAGTGACAGACTTTATTTTGGAGGGGCTCCAAACTCATTGCAGATGGTGACTGCAGTCATGAAATTAAAAGATGCTTACTCCTTGGAAGGAAAGTTATGACCAAGATAGACAGCATATTAAAAAACACAAACATTACTTTGCCAACAAAGGTCCGTCTAGTCAAGGCTATGGTTTTTGCAGTGATCATGTATGGATGTGAGAGTTGGCCTGTGAAGAAAGCTAAGTGCCAAAGAATTGATGCTTTTGAACTGTGGTGTTGGAGAAGACTTGAGATCTTGAGAAAGAAGAACAAAGTTTGAGACCATGGTTGCTGATTTCAAATATATTAGAAAGCTATAGTAATCAAAACAGAACGATTTGCTTCTGGCTCAAAACAGACACATAGATCAATAGAGTACAACAATGAAGCCAGAAGGAAATGCACACCCATATATTGTTGGTTAGCTAATGAAAAAGGAGCCAAGACTATCCAGTGGGGAAAGGACAAACTTTTCAAAATGGCCCTGGGAAAACTGGAGAGTCCTACGAAAAAATGAAACTGTACCCCTGTCTTTTACCATACAAAAAATCAACTAAAAAGGGATTGAAAAGTTGAACATAAGACTTGAAGTGATTAAACCCCTAGAAGAAGACATCGAGGTAATCTTCTTGCCATCAGTCTTTGCAATGAGGTTTTGGGTTTCACACCAAAAGCAAAGGCAACAACTGCCAAAACAAACAAGTAAAATCCAATCAAACTCCAAAGAAAGGAACATCAAGAAAATCAAATGGCAATTTACAGATTGACAGAAGATATTTCCAAATCACATGTTTGATAAAGGCTTAATATCCAAAAATACATGAGACATACAACTCAAAGGCAAAAAACCCCAAATAATTCAAATTTTTAATGGAGTGTAAGAAAAGTAAGAGTCTCAATAAATCTGAATATTAGACTGTAGATGAGAGACACAGCAAGGTTTTCCTTGTAGAACAGTAAAAGCCTGTGCCTTCCTGGCATTACTTTCTTCATCTCCACTCACTTGTTTGACAATTACAGTTCAATGTGTACGTTCTTCAGTCAATAGCAATCAGCCCACAGTGAGCTATAATACGTACTAAGAACAGCCCCACTGGGGAAAAAAAAATCCTAATATTTGCATATTTACTAATGAGGCATATCCAAAGGAAGGTAATTTCCAGAGTTTACCATGCCACTGTTTTGTATATTTCATTTCAAAATTGAGCTATCTAGTAAGGAAAATGAGTTAAGAGACCTCAATAACATATAGATGGAAAATCATTTTAAATGGGAGAATTAATGGTTATAATTTGGGAGTAATTTATTACTACTGTTGTAACTGTAGTCCTTTTGGTTCTCTACTGCATCCATTAATAATTTATTATAAATATTACTATCAACACAGGGACTGATGCTGCTGCGGCTGCTGCTGCTGCTGCTGCTAAGTCGATTCAGTCGTGTCCGCCTCTGTGCGACCCCATAGAAGGCAGCCCACCAGGCTCCTCTGTCCCTGGGATTCTCCAGGCAAGAACACTGGAGTGGGTTGCCATTTCCTTCTCCAATGCATGAAAGTGAAAAGTGAAAGTGAAGTTGCTCAGTTGTGTCTGACCCTCAGGGACCTCAAGGACTGTAGCCTACCAGGCTCCTGCACCCATGGGATTTTCCAGGTAAGACTGGATTTCCATTGCCTACTAAAGTAATAGTGAATAGAGAAAGACATAGAATATATTAGGCAAGAAGTGAAAGTATGGGAAGCCAGAAATGCTAGTGAAAGGCAGTATTGCCTTGAGAGGAAGGAAGGTTCTCAAAGTTTCTTGAAAGACAAAGATTGAGCCAGATGTGAGAAATTAGCCTAATTTGTAAAGCAGAAACTCTACCAGAAGAAATTTAAGTTCGTAAAAATATTATGATGCTAAAACCCAAAATGTAAACAGAGCATAGGGTAGGGTTGTGTATATAGACATTCAAAATTCTCCAATGTTTAGTGCATCAGGCTCTGAAGGACCACCCTCACTGAAGTCTTTATTGCTCAACCTACAGGTACCAGCATGGGGAAAGAGCACTAATCCACAGGCAGTAGAACCCTACTTTTATGGCCTCATGGCTTTCCTTAAGAAGTATCTCATGCAGCAGATTTCCTCCATCCCATCCCATCAGGCTGACTCTCCACGGTCAACAGGAGTCCTAAACCCTGGAATCATTCTGCAATCCCCATGTCTCCAGCTCCCAGCTTCCGTGGACACCTGTGGACTTACAACCCTGTCCGAGGTATGAAAGGCTGCAGCATGGCTTGTCTATGTGGTTCTCACTCCATTCAGACTGTCCCAGATTAGTGAGTTCACTCCCCAACTGCTTCAAATATCTCCCCCGTCCCAGTGGACGGCCATGGATGCGGGGATCTCTCCCCTGCGCTTCAGCTCCATCATCCCCGGGTGCAGGCTGGTTCCACTTGCTCTCCTTCTTCTTTCCCCCTCCTCATTGTCCATTCTTTCCATTGCCTTGACAAGTTCTATATGGATCCGGATATTCCTTCTCAGTAATCAGGGAGTCCTGTCAGTATTCACTTGGTCTTCTGTAAGAACTGCTGCATCTTTAGACGTTCTTGATGCATCCGTGGAGAGAGGTGTACCCCATTTCCACCTACCCCTCCATCATCTTGTCCACCCCATTTGTGCTTGTAGTAGAAATGAGTTTCCCTTTCTATTAAGTAACAATGCCAGCACCACAGATGTTTAACTTTTGCTTTATGAGGAGAACACAGGTAAGTTCCACTCTCTTCAGGTCAGTAGGACATTCAGTCGTGTCCCTCTCTGTGTGACCCTAGGGACTGCAGCACGCCAGGCTTCCCTGTACATCCCCGACTCCCAGAGCTTGTTCAATCTCATGATTAGATCATGAAGCTCAAACTTAGATCCTCACCTTATTAATTTTTTATACAGGAAAATATGTAACCTTTAAAAATCTCTATTTGTCCTACCTTCCAGGCTTTGGCAATCATTTTTCTACTCTGACTTCCTTTTTTTTTTTTTTTTTGAAACTCCTTATAGTTGAGATCATATGGCATTTGTCTTTCTCTGACTTAGTTTACTTAGTGTAATGCCCTCCAGTTTCATCCATGTTGCCACAAATGGAAGGATTTCTTTCTAATCTAATGGCTAAATAATATTTACCTATATATGTCACTTCACATTGTTTTAATCCAGTCACCTTTTGAAAGATACTCAGGTTGTGCCTGTACCAAGGCTACTGTAAATAATGCTGCAATGAACATGGGAATACAGATCTCTCTTTGAGACAATGATTTCATTTCCTTTGACTACATATCCAGAAGTGGGATAATGGATCACATAAACGTTCTCTTTTAAATTTCTTGAATAACCTCCACAGTGTGTTTCCATGGGAGTTTCACCAGTATACATACCTCTCAACAGTGCATAAGCACTCCTTTTTCTCTTCATCCTCAATAACATTTGTCATTTCTTCCATTTTTGGTACTAGACATTCAAACAGGTAAATGGTGATATCTCTTGTGTTTTGATCTGCATTTCCTTTGATTATTAGTGATGCTGAGCATCTTGTCATATACCTTTTGATTGTCTATATGGCTTATTTGTGGGAAAATGTCTATCCTTTAAAGATGTAGCATACATTATGTTTACTATATTCCAATATATGAAACTGAGTTGCCTAGCTGTATATCAACAACAAACTATCAGAAAGTGGAAGAAAGGAAACAATTCCATTTACTATTGCATCACAAAAAGATAAAACACTTAGAAATAAACTTAGGAAGGTGTTGAAAGATTTTATGCGAAACCTTTAAGACATTGATAAGAGAAATTTTAAAAGAGTTAAAAATATGTAAAGCTAGGTTTTCAATTCAATGTGTTTCCTGAGGTAGGATTTGTATTACTATAAACTTCCCTCTTAGAACTGCTTTTGTTGCATCCTCTAGGTTTTAGATCATCATGTTTTCATTGTTCTTTGTTTCTAGGAATGTTTTGATTTCCCTTATTTCTATAGTAATCTGTTCATGATTTGGAAATGTGTTGTTTAATCAACATGTGTTTGTGTTCTTTATCTTTTTTTTTTTTCCTATAATCGATATCTAGTATGATAGTACTCTTGCCTGGGAAATCCCTTTGATGGAGGAGCCTGGTAGGCTGCAGTCCATGGGGTTCCCAAGAGTTGAACACAATTGAGCGACTTCACTTTCAGTTTTCACTTTCATGCATTGGAGAAGGAAATGGCAACCCACTCCAGTGTTCTTGCCTGGAGAATCCCAGGGACAGAGGAGCCTGGTGGGCTGCCGCTTATGGGGCTGCACAAAGTCGGACAAGACTGAAGCGACTTAGCAGCAGCAGCAGTATCATAGTGTTGTGGTCAGATAAAAATTTGATATAATTTCAATTTCCTTAAATGTACTGAGGTTTGATTTGTGACCCAAGATGAGGAGAATGTTCCGTGTGCACTTGAGAAAAGAGTGTATTCTTCTGCATTTGAATGGAATGTGCTAAAGATATCAATCAGGCCTGTTTGCTCTAATATTTCCTTTTGGGCTTATGTTTCTTTCTTAATTTTCTGGTTTGTTGATCGGTCCATTGGCATAGGTGTGGTGTTAACATGCCCTACTATTATTGTGTTACTGTTACTTTCTCCTTTTTGTCAGTTGGTATTTACCATATGTATTGAGGTACTCTTATGTAGTGTACAAAAATAGTTAAAATTGTTGTGCCTTTTTATCGGACTGATCCCATTATCATTTGGCAGTGTCCTTCTTAATCTCTTATAATAGTTTTGTTTTTAAAGTCTATTTTTTCTGAAACGAGAATTGCCAATCCGGCAATCTTTTGATTTCCATTTGCATGAAACATCTTTTTCCATCCTCTCACTTTTGGTCTGTATGTGTCTCTAGGACTGAAGTTGATGTCTTATAGACAGCATATATATGGTTCTTGTTTTTGTATCCATTCAGCCAGTCTGTGTCTTTTGGTGAGAATTGAGGAAGATAATAGCAAATAGACAACTGATAAAGGATTACTTACCAAAATACAAGCATCTCAAACAACTCAGTCATCAAAAGCAAAGGCAAAAACTGCAAAAATAAACTAGTGAGACCACATCAAACTCAAAACTTTCTGCATAGTAAAAGAAGCCATCCATAAAATGAAATGACAACCTATGGAATGAAAAAAAAATATATTTGCAAATCACATATTTGGTAAGGGCTTCATATCCAAGTATATATAAGAGACTCATGCAACTCAGTTTTGAAAGAAATCAAACAACCCAAATTATTAAATAAGCAGAGGAAGAGTAAGTGTTTTGAAAAATCTGAAGAGTAGACTGTAGATGAGACACACTGTAAGTTTTTCCTTCCAGAACAGAAGCCTGTGTCTTCCTGGCATTGCTTTCTTTATCTCCAACACCTGTTTGGTGATTGGAGTTCACATTATACATCCTTCATTCAATAGCTATCACTCTACAGTGAGCTATATGTGCTCAGAATAGCCATATTAACTATAACAAACTAATAATTACATACTTAATCTTGTGGCATCTAAAATCCAAGGTGATTTTCAGAATTTTCTACCCCATTGTTTTCTATATTCTATTTCAAAATTGAAACACCTAGTATGGAAAAATGAGTATGGGACCTCAGTAATACATGGGTAGGAAGTCAATTAAAACTGGGAGGATTACTGGATTATATTTGGGGGGAATGTATTATTACTAATACTATTACAATTTTATTCCCTTTAATTCTCTGCTATACTAGTGGATATTTACTTGAAATAGTAATACCAAAAGAGAGGCACATAGTCTCAAGTTACAGTAGATTGAGAAAGACAAAGCTTATGAGGCAGGATGTGAAATCAGAGAAAATTATCAACAATATCAAAACAAGGGGAAGTACTGACTAGAAAAAGCAGAGTTCTCTAATTTTTTGGAGACAACACAAGCAAGCAAGATGTGAGCCAACCAGCTTAAACTGTGTATCAGAAACCGCACCAGAAGGAAAATGAAGTTCATAAAAATATGCTGATGCTAAACGCCAAAATCCAGACAGTAAGAGAATAGGGTGGGGTTTATGTAGATGCTGAAAATTACTCAGAGAGGTAGACATGGAAGCAAGTACACGAATGAGTGTCAGAAAGATCAAAGCAGAAAAGGGTCTGAAAAATAAATCGTAAAGGGACTTGGTAGTCTGATCAAAAGAATAAGAGAATCAAATGAGAAAACCAAAATATAAAGACCTGTACACGTGAGAATGCTCAAGAGAAAAAATTTCGGCCTTAGTGAGCAGCAAACAGAAGCCTCCAGCATCTGGAACAAAAACCCTGGGCAGGACTCATGACTGCGCTTCTGGAAACAGGCTCAGTTTCAAAGTTTGGACACTATACAACCTAAAAGCGAACACAGACAAGGATTTTAGCTTGCTATGGCACTGAATCATGACAGTAGTGTTTGTTAGTTTACTTTTCTCATTCAACTATAACGTTACTGAATCACTAACCAATGATAATTGACACCATCAGTTTCTAGTCAGATCCTCTTTAGTCACACAATGGATATGTGAACCTGTTATATGATCCCTAATAACAGTTTTTATAATTGAATTTATTGATGGTTAATTGAAAGGGACTTGCTTTACAATACTGTACTGCTTTCAGCCAAACATCAGCATGAATCAGCTATAGGTATGCCTATGTCCCCTGCTCTTGAACCTCCTTGCCACCTTCCTTCCCATCCCAACCCTCGAAGCTGTTACAGAAAAACATGGAAGGCTTCACAAATTTGTGTGTCATCCTTGGGCAGGGGCCATGCTAATCTTCTCAGTATTATTCCAATTTTTAAATATATGTGCTATCAAGGCAAACACATGAATAAGAATGGGCAGAATGTCATGAAAACATGTGTAATATCACATAAGAAATGAATCGCCAGTCCAGGTTCGATACAGGATCCTTAGGCTGGTGCACTGGGATGACCCAGAGAGATGGTACGGGGAGGGAGGTGGGAGGGAGGTTCAGGATGGGGAATATGTGTACACCCGCGGCAGATTCATGGTGATATGTGGCAGAACCAATACAACATTGTAAAGTAATTAGCCTCCAAAAAAAAATTTAAATTAAAAATAAATATTTGAGATAAAATATTAAAAAAACAATTTAACAGAAAAAATAATATAATTAGTCATCTACCAATACATGATCAATTACATTAGGAATTAGGGTATTTGGCTATATTTACTGCCTCTTATAAAATCTCATTTATAAGGTCCAAAGTTTCATGAAGGAATTAAGCATAAATTTATGCACAGCACATGGATACCTGCACACAAATACATTTATGTTATATAAGCTATTATTCTCCTTGCCTGTCACAATAAGCTTTTAATTAATGAGAGAGATAGTCCCAAATTTCTCCAACTTATAAGTCTCCTTTTTGAAAACCACTTCTTTTATTTTCATCATCTAATTTTAAATAAGCATTTTATTCTTAGTTACCATGCCCCTTTAAAATAACTAAAAGCAGAGAAAACCTAGTAAATGCTGATATCTTATCCTTCATTAATTTATCACTCTTCTGGTAAATTGGGAAAAGAATGATGATCAGATCTCATGCAGGAGGATAAAATCTCTATTTTATCAGTTCTCTTGTCCAAACTCAGTTCTTGCTCACTTCAATCTTAAATTCTGCTTACTTACAAAAGACAGACAGGAAAAGGAATATTAAAATCATGCTAGCAAGAGTCTATGATTTTATGCTTCTGCTGGCCAAAGGTAGGGCCAGGAATAATTTCTGAAATATTACAATACATCACGGAAGCATGAAGATCTAGTTCTACTGTCAAAGAAGAGATGCTTAGAGGTGGTTCAAAACCTAAGCTCTGTGGGTTGTCAGGATGTACTCCCAACCAGACAGGTAAATTTTGTCCCTAAATAGTCAAAGTCAGGAAGAGACAGGGCTTGTTTTCAGAGCCAATGATGTTGTCTTGGGTGTTGACCAGGTAATATTCTTTTATTTATTTATTTATTTTTATTTTTTTATTTTTTACATTTTAAAATCTTTAATTCTTGCATGCGTTCCCAAACATGAACCCCCCTCCCACCTCCCTCCCCACAACATCTCTCTGGGTCATCCCCATGCACCAGCCCCAAGCATGCTGCACCCTACGTCAGACATAGACTGGTGATTCAATTCTTACATGATAGTATACATGTTACAATGCCATTCTCCCAAATCATCCCACCCTCTCCCTATCCCTCTGAGTCCAAAAGTCCAGTATACACATCTGTGTCTTTTTTGCTGTCTTGCATACAGGGTCGTCATTGCCATCTTCTAAATTCCATATATATGTGTTAGTATACTGTATTGGTGTTTTTCTTTCTGCTTTACTTCACTCTGTATAATCAGCTCCAGTTTCATCCATCTCATCAGAACTGATTCAAATGAATTGTTTTTAATGGCTGAGTAATACTCCATTGTGTATATGTACCACGGCTTTCTTATCCATTCATCTGCTGATGGACATCTAGGTTGTTTCCATGTCCTGGCTATTATAAACAGTGCTGCGATGAACATTGGGGTACATGTGTCTCTTTCAATTCTGGTTTCCTCGGTGTGTATGCCCAGCAGTGGGATTGCTGGGTTATAAGGTAGTTCTATTTGCAATTTTTTAAGGAATCTCCACACTGTTCTCCATAGTGGCTGTACTAGTTTGCATTCCCACCAACAGTGTAGGAGGGTTCGCTTTTCTCCACACCCTCTCCAGCATTTATTGCCTCCAGATTTTTGGATCGCAGCCATTCTGACTGGTGTGAAGTGGTACCTCATTGTGGTTTTGATTTGCATTTCTCTAATAATGAGTGATGTTAAGCATCTTTTCATGTGTTTGTTAGCCATCCGTATGTCTTCTTTGGAGAAATGTCTATTTAGTTCTTTGGCCCATTTTTTGATTGGGTCGTTTATTTTTCTGAAATTGAGCTGCATAAGTTGCTTGTATATTTTTGAGATTAGTTGTTTTTCAGTTGCTTCATTTGCTATTATTTTCTCCCATTCAGAAGGCTGTCTTTTCACCTTGCTTATATTTTCCTTTGTTGTGCAAAAGCTTTTAATTTTAATTAGATCCCATTTGTTTATTTTTGTTTTTATTTCCAGAATTCTGGGAGGTGGATCATAGAGGATCCTGCTGTGATTTATGTCTGAGAGTGTTTTGCCTATGTTCTCCTCTAGGAGTTTTATAGTGTCTGATCTTACATTTAGATCTTTAATCCATTTTGAGTTTATTTTTGTGTGTAGTGTTAGAAAGTGATCTAGTTTCATTCTTTTACAAGTGGTTGACCAGTTTTACCAGCACCACTTGTTAAAGAGATTGTCTTTACTCCATTGTATATTCTTGCCTCCTTTGTCAAAGATAAGGTGTCCATATGTGTGTGGATTTATCTCTGGGCTTTCTATTTTGTTCCATTGATCTATATTTCTGTCTTTGTGCCAGTACCATACTGTCTTGATGACTGTGGCTTTGTAGTAGAGCCTGAAGTCAGGCAAGTTGATTCCTCCAGTTCCATTCTTCTTTCTCAAGATTGCTTTGGCTATTCGAGGTTTTTTGTATTTCCATACAAATCTTGAAATTATTTGTTTTAGTTCTGTGAAAAATATGGGTGGTAGCTTGATAGGGATTGCATTGAATTTGTAAATTGCTTTGGGTAGTATACTCATTTTCACTATATTAATTCTTCCAATCCATGAACATGGTATATTTCTCCATCTATTAGTGTCCTCTTTGATTTCTTTCATCAGTGTTTTATAGTTTTCTATATATAGGTCTTTAGTTTCTTAGGTAGATATATTCCTAAGTATTTTATTCTTTTCATTGCAATGGTGAATGGAATTGTTTCCTTAATTTCTTTTTCTACTTTCTCATTATTCGTGTATAGGAGTGCAAGGGATTTCTGTGTGTTGATTTTATATCCTGCAACTTTACTATATTCATTGATTAGCTCTAGTAATTTTCTGGTGGAGTCTTTAGGGTTTTCTATGTAGAGGATCATGTCATCTGCAAACAGTGAGAGTTTTACTTCTTCTTTTCCAATTTGGATTCCTTTTATTTCTTTTTCTGCTCTGATTGCTGTGGCCAAAACTTCCAGAACTATGTTGATAGTAGCAGTGAAAGTGGACACCCTTGTCTTGTTCCTGACTTTAGGGGCAATGCTTTCAATTTTTCACCATTGAGGATAATGTTTGCTGTGGGCTTGTCATGTATAGCTTTTATTATGTTGAGGCGTGTTCCTTCTATTCCTGCTTTCTGGAGAGTTTTTATCATAAATGGATGTTGAATTTTTTCAAAGGCCTTCTCTGCATCTATTGAGATAATCATATGGTTTTTATTTTTCAGTTTGTTAATGTGGTGATTTACATTGATTGATTTGCGGATATTGAAGAATCCTTGCATCCCTGGGATAAAGCCCACTTGGTCATGGTGTATGATCTTTTTAATGTGTTGTTGGATTCTGATTGCTAGAATTTTGTTGAGGTTTTTTGCATCTATATTCATCAGTGATATTGGCCTGTAGTTTTCTTTTTTTGTGACATCTTTGTCAGGTTTTGGTATTAGGGTGATGGTGGCCTCATAGAATGAGTTTGGAAGTTTACCTTCCTCTGCAATTTTCTGGAAGAGTTTGAGTAGGATAGGTATTAGCTCTTCTCTAAATTTTTGGTAGAATTCAGCTGTGAAGCCGTCTGGACCTGGGCTTTTGTTTGCTGGAAGATTTCTGATTGCAGTTTCAATTTCCATGCTTGTGATGGGTCTGTTAAGATTTTCTATTTCTTCCTGGTTCAGTTTTGGAAAATTGTACTTTTCTAAGAATTTGTCCATTTCTTCCACATTGTCCATTTTATTGGAATATAACTGCTCATAGCAGTCTCTTATGATCCTTTGTATTTCTGTGTTGTCTGTTGTGATCTCTCCATTTTCATTTCTAATTTTATTGATTTGATTTTTCTCCCTTTGTTTCTTCATGAGTCTGGCTAATGGTTTGTCAATTTTATTTATCCTTTCGAAGAACCAGCTTTTGGCTTTGTTGATTTTTGCTATGGTCTCTTTTGTTTCTTTTGCATTTATTTCTGCCCTAATTTTTAAGATTTCTTTCCTTCTACTAACTCTGGGGTTCTCCAACTGTTCCTTTTCTACTTGCCTTAGTTGTAGAGTTAGGTTATTTATTTGACTTTTTTCTTGTTTCTTGAGGTATGCCTGTATTGCTATGAACTTTCCCCTTAGCACTGCTTTTACAGTGTCCCACAGGTTTTGGGTTGTTGTGTTTTCATTTTCATTAGTTTCTATGCATATTTTGATTTCTTTTTTGATTTCTTGTGTGATTTGTTGGTTATTCAGAAGTGTGTTGTTCAACCTCCATATGTTGGAATTTTTAATAGTTTTTCTCCTGTAATTGAGATCTAATCTTAATGCATTATGGTCAGAAAAGATGCTTGGAATAATTTCAATTTTTTTGAATTTATCAAGTTTAGATTTATGGCCCAGGATGTGATCTATCCTGGAGAAGGTTCCATGAGCACTTGTAAAAAAGGTGAAATTCATGGTTTTGGGGTGAAATGTCCTATAGATATCAATTAGGTCTAACTGATCTAATATATCATTTAAAGTTTGCATTTCTTTGTTAATTTTCTGTTTAGTTGATCTGTCCACAGGTGTGAGTGGGGTATTAAAGTCTCCCACTATTATTGTGTTATTGCTAATTTCCCCTTTCATGCTTTTTAGCATTTGTCTTACATATTACGGTGCTCCTATATTGGGTGCATACATATTTATAATTGTTATATCTTCTTCTTGGATTGTTCCTTTGATCATTATGTAGTGGCCTTCTTTGTCTCTATTCACAGCCTTTGTTTTAAAGTCTATTTTATCGGAAATGAGTATTGCCACTCCTGGTTTCTTTTGGTCTCTATTTGCGTGGTATATCTTTTTCCAGCCCTTCACTTTCAGTCTGTATGTGTCCCTTGTTTTGAGGTGGGTCTCTTGTAAGCAGCATATAGAGGGGTCTTGTTTTTGTATCCATTCGGCCAGTCTTTGTCTTTTGGTTGGGGCGTTCAACCCATTTACGTTTAAGGTAATTATTGATAAGTATGATCCTGTCACCATTTACTTAATTGTTTTGGGTTCAGGTTTATACACCCTTTTTGTGTTTCCTGTCTAGAGAATATCCTTTAGAATTTGTTGGAGAGCTGGTTTGGTGGTGCTGAATTCTCTCAGCTTTTGCTTGTCTGTAAAGCTTTTGATTTCTCCTTCGTATTTGAATGAGATCCTTGCTGGGTACAGTAATCTGGGCTGTAGGTTATTGTCTTTCATCACTTTAAGTATGTCTTGCCATTCCCTCCTGGCCTGAAGAGTTTCTATTGAAAGATCAGCTGTTACCCTTATGGGAATCCCCTTGTGTGTTATTTGTTGTTTTTCCCTTGCGTGTTATTTGTTGTTTTTCCCTTGCTGCTTTTAATATTTGTTCTTTGTGTTTGATCTTTGTTAATTTGATTAATATGTGTCTTGGGATGTTTTGCCTTGGGTTTATACTATTTGGAACTCTCTGTGTTTCTTGGACTTGGGTGATTATTTCCTTCCCCATTTTAGGGAAGTTTTCAGCTATTATCTCCTCAAGGATTTTCTCATGATCTTTCTTTCTGTCTTCTTCTTCTGGGACTCCTATAATTCGAATGTTGGAGCGTTTCATATTGTCCTGGAGGTCTCTGAGATTGTCCTCGTTTCTTTTAATTCGTTTTCCTTGTTTCCTCTCTGATTCATTTATTTCTACCATTCTATCTTCTATTTCACTAATCCTATCTTCTGCCTCCGTTATTCTACTATTTGTTGCCTCCAGAGTGTTTCTGATCTCATTGCGTTATATTTTGACTCTTTTTTATTTCTTCCAGGTCCTTGTTAACCCTTTCTTGCATCTTCTCAATCCTTGTCTCTAGGCTATTTATCTGTGATTCCATTTTGATTTCAAGATTTTGGATCATTTTCACTATCAATATTCTGAACTCCTTCTCAGGTAGATTCCCTACTTCTTCCTCTTTTGTTTGGTTTGGTGGGCAACTCTCCTGTTCCTTTACCTGCTGAGTATTCCTCTGTCTCTTCATCTTGGTTATATTGCTGCGTTTGGGGTGGCCTTTTTATATTCTGGTAATTTGTGGAGTTCTCTTTATTATGGAGCTTCCTCACAGTGGGTGGGGTTCTATCAGTGGCTTGTCAAGGTTTCCTGGTTAGGTAGGCTTGTGTTGGAGTTCTGGTGGGTGGAGCTGGGTTTCTTCTCTCTGGAGTGCAGTGGAGTGACCCGTAATGGGTTATGAGACATCAAAGGTTTTGGGATAATTTTGAGCTGCCTGTATATTGACGCTCAGGGGAGTGTTCCTGTGTTGCTGGAGAATTTGCATGGTATGTCTTGTTTTGGAACTTGTTGGCCCTTGGGTGGAGCTTGGTTTTGGTGTAGGTATGAAGGCATTTGATGAGCTCCTATTGCTTAATGTTCCCTGAATTCAAGAGTTCTCTAATGTTTTCAGGCTTTGGATTTAAGCCTCCCGCTTCTGGTTTTCATTTTTACTTTTACAGTAGCCTCTAGACTTCTCCTCCTATACTGCACTGATGATAAAACATCTAGGTTAAAGATGAAAAGTTTCTCCACATTGAGGGACACTCAGAGAGGTTCACTGAGTTACAAGGAGAAGAGAAGATGGAGGGGGTAGTTTGAGGTAACTGGAATGAGATGTGGTGAGATCAAAAGAGGAGAGAGAAAGCTAGCCAGTAGTCACTTCCTTATGTTCGCTCTATAGTCTGGACCACTCAGAGGTATTTACAGAGTTATACAGGGAAGAGGAGAGGGAGGAAGTAGACAGAGGTGACCAGGAGGATAAGAGAGAGGAATGAGAAGGAGAGAGACAAATCCTGCCAGTAACCAGTTCCTTAGGTGTTCTCCACCGTCTGGAACACACAGAGATTCACAGAGTTGGATAGAGGAGGGATAGGGGAGAAAAGAGACAGAGGCCACCTGGTGGATAAAAAGGAGAGTCCAAAGGAGGAGAGAGTGGTCAAGCCAGTAATCTTGCTCTCAGGTAAACTTGGGTAGTGAAGTTTGGGTTTTTAAATGTACAAAATTGACAACAAAAACCTAAGAGCAAAGATTAAAAATCTAGAGTAGAGGTTGGATTTTCAAAGATACAATATTAAAGAAAAGCAGAAGGAAAAAGGAAGAAAGAAAAAAAAAAAGAATTATTTAAAAAAAGAAACAAACAAACAAACAAAAAGACCCCACCAACAACCATCCAAAGACTATATGGTGTTTGTCTTAAAAAAAAAAAAAAGTCTTTTTTTTTTTTTTAAATAGTAATAGTAGGTTATAGAAATAAAAATTAGGGGAGAAATGAAGACTTAACAATTTAAAAAGTTAGAAAAAAAAGAAAAAAAAAAACAAAAAAACAACCAAAAAAGGAATGATTTTAAAAATAGTAAAAATATATCTAGCCCTTCTCTGATGTTATGGGCCATGTGGGATCGCTTCCAAGGTGGTTCCCTCTGTTTAACTTCTTCTGTTTGCTGGTTTTTTAGGCTCACTAGTTCAGTCACGCTGTGGGGAGGGGGGATGCTGCAAACAAATAGCACTGTCGTGTGCTCACAGTGTCTCAGCCCCGCTTGACCTCTCCCTTCTCGCGGCGCACAAACCGCTCCGGCTCTACGATGCTCAGCTGGGAACCATCTGGGGCCGGCCCTAGGCTGCGTGCACTTCCCCAGTCCAAGCCGCTCAGGTTCAGCGCTCAGGCAGCCCTCAGAGGCACAGATTCGGCTGGGACTGCGCTTTGTGCCCTTCCCAGGTCCGAGTAGCTCAGGAGTTTGGCGAGCGCGATCGCCTCGGCTTGTCTCCTTTTCTGCCACTGCTGCTCAGCTTTCTGGGTGGACCGCTGGCGCCCCCCATGAGGCAGATTGTGACTGTCCAGAACCCCAGAAGTCTTAGCAAAGGAGCCTGCTTGCAGTTAGGTAAGTCAAGTCTCTCCAGGTCTGCAATTGCCCCTTTCCAGTCCTTACGACTCTGGCTGCCTGTCCCCGGTGGGGGATGGTCTGCAGCCGGCTTTTTCCGTTCTGTCCTTTGTTCTGTGCTCGGTCCTGGCGGTGTCTTATGTTCGAGCTTTTCGCGTGGTAGCTATCCCACAGTCTGGTTTGCTAGCCCAAGTTAGATCGTTCTGGTTGCGCGTGGGGTGTTCCTGCCCGATTCTTAAAAAGCTCTGCAGCCCGCGCCTCCCGCGCGTCCCTGCCCTGCCCCAACTTCCCAGTGGCGGATGCAGGCGTCTGTGCTGCTTTTCCGCTGGGGGAGTTACTGTTGGGCTTGTAATCTATTGGTTTTAATTATTTATCTATTTTTCCTTCCTGTTATGTTGCCCTCAGTGTTTCCAAGGCTCGCCACAGACTCGGCAGGGAGAGTGTTTCCTGGTGTTTGGAAACCTCTCTTCTTAAAATTCCCTTCCGGGGACGGGCTTCCCTTCCCGGGACGGAGCTCCCTCCCCACCTCCTTTGTCTCCTTTCTCGTCTTTTATATTTTTTCCTACCTGTTTTTGAAGACAATGGTATGCTTTTCTGGTTGCCTGATGTCCTCTGCCAGCCTACAGAAGTTGTTTTGTGGAGTTTGCTCGGTGTTGAAATGTTCTTTTGAGGAATTTGTGAGGGAGAAAGTGGTCTTCCCGTCCTATTCCTCCGCCATCTTTCCCTCTCCCCAACCAGGTAATATTCTTGTATTACCATTTGGAGATTTATTTGCTATTTTCTCAAAGAAACAAATGTAACGAGAGGATTAAAGATGCATAAAGGTAGAAGAGCTGTCAAGGTGCCTAGAAGAAATGCTAGCCAGGAGAACCAGGCCCCCACACTGATGACTGTCACAGACTGTAACAGTGAGTGTTTTATAGACAGAGCAGAACAAGTGGATAAAACCAGTGTTCTCAGATCACTGCTGTTTCGCAGTCAAAGACAAAATATTTTTCTCTTTAAGCAGAGTCATCACAGCTCCTGCTGTGGTCCTGGTTACACACATGCAGATTTAGGGCCACTGGCATCTGTGATGTGACATCAGGAAGTGAACAGATGAGTAGTATTGGTGCCCAGTCACCTGCATCTGCTAATAATGGGAACTGAGGAAAAGTACTTGCCCTCTCTAAGTCATCACATCTTCATTAACATAACTTGATGATCATAGTGAAGATTAAGGTTATCTCAGAGGGTTCCTGTGAAGCACAAATTTTAAGATGTTTTAAAGCTTTCGGGAAAGTATCAAAGACATGCATGAGGTTATTAATCTGAGTGAGCAGATCCAAGGTACAGTATCCTTTTTCTCTTAGTATTCTCTCTGTACTCAATAATAGTTATCAGTCTCGTGTTTACTCTTACCCCAATGTGATGGTATACCACAGATAAACTGGACTTTTCTTGTCATTTCAGTGTCTAAAATTCAAGCATTAGTAGATGTAGAGAATAAAAAATTTCAAACTCCTAGAGGGCCTCTTGGCTCAGAGTCTGGAGAGTCCCAACATTAAACTGTCTTAAAAGAATGACCCAAACACTCTGGCTCAGATTTAGTTCCAAATGTTTGCAGAGCACAGAAGTACTTCTGGGAGCAATTCAAAAATACAGGGAGTAACCTACTTATCCAACTGTCTATCTGTGCAAATACGATCATCCATCTAAATTTACACAGAAGGTGCTCCTTTCCCACCCCAGCTTCTACAGCAACAAGTCCTGCTCACAGCAACAGGAAAGAGAAGGCTTTCTTCCACAGGATGGATTGGATAACCTTAGGTGACTAGATCATCTCAGAATGGCTCATGGTTTTATTTAAACAGGGTCCTGCCTTCTGCTGCTGCTGGTCATGTTAAATCTGCTCCTGTGCCAAGGCAACCCATGCCCCTCCTGCGGGCCTGACGTGTTTGCCACCTCCCTGAGATCCCGTACAGACTTGTTTATCGAAGTTGCCTGGCTGTCCCATGACTTCCATAACCGTTCCACAATAATGTTCCAGGAGTTTGTAAGTACTATGGTAGTGGTGGTTTAGTTGCTCAATCATGTTCGACTCTTGCGACCCCATGGACTGTAGTGTGCCAGGCTCCCAGAAGGAAACTTCCCCTAAGTGATGGGGCTAGACTATCCTTTAAACAAGAAGGCTGCAAAAGCACACTCTCTTGGTCAAAGAAGCCGTCAGTTGCTAAGATGTGGAAATGGATGAAAGGATCAGTTTTGTGAAATCTCAAAGTTTCCTAAGAAGTGAAATAAATTGTTCAATTTCCTTTCATTCATTTTCTTTTTTAAATAAGCAAAATAGATGATTTTGTATTTGTCAGGTAGGAATGCCATAAAAGAATACAATAGCCTCTGAGAAATAAACAACAGAAATTTATTTCCTCACAGTCTGGGGGCTAGAAGTCCAAGATCAGGGTGCCAGCAAGGTGAGGTTCTGGTAAGGACTCTTTCTTCCCAGGCTGGCTTCTCCGTGAGTCTTCACAAAGGGTGGCGGGTGGGGAAGAGAGATAGAGGAAAAGACATAGATACACAGAGAGAATTCTCTGGTGTTTCGCTTCATGAAGGCACTAAGCCTATTGGATGAGTGTACCACCCTAAGAGCTCATTTACCATTAATGGGCTTCATTGGTGGCTCAGATGGTAAAGAATCTGCCTGCAATGTGAGAGACTTGGGTTCTATCCCTGGGTCTGGAAGATTCCCTGGAGAATGGAATGTCAAGCCACTCCAGTATTCTTGCCTGACAAATCCCATGGACAGAGGAATCTGGTGGGTTATAGACCATGGGATCCCAAAAAGTCAGAATCCTTTTAGAAACACAGTATTTCGGCAGTTAGGGCTCTAACAGATGAATTTGAAGAATACACATTCAGTCCACAATACTACCTGACACAAAGCACTTTTAGGTGGGACTGGGGAAAGGAAGCATATTGATTTTCTGGTCCTTCAGAATCTCCGTGGGCTTTCTTCTCCAGGCTCAGAGTAATAGCCAATAAATGAGAACTGCTCTGCAGTGAGAAGGCAATGGCAACCCACCCCAGTACTCTTGCCTGGTAAATCGCATGGATTGAGGAGCCTGGTAGGCTGCAGTATATGTGGTCCCTAAGAGTCGGACTCGACTGAGCGACTTCATTTTCACTTTTCACGTTCATGCATTTGAGAAGGAAATAGCAACCCACTCTAGTGTTCTTGCCTGGAGAATGTCAGGGACGGGGGAGCCTGGTGGGCTGCCGTCTATGGAGTCGTACAGAGTTGGACACAACTGAAGCGACTTAGCAGCAGCAGCAGCTCTGTAGTGAACTGGGTGGATGGAACATTTTAAACAAAGCTGAATCCTGCTCATAAAAACGAATACTTGTAGTTCTTTTAAAGCTACAAATTATTGTTTTAAGATTTGCAGTGAATAGGTTTCCAGCTACAATAGAAGGGGTGTTTACAATTGGAAACAACTATTCTCTTTCTGAGGAAGGTATTTGGAAGTTTTATGTTAATTCTTTTAGGTCAATCAGGGAGCACACATAGGGCAGACAGCTAATAAACGGCGGTGCTAAAGGTTTCTATTAAATTCACGCAGTTCTTTTTACTCACTAGATATCCTTTCATTCTCCATTTTGACTGTCCTTTCTTTTTTTCCAACTCTTCCAGGTAAACAAGAGATTAAATGGTTAAATATAGGTGCATGGATGCATTCTAAGTCATTTCAGTTGTGTCCAATCTTCGCAATCCTACTGACTGTAGCCCAATAGGCTCCTCTGTCCATAGGTTGGCCAAGTAAGAATACTGGAGTATGCTGCTGTACCCTCTTGCAAGGGATGCTCCTCACCTAGGGATCAAACCTGAGTCTTCTTATATCTCCTGCATTGGCAGGAATATTCTTTACCACTACCGTCCCCTGGGAAGCAACAAATATTGGTACCTACATACTAGATTTGGTTCAAATAGGAAAAAAAAAAAAAGATAATAAAACAGGGAAGGGAAAAGGTTAAATTTAGAAAAGTTGTATCTAAAATCATTTTTATAGAGACAATGTATAGAAAAGGAGAAAAAGAATGACTTTCAAATTTTGTGATGACCCACCACTAAAAAAAATTCACGTCTATCAAAGATGCTAATGTTCTGTTAATGGGTTCATCTAATGAATGCCCAACAACACTAACTAATTGCCTGATCACTTTCAGAATGAAACATATGCCCAGGGCAAACTGTACCATATCAATGCCGCGAACAGCTGCCACACCAATGCCTTCGATTTTCCCGAAGATAGATATAAAGCCCACCAGCTGAGCGTGAGTCTTTCACCTAGGTTTTTCACCGTTTCAGATGAGACACTATTTAGATTACCAGACGTCAGATCATTAGACGTATGGTAACTGTACATGCAGAAAAAGGTGGAGGAACCATAAGCAATTGAAGAGAAATTATATTATGCAGTTCATGAAGCAGGAGCAAATTAAGGGATGACTAGAGATTTGTAGTAGCAAGATAAATAACAGATCTATAAATTGTCCATGCAGACAACTTTAGTTCAACCAATGCATTAGATACAGGATTGCAGCTATTATTCTGGATAGAAACAGGAAATTAATAGGAACTTCCATGTGTAAAATATAAGATTGCAAAATTCATGAATATAAAGAAACACATCCCAGTTTGAGTCCTCCCTGTTACTAGTGACTCCTACTTCGCAATCCTATACTGCACCACCCGAGCCCTCGCATCTGCCTTTCAAGGCTCTCCTGATTCTGCTTGTACTTCTCTGACACCTCCTTCATTTGTCATTCTCAATGACTCCTCTGTCACCTTTTATTCTTCATTTGTACGTCTCCCCCACAATGACCTATCTAACATTGCTTTGCTTCTCATGGCCGCAAAAATTGCCTCTGATCTGAGGACCACACAGTTTACATATCAAGCCTCAGTCGTTTATTGCAGCCCCAAATTTTCACAGTTATAATCTCTCCTTTCTGATTTCCTGCATTATCGTTCCTCCTAACGTAATTTAAAATATTTTCACATGCATCCCCCCTTAAAATACTATCTTCTCTCTCTACAACCTTCTTAATGATACCAGCATTGTTTTCCTCTGTCAAGCTCACTAATAATGAGGGTGATCAAGTAAAGGAAAAAAGACAAAGAGGAAGAAGAGGGGGGGATTGTTCAATAAGCTTAAATTTAAAGTTTATTGAGAGTTACTACATGGCCTCACATTTTACTAAGCACTTTATGTGCATTACTATATTTAATCCTATTCAGTTTTCTGTTCTTTACCAGTAAGACAGTTCATGGCTGTAAAGAAATCAAGCATATTAACTAGAGATCTTCAGCCCCCGGGATTGTCAGGCTCAATTCTGCTAGTAGTACTGAACTAGGGGGGAAAACCCTCCATCCCACTGATGCTGTTACTAAGACAATGCTGTGCCATTTTCTGCCCGGAAACATGTCAACAAAACAGACTCCTCTGAGTCAGCAGGGAGCTGGTGTTGGGATCAGCTGAGGAGAGAAGCCTGTTTAGGAATGCCATGTCTTCTTCCTTGTCTCTTTGTTGTAATATCATAAAACAATTACCGATCAAACATCAATACGAAGGGCTCATCTGATTCTTTAATACAAATGAATCACTGGATGACAATGACGTGGGCACAGGTGGAATCCCTCTTTCCTGGGTCAGGCACTGCAGGCACGTACTGACTTGCCATAAATACTTAGATTCTCTCACGCAAATATACAAACACAGAAGAACTAACTGATTGGTGCTAGAATTTCAGAGGAAAATGAAAAATTTTCATGTTATATAGAACTCATCAGAAGAATTAGTTTCTAAAATAACCTAGATTTTTATATTTCAGCAAACTGTGAATGAACAGATAATTTTTTATACTTTTGCAACTTTTACTGCCTTCAAAAATCTTTGCATGCACATTGGAATAACCAAAAGTTGTTTAGGTTAGCTCTCTGAGCAAAGACCACATGTTACCAAAACCACTGAATTATGGTTATTTTAATGAGACTGTTTCTTATGGTTGCTTAGAATGAAAGCATTACTAAGTGGGCACTCGTGCTACTGTACTCCTGGAATAATCCTCTGTATCATCTAGTCACGGAGCTGCAGAGGACGAAAGAATTGCCAGAGACTTTCGTATCAAACACTGAGGACATTGAGGACATGTCAGAGAGACTTCAAGCATTCTTAGAGAGTCATTTCAAGAAGGTGAGCATCCTGCAGAGGGCTTTCTTGCTTTGTTCATGAATGAAAGAGGTGATCTCTGTAATGCATAAGGAGTTTGGAAATATCTCATTTTATAAGAAAAAGATTCATGACTTCTATATGCTAGACTGCTACTACATAAAGCAGGAGCCTAGTCATTCATAGTGATATACTCTACTGTAAAGGAATCAGAATTTCACTGCAATTTTTGACATGTGCAGCCTTTCCTGCATTGCACACAATTCCACCAAAAGCTTGCTTCTTCCTGGGCACAGGTGGTTGAAATATTTTCAAGAGTAATAGCACTAGAGAACTGAATTTCCAAGATCAGCATTTTTCTTTAAAGTAACCCAGGACATATGCTATTGAAATCCCACTTTTCTTCTTCCTCTGTTCTCCTCAAATCAAAGGATGAGAGGGGGAAGGAAGAAAAGAGAAATTTAAAACTAAACTGGAGTTAGTATCTACTTTTCAGATTTCTAATAGTTTTCTCATAAGCTGGCTCCAAAATCCATAGAGAGAGAGTTTTATATTCATATGTCTTCCCCAAATCTTTATTTGATAATTAGAAGAACAAAAGATAAGCAAATACTAGTAAAACGCATAAGAAGTCATTATCATTTGGGTATTTAGATTATTGCTCCGGCCATGAAGATGATTCGCAATGCTCCCAGAGTCTGGTCAGATGTCCGATATGTGAAGTCCAGTGATGAAGATAGGCGTCATTCTGAATTGTATAACCTGTTCCACTGCCTGCGCAGGGATTCACATAAAGTTGACATGTACTTCAAGATCCTGGCATGCCGAGCCCTCAAAACGTGCTAAATCCACAGCCATCCCATCCAGCTCTGAGGTGGTCATAATGATCTATCCCATAGCAAGCTTCTTTGAAATTTACAGCTTTTTAATGCATGCTCTGTGAAATGGGTATCTTGTTAAAAAAATAAACACAGACTCTGTAGAGATGTCAAAATCTAAGAGGGCAATTTCTTAACATTTCTTATCTTCCTTTAAGAGTAAATCAAAAGAAAATCCACCCCTACAACTGAGAGAATGAAGCGCCTATTACAAGTAGTCACAAATAGCAGATCCTGGCATTACAAAGAAGACCATTAAGAGATTATGTAAAAGTCACAGCCAATTATTCTGGGTCAAGTTATTAGAATCAAAGAATTAGACAGTTCTTCATGGTTCTGGTCATGCTACCAAGAAGACTGAATTCTCAGGATTCCTTATGAAAGCCAGCCACAAACTGTCAGCCAACTATCCCAGTGTTACACCAGACAAGATAAGTGCTTTGCACTTTTGTGTAAATAGCATAAGGTTTACTGAACTGTCTAAACATTGTTAGGGTGCTGTGTTAGTCCTTCTGGGTTGTTATAACAAAATATCACAGGCTTAAAAACAATGGAAATGGATTTCCACAGCGTGGTCATGCAGGGTCCTTTCTGGTCACACACTTCTTACTGTATCCTCACACAGTGGGGGTTGGGGGGAAGGGTGGGGTGGTGTTGTGCGGGGGGAAGGGGGGCGGTGGGGCCGCGGGGGCGGGGGCCTCGGTAGCTCTGAGTGTCTCTTATATATAAAAGCACTCAACTCATTGAGGAGGCTCCATCCTTATAACTCCATCATCTCACAAAGGCCCCACCTATGGATACCATAGGCATGGGAATCAGGGTTTCATCATATGAAATTTCTGGGGGACACAAAGGCTGAGACCATATGAGAAACAAAGGTGATCTGGCTCATCCTCCCCAGGGGCTGTCGTCACCCACTCTCCACTGCATCCTCATCTCCTGCATCACCTTGCAGCCATTCCACGCATTCCATCACTCTGGGTTTCCCAAGTCCAGGTCAGTCAAGTGTCAGCTCCACCTCATATTCAGCCTATTCAGTGTTTCCCTCTCCCCTGCTGAGGCCCAGGGGACCGATCAGGAAGTGCAGATGTGTCCATTTCTGCAAGGTTCCTTCTCTCTCCCTCTTTGGATCTTCATTCCTTGGCCATGTTGGAACAGGGTAGATTGTAACAAGATGGGAAAGTTCTGACATCACTGACTAATTGGTGCTGTTGTAGCCTTCTCTTGGTCCAGACGGACTGATCTGAAATTCCCCCTGACTAACAAGTGTTTTTCTTGAGGGCTTATCCTGGTGATTTTCCAGGACATTCACAAGTTAGGGTTCCCCAAATTCATAGTTTCCTTTTTAATCAGGGGAAATGTTCTGGAACCCACAACTCCCCACCTGCAGTAGTCACCAGAGCCTCTCTGTTCCCCTCACTCTGCAAGCACCATCTGGAGAATATTAAGCAGCTCACAGTGAGCTGCCTACTAGCTCACCCATAGGAAACCCATGTATCATAAACACTCTGAATGATTGAATGTCAGAAATACGGGTGTGCATCAGTCCATCACTGTGGATTCTGGACAATTGTCCAAGTGGTCACATAGGAACTGAGTAGATCAGAAAGCTGGATTGAAAACCACATTACATGAGAAGTGAGATTCCATTCTCTCTTCCTTTTAGATTAACTATCCTTGTCATTAATTATTTGGCCTTACAAACATGCCCTAGTAGGTCACTGAATTATAAAATCCTCCAAATAGACTGTCTACTGAGACTGGAGCTTGAGACTTGATTAGGGATACTCAGCTTGTTTAACAGCCTCCAAACAACCTGGGATGAAGGCCAATCTCTTGACTGGCTCTCCTAAGAAGTCAGTGATGTGGCTGGGTTGGTTTTACAGCATCTTGGGGGCTTTAGTAGCAATTCCTGACAAAGAAAATGGGAAATCAAAAGGTAGAAGTGAAAGAGGGATGAGTAAGGGAGAAGGAAGAGAAACACAGAAGGAAGGAAAAACAGAAAAGGGAAAGTGAGTCTATGATGCGGGTAGTGAAGGATGAAATGCTGTTAGAACACTTTGTTTTTAAGGACCCAAATATATATGCTTTTAATATTCTAATAGCAAACCTCTCATATTCTCTTTCCATGAAAAAACCCTGTAAGCACTTTTTAAGTCATTACTGCCCAAAACATCTAATTCTATTTTGTTACTTGCTTAACTTTTTTTCATTCAGATATTTCCAGCAGAGAGGATGGCATTTATTAGAGGGAAAAATTGGCATAAGGGGGACAATGTAATTGGAGGAAACATACACACACCAATAGACCACACGCAATTTCATGTACTGTCTCTTCAAGCACAAATTTAGGACTTTAGATCAACAACAGAGGTGGTGATATTGAGAGCTCTCTCCTAGGTTGACTGTGACCAAAAAAGTAACACTGTAGATTTCAGACAATATTGAACAGAGCCATGGTTATACTATAGAGTAAGTCAGAAATAGCCAAAGTGGGGATACTTGGACAACATTTAACAATCAGTCCCTTGCCATCCATAAAGTGTTGATTTTCCCCTCTTTTACAGATTTCCATGTAAGATTACATTTAAAGAAATGGCCCTATTATATCAAGACTAGTAAGAGTGGTTCCTGAAAGGAAACAAACAAATGAAGAACCTTTGAAGTTCACTGATGTTATAGATTAGCAAATCACATGTCATGGATACAATGAGGATTTAAACTGAGGTTTAAAAAAAATCTCTATTTTCCAGAAGCAGGCCTGCAAGTTGTAGAGAAGGAGAGGGTGATATAAACACACCGACTGCTATATTGCATGGTAGAGTGAAGAAGAATAAGATGTGATGCCACCACGGGGC
Organism: Capra hircus; assembly: GCF_001704415.2. Taxonomy (NCBI): domain Eukaryota; kingdom Metazoa; phylum Chordata; class Mammalia; order Artiodactyla; family Bovidae; genus Capra; species Capra hircus. The sequence goes on along the minus strand of NC_030825.1, from coordinate 1,772,303 downwards.
CACAGTGGACTGAAGTAAAGCTAGGAGCCATCTGAGTGTGTCATAGGAGTGATGCAATTGGGATGGCTTTATGATGGAGTTTTGAAATGTTGATGGGACCTTGATGTGCAAAAATAGAAAAGCAGTACATCTGTCAGTTCATTTAGGATCATCCTATGAAGTAAGGATCTCTGACACCCAAGATCAAGGAAACTGAGATATTAATACAGATAGCATTATAAGGTATCAGTGGAATATCAAATCTGACAAAAACACGAGATATGTTCATTTTTTACCATTCATGTTGTATCTCTCATGATTATGCTCCCATGATATACTGTATATATTATTGTAGGGTTAGAACGGAGAAATACTTGTATGGATTTTTATGCATTAGGGAGAATCATTTGATAGATGATTCTATCAAATAGAAATAGAGTTTTTCTTTATTCTTCAATGCAACAGAAAGCCAAGAATATTCAGTCCAAGAGAGCAGAATGTCCAGAATTAGAAAAGAGAAACTTTAATGTGGATTGAGGAGTTGTGGCTGTTGGGGCTGATAGAGAAAAAGAAAGGGATGAGAAAGAGCTGGGAATATTATGACACTGAAAATCAAAGAGGGCTCTGCCAAGTGAAAAGAAGCAAAGCATGCGAGAGATACAGGAAATGAAATAGACCTTGACCACATGCAAGGACTGAGGCAGACATAAGAGTCAAAAAAGGCATGGAATAATATGAGACTAGCTGAGTCAAGAAATGACTGAAAAGTCAGAGAGAAGGGGGGAGATAAATTAAGGTTTTATCCAAAACACCTGAGCTCTAGGTTCTTGTATTTCATCATCTTAGTAGCAGAAATCACCAAAAAATGTTAAGGTTCTGCAGCAAATGATAGAAATGTGTACTCTAAGGTATCTCTGCTAGACGGTATGGAATACCAGAAGCAAAGTAGGACTACCCAGTATTTGATAACAAGTAGTAAGTCACTAGTCACTCTCAACACTTAAATAAGACATACATTGTAAAGCATAGAGGATAAATGGAAATCAAACGGAAACAACCCATACCTTTACAGAGCCAGCCTAGACAAAACCTAAAACCTAAACCAAATAGAGGTCATGGTCTCCTTAATCATGTGCCCACTTTCTCCAAGAGGTTCTCATCCTTTTTCCTGAATTCTCCCTTATATACTCACCCTTCTTTGCCTTACTCTCAGCAGACAGTCATCTAATCACTAATCAAATAAATAATTAAACAGTGTTCACTCCTGAGACATATTTGCGTTGATTGACTCTTCAAACTGCAAAGCTTTCTAATCCCCTGAAAGTAAAACGCTAATACTGGAAGGACTCCTTCCCAGCCTCTTTCCAAAGTGCCCAGTGGGCAGCAACTGCGAGTCTAGCTACTTAGACGTCTTCTGCCATAATTATACCCTCTTTGGATAGTGAAGACAGGAGACGGATGAAGCACTGAATGATGTTGAGAAAGACATGCATGGACACGTGGAAAAGATACCATAAGCCTTAAACACCGATCTATGCCTGCACACCATACCATGTGTGATGGCAGCCAGGTGGGCCTAATGAGGGATGGATTTTTCAAGAAAGCTCTCTCTGAGTTGGCACTGAGAAGTTTGATTCATCTCAACTGTTTCAACATGATTTTTTGATTCTAAGACTCAAAGCCGCTTGTCTCATTTAACTGCACTAAGTCAAAAAGGGAATATACTTACGGCCTATTTGCACACTGCCAAGAGATTGTAAAAGTTTTCATCACAAGGAGAAAATTGTAACTCTTTCTAATGAGGGATGTTCACCAGACTTATTGTGGTGATCATTTTGCCATATATATCAAATAATTATGTTGTACACCTGAAACCAAAATAACAGTATATCTCAATATTATCTATGTATAATGATACCTGAAACTGAAATAGCATATTTGTCAATGTGACTTATGTATAATGATCATATAATCATTATGTTATGTACGTAACACATCATACCTTCAATTGACTTCAGTCACTCAGTCATATCCAATTGTTTGAGACCCCACAGACTGTAGCATATCAGGCTCCCCTTGTCCTCCACCATCTCCTGGAGCTTGCTCAAACTCATGTCCATCGAGTCAGTGATGCCATCCAACCATCTCATCCTCTGCCTTCTCCTTCTCCTCCTGCCATCAATTTTTCCCAGCATCAGGATCTTTTCCAATGAGTCAATTCTTTGCATCTTGTAGCCAAGCATTAGAGCTTCAGCTTCACTATCCGTCTTCTCAATGTATATTCAGGGCTGGTTTTCTTTAGTATGGACTAGTCTGATCTCCTTGCAGTCCAAGGGACTCTCCAGAGTCTTCTCCAACACCACAGTTCAATAGTATCAGTTCCTCGGGTCTCAGTTTCCTTTTGGTCCAGCTCTCACATCCATACTGACTATTGGGAAAACCATAGCTTTGACTAGATGGAATTTTATTTATATATATATATATATATATATATATATATATATAAACATATATGAATACACACATATGTAAGGAAAAGTTTTTGAAAAGGATATAATTATATATTAGATAAAGAAAACAAATAAACTAGTATAATTTGTTTTTTCAAATGTGCATTTTGGCTATCATGTTGGGTCTAAACCTTTTCTTCAAATGTAGTTTATGTTTATGCTAATAGTAGATACAGAAACGTGTCTTAACCTTGAAATATTAACTGCAGAACAGCTTATTTACAATAGCTAATGAAAATCACAAAATTTCGAAACCTATAGGCCTGCCCAGTACTCTTCTATTGGTCATTTAACCAATTGATCATTGACTTAATTCCTCCCTGACTCAGAAACTCTCATAGGTGCTTAGTTTACATCACTAAACTAAGCAGGCAGACACTTGTCCTCATGGAACTGATATTCTAGCTGGGGGAAGACAGATAATCTGCAAGAAACATGAATCCAAGTACATTATATGTTATGTTAACAGGTGATCTGTACTAGCGGAAAAGAACTAGTAAAGCAGAGGATGGGGTTTAGGGAATAAAAGTGAAGAAAGGGAAGTGATTCAAAGAAAAACAACTTAGACCACACTGAGGGGAGCAAATGCTCTCTTGCCTTCAAGATTCAAGTTTTCCCTATCCAGTCAGGTCTCTTGATCTTCTATGCAACTTCAAAAATGTTTCCGTGTCTTGAGTCTCTATGCAAACTCACGCCAAATATGCATGTTCTGAATATTCTGCCTCTCTTCAGTTGAACTGGTTTCATAAAAAAAATTTTGGTAAATTCCCCCAATTAAGTAACATTTTATGCAGCAAATTTTGATAGTTTTCTGATTCCTGAAGAACTAATCTCCAAAGTGTTTTCCATTTTTCAACACATCGTCAGTGACCTAATTATATTGTGTAAAAGAATCATATATGCATTGCTATTCTAATATATTATGACATTTTAAAAAATATACACAAATATAAACTAAATTACATTGAGACAAAAATAAATAGAAATGGAAATAGTAACATTTTCTTCCCCAGGGGATGAGGACACTCATTTTTATGGCCACTGGACTAATGGAGTCTGAATATACACACATAATTATACCAGTTATTTAACTATCATAATAAAGTAATTTCTTTTATATATAGTTTGAATCAAAGGTCTCAGAATACCACAAGTGGCCAAGAATACAATTATATGTGAATAACTCTCTTCATCAGTTCAGTTCAGTTAGGTCGCTCAGTCATGTCCGATTCTTTGTGACCCCATGAATTGCAGCACGCCAGGCCTCCCTGTCCATCACCAACACCTGGGGTTCACTCAAACTCACATCTATCGAGTCGGTGATGCCATCCAGCCATCTCATCCTATGTCGTCCCCTTCTCCTCCTGCCCCCAATCCCTCCCAGAGTCAGAGTCTTTTCCAATGAGTCAACTCTTCAAAGTAGGTGGCCAAAGGCCTGGAGTTCAGCTTTAGCATCAGACCTTCCAAAGAAACCCAGGGCTGATCTCCTTTAGAATGGACTGGTTGGATCTCCTTGCAGTCCAAGGGACTCTCAGGAGTCTTTTCCAGCACCACATTTCAAAAGCATCAATTCTTCGGTGCTCAGATTTTTTCACAGTCCAACCCTCACATCCATACATGACCACAGGAAAAACTATAGCCTTGACTAGATGGGCCTTTGTTGGCAAAGTAATGTCTCTGGTTTTCAATATGCTATCTAAGTTGGTCATAACTTTTCTTCCAAAGAGTAAGTGTCCTTTAATCTCACAGCTGCAGTCACCATCTGCAGTGATTTTGGAGCCCCCCAAAATAAAGTCTGACACTATTTCCACAGTTTCCCCATCTATTTCCCATGAAGTAATGGGACCAGATACCATGATCTTAACAAAGCTAGTGGAAGTGATGGAATTCCAATTGAGCTATTTCAAATCCTGAAAGATGATACTGTGAAAGTGCTGCACTCAATATGCCAGCAAATTTGGAAAACTCAGTCCTGAAGTGGTCACAGGACTGGAAAAATCAGTTTTCATTCAAATCCCAAAGAAGGCAATGCCAAAGAATGCTCAAAATACTGCACAATTACACTCATCTCACAGGCTGGTAAAGTAACTCTCTTCATATGCATATGTAAAATTTTGTGAGCTGAATTAAGTAATCATTTTAGTTCTTTTGTTTTCCATCAATTCATCTACTGGTAAATAATCCAAACTCTACAACAGAAATCTTTTTCTCAGGGTTTAAATCTCAAGTTATAATAAATGCGGAGCAATGGCCTAGAAGAATGAATAAAATGTCATATGGATATCATCATTTATATGCAGTTGTAAAGGAAATTAATGAAAAAATACAGAAGCCTTACAGTTTACAGAAACAGAAAGTGTACTCACTCAGAGCTGAATATACATATCACCTAGGAACAATACTTTCTCAGCTTCTGATGACTTCTAAAGAAAGGGACTCCACGACTTTCATCTCCAGCCTACTGTGGACTCCTTTCACTTTCCTCCTCAACTTCCCTCCATGAAATCTCTTCCCTAGGTTCTAAAACACACCTTGGGCTTCTGGTTCAAACAAGATGGGCTTGATCTCTTTGTGCCCACCCCTTTGTTTGTTCTGGAAATAAGAAGAGACCACTAAAGGAGACCTTGTATAGTTGGCAAGAGGAAGGTTAACTAGATTAGGGCCTGAAGAATGGAAGAACAACACAGCAGCACCTAAGAGAAGACAAGCCAGGCCCAGCATTCCTGACCTCCAACCTAGATCAGAAGGCAGCCTGAGTAGGGCTGTTCCTCCCAAGGAATAAATGTGAAGGAACACCAGGTGGTGCATTAGTTGCCAGGCTGTTCCTGACTCTTTGTGACCCCATGGACTGTCGCCCACCAAGCTCCTCTGTCCATGGAATTCTCCAGGGAAGAATATGGATCTCATGTATTCCTCCAGGGGATCTTCCCAACCCAGGGGTTGAATCCAGGTTTTCATAAGACAAGTGGATTCCTTACTGTCTGAGCCACCAGAAAAGCCCAAGAAACTCAATAATGGCATGGATATTTGGAAAATAAAAGGATAAAACCATATGTTAAAATTCGATAAAGTAGACTACAGGTCAAAGAAAATTTCCAAAGACAAAGGAATACAAGGACATTACATAAAGAATAGAGAGTTGAATCCCTGGGTCAGGAAGATCCCCTGCAGGAGAGCATGGCAACCCACCTTAACATTCTTCCCTGGAGACTCCCCATGGACAGAGGAGCCTGGCAGACCGTATAGTCCATGGGGTCACAAAGAGTTGGACATGACTGAAATCACCTAGCACACTTGTAAGGCAGTAAAACTTAAAAGTCCTCACCAAAAAGATCTTGAAAGGTAAATATGTGAGGTGATATTAATAGATATGTTGATTAAATCAATGAAGAATCCATTGACAATGTATACCTATTAAACTGTCAGGTATTCTTTAAGTATCTTGCCATTTTATCTGGAAAATATATTTTTTTAAAACTGAAAAAAAGAAAAATAGGAAGATTTCAATGCTTTTTATATAATTATGTAGGTATTTCAGACATTACACTTGGTATGTAAAGGGTTTTTTATTTTTATTCCAAATAATAGGGATTCATTGGATATTCAGAAAAGTCAGAAACCTAGGCAATCCTCCCATAATAAAGATATATAAGTAAATCCAAGAATGATTATATCACTTATCTAAACTTATAAAACTTGATGCAAATGTAGCAATAGAAACCAGGTTTCCTAGGTTTAAGTGAACCTTTACCGAATTACCTGGCAAATTGAAATATCTCCTATGCTCTTGAAAACTTGATTCTTATCTCTTTCACAGCTGATCATATTCCACATTGTATTCACTGTCCAGTTAGCATAAGTTTTACCAAGTAAATTGAATTCCCTGAAGGTTCAATCCTGGCATGTCCGATCTTCTCACTCTATATTCTCACATATGGCTAAGCTCTTTACAAATGCCTTCTTCTCCCTGGAACACCCTCTCTCTCTTACAAGATTACCTCCTCGACATCTTTCAGAACTCAGCAAAAACCACTTCCTGCAAACAGCGTTTCCTGACTCTGGCACAGCTCAGGTCTCCTTGTTATGTTGAAATATGGCATTCTGTGCTTCTCCCTCTCGACAGGTATCCCAATTGTGGCGCAACATTTAACTTTGAAATTCACGTCATTTTTTTCTATTAAAATTTAAGTCCTAATTCACAAAGTCCACATGTGTGCTCTTACTACTGTCCATTCTTTGCATCCAAGAGGACTTCATTAGGTGTTTGTTCAACGAAAACACTTTTATTCATGCAGAATAAACTTTCAATGAATTTTTGATGCTGTTCCTACAGCATACAGTGAACTAAAACCTGTTCGGTCTTTTATTCCACCTACACTAGCCCTCACAGTTTCATGCCCTAAGATAATGTGATAATCAAGTCACTGACAAAAAGGCTGAATAGGGCAGAATCTTAACTGCTATTCCAAGTAAAGGTTCCTTCTGTGGTTTTTTTTTTTTTTTTTTCTTTCAGAAAGAACTTGCATTCTAGAGTGTGTTCAGGTGAATAGAAACAGGACTGATACGTTAATGGGAATAAAACCACTGTGGCAGTAAACAAAAGTAGACAATCACGCATCTTCTGTATACATCAAGAATCATTTTATCGGGAGCTGTTGGCTCAGACAGCAAAGAGTCCTCCTGCAGTACAGGAGACCTGCATTCCATCCCTAGTCAGGAAGATCCCTGGAAGAAGGCATGTCAAACCACTCTAGTATTCTTGCCTAGAGAATTCCCATGGACTGAGGAGCCTGGTGGGTCATCAGACCTTGGAGTCGTAAATTGTTGGACCTGACTCAGCAACTACGTATAGAAAATTTCCTCAAGGTGACATCCTGACATTTAGAAACAGTTTCTCTCACTAGTGTGCTTAACTACAACTTCTGCTTTTCACTGAAAGACCAAAGATAAAAGTAGTATTCCATAACAATCAAGTAATTACTTCTATCAAGGAATTTTTCTTAAAGCTAAGCCAGAGAAATACACTGTGAGATAGAGCAGATAATGCGAAGTAGAAGCGATCCAAACAGGGAAGCCTCATGAACAATTGATAATTTTCTTTTCAGGAAAAAGAATAACACCTCAGTTTGGGATCATGTTTTCTAGAGAGATTTGCATACTCTTTGGAAATGTAAAAATAATTTCCTTGTTTAGTTGAGAAAACCAAGGCCTAGAGAAGTGAAGATAAGTTTTCTAAGTCAAAGAGCAGTTCTGTGAGGATTCTGTTGAGAGCTCAGTGACAGGCCTTTGGGGCCAGTTGCTTCATATTTAGGACAACGGGCTGTAGATTGGGGTACCTGTAATGGTGCCATCTTCACGCTGAATTGCTCTTACTTTGGGAAACCTCTATCTTTGCTCTTAACACCCTCAACTGATTCTATAAAATCCAAAATTTGTTGGTTTAAAATGTAATTACGTCTAAGAAAATATCTTCCTATATGAGCATGTCAAAGAACTATAATTTGAAAGAAATTTACAGTTCTATGCAGTATGTTATCACGTGCGACTGGAATTGATTATCTATGTTACTTGTTCCACATTCATGATCTAGGAAGGGAAAACAAGATTGACTTTTTTTTTTTTTTTCCCACTTAATCATGTCCAGAGTTTTAGTGCATGTGGGCTGCTATTATAAAATGCCAGAGGCTGGGTGGTTTATAAACCATGTTATTTATCACAGTTCTAAGGCTCGAAGTTCAAGATCAGGATCCCAGCATGGTTGAGTGAGTGAGGACCTCTTCTGGATATATCCCTAAATAGAAGGGATGAGCAAGTATTTCAGGCCTCTTTCACAAGGGCCCTAATCCCATTCATGTGGGCTCTGCCCTCATGCGGGTTCTGAACTCATGACCTAATTATTTTCAAATGGTCCCACCATCTAAAATCGTTACTTTGGGGATTAGGTTTTCAACATATGAATTTGGGAGAACACAAGTATTAGACCATGGCACCCAATGAGGAGACTCTCTTGGCTAAGGTAACCCAAAGCCTCATGCATACTGAATGCTCTGTGGTGCTGATACGAAGCCAAGGACTAAGGAATTATAGATTTCTCCTGGTATATACCTTGGGGATTGCACAGTTTTGAAAGATAAAGTTAAAAAGCTCCCAGATAAAAAATTGTCTTATTTGTGGGAAAAATTGTCTATTCTGTAAAAAAATAGCATGCATTTTGTATACAGTATTTGAATATATAAAACTCAGTTACCTATCCATACACCAAAACACATTATAGAAATACAAATAATCCCATTTACCATTGCATCAAAAAAATAATATACTTAGAAACAAATTTAAGCAAGTTGATGAAAGATCTATGTATGAAAACATTCAAGACACTCATGAAGGTAATGTTTCAAACACACAAATGGAACATATTTCAAATTTATTGACTGGAAGAATTAATATTGTTAATACATCCATACTAGCCACAGCTATCTACATATTCAGTGCTGTTACTGCTACTGCTGCTAAGTCGCTTCAGTCGTGTCCGACTCTGTAAGACCCCATAGACGGCAGCCCAACAGGCTCTGCCGTCCCTGGGACTCTCCAGGCAAGAACACTGGAGTGAGTTGCCATTTCCTTCTCCAATGCAGGAAAGTGAAAAGTGAAAGTGAAGTCGCTCAGTCATGTCTGACTCTTCCCGGCCTCATGGATTGCAGCCTACCAGGCTCCTCCGTCCATGGGGTTTTCCAGGCAAGAGTACTGGATTGGAGTGCCACTGCCTTCTCCAAACATGCAGTCTCTTTCAAAATTCCAAGGCATGTTTCACAAAACAGAAAAAAAAAAATTCTACAACTCGTATAAAACTCTTGTTGTTGTTCAGTTGTCAGGTCACGTCTGACTCTTACTGACTGCATAGACTGCACCATGCCCGTCTTCCCTGTTCCTTACCATCTCCTAGAATTTGCCCAAGTTCATGCCCTTTGAATCGGTGATGCCATCCAACCAACTCATCCTCTGTCACCCTCTTTATCTTCTACGTTCAATCTTTCCCAGCATCAGGGTCTTTTCCAATGAGTCAGCTATTCACATTAGGTGGCCAATGTATTGGAGCTTCAGCTTCAGCATCAGTCCTTCCAAAGTGTATATGGGGTTGATTTCCTTTAAGGTTGACTGGTTTGATCTCCTTGGTGCCTAAGGGACTCTCAAGAGTCTTCTACAGCACCACAGTTTGAAAACATCAGTTCTACAGCACTCTGCCTTCTTTACTGTCTGTCCAGCTCTTACATGCGTACATGACTACTGGAATGAGGATAGCCTTGACTATCCAGACCTCTGTTGGCAAAGTGATGTTTTTGCTTTTAACACACTGTCTAGGTTTGTCGTGACTTACCTGCCAAGAAGCAATTGTCTTGTAATTTCATGTCTGCAGTCACCATCCACAGTGATTTTAGAGCCCAAGAAGAGGTTATCTGTCACTGATTCCACCTTTTCCCCTTCTATTTGCCATGTCAGTGACGGGATCACATGCCATGATCTTAGCTTTTTTGATATTGAGTTTTAAGCCAGCTGTTTCACTCTCCTCTTTCACCTTCATCGGAGGCTGTTTAGTTCCCCTTCGCTTTCTGCCATTAGAGCGGTATCATTCACGTATCTGAGGTTGTTGATATTTCTCCCAGCAATCTTGCTTCCAGCCTTTAGGACTCATCCAGTCCAGCATTTTGCATGACATGCTCTGCATATAAGTTAAGTCAGCAGGGTGACAATATTCAGCCTTGACAGACTCCTTCACCAATTTTGAACCAGTTTATTCTTCTTTGTCTGGTTCTAACTTGTTGCTTTTTGAACTGCATACAGGTTTCTCAGAAGACAAGTAACGTTGGTCTGGTATGCCCATCTCCTTAAGAATTTTCCACTTTGTTGTTAGTATACTGTATTGGTGTTTTTCTTTCTGGCTTACTTCACTCTGTATAATAGGCTCCAGTTTCATCCACAGTTTGGCGAGATCAATGAAGCAGGTGTTTTTCTGGAATTCCCTTGCTTTCCCTTATGTTCCACCAGATGCTGCCAATTTGATCTCTGGTTCCTCTGCCTTTCCTAAAGCCAGGATGAACATCTGGAAGTTCTAGGTTCGCATAATGCTGGAGCCTAGCCAGGAAGATTTTGATCATAACCTTACTAGAACTGGAGATGACTGCAGCGGTTCAGTAGCTTGAACATTCTTTAATACTGTCTTTCTTGGGAACTGGGATGAGCATTGACATTTTCCGGTCGTGTTGTCACTGCTGGCTTTTCGAAATTTTCTGACATATTGAGTGGAGCACTTATATAGCATCGTCTTTCAAGATTTTCATAGCTTTGCTGGAATTCTATCACGTCCACTTGCTTGGTTGGCAGCATGCTTTTTAAACCCACTGGAGTTCACATTCCAGAGTTTCTGGCTCTACGTGAGAAACTACACCATTATGATTATCTGGGTCATTAAGATATTTTTTGGTATAGTTCTTCTGTGTACTTTTCCCATCTCTTCTTGGTCTATTCTGCTGTATTAAATCACAAAACACCAAAGATAAAAGTGATCTTGGGGAAAAAGAACAAATTTCGAGACTAGGGTTGCTGATTTCAAATTTTATTAGAAAGCTATAGTAATTAAGACAGAATGATTTGTTTCTGGCACAAAAATAAACACATAGATCCACAGAGCAGAACGGCAAAGCCAGAAAAAAAATGAACACCCATATAATGTCGGTTAGCTTATGAAAAAGAAGCTAAGACTGTCCAGTGGGGAAAGGACAAGTTTGTCAAAAATGGCACTGGGGAAACTGGAGAGTCCTATGAAAAAATGGAACTGTGCCCCTGTCTTTGCCATGCACAAAAATAAAATAAAAATGGAATAAAGTTTTGAACATAAGACTTTAAGCGATTAAACTCTTAGAAGAAGACATTGAGATAGTCTTCTTGCCATCAGGCTTTACAATTGTTTTTTGGTTTCACACCAAAAGCAAAGGCAACAACTGCAAAAACAAACCAGTGGGACCACATCAAACTCCAAACAAAGGAACATCAGCGAAATCAAATGGCAACTTACAGATTGACAGAAGATATTTCCAAATCATATATTTGGTATGGGCTTAACATCCAAAAATACATGAGACATGCAACTCAAGGGCAAAAAACCCAAACAATCAAAAAATTTAATGGAGCATAATTAAAGTAAGAGTTTCAATAAATCTGAAGTTTAGACTGTAGATGAGAGACTCAGCAAGGTTTTCCTTCTAGAACAACAAAAGCCTGTGCATTCCTGGCATTACTTTCTTCATCTCCACTCGTTTGACAATTACAGTTCAATGTGTACATTCTTCAATCAATAGCAATCACCCCACAGTGAGCTATAATGTGTACTAAGATTAGCCCCACTGGGGAAAAAAAAACTAATATTTGCATCCTTACTAATGATGCATATCAAAAGGAAAGTAATTTCCAGAGCTTACCATTCCATTGTTTTCTATATTTCATTTCAAAATTGAGCCACCTAGTAAGGAAAATGAGTTAGGAGACCTCAATAATATATAGATAGAAAATTAGTTTTAAATGGGAGCATCAAAAGCAAAGACATTACTTTGCTGACTAAGGTCTGTCTAGTCAAGGTTATGGTTTTTCCTGTGGTCATAGATGGATGTGAGAGTGGACTGTGAAGAAGGCTGAGCACCAAAGAATTGATGCTTTTGAACTGTGGTGTTGGAGAAGACTCTTGAGAGTCCTTGGACTGCAAGGAGATCCAACCAGTCCATTCTGAAGGAGATCAGCCCTGGGATTTCTTTGGAAGGAATGATGCTAAAGCTGAAGCTCCAGTACTTTGGCCACCTCATGTGAAGAGTTGACTCATTGGAAAAGACTCTGATGCTGGGAAGGATTGGGGGCAGGAGGAGAAGGGGACGACCGAGGATGAGATGGCTGGATGGCATCACGGACTCAATGAACATCAGTCTGAGTGAACTCCGGGAGATGGTGATGGACAGGGAGGCCTGGCGTGCTGCGATTCATGAGGTCGCAAATAGTCAGACACGACTGAGTGACTGAACTGAACTGAATGGATTATAACTTGAGGTGAAGTTCTTATTATTGCTGTAACTCTAATCCTTTAGATTCTCTATCGCATCAGCCTAATAATTTATCATAAGTACTAATACCAATAGGGACATCTACTGGTAAATTTACAGTGAGTAGAGAAAGAAAGAATATATTAGGCAAGAAGTCTAAGTATGGGAAGTCAACATTGGCAGTAAAGTAAAGGTCAGTATGGCCTTGAGAGGAAGGACGGTTCTGAAAGTTTCCTGAAACACCAAGAAGGAGTCAGATGTGAGGAATTAGCTTAATTTGTAAACCAGAAACTACTAGAAGAAATTTAAGTTCATAAAAATATTACAATGCTAAAATCCAAAATTTAGACAGAGAATAGGATAGGGTCGGGTATATAGACATTCAGAATTCTCCATTGCTTAGTGCATCAGGCACTCAAGGACCACCCTCACTGAAGGCTTTCTCTATTGCTCACCCTACAGGTACCAGCATAGAGAAAGAGATAGCTCTACTCCACAGGCAGTTGAACCCCCTTTAATGGCCTCCTGGCTTTCCTTAAGAAGCATTTCATGGAGCAGATTTCCTCCATCCCATCCCATCAGGCTGACTCCCCGTGGTCAACAGAGGTCCTCACCATGGGATCATTCCACAATCCCCATGGCTCCAGCTCCCAGCTTCAATGGACACCAGTGGACTTCCAACCCTGTCCGAGGTATGAAAGGCTGCAGCATGGCTTGTCTACGTGGTTCTCACTCCATTCAGACTGTCACAGATTAGTGAGTTCACTCCCCAACCACTTCAAATGCATCCCAGTCACTGTGGACGGCCATGGATGCGGGGATCTCTCCCCTGCGCTTCAGCTTCCTCACCCCCAGGTGCAGTCTGGTCCCCTTGCTCTCCTCCTCCTTTCCCCTTCCTCCTTGTCTGTTCTTTCCTTTACCCTGCTGAGTTCTGTATGGATCCGGATATTCCTTCTCAGTTCTCAGGGAGTCCCTCCAGTGCTCACCTGGTCTTCTGTGGGAACTGCTGCATCTCTAGACATTCCTGAATATCCATGGAGAGAGGTGAACCCCACTTCCACCCACTGCTCTGTCATCTTGTCCATCCCCATTTGTGCATGTATTAGGAACGAGTTTCCCTTTCTATTAAGTAACACTGTCATCACCACACATGTTGAACTTTTGCTTTTTGAAGAGAACACAGGTAAGTTCCACTCTCTTCAGTTGAGTCAGTCATCCATTCATGGCTGACTATTAAAGACTGCATGGACTGCAGTATGCCAAGCTTCCCTGTACATCCCAGACTCCCAGAGCTTAGTCAAACTCATGTCCATCAAGTTGGTGATGCCGCATGATGATGTCCAGTCTCTCAGACAATTTCAAAAATACAACACAATCTTATTAGGTAAGGTAACCATTCTGTACGTCAGATTCTCAGTTCAGTTCTGTTGCTCATTCATTTCCGACTCTTTGTGACCCTGTGGACTGCAGCAACACGTTTCCCTATCCATAACCAACTCCCAGAGCTTGCTCAAACTCATGATTAGAGATTAGAGATTAGATTAGATCAAGAAGCTCAAATTTAGATCTTCAGATCTTATTAATTTTTTATATATGAAATTTGTAACCTTTAGAATTCTCTCCCTATTTCCCTTACCCTCCAGTCTTTGGCAATCATTTTCTACTATGAGTTCCATCTTTTTTTCTTTTTTGGAGATTCCTTATAATTGAGATCATATGGTATTTGTCTTTGACTTAGTCCACTTAGCATGATGGCCTCCAGTTTCATCCATGTTGCCACAAATGTGAAGATTCTTTCTTTTTCTAATGGCTAAATAATATTTACCTATATATGTCAATGACATTGTTTTAATCCATTCACCTGTTGAAAGATACTCAGGTTGTGCCTATACCAAGTCTACTGTGAATAATGCTGCAATGAACATGGGAATACAGATCTCTTTTTGACGCAATGATTTCATTTCCTTTGACTATATATCTAGAGTGGGATAAGGGATCACATAACAGTTCTCTTCTAATGGCTGGATGGCATCTCCAACTTGACGGACATGAGTTTGAGTGAACTCCAGGAGTTGGTGATGGACAGGGAGGCCTGGCATGCTGCAATTCATGGGGTCACAAAGAGTTGGACACAACTGAGCAACTGAACTGAACTGAACTGAACTACCTTCCCCCCAGCAACCATAAGTTCGTTTTTTCAGTCTGTGAGCCTCCTTCTGCTTTGTAAGTAATTTCATTTGTATCATTTCTTTTTAGATACCACCTGTAAGGAATATTGTATGATATTTCTCCTTCTCTGTCTGACTTAATCTACTCAGCATGACTCTCTAGGTCCATCTATGTACCTAGCATATGGAACAATCTGTTGATTCAAATGGCAGTATATCATTCTTTTCAATGACTGAGTAATATTTTGCTGTATATATGTACCACATCTTCTTTTTTTGTTGTTTATATGTATCTATTTATTAATATTTACCACTTAATAGAGTCACCATTTCCTTCCTGCATCCTTTTTTTTTGGCTGTATCAACTTATCTATTTTTTATTTTTTAATATATATTTATTTATTTTAATTAGAGGCTAATTCCTTTACAATACTATATTGGTTTTGCCATACATCAACATGAATCCATCACGGGTGTACACGTGCTCCCCATCCTGAACTCCTCTCCCACCTCCCTCCCCATCCCATCCCTCTAGGTCATCCCAGTGCACCAGCCCCAAGCGTCCTGTATCATGCATCCAACCTGGACTAGCAATCCATTTCGCATATGATATTATATATGTTTCAATGCCATTCTTCCAAATCATCACACCCTCACCCTTTCCCACAGAGTCCAAAAGGCTGTTCTATGCATCTGTGTCTCTTTTGCTGTCTCACATACAGGGTTATAGTTAACATCTTTCTAAATTCCATATATATGCGTTAGTATACTGTATTGGTGTTTTTCTTTTTGGCATACTTCACTCTGTATAATAGGCTCCAGTTTCATCCACCTCATTAGAACTGATTCAAATGTATTCTTTTTAATGGCTGAGTAATACTCCATTGTGTATATGTACCACGGCTTACTTATCCGTTCGTCTGCTGATGGACATCTAGGGTGCTTCCATGTCCTGGCTGTGATAAACAGTGCTGCAACACTTTTACATTGGGGTAAAAGTGTCTCTTGCAAGCCTGGTTTCCTTGGTGTGTATGCCCAGCAGTGGGATTGTGGGGTCATATGACAGTTCTATTTCCAGTTTTTTAAGGAGTCTCCACACTGTTCTCCATAGTGGCTATACTAGTTTTCATTCCCACCAGCGGTGTAAGAGGGTTCCCTTTTCTCCACAGGCTCTCCAACATTTACTGCTTGTAGACTTTTGGATAGCAGCCATTCTGACTGGAGTGAAATGGTACTTAATTGTGGTTTTGATTTGCATTTCTCTCATAATGAGTAACGTTGATCATCTTTTCGTGTGTTTGTTAGCCATCTGTATGTCTTCTTTGGAGAAATGTCAGCTTAGTTCTTTGGCCCATTTTTTGATTGGGTGGTTTATTTTTCTGGAATTGAGCTCCAGGAGATGCTTGTATATTTTTGAGATTAATTCTTTGTCAGTTACTTCATTTGCTATTATTTTCACCCATTCTGAAGGCTGTCTTTTCACCTTGCTTATAGTTTCCTTTGTTGTGCAGAAGCTTTTAATTTTGATTAGCTCCCATTTGTTCATTTTTGCTTTTGTTTCCAATATTCTGGGAGGTGGGTCATAGAGGATCCTGCTGTGATTTATGTCGGAGAGTGTTTTGCCTATGTTCTCCTCTAGGAGTTTTATCGTTTCTGGTCTTATGTTTAGATCTTTAATCCATTGTGAGTTTATTTTTGTGTATGGTGTTAGAAAGACTATTTCCATCATCTAATTTTAAATAACCATTTTATTCTTCGATACCACGCCCCTTTAAACTAACTAAGAGCAGAGAAAATGTAAATGCTGTAGTAAATCAGTATTAAATGCTGATATGTTATCCTTAATTACATTACTGCTCTTCTGGTAAATTGGAAGAAGACTCATGTTCAGGTCTCATTCAGGAGGATGAAATCTCTATTTTGTAAGTTCTCTTGTCCAAACTCAATTCTTGCTCACTTCAGTCTTAAATTCTGTTACCTACAAAGAATGGACACGAAAAGTAATATTAAAATCATGCTTGCAAAAGTCAATGATTTTATGCTTCTGTTGGCCAAAGTAGGGCCAGGAATAATTTCTGAAATATAATACATCATGGAAGCATGAAGGTATAGTTCTAATATCAAAGAGGTGATGTTTGGAGATGATTCAAAAACTAAGCTCCATGGGTTTCCAGGAGGTACTCTGGACCAGACAGGTAAATTTGGTCCCTAAAAAGTCAAAGTCAGGAAAAGAGCGGCCTTGTTCACAGATCCAATGATGTAGTATTGGAGCTGATCCAATGATGTTGTATTGGTGCTGACCAGGTAATATTCTTATATTATCATTTGGAGATTTATTTGTTATTTTCTTGAAGAAACAAATGTAACAAGAAGATTAAAGATTCATTAAAGTAGAAGAGCTGTCAAAGTGCCTAGAAAAAGAATAGTCAGCAAAACCAAGCCCCCATACTGATAATTGTCAAAGACTTTAACAGTGAGTATTATAGACAGAACAGAACAAGTGGATAAAACCAATGCTCTAGGGTCACTGCAATTTTGCAGTCAAAGACAAAATATTTTTCTCTTTCAGCACAGTCATCACAGCTTCAGCTGTGGTCCTGGCTACACACATGCAGACCGAAGGCCCACTGACATGTGTGATATGACATCAGGAAGTGAACAGATGAGTGTTATGGTGCCCAGTCATCTGCATTGGCTAATAATGGGACCTAGGGGAAAATTACTTGCCCTCTCCAAGTCATTGCATCTTCATTGACATAACTTGATGATCATAGTGAAGATTAAGGCTATCTCACAGGGTTACTGTGAAACACAAATTTTAAGAGGTTCTGAAGCTTTGGGGAAAGTATAAAAGACATGCATGGAGTTATTAATGTGAGTGAGCAGATCCAAGGTACAGTATCCTTTTTCTCTTAGTATTCTCTTTGTACTCAACAGTAGCAATCAGTCAGTCATGTGTTTACTCTTACCTCAGCGTGATGGTAAACCACACAGATCAACTGGACTTTTCTTGTCATTTCAGTGTCTAAAATTCAAGCATTAGTCAATGTAGAGTGAAAAAATTACAAACTCCTTGAGGGCCTCCCTGTCAGAGTCTGCAGAGTCCCAGCACTAAATTGTCTTAAAAAAAAAAAAAAAAAAAAAAAAGCCTAAACACTCTGGCCCAGAATTTAGTTCCAAATCTTTGCAGAGCACAGAAGTAGTTCTGGGAGAAATAGAGAAAACGCAGAGAGTAATCTACTTCTTCACATTCTGTGCAAATATCATCATCCATCTAAATTTACACAGAAGGCGCTCCTTCTTCCCCACCCGAGCTACTACAGCACCAACTCCTACTCAGAGCAACAGGGAAAGAAAAGGCTTGCCTCCACAGGATGGATTTGATAACCTCAAGTAACTAGATCATCTCAGAATGGCTCATGTTTTTATTTAAACAGGGTCCTGCCTACTGCTGCTGCTAGTCATGTCAAATCTGCTCCTGTACCAGGGCAACGCATGCCCATCCTGTTTTCCTAACATGTTTGACATCCCCCTTACATCCCTTAGAGATCTGTTTCTCAATGCCACCAGGCTCATCCATGATATTTTTGGCCTTTCCTGGATAATGTTCCCTGAGTTTGTAAGTACTTTGGTGGTGGTGTTTTAGTTCCTAAGTCATGTCTGACTACTGTAACCCCATGGACTGTGTATTCCACTAGGCTCCCAGATGGAACCTTTGCCTTTGTTACTGAGCTATACTGTGCTTTCAACAAGAAGGCGGCATCAGCCAAACTTCAAATAACACAGTCTCTAGGTCAAAGAAGCCGTCAGCCCATAAGATGTGGAAATCAAAGAAAGGATCCGTTTTGCAAAATCACAAAGATTCCTAAGAAGTGCAATAACTGTTTCAATTTCCTCCTCATTGTTTTGGTAAATTTCCAAAATACATGAGTTTGTATTTGTCAGCCAAGAATGCCAGCGAAGAATACAATAGACTCAGTGGAATAATCAATAGAAATTTATTTCCTCACAATTCTGGGGGCTAAAAGTCTCAGATCAGGGTGCCAGCAAGGTGAGGTTCTGGTAAGAATTCTTTCTTCCCAGGCTGGCTTCTCCCTGTGTCCTCACACAGGGTAGGGGGGTTGGGAAAAGAGATAGAGGAAAAGACACAGAGACACAGAGAGAATTCTCTGGTGTTTCCCTTCCTGAAGACACTAAACCTATTGGATGAGTGTTCCACCCTAAGAGCTCATTTAACCTTAATGGGCTTCAGTGGTGGCTCAGACGGTAAAGAATCTGCCCACAGTTGAGAGACTGGGGTTCAATCCCTGGGTCTGGAAGGTTCCCTGGAGAAGGGAATGGCAAGCCACTCCAGTATTCTTGCCTGAGAAATCCCATGGACAGAGGAGTCTGGTGGGCTAAAGAACATGAGGTCCCAAAAAATTGAACCCTTTTCAAAACACAGTACTTTGGCAGTTAAGGCTTAACATACGAATTTGAAGAAAACACATTCAGTCCATAATACTACCTGACATAAATCACTGAGGTAAAAGAGGAGAGGGAAAAAGTTGCTTAAAGCTTAACATTCCAAAAATTAAGATCATGGCATCTGGTCTCATCACTTCATGGGAAATAGATGCAGAGCAGTGCAAACAGTGTCAGACTTTATTTTGGGGGGCTCCAAAATCACTGCAGATGGTGACTGCAGCCATGAAATTAAAAGATGCTTATCCCTTGAAAGGAAAGCTTTGACTAACCTAGATAGCATATGGAAAAGCAAAGACATTACTTTACCGACAAGTTCCTTCTAGTCAAGGCTATGGTATTTCCAGTAGTTATGTATGGATGTGAGAGTTGGACTGTGAAGAAAGCTGAGCACCGAAGAATTGATGGTTTTGAACTGTGGTGTTGGAGAAGACTCTTGAGAGTCCCTTGGACTGCAAGGAGATCCAACCAGTCCATTCTAAAGGAGATCAGCCCTGAGGGTTCTTTGGAAGGAATGATACTAAAGCTGAAACTCCAAAACTTAGGCCACCTCATGTGAAGACTTGACTCATTGGAAAAGACTCTGACGCTGGGAGGGATTGGGGGCAGGAGGACATGGGGATGACGGAGGATGAGATGGCTGGATGGCATCACCGACTTGATGGATGTGAGTTTGAGTAAACTCCGGGTGTTGGTGATGGACAGGGAGGCCTGGTGTGCTGTGATTCATGCGGTTGCAAAGTGTAGGACATGACTGAGTGACTGAACTGAACTGAACTGAACTGGGGAAAGCGAAGCATGTTGATTTTCTGGTCGTTCAGTGTTGCTCTGGGCTTTCTTCTCCAGGCTCAGTATAAATAGGCAATAAGTGAGAACTGCTCTGCAGTGAACTGGGTGGATGAACTATGTTAAACAAAGCTGAATCCTGGTCACAGATACAAATACTGGCAGGTTTTTTTATGCTAAAAGTTATTGTTTTAAGATTTGCAGTGAATAGCTTTAGAGCTACAGTAGAATGGGAGTTTACAATTGGAAACAATTATTCTCTTTCTGATGAAGGTATTTGGAAGTTGTATGTTAATTCTTTTAGGTCAATCAAGGAGCACGCAGTAGAGCAGACAGCTAATAAAAAGTGGTGCTAAAGGTTTCTATTCCACTCACTTTGTTCTTTTTACTCACTAGTTTTTGTTTCATCCTCCATTTTTGACTACCCATTTTTTCCCATATCTTCCAAGTAATCTCTTGAAATGTTCATAACTTTTGCTAAAGACTAGTTTTTCTCTATCAGTGTGTTAGCTAGATTTTTCTACTCCTATTATTCTCAGTCCATTGCTTAGTATTTCCTATAACTCTATGTCAAATTTTTCTGTCATACCATTTTCCCACCATAAACAACATTGCCTACCTGGGACGAACGCTAAGCTTTTTGGTGTCTGGATTCAGTGATAAGCGAAAGTCATAACTGTATAACACCTTATGAGGGAATATATTGGCTCTAATGCACAGTAAACAAGAGATCAAATGGTTAAATATAGGTGCATGCATGCATTCTAAGTCACTTCATTTGTGTCCAACTCTTTGCAACCCTACTGACTGTAGCCCAACAGGCTGCCTGTGTCCAGTGGATTGGCCAGGCAAGAATACTGGAGTATGCTGCTGTACCCTCTTGCCAGTGATGCTCCTCACCTAGGGATCAAACCTGAGTCTTCGTATATGTCCTGCATTGGCAGGAATGTTCTTTACCACTACCATCACCTGAGAAGCACCAAATATTGGTACATATGTCCTATATTTGGTTCAAACACTAAAGAATAATAAAAACCCTATAATAATATAACAGAGAAGGGAAAACATTAAACTTAGAAAAGTTAGATGTTAAATCAATTTTATAGGACCATGTATAGAAAAGATAGGAAAGGAATGACTTTCAAATATTGTGATTCCCTCCCAATAAAAAAAGTATACATCTATCAACTTGTTAATGTTCTATTAATGGGTTCATCTACTGAATGCTGAACAACTGTAACTAATTGTCTGATCACTTTTAGGATGAGCAGGATGCCCAGGAAAACTATACCATATCAATGCCTCTAACAACTGACATATCAATTCCCTCCATACCCCTGAAGATAAAAAACACCTCCAACGCATGCATGTGAGACTTTTACCTGGGTTTTTTACCAGCTCAAATGAGGCAGTATGTAGGTTACCAGGCTTCAGATTATTAGAGGTAATGGTAACTGTACATGCAGGCAAAGGTGCAGGACTGTAAGCAATTGCAGAGAAATTATACTATGCAGTTGATGAAGCATGAGCAAAATTAAGGGATGACTAAAGATCTTTGAAGCAACATAAATAACAGATCTATAAATTGTCCATGGAGACAAGTTTAGTTCAATCAATGCATTAGACACAGGATTGCAGCTATTATACTGTACAAAAACAGGAAATGAATAGGAACATCCATGTGTAAAATAAAAGATGCAAAATTGATTAATATGTAAGAAACACACCCAGTTTTGAGTACTCCCTGTTACTAGTGACTCCTGCGTGGAAGTCCTCTATTGCACCACTCGAGCCATTTCGTCCACCTTTCAAGCCTCCCCGATTCTGCTTCTAGAGGATCTAAGAGCCTCTTGATGAACGTGAAAGAGGAGGGTAAAAACGTTGGCTTAAAGCTCAACATTCAGAAAACTAAGATCATGCATCATATTATCTATGTATGATGACACCTGAAACTGAAATAGCATATTTGTCAATGTGATCTATGTATGATGATCATATAATCATTATGTTATATACATGACACATATGCATACCTCCAGTTAAGTTCAGTCACTCAGTCATATCCACTCTTTGAGACCTCATGGACTACAACACATCAGGCTCCTGTGTCCTCCACCATCTCCTGAGCTTGCTCAAACTCATGCTCATCAAATCGATGATGCCATCCAACCATCTCATCCTTTGCCATCTCCTCCTCCTGCCTTCAATCTTTCCCAGCATCAGGGTCTTTCCAATGAGTCAGTTCTTTGCATCAGGTGGCCAAAGTATTGGAGCTTCAGCTTCAGTATCAGTCTTTTCAATGAATATTCCGGGCTGATTTCCTTTAGTATTGACCAGTTTGTTCTCCTTGCAGTCCAAGGGACTCTCAAGAGTCTTCTCCAACAGCACAGTTCAAAAGCAACAGTTCCTTGGGCTTCAGTTTCCTTATGGCCCAGCTCTCACATCCATACATAACTGCTGGAAAAACAATAGCTTTGACTAGATCGAATTTTATTTACATATATAAACATATATATACACACACCTATGTAAGGATAAGTTTTTGAAAAGGAATATAATTATATTTTCGATAAAGAAAACAAATAATCTAGTATAATTTGATTTTTCAAATGTGCATTTTGGCTATCATGTTGGGTCTAAAACCTTTTCTTCAAATGTAGTTATCTTTCTGCTGGTAAAAGAAACCAAAATGTGTTTTAACCTTGTAACATTAACTGTAGAACAGCTTATTTACAATAGCTAATGAAAATCACAAAATTTTGAAACCTATAGGGTTTCCCAGTACTCTGCTATTGGTCATTTAACCAAGTGATCATTGACTTAATTCTTCCTTGACTCAGAAACTCTTATAGGTGCTTACTTTACATCACTAAACAAAGCAGACAGACACTTGTCCTCATGAAACTGATCTTCTAGCTGGGGGAAGACAGATACTTTGCAATAAACATGAATGTTTATTGCATTGTATGTTAAGAGGTGACCTCTAATACAGGAAAAGAACTAGTAAAGGAGAGGACAGGGATTGGGGAATAAAGGTGAAGAAGGGATGTGATTTAAAGAAAAACAACTTAGACCACACTGAGGGGAGCAAACATGCTCTCTTGCATTCAAGATTCAAGTTTTCCCCCATCCAGGCAGGTCTCTTGGTCTACCCAATTTCAAAAATGTTTCTTTCTCTGAGGCCCTATGCAAACTCATGCAAACATGGATGTTCTGAACATTCTGACTCTCTTCAGTTGAACTGATTTCATAAAAAATTGTTGGTAAACTCCACAAAATTAAGTAACGTTTTATGTAGGAAATTTTTATATTTTGTTTCCTGGAGAACTAATCTCCACATTATTTTCCATTTTTCAACACACTGTCGGTGACCTAATTATATTATGTAAAAATCTTATATATGCATTGCTATTCTAATATATTATGACATTTAAAATATATAAACAAAATATAAATTAAATGACAGTGAGATAAAAATAAACGGAAATGGTAACATTTTCTTCTGCAACGGATGAGGACACTCATCTTTATGGCCACTGGACTAATGGATTCTGAATGTACACACATAATTATATCAGTTGCTTATCTATCATAATAAAGTAATTTCTTTTATATATAGCTTCAATCAAAGTTCTCACAATACCACAAGGGGCCAAGAATACAATTATATGTGAATAACTCTCTTTATATGCATATATAAGATTTTGTGAGCTCAATTCAGTAATCATTTTTAGTCCTTTTGATATTCCATTAATTTATCTACTGGGAAATAATCCAAACTGTACAATAGATTTGTTTCTTACAGGGTTTAAATCTCGGATCATAATGAAAGCAGAGCAATGCCGTTGAAAATAATGGCCTAGTGAAAAAATTGGCTTAAAGCTCAACATTCAGAAAACTAAGATCATGGCATCCAGTCCCATCACTTCATGGCAAATAGATGGGGAAACAGTGGAAACAGTAGCTGACTTTATTTTGGGGGGCTCCAAAACATGCAGATGGTGATTGCAGCCATGGAATTAAAAGACACATACTCTTGGAAGGAAAGTTATGACCAATGTAGACAGTATATTAAAAAGCAGAGACATTACTTGGCCAATGAAGGTGCGTCTAGCCAAGGCTATGTTTTTTTCAGGAGTCATGTGTGGATGTGAGAGTTAGCCTGTGAGGAAACCTGAGTGCCGAAGAATTCATGCTTTTGAACTGTGGTGTTGGACAAGACCCTTGAGAGTCCCTTGGATTGCAAGGAGATCCAACAAGCTCATCCTAAAGGAGATCAGTCCTAGGTGTTCATTGGAAGGACTGATGTTGAAGCTGAAACTTCAATACTGTGGCCACCTGATGTGAAGAGCTGACTCATTTGAAAAGACCCTGATGCTGGGAAAGATTGAGGGCAAGAGAAGGGGATGACAGAGCATGAGATGGTTAAAGACATCACCAAATTAATGGACATGGGTTTGGGTAGACTGTGAGAGGCGGTGATTCACAGGGAGCCCTGGTGTGCTGCAGTTCATGGGCTCACAAAGAGTAGGACATGACTGAGAGACTGAACTGAACTGAAATGAAATGGCCTAGAAGAATAAATAAAATGTCATATGGATATCATTATATATATGCATTTATAAAGGAAATTAATGAAAACATACAGAAGGCTTACAGTTAGCTGAAACAGAAAGTGTACTCCCTCAGAGCTGAATATATATATAACCTAGAAAATATACTTTCTCAGATTCTGATGACTTCTAAAGAAGGAGACTCCGCGACTTTCATCTCCAGCCTGCTGTGGACTCCCTTCCACTTTCCTCCTCAATTTCCCTCCATGAAATCTCTTCCCTATGTTACAAACACACCTTGGGCTTCTGCTTCAGACAAGATAACATTTATCTCTGTGCCCACTCCTTTGTTTGTTCTGGAAATACAAAGAGAACACTAAAGGAGACTTTGTATATTTGGCAAGAAGAAGGTGAGCTACTTTAAGGCCTGAAGAATGGAAGGGCAACACAGCAGCACCTGAGAAAAGACAAGCCAGGCCCAGCATTCCTGGACTCCAACATAAATCAGAAGGCAGCCTGAGTAGGGCTGTTCCTCCCAAGGAACAAATGTGAAGGAACACCAAGTGGTGAGTTAGCTGCTAGGCTGTGCCTGACTCTTAAGGACCCTATCGACTGTACCCACCAGTTTCCTCTGTCCATGGAATTCTCCAGGCAAGAATACAGATTCCCATGTCCTCCTCCAGAGGATCTTCCCAACTCAGGGATTGATCCGGGTCTTCAAAGGCAAGTGGATTCCTTACTGTCTGAGGCATCAGGAAAGCCCAAGAAACTCAATAATCACATGGATATTTGGAAAATAAAAGGATAAAAACAGATGTTAATAATAGATAAAGTAGACTTTAGAGCAAAGAAAATATCTACAAAGTAATACAAGAACTTTACATATGTGAAAAAGATTCAATTCAGCAGGAATTCATAGTAATCCTAAATATGTATACACCAAACAACATAACCTCAAAATACATGAAGCAAAAATAGATACATCATCTGAATACTCCTATAAACTTTAATGAGATTGAAACTGTGACATAAAACTTTTGAAAAAGAAATCATCAATCCAAGATAGTTTGACCAGAGATATCTAATAAATATTTTAAAAGTTAAGATTAATTTGATATAATCTCTTCAAGAAAATGAAAGAGTAGGAAACCATTCCCAACTAATGAGATGGGGCCAATATTGATCTATATCAAAATCAGATGAAGGCAGTACAAAAAGGATATTTCAGACTAACTTCTCTCACAAATTTGGAATTAAAAGTTTTCACTCTCACACATACAAATCAACCAAATGGATTCAACAATGCATAAAATCATCTCTTGATAGTTTCTGGTCCCTTCTGAAGTCTGGTCACACTACCTATCTCTTCAAAGGGTTTAAGTGAATCAAGGATACAATCAGTCAGGGTCCCAGTAATAATATTTTGATACCAGAAATACAGTGACAAATACTCTAGTCTAGGTCAAATCAGAAACTGACTTCTCCCATTAAAGTTAATCCTACCCAGGCAACCTAAATGTCTAGCAAAATTAACCACAACTAGAATCATAAGATAAAGAAAACATAGCTACTATATAGAAATGGTGGGTGTGTTTGATATTCTTTATATGCCCCTTGGGAACCCTGCTGATCATTTTCTATTATGTTATGAAACTTTGGAGGCTGAGAAAACAAGGCTTTATCCCTCTAGCACTCCTTGCATCGGACTTCTACTTGAGTTTGGCCAGGGGTGGACAAAAGAGATTGGAGAGTCAGTGGAGAAAGAGATCAGTGGATTGATTCTTTCCTCTGACTCCTTTCTTGCTGGGAAGTGGCCAGGGTTCTCCACTGAAGCCCAAAGCTCTGGTCAGATGCCCTCGCTTTTAGCTGCAGCTATGTACAAGACTCTTAGAGACTGCAATATCCATTCTCTTCCTTTGCTATGTTGGCCTATAAGTGTTCGTGCATGCATGTTCTTGCCTGTCTCAAAGAGTTTTGCTTTTCCTTTTAAGCTATCCTTAGTTCTGATACGGCTTCCAAATCCTTAAAGTTCCTTGTATGTTAGTCGCTCAGGCATGTCTGACATTTTGTGATCCCCAGGGACTGTAGCCTACAAGGCTTTTCTGTCCAAAGGCTTCTTGAGACAAAAGTGCTAGAGTGGGTAACCATTCCCTTCTGCATGGATCTTCCCTGCCCCAGGTGTGCAACCCAGGTCTCCCACATTGCAGGCAGATTCTCTACCATCTGAGCCACCAGGGGAGCCACTTTTCTTTATTTTCCTTACCTGTGTAAATCCTCTTGATTTCTGACAATGATAGGGGTGGCTATGGAGCTGCTAGATAACAGATGTGTATAATGGACTTTTGGACTCAGAGGGAGGGAGAGGGTGGGATGATTTGGGAGAATGACATTCTAACATGTATACTATCATGTAAGAATTGAATTGCCAGTCTATGTCTGATGCAGGATACAGCATGCTTGGAGCTGGTGCACGGGGATGACCCAGAGGGATGTTGTGGGGAGGGAGGTGGGAGGGGGGTTCATGTTTGGGAACGCATGTAAAAATTAAAGATTTTAAAATTTAAAAAATAAATAAAAATTTAAAATAAAAAATAAAAAATAAATAAAAAATTAAAAAAAAAGATGGTCCCTCAAAGATCTAATGCTAAACTGCTTACAAAAGGAAGGGGACATCTTTTCTCCTGACTCCAAAACCATAAATACAAGAACATATCACAGGTCATGTAAAAATAAGTGCTGAGAAATCAGTGATTTAAGAATGACTTTGGTTAAAGTGTACAAACTTTAAGCTATAAGATGATGAATAAAGTCTCAGGATCTAATGTGTGGTGACTATGGTTTGTAATGTGTTATTGACATTTGTGGGGCTTCCCAGGTGGTGTTAGTGGTAAAGACCCCTCCTGCCAGTGCAGGATGCATAAGAGACATGGGTTGAATCCCTGGGTCAGGAAGATCCCCTGGAGGAGGGCATGGCCACCCACTCTAGTATTCTTTCCTGGAGAATCCCCATGGACAGAGGAGCCTGGCAGGCTAGATATAGTCCATGGGGTCACAAAGAGCTGGACATGATTGAAGTCAGTTAGCACACATGTAAGAGAGTTAAACTTAAAGGTTCTCACCAAAAAGATCTTGAACGGTAAATATGTGTGGTGATATTAATAGATATGTTAATTAAATCAATGAGGAAATCCATTAATAATTTACACCTATTTAAATTATAGGGTATACTTTAAATATCTTGCCATTTTATCTGGAAATCATATTTTAAAAAACTGAAAAAAGAAAAAAAAACAAGAATTTCAATACTTTTTATATCATATTATAGATATTTAAGTCATTGCTCTTAGACTGTAAAAGGTTTTTTTTTTAATTCCCGATAATAACCAATGGGATTCACTGGAGATTCAGAAAAGGAAGAAACCCTGGAAATTATCTAGAAAATCCTCTCATACTAAGGATATATAAGGAAATCAAGAATGATTAAGTCACTTATCAAAACTTATAAAACTCGATGCAAAAGTAGCAATAGAAACCAGGATTCCTGGGTTTAAGTGAATCTTTACCGAATTATCAGGCAAATGGAAATATCTCCTATGCGCTGTAAAACTTGATTCTTATCTCTTTCACAGATCTGATCATATTCCGCCTTGTATTCACTGTCCAGTTAGCATAAGTTTTACCAGGTAAATTGAATTCCTTGAAGGTTCTATCGTGGCATGTCTGATCTTCTCACTCTATATTCTCACATATGGCTAACTCTTCATAAATGCCATTCCTTCTCCCTGGAAGACCCTCTCTCTTTTACCTCATGACTTCCCTGACATCTTTCAGATCTCAGCAAAAACCACTTCCCTAAAGCAGCCGTTCCTGACTCTGACACAGCTCAGGTCTCCTTGTTATGTAGACATAGGGCATTCTGTGCTTTTCCCTCTCGACATGTGTCCCAATTGTGGTGCAACATTTAACTTTGAAATTTACCTCTTTCTGTTTTTCTAGTAAAATTTAAGTCCTAATTCCCAAAGTCCACATGTGTGCTCTTCACTGCTGTCCATTCTTTGCATCCAGCAGGCCTTCCTTATGTGTTCATTCAATGAAACACTTTCATTCGTGCAGAGTAAAATTCCAATGAATTATTGATGCTGCTCTCACAGCATACAGTGAACTAAAGCCATGGAGGACTTCTCTCCCCACCCAAACCCTTATATCCTGGTTATTTGGACATAATTACAGAACTAGAACTGTGGGGCCTTCCCTTGTGGTTCAGCTGGTGAAATATCTGCCTGCAATGTGGGAGGTCTGGGTTTGATCCCTGGGTTGGGACGAGTCCTTGGAGAAGGAAAAGGCTACCCACTCCAGTTTTCTGGCCTGGAGAATTCCATGGACTGTATAGTCCATGGGGCCACAAAGATTTGGACATGACTTGTGATTTTTACTTTCACAAAACTGTGGCTGCATTGTTTTTAATTTTCACCTTATTAGATAGAAACCACTAGATTTGCAGTCTGTGCTAAGATAATGTGATAATTCAGTCACGGACTAAAAGGCTGAATTGGACAGAATTAGAGATAGTGCTCTGAATCTGTTGCTTGAATCTACGATTTGCCATAGGATTCTCAACTTCACTAGAGGAGTTCAGTTTCTTAGCTGTGCTCTCTGATCATGACAGATAAAAATACTTTAAGGCGAGGCTACAAATCAAATATTCTTACCTTATACAAAAACACCTAGTCTCCCTCGGAAGGTCAAAGTAATTTACCTCGTTGATGATTTGTTACCTACTTTTCCCGGATGAAAGTACCATCTTCCTCCTTATGGCTTCCTAATTTTATTCTCACAATTTTTATCTCACTGACCACATTCTGATCTATATTATAGTTAATTATATAAAAAACACCAATTCCCACTCCTTTAATTCAGTTCCCTTGGGTCTACAGAGTTACGCCAACAGCCCTAAAGTTACTAATTATTGCGTATCAATCATGGCAGAAATTGCCAGCCATTTGTTCTTTCTGAGGTAAATATTATAATTAAAAGCAAATACCCAGCCACTGGTATTTTGGACAAAATGACAACTGAACAAAACCTTAACTGCTATTCCAGATATAAGTTCCTTTTGTGTAGATTTTTTTCTTTTAGAGAACTTGCATTCTAGATAGCATTCAGGTAAATAGAAACGGGACTGATATGTTAGCTGGAAAAAAAACCACTGTTGCAGGAGACAAAGGCAGACAAATCAGGCATCTTCTGTATAGTCAAGACCCATTTTTTAGGAGCTGGAAGATCAGACAGCAAAGAATCCCCCTGCATACAGGAGACCTGGGTTCCATTCCTGGTCAGGAAGGACCCTGGACGAGGGCATGTCAAACCACTCCAGTATTCTTGCTGAGAGAATCCCCATGGACAGAGGAGCCTGGCGCGCTGCAGTCCAAGGGGTCATCATTCCAGGGGGTTGTAAAGTGTGGAACACGACTGAGCAACTTTGCACAGCAAACTTCCTACGTTGACATCGTGACATTCAGAAACAGTTTCTCTCACTAGTGTGCTTAACTACAACTCCTGATTTTCAGTGGAAGATCAAAGATAAAAGTAATATTCCTTAACAGTCAAGTAATTATTTTTATCAAGGTATTTTCTGAAATCTAAGCTAGAGAAATACACTGTGGGATAGAGCAGATAATGAGAAGTGTAAGAGATCCAAACAGGGAAGCTGCACAACCAAGCGGTAATTTTCTTTTTGGGAAAAAGAATAAAACCTCAGTTTGGAATCATGTTCTATACAGAGATTTGCATACTGTTTGGAAATGTAAAGGATTTCCTACCCTAATTTTCCTTTTCTAGTTGAGAAAACCAAGTCCTCGAGAATTAAAGATAAGTTTTCCAAGTCAAAGAGCATTTAAGTTAGGATTCTGTTGAGAGCCCAGTGACGGGCCTTAGGGTCCAGTTAATTCATCTTTAGGCTGATGGGCCGGTGATTGGGATACCAGTAATAGTGCTGTCTTCAGGCTGAATTGCTTTTACTTTGGGAAACATCAGTCTTTGCTCTTAACACCCTCAACTGATTGCATAAAATCCACAATCTCTTGGTTTAAATGTTATTACCTCTAAGAAAATATGTTCTCAGGTCAGCATGTCAAAGAAGTACAATTTGAAAGAAAATGTATAATTCTATGGAATATGTCACCATGTGCCTCAGAAATTGAATATCTATGCTACCTGTTCCACATTTATGACCTTGGAAGGGAAAACAAGATTGACACTTTTTTCCCCATTTAATCACAGTCAGTGTTTTAGTGCACGCAGGCTGCTGTTACAGAATGCCAGAGGCTGGGTGGTTTATAAACCACGTTATTTGTCACAGTTCTGGAGGCTAGAAGTCCAAGATCAGGGTGCCAGCATGGTTGCGTGAGTGAGGGCCTCTGTCAGGACAAATCCC
This sequence comes from Capra hircus, assembly GCF_001704415.2. Classification (NCBI taxonomy): domain Eukaryota; kingdom Metazoa; phylum Chordata; class Mammalia; order Artiodactyla; family Bovidae; genus Capra; species Capra hircus. The sequence goes on along the minus strand of NC_030825.1, from coordinate 1,741,328 downwards.
TAAATAAAGGGATGAGCAAGTATTTCAGGCCTCTTTCACAAGAGCCCTAATCCCATTCATGTGAGCTCTGCCTCATGACCTAATCATTTTTCAATGGTCCCACTTCCTAAAATCGTTACTGTAGGGATTAGGTTTTCAACATATGAGTTTTGGGAGACCGCAAGCATTTAGACCATGGCACCCAATGAGGAGACTGACTTGTCTAACGTAACTCAATGCCTCGTCCATATTGAATGCTCTGTGGTGCTGATAGGAAGCCAAGGACTAAGGAAGCTGAATCACGACCAGTCGACCCAGGTGGAGGGTCTGAGATGGCAAACTCCTTGATGGATTTCACAAAAATATAAGGGTGTTTCCAGGGTCTTCCTTGGTTATCAGTCATTGAGCAATCCCCCCGCCCCTCTTATACATGTTCCTATTTGAAATATGAGTTAATTAATAAGTTCTTAGACAAAGTACCTGTTGACCAACATGGAAACATCACGCCTATGCATCCAAAGAAAAGGGCCTTTGACAGATACATATTTCAGTGTGGAAAGACCTCAAGATTTTATTCACTTCAGAGAGCATTTACAAGTTTGGGGATCTCCCAAGACCACTTTGGAGTTACGTAATCAGCTAGGATTCCAAGAGTTCACTGAAAGCTGTTATACATATGGATATGGTTTATTCCTGATCTTTGATTTATTTTAATTCATTTTTTCTATTTTTAGTGCAGTATAATTGAATCACAATGCTATAAATGTCAGTTATTGTTGAACAGTGAAAAGGTTATACATATACGTATAAACACTCTTATTTAGATTCTTTTCTCATGGAGCACATATGGATTCCAAATAGGAAAAGGAGTACGTCACAGTTGTATATTGTCACCCTGCTTATTAACTTATATGTAGAGTACATCATGAGAAATGCTGGGCTGGATGGAGCACAAGCTGGAATCAAGATTGCCGGGAGTAATATCGATAACCACATGTATGCAGATGACACCACCCGTATGGCAGAAAGTGAAGAAGAACTAAAGAGCCTCCTGATGAAAGTGAAAGAGGAGAGTGAAAAAGTTGGTTTAAAGCTCGACATTCAGAAAACTAAGATCACGGCATCCGGTCCCATCACTTCATGGCAAATAGAAGGAAAAATAGTGGAAAGAGTGTCAGACTTTATTTTGGAGTGCCTCCAAAATCACTGCAGATGGTGATTGCAGCCAGGAAATTAAAAGATGCTTACTCCTTCAGTTCAGTTCAGTTCAGTTGCTCAGTCATGTCCGACTCTTTGCAAACCCATGAATTGCAGCTCGCCAGGCCTCCCTGTCCATCACCAACTCCCGGAGTTCACTCAGACTCATGTCAATCGAGTCCATGATGCCATCTAGCCATCTCATCCTCGGTTGTCCCCTTCTCCTCCTGCCCTCAATCCCTCCCAGCATCAGAGTCTTTTCCAATGAGTCAACTCTTCGCATGATGTGGCCAAAGTACTGGAGTTTCAGCTTTAGCATCATTCCTTCCAAAGAAATCCCAGGACTGATCTCCTTCAGAATGGACTGGTTGGATCTCCTTGCAGTCCAAGGTACTCTCAAGAGTCTTCTCCAACACCACAGTTCAAAAGCATCAATTCTTCGGTGCTCAGCCTTCTTCACAGTCCAACTCTCACATCCATACATGACCACAGGAAAAACCATAGCCTTGACTAGATGGACCTTAGTTGGCAAAGTAAGGTCTCTGCTTTTGAATGTACTATCTAGGTTGGTCATAACTTTTCTTCCAAGGAGTAAGCATCTTTTAATTTCATGGCTGCAGTCACCATCTGCAGTGATTTTGGAGCCCAAAAAATTAAAGTCTGACACAGTTTCTACTGTTTCCCCATCTATTTCCCATGATGTGATGGGACCAGATGCCATGATTTTTGTTTTCTGAATGTTGTTTTATTTTTTAATTTTTTAAATTTTTTTTATATTTTTAATTTTTAATAATTTTAATTTTTACTTTATTTTACTTTACAATACTGTATTGGTTTTGCCATACATTGGCATGAATCCACCATGGGTGTACATGCGATCCCAAACATGAACCCCCCTCCTAACTCCCTCCCCACAACATCCCTCTGGGTCATCCCCATGCACCAGCCCCAAGCATGCTGTATCCTACATCAGACATAGACTGGTGATTCGATTCTTATGATAGTATACATGTTTCAATGCCATTCTCCCAAATCATCCCACCCTCTCCCTCTCCCTCAGAGTCCAAAAGTTCACTATACACATCTGTGTCTTTTTTGCTGTCTTGCATACAGGGTCGTCATTGCCATCTTTCTAAATTCCATATATATGTGTTAGTATACTGTATTGGTGTTTTTCTTTCTGGCTTACTTCACTCTGTATAATCGGCTCCAGTTTCATCCATCTCATCAGAACTGATTCAAATGTATTCCTTTTAACGGCTGAGTTATATTCCATTGTGTATATGTACCACGGCTTTCTTATCCATTCATCTGCTGATGGACATCTAGGTTGTTTCCATGTCCTGGCTATTATAAACAGTGCTGCGATGAACATTGGGATACATGTGTCTCTTTCAATTCTGGTTTCCTCGGTGTGTACGCCCAGCAGTGGGATTGCTGGGTGTTATGGCAGTTCTATTTGTAATTTTTAAGGAATCTCCAGACTGTTTTCCATAGTGGTTGTACTAGTTTGCATTCCCCCCAACAGTGTAGGAGGGTTCCCTTTTCTCCACACCCTCTCCAGCATTTATTGCTTCCAGATTTTTGGATCGCAGCCATTGTAACTGGGGTGACATGGTACCTCATTGTGGTTTTGATTTGCATTTCTCTAATAATGAGTGATGTTGAAGATCTTTTCATGTGTCTGTTAGCCATCCATATGTCTTCTTTGGAGAAATGTCTATTTAGTTCTTTGGCCCATTTTTTGATTGGGTCATTTATTTTTCTGGAATTGAGCTGCATAAGTTGTTTGTGTATTTTTGAGATTAGTTGTTTGTCAGTTGTTTCATTTGCTATTATTTTCTCCCATTCAGAAGGCTGTCTTTTCACCTTGCTTATATTTTCCTTTGTTGTGCAGAAGCTTTTAATTTTAATTAGATCCCATTTGTTTATTTTTGCTTTTATTTCCAGAATTCTGGGAGATGGATCATAGAGGATCCTGCTGTGACTTATGTCGGAGAGTGTTTTGAATGTTGAGCTTTAATCCAACTTTTTTGCTCTCCTCTTCCACTTTCATCAAGACGCTTTTTAGCTCCTCTTCACTTCTGCCATAAGGGTGGTATCATCTGCATATCTGAGGTTATTGATATTTCTCCCGGCAATCTTGATTCCAGCTTGTGTTTTTTCCAGTCCAGCATTTCTCATGATGTACTCTGCATATAAGTTACATAAGCAGGGTGACAGTATACAGCCTTGACGTACTCCTTTTCCTATTTGGAACCAGTGTGCTGTTCCATGTGCAGTTCTAACTGTAGCTTCCTGACCTGCATACAGATTTCTCAAGAGGCAGGTCAGGTGGTCTGGTATTCCCATCTCTTTCTGAATTTTCCACAGTGTATTGTGATCCACACAGTCAAAGGCTTTGGCATAGTCAATAAAGCAGAAATAGATGTTTTTCTGGAACTCTTTGGCTTTTTCCATGATCCAGTGGATGTTGGCAATTTGATCTCTGATTCCTGTGCCTTTTCTAAAACCAGCTGGAAAATCAGGGAGTTCACGGTTCACATATTGGTGAGGCCCCGCTTGGAGAATTTTGAGCATTACTTTACTAGCATGTGAGATGAATGCAATTGTGCAATAGTTTGAGCATTCTTTGGCATTGCCTTTCTTTGGAATTGGAATGAAAATTGACCTTTTCCAGTCCTGTGGCCACTGCTGAGTTTTCCATATTTGCTGGCATAGTCAGTGCAGCACTTTCACAGCATCATCTTTCAGGTTTTGAAACAGCTCAACTGGAATTCCATTACCTCCACTAGCTTTGTTCGTAGTGATGCTTTCCAAGGCCCACCTGACTTCACTTTCCAAGATGTCTGGCTCTAGATGAGTGATCACACCATCATGATTATCTGGGTCGTGAAGATCTTTTTTGTACAGTTCTTCCATGCATTCTTGCCACTTCTTCTTAATATCTTCTGCTTCTTTAGGTCCATACCATTTCCGTCCTTTATCAAGCCCATCTTTGCATGAAATGTTCCCTTGGTATCTCTAATTTTCTTGAAGAGATCTCTAGTTTTTCCCATTCTGTTCTTTTCCTCTATTTCTTTGCCTTGATTGCTGAAGAAGGCTTTCTTATCTCTTCTTGCTGTTCTTTGGAACTCTGCATTCAAATGCTTATATCTTTCCTTTTCTCCTTTGCTTTTCGGCTCTCTTCTTTTCACAGCCTCCCCAGACAGCCATTTTGCTTTTTTGCATTTCTTTTCATGGGGATGGTCTTGATCCCTGTCTCCTGTTCAATGTCACAAACCTCATTCCATAGTTCATCAGGCACTCTATCTCTCAGGTCTAGGCCTTAAATCTACTTCTCACTTCCATGGTATAATCATAAGGGATTTGATTTAGGTCATACCTGAATGGTCTAGTGGTATTCCCTACTTTCTTCAATTTGAGTCTGAATCTGGCAATATGGAGTTCATGATCTGAGCCACAGTCAGCTCCTGGTCTTGTTTTTGTTGACTGTATAGAGCTTCTCCATCTTTGGCTGCAAAGAATATAATCAATCTGATTTCAGTGTTGACCATCTGGTGATGTCCATGTGTAGAGTCTTTCTTGTGCTGTTGGAAGAGGATGTCTGTTATGACCAGTGCATTTTCTTGGTAAAACTCTATTAGTCTTTGCCCTGCTTCATTCTGCATTTCAAGGTCAAATTTGCCTGTTACTCCAGGTGTTTCTTGATTTCCTACTTTTGCATTCCAGTCCTCTATAATGAAAAGCACATCTTTTTTGGCTGTTACTCCTTAGAAGGAAAGTTATGACCAAGCTAGATATCATATTAAAAAGCAGAGACATTACTTTGCCAACAACAGTCTGTCTAGTCAAGGCTATCATTTTTGCAGTGGTCATGTATGGATGTGAGAGTTGACCTGTGAAGAAAGCTGAGTGCAGAAGAATTGATGCTTTTAAACTGTGGTGCTGGGGAAGACTCTTGAGAGTCCCTGGGACTGCAAGGAGATCCAGTGAGTCTATTCTAAAGGAGATCAGTCTTGGGTGTTCTTTGGAAGAACTGATGCTAATGCTGAAACTCCAATTCTTTGGCCACCACATAAGAAGAGTTGACTCATTGGAAAAGACCCTGATGCTGGGAGGGATTGGGTTCAGGAGGAGAAGGGGATGACAGAGGATGAGATGGCTGGATGGCATCACCGACTTGATGGATATTAGTCTGAGTGACTCCGGGAGTTGGTGATGGACAGGGAGGCCTGGCGTGCTGAGATTTTTGAACTGCATACATGTTTCTCATAAGATGGGTAATGTTTGTCTGGTATTCCCATCTCCTTAAGAATTTTCCACTTTGTTGTGATCCACACATTTTGCTGAGGTCAATGAAGCAGATGCTTTTCTGGAATTGCCTTACTTTCTTTGTGTTCCAGCAAATGTTGCCAATTTGATCTCTGGTTCATCTGCTTTTTCTAAACCCAGGTTGAACACCTGGAAGCTCGAGGTTTACATAATGCTGAAGCCTAGCCTGGAGGATTTTGAGCATAACCTTACTAGCATGGGAGATGACTGCAACTGTTCTGTTTCTTGAACATTCTTTAGTACTGCCCTTCTTCATAATTGGGATGAGGATTGACCTCTTCCTGTCCTCTGGCCACTGCTGCCTTTTCCAAATTTTCTGACACATTGAATGGAACACTTTAATAGCATCATCTTTGAGGTTTTTAAATAGCTTAGCTGGCATTCTATCACCTCCACTAGCTTTATGGGCAGCAGTCCTTCTTAAGACCCACTTGACTTCACATTCTAGATGTCTGCCTCAGAGTTAGAAACTACACCATTGTGATTATCTGGGTCATTAAGATTTCTTTGTATAGTTCTTCTGTGTACTTTTCCCATCTCTTCTTGGTCTATTCTGCTTTATTAAGTCTCAAAATACCAAAGAGTCAAAGTGATCTTGAGAAAGAAGAACAAAGTTTGAGACCATGGTTGTTGATTTCAAATATATTAGAAAGCTATAGTAATCAAAACAGAATGATTTGCTTCTGGCTTGAAAACAGACACATAGATCAATAGAGTACAGTAACGTAGCCAGAAAGAAATGTACATCGATATATTGTTGGTTAGTTTATGAAAAAGGAGCCAAGAATATCCAGTGGGGAAAGGACAAACTTTTCAAAATGGCCCTAGGAAAACTGGAGAGTCCTATGAAAAAATGAAACTACCCCTGTCTTTAGCCTACACAAAAATCAACTAAAAAGGGGTTAAAAAGTTGAACATAAGACTTTAAGTGATTAAACCCCTAGAAGAAGACATTGAGGTATTCTTCTTGCCATCAGTCTTTGCAAGGAGGCTTTGGATTTCACACCAAAAGCAAAGGCAACAACTGCCAAAAGAAACAAGTAAAATCCAATCAAACTGCAAAGAAAGGAACATCAAGAAAATCACATGGCAATTTACAGATTGACAGAAGACATTTCCAAATCATATATTTGATAAGGACTTAATATCCAAAAATACATGAGACATACAACTCAAGGGCAAAAAACCCCAAATAATTCAAATTTTAATGGAGTGTAAGAAAAGTAAGAGTCTCAATAAATCTCAATATTAGACTGTAGATGAGAGACACAGCAAGGTTTTCCTCCTAGAACAATAAAAGCCTGTGCCTTCCTGGCATTACTTTCTTCATCTCCACTCACTTGTTTGACAATTACAGTTCAATGTGTACATTCTTCAGTCAATAGCAATCACCCCACAGTGAGCTATAATACGTACTAAGAATATCCCCATTGAGGGAAAAAATATCCTAATATTTGCATATTTACTAATGAGGCATATCCAAAGGAAGGTAATTTCCAGAGTTTACCGCGCCATTGTTTTGTATATTTCATTTCAAAATTGAGCTACCTAGTAAGGAAAATGAGTTAAGAGACCTCAATAACATATAGATAGAAAATCATTTTAAATGGGAGAATTAATGGATCATAACTTGGGAGTAATTTATTACTACTGTTGTAACTGTAGTCCTTTTGGTTCTCTACTGCATCCATTAATAATTTATTATAAATATTAATATCAACACAGGGACTGCTACTGCTGCTGCTACTGCTGCATCGCTTCAGTCGTGTCCATCTCTGTGCAACCGCATAGATGGCAGCCCATCAGGCTCCTCTGTCCCTGGGATTCTTCAGGCCAGAACACTGGAGTGGGTTGCCATTTCCTTCTCCAATGCATGAAAGTGAAAAGTGAAAGTGAAGTCGCTCAGTTGTGTCTGACCCTCAGGGACCGCATGGACTACAGCCTATCAGGCTCCTGAACCCATGGGATTTTTCAGGAACAGTGGGTTGCCATTTCCTACTAGGTTATAGTGAATAGCGAAAGACATAGAATATGTTAGGCAAGAAGTGAAAGTATGGGAAGTCAGCAATGGTAGTAAAGTAAAGGGCAGTATTGCCTTGGGGGGAAGGAAGGTTCTCAAAGTTTCTTGAAACACAAAAATCGAGCCAGATGTGAGGAATTAGCTTACTTTGTAAACCAGAAACTCTACCAGAAGAAATTTAAGTTCATAAAAACATTATGATGCTAAAACCCAAAATGTAGACAGAGAATAGGATAGGGTTGGGTTTATAGACATTCAAAATTCTCCATTGCTGAGTGCATCAGGCACTCAAGGACCACCCTCACTGAAGACTTTCTCGATTGCTCAACCTGCAGGTACCAGCATGGAAAAAGAGACAGCTACTCCACAGGCAGTTAAATCCTACTTTTATGGCCCCCTGGCTTTCCTTAAGAAGCATCCCATGCAGCAGATTTCCCCCATCCCATCCCATCAGGCTGACTCCCCACGGTCAACAGGAGTCCTGACCCTGGGATTATTCTGCAATCCCCATGGCTCCAGCTCCCAGCTTCCGGAGATACCAGTGGACTTACAACCCTGTCCGAGATATGAAAGGCTGCAGCATGGCTTGTCTATGTGGTTCTCACGCCGTTCAGATTGTCCCAGATTAGTGACTTCACTCCCCAACTTCTTCAAATGTCTCCCCCGTCCCAGTGGACGGCCATGGACGCGGGGATCTCTCCCCTGAGCTTCAACTCCTTCTCCCCGGGGTGCAGGCTGGTTCTGCTTGCTCTCCTCCTCTTTCCCCTTCCCTCCTTGTCCCTTCTTTCCTTTGTCCTACCGAGCTCTGTATGGATCCGGATATTCCTTCTCAGTGCTCAGGGAGTCCCTCCCGTGCTCACCTGGTCTCTGTGGGAACTGCTGCATCTCTAGACATTCCTGACCCACTGTGGAGAGAGGTGAACCCCACTTCCACCCACCATTCTGGCATCTTGTCCACCCTCATTTGTGCACATATTAGAAACGAGTTTCCCTTCTATTAGGTAACAATGCCATCACCACACGTTTAACTTTTGCTTTTTGAGGAGAACACAGGTAAGTTCCACTCTCTTCAGTTCAGTCAGTCATTCAGTCCTGTCCCACTCTGTGTGACCCCAGGATTTTAGCACGCCAGGCTTCCCTATACATCCCCGACTTCCAGAGCTTGTTAAATCTCATGATTAGATCATGAAGCTCAAACTTAGATCCTCACCTTATTAATTTTTTATACAGGAAAATATGTAATCTCTAAAAATCATTCCCTATTTGTCCTACCTTCCAGTCTTTGGCAATCATTTTTCTACTCTGACTTCCTTTTTTTTTTTTTTTTTGAACTCTTTATAGTTCAGATCATATGGCATTTGTCTTTCTCTGACTTAGTTTACTTAGCATAATACCCTCCGTTTTCATTCATGTTGCCACAAATGGAAGGATTTCTTTCTTTTTCTAATGGCTAAATAATATTTACCTATATATGTCACTTCACATTGTTTTAATCCATTCCCCTGTTGAAAGATACTCAGGTTGTTTCTATACCAAGGCTACTGTGAATAATGCTGCAATGAACATGGGAATACAGGTCTCTCTTTGAGACAATGATTTCATTTCCTTTGACTACATATCCAGAAGTGGGATAATGGATCACATAAACGTTCTCTTTTAAATTTCTTGAATAACCTCCACAGTGTGTTTCCATGGGAGTTGCACCAGTGTACATACCTACCAACAGTGCATAAGCACTCCTTTTCCTCCTCATCCTCAATAACATTTGTCATTTCTTACATTTTTAGTACTAGACATTCAAACAAGTAAGAGGTGATATCTCTTGTGTTTTGATGTGCATTTCCTTTGATTATTAGTGATACTGAGCATCTTTTCATATACCTATTGATCGTCTATATGGCTTATTTGTGGGAAAATGTCTATTCTTTAAAAATGTAGCATACATTATGTTTACTATATTCCAATATATGAAACTCAGTTGCCTAGCTGTATATCAACAACAAACTATCAGAAAGTGGAGTAAAAAAAACAATTCCATTTACTATTGCATCACAAAAAGATAAAACACTTAGAAATAAACTTAGGAAGGTGTTGAAAGATTTGATGCAAAACCTTTAAGACATTGATAAGAGAAATTTTAAAAGAGTTAAAGATATGTAAAGTTAGGTTGCCTATTCAATGTGTTTCTTGAGGTAGGATTTGCATTTCTATAAACTTCCCTCTTAGAACTGCTTTTGTTGCATCCTCTAGGTTTTAGATCATCATGTTTTCATTGTTCTTTGTTTCTAGGACTGTTTTGATTTCCCTTATTTCTATAGTAATCTGTTCATTATTTAGAAATGTGTTTTTTAATCTACATGTGTTTGTGTTCTTTATAGTTTGTTGTTTTTTTTTTTTTTCCTATAATCGATATCTAGTATGATAGTACTCTTGCCTGGGAAATCCCTTGGATGTAGGAGCCTGGTAGGCTGCAGTCCATGGGGTTCCCAAGAGTCGGACACGACTGAGCAACTTCACTTTCACTTTTCACTTTCATGCATTGGAGAAGGAAATGGCAACCCACTCCAGTGTTCTTGCCTGGAGAATCCCAGGGACAGAGGAGCCTGGTGGGCTGCCACCTGTGGGGCCACAGAGAGTCGAACACGACTGAAGCGACTTAGCAGCAGTAGCAGTATCATAGTGTTGTGGTCAGAGAAAATTCTTGATATAATTTCAATTTCCTTAAATGTACTGAGGTTTGATTTGTGACCCAAGATGAGTAGAATGTTCTGTGTGTACTTGAGAAAAGAATGTATTCTTCTACATTTGGATGGAATGTGTAAAGATATCAATTAGGTCTGTTTGCTCTAATATTTCCTTCTGGGCTTATATGTCTTTATTAATTTTCTGTTTTGTTGATCTGTCCATTGGTATAGATGTGGTGTTAACATGCCCTACTATTATTGTGTTACTGTCAATTTCTCCTTTTTTGTCAGTTAGTATTTACCTTATGTATTGAGGTGCTCTTATGTAGGGTCCATAAATAGTTAATATTGTTATGCCTTTTTCTTGGACTGATCCCTTGATCATTTGGCAGTGTCCTTCTTAATCTCTTATAACAGTTTTAATTTTGAGGTCTATTTTTGCTGATACTAGAACTGCCAATCTGGCAAACTTTCGATTTCCATTTGCATGGAATATCTTTTTCCATCCTCTCACTTTCGGTCTGTATGTGTCTCTAGGACTGAAGTGGATCTATTGTAGACAGCATATATATGGGTCTTGTTTTTGTATCCATTCAGCCAGTCTGTGCCTTTGGTAAGAATTGAAGAAGATAATAGCAAATAAAACAACTGATAAAGGATTACTTACCAAAATACAAGCATCTCAAACAACTCAGTCATCAAAAGCAAAGGCAAGAACTGCAAAAATAAACTAGTGAGACCACATCAAACTCAAAACCTTCTGCATAGTAAAAGAAGCCATCCATAAAATGAAATGACAACCTATGGAAAGAAAAAAAATATATTTGCAAATCACATATTTGGTAAGGGCTTCATATCCAAGTATATATAAGAAACTCATGCAAATCCTAATTGAAAGAAATCAAACAACCCAAATTATTAAAGGAACAGAGAAAGAGCAAGTGTTTTGAAAAATCTGAAGAGTAGACTGTAGATGAGAGACACTGTAAGTTTTTCCTTCCAGAACAGAAGCCTGTGTCTTCCTGGCATTGCTTTCTTCATCTCCAATCACCTGTTTGGTGATTGGAGTTCACAGTATACATCCTTCATTCAATAGCTATCATTCCACAGTGAGCTATATGTGCTCAGAATAGCCTTATTAACTATAACAAACTAATAATTACATACTTAATCTTGTACGGAAAAATGAGTAGGGGACCTCAATAATACATGGATAGAAAGTCAGTTAAAACTGGGAGCATTATCAGTTTATATTTGGGGGGAAAGTATTATTGCTAATACTATTACAATTTTATTCCCTTTAATTCTCTGCTATACTAGTGGATATTTATTTAAAATAGTAATACCAATATAGAGGTACATAGTACTCACGTTACAGTAGATTGAGAAAGACAAAGCTATGAGGCAGGAAGTGAAATCACAGAAAATTATGAACAGTAACAAAACAAGGGGAAGTACTGCCTAGAAAAAGCAGAGTTCTCTAATTTTTTGGAGACAACACGAGCAAGCAAGATGTGAGCCAACCAGCTTAAACTGTGTATCAGAAACTGCACCAGAAGGAAAATGAAGTTCATAAAAATATGCTGATGCTATACACCAAAATCCAGACAGTAAGAGAACAGGGTAGGGTTTATGTAGATGCTGAAAATACTCAGAGAGTTAGACATGGAAGCAAATACACTAATGAGCATCAGAAAAATCAAAGCACAAAAAGGTCTGAAAAATAAATCGTAAAGGGACTTGGTAGTCTGATCAAAAGAATAAGAGAATCAAATTAGAAAACCAAAATATAAAGACTTGTGCCAAACTTCAGCATGAATCAGCCATAGGTATACCTATGTCCCTTGGTCTTGAATCTCTTTGCCACTTTCCTTCCCATCTCAACCCTCGAAGCTGTTACAGAAAAATATGGAAGGCTTCACAAATTTGTGTGTCATCCTTGGGTAGGGGCCATGCTAATCTTCTCAGTATTATTCCAATTTTTAAATATATGTGCTACCAAGGCAAACACATGAATAAGAATTCGGGGAATGTCATGGAAACATGTATAATATCATATAAGAAACAAATCACCAGTCCAGGTTCGATACAGGATCCTTAAGCTGGTGCACTGGGATGACCCGGAGGGATGTTATGGGGAGGGAGGTGGGAGGGGAGTTCAGGATGCGGCATCTGTGTGCACCCGTGGCAGATTCATAGTGATGTGTGGCAGAACCAATACAATATTGTAAAGCAATTAGCCTCCAATTAAAATAAATAAATTTAAATTAAAAAATAAATATTTGAGATAAAATATTAAAAAAAATTTAACCAAAAAGGTCATATAGTTAGTCATTTACCAATAAATTATCAACTACATTAGGAATTAGGGTATTCTGCTATATTTACTGCCTCTTATAAAATTGAATTTATAAGGTCCAAAGTTTCATGAAGGAATTAAGCATATATTTATGCATAGCACATGTATACATGCACAGAAAAACATGCACACAAATATGTTTATGTTATATAAGCAAGTATCGTCCTTGCCTGTCATAATAAGCTCTTTAGTTGATGAGAGAGATAGTCCCAGATTTTCCCAATTTATATGTCTTCTTTTTGAGAACCACTTCTTTTATTTTCATCACCTAATTTTTTTTTTGGATTCAAAACATTTATTATTCTTATGTTTTGACTTGTTCTGGAGATTCGTTTGGATTCCTCACCCCTCCTTTTAGTTGTCTATTTTATTGGTATTATGAAATCTAATTAAATTTTTGAGCTTTTTTTCCCCCTCAGTCACATTTTTTACTGTTGTTATAAACCTCTGCCTCTACATTGGACTTTTGCAATTCTGTGGAGTTTTCCTTTTTTTTTTTTTCTTTGCTCTTTTTTTTTTAATTTTAATTTTTAAATTTTAAAACCTATTATTATTTTTTTACATTTATTCTTTTTTTTTAACTTTTTATTTTTACTTTATAATACTGTATTGGTTTTGCCATGCATTGACATGAATCCACCACGGGTGTACATGCGATCCTAAACATGAATGCCCCTCCCACATCCCTCCCCACAACATCCCTCTGGGTCATCCCCATGCACCAGCCCCAAGCATGCTGTATCCTGCATCGGACATAGACTGGTGATTCGATTCTTACATGATAGTATACATGTTTCAATGCCATTCTCCCAAATCATCCCACCCTCTCCCTCTCCCTTTGAGTCCAAAAGTCCGCTATACACATCTGTGTCTTTTTTGACACAGATACAGGGTCATCACTGCCATCTTTTGAAATTCCATATATATGTGTTAGTATACTATATTGATGTTTTTCTTTCTGGCTTACTTCACTCTGTATAATCGGCTCCAGTTTCATCCATCTCATCAGAACTGATTCAAATGTATTCTTTTTAACGGCTGAGTTATACTCCATTGTGTATATGTACCACAGGTTTCTTATCCATTCATCTGCTGATGGACATCTAGGTTGTTTCCATGTCCTGGCTATTAAAAAACAGTGCTGCAATGAACATTGGGGTACATGTGTCTCTTTCAATCCCACTGCTGGGCATACACACCAGAAATTCAGAAAACCAGAATTCCAGAAAACCAGAATTCATCACCTAATTTTAAATAACCATTTTATTCTTAGATACCATTCCCCTTTAAAATAACTAAAGGCAGAGAAAACCTTATAAATGCTGATATCTTATCCTTAATTAAATTACCACTCTTCCTGTAAATTGGAAAAAGAATGATGTTCAGATCTTATTCAGGAGGATAAAATCTCTATATTATCAGTTCTCATGTAGAAACTAAATTGTTGCTCACTTCAGTCTTTAATTCTGCTTACTTACAAAGGACAGACATGAAAAGGAATATTAAAATCATCCATGCAAAAGTCTATGATTTTATGCTTCTGTTGGCCAAAGGTAGGGCCAGGAATAATTTCTGAAATATTACAATACATCACGGAAGCATGAAGGTCTAGTTCTAAAGTCAAAGAGGAGATGCTTGGAGACGGTTCAAAACCTAAGCTCCGTGGGTTGTCAGGATATACTCCCGAACAGACAGGTAAATTTTGTCCCTAAAAAGTCACAGTCAGGAAGTTGCAGGCCTTGTTTTCAGAGCCAATGACATTGTCTTGGGGGCTGACCAGGTAATATTCTTGTATTACCATTTGGAGATTTATTTGCTGTTTACTCAAAGAAACAAAAGTAATGAGAGGATTAAAGATGCATAAAAGTAGAAGAGCTGTCAAGGTGCCTAGAAGAAAGGCTAGCCAGGAGAACCAGGCCCCCACACTGATAATTGTGAGAGACTGTAACAGTGAGTGTTTTATAGACAGAACAGAACAAGTGGATAAAACCAATGTTCTAGGGTCACTGCTGTTTCGCAGTCAAAGAAAATATTTTCCTCTTTAAGGAGAGTCATCACAGCTCCTGCTGTGGTCCTGGTTACACACATGCAGACTGAGAGCCCACAAGCATGTGTGATGTGACATCAGGAAGTAAACAGATGAGTAGTATTGGTGCCCAGTCACCTGCATCTGCTAATAATGGGACCTGGGGAAAACTACTTGCCCTCTCCAATTCATCACATCTTCATTAGCATAACTTGATGATCATAGTGAAGATTAAGGCTATCTCAGAGGGTTCCTGTGAAACACAAATTTTAAGATGTTTTAAAGCTTTGGGGAAAGTATCAAAGACATGTATGGGGTTACAAAGGTGAGTGAGCAGATCCAAGGTACAGTATCCTTTTTCTCTTAGTATTCTCTCTGTACTCAATAATAGTCATCAATCAGTCACATGTTTACTCTTACCCCAATGTGATGGTATACCACACAGATAAACTGTACTTTTCTTGTCATTTCAGTGTCTAAAATTCAAGCATTAGTCAATGTAGAGTAAAAAAATTTCAAACTCCTAGAGGGCCTCGCTGCTCAGAGTCTGGAGAGTCCCAACATTAAACTGTCTTAAAAGAATAGCCCAAACACTCTGGCTCAGATTTAGTTCCAAATGTTTGCAGAGCACAGAAGTACTTCTGGGAGCAATTCAAAAATACAGGGAGTAACCTACTTCTCCAACTATCTATCTGTGCAAATATCATCATCCATGTAAATTTACACAGAAGGCGCTCCTTCTATCCCACCCCAGCTTCTACAGCAACAAGTCCTGCTCACAGCAACAGGGAAAGACATGGCTTCCTTCCACAGGATGGATTGGATAACCTAGTCATGGATTTGATAATCTAGTCACCTGAGTATCTAGATCATCTCAGAATGGCTCACGGTTTTATTTAAACAGGGTCCTGCATTCTGCTGCTGCTGGTCATGTCAAATCTGCTCCTGTGCCAAGGCAACCCATGCCAGTCCTGCGGTCCTGACGTGTTTGCCACCTCCCTGAGATCCCTTACAGACTTGTTTATCGATGCTGTCCGGCTGTCCCACGACTTCCATAACTTTTCCTTAATAACGTTCAACAAGTTTGTAAGTACTATGATAGTGGTGCTTTAGTGGCTAAATCGTGTCCAACTCTTGCTACCCCTTGGGCTGTAGCCCTCCAGGTTCCCAGAAGGAAACTTCACCTAAGTGATGGGGCTAGACTATCCTTTAAACAAGAGGGCTGCAAAAGCACACACTCTCAGCCAAAGAAGCTGTCAGTTCATAAGATGTGGAAATTGAAGAAAGGATCAGTTTTGTGAAATCTCAGTTTCCTGAGAAGTGCAATAAATTTTTCAGTTTCCTTTCATTCATTTTCTTTTTTAAATAAGCAAAATAAATGATTTTGCATTTGTCAGCTAGGAATGCCATAAAAGAATACAATAGACTCTGAGGAATAAACAACAGAAATTTATTTCCTCACAGTCTGGGGGCTAGAAGTCCAAGATCAGGGTGCCAGCTAGGTGAGGTTCTGGTAAGGACTCTTTCTTCCCAGGCTGGCTTCTCCATGAGTCCCCACACAGGGTGGGAGGTGGGGAAGAGAGATAGAGGAAAAGACACAGAGACACAGAGAGAATTCTCTGGTGTTTCGCTTCATGAAGACACTAAACCTATTGGATGAGTGTTCCACCCTAAGAGCTCATTTAACCTTAATGGGCTTCACTGGTGGCTCAGATTGTAAAGAATCTTCCTGCAATGTGAGAGACTTGGGTTCTATCCCTGGGTCTGGAAGATTCCCTGGAGAAGGGAATGGCAAGCCACTCCAGTATTCTTGCCTGATAAATCCCATGGACAGACGAATCTGGTGGGCTATAGACCATGGGAATCCCAAAAAGTCAGAATCCTTTTTGAAACACAGTATTTTGGCAGTTAGGTCTCTAACACAGGAATCTGAAGAACACACATTCAGTCCACAATACTACCTGACACAAAGCACTTTTAGGTGGGACTGGGGAAAGGAAGCATATCGATTTTCTGGTCCTTCAAGGTCTCCGTGGGCTTTCTTCTCCAGGCTCAGAGTAATAGTCAATAAATGAGAACTGCTCTGCAGTGAGAAGGCAATGGCAACCCACTCCAGTACTCTTGCTGGAAAATCCCATGGATTGAGGAGCCTGGTAGGTGCGGTATATGGAGTCGCTAAGAGTCGGACATGACTGAGGAACTTCATTTTCACTTTTCTCTTTCAGGCATTGGAGAAAGAAATGGAAACCCAGTCCAGTGTTCTTGCCTGGAGAATGCCAGGGACGGGGGAGCTTGTTGGCTGCCGTCTATGGGGTCGTACAGAGTTGGACATGATTGAAGTGACTTAATAGCAGTAGCAGCAGCTCTGCAGTGAACTAGGTGGATGGAACAAGTTAAACAAAGCTGAATCCTGGTCACAAAAATGAATACTTGTAGTTTTTTAAAGCTACAAATTATTGTTTTAAGATTAGCAGTGAATAGGTTCCCAGCTACTATAGAGGGGGTGTTTACAATTGGAAACAATTATTTGTTTTCTGAGGAAGTTATTTGAAAGTTGTATGTTAATTCTTTTAGGTCAGTCAAGGAGCACACAGTAGAGCAGACAGCTAATAAAAGGCGGTGCTAAAGGTTTCTGTTCAATTCACGTAGTTCTTTTTACTCACTAGATTTTTTTTCATCCTCCATTTCACTGCCCATTTTTTTCCCAACTCTTCCAGGTAAACAAGAATTTAAATGGCTAAATATAGGTGCATGCATGCATTCTAAGTCACTTCAGTTGTGTCCAATCCTTGCAATCCTACTGACTGCAGCCCAGCAGGCTCCTCTGTCCATAGGACTGGCCAGGCATGAATACTGGAGTATGCTGCTGTACCCTCTTGTCAGTGATGCTCCTCACCTAGGGATCAAACCTGAGTCTTGTTATATCTCTTGCATTGGCAGGAATATTCTTTACCACTGCTGTCCCCTAGGAAGCACCAAATATTGGTACATATGTACTATATTTGGTTCAAATATTTAAAAAAAAATAGACAATTATAAAACAGAGAACGGAAAAGGTTAAACTTAGAAAAGTTATATGTAAAATCATTTTTATAGAGACAATGTATAGAAAAATAGAAAAGCATGACTTTCAAATTTTGTGATGACTCCCCCCCCCGTTAAAAAAAATTCACATCTATCAAAGATGTTAATGTTCTGTTAATGGGTTCATCTACTGAATGCCCAACAACACTAACTAATTGCCTGATCATTTGCAGGATGAAAAATATGCCCAGGGCAAACTGTACTATATCAACGTCACCAAGAGCTGCCACACCAATTCCCTCCATTTTCCCGAAGAAAGAGATAAAGTCTACCAGGAAAACGTGAGTCTTTCACCTGGGTTTTTCACCGTTTCAGATGAGACAGTATGTAGATTACCAGACGTCAGATCATTAGAGGTTATGGTAACTGTACATGCAGAAAACGGTGGAGGAACCATAAGCAATTGAAGAGAAATTATATTAGGCAGTTCATTAAGCATGAGCAAAATCAAGGAATGACTAAAGATTTGTAGTAGCAAGATAGATAACAGATCTATAAATTGTCCATGCAGACAACTTTAGTTCAACCAATGCGTTAGACACAGGACTGAAGCAATTATTCTGGATGGAAACAGGAAATGAATGGGAACTTCCATGTGTAAAATATAAGATTGCAAAATTCATGAATATGAAAGAAACACACGCCAGTTTTGAGTACTCCCTGTTACTGATGACTCCTACTTCGGAATCCTATACTGCACCACCCAAGCCCTCGCATCTGCCTTTCAAGGCTCTCCTGATTCTGCTTCTACTTCTCTGACACCTCCTTCATTTGTCATTCTCAATGACTCCTCTGTCACCTTTAATCCTTAATTTGTACGTCTCCCCCACAATGGTCTATAAAACATCACTGCAGATGGTGATTGCAGCCATGAAATTAAAAGACGCTTACTCCTTGGAAGAAAAGTTATGACAAACCTAGATAGTATATTCAAAAGCAGAGACATTACTTTGCCAACTAAGGTCCGTCTAGTCAAGGCTATGGTTTTTCCAGTAGTCAGGTATGGATATGAGAGTTGGACTGTGAAGAAGGCTGAGCAGCAAAGAATTGATGTTTTTGAACTGTGGTGTTGGAGAAGACTCTTGAGACTCCCTTGGTCTACAAGGAGATCCAACCAGTCCATTCTGAAGGAGATCAACCCTGGGATTTCTTTGGAAGGATGATGCTAAAGCTGAAACTCCAGTGCTTTGGCCACCTCATCATACGAAGAGTTGACTCATCAGAAAAGACTCTGATGCTGGGAGGGATTGGAAGCAGGAAGAGAAGGGGACGACAGAGGATGAGATGGCTGGATGGCATCACGGACTCGATGGACATAAGTCTGAGTGAACTCCAGGAGACGGTGATGGACAGGGAGGCCTGGCGTGCTGCAATTCATCGGCTCACAAAGAGTCGGACACGACTGAGCAACTGAACTGAACTTGCTTCTCATGGCCGCAAAAATTGCCTCTGTTCTGAGGACAACACAGTTTACATATCAAGACTCAATCATTTATTGCAGCTCCAAATTTTCACAGTTATAATCTTTCCTTTCTGATTTCCTGAATTATCGTTCCTCCTAACATTATTTAAAATATTTTCACATGCATCCCCCCCTTAAAATTCAATCTTCTCTCTCTACAACCCTCTTAACGATACCAGCATTCTTTTCCTCTGTTAAGCTCATTAATAATGAGGGTGAACAAGTAAAGGAAAAAGGACAAAGAGGAAGAAAGGAGGGATTGTTCAATAAGCTTAAATTTAAAGTTTATTGAGAGTTACTACCTGGCCTCACATTTTACTGAGCACTTTATGTGCATTACTATATTTAATCATATTCAGTTTTTTGTTCTTTACCAGTAAGACAGTTCATGGCTGTAAAGAAATCAAGCATATTAACTAGCGATCTTCAGCCCCAGGATTTTCATGCTGAATTCTGCTAGTAGTAGTGAACTAGGGGGGAAACCCTCCATTGTGAATCCCACTGATGCTATTACTAAAGACAATGCTGTGCCATTTTCTGCCCAGAAACATGTCAACAAAACAGACTCTTCTGATGTCAGCAGGGGGCTGGTGTTGGGATCAGCTGAGGAGAGAAGTCTGCTTAGGAATGCCATGTCTTCTTCCTTGTCTCTTTGTTGTAATATCATAAAACAATTACCGATCAAACATCAATATGAAGGACTCATCTGATTCATTAATACAAATGAATCACTGGGTGACAATGACGTGGGCACAGGTGGAATCCCTCTTTCCTGGGTCAGGCACTGCAGGCATGTACTGACTTGCCGTAAATACTTAGATTCTCTCACGCAAATATACAAACATAAAAGAACTCACTGAGTGGTGGTAGAATTTCAGAGGAAAAAAGAAAATTCTTCATGTTATAAATTAGAACTTATCAGAAGAATCATTTCCTAAAATAACCTAAATTTTTATATTTCAGCAAAGTGTGAACTAACAGCTTACCTTTTATACTTTTGCAACTTTTACTGCCTTCAAAAATCTTTGCATACACATAGGAATAACCAAAAGTTTTTTAGGCCAGCTGCTCTGAGCAATGATCACATGTTACCAAAACCACTGAATTATGATTATTTTAACGAAACTGTTTCTTATGGTTGCTTAGAATGAAAACATTACTAAGTGGGCACTTGTGCTACTGTACTCCTGGAATAATCCTCTGTATCATCTAGTCACAGAGCTGAAGAGTATGAAAGAATTGTTAGAGGATTTCCTATCAAGCACCATGAAGATTGAGAGCATGTCAGAGAAACTTCAAGCCTTAATAGAGAGTCACTTCAGCAAGGTGAGCATCCTGCAGAGGGCTTTCTTGCTTTGTTCATGAATGAAAGAGGTGACCTCTGTAATGCGTAAGGAGTTTGGAAATATCTCATTTTGTAAGAAAAAGATTCATGACTTCTATATGCTAGACTGCTACTACATAAAACAGGAGCCTAGTTACTCATAGTGATAGATTCTACTGTAAAGGAATCAGAATTTCACTGCAATTTTTGACATGTGCAGCCTTCCCTGCATTGCACACGATTCCACCAAAATCTTGCCTCTTCCTGGGCACAGGTGGTTGAAATATTTTCAAGAGTAATAGCACTAGAGAACTGAATTTCCAAGATCAGCATTTTTCTTTAAAGTAACGTATGCTATTGAAGTTCCACTTGTCTACTTTCTCTCTTCTCCTCAAATCAATGGATGTGAGTGGAAAGGAAAAATAGAGAAATTTAAAACTAAACTGGAATTAAGTATCTACTTTTCAGATTTCTAATAGTTTTCTCATAAGCTGGCTCCAAAATCCATATATAGAGAGTTTTATATTCATATGTCTTCCCCAAATCTTTATTTGATAATTAGAAGAGAAAAAGATAAGCAGATACTAATAAAATGCATAAGAAGTCATTATCATTTGGGTATTTAGATTGTTCTTCCAGTCCTGAATACGATGCACAATGCTTCCAGTACCTGGTCAGGACTCCCATCCCTGACGTCCAGCGATGAAGATAGGCGTCATTCTGAATTGTATAACCTGTTCTACTGCCTGCACAGGGATTCACATAAAGTTGACATGTACATCAAGTTCCTGGGGTGCCGAGCCCGCAAAATGTGCTAAATCCTCGTCCATCCCATCCAGCTCTGAGGTGGTTGTGATGATCTATCCCATAGCAAGCTTCTTTGAAATTTACAGCTTTTTAATGCATGCTCTGTCATGGGTCTCCTCTTAAAAAAAAAAACACAAACTCTTTAGAGATGTCAAAATCTAAGAGGGCAATTTCTTAACATTTCTTATCTTCCTTTAAAAGTAAATCAAAAGAAAATCCACCCCTACAATTGAGAGAATGAAGCGCCTATTACAATTAGTCACAAATAGCGGAACCTGGCATTACTAAGAAAACCATTAAGAGATTATGTAAGAATCACAGCCAATTATTCTGGGTCAAGTTATTAGAGCAACAAATTAGACAATTCTTCATGGTTCTGGTCATGCTACCAAGAAGACTGAATTCTCAGGATTCTTTATGAAGGCCAGCCACAAACTGTCAGCCAACTATCACAGTGTTACACCAGACAAGATAAGTGCTTTGCACTTTTGTGTAAATAGCATGAGGTTTACTGAACTGTCTAAACATTTTTAGGATGCTGTCTTAGTCCTTCTGGGTTGCTATAACACAGGTTTAAAAAGAATGGAAATGGATTTCCACAGCGTGGTCATGCAGGGTCTTTCTGGTCACACACTTCTTCCTGTATCCTCACACGGGGGGAGGGCTCGGGATCTCTGTGTGTCTCTTATATATAAAAACAATCAACTCATTGAGGAGGCTCCATCCTCATAGCTCCATCACCTCACAAAGGCCCCACCTATGGATGCCATTTCCATGGGAATCAGCATTTCATCATATGAAATTTCTGGGGGACACAAAGGCTGAGACCATAGCAGATACAAAGGTGATCTGGCTCATCCTCCCCAGGGGCTGTCGTCGTCCACTCTCCACTGCATCCTCATCTCCTGCATCACCTTGCAGCCATTCCACGCATTCCAGCACTCTGGGTTTCCCAAGTCCAGGTCAGTCAAGTGTCAGCTCCATCTCATATTCAGCCTATTCAGTGTTTCCCTCTCCCCTGCTGAGGCCCAGAGGACCGACCAGGAAGTGCAGATGTGTCCATTTCTGCAAGGTTCCTTCTCTCTCCCTCTCTGGATCTTCATTCCTCGGGCCACGATGGAACAGGGTAGATGGTAATGAGATGGGAAAGTTCTGACATCACTGACTCACATGGTGCTGTAGTAGCCTTCTCTTGGTCCAGATGGACTGATCTGAAATTCGTCCTGACTGACAAGTGTTTCTCTTGAGTGGTTATCCTGGTGATTTTCTAGGACATTCACAAGTTGGGGATCCCCAAATTCATAGTTTCCTTTTTAATCAGGGGAAATGTTCTGGAACCCAAAGCTCGCCACCTGCAGTAGTCACCAGAGCCTCTCTGTTTCCCTCACTCTGCAAGCACCATCTGGAGAATATTAAGCAGCCCACACCAAGCTGCCTACTAGCTGACCCACAGGAAACCCATGTATCATAAACACTCTGAATGATTGAATGGCAGAAATGCTGGTGTGCATCTGTCCATCACTGTGGATTCTGGACAATTGTCCAAGTGGTCACATAGGAACTGAGTAGATCAGAAAGCTGGATTGAAAACCACATTATCTGAGAAGTGAGATACCATTCTCTCTTCCTGTTAGATTAACTATCCTTGTCATTAATTATTTGGCCTTACAAACATGCCCTAGTAGGTCCCAGAATTATAAAATCCTCCAAATAGACTGAGTCTCTACTGAGACTCGAGCAATGTGACTCTATTAGGTATGCTCAGCTTGTTTAACAGCCTCCAAACAATCTGGGATGAGGGCCAATCTCTTGACTGGCTCTCCTAAGAAATCAGTGATGTGGCTGGGTTGGTTTTACAGCATCTTTAGGGCTTTAGTAGTAATTCCTGATAAAGAAAATGGGAAATCAAAAGGTAGAAGCGAAAGGCGGATGGATAAGAGAGAAGGAAGAGAAAGACAGAAGGAAGGAAAAACAGCAAAGGGAAAGTGAATCTAGGACGTGGGTAGTGAAGGATGAAATGCTGTTAGAATGCTTTATTTTTAAGGACCCAAATATATATGCTTTTTTTAATATCCTAAGAGCAAACATCTCATATTCCCTTTCCATGAAAAAAACCTATAAGCACTTCTAAGTAATTTTCTGCCCAAAACATCTAATTCTATTTTGTTACTTGCCTAACTTTCTTTCATTCAGATATTTCAAGCAGAGAGGATGGCATTTATTAGAGGGAATGTCTGGCTATAAGGGGGACAATGCAATTGGAGGAAACATACACACACCAATAGACCACACACATCTTCATGTATTATCTCTTCAAGCACAAATTTAGGAGTTTAGATCAACAACAGAGGTGGTGACATTGAGAGCTCTCTCCTTGCTTGACTATGACATAAAAAGTGAATACTGTAGATTTCAGACAATATTGAACAGAGCCATGGATATACTATAGAGTCAGTCAGAAATAGCCAAAGTGGGGATACTTGGACAGCATTTAACAATCACTCCCTTGCCATCCAGAAAGTGTTGAATTTCCCCTCTTTTACAGATTTCCATGTAAGATTACATTTAAAGAAATGGCCCCATGATATCAAGACTAGTAACAACGGTTCCCGAAAGGAAACAAACAAATGAAGAACCTTTGAAGTTCACTGATGTTATAGATTAGTAAATCAAATGTCGTGGCTACAATGAAGATTTAAACTGAGATTTAAAAAATCTCTATTTTCCAGAGGCAGGCCCACAAGTTGTAGAGAAGGAGAGGGTGATATAAACACACCCACTGCTATATTGCATGGTAGCTTGAAGAAGAATAAGGTGTGGTGCCACCACGGGGCTACAGCATATTGAAGTACAGCTAGGAGCCATCTGAGTGTGTCATAGGAGTGATGCAAATGGGGTAGCTTTATGATGGAGTTTTGAAACGTTGATGGGACCTTGATGTGCAAAAATAGGAAAACAGTATATCTGTCAATTCATTTAGGATCATCCTATGAAGTAAGGATCTCTGACATCCCAGATCAAGGAATGAGATATTAATACAGATAGCATTATAAGGTATCAGTGGAAAATCAAGTCTGACAAAAACACGAGATATGTTCATTTTTTACCATTCATGTTGTATCTCTCATGATTATGCCCCCATGATATACTGTATATATTATTGTAGGGTTAGAACGGAGAAATACTTGTATGGATTTTTATGCATTAGGGAGAATCATTTTTGCAAAATAGAGCTTTTCTTTGTTCTTCAATGCAACAGAAAGCCAAGAATATTCAGTCCAAGAGAGAAGAATGTTCAGAATTAGAAAAGAGAAACTCTAATGTAGATTGAGGAGTCGTGGCTGTTGGGGCTGGTAGAGGAAAAGAAAGAGACCAGAAAGAGCTGGGAACATTATGACACTGAAAATCAAAGAAGGCTCTGCCAAGTGAAGAGAAGCAAAGCATGTGAGAGATACAGGAAATGAAATAGACCTTGACCACATGCAAGGAATGATGCAGACATAACCAATACAGTATTGTAAAGTGAAATAAATGATAATTTAAAAAAAAGAAAATCAAAGAAAAAAAAAACATCAAACAATATGGGACTAGCTGAGTCAATAAATTACTGAAAAGTCAGAGAGAAGGGGGGAGATAAATTAAGGTTTTATCCAAAAGCACCTGAGCTCTAGGTTCTTGTATTTCATCATAGTAGCAGAAATCACCAAAAAATGTTAAGGTTCTGCAGCAAACGATAGAAATGAGTACTCTAAGGTATCTCTGCTAGACGGTATGGAATACCAGAAGCAAAGTAGGACTACCCAGTGATAACAAGCAGTAAGTGACTAGTCACTTTCAACACTTAAGTAAGACATACATTGTAAAGCATAGAGGATAAATGGAAATCAAATGGAAACAACCAATACCTTTACAGAGCCAGCTTAGACAAAACCTAAAACCTAAACCAAGAGGTCATGGTCTCCTTAATCATGTGCCCACTTTCTCCAAGAGGTTCTCATCCTTTTTCCTGTATTCTCCCTTGTTTACTCACCCTTCTTTGCCTTACTCTCAGCAGACGGTCATCTAATCACCAATCAAATAAATAATTAAACAATGTTCACTCCTGAGACATATTTGCATTGACTGACTCTTCAAACTGAAAAGCTTTCTAATCCCCTGAAAGTAAAACGCTAATATTGGAAGGACTCCTTCCCAGCCTCTTTCCAAAATGCCCAGTGGGCAGCAACTGCGAGTCTAGCTACTTAGACGTCTTCTGCCATAATTATAACCTGTTTGGATAGTGAAGACAGGAGACGGATGAAGCACTGAATCATGTCGAGAAACACATGCATGGACACGTGGAAAAGATACCATAGCCTTAGACACCGATCCATGCCTGCACACCATACCATGTGTGATGGCAGCAGGTGGGCCTAACAAGGGATGGATGTTTCAAGAAAGCTCTCTCTGAATTGGCGCTGAGAAGTTTGATTCAACTCAACTGTTTCAACATGATTCTTTGATTCTAAGACTCAGAGCCACTTGACTCATTTAAGTGCACTAAGTCCAAAAGGGAATATACTTACGGCTTATTTGCACACTGCCAAGAGATTGTAAAAGTTTTCATCACAAGGAGAAAATTGTAACTCTTTCTAATGAGGGATGTTCACCAGACTTAATGTGGTGATCATTTTGCAATATATATCAAATAATTATGTTGTATACCTGAAACCAAAATAACATTATATCTCAATATTATTTATGTATAATGATACCTGAAACTAAAATAGGATATTTGTCAATGTGACTTATGTATAATAATCATATAATCATTATGTTATGTACATAACACATCATACCTTCAATTAACTTCAGTCACTCAGTCATATTCAATTGTTTGAGACCCCACCGACTGTAGCACATCAGGCTCCCCTGTCCTCCACCATCTCCTGGAGCTTGCTCAAACTCATGTCCATTGAGTCGGTGATGCCATCCAACCATCTCATCCTCTGCCTTCTCCTTCTCCTCCTGCCATCAGTCTTTCCCAGCATCAGGGTCTTTTCCAATGAGTCAATTCTTTGCATCCGGTGGCCAAAGTATTGGAGCTTCAGCTTCACTATCAGTCTTTTCAATGAATATTCAAGGCTGATTTCCTTTAGTATGGACCAGTTTGATCTCGTGGCAGTCCAAGGGACCCTCAAGAGTCTTCTCCAATACCGCAGTTCAAAAGTATCAGTTCCTGGGGTTTCAGTTTCCTTGTGGTCCAGCTCTCATATCCATACTGACTACTGGGAAAACCATAGCTTTGACTAGATGGAATTTTATTTATATATTTAAACATATGTGAACACACACCTTTGTAAGGGAAAATTTTTGAAAAGGAATATAATTATATTTTGGATTAAAAAAACACGTAAACTAGCATAATTGTTTTCAAATGTGCATTTTGGCTATCATGTTGGGTTTAAAACAATTTCTTCAAATGTAGTTTATGTTTATGCTGATAATAGATACAAAAACGTGTCTTAACCTTGTAACATTAACTGCAGAACAGCTTATTTACAATAGCTAATGAAAATCCCAAAATTTTGAAACCTATAGGTCGGCCCAGTACTTTGCTATTGGTCATTTAACCAATTGATCATTAACTTAATTGCTCCCTGAGTCAGAAAGTCTTATAGGTGCTTTGTTTACATCAAGAAACAAAGCAGGCAGACACTTATCCTCATGGAACTGATATTCTAGCTAGAGGAAGACAGATAATCTGCAATAAACATGAATCCAAGAACATTATGTGGTATGTTAACAGGTGATCTGTACTAGGGAAAAAGTACTAGTAAAGCAGAGGATGGGGTTTAGGGAATAAAGGTGAAGAAAGGGAGGTAATTCAAAGAAAAACAACTTAGACCACCTGAGGGGAGCAAACATGCTCTCTTGCATTCAAGATTCACATTATCCTCTGTCCAGGCAGGACTCTTGGTCTTCTATCCAACTTCAAAAATGTTTCCGTCTCTGAGGCTCTATGGAAACTCATGCAAACATGGATGTTCTGAACATTCTGCCTCTTCAGTTGAGCTGGTTTCATGAAAAATTTTTGGCAAACTCCACCAACTTAAGTAACATTTTCTGCAGCAAATTTTGATAGTTTTCTGATTCCTGAAGAACTAATCTCCAAAGTATTTTCCATTTTTCAACACACTATCAGTAACCTGATTACATTATGTAAAAGTATCATATATGCATTGCTATTCTACTGTATTATGACATTTAAAAATATACACAAAATATAAACTAAATGACATTGAGACAAAAATAAATAGAAATGGAAATAGTAACATTTTCTTCCCCAGGGGATGAGGACACTCATTTTTATGGCCACTGGACTAATGGATTCTGAATGTGCAAATATAATTATACCAGTTATTTAACTATCATAATAAAGTAATTTATTTTACATATAGTTTCAGTCAAAGTTCCAGAATACCACAAGGGGACAAGAATACAATTATATATGAATAACTCTCTTCACCACTTCAGTTCAGTTCATTGGCTCAGTCATGTCCGACACTTTGTGACCCCATGAATTGTGCACACCACGCCTCCTTGTCCATCACCAACTCCCGGAGTTCACTCAAACTCACGTCCATCGAGTTGGTGATGCCATCCAGCAACCTCTTCCTCTGTCATCCCCTTCTCCTCCTGCCCCCAATCCCTCCCAGCATCAGAGTCTTTTCCAATGAGTCAACTCTTCACATGACGTGGCCAAAGTACCGGAGTTTCAGCTTTAGCATCATTCCTTCAAAGAACAACCAGGCTTGATCTCCTTCAGAATGGACGGGTTGGATCTCCTTGCAGTCCAAGGGACTCTCAGGAGTCTTCTCCAGCACCACATTTCAAAAGCATCAATTCTTCGGCGCTCAGCCTTCTTCATAGTCCAACTCTCACATCCATACATGACCACAGGAAAAACCATAACCTTGACTAGATGGACTTTGGTGGCAAAGTAATGTCTCTGGTTTTCAATATGCTATCTAGGTTAGTCATAACTTTTCTGCCAAGGAGTAAGTGTCTTTTAATTTCATGGCTGCTGTCATCATCTGTAGTGATTTTGGAGCCCCCCAAAATAAAGTCTGACACTGTTTCCACAGTTTCCCCAACTATTTCCTATGAAGTGATGGGACCAGATGCCATGATCTTAACAAAGCTAGTGGAGGTGATGGAATTCCAATTG
Organism: Capra hircus; assembly: GCF_001704415.2. NCBI lineage: Eukaryota > Metazoa > Chordata > Mammalia > Artiodactyla > Bovidae > Capra > Capra hircus. The sequence goes on along the minus strand of NC_030825.1, from coordinate 1,712,841 downwards.
AGCTATTTCAAATCCTGAATGATGACACTGTGAAAGTGTGGCACTCAATATACCAGCAAATTTGGAAAACCCAGCAGTGGCAACAGAACTGGAAAAGGCAGTTTTCATTCAAATCCCAAAGAAAGGCAATGCCAAAGAATGCTCAAACTACCATACAATTGCACTCATCTCACATGCTAGTAAAGTAACTCTCTTCATATGCATATGTATAATTTTGTGAGCTCAAATAAGTAATCATCTTTAGTTCTCTCGTCATTCCATCAATTCATCTCCTGGAAAATAATCCAAACTCTACAACAGATATCTTTTTTCAGGGTTTGAATCTCAAGTCATAATAAAAGTGGAGCAATGGCCAAGAAGAATGAATAAAATGTCATATGGATATCATCATATATTTGCATTTGTAAAGAAAATTAATGAAGAAATACAGAGTTACAGTTTGCAGAAACAGAAAGTGTACTCACTCAGAGCTGAATATACATATCACCTAGGAACAATACTTTCTCAGCTTCTGATGACTTCTAAAGAAAGGGACTCCACAACTTTCATCTCCAGCCTACTGTGGACTCTTTTCCACTTTCCTCCTCAACTTCCCTCCATGAAATCTCTTCCCTAGGTTATAAAACACACCTTGGGCTTCTGGTTCAAACAAGATGGGCTTGTTCTCTTTATGCCTACTCCTCTGTTCTGGAAAAAAGAAGAGACCACTAAAGGGGACTTTGTATATTTGGCAAGAGGAAGGTGAACTAGTTTAAGGCCTGAAGAATGGAAGAGCAACACAGCAGCACCTAAGAGAAGACAAGCCAGGCCCAGCATTCCTGACCTCCAACCTAGATCAGAAGGCAGCCTGAGTAGGGCTGTTCCTCCCAAGGAACAAATGTGAAGGAACCCCAGGCGGTGGTTAAGTTGTTAAGTTGTGCCTGACTCTTTGTGACCCCATGGACTGTAGCCCACCAGGTTCCTCTGCCCATGGAATTCTCCAGGCAAGAATATGGATTCTCATGTCCTCCTCCAGGGGATCTTCCCAACCCAGGGGTTGAATCCAGGTTTTCACAAGGCAAGTGGATTCCTTACTGTCTGAGCCACCAGGAAAGCCCAAGAAACTCAATAATCACATGGATATTTGGAATATAAAAGGATAAAACATTTGTTAATATTAGATAAAGTAGACTTTAGAGCAAAGAAAATATCTAAGGACAAAGGAATACAAGAACAATACACAAAGAATAAAGAGTTGAATCCCTAGGTCAGGAAGATCCCCTGGAGGAGGGCATGGGAACCCACATTAACTTTCTTCCCTGGAGAATCCCCATGGACAGAGGAGCCTGGCAGACTATATAGTCCATGGGGTCACAAAGAGTTGGACATGACAGAAATCACTTAGCACACATGTAAAGCAGTAAAACTTAAAGTCCTCACCAAAAAGATCTTGAAAGGTAAATATGTGAGGTGATATTAATAGATATGTTAATTAAATCAATGAGGAATCCATTAATAATGTATACCTATTAAATTGTAAGGTATTCTTTAAATGACTTGCCATTTTATTTGGAAAATAAATTTTTTAAAAACTGAAAAAAGAAAAATAGCAAGAATTTAAATGATTTTATATAATTATGTAGGTATTTCAGACATTACACTTGGTATGTAAAGGGTTTTATTTTTTTTTTAATTCCAAATAATAGGGATTCATTGGATATTCAGAAAAGTCAGAATTTGGAAATTATCTAGGCAATCCTCTCATATTAAGGATATATAAGTAAATCCAAGAATGATTATGTCACTTATCTAAACTTATAAAACTTGATGCAAAAGTAGCAATAGAAACCAGATTTCCTAGGTTTAGGTGAATCTTTACCGAATTACCTGGCAAATTGAAATATCTCCTATGCTCTTGAAAACTTGATTCTTATCTCTTTCACAGCTGATCATATTCCACATTGTATTCACTGTCCAGTTAGCATAAGTTTTACCAGGTAAATTGAATTCCCTGAAGGTTCAATCCTGGCATGTCCGATCTTCTCACTCTATATTCTCACATGTGACTAACTCTTTACAAATGCCTTCTTCTCCCTGGAACACCCTCTCTCTCTTACAAGATTACCTCCTCAACATCTTTCAGAACTCAGTAAAAACCACTTCCTGCAAACAGCGTTTCCTGACTCTGGCACAGCTCAGGTCTCCTTGTTATGTGGAAATACGGCATTCTGTGCTTCTCCCTCTCGACAGGTATCCCAATTGTGGCGCAACATTTAACTCTGAAATTCACATCATTTCTGTTTTTCTATTTAAATTTAAGTCCTAATTCACAAAGTCCACATGTGTGCTCTTACTACTGTCCATTCTTTGCATCCAAGAGGACTTCATTAGGTGTTTGTTCAATGGAACACTTTTATTCGTGCAGAATAAACTTTCAATGAATTTTTGATGCTGTTCCTACAGCATACAGTGAACTAAAACCTGTTCAGTTTTTTATTCCACCTATACTAGCCCTCACAGTTTCATGTCCTAAGATAATGTGATAATCAAGTCACTGACAAAAAGGCTGAATAGGGCAGAATCTTAACTGCTATTCCAAGTAAAGTTTCCTTCTGTGTGTGTGTGTGTGTGTGTTTTTTTTTTTTTTCTTTCAGAAAGAACTTGCATTCTAGAGTGTGTTCAGGTGAATAGAAACAGGACTGATATGTTAATGGGAATAAAACCACTGTGGCAGTAAACAAAAGTAGACAATCACGCATCTTCTGTATACATCAAGAATCATTTTATCAGGAGCTGTTGGCTCAGACAGTAAAGAGTCCTCCTGCAGTACAGGAGACCTGCATTCCATCCCTAATCAGGAAGATCCCTGGAAGAGGGCATGTCAAACCACTCTAGTATTCTTGCCTAGAGAATTCCCATGGACTGAGGAGCCTGGTGGGTCGTCAGACCATGGAGTCGTAAATTGTTGGACCTGACTCAGCAACTACGTATAAAAAATTTCCTCAAGGTGACATACTGACATTTAGAAACAATTTCTCTCACTAGTGTGCTTAACTACAACTTCTGCTTTTCACTGAAAGACCAAAGATAAAAGTAGTATTCCATAACAATCAAGTAATTACTTCTATCAAGGAATTTTTCTTAAAGCTAAGCCAGAGAAATACACTGTGAGATAGAGCAGATAATGTGAAGTAGAAGCGATCCAAACAGGGAATCTTCATGAACAATCGATAATTTTCTTTTCAGGAAAAAGAATAACACCTCAATTTGGGATCATGTTTTCTAGAGAGATTTGCATACTCTTTGGAAATGTAAAAATAATTTCCTTGTTTAGTTGAGAAAACCAAGGCCTAGAGAAGTGAAGATAAGTTTTCTAAGTCAAAGAGCAGTTATGTGAGGATTCTGATGAGAGCTGAGTGACAGGCCTTAGGGGCCAGTTGCTTCATGTTTAGGCTGACGGGCTGGAGATTGGGGTACCAGTAATGGTGCCGTCTTCAAGCCGAATTGCTTTTACTTTGGGAATCCTCTATCTTTGCTCTTAACACCCTCAACTGATCCTATAAAATCCAAAATTTATTGGTTTAAAATTTAATTACGTCTAAGAAAATATCTTTCTATGTGAGCATGTCAAAGAACTATAATTTAAAAGAAATTTACAGTTCTATGCAGTATGTTATCACGTGCCATGTTACTTGTTCCACATTCATGATCTAGGAAGGGAAAGCAAGATTGACATTTTTTTCCCACTTAATTATGTCCAGTGTTTTAGTGCATGCGGGCTGCTATTACAAAATGCCAGAGGCTGGGTGGTTTATAAACCATGTTATTTATCACAGTTCTGAAGGCTCGAAGTTCAAGATCAGGATCCCAGCATGGTTGAGTGAGTGAGGACCTTTTCCTGGATATATCCCTAAATAGAAGGGATGAGCAAGTATTTCAGGCCTCTTTCACAAGGGCCCTAATCCCATTCATGTAGGCTCTGCCCTCATGCGGGTTCTGAACTCATGACCTAATTATTTTCAAATGGTCCCACCATCTAAAATCGTCACTTTGGGGATTAGGTTTTCAACATATGAATTTGGGAGAACACAAGTATTAGACCATGGCACCCAATGAGGAGACTCTCTTGGCTAAGGTAACCCAAAGCCTCATCCATACTGAACACTCTGTGATGCTGATACGAAGCCAACGACTAAGGAATTATAGATTTCTCCTGGTATATACCTTGGGGATTGCACAGTTTTGAAAGATAAAGTTAAAAAGCTCCAAGATAAAAAATTGTGTTTTTTGGGGGAAAAATTGTCTATTCTGTAAAAAAGTAGCATGCATTTTGTATACAGTATTTGAATATATAAAACTCAGTCACCTATCCATACACCAAAACACGTTACAGAAATACAAATTATCCCATTTACCATTACATCAAAAAAATAATATACTTAGAAACAAATTTAAGCAAGGTGTTGAAAGATCTATGTATGAAAACATTTAAGACACTCATGAAGGTAATGTTTCAAACACACAAATGGAACATATTTCATATTTATTGACTGTAAGAATTAATATTGTTAATACATCCATACTAGCCACAACTATCTACATATTCACTGATGCTGCTGCTGCTACTGCTGCTAAGTCGCTTCAGTCGTGTCCGACTCTGTAAGACCCCATAGACGGCAGCCCAACAGGCTGTGCCGTCCCTGGGATTCTCCAGGCAAGAACACTGGAGTGGGTTGCCATTTCCTTCTCCAGTGCAGGAAAGTGAAAAGTGAAAGTGACGTCGCTAGGTCGTATCCAACTGTTCGCGACCTCATGGATTGCAGCCTACCAGGCTCCTCTGTCCATGGGGTTTTCCATGCAAGAGTACTGGATTGGGGTGCCACTGCCTTCTCCAAACATGCAGTCTCTTTCAAAATTCCAAGGCATGTTTCACAAAACAGAAGAAAAAATTCTATAACTTGTATAAAACTCTTGTTGTTGTTCAGTTGTCAGGTCACGTCTGACTCTTACTGACTGCATAGACTGCACCATGCTCGCCTTCCCTGTTCCTTAACATCTCCTAGAATTTGCCCAAGTTCATGCCCTTTGAATCGGTGATGCCATCCAACCAACTCATCCTCTGTCACCCTCTTTATCTTCTACCTTCAATCTTTCCCAGCATCAGGGTCTTTTCCAATGAGTCAGCTATTCACATTAGGTGGCCAATGTATTGGAGCTTCAGCTTCAGCATCAGTCCTTCCAAAGTGTATATGGGGTTGATTTCCTTTAAGGTTGACTGGTTTGATCTCCTTGGTGCCTAAGGGACTCTCAAGAGTCTTCTACAGCACCACAGGTTGAAAACATCAGTTCTACAGCACTTTGCCTTCTTTACTGTCTGTCCAGCTCTTACATGCGTACATGACTAATGGAAAGAGCATAGCCTTGACTATACAGACCTCTGTTGGCAAAGTGATGTTTTTGCTTTTAACACACTGTCTAGGTTTGTCGTGACTTACCTGCCAAGAAGCAATTGTCTTGTAATTTCATGTCTGCAGTCACCATCCACAGTGATTTTAGAGCCCAAGAAGAGGAAATCTGTCACTGATTCCACCTTTTCCCCTTCTATTTGCCATGTCAATGACGGGATCATATGCCATGATCTTAGCTTTTTTGATATTGAGTTTTAAGCCAGCTGTTTCACTCTCCTCTTTCACCCTCATTGGAGGCTGTTTAGTTCCCCTTCGTTTTCTGCCATTAGAGCGGTATCATTCACATATCTGAGGTTGTTGATATTTCTCCCAGCAATCTTGCTTCCAGCCTTTAGGACTCATCCAGTCCAACATTTTGCATGACATGCTCTCCATATAAGTTAAATCAGCAGGGTGACAATATTCAGCCTTGACAGACTCCTTCACCAATTTTGAACCAGTTTATTGTTCTTTGTCTGGTTCTAACTGTTGCTTTTTGAACTGCATACAGGTTTCTCAGAAGACAGGTAATGTTGTCTGGTATGCCCATCTCCTTAAGAATTTTCCACTTTGTTGTTAGTATACTGTATTGGTGTTTTTCTTTCTGGCTTATTTCACTCTGTATAATCGGCTCCAGTTTCATCCACACAGTTCGGCGAGATCAATGAAGCAGATGTTTTTCTGGAATTCCCTTGCTATCTTTTATGTTCCACCAAATGCTGCCAATTTGATTTCTGGTTCCTCTGCCTTTTCTAAAGCCAGGATGAACATCTGGAAGTTCTAGGTTCACATAATGCTGGAGCCTAGCCAGGAAGATTTTGATCATAACCTTACTATCACTGGAGATGACTGCATATGTTCAGTGGCTTGAACATTGTTTAATACTGTCCTTCTTGGGAACTGGGATGAGCATTGACCTTTTCCAGTCCTCTGGTTACTGCTGGCTTTTCGAAATTTTCTGACATATTGAGTGGAGCACTTTAAGAGCATCGTCTTTCAGAATTTTAATAGCTTTGCTGGAATTCTATCACGTCCACTTGTTTTGTTGGCAGCATGCTTTTTAAGACCCACTGGAGTTCACATTTCAGAATTTCTGGCTCTGATTGAGAAACTACACCATTGTGATTATCTGGGTCATTAAGATATGTTTTTGTATAGTTCTTCCGCGTATTTTTTCCATCACTTCTTGGTCAATTCTGCTGTATTAAATCACAAAACACCAAAGATAAAAGTGATCTTGAGAAAAAAGAACAAAGTTCAAGACTAGGGTTGCTGATTTCAAATTGTATTAGAAAGCTATAGTAAGCAAAAATGATTTGCTTCTGGCACAAAAATAAACACATAGATCAACAGAGCAGAACAGCGAAGCCAGAAAGAAATGAACACCCATATAATGTTGGTTAGCTTATGAAAAAGGAACTAAGACTATCCAGTGGGGAAAGGACATGCTTGTCAAAAATGGCACTGGGAAAACTGGAGAGTCCTATGATAAAATGGAACTGTACCAATGTCTTTTCCAAGCCGAAAAATCAAATAAAAATGGATTAAAAATTTGAACGTAAGACTTTAAGCGATTAAACTCTTAGAAGAAGACATTGAGGTAGTCTTCTTGCCATCAGTCTTTGCAATTTTTTTTTGGAATTTTTGCAATTTGTTTTCACACCAAAAGCAAACGCAACAACTGCAAAAACAAACCAGTGGGACCACATCAAATTCCAAACAAAGAAACATCAGCAAAATCAAACGGCAACTTACATTTGGCAGAAGATATTACCAAATCATATATTTGATATGGGCTTAACATCCAAAAATACATGAGACATACAACTCAAGGGCAAAAAACCCAAATAATCAAAAAATTTAATGGAGCATATTTAAAGTAAGAGTTTCAATAAATCTGAAGATTAGACTGTAGATGAGAGACACAGCAAGGTTTTCCTTCTAGAACGACAAAGGCCTGTGCCTTCTTGGCATTACTTTCTCCATCTCCACTCACTTGTTTGACATTTACAGTTCAATGTGTACATTCTTCAATCAATAGCAATCACCCCACAGTGAGCTATAATGTGTACTAAGGATAGCCCCACTGGGGAAAAAAACCTAATATGTGTACCCTTACTAATGACGCATATCAAAAGGAAAGTAATTTCCAGAGTTTACCATTCCATTGTTTTCTATATTTCACTTCAAAATTGAGCCATCTAGGAAGGAAAATGAGTTAGGAGACCTCAATAATATACAGATAGAAAATTAGTTTTAAATGGGAGCATTGATGGATTATATATTGGAGGTAATTTATTATTATCGCTATAACTCTATTCCTTTTGATTCTCTACTGCATCAGGTTAATAATTTATCATAAGTATTAATACAAATAGGGACATCTACTGGTAAATTTACAGTGAGTAGAGAAAGAAAGAACATATTAGGCAAGAAGTCTAAGTATGGGAAGTCAACATTGGCAGTAAAGTAAAGGTCAGTAAGGCCTTGAGAGAAGGAAGGTTCTGAAAGTTTCTTGAAACACCAAGAAAGAGTCAGATGTGAGGAATTAGCTTAATTTGTAAACCAGAAACTCTACCAGAAGAAATTTAAGTTCATAAAAATATTACAGTGCTAAAACCCAAAGTTTAGACAGAGAATAGGATAGGGTCGGGTATATAGACATTCAGAATTCTCCATTGCTTAGTGCTTCAGGCACTCAAGGACCACCCTCACTGAAGACTTTCTCTATTGCTCACCCTATAGGTACCAGCATGGGGAAAGATATAGCTCTACTCCACAGGCAGTTGAACCCTCTTTTATGGCCTCATGGCTTTCCTTAAGAAGCACTTCATGGAGCAAATTTCCTCCATCCCATCCAATCACGCTGACTCCCCATGGTCAATAGGAGTCCTCACCGTGGGATCATTCCGCAATCCCCATGGCTCCAGCTCCCAGCTTCCGCGGATACCAGTGGACTTACAAACCAGTCCGAGATATGAAAGGCTGCAGCATGGCTTGTCTACGTGGTTCTCACTCCGTTCAGACTGTCACAGATTAGTGAGTTCACTCCCCAATGACTTCATATGCCTCCCCTGTCCCCAGTGGATGGCCATGGATATGGGGATCTCCCCTGCACTTCAGCTCCTTCACCCCCTGGTGCAGGCTGGTCCCACTTGCTCTCCTCCTTCTTTCCCCTTCTTCCTTGTCCCTTCTTTCCTTTGTCCTACCGAGCTCTGTATGGATCCGGATATTCCTTCTCAGGGCTCACGGAGTCCCTCCAGTGCTCGCCTGGTCTTCTGTGAGAACTGCTGCATCTCTAGACGTTCCTGACGCATCCATGGAGAGAGGTGAACCCCACTTCCACCCACCGCTCTGTCATCTTGTCCACCCCCATTTATGCCCGTATTAGGAACGAGTTTCCCTTTCTATTAAGTAACATTGCCATCACCACACATGTTGAACTTTTGCTTTTTGAAGAGAACACAGGTAATTTCCACTCTCTTCAGTTCAGTCAGTCATCATTCATGGCCAACTATATGAGACCGCATGGACTGCAGCATGCCAAGCTTCCCTGTACATCCCAGACTCCCAGAGCTTAGTCAAACTCATGTCCATCGAGTCGGTGATGCCGCTTGATGATGTCCACTCTCTCAGAATATTTCAGCAATACAACACAATCTTATTAGTTAAGGTAACCATTCTCTACATCAGATCCTCAGTTCAGTTCAGTTGCTCATTCATTTCCGACTCTTTGTGACCCCTTGGACTGCAGCAACACAGGCTTCCCTATCCATAACCAACTCCCAGAGCTTGCTCAAACTCATGATTAGATCTCATGATTAGATCATGAAGCTCAAATTTAGATCTTCAGATCTTATTAATTTTTTATATATGAAAGTGTGTAACCTTTAGAATTCTCTCCCTATTTCCCTTACCCTCCAGTCTTTGGCAATCATTTTCTACTATGAGTTCCATCTTTTTTTCTTTTTTGAGATTCTTTATAATTGAGATCATATGGTATTTGTCTTTGACTTAGTCCACTTAGCATAATGTCTTCTAGTTTCATCCATGTTGCCACAAATGTGAAGATAGCTTTCTTTTTCTAACAGCTAAATAATATTTATCTATATATGTCACATGACATTGTTTTAATCCATTCACCTGTTGAAAGATACTCAGGTTGTTCCTATACCAAGTCTACTGTGAATAATGCTGCAATGAACATGGGAATACAGATCTCTCTTTGACACAATGATTTCATTTCCTTTGACTATATATCTAGAAATGGGATAAGGGATCACATAACAGTTCTCTTCTAATGGCTGGATGGCATCATCGACTTGATGGACGTGAGTTTGAGTGAATCCAGGAGTTGGTGATGGACAGGGAGGCCTGGCATGCTGCAATTCATGCGGTCGCAAATATTCGGACACAACTGAGTGACTAAACTGAACTGAACGACTGAACTGAACTGAACTGAACTCTGCACATGACCATCCGAAACTCCCTAACTATCCCTTCCCCCCAGCAACCATAAATTCGTTTTTTCAGTCTGTGAGTCTCCTTCTGCTTTGTAAGTAATTTCATTTGTATCATTTCTTTTTAGATACCACCTGTAAGGAATATTGTATGATATTTCTCCTTCTCTGTCTGACTTAATCTACTCAGCATGACTCTCTAGATCCATCTATGGACCTAGCATATGGAACAATCTATGTTGCTGCAAATGGCATTATTTCATTCTTTTCAATGTCTGAGTAATATTTTGCTGTATATATGTACCACATCTTCTTTTTCTGTTGTTAGTATGTATCTATTTATTAATATTTACCAATAATAGAGTCACAGTTTCCTTCCTGTATCTTTTTTTTTTTGGCTGTATCAATTTATTTATTTTTTATTTTTGTAATATATATTTATTTATTTTAATTAGAGGCTAATTCCTTTACAATATTGTATTGATTTTGCCATACATCAACATGAATCCATCACGGGTGTACACGTGCTCCCCATCCTCAACCCCCCTCCCACGTCCCTCCCCATCCCATCCTTCTGGGTCATCCCAGTGCACCAGCTCCGAGCATCCTGTATCATGCATCGATCCTGGACTGGCGATCTGTTTCACATATGATATATATGTTTCAATGCCATTCTCCCAAATCATCACACCCTTACCCTTTCCCACAGAGTCCAAAAGGCTGTTCTATATATCTGTGTCTCTTTTGCTGTCTCACATACAGGGTTATAGTTAACATCTTTCTAAATTCCATATATATGCGTTAGTATACTGTATTGATGTTTTTCTTTTTGGCATGCTTCACTCTGTATAATAGGCTCCAGTTTCATCCACCTCATTAGAACTGATTCAAATGTATTCTTTTTAATGGCTGAGTAATACTCCATTGTGTATATGTACCACAGCTTTCTTAACCATTCGCCTACTGATGGAAATCTAGGTTGCTTCCATGTCCTGGCTATTATAAACAGTGCTGCGACACTTTTACATTGGGGTAAAAGTGTCTCTTTCAAATCTGGTTTCCTTGGTGTGTATGCCCAGCAGTGGGATTGCTGGATTGTATGGCAGTCCTATTTCCAGTTTTTTAAGGAATCTCCACACTGTGCTCCATAGTGGCTGTATTAATTTGTATTCCCACCAGTAGTGTAAATGCTCTCCAGCATTTACAGCTTGTAGACTTTTGGATAGCAGCCATTCTGACTGGCGTGATGTGGTACCTCATTGTGGTTTTGATTTGCATTTCTCTGATAATGAGTAATGTTGATCATCTTTTCATGTGTTTGTTAGCCATCTGTATGTCTTCTTTGGAGAAATGTCAGTTTAGTTCTTTGGCCCATTTTTTGATTGGGTCTTTTTTTTTTTTTTTTGGAATTGAGCTCCAGGAGATGCTTGTATATTTTTGAGATTAGTTCTTTGTCAGTTGCTTCATTTGCTATTATTTTCTCCCATTCTGAAGGCCGTCTTTTCACCTTGCTTATAGTTGCCTTTGTTGTGCAGAAGCTTTTAATTTTGATTAGGTCCCACTTCTTTATTTTTGCTTTTATTACCAATATTCTGGGAGGTGGGTTATAGAGGATCCTGCTGTGATTTATGTCGGAGAGTGTTTTGCCTATGTTCTCTTCTAGCAGTTTTATCGTTTCTGGTCTTATGTTTAGATCTTTAATCCATTTTGAGTTTATTTTTGTGTATGGTGTTAGAAAGTGTATTTCCATAATCTAATTTTAAATAACCAATTTATTCTTAGATACCATGCCCCTTTAAACTAGGAGCAGAGAAAATGTAAATGCTGTAGTAAATCAGTAGTAAATGCTGATATCTTATCCTTAATTAAATTACCGCTCTTCTGGTAAGTTGGAAGAAGACTCATGTTCAGATCGCATTCAGGAGGATGAAATCTCTATTTTGTAAGGTCTCTTGTCCAAACTCAATTCTTGCTCACTTCAGACTTAAATTCTGCTAACTTACAAAGAATGGACATGAAAAGTAATATTAAAATCATGCTTGAAAAAGTCTGTGATTTTATGCTTCTGTTGGCCAAAGGTAGGGCCAGGAACAATTTATGAAATATTACAATATATCATGGAAGCATAAAGGTCTAGTTCAAATATCAAACAGGAGATGTTTGGAGATGGTTCAAAAACAGCTCCATGGATTGTCAGGATGTACTCTGGACGAGACAGCTAAACTTGGTTCCTAAAAGTCAAAGTCAGGAAAAGACAGGCCTTGTTCACAGATCCAATGATGTTGTGTTGGTTTTGACCAGGTAATATTCTTATATTACCTTTTGGAGATTTATTTGCTATTTTCTTGAAGAAACAAATGTAACAAGAAGACTAAAGATGCATAAAAGTAGAAGAACTGTCAAGGTGCCTAGAAGAAAGGCTAGCCAGCAGAACCAGGCCCCCACACTGATAACTGTCAGAGACTGTAACAGTGAGTGTTTTATAGAAAGAGCAGAACAAGTGGATAAAACCAATGTTCTAGGGTCACTTTGTTTTGCAGTCAAAGACAAAATATTTTTCTCTTTAAGCAGAGTCATCACAGCTTCCGCTGTGGTCCTGGTTACACACATGCAGACCGAGGGCCCACTGGCATGTGTGATGTGACATCAGGAAGTGAACAGATGAGTGTATTGGTGCCCAGTCACCTGCATCTGCTAATAATGTGACCTGGGGAAAATTACTTGCCCTCTCCAAGTCATTGCATCTTCATTAACATAACTTGATGATCATAGTGAAGATTAAGGTAATCTCACAGGGTTCCAAAGAAACACAAATTTTAAGATGTTTTAAAGCATTTGGGAAAGTATCAAAGACATGCATGGGGATATTAAGGTGAGTGAGCAGATCCAAGGTACAGTATCCTTTTTCTCTTCGTATTCTCTTTATACTCAGTAGTAGTGATCAGTCAGTCGTGTGTTTACTCTACCCCAGCGTGATGGTAAACCACAAAGATCAACTGGACTTTTCTTGTCATTTCAGTGTCTAAAATTCAAGCATTAGTCAATGTAGAGTGAAAAGATTACAAACTCCTTGAGGACCTCGCTGCCAGAGTCTGCAGAGTCCCAACACTAAACTGTCTTAAAAAAAAAAAAAAAATGGCCTAAACACTCTGGCTCAGAATTAAGTTCCAAATGTTTGCAGAGCACAGAAGTACTTCTGAGAGAAATACAAAAATGCAGGGAGTAACCTACTTCTCCACTATCTGTGCAAATATCATCATCCATCTAAGTTAACACAGAAGGCGCTCCTTCTTCCCCACCCGAGCTACTACAGCACCAACTCCTACTCAGAGCAACAGGGAAAGAAATGCTTCCCTCCGCAGGATGGATTTGATAACCTCAGGTGACTAGATCATCTCAGAATGGCTCATGTTTTTATTTAAACAGGGTCTTGCCTTCTGCTGCTGCTGGTCATGTCAAATCTGCTCCTGTGCCAAGGCAACTCATGTCCATCCTGCTTTCCTAACATGTTTGACATCCCCCTACATCCCTTAGTGACCTGTTTCTCAATGCCAACAGGCTGTCCTGTGACATTTTTTGCCTTTCCTGGATAATGTTCTCTGAGTTTGTAAGTACTTTGGTGGTGGTCGTTTAGTTGCTAAGTCATGTCTGACTACTGTAACCCCATGGACTGTGTATCCCACTAGGCTCCCAGATGGAACCTTTGCCTTTGTTACTGAGCTATACTGTGCTTTCAACAAGAAGGCTGCATCAGCCAAACTTCAAATAACACAGTCTCTAGGTCAAAGACGCCGTCAGCTCATAAGATGTGGAAATCAAAGAAAGGATCCGTTTTGCAAAATCTCAAAGATTCCTAAGAAGTGCAATAACTGTTTCAATTTCCTCCTCATTTTTTTGGTAAATTTTCAAAATAAATGATTTTGTATTTGTCAGCCAAGAATGCCAGCGAAGAATACAATAAACTTAGTGGAATAATCAATAGAAATTTATTTCCTCACAATTCTGGGGGCTAGAAGTCTCAGATCAGGGTGCCAGCAGGGTGAGGTTCTGGTAAGAATTCTTTCTTCCCGGGCTGGCTTCTCCGTGTTTCCTCACACAGGGTGGGGGATGGGGAAGAGAGATAGAGGAAAAGACGCAGAGACACAGAGAGAATTCTCTGGTGCTTCGCTTTATGAAGACACTAAACCTATTGGATGACTGTTCCACCCTAAGAGCTCATTCACCATTAATGGGCTTCACTGGTGGCTCAGATGGTAAACAATCTGCCCACAATGTGAGAGACCGGGGTTCAATCCCTGGATCTGGATGGTTCCCTGGAGAAGCGAATGGCAATCCACTCCAGTATTCTTGCCTGAGAAATCCCATGGACAGAGGAGTCTGGTGGGCTAAAGAACATGGGGTCCCAAAAAGTTGGAACCCTTTTCAAAACACAGTACTTTGGCAGTTAAGGCTTAACATACGAATTTGAAGAAAACACAGTCAGTCCATAATACTACCTGACATAAATCACTGAAGTAAAAGAGGAGAGGGAAAAAGTTGCTTAAAGCTCAACATTCCAAAAACTAAGATCATGGCATCTGGTCCCATAACTTCATGGGAAATAGATGGGGAAACAGTGCAAACAGTGTCAGACTTTAGTTTTATGGGCTCCACAATCAGTGCAGATGGTGACTGCAGCCATGAAATTAAAGACGCTTACTCCTTGGAAGGAAAGCTTTGACCAACCTAGATAGCATACGGAAAAGCAAAGACATTACTTTGCCAACAAGTTCCGTCTAGTCAAGGCTATGTTGTTTCCAGTAGTCATGTATGGATGTGAGAGTTGGACTATAAAGAAAGCTGAGGGCCGAAGAATTGATGCTTTTGAACTGTGGTGTTGGAGAAGACTCTTGAGAGTCCCTTGGACTGCAAGGAGATCCAACCAGTCCATTCTAAGAGATCAGTCCTGGGTGTTCTTTGGAAGGAATGATGCTAAAGCTGAAATCCCAATACTTTGGACACCTCATGTGAAGAGTTGACTCATTGGAAAAGACTCTGATGCTGCAAGGGATTAGGGGCAGGAGGACATGGGGATAACGGAGGATGAGATGGCTGGATTGCATCACGGACTCAATGGATGTGAGTTTGAGTAAACTCCGGGAGTTGTTGATGGACAGGGAGGCCTGGTGTGCTGTGATTCATAAGGTCGCAAAGTGTCAACATGACTGAGCTACTGAACTGAACTGAACTGAACTGGGAAAGGAAAGCATGTTGATTTTCTGGTCCTTCAGTGTCGCTCTGGGCTTTTTTCTCCAGGCTTAGTATAAATAGGCAATAAATGAGAACTGCTCTGTACTGAACTGGGTGGATTAAATATGTTAAACAAAGCTGAATCCTGGTCACAACAATGAATAGTGATAGTTTTTTTCATTCTACAAGTTATTGTTTTAAGATTTGCAGCAATAGCTTTAGAGCAACAATAGAATGGGAGTTTACAATTGGAAACAATTATTCTCTCTGATGAAGGTATTTGGAAATTTTATGTTAATTCTTTTAGGTCAATCAAGGAGCACACAGTAGAGCAGAGAGCTAATAAAAAGTGGTGCTAAAGGTTTCTATTAAATTCACTTTGTTCTTTTTACTCACTAATTTTTGTTTCATCCTCCATTTTTGACTACCCATTTTTCCCCATATCTTCCAAGTAATCTCTTGAAATGTTCATAACTTTTGCTAAAGACTAGTTTTTCTCTATCAATGTGTTAGCTAGATTTTTCTACTCCTATTATTCTCAGTCCATTGCTTAGTATTTCCTATAACTCTATGCCAAGTTTTTCTGCCATACCATTTTCCCACCATAAACAACATTGCCTTCTGTACCTGGGATGAACACTAAACTTTTTGGTTGAAGATTCAGCGATAAGTGAAAGTCATAACTGTATAACACCTTATCAGGGAATATACTCTAAACCAGAGTAAACAAGAGATTAAATAGTTAAATAGAGGTGCATGCATGCATTCTAAGTCACTTCAGTTGTGTCCAACTCTTTGCAACCCTACTGACTGTAGCTCAACAGCCTCCTCTGTCCATAGGATTGGCCAGGCAAGAATACTGGAGTATGCTGTTGTACCTTCTGGCAAGGGATGCTCCTCACCTAGGGATTAAACCTGAGTCTTCTTATTTGTCCTGCATTGGCAGGAATGTTCTTTATCACTACCGTAACCTGGGAAGCACCAAATGTTGGTATATATGTAATATATTTGATTCAAACACTAAAAAAAAAGCAAAAAAAAAAAAAAAAACTCTATAATAATATAACAGAGAAGGGAAAATGTTAAACTTAGAAAAGTAGATGTTAAATTAGTTTTATAGGGACAGTGTATAGAAAAGATAGGTAAGGAATGACTTTCAAATATTGTGATGTCCCCCCAGTAAAAAAATTATACAACTATCAACTTGTTAATATTCTGGTAATCGGTTCATCTACTGAATGCCGAACAACTGTAACTAATTGTCTGATCACTTTCAGGATGAACAGTATGCCCAGGGCAAACTGTACCACATCAATGCCTCTAACAACTGCCACATCAATTCCTTCCATACCCCTGAAGATAGAGAACACGTCCAACGCACGCATGTGAGTCTTTTATCTGGATTTTTTACCGGATGAAATGAGACAGTATGTACGTTACCAGGCTACAGATTATTAGAGTAATGTTAACTGTACATGCAGGAAAAGGTGGAGGCCTGTAAGCAATTGCAGAGAAATTATACTTCGCAGTTGATGAAGCATGAGCAAAATTAAGGGATGGCTAAAGATCTTTGAAACAACATAAATAACAGATCTATAAATTGTCCATGCAGACAAGTTTAGTTCAACCAATGCATTAGGCACAGCATTGTAGCTATTATACTTTACAAAAACAGGAAATGAATGGGAACATCCATGTGTAAAATAAAAGATGCAAAATTCATGAACATGTAAGAAACACACCCAGTTTAGAGTTACTCCTGTTACTAGTGACTCCTGCATGGAAGTCCTCTACTGCACCACTCGAGCCATTTTGTCTACCTTTCAAGCCTCTCCTGATTTTGCTTCTAGAGGAACTAAGAGCCTCTTGATGAACATGAAAGAGGAGGGTGAAAACGTTGGCTTAAAGCTCAACATTCAGAAAACTAAGATCATGGCATCTGATCCCATCACTTCATGGGAAACAGATGGGGAAACAGTGCAGTGTCAGACTTTATTTTGGGGGGGCTCCAAAATCCTGCAGATGGTGATTGCAGCCATGAAATTAAAAGATGCTTTCTCTTTGGAAGGAAAGTTATGACCAAGCTAGATAGCATATTAAAAACCAGAGACATTACTTTGCCAACAAAGGTCCGTCTAGTCAACGCTATGGTTTTTCCAGTGGTCATGTATGGATGTGAGAGTTGGCCTGTGAAGAAAGCTGAGTGCCAAAGAATTGATGCTTTTGAACTGTGGTGTTGGAAAAGACTGTTGAGAGTCCCTAGGACTGCAAGGAGATCCAACCCGTCCATTCTAAAGGAGATCAGTCCTGGGTGTTCATTGGAAGGACTGATGCTAAAGCTGAAACTGCAATATTCTGTCTACCTCATGGGAAGAGTTGACTCATTGGAAAAGACTCTGATGCTGGGAAGAATTAGGGGCAGGAGGGGAAGGGGACGACAGAGCATGAGATGGCTGGATGGCATCACCGACTCTATGGACATGGGTTTGAGTAAACTCCGGGAGTCGGTGAAAAATAGGGAGGCTTGGTGTGCTGCGATTCACGGGATCACAGAGTCAGACAACTGAGTGATGAACTGAACTGAAGAGATCATAAAAGTTCTCATTGCAAGAATGAACTGTAACTATTTCTAGTGAGAGATGTTCACCAGACTTATTGCAGTGATCATTTTGCAGTAAGTTTCAAATAACTACATTGTACACCTAAAACCAAAATAACATTATATGTCAAAATTATCTATGTATAATGATACCTGAAACTGAAAAAGCATATTTGTCAATGTGACCTATGTATGATGATCATATAATCATTATGTTATATACATGGCACATATGCATACCTCCAGTTGAGTTCAGTCACTCAGTCATATCCACTCTTTGAGACCTCATGGACTACAACACATCAGGCTCCTGTGTCCTCCACCATCTCCTGAGCTTGCTCAAACTCATGCCCATCGAGTCAATGATGCCATCCAACCATCTCATCCTTTGCCATCTCCTTCTCCTCCTGCCTTCAATCTTTCCCAGCGTCAGGGTCTTTTCCAGTGAGTCAGTTCTTTGCATCAGGTGGCCAAAGTATTGGAGCTTCAGCTTCAGTATCACTCTTTTTAATGAATATTCTGAGTTGATTTCCTTTAGTATTGACCGGTTTGTTCTCCTTGCAGTCCAAGGGACCCTCAAGAGTCTTTTCCAACAGCACAGTTCAAAAGCATCAGTCCCTTGGGTTTCAGTTTCCTTATGGCCCAACTCTCACATCCATACTGGAAAAACCATAGCTTTGAGTATATGGAATTTTATTTATATATATAAACATATATATACACACACCTATGTAAGGAAAAGTTTTTGAAAAGGAATATAATTATATTTTAGATAAAGAAAACAAATAAACTCTTATAATTTGATTTTTCAAATGTGCATTTTGGCTATCATGTTGGGTCTAAAACCTTTTCTTCAAATATAGTTTATCTTTATGCTGGTAAAAGAAACAGAAATATGTCTTAACCTTGTAACATTAACTCTAGAACTGCTTATTTACAATAGCTAATGAAATCACAAAATTTTGAAACCTATAGTGTTGCTCAGTCCTCTGCTATTGGTCATTTAACCAACTGATCATTGACTTAATTCCTCCTTGACTCAGAAACTCTTATAGGTGCTTAATTTACAGCACTAAACAAAGCAGGCAGACACTTGTCCTCATGGAATTGATATTCTAGCTGAGGGAAGACAGATACTTTGCAATAAACATGAATCCAAGTACATTATGTAGTATGTTAACAGGTGATCTCTACTACAGGAAAAGAACTAGCAGAGGACGGGGATTAGGGAATAAAGGTGAAGAAAGGGATGTGATTTAAAGAAAAACAACTTAGACCTCACTGAGGGGAGCAAACATGCTCTCTTGCATTCAAGATTCAAGTTTTCCCCTGTCCAGGCAGGTCTCTTGGTCTTCTACCCAACTTCAAAAATGTTTCTGTCTCTGAGGCTCTATGCAAACTCATGCAAACATGGATGTTCTGAACATTCTGCCTCTTCAGTTGAACTGGTTTCATAAAAAATTGTTGGTAAACTCCCCAAAATAAGTAACATTTTATGCAGCAAATTTTTATTGTTTCCTGAAGAACTAACCTCCACATTATTTTCCATTTTTCAGCACGCTGTCTGTGACCTAATTATATTATGTAAAAATCTTATATATGCATTGCTATTCTAATACATTATGACATTTAAAATATATAAACAAAATATAAATTAAACGACAGTGAGATAAAAATAAGTGGAAATGCTATCATTTTCTTCCCCAAGGGATGAGGACACTCATCTTTATGGCCACTGGACTAATGGATTCTGAATGTACACACATAATTATATCAATTGTTTACCTATCATAATAAAATAATTTCTTTTATATATAGCTTTAAACAAAGTTCTCAGAATACCACAAGGGGCCAAGAATACAATTATATGTGAATAACTCTCTTCATATACATTTATAAGATTTTGTGAGCTCAATTCAGTAATCATTTTTAGTTCTTTTGATATTCCATCAGTTCATCTACTGGGAAATAATCCAAATTGTACAATAGATATGTTTTTTACAGGGTTTAAATCTCAAATCATAATAAAAGCAGAGCATTGCCCTTGAAAAAATGGCCTAGTGAGAAAATTGGCTTAAAGCTCAACATTCAGAAAACTAAGATCATGGCATCCGGTCCCATCACCTCATGGCAAATAGATGGGGAAACAGTGGAAACAGTGGCTGACTTTATTTTGGGGGGCTCTAAAATCACTGAAGATGGTGACTGCAGACATGAAATTAAAGACGCTTACTCCTTGGAAGGAAAGTTATGGCCAATGTAGGCAGCATATTAAAAAGCAGAGACATTACTTTGTCAATGAAGGTGCATCTAGCCAAGGCTATGGTTTTTTCAGTAGTCATGTATGGGTGTGAGAGTTGGACTATAAAGAAATCTGAGCACCGAAGAATTGATGCTTTTGAACTGTGGCTTTGCAGAAGACCCTTGAGAGTCCTTTGGACTGCAAGGAGGTCCAACCAGTCTATCCTAAAGGAAATCAGTCCTAGGTGTTCATTGGAAGGACTGATGTTGAAGCTGAAACTTCAGCTTCAAAAGATTGAGGGCAGGAGGAGAAGGGGATGACAGAGAACGAGATAGTTACAGACATCACTGAATCCATGGCATGGGTTTGGGTGTTGGTGATGGACAGGGAGGCTTGGTGTGCTGCAGTTCATGGGGTCACAGAGAGTAGGATATGACTGAGAGACTGAACTGAACTGAAATGAAATGGCCTAGAAGAATAAATAAAATGTCGTATGGATATCATTATATATATGCGTTTGTAAAGAAAATTAATGAAAACATACAGAAGGCTTACAGTTAGCTGAAACAGAAAGTGTATTCCCTCAGAGATGAATATATATATAACCTAAAAATTATACTTTCTCAGCTTCTGATGACTTCTAAGAGGGGGACTCCACGACTTACATCTCCAGCCTGCTGTGGATTCCCTTCCACTTTCCTCCTCAACTTCCCCCCATGAAATCTCTTCCCTAGGTTCTAAAACACACCTTGGGCTTCTGGTTCAGACAAGATGACATTTATCTCTGTGCCCACTCCTTTGTTTGTTCTGGAAATAAGAAGAGACCACTAAAGGAGACCTTGTATAGTTGGCAAGAAGAAGGTGAACTAGTTTAGGGCCTGAAGAATGGAAGAGCAACACAGCAGCACCTAAGAGATGACAAGCCAGGCCCAGCATTCCTGAGCTCCAACCTACATCAGAAGGCAGCCTGAGTAGGGCTGTTCCTCCCAAGGAACAAATGTGAAGGAATACCAAGTGGTGGTTTAGTTGCTAGGCTGTTCCTGACTCTCAAGGACCCAATGGACTGTAACCCACCAGGTTCCTCTGTCCATGGAATTCTCCAGTCAAGAAACAGATTCCCATGTCCTCCTCCAGGGGATCTTCCCAATCAGGGATTGATCCGGGTCTTCAAATGCAAGTGGATTCCTTGCTGTCTGAGGCATCAGGAAAGCCCAAGAAACTTAATAATCACATGGATATTTGGAAAATAAAAGGATAAAAACTGATGTTAATATTAGATAAAGTAGACTTTAGACCAAAGAAAATATATACAAACAAAGGAATACAAGGACTTTACATAAGTGAAAAAGAGTCAATCCAGCAGGAATTCATAATAATCTAAATATTTTTACACCAAACAATATAACCTCAAAATACTTGAAGCAAAAATAGATACATCATCTGAATACTCCTATAGACTTTAATGAGATTGAAACTGTGACATAAAACTTTAGAAAAAGAAATCATCAATCCAGGCTAGTTTGACCAGAGAATTATAATATATATATATATTGCTCTTATTTATTTATTTATTTATACTTTACAATACTCTATTGGTTTTGCCATACATTGACATGAATCCACCACGGGTGTACATGAGTTCCCAATCCTGAAAATTAAGATCAATTTGATATAATCTCTTCAAGAAAATGAAAGAGTAGGAAACCATTCCCAACTAATAAGATGGGGCCAATATTGATCTATATCAAAATCAGACAAAGGCAGTACAAAAAGGAAATTTCAGACTAATGTCTCTCACAAGTTTGGAATTAAAAGTTTTCACTCTCACACATACAAATCAACCAAATGAATTCAACAATGCATAAAAACATCTCTTGATAGTTTCTGGTCCCTTCTGAAGTCTGGTCACATTACCTATCTCTTCAAAGGGTTTAAGTGAATCAAGGATACAGTCAGTTAGGGTCCCAGTAATAATATTCTGATACCAGGAATACAGTGACAAATACTCAAGTCTAGGTCAAATCAGAAACTGACTTCTCCCATTAAAGTTAATCCTACCCAGGCATGCAAAATGTCTAGCAAAATTAACCACAACTAGAATCATAAGATAAAGAAAACATAGCTACTATATAGAAGTGGTGGGTGTGTTTCATATGCCCCTCGGGAACTCTGTTGATCATTTTCTGTTATGTTATGAACCTTTGGATGCTGAGAAGACCAAACTTTATCCCTCTAGCACTTCTTGCATCTGACTTCTAATTGAATTTGGCCAGGGGTGGACAAAAGAGGTTGGTGAGTCAGTGGAGAAAGAGATCAGTGGATTGATTCTTTCCTCTGACTCCTTTCTTGCTGGGAAGTGGCCAAGTTTCTCCACTGAAGCCCAAAGCTCTGGTCAGAAGCCCTCGCTTTTAGCTGCAGCTATGTGCAAGACTCTTAGAGGCTGCAATATCCATTCTCTTCCTTTGCCTTGTTGGCCGATAAGTGTTCGTGCATCCATGTTCTTGCCTGTCTCAAAGAGTTTTGCTTTTCCTTTTAAGCTATCCTTAGTTCTGATACGGCTTCCAAATCCTTAAAGTTCCTTGTATGTTAGTCGCTCAGGCATGTCTGACATTTTGTGATCCCCAGGGACTGTAGCCTGTAAGGCTTCTCTGTCCAAAGGCTTCTTGAGACAAAAGTGCTAGAGTGGGTAACCATTCCCTTCTGCATGGATCTTCCCTGCCCCAGGTGTGCAACCCAGGTCTCCCACATTGCAGGCAGATTCTCTACCATCTGAGCCACCAGGGGAGCCACTTTTCTTTATTTTCCTTACCTGTGTAAATCCTCTTGATTTCTGACAATGATAGGGGTGGCTATGGAGCTGCTAGATAAAGATGGTCCCTCAAAGATCTAATGCTAAGCTGCTTACCACAGGAGGGGCACATCTTTTTTTCCTGACTCCAAAATCATAAATACAAGAACATGTCACAGGTTGTGTAAAAATAAGTGCTGAGAAATCAATGATTTAAGAATGGATTTGGTCAAAGTGCACAAATTTTAAGCTGTAAGATGATGAATAAGGTCTCAGGATCTAATGTGTAACCTGGTGACTATGGTTTGTAATGTGTTATTGACATTTGTGGGGCTTCCCAGGTGGTATTAGTGCAGGATGCATAAGAGACATGGGTTGAATCCCTGGGTCAGGAAGATCCCCTGGAGGAGGGCATAGCAATCCACTCTAGTATTCTTCCCTGGAGAATCCCCATTGACAGAGGAGCCTGGCAGGCTATATAGTCCATGGGGTCACAAAGAGTTGGACATGACTGAAGTCAGTTAGCATACATGTAAGAGAGTTAAACTTAAAAGTTCTCACCAAAAAGATCTTGAAAGGTAAATATGTGAGGTGATATTAATATATATGTTAATTAAATCAATGAGGAAATCTATTAATCATGTATACCTATTTAAATTATAGGGTATACTTTAAATATCTTGCCATTTTACCTGGAAATCATATTTTAAAAAACTGAAAAAAGAAAAAAAAACAAGAATTTCAATACTTTTTATATCCTATTATAGATATTTCAGCCATTACTCTTGGTATGTAAAAGGATTTTTTTTTAATCCAAATAATAACCAGTGGGATTCATTGGATATTCAGAAAGGAAGAAACCTTAGAAATTATCTAGAAAATCCTCTCATATTAAGGATATATAAGGAAATCCAGAATTATTAAGTCACTTATCTAAACTTATAAAACTTGATGCAAAAGTAGCAATAGAAACCAGGTTTCCTAGGTTTAAGTGAATCTTTACCCAATTATCGGGCAAATGGAAATATCTCCTATGCACTGCAAAACTTGATTCTTATCTCTTTCAAAGAACTGATCATATTCTGCCTTGTATTCACTGTCCAGTTAGCCTAAGTTTTACCAGGTAAATTGAATTCCTTGAAGGTTCAATCCTGGCATGTCTGATCTTCTCACTCTATATTCTCACATATGGATAAAGCTCTTTATAAATGCCCTTCCTTCTCCCTGGAAGACTCTTGTTCTTTTACCTCATGACTTCCCCAACATCTTTCAGATCTCAGTAAAAGCCATTCCCAAAGCAGCCTTTCGTGACTCTGACAGACCTCAGATGTGAACATAGGGCATTCTGTGCTTTTCCCTCTCAACACGTGTCCCAATTGTGGTGCAACATTTAACTTTGAAATTTACCTCTTTCTGTTTTTCTATTAAAATTTAAGTCCTAATTCACAAAGTCCACATGTGTGCTCTTCACTGCTGTCCATTCTTTGCATCCAGCAGGCCTTCCTTATGTGTTCATTCAAAGAAACACTTTCATTCGTGCAGAGTAAAATTCCAATGAATTATTGATGCTGCTCTCACAGCATACAGTGAACTAAAACCATGGAGGACTTCTCTCCCCACCCAAACCCTTATATCCTGGTTATTTGGACATAATTACAGAACTGGAACTGTGGGGCCTTCCCTTGTGGCTCAGCTGATGAAATATCTGCCTGCAATGTGGGAGGTCTGGGTTTGATCCCTGGGTTGGGACGAGTCCTTGGAGAAGGAAAAGGCTGCCCACTCCAGTTTTCTGGCCTGGAAAATTCCATGGACTGTATAGTCCATGGGGCCACAAAGATTTGGACATGTGAGTGACTTTTATTTTCACAAAACTGTGGATGCATTTGTTTTAATCATCATCTTTTAGATAGAAACCACTAGATTTGCAGTCTGTTATTCCATATACACTAGCCCTGGCAGTTCATGTCCTAAGATAATGCGATAATCCAGTTACGGACTAAAAGGCTGAATAGGTCAGAACTAGAGACAGTGCTCTGAACCTGCCGCTTGAGTCTACTATTTGCCATAGGATTCTCAACTTCACTAGAGAAGTTCAGTTTCTTAGCTGAGCACTCTGATCATGACAGATAAAAATACTTTAAGGCGAGCCTACAAATCAAATATTCTTACATTGTACAAAAACAACTAGTCTCTCCTGGAAGGTACAAAAGTAATTCACCTCCTTGATGAATTGTTACCTACTTTTCCCAGATGAAAGTGCCATCTTCCTCCTTATGGCTTCCTAATTTCATTCTCACAATTTTTATCTCACTGACCACATTCTGACCTATATTATAGTTAATTATCTGAACAACACCAATTCCACTTTCTTTAATTCAGTTCCACTGGGGCTACAGTTTTATGCCAACTGCCCTGAAGTTATTATTTATTGCGTATCAAACATGGCAGAAACTGGCCAGCCATTTGTTCTTTCTGAGGTAAATATTATAATTAAAAGCAAATACCCAGCCTCTGGTATTTTGGACAAAATCTTAACTGCTATTCCAGATATAAGTTCTTTTTGTGTTGATTTTTTTCTTTTAGAGAACTTGCATTCTAAACAGCGTTCAGGTGGATAGAAATGGGACCGATACGTTAGCTGGAAAAAAAACCCCACTGTTGCAGGAGACAAAGGCAGACAAATCAGACATCTTCTGTATAGTCAAGACCCATTTTTTAGGAGCTGGAAGATCAGACAGTAAAGAGTCCCCCTGCATACAGGAGACCTGGGTTCCATCCCTGGTCAGAAAGATCCCTGGAAGAGGGCATGTCAAACCACTCCAGTATTCTTGCTGAGAGAATCCCCATGGACAGAGGAGCCTGGCGGGCTGCAGTCCAAGGGGTTGTCAGTCCAGGGGGGTTATAAAGTGTTTGACATGACTGCGCATCTATGCACAGCAAACTTCTTACGTTGACATCCTGACATTTAGAAACAGTTTCTCCCACTAGTGTCCTTAAATACAACTCCTGCTTTTCAGTGGCAGATCAAAGATAAAAGTAATATTCCTTAACAGTCAAGTAATTATTTCTATCAAGGTATTTTCTGAGAGCTAAGCTAAAGAAATACACTGTGGGATAGAGCAGATAATGAGAAGTATAAGAGATCCAAACATGGAAGCTGCACAACCAAGTGGTAATTTTCTTTTCCGGAAATAGAATAAAACCTCAGTTTGGAATCATGTTTTATACAGAGATTTGCATACTCTTTGAAAATGTAAAGGATTTCCTACTCTAATTTTCCTTTCCAGTTGAGAAAACCAGGCCTAGAGAAGTGAAGATAAGTTTTCCAAGTCAAAGAGTATTTAATTTAGGATTCTGATGAGAGCCCAGTGACAGGCCTTTGAGTTCAGTTGCTTCATCTTTAAGCTGAAGGGCTGGTGATTGGGGTACCAGTAATGGTGCCATCTTCAGGCTGAATTGCTTTTACTTTGGGAAACATCAGTCTTTGCTCTTAACACCCTCAACTGATTGCATAAAATCCACAATCTCTTGGTTTAAATGTTAATTACCTCTAAGAAAATATGTTCTCAGGTCAGCATGTCAAAGAACTACAAATTTGAAAAGAAAATGTACAATTCTATGGAATATGTCACCATATTCCTATGTCACCATATTCATATGTCAGAAATTGAATATCTATGCTACCTGTTCCACATTTATGACCTTGGAAGGGAAAACAAGATTGACACTTTTTTTCCCCATTTAATCACAGTCAGTGTTTTAGTGCACGCAGGCTGTTGTTACAGAATGCCAGAGGCTGGGTGGTTTATAAACCACGTTATTTGTCACAGTTCTGGAGGCTAGAAGTCCAAGATCAGGGTGCCAGCATGGTTGCGTGAGTGAGGGCCTCTGTCAGGACAAATCCCTAAATAAAGGGATGAGCAAGTATTTCAGGCCTCTTTCACAAGAGCCCTAATCCCATTCATGTGGGCTCTGCCTCATGACCTAATCATTTTCCAATGGTCCCACTTCCTAAAATCGTTACTGTAGGGATTAGGTTTTCAACATATGAGTTTTGGGAGACCACAAGCATTTAGACCATGGCACCCAATGAGGAGACTGACTTGTCTAAGGTAACCCAATACCTCATCCATACTGAATGCTCTGTGGTGCTGATAGGAAGCCAAGGACTAAGGAAGCTGAATCACGACCAGCCTTCCCAGGTGGAGGGTCTGAGACGGCAAACTCCTTGATGGATTTCACAACAATATAAGGGTGTTTCCAGGGTCTTCCTTGGTTATCAGTCATTGAGCAATCCCCCTGCCCCTCTTATACATGTTCCTATTTGAAATATGAGTTAATTACTGAGATCTTAGACAAAGTACCTGTTGACCAACATGGAAACATCACGACTATGCATCTGAAGAAAAAGGCCTTTGACAGATACATATTTCAGTGTGGAAAGTCCTCAAGACTTTATTCACTTCAGAGCAATTACAAGTTTGGGGATCTCCCAAGACATTTTGGGGTTCCATAATCAGCTAGGACTCTAAGAGTTCACTGAAAGCTGTTATACATGTGGATATGGTTTATTCCAGATATTTGATTTATTTTAATTCATTTTTTATTTTTAGTGCAGTATAATTGATTTGCAGTGCTATAAATGTCAGTTTTTGTTGCAAAGTGAATAAGGTATACATATATGTATAAACACTCTTATGTAGATTCTTTTTCATGGAGCACAGAAGGGCTCCAAATAGGAAAAGGAGTACATCATATTTCTCTATTGTCACTCTGCTTATTTAACTTATATGAAGAGTACATCATGAGAAATGCTGGGCTGGATGAAGCACAAGCTGGAATCAAGATTGCTGGGAGAAATATCGATAACCACATATATGCAGATGACACCGCCGTTATGGCAGAAAGTGAAGAGGAGCTAAAGAGCCTCTTGATGAAAGTGAAAGAGGAGAGGGAAAAAGTTGGCTTAAAGCTCAACATTCAGAAAACTAAGATCATGGCATCCGGTCCCATCACTTCATAGCAAATAAATAGGGAAACTGGAAACAGTGGCTGACTTTATCTTTTGGTGCTCCAAAATCACTGCAGTTGGTGATTGCAGCCATGAAATTAAAAGAGACTTACTCCTTGGAAGGAAAGTTATTACCAACATAGACAGCATATTAAAAAGCAGAGACAATACTTTGTGAACGAAGGTGCGTCTAGTCAAGGCTAGGGTTTTTTCAGTAGTCATTTGTGGCTGTGAGAGTTGGACTATAAGGAAAGCTGAGCACTGAAGAATTGATGCCTTTGAACTGTGGTGTTGGAGAAGACTCTTGAGAGTCCCTTGGTCTGCAAGGAGATCCAACCAGTCCATTCTAAAGGCGATCAGTCCTTGGTGTTCTTTGGAAGGACTGATGCTAAAGCTGAAACTGCAATATTTTGGCCACCTTATGTGAAGAGTTGACTCAATGGAAAAAACTGATGCTGGGAGGGATTGGGGTCAGGAGGAGAATGGGACAACAGAGGATGAGATGGCTGGATGGCATCACTGACTCGATGGACCTTAGTTTGAGTGAACTCTGGGAGTTGGTGATGGACAGGGAGGCCTGGCATGTGGCAATTCATGGGGTCGCAAAGAGTCGGACGCGACTGAGCCACTGACCTGAACTGAACTGATGGGACCAGATGACATGATTTTAGCTTTTTTGATATTGAGTTTTAAGCCAACTATTTCATTCTGCTCTTTCACTCTCATTGGAGGCTCTTTAGTTCCTCTTCGCTTTCTGACATTGGAGTTGTATCACTCACATATCTGAGGTTGTTGATATTTCTCCCAGCAATCTTGATTCCTGCTTTTAGGACTCATCCAGTCTAGCAATTAACATGACATGCTCTGCATATATGTTGAATCAGCAGGGTGACCATATTTAGCCTTGAAGGACTCCTTCACTAATTTTGAACCAGTGTATTGTTCCTTCTCTGCTTCTAACTGCTGCTTTTTGAACTGCATACAGGTTTCTCATAAGATGGGTAAGGTTGGTCTGGTATGCCCATCTCCTTAAGAATTTTCCACTTTGTTGTGATCCACACAGTCTGGCGAGGTCAATGAAGCAGATGTTTTTCTGGAATTGCCTTGCTTTCTCTGTGTTCCAGCAAGTGTTGCCAATTTGATATCTGGTTCATCTGCTTTTTCTAAACCCAGGTTGAACATATGGAAGTTCGAGGTTTACATAATGCTGAAGCCTAGCCTGGAGGATTTTGAGCATAACCTTACTAGCATGGGAGATGAGTTCAACTATTCAGTGGCTTGAACATTTTTTAGCACTGTCCTTCTTGGGAATTGGGATGAGGATTGACCTCTTCCTGTCCTCTGGCCACTGCTGGCTTTTCTAAATTTTCAGACACATTGAGTGGAGCACTTTAATAGCATCATCTTTGAGGATTTTAAATAGCTTTGCTGGAATTCTATCACCTCCACTAGCTTTATGGGCAGCAGTGCTTCTTAAAATCTACTTGACTTCACATTCTAAATGTCTGCCTCAGAGTTAAAAACTACACCACTGTGATTATAGGGTCATTAAGACATTTTTTTGTATAGTTCTTCTGTGTACTTTTCCCATCTCTTCTTGGTCTATTCTGCTTTATTAAATCTCAAAATACCAAAGAGTCAAAGTGATCTTGAGAAAGAAGAACAAAGTTTGAGACTATGGTTGCTGATTTCCAATATATTAGAAAGCTATAGTAATCAAAACAGAATGATTTGCTTATGGCTGAAAAACAGACACATAGATCAATAGAGTACAACAACGAAGCCAGAAAGAAATGCACACCCTATATTGTTGAAGCCAAGAATATCCGGTGGGGAAAGGACAAACTTTTCAAAATGGTCCTGGGAAAACGGGAGAGTCCTATGAAAAAATGAAACTGTACCCCTGTCTTTTACCATACAAAAATATCAACTAAAAAGTGATTAAAAAGTTGAACATAAGACTTTAAGTGATTAAACCCCTCAAAGAAGACATCGAGGTAATCTTCTTGCCATCAGTCTTTGCAAAAAGGTTTTGGGTTTCACACCAAAAGCAAAGGCAACAACTGCCAAAACAAACAAGTGAAATCCAATCAAACTCCAAAGAAAGGAACATCAAGAAAATCAAATGGCAATTTACAGATTGACAGAAGACATTTCCAAATCATATATTTGATAAGGGCTTAATATCCAAAAATATATGAGACATACAACTCAAGGGCAAAAAACCCCAAATAATTCAAATTTTTAATGGAGTGTAAGGAAAGTAAGAGTCTCAATAAATCTGAATATTAGACTGTAGATGAGAGACACAGCAAGGTTTTCCTTGTAGAACAGTAAAAGCCTGTGCCTTCCTGGCATTACTTTCTTCATCTCCACTCACTTGTTTGACAATTACAGTTCAATGTGTACATTCTTCAGTCAATAGCAAACACCCCACAGTGAGCTATAATACGTACTAAGAACAGCCCCATTGGGGAAAAAAAATACTAATATTTGCATATTTATTAATGAGGCATATCCAAAGGAAGGTAATTTCCAGAGTTTACCATGCCATTGTTTTGTATATTTCATTTCAAAATTGAGCTACCTAGTAGGGAAAATGAGTTAAGAGACCTCAATAATATATAGATAGAAAATCATTTTAAATGGAAGAATTAATGGATCATAATTTTGGAGTAATTTATTACTACTGTTGTAACTATAGTCCTTTTGGTTCTCTACTGCATCCATTAATAATTTATTACAAATATTAATATCAACACAGGGACTGCTGCTGCTGCTGCTGCTAAGTCGATTCAGTCGTGTCCGACTCTGTGTGACCGCATAGATGGCAGCCCACCAGACTCCCCAGTCCATGGGATTCTCCAGGCAAGAACACTGGAGTGCGTTACCATTTCCTTCTCCAATGCATGAAAGTGAAAATGAAGTCGCTCTGTTGTGTCTGACCCTCAGGGACCTCATGGACTGCAGCCTACCAATCTTCTCCACCAATGGGATTTTCCAGGCAAGAGAGGGTTGCCATTGCCTACTAAAGTTACAGTGAATAGAGAAAGACATAGAATATATTAGGCAAGAAGTGAAAGTATGGGAAGTCAGCAATGGTAGTAAAGTAAAGGGCAGTATGGCCTTGAGAGGAGGAAGGTTCTCAAAGTTTCTTGAAACACAAAGATTGAGCCAGATGTGAGGAACTAGCTTAATTTGTAAACAAGAAACTCTACCAGAATAAATTTAAGTTCATAAAAACATTACGATGCTAAACCCAAAATGTAGACAGAGAATAGGGTAGGGTCGGGTATATAGACATTCAAAATTCTCCATTGCTGAGTGCATCCGGCACTCAAGGACCACCCTCACTGAAGACTTTCTCTATTGCTCAACCTACAGGTACCAGCATGGAGAAAGAGCACTACTCCACAGGCAGTGGAACCCTACTTTTATGGCCTCCTGGCTTTCCTTAAGAAGCACCCCATGCAGCAGATTTCCTCCATCCCATCCCATCAGGCTGACTCCCCACAGTCAACAGGAGTCCTCACCCTGGGATCATTCTGCAAACCCATGGCTCCAGCTCCCAGCTTCCGTGGACACCAGTGGATTTACAACTCTGTCAAAGGTATGAAAGGCTGCAGCATGGCTTGTCTATGTGGTTCTCACTGTGTTCAGACTGTCCCAGATTAGTGAGTTCACTCCCCAACTGCTTCAAATGCCTCCCCCGTCCCAGTGGATGGCCATGGATGCGGGGATCTCTCCCCTGTGCTTCAGCTCCCTCACCCCCTGGTGCAGGCTGGTCCCACTTGCTCTGCTCCTTCTTTCCCCTTCTCCTTTTTCTTTTATCCCTTTGTCCTTCCAAGTTCTGTATGGATCCGGATATTCCTTCTCAGTGCTCAGGGAGTCCCTCCAGTGCTCACCTGGTCTCTGTGAGAACTGCTGCATCTTTAGACGTTCCTGACGCACCGTGGAGAGAGGTGAACCCCACTTCCACCCACCATTCCGGCATCTTGTCCACCCCCATTTGTGCACATATTAGAAACGAGTTTCCCTTTCTATTAAGTAACATTGCCATCACCACACACATTTAACGTTTGCTTTTTGAGCAGAACACAGGTAAGTTCCACTCTCTTCAGTTCAGTGAGTCTTTCAGTCATGTTCCACTCTTTGTGACCCCAGTGACTTCAGTACGCTCGGTTTCCCTGTATATCCCTGACTCCCAAAGCTTTCAATCTCATAATTAGATCATGAAGCTCAAACTTAGATCCTCACCTTATTAATTTTTTATACATGAAAATACGTAACCTTTAAAAATCTCTCCCTATTTGTCCTACCCTCCAGTTTTTGACAATCATTTTTCTACTCTGATTTCTTTTCTTTTTCTTTTTTTGAAACTCCTTATAGTTGAGATCATATGGTATTTCTCTTCCTCTGACTAAATTTACTTAATGTAATGTCCTCCAGTTTCATTCATGTTGCCACAAATGGAAGGATTTCTTTCTAATCTAATGGCTAAATAATATTTACCTATATATGTCACTTCACATTGTTTTAATCCTTTCACCAGTTGAAAGATACTCAGGTTGTGCCTATACCAAGGCTACTGTGAATAATGCTGCAATGAACATGGGAATACAGGTCTCTCTTTGTGACAATGATTTCATTTCCTTTGACTATATATCCAGAAGTGGGATAATGGATCACATAAACATTCTCTTTTAAATTTCTTGAATAACCTCCACAGTGTGTTTCCATGGGAGTTGCACCAGTATACATACCTACCAACAGTGCATAAGCACTCCTTTTTCTCCTCATCCTCAATAACATTTGTCATTTCTTACATTTTTGGTACTAGACATTCAAACAAGTAAGACGTGATATCTCTTGTGCTTTTGATGTGCATTTCCTTTGAATATTAGTGATGCTGAGCATCTTGTCATATACCTTTTGATCATTTTTATGTCTTATTTGTGGGAAAAAGTCTATTCTTTAAAGATGTAGCATACATTATGTTTACTATATTCCAATATATGAAACTCAGTTGCCTAGCTATATATCAACAACAAACTATCAGAAAGTGGAATAAAGGAAACAATTCCATTAAATATTGCATCACAAAAAGTTAAAACACTTAGAAATAAACTTAGGAAGGTGTTGAAAGATTTGATGCAAAACCTTTAAGACATTGGTAAGAGAAATTTTAAAAGAGTTAAAGATACGTAAAGTTAGATTGCCTATTCAACGTGTTTCCTGAGGTAGCATTTGTATTACTAAAAACTTCCCTCTTAGAACTGCTTTTGTTGCATCCTCTAGGTTTTAGATCATCATGTTTTCACTGTTCTTTGTTTCTAGGACTGCTTTGATTTCCCTTATTTCTATAGTAATCTGTTCATTATTTAGAAATGTGTTTTTTAATCAACATGTGTTTGAATTCTTTATAGGTTTTTTTTTCCCCCTATCATTGATATCTAGTATGATAGTACTCTTGCCTGGAAAATCCCTTGGATGGAGGACCCTGGTAGGCTGCAGTCCATGGGGTTGCCAAGAGACAGACACGACTGAATGACTTCACTTTCACTTTTCACTTTCATGCATTGGAGAAGGAAATGGCAACCCACTCCAGTGTTCTTGCCTGGAGAATCCCAGGGACAGAGGAGCCTGGTGGGCTGCTGGCTATGGGGCTGCACATAGTCAGACACGACTGAAGTGACTTAGCAGCAGTAGCAGTAGCAGTATCATAGCGTTGTTGTCAGAGAAAATTCTTGATATAATTTCAATTTCCTTAAATTTACTGATGTTTGATTTGTGACCCAAGATGAGGAGAATGTTCCGTGTGCACTTGAGAAAAGAGTATTCTTCTGCATTTGGATGGAATGTGCTGAAGATATCAATTAGGTCTGTTTACTCTAATATTTCCTTTTGGGCTTATGTTTCTTTATTAATTTTCTGTTTTCTTAATCTGTCCATTGGAATAAGTGCGGTGTTAACATCAGTTCAGTTCAGTCCAGTCGCTCAGTTGTGTCCGACTCTTTGTGACCCCATGAATTGCAGCACGCCAGGCTTCCCTGTACTTCACCATCTCCCAGAGTTCACTCAGATTCACGTCCATCGAGTTCGTGATGCCATCCAGCCATCTCACCCTCGGTTGTCCCCTTCTCCTCCTGCTCCCAATCCCTCCCAGCATCAGTCTTTTCCAATGAGTCAACTCTTTGCATGAGGTGGCCAAAGAACTGGAGATTCAGCTTCAGCATCATTCCTTCCAGAGAAATCCCAGGGTTGATCTCCTTCAGAGTGGACTGGTTGGATCTCCTTGCTGTCCAAGGGACTCTCAAGAGTCTTCTCCAACACCACAGTTCAAAAGCATCAATTCTTTGGCGCTCAGCCTTCTTCATAGTCCAACTCTCACATCCACACATGACCATAGGAAAAACCATAGCCTTAACTAGACGGACCTTATTCGGGAAAGTAATGTCTCTGCTTTTGAATATACTGTCTAGGTTAGTCATAACTTTTCTTCCAAGGAGTAAGTGTCTTTTAATTTCATGGCTGCAATCACCATCTGCCATGATTTTGGAGCCCCCCAAAATAGAGTCTTACACTGTTTCCACTGTTTGCCCATCTATTTCCCATGAAGTGATGGGACTGGTTGCCATGATCTTCGTTTTCTGAATGTTGAGCTTTAAGCCAACTTTTTCGCTCTCCTCTTTCACTTTCATCAAGAGGCTTTTTAGCTCCTCTTCACTTTCTGCCATAAGGGTGGTGTCATCTGCATATCTGAGGTGACTGATATTTCTCCCAGCAATCTTGATTCCAGCTTGTGTTTCTTCCAACCCAGCATTTCTCATGATATACTTTGCATATAAGTTAAATAAGCAGGGTGACAATATATAGCCTTGACGTACTCCTTTTCCTATTTGAAACCAGTCTGTTGTTCCATGTGCAGTTCTAACTGTTGCTTCCTGACCTGCATACAGATTTCTCAAGAGGCAGGTTAGGTGGTCTGGTTTTCCCATCTCTTTTAGAATTTCCCACAGTTTATTGTGATCCACACAGTCAAAGGCTTTGGCATAGTCAATAAAGCAGAAATAGATGTTTTTCTGGAACTCTCTTGCTTTTTCCATGATCCAGCGGGAGTTGGCAATTTGATCTCTTGTTCCTTTCCCTTTTCTAAAGCCAGCTTGAACATCAGGGAGTTCACAGTTCACGTATTGCTGAAGCCTGGCTTGGAGAATTTTGAGCATTACTTTACTAGCATGTGAGATGAGTGCAATTGTACGGTAGTTTGAGCATTCTTTGGCATTGCCTTTCTTTGGAATTGGAATGAAAACTGACCTTTTCCAGTCCTGTGGCCAATGCTGAGTTTTCCAAAATTGCTGGCATATTGAGTGCAGCACTTTCACAGCATCATCTTTCAGGATTTGAAACAGCTCAACTGGAAGTCCATCACCTCCACTAGCTGTGTTTGTAGTGATGCTTTCTAAGGCCCACTTCATTTCATTTTCCAAGATGTCTGGCTCTAGATGAGTAATCATGCCCTACTATTATTGTGTTACAGTCAATTTCTCCTTTTTTGTCAGTTAGTGTTTACCTTATGTATTGAGGTGCTCTTATGTAGGGTACATAAATATTTAACATTGTTATGTCTTTTTCTTGGACTGATCCCATGATCATTTGGCAGTGTCCTTCTTAATCTCTTATAATAGTTTTGATTTTAAGGTCTATTTTTTCTGATATGAGAATTGCCAATCCAGCAATCTTTTTATTTCCATTTGAATGGAATATCTTTTTCCATCCTCTCACTTTCAGTCTGTATGTGTCTGTAGGACTGAAGTGGATCTCTTATAGATAGCATATATATATATATATATGTGTGTGTGTGTGTGTGTGTGTGTGTCTTGTTTATGTATCCATTCAATCAGTCTGTGTCTTTTGGTAAGAATTGAAGAAGATAATAGCAAATAAAACAACTGATAAAGGATTACTTACCAAAATACAAGCATCTCAAACAACTCAATCATCAAAAGCAAAGGCAAGAAATGCAAAAATAAACTAGTGAGACCATATCAAACTCAAAACTTTCAGCATAGCAAAAGAGGCCATCAATAAAATGAAATGACAACCTATGGAATGAAAAAAATATATTTGCAAATCACATATTTGGTAAGGGCTTCATATCCAAGTATACATAAGAAACTCATGCAACTCCTCATTGAAAGAAATCAAACAACCCAAATTATTAAATGAGCAGAGGAAGAGTAAGTGTTTTGAAAAATCTGAAGAGTAGACTGTAGATGAGAGACACTGTAAGTTTTTCCTTCCAGAACAAAGGCCTGTGTCTTCCTGGCATTGCTTTCTTTATCTCCAATCACCTGTTTGGTGATTGCAGTTCACAGTATACATCCTTCATTCAATAGCTATCACCCTACACTGAGCTATATGTGCTCAGAATAGCCTTATTAACTATAGCAAACTAATAATTACATACTTAATCTTGAGGCATCTAAAATCCAAGGTGATTTTCAGAATTTTCCACTCCACTGTTTTCTATATTCTATTTCAAAATTGAAATACTTAGTATGGAAAAATGAGTAAGGAACCTCAATAATACATGGATAGAAAGTCAGTTAAAACTGGGAGCATTACTGGATTATATTTGAGGGGAAAGTATTGTTACTAATATTATTGCAATTTTACTCCCTTTAATTCTCTCCTATACTAGTGGATATTTATTTAAAATAGTAATGCCAATATAGAGGCACATAGGACTCAGTTACAGTAGGTAGAGAAAGACAAAGCTTATGAGGTAGGAAGTGAAAACACAGAAAATTAGCAATGGTATCAAAGCAAGGGGAAGCACTGCCTAGAAAGAAAGTAGAGTTCTCTAAATTTTTGGAGACAACACAAACAAGCCAGATGTGAGCCAACCAGCTTAAACTGTGTATCAGAAACTGCACCAGAAAGAAAATGAATTCATAAAAATATGCTGATGCTAAACGTCAAAATCCAGACAGTAAGAGAATAGGGTAGGATTATGTAGATGCTGAAAATACTCAAGAGAAGTAGACATGGAAGCAAATACACTAATGAGAATCAGAAAAATCAAAGCACAAAAAGGTCTGAAAAATAAATCGTAAAGGGACTTGGTAGTCTGATCAAAAGAATAAGAGAATCAAATTAGAAAACCAAAATATAAAGACTTATGCACGTGATAGACCCAGAGAAAGGTCAGCAGAGAAAATTTCGGCGTTTGTGACCAGTGAACAGAAGCCTTCAGCATCAGGAACAAAAACCCTGGGCACGACTCACAACTGTGCGCTTCTGGGAACAGGCTCAGTTTCAAAGTTTGGGCACAATACCACCTAAAAACGAATGCAGACAAGGATTATAGCTTGCCATGACACGGAATCAAGACCATAGTGTTTGTTAGTTTACTTTTCTCATACAACTGTAACGTTAATGAATCACTAACCAATGATAATTGACACCATCAGTTTCTAGTCAGATCCTGTTTAGTCGTACAATGGATATCTGAACCTGTTATATGATCCCAAATAACAGTTTTAGTAATTGAATTTATTAATGTTTAATTGAAGGGGACTTGCTTTACAATACTGTACTGCTTTCGGCCAAACACCAGGAGGAATCAGCCATAGGTAAACCTAGGTTCCCTGTTCTTGAACCTCCTTGCCACCTTCCTTCCCATCCCACTCCTCGAAGCTGTTACAGAAAAATATGGAAGACTTCACAAATGTGTGCATCATCCTTGGGCGGGGCCATGCTAATCTCCAATTTATTAATATATGTACTACCAAAGCAAACACAGGAATAACAATTTAACAGAAAAAAAATCACATAGTCACCTACAAATAGATGATCAATTACATTAGGAATTAGGGTATTCTGCTATATTTACCGCCTCTTATAAAATCAAATTTTATAAGGTCCAAAGTTCCATGAAGGAATTAAGCATATACTTAGGCATAATACATCTATCAGTTCAGTTCAACCGCTCAGTTGTGTCCAACTCTGCGACCCCATGAATTGCAGCATGCCAGGCCTCCCTGTCCATCACCAACTCCTGGAGTTCACTTAGACTGACATCCATTGAGTCAGTGATGCCATCCAGCCATCTCATCCTCGGTCGTCCCCTTCTCCTCCTGCCCCCAATCCCTCCCAGCATCAGAGTCTTTTCCAATGAGTCAACTCTTCGCATGAGGTGGCCAAAGTACTGGAGTTTCAGCTTTAACATCATTCTTTCCAAAGAAATCCCAGGGCTGACCTCCTACAGAATGGACTGGTTGGATCTCCTTGCAGTCCAAGGGACTCTCAAGAGTCTTCTCCAACACCACATTTTAAAAGCATCAATTCTTCGGCGCTCAGCCTTCTTCACAGTCCAACTCTCACATCCATACATGTCTACTG
Source organism: Capra hircus (assembly GCF_001704415.2). NCBI lineage: Eukaryota > Metazoa > Chordata > Mammalia > Artiodactyla > Bovidae > Capra > Capra hircus. The sequence continues at coordinate 1,674,679 of NC_030825.1, read as the reverse complement.
GAAAAACCATAGCCTTGAGTAGACGGACCTTAGTCAGCAAAGTAATATCTCTGCTTTTGAATATGCTCTCTAGGTTGGTCATGTATAAATGCACAGAAATATGTCTATGTTATACAAGCTATTATTCTCCTTGTCTGTTACAATAAACTGTTTAGTTGATGAAAGATATAGTTTCAATTTTCTCCAACTTATATGTCTTCCTTTATATGTCTTCCTAAAATAAAAGAACCACTTCTTTAATTTTTATCACTTAATTTTAAACAACCATTTTATTCTTAGATACCATGCCCCTTTAAACTAAGAGCAGAGAAAACCTAGCAAATGCTGATATCTTATCGTTATTTATGTCACCATTTTTCTGATAAATTGAAAAAAGAATCATGTTCAGATCTCATTCAGGATGACAAAAATCCCTATTTATGAGTTCTCTTGTCCAAACTTAGTTCTTGCTCACTTCAGTCATTAATTCTGTTTACCCTGATGGATAAACAGGAAAAGGAATATTAAAATCACAATTGCAAGAGTCTATGATTTTATGCTTCTGTTGGCCAAAGGTAGGGCCAGGAATAATTTCTGAAATATTACAATACATCACGGAAGCATGAAGGTCTAGTTCTGCTGTCAAAGAGATGTTTGGAAATGGTTCAGAAACTAAGCCCCATGGGTTGTCAGGATGTACTCCCGACCAGACAGGTAAACTTTGTCCCTAAAAAGTCATAGTCAGGAAAGGGCAGGCCTTGTTTGAGAGACAATGACATTGTCTTGGGTGCTGACCAGGTAATATTCTTGTATTATCATTTGGAAATTTATTCGCTATTTTCATGAAGAAACAAATGTAATGAGAAGATTAAAGATGTATAAAAGTAGAAGAGCTGTCAAGGTGCCTAGAAGAAAGGCTAGCCAGGAGAACCAGGCCCCCACACTGATAATTGTCAGAGACTGTAACAGTGAGTGTTTTATAGACAGAGCAGAACAAGTGGATAAAACCAATGTTCTAGGGTCACTGCTGTTTTGCAGTCAAAGACAAAATATTTTTCTCTTTAATCACAGTCATCACAGCTCCTGCTGTGGTCCTGGTTACACACATGCACACTGAGAGCCCACAGGCATGTGTGATGTGACATCAGGAAGTGAACAGATGACTGTACTGATGCCCAGTCATCTGCATCTGCTAATAATGGGACCTGGGAAAAATTACTTGCCCTATTCAAGTCATCACATCTTCATTAACATAACTTGATGATCATAGTGAGATTAAGACTATCTCACAAGGCTACTGTGAAACACAAATTTTAAGATGTTCTAAAGCTTTTGGAAAAGTATCAAGGACATGCATGTGGTTACTAAGGTGAGGAGCAGATCAGGACAGTATCCTTTTTCTCTTATATTCTCTTTTCAGTCAATAGTATGATCAGTCATCATGTGTTTACTCTTACCCAGCATGATGGAAACACACAGATCAACTGACTTTTTGTCATTTCAGGCTAAATCAAGCATTATCAATTAGAGTGAAAAAACTGCAAACCTAGAAGCCCCTGCAGATTCGCAGCCAACACAAACTGTCTAAAAAATGCAAACACTCCAGAATCAATCAAATGTTCAAACAAATCATAAGCAATAGATCATGGAAAAGACTCTGAGGGGGGGGGGGGGGGGGGGGGGGAGGGGGGGCACGGCTCAAGGAGGGCGAGGGGGGGGGGAAGGGGGGGGGTAGGGGCGAAGGAGTCGACATGATGAGTACGAACGAAGAAGAACTGAACCTTCACCACACGCAAAACAAATCGCAAACGAGAAGCACCCCCACCCAGGTACTATGCACCAACTCCTGCTCAAAGCAACAGGGAAAGAGAAGGCTTCCCTCCACAGGATGGATTTGATAACCTCAGGTGACTAGATCATCTCAGAATGGCTCATGTTTTTATTTAAACAGGGTCCTGCCTGCTGCTGCTGCTGGTCATGTCAAATCTGCTGCTGTGCCAAGGCAACCCATGCCCATCCTGCTGTCCTGATGCGATTAACATCACCTCAGAATCCCTTTCAGATCTTTTTGTCAATGCCACCATGCTGTCCTACAGGATGTACAATCATTCCAGAATAATGTTCAATGAGTTTGTAAGTACTGTGGTGGTGGTGATTTAGTTGCTAAGTCGTGTCTGACTCTTGTGACCCCATGGACTGTAGCCTGCCAGGCTCCCAGATGGAACCTGGAGTAAGTGACTGGGCTATACTGTCCTTTCAACAAGAAGGCTGCATTAGCCAAATTTCAAATTACATACTCTCTAGGTCAAAGAAGCCATCAGCTCATAAGATGTGGATTCTGAATAAAGGATCTGTTTTGTGAAATCTCAAAGATTCTTAAGAAGTGCAATAACATTTTCAATTTCCTTTCATTCATTTTCTTTTGCAAATTTCCAAAATAAATTATTTTGTATTTGTCAGCCAAGAATGCCTTAAAAGAATACAATAGACTCAGTGGAATAAACAACAGAAATTTATTTCCTAACAGTTCTGGGGCCTAGAAGTCCCAGATCAGGGTGCCAGCAAGGTGAGGTTCTGGTAAGAACTCTTTCTTCCCATGCTGGCTTCTCGGTGTGTCCTCACACAGGGTGGTGGGTGGGGAAGAGAGAGAGAATAAAAGACACAGAGACACAGAGAGAACATTCTGGTGTTTTGCTTCATGAAGACACTAAACCTATTGGATCAGTGTTCCATCCAAGAGCTCATTTAACCTTAATGGGCTTCACTGGTGGCTCAGATTGTAAAAAATCTGCCCTCAATGTGAGAGAGAGACCTGCGTTCTATCCCTGGATCTGGAAGATTGCCTGGAGAAGGGACTAGCAGTCCACTCCAGTATTCTTGCCTGAGAACTCCCATGGACAGTGGAGTCTGGTGGGCCACAGTCCATGGGATAACAAAAGGTTGGAACCCTTTTCAAAACACAGTACTTTGGTAGTGAGGGCTCAAAAACATGAATTTGAAGAACACACAAATTTGAAGAACACACATTCAGTCCACAATACTACCTGACACAAAGCACTGGGGAAAAGGAAGCATGTTGATTTTCTGGACCTTCAGTTCTCTCTGGGCTTTCTTCTCCAGGCTCAGAGTAAATAGCCAATAAATGAGAACCGCTCTGCAGTGAACTTGGTGGATGGAACATGTTAAACAAAGCTGAATGCCGGTCAGAAAAAAGAATACTGGTAGCTTTTTTAATGCTACAAATTATTCTTTTAAGATTTGCAGTGAATATCTTTAGAGCTACAGTAGAAGGGGAGTTTACAATTCGAAACAGTTAGTCACTTTGAGGAAGGTATTTGAGAGTTGTATGTTCATTCTTTTAGGTCAATCAAGGAGCACACAGTAGAGCAGACAGCTAAAAAAGCGGTGCTAAAGGTTTCTATTAAATTCACATAGTTCTTCTTACTCAGTGGTTTTTGTTTCATCCTGACTTTTGATTGCCCATTTTTTCCCCCAAATCTTGCAGGTAATCTCTTGAAATGTTCATAACATTCGCTAAAGATTAGTTTTTCTCTATCAATGTGTTAGCTAGATTTTTGTACTCTTATTATTCTCAGTTCATTGCTTAGTATGTCGTGTAACTTTATACCATGTATTTCTGCCGTACCATTTTGTCACCATAAACAACATTGTATTCTGCACCTGGGATGAACACTAAGCTTTTTGGTGTGCAGATTCAGAGATAAGTCAGAGTTATAACTGTAAAACACCTTATAAGGGAATATATTGGCTCTAACCCACAGTAAACAAGAGACTAAATGGTTAAATATAGGTGCATGCATACATTCTAAGTCACTTCAGTTGTGTCCAACTCTTTGCAACCCTACTGACTGTAGCCCAGCAGACTCATCTGTCCATAGAATTGGCCAGGCAAGAATACTGGGGTATGCTGCTGTACTTCTTGTAAGGGATGCTCCTCACCTAGGGTCAAACCTGAGTCTTCTTATATGTCCTGCATTGGCAGGAATGTTCTTTACCATTACTGTCACCTGGTAAGCACCAAGTATTGGTACAAAAGTACTATATTTGAGTCAAGTACTAAAAAATAAAATAATAATAATAATAAAATAGAGAAGGGAAAAGGTTCAACTTAGAAAAGTTAGATGTAAAATCATTTTTACAGAGACAATGTATGGAAAAAATAGGAAAAGAATGACTTTCAAATTTTGTGGTGCCTCCCGTTAAAAAATATTACATGACTGTCAAACATGTTAATGTTCTGGTAATGGGTTCATCTATTTAACACCCAAAAACCTTAACTAATTGCCTAATCACTTTCAGGATCAAAAATATGCCAAGGGCAAACTGTACTATTTCAGTGCCACCAATAGCTGCCATACCAATTTCCTGAAAACTCCTGAAGAAATAAAAGAAGCTGAAAAGATGAATGTGAGTCTTTCACTTGGGTTTTCACCAGATCAAATGAGACAGTGTGTAGTTTACCAGGCTTCAGATTATTAGAGGTTATGGTAAATGTACATGCTGAAAAAGTTGGAGGTCTGTAAGCAATTGAAGAGAAATTATATTATGCAGTTGATGAAGGATGAGCAAAATCAAGGGATGACTAAAGATCTGTAGTAGCAAGATAAATAACAGATCTATAAATTGTCCATGCAGATAACTTTAGTTCAACCAATGCATTAGACACAGGATTGAAGTTATTATACTGTATGAAAACAGGAAATGAATAGGAACTTCCATGCATAAAATATAAGATTGAAAATTCATAAATATGTAAGAAAAAAAACCCGTTTTGCATACTCCCTGTTACTAGTGAGTTCTACGTGGGAGTCCTATACTGCACCACCCGAGCCCCCACATCTGCCTTTCAAGACTCTCCTGATTCTGCTTCTACTTCTCTGACACCTCCTTCATTCATCATTCTCAATGACTCCTCTGTCACCTATTATTCTTTTTTTTAATTAATTTTTATTTTTACTTTATTTTACTTTACAATATTGTATTGGTTTTGCCATACATTGACATGAATCCACCACGGGTGTACATGCGTTCCCAAACATGAACCCCCCTCCCATCTCCCTCCCCATAACATCTCTCTGGGTCATCACCATGCACCAGCCCCAAGCATGCTGTATCCTGCGTCGGACATAGACTGGTGATTCGATTCTTATGATAGTATACATGTTAGAATGTCATTCTCCCAAATCATCCCACCTTCTCCCTCTCCCTCTGAGTCCAAAAGTCCGTTATACACATCTGTGTCTTTTTTGCTGTCTTGTATACAGGGTCGTCATTGCCATCTTCCTAAATTCCATATATATGTGTTAGTATACTGTATTGGTGTTTTTCTTCCTGGCTTACTTCACTCTGTATAATCGGCTCCAGTTTCATCCATCTCATCAGAATTGATTCAAATGTATTCTTTTTAATGGCTGAGTTATACTCCATTGTGTATATGTACCACAGCTTTCTTATCCATTCATCTGCTGATGGACATCTAGGTTGTTTCCATGTCCTGGCTATTATAAACAGTGCTGCGATGAACATTGGGGTACATGTGTCTCTTTCAATTCTGGTTTCCTCGTGTGTATGCCCAGCAGTGGGATTGCTGGGTCATAAGGTAGTTCTATTTGCAATTTTTTAAGGAATCTACCACACTGTTCTCCATAGTGGCTGTACTAGTTTGCATTCCCACCAACAGTGTAGGAGGGTTCCCTTTTCTCCACACCCTCTCCAGCATTTATTGCTTCCAGATTTTTGGATCGCAGCCATTCTGACTGGTGTGAAGTGGTACCTCATTGTGGTTTTGATTTGCATTTCTCTAATAATGAGTGATGTTGAGCATCTTTTCATGTGTTTGTTAGCCATCCGTATGTCTTCTTGGGAGAAATGTCTATTTAGTTCTTTGGCCCACTTTTTGATTGGGTCATTTATTTTTCTGGAATTGAGCTGCAGAAGTTGCTTGTATATTTTTGAGATTAGTTGTTTGTCAGTTGCTTCATTTGCTATTATTTTCTCCCATTCCAAAGGCTGTCTTTTCACCTTGCTTATATTTTCCTTTGTTGTGCAGAAGCTTTTAATTTTAATTAGATCCCATTTGTTTATTTTTGCTTTTATTTCCAGAATTCTGGGAGGTGGATCATAGAGGATCCTGCTGTGATTTATGTCTGAGAGTGTTTTGCCTATATCCTCCTCTAAGAGTTTTATCGTTTCTGGTCTTATGTTTAGATCTTTAATCCATTGTGAGTTTATTTTTGTGTGTGGTGTTAGAAAGTGATCTAGTTTCATTCTTTTACAAGTGGTTGACCAGTTTTCCCAGCTTGTTAAAGAGATTGTCTTTACTCCATTGTATATTCTTGCCTCCTTTGTTGAAGATAAGGTGTCCATATGTGTGTGGACTTATCTGTGGGCTTTCTATTTTGTTCCATTGATCTATATGTCTGTCTTTGTGCCAGTACCGTACTGTCTTGATGACTGTGGCTTTGTAGTAGAGCCTGAAGTCAGGCAAGTTGATTCCTCCAGTTCCATTCTACTTTCTCAAAATTGCTTTGGCTATTTGAGGTTTTTTGTATTTCCATACAAATCTTGAAATTATTTGTTCTAGTTCTGTGAAAAATATGGCTGGTAGCTTGATAGGGATTGCATTGAATTTGTAAATTGCTTTGGGTAGTATACTCATTTTCACTATATTGATTCTTCCGATCCATGAACATGGTATATTTCTCCATCTATTAGTGTCCTCTTTGATTTCTTTCATCAGTGTTTTATAGTTTTCTATGTATAGGTCTTTAGTTTCTTTAGATAGATATATTCCTAAGTATTTTATTCTTTTCGTTGCAATGGTGAATGGAATTGTTTCCTTCATTTCTTTTTCTACTTTCTCATTATTCGTGTATAGGAATGCAAGGGATTTCTGTGTGTTGATTTTATATCCTGCAACTTTACTATATTCATTGATTAGCTCTAGTAATTTTCTGGTGGAGTCTTTAGGGTTTTCTATGTAGAGGATCATGGCATCTGCAAACAGTGAGAGTTTTACTTCTTCTTTTCCAATTTGGATTCCTTTGATTTCTTTTTCTGCTCTGATTGCTGTGGCCGAAACTTCCAGAACTATGTTGAATAGTAGCGGTGAAAGTGGGCACCCTTGTCTTGTTCCTGACTTTAGGGAAATGCTTTCAATTTTTCACCATTGAGGATAATGTTTGCTGTGAGTTTGTCATATATAGCTTTTATTATGTTGAGGTATGTTCCTTCTATTCCTGATTTCTGGAGAGTTTTTATCATAAATCGATGCTGAATTTTGTCAAAGGCCTTCTCTGCATCTATTGAGATAATCATATGGCTTTTATTTTTCAATTTGTTATTGTGGTGAATTACATTGATTGATTTGTGGATATTGAAGAATCCTTGCATCCTTGGGATAAAGCCCACTTGGTCATGATGTATGATCTTTTTAATGTGTTGTTGGATTCTGATTGCTAGAATTTTGTTGAGGATTTTTGCATCTATGTTCATCAGTGATATTGGCCTGTAGTTTTCTTTTTTTGTAGTATCTTTGTCAGGTTTTGGTATTAGGGTGATGGTGGCCTCATAGAATGAGTTTGGAAGTTTACCTTCCTCTGCAATTTTCTGGAAGAGTTTGAGTAGGATAGGTGTTAGCTCTTCTCTAAATTTTTGGTAGAATTCAGCTGTGAAGCCGTCTGGACCTGGGCTTTTGTTTGCTGGAAGATTTCTGATTACAGTTTCAATTTCCGTGCTCGTGATGGGTCTGTTAAGATTTTCTATTTTTTCCTGATTCAGTTTTGGAAAATTGTACTTTTCTAAGAATTTGTCCATTTCTTCCACGTTGTCCATTTTATTGGCGTATAACTGCTGATAGTAGTCTCTTATGATCCTTTGTATGTCTGTGTTGTCTATTGTGATCTCTCCATTTTCATTTCTAATTTTATTGATTTGATTTTTCTCTCTTTGCTTCTTGATGAGTCTGGCTAATGGTTTGTCAATTTTATTTATCCTTTCAAAGAATCAGCTTTTGGCTTTGTTGATTTTTGCTATGGTCTCTTTTGTTTCTTTTGCATTTATTTCTGCCCTAATTTTTAAGATTTCTTTCCTTCTACTAACTCTGGGGTTCTCCAATTCTTCCTTTTCTAGTTGCTTTAGGTGGAGAGTTAGGTTATTTATTTGACTTTTTTCTTGTTTCTTGAGGTATGCCTGTATTGCTATGAACTTTCCTCTTAGCACTGCTTTTATAGTGTCCCACAGGTTTTGGGTTGTTGTGTTTTCATTTTCATTCATTTCTATGCATATTTTGATTTCTTTTTTGATTTCTTGTGTGATTTGTTGGTTATTCAGAAGTGTGTTGTTCAACCTCCATATGTTGGAATTTTTAATAGTTTTTCTTCTGTAATTGAGATCTAATCTTAATGCATTATGGTCAGAAAAGATGCTTGGAATGATTTCGATTTTTTTGAATTTATCAAGTTTAGATTTATGGCCCAGGATGTGATCTATCCTGGAGAATGTTCTATGAGCACTTGAGAAAAAGGTGAAATTCATTGTTTTGGGGTGAAATGTCCTATAGATATCAGTTAGGTCTAACTGGTCTAATGCATCATTTAAAGTTTGTGTTTCTTTGTTGATTTTCTGTTTAGTTGATCTGTCCATAGGTGTGAGTGGGGTATTAAAGTCTCCCACTATTATTGTTATTGTTGATTTCCCCTTTCCTACTTGTTAGCATTTGTCTTACATATTGTGGTGCTCCTATATTGAGTGCATATATATTTATAATTGTTATATCTTCTTCTTGGATTGTTCCTTTGATCATTATGTAGTGGCCTTCTTTGTCTCTTTTCACAGCCTTTGTTTTAAAGTCTATTTTATTGGATATGAGTATTGCCACTCCTGCTTTCTTTTGGTCTCTATTTGCGTGGTATATCTTTTTCCAGCCCTTCACTTTCAATCGGTATGTGTCCCTTGTTTTGAGGTGGGTCTCTTGTAAGCAGCATATAGAGGGGTCTTGTTTTTGTATCCATTCGGCCAGTCTTTGCCTTTTGGTTGGGGCATTCAACCCATTTATGTTTAAGGTAATTATTGATAAGTATGATCCTGTCACCATTTTCTTTATTGTTTTGGGTTCGGGTTTATATACCTATTTTGTGTTTCCTGTCTAGAGAATATCCTTTAGAATTTGTTGGAGAGCTGGTTTGGTGGTGCTGAATTCTCTCAGCTTTTGCTTGTCTGTAAAGCTTTTGATTTCTCCTTCGTATTTGAATGAGATCCTTGCTGGGTACAGTAATCTGGGCTGTAGGTTATTGTCTTTCATCACTTTAAGTATGTCTTGCCATTCCCTCCTGGCCTGAAGAGTTCCTATTGAAAGATCAGCTGTTATCCTTATGGGAATCCCCTTGTGTGTTATTTGCTGTTTTTCCCTTGCTGCTTTTAATATTTGTTCTTTGTGTTTGATCTTTGTTAATTTGATTAATATGTGTCTCGGGGTGTTTTTCCTTGGGTTTATCCTATTTGGAACTCTCTGTGTTTCTTGGACTTGGGTGATTATTTCCTTCCCCACTTTAGGGAAGTTTTCAACTATTACCTCCTCAAGAATTTTCTCATGGTCTTTCTTTTTGTCTTCTTCTTCTGGGACTCCTATAATTCGAATGTTGGAGCGTTTCATATCGTCCTGGAGGTCTCTGAGATTGTCCTCATTTCTTTTAATTCATTTTTCTTTCGTCCTCTCTGATTCATTTATTTCTACCATTCTATCTTCTGTTTCACGAATCCTATCTTCTGCCTCCATTATTCTGCTATTTGTTGCCTCCAGAGTGTTTCTGATCTCATTTATTGCATTATTCATTATATATTGACTCTTTTTTATTTCTTCTAGGTCCTTGTTAAACCTTTCTTGCATCTTCTCAATTCTTGTCTCTGGGCTATTTATCTGTGATTCCATTTTGATTTCAAGATTTTGGATCATTTTCACTATCAATATTCGGAATTCTTTCTCAGGTAGATTCCCTACCTCTTCCTCTTTTGTTTGGTTTGGTGGGCAATTCTCCTGTTCCTTTACCTGCTGAGTATTCCTCTGTCTCTTCATCTTGATTATATTGCTGCGTTTGGGGTGGCCTTTTTATATTCTAGTAATTTTTGGAGTTCTCTTTATTATGGAGCTTCCTCACTGTGGGTGGGGTTGTATCAGTGGCTTGTCTAGGTTTCCTGGTTAGGGAGGCTTGTGTTGGAGTTCTGGTGGGTGGAGCTGGGTTTCTTCTCTCTGGAGTGCAGTGGAATGACCAGTAATGGGTTATGAGACCTCAAAGGTTTTGGAGTAACTTTGAGCTGCCTGTATATTGAAGCTCAGGGGTGTGTTCCTGTGTTGCTGGAGAATTTGCGTGGTATGTCTTGTTCTGGAACTTGTTGGTCCTTGGGTGGAGCTTGGTTTCAGTGTAGGTATGGAGGCATTTGATGAGCTCCTATTGCTTAATGTTCCCTGAATTCAGGAGTTCTCTGATGTTTTCAGGCTTTGGACTTAAGCCCTGCTTCTGGTTTTCAGTTTTATTTTTACAGTAGCCTCTAGACTTCTCCATCTATACAGCACCAATGATAAAACATCTAGGTTAAAGATGAAAATTTTCTCCACATTGAGGGACACTCAGAGAGGTTCACTGTTTTTGAAGACAATGGTCTGCTTTTCTGGTTGCCTGATGTCCTCTGCCAGCCTACAGAAGTTGTTTTGTGGAGTTTGCTCAGCGTTGAAATGTTCTTTTGAGGAATTTGTGAGGGAGAAAGTGGTCTTCCCGTCCTATTCCTCCACCATCTTAGGACCGCCACCTATTATTCTTAATTTGTAAGTCTCCCACATAATGGCTTATAAAACATTGCCTTGCTTCGCATGGCCTCAACAATTGCCTCTGTTCTGTGGACATCAAAGCTTACATATCAAGCCTCAATCATTTATGCAAGCTCAAAATTTTCACCATTATGATCTCTTCTTTCTGATTTCCTGTATTATCCTTCATCTTAACATTATTTAAAATATTTTCACATGCATCCCCCCTTAAAATACTATCTTCTCTCTCTACAACCTTCTTAATGATACCAGCATTCTTTTCCTCTGTTAAGTTCATTAATAAAGAGGATGGTCAAGTAAAGGAAAAAGTCAAAGAGAAAAAAAAAAAGAGGAGAAATTGTTCAATAAGCTTAAATTTAAAGTTTATTGAGAGTTACTACATGGCCATACATTTTACTGAGCACTTTATGTGCATTACTGTATTAAATCTATTCAGTTCTCTGTTTTTACCAGTAAAACAGTTCATGGCTGTAAAGAAATCAAGCATACTAACTAGAGATCTTCAGTCCCCGGGATTTTCGTGCTGAATTCTGCTAGTAGTAGTGAACTAGATGGGAGAACCCTCCATTGTGAATCCCACTGATGCTGTTACTAAAAACAACGCTGTGCCATTTTCTGCCCGGACACATGTCAACAAAACAGACTCTTCTGATATCAGCAGGGGGCTGGTGTTGGGATCAGCTGAGGAGAGAAGCCTGTTTAGGAATGTCATGTCTTCTTCCTTGTCTCTTTGTTGTAATATCATAAAATAATTAAGATCAAAAATCAATACAAAGGACTCATTTGGGTGACAATGATGTGGGCACACGTGGGATCCCTCTTTCCTGGGTCAGGCACTGCCGGCACATACTGACTTGCAGTAAATACTTAGATTTCTTCACGAAAGTACGCAACATAAAAGGACTCACTGAGTGGTGGTAGAATTTCAGGGGAAAAAAGAAAATTCTTCATAAGTTAGAATGCATCAGAAGAATTACTTCCTAAAATAAACTAGATTCTTAATAATTCAGAAAAGTGTGAACCAATAGCTTACATTTTATACTTTTCCAACTTTCACTACTACCCTCTAAAATCTCTGCATACACATAGGAATAACCAAAAGCTTTTTAGGTCAGCTACTCTGAGCAAAGATCACATGTTACCAAAACCACTGAATTATTATTATTTTAATGAGACTGTTTCTTCTGGTTGCTTAGAATGAAGACCTTAGTAAGTGGATACTCATGTTACTGTACTCCTGGCATAGTCCTCTGAATCATCTTGTCATGGACCTGCAGAGTATGAAAGAAGTCTCAGATACTATCCTATCAAATGCCAGAGAGTATGTAAAAAAAGTAGAAACACTTCAAGCGTTCATGGAGAGGCATTTCTGCCAGGTAAGCATCCTGCAGAGGGCTTTCTTGCTTTGTTCGTGAATAAAAGGGGTGACCTCTGTAATGCGTAAGGAGTTTGGAAATACCTCATTTTGTAAGAAAAAGATTCATGACTTCTATATACTAGACTGCTACTACATAAAGCAGGAGCCTAGTCATTCATAGTGATATACTCTACTGTAAAGGAATCAGAATTTCACTGCAATTTTTGACATGTGCAGCCTTCCCTGCATTGCACACAATTCCACCAAAAGCTTGCCTCTTCCTGGGCACTGGTGGTTGAAATATTTTCAAGAGTAAGAGAGCTAGAGAACAGAATTTCCAAGATCAGCATTTTCTTCAAAGTAACCCAGGACGTATGCTATTGAAGTTCCAACTCTCTTCTTTCTCTGTTTTCCTCAAATCAAAGGATGAGAGTGGGAAGGAAGAAAAGAGAAAGTTAAAACTAAACTTGAGTTATGTTTCTACTTTTTAGATTACTAATAGTTTTCTCATAGGCTGGTCCAAAATCCATATCTAGATAGTTTTATATTCATATGTCATCCCCAAATCTTAATTTGATAATTAGAAGGAACAAAGATAAGCAAATCCTAATAAAACACATAAGAAGTCTTATCTTTTGGATGTTCAGATGATTATTCCAGCAATGCAGAAGATGTTGGAGGCTCATATTTACTGGTCAGGACTCCCATCCCTGATGTCCAGCGATGAAGATGTGCGTCATTCTGAATTTTATAACCTGTTCAACTGCCTGCGCAGGGATTCACTTGAAATTGATATTTACACCAAGCTCATGGCATGCCGACGGATCGGCATCACGTGCTAAATCCACATCCATGCCATCCAGGTCTGGAATGGTCATAATGATCTATCCCATAGCAAACTTATTTGAAATTTGCAGCTTTTTAATGCATGTTCTGTGAAATGGATCTCCTCTTAAAAAAATAAACACAGGCTCTGTATAGATGTCAAACTCTAAAAGGGAAATTTGTCAACATTTCTAAAAACTAAAAAAAAAAGAAAAGAAAGAAAATTTACCCTACAATTGAGAGAATGAAGCTCCTATTAATGCATATATATGTAATTTAGAAAGATGGTAACGATAACCCATTATGCGAGACAGCAAAAAAGGCACAGATGTATAGAACAGTCTTTTGGACTCTGTGGGAGAGGGAGAGGGTGGGATGATTTGGGAGAATGGCATTGAAACATGTATAATATCATATAAGAAATGAATCACCAGTCTAGGTTCGATGCAGGATACAGGATGCTTAGGGCTGGTGCACTGGGATGACCCAGAGAGATGGTATGGGGAGGGAGGAGGGAAGGGGGTTCAGGATTGGGAACACATGTACACCATGGCAGATTTATGTTGATGTATGGCAAAACCAATACAATATTGTAAAGTAAAAAAAAAATATAGTAATAATAAATAAAATATGAAAAAAATAAAAAATAAAACCTTGTTTCAAATATAAAAAAATAAAAAATAAAATTAGAAATGAACCATGAGTCCAGATTTGATGCATGATACTGGATGCTTGGGGCTGGTGCACTGAGACTACTCAGAGGGATGGTACAGAGAGGGAGGAGGGAGAGGGGTTCAGGATGGGGAACACATGTATACCTGTGGCAGATTAATGTTGATGTATGGCAAAACCAATACAATATTGTAAAGAATAAATAAATAAATAAACCACAAAAAAATTAGTCACAAATAACAGAAGCTGGCATTGCAAAGAAGATCATTAAGAGATTACTTAAGAATCACAGCCAGTTATTCTGGGTCATGTTATTAGAAGCAACGAATTAGACAGTTGTTCATGGTTCTGCTCACGCTACCAGAAAGGCTGAATTTTCAGGATTCTTTATGAAAGCCAGCCACGAACTGTCAGCCAACTATCATAGTGTTACACGAGAAAATATAAATACTTCGAACTTTGTATAAATAGCATGAGGTTTACTGAAGTGTCTAAGGATTGTTAGGATGCTGTCTTAGTCTTTCTGGGTTGCTATAACAAAATATCACAGGCTTAAAAACAATGGAAATGGATTTCCACAGCGTGGTCATGCAGGATCCTTTCTGGTCACACACTTCTTACTGTATTGTCACACGGGGGAGGGCTCGGGAGCTCCGAGTGTCTCTTATATATAAAAGCACTTATCTCATTGAACTGGCTCATCCTCCTCCAGGGGCTGTCGTCGCCCACTCTCCACTGCATCCTCATCTCCTGCATCACCGGGCAGCCATTCCACACCTTCCATCACTCTGGGTTTCCCAAGTCCCGGTCAGTCAAGTGTCAGCTCCATCTCATATTCAGCCTATTCAGTGTTTCCCTCTCCCCTGCTGAGGCCCAGGGGACCTACCAGGAAGTGCAGATGTGTCCATTTCTGCAAGGTTCCTTCTCTCTCCCTCTCTGGATCCTCATTCCTTAGGCCATGTTGGAACAAGGTGGATGGTAACGAGATGGGAAAGTTCTGACATCACTGACTTACATGGTGCTGTTGTAGCCTTCTCTTGGTTCAGACGGACTGATCTGAAATTCCCCCTGACTGACAAGTGTTTCCCTGTAGGGTATCCTTTTGCTTTTCCAGGAATTCACAAGTTAGGGATCCCCAAATTCATAGTTTCCTTTTTAATCAGGGGAAATGTTCTGGAACCCACAGCTCCCCACCTGCAGTAGTCACCACAGCCTCTCTGTTTCCCTCACTCTGCAAGTACCATCTGGAGAAAATTAAGCAGCCCACAGGAAACCCATGTATCATAAACACTCTGAACAATTGAATGGCAGAAATACTGGTGTGCATCTGTCCATCACTGTGGATTTTGGACAATTGACCAACTGGTCACATAGACACTGAGTCGATCAGAAAGCTGGATTTAAAAACACATTTATCTGAGAAGTGAGATACCATTCTCTCTTCCTTTTAGAGTATTATCCTTGTCATTAATTATTTGGCCTTATAAACATGCCCTAGTAGGTCACTAAACTATAAAATTATAAAATTCTCCAAATAGACTGAGTCTCTACTGAGACTGGAGCAATGTGACTGGATTAGGGATGCTCAGCTTGTTCAACAGCCTCCAAACAACCTGGAATGAGGGCCAATCTCTTGATGGGCTCTCCTAGGAAGCCGATGATGTTGCTGGGCTGGTGTTACAGCATCTTTAGGGCTTTAGCAGTAATTCCTGGTAAAGAAAATGGGGAATCAAAAGGTAGAAGGGAAAGGGGCATGAAAAAAAGAAAAGGAAGAGAAAGACGAAAGGAAGGAAAGGCAGCAAAGGGAAAGTGAGTCTAGGACTTGGGTAGTGATGGATGAAATGCTGTTGAACACTTTATTTTTAAGGACCCAAATATATATGCTTTTTTAAATATCCCAACAGCAAATATTTCATATTCCCTTTTATTTCCATTTCTCTTCTCTCCTCTTTTTTCTGAAATTGTCCTTTGTATTAGGAGTTTTTGTTTGTTGTTACTAAAGGTCATAGTTCTAGAGAGGAACATAGCTTGGCAACTCCTCAGGGCACAATCCAGCCAAATCATCTTCTTTTAGGCAAAGACACCTTTCACCCACATACAGGAACACTGTCCAGCAAAACCAACCTCTTCCCTCATAGGCAGGATTATTCTTGCCTGAGTCCTGCCCCTGCCTCTACCTGGGATGACCCAAACTTTTCAGAATATGACAGAATACTCTCTCCCAAAGCAATCTATCAATTCCTCCCTTGGTGTCTTCATGCATGTAAAGCGTCAGCTTTTTTGTTTTTTCACTTTCTTCTTTCAAAAGGTGAAAGACCATCAAACACCCTGTAAGCACTTTGTAAGTCTTTTACTGCCCAAAACATCTAATTCTATTTGTTACTTGCTTAACTTTCTTTCCTTCAATGTCTAGATATTTCCAGCAGAGAAAAATGGTATTAATTAGAGGGAAAATTTGGCAATAAGGGAGACAATGTAATTGGAGGAAATATACACACACCAATAGACCACACACATCTTCATGTATTTGTCTCTTATAAAATTTATTTCAAGCATAAATTTAGGACTTTACATCAAGAACAGAGGTGGTGACATTGAGAGTGCTCTCCTTGCTTGACTGTGACATATAAAGTGAATACTGTAGATTTCAGACAATATTGAACAGAGCCACAGAAACATTATAGAGTCAGTCAGGAATAGCCAGAGCAGGGATATTTGGACATGATTTAAGAATAACTCCCTTGCCATCCAGAAAGCATCAATTTTCCCCTCTTTTACAGATTTCCAAGTAAGACTACATTTGAAGAAATGGCCCTACTATATCAAGAATAGTATCAGTGGTTACTGAATGGAAACCAACGAATGAAAAACTTTCAAAGTTCACTGACCTTATAGATTAGTAAATCACATGTCATGGATACAATGAGGACTTAAACTGAGGTTTAAAAAAAATCTCTGTTTTCCAGAAGCAGGCCCGCAAGTTGTGGAGAAGGAGAGGGTGATATAAACACACAATTTGCTATATTACATGATAGGTTGTAGAAGAATAAGATGTGATGTCAACACGGTGCTACAGTATATTGAAGTAGAGCTAGGAGCCATGTGAGTGTGTCATAGGAGTGACACTGATGGGATGGCTTTGTGATGGAGTTTTGAAAAGTTGATGGGATATTGATGTGCAAAAATGGGAAAACAGTATATCTGTCAATTAACTTAGGATCATCTTAAGAAGTAAGGATCTCTGACATCCTAGATCAAGGCAGCTTTTTATACTAGATGTAAAATACATAAAGCATTATGAGGAATCAGTGAATAATCAAGTCTGACAAAAACACAAGAAATTTTAATTTTTTACCATTCATGTTGTATCTCTCATGATTATGCTTCCATGATATACTGTATACATTACTGTAGGCTTAGAATGGAGAAATACTTGTATGGATTTTTATGCATTAAGGAGAATCATACATTGCAAAATGGAGAGTTTATCTTTATTCTACAAAGCAACAGGAAACCAAGAACATTTAGTCCAAGAGAGTAGTATGTCCAGAATTAGAAAAGAGAAACTTTAATGTGGATTGAGGAGTTGTGGCTGGTAGAAAAAAAGAAAGAGATGAGAAAGAGCTGGGATTATGACACTGAAAATCAAAGAGGGCTCTGCCAAATTAAAAGACACAAAGCATGCGAGAGATACAGGAAATGAAATAGACCTTGACCACATGCAAGGAATGAGGCAGACATAAGAGCCAGAAAAGGCATCCAGCAATATGGGACTAGTTAAGTCAATAAATGACTGAAAAGTCAGAGAGAAGGGAGGAGATAAATTAAAGTTTTATCCAAAAGCACCTGAGCCCTATTTTCCTGTATTTAGTATCTTCGTACCAGAAATCACCAAAAAATATTAAGGTTCTGCAGCAAATGATAGAAATAAATATTCTATGGAGCCTCTGCTAGACCCTCTGGAATACCAGAACCAAAGCATAACTACCCAGTGATAACAAGCAGTAAGTCACTAGTCGCTATCAACACTTAAATAACACATACATTGTAAAGCATAGAGGATGAACGGAAATCAAATGGAAACAACCCATACCTTTACAGAGCCAGCCTAGACAAAACCTAAAACCTAAACCAAATAGAGGTCATGGTCTCCTTAATCATGTGTCCATTTCCTCCAAGAGGTTCTCATCCTTTTGCCTGAATCCTCCCTTGTTTACTAACGCTTTATTGCCTTACTCTCAGCAGACGGTCAGCAAATCACTAATCAAATAAATAAACAATGTTCACTCCTGATACATATTTGTTTGATTGACTCTTCAAACTGGAAAGCTTCAAACTGAAGCTTGTTGATTGACTCTTCAAACTGAATTTAAAACACTAATACTGGAAGGACTCCTTCCCAGCCTCTTTCCAAAGTGCCCAGTGGGCAGCAATTACGAATCTAGCTACTTAGACGTCTTCTGCTATAATTATAACCTCTTTGGATAGTGAAGACAGGAGACGGATGAAGCACTGAATGATGTCGAGAAAGAAATGCATGGACATGTGGAAAAGATACCATAAGCCTTAAACACCGATCTATGCCTGCACACCAAACCATGTGTGATGGGAGCCAGGTGGGCCTAATGAGGGATGGATTTTTCAAGAAAGCTCTCTCTGAGTTGGCACTGAGAAGTTTGATTCAACTCAACTGTTTCAACATGATTCTTTGATTCTAAAACTCAGAGCCACTTGTCTCATTTAACTGCACTAAGTCAAAAAGGGAATATACTTATTGCCTATTTGAACACTGCCAAGAGTCGGACACAACCGAGCGACTCTTTCAGTTTTCACTTTCATACATTGGAGAAGGAAATGACAACCCACTCCAGTGTTCTTGCCTGGAGAATCCGAGGGACAGGGGAGCCTGGTGGGCTGCTGTCTATGGGGTCGCACAGAGTTGGACATGACTGAGCAGCAGCAGCAGCAGGAGCCAGCAGCAGCAGCAGCAGCAGCAGCAGCAAGAGATCGTAAAAGTTTTCATCACAAGGAGAAAATTGTAAATATTTCTAATGAGGGATGTTCACCAGACTTATTGTGGTGATCATTTTGCAATATATGTCAAATAATTATGTTGTACACCTGAAGCAAAATAACATTATAAGTCAATATTATCTACGTATAATGATACCTGAAATTAAAGTAGCATATGTGTCAATGTGACTTATGTAGAATAATCATATAATCATTATGTTATATACATAACACATATCATACCTTCAATTATCTTCAGTCACTCAGTCATATACAACTGTTTGAGACCCCACAGACTGCAGCACAATAGGCTCCCATGTCCTGCACCATCTCCTGGAGTTTGCTCAAACTCATGCCCATCGACTCAGTGATGCTATCCAGCCATCTCATCCTCTGCCTTCTCCTTCTCCTCCTGCCATCAATCTTTTCCAGCACCAGGGTCTTTTCCAATGAGTCAATTCTTTGTATCATTTGGCCAAAGTATTGGAGCTTCAGCTTCAGTATCAGTCCTTTCAATGAATATTCAGGGCTGATTTCCTTTAGTATTGACCAGTTTGATCTTCTTGCAGTCCAGGGAACTCTCAAGAGTCTTCTCCAACACTGCAGTTCAAAAGCATCAATTCCTCAGTGCTCAGTTTCCTTAAGGTCCAGCTCTCACATCCATACTGACTACTGGGAAAACCATAGCTTTGACTAGATGGAATTTTCTTTATATATATAAACATACATGTACACATACCTATGTATGAAAAGGTTTTTGAAAAGGAATATATTTTCGATAAAGAAAACAAATAAACTAGTATAATTGTTTCTTTTTACAAATGTGCATTTTGGCTATCATGTTTGGTCTAAAACATTTTCTTCAAATATAGTTTATGTTCATGCTGATAAAAGAAACAGAAACATGTCTTAATCTTGTAACATCAACTGTAGAACAGGTTATTTAAAATAGATAATCAGTTCAGTTCGGTTCAGTTCAGTCGCTCAGTCATGTCCGACTCTGTGAGCCCATGAATCGCAGCATGCCAGGCCTCCCTGTTGATCACCAACTCCCAGAGTTCACCCAGACTCATGCCCATTGAGTCCGTGATGCAATCCAGCCATCTCATCCTCGGTCATCCACTTTTCCTCCTGCCCACAATCCCTCCCAGCATCAAAGTCCTCTCCAATGAGTCAACTCTTCGCATGAGGTGGCCAAAGTACTGGAGCTTCAGCTTTAGCATCATTCCTTCCAAAGAAATTCCAGGGTTGATCTCCTTCAGAATGGACTGGTTGGATCTCCTTGCAGTCCAAGGTACTCTCAAGAGTCTTCTCCAACACCACAGTTCAAAAGCATCAATTCTTCGGTGCTCAGCCTTCTTCACAGTCCAACTCTCACATCCACACATGACTACTGGAAAAACCATAGCCTTGACTAGACGGACTTTGGTTGGCAAAGTAATGTCTCTGCTTTTCAATATACTATCTAGGTTGGTCATAACTTTTCTTCCAAGGAGTAAGCGTCTTTTACTTTCATGGCTGCAGTCACCATCTGCATTGATTTTTGAGCCCAGAAAATAAAGTCTGACAATGTTTCCACTGTTTCTCCGTCTATTTCCCATGGAGTGATGGGACCAGATGCCATGATCTTCATTTTCTGAATGTTAAGCTTTAAGCCAACTTTTTTGCTCTCCTCTTTCACTTTCATCAGGGGGCTTTTTAGCTCCTCTTCACTTTCTGCCATAAGGGTGGTGTCATCTGCATATCTGAGGTTATTGATGTTTCTCCCAGCAATCTTGATTCCAGCTTGTGTTTCTTCCAGTCCAGTGTTTCTCATGATGTACTCTGCATATAAGTTAAATACGCAGGGTGACAATATGCAGCCTTGACATACTCCTTTTCCTATTTGGAACCAGTCTGTTGTTCCATGTACAGTTCTAACTGTTGCTTCCTGGCCTGCATACAGATTTCTCAAAAGGCAGGTTAAGTGGTCTGGTATTCCCATTTCTTTCAGAATTTTCCAAAATCACAAAATTTTGAAACCCATAGGCCTGCCCAGTACTCTGCTATTAGTTATTTAACCAATTGATCATTGACTTAATTCTTCCTTGACTCAGAAACTCTTATAGGTGCTTGAAGTGAAACTGAAAGTGAAGTTGCTCAGTCATGTCCAACTCTTTGCAACCCAGTGGACTGTAGCCCACCAGGCTCCTCCATCCATGAGATTTTGCAGGCAAGAATACTGGAGTGGGTTGCCATTTCCTTCTCCAAGGGATCTTCCCAACCCAGGGATTGAACCCAGGTCTCCTGCATTGCAGGCAGACACTTTAACCTCTGAGCCACCAGGGAAGCCCTCATAGGTGCTTAGTTTACATCAATAAACAAAGCAGGCAGACACTTATCCTCATGGAACTGATATTCTAGCTAGGGGAAGACAGATAATCTGCAATAAACATGAATCTAAGTACATTATATGGTATGTTAACAGGTGATCTGTACTACTGGAAAAGAACTAGTAAAGCAGAGGATGGGGTTTAAGGAATAAAGGTAAAGAAAGGGAGGTGATTTAAAGAAAAACAACTTAGACGACACAGAGGGGAGCAAACATGCTCTCTTGCATTCAAGATTCAAGTTTTCCCCTCCAGTCAGGTCTCTTGGTCTTCTATCTAACTTCAAAAATGTTTCCGTCTCTGAGGCTCTATGCAAACTCATGCAAACAAGGATGTTCTGAATATTCTGCCTCTTCAGTTGAACTAGTTTGATAAAAAATTGTTGGTAAACTCCACCAAATTAAGTAACATTTTATGCAGCAAATTTTTAAAAATTTCTGTTTCTTGAAGAACTAATCTCCAAATTATTTTCCATTTTCCAACAGTCTGTGACATAATTATATTATGTAAAAATATTATATATGCACTGCTATTCTTATATATTATCACATTTAAAAGATATACAGAAAATATAAACTAAACGACAGTGAGATAAAAATAAATAGAAATTGAAATGGTAACATTTTCTTCCCCAGGGGATGAGGACACTCATTTTTATGGCCACTGGACTAATGGATTCTGAATATACACATGTAATTACACCAGTTATGTAACTATCATAATAAAGTAATTTCTTTTACATATAGCTTCAATCAAAGTTCTCAGAATACCACAAGGGGTAAGAAATACAATTATATGTGAATAACTCTCTTCATATGCATATATAAAATTTTGTGAGCTCAATTAAATAATCATCTTTAGTTCTTTGTTATTCCATCAATACATCAACTGGTAAATAATCAAAACTCTACAATAGATATCTTTTTTCAGTTTTTAAATCTCAAGTCATAATAAAACTGGGCCAATGGCCTAGAAGATTGAATAAAATGTCATATGGATATCATCATATATATGCATTTGTAAAGGAAATTAATGAAAACATACAGAAGACTTACAGTTTGCTGAAACAGAAAGTATACTTACTCAGAGCTGAATATACATATCAATTAGGAAAAATACCTTCTCAGCTTCTGATGACTTCTAAAGAAAGGGACTCCACAACTTTCATCTCCAGCCTGCTGTGGACTCCTTTCCACTTTCCTCCTCAACTTCCCTCCATGAAATCTCTTCCCTAGGTTATAAAACACACCTTGGGCTTCTGATCAAGATATGTTTCAAGACAAGATGTGATTCAAGACAAGACAACCTTGACCTCTTTGTGCCCACTCCTCTGTTTGTTCTGGAAAAAAGAAGAGACCACTAAAGGGGACCTTGTATATTTGGCAAGAAGAAGGTGAACTAGTTTAAGGCCTGAAGAATGGAAGAGCAACACAGCAGCACCTAAGAGAAGACAAGCCAGGCCCAGCGTTCCTGACCTCCAACCTAGATCAGAAGGCAACCTGAGTAGGGCTGTTCCTCCCAAGGAACAAATGTGAAGGAACACCAGGTGGTGGGTTAGTTGCTAAGCTGTGCCTGACTCTTTGTGACCCCATGGACTGTAGCCCATCAGGTTGCACTGTCCATGGAATTCTCCAGGCAAGAATATGGATTCCCATGTCTTCCTCCAGGGGATCTTCCCAACCCAGGGATTGAATCCAGGTCTTCACAAGGCAAGTGAATTCCTTACTGTCTGAGCCACCAGGACGAGTCCCGCCTGTGGCAAAGGTCATGAGGTGTAGGGGCCCGACAGGCAAAGGCGAGTCGGGCCTTAAGGGAGCCTCACTGGATCTGCTCATGCATCTGCCTCAAAACCAGAGTCTACCTGCCTTACTGCATTGTGCTTTTCGCCTACTCTTCTGACAATATATGGGGGGCCATCCCCCACCACCTCTCTCTGAAATGGAGTTAACTTAGGACTCCAATTAATAAATCTCCTGGGCATGACAAGGGTGTTTCAGTCCAAAAACCTCTCTGCTGGCAGACTAGCTTGTGTGACAGGATTATCCACACTCCTGCTATTACTTACATGATTGTTTACAACCTCTCAACCATAAATGGCACAGAGAGTTTGGAGTATTTTGAAAGTCTTAGTTAGCATAGTGTTTTTCTAAAGATAAAAATCATGTTGGTGAAGGGTTTCATTGCTGAGTTAATGATTGCCACCAGGCCTCCATATCCTTAGGCACCTGGGAGTATGTTAACCAATGCAATTGGAATGTAGAAAAAGAAATATAGTAGTTTTGATGTTAGCAATACTAGACATTTTGAGTTAATGAATTTTCTCTTTTGTTATATATCACTGTAGTCCTCTTTCTTTATTATAAATCATTGTGTCCTTGCTTTGTAAAAATGTAACTTTATCACTATCTTCAGACTAAATAGATCTTAAGGGGAAACAAGCCTTCTAATCGATTAACCTTTATCAATAGAAAGAGAGGTGGGGCCATAAAATGTTAATCGGTCTCCAACCAAAAGAAATTGTGAAATGTAAGACCCTTGTAACAAAGATATGCTGAGAACAAGGTCTTTAGATAAGGGTCTGAGCAGCTGACCCTGCGTGACTATGTCTCTTACATTTATCTCTATGTATAACTAAAAGCTAGACCATTCAGGTATGACCTAAACCAAATCCCTTATGATTACAGTGGAAGTGAGAAATAGATTTAAGGGACTAGATCTGATAGATAGAGTGCCTGATTAACTATGGAATGAGGTTCATGACATTGTACAGGAGACAGGGATCAAGACCATCCCCATGGAAAAGAAATGCAAAACAGCAAAATGGCTGTCTGGGGAGGCCTTACAAATAGCTGTGAAAAGAAGAGACGTGAAAAGCAAAGGAGAAAAAAAAAGATATAAGCAGCTGAATGCAGAGTTCCAAAGAATAGCAAGAAGAGATAAGAAAGCCTTCTTCAGCCATCAATGCAAAGAAATAGAGGAAAACAATAGAATGGGAAAGACTAGAGATCTCTTCGAGAAAATTAGAGATATCACGGGAACATTTCATGCAGAGATGGGCTCAATAAAGGACAGAAATGGTATGGACCTAACAGAAGCAGAAGATATTAAGAAGAGGTGGCAAGATACACGGAAGAATTGTACGAAAAAGATCTTCACGACCCAGATAATCATGATGATGTGATCACTCATCTAGAGCCAGACATCTTGGAAAGTGAAGTCAGGTGGGCCTTGGAAAGCATCTCTACAAACAAAGCTAGTGGAGGTGATGGAATTCCAGTTGAGCTGTTTCAAATCCTGAAAGATGATGTTGTGAAAGTGCTGCACTCAATATGCCAGCAAATTTGGAAAACTCAGAAGTGGCCACAGGACTGGAAAAGGTCAGTTTTCATTCCAATAGCAAAGAAAGGCAATGCCAAAGAATGCTCAAACTACCACACAATTGCATTCATCTCACATGCCAGTAAAGTAATTCTCAAAATTCTCCAAGCCAGACTTCAGCAATACGTGAACTGTGAACTCCCTGATGTTCAAGCTGGCTTTAGAAAAGGCAGAGGAACCAGAGATCAAATTGCCAACATCTGCTGGATCATGGAAAAAGCAAGAGAGTTCCAGAAAAACATCTATTTCTGCTTTATTGACTATGCCAAAGCCTTTGACCGTGTGGATCACAATAAACTGTGGGAAATTCTGAAAGAGATGGGAATAACAGACCACCTAACCTGCCTCTTGAGTAATCTGTATGCAGTTCAGGAAGCAACAGTTAGAACTGGACATGGAACAACAGACTGGTTCCAAATAGGAAAAGGAGTATGTCAAGGCTGTATATTGTCATCCTGCTTATTTAACTTATATGGAGAGTACATCATGAGAAATGCTGGACTGGAAGAAACACAAGCTGGAATCAAGATAGCTGGGAGAAATAGCAATAACCTCAGATATGCAGATGACACCACCCTTATGGCAGAAAGTGAAGAGGAGCTAAAAAGCCTCTTGATGAAAGTGAAAGAGGAGAGTGAAAAAGTTGGCTTAAAGCTCAACATTCAGAATACGAAGATCATGGCATCCCGTCCCATCACTTCATGGCAAATACATGGAGAAACAGTGGAAACAGTGTCAGAGTTTATATTTTTGGGCTCCAAAATCACTGCAGATGGTGATTGCAGCCATGAAATTAAAAGACGCTTACTCCTTGGAAGAAAAGTTATGACCAACCTAGATAGTATATTCAAAAGCAGAGACATTATTTTGCCAACTAAGGTCCATCTAGTCAAGGCTATGGTTTTTCCTGTGGTCATGTATGGATGTGAGAGTTGGACTGTGAAGAAGGCTGAGCACTGAAGAATTGATGCTTTTGAACTGTGGTGTTGGAGAAGACTCTTGAGAGTGCCTTGGACTGCAAGGAGATCCAACCAGTCCATTCTGAAGGAGATCAACCCTGGGATTTCTTTGGAAGGAATGATGCTAAATCTGAAACTTCAGTACTTTGGCCACCTCATGAGAAGAGTTGACTCATTGGAAAAGACTCTGATGCTGGGAGGGATTGAGGGCAGGAGTAGAAGGGGACGACAGAGGATGAGATGGCTGGATGGCATCACGGACTCGATGGACGTGAGTCTGAGTGAACTCCAGGAAATGGTGATGGACAGGGAGGCCTGGCGTGTTGTGATTCATGGCGTTGGAAAGAGTCAGACAGACTGAGCGACTGAACTAAACTGATAACTAAAAGTATAAAAGTGAACCTGGAAAATAAAGAAACGGACCAGTTCCTGGAAAGACTGGTTTCTCCCATGTGGTCTTTTCTCATTCTCTTCTTTTCTGGCTGAATTCCCATCTGGAGCGTGGAGGATCACAATGTTTACTTACTTGCCCTGGCTCCTAAGACCCACGCAAGAGGGAGCCCAAGGCGGGGAACCCTCCGCTATTTAAGTGGGCGCCGGTGGCCTACATAGATGTTGCACACTCCTTTTCTTGGAGTTTTATTGGTTTTCCACGTAAACCAAGTTATTCAGCATCTTTTCTCCACTTATTTTCTTACTACACTATTTCTTTCTAATCTCCCTCCATATCTTTAATTAAGCAATTAATTCCTCAGACGCCGTCGCAGTCCCTGCTTCGAATTCCTCAAATCCATGAGGGCTGGACCCTGGCTTAAAAGCATATGTTAATATTAGACAAAGTAAAATTTAGAGCAAAGAACATTTCCAAAGACAAAGGAATACAAGGACATTACATAAAGAAAAAGCAGTTTAAACCCTGGGTCAGAAGATCCCCTGGAGGAGGGCATGTCAACCTACCTTAACATTCTTTCCTGGAGAATCCCCATGGACAGAGGAGCCTGGCAGGCTATATTGTCCATGGGGTCTCAAAGATTTGGACATGAGTAAAGTCATTTAGTACACATGTAAGAGAGGAAAACTTAAAAGTCCTCACCAAAAAGATCTTGAAAGTTAAATATGTGAGATGATATTAATAGATATGTTAATTAACTCACTGAGGGGATCCATTAATAATGTATACCTATTTAAATTGTCTTGTATTCTTTATATATCTTGCAATTTTTTCTGGAAAAAAATATTTTTAAAATACTGAAAAAAGAAAACAGCAAGAATTTCAATGTTTTTTATAAAATTTTGTAGGTATCAAACATTACACTTTGTAAATAAAAGGTTTTTTTTTTGTTTGTTTGTTTGTTTTTAATTCCAGATAATAACCAGTGGGATTCACTGGATATTCAAAAAGGGAAGAAACCTTGGAAATTATCTAGACAATCTTCCCATATTAAGGATATATAAGTAAATCCAAGAATGATTATGCCACTTACCTAAACTTATAAAACTCGATGCAAAAGTAGCAATAGAAAGCACATTTCCTAGGTTTAAGTGAATCTTTACTGAATTACCAAGCAAATGGAAATATCTCCTATGCTCTGCAAAACTTGATTCTTATCTCTTTCAGAGAACTGATCATATTCCACCTTGTATTCTTGTCCAGTTAGCATAAGTTTTACCAAGTAAATTGAATTCTTTGAAGGTGCAATCCTGGCATGTGTGATCTTCTCACTGTATATTCTCACATATTGCTAACTCTTTATAAATGCCATTCCTTCTCCCTGGAAGACCCTCTCTCTCTTACCTGATTACCTTCTCAGCATCTTTCAGATCTCAGTAAAAACCATTTCCACAAAGCAGCCTTTCATGACTCTGACGCAGCTCAGGTCCCCTTGTTATGTGGACATTTGGCATTCTGCGCTTTTCCTTGACAGATGAAAATACATAAAGTATGTATTTCATAACATAAAGTTTTCATAACAGATGAAAACACTTTAAGGAGAGTCTACAATTCACGTATTTTTACATTGTACACAAACACCTAATCTTTCTTTGAAGGTACAAAAAAATTCACCTCCTTGATGAATTGTTACCTACTTTTCCCAGATGAAAGTACCATCTTCCTCCTTATGGCTTCCTAATTTCATTCTCATCATTTTTATCTCACTGACCACATTCTGTCTTATAGCTAATTATCTGAACAACACCAATTCCCACTGCTTTAATTCAGTTCCCTTGGGTTTACAAAGGCCGCACCAACTACCCTGAACTTCCTATTTACTGAGTATTAACCATGGCAGAAACTGGTATTTTTCACAGACCAGCTTATTTGTTCCTTTTGAGGTAAATATTAGAATTAAAAGCAAATACTCAGCCTCTGGTATTTTAAATACACTGACAACTGGACAAAATTTTAACTGCTATTCCAGATAAAAGTTATTTTGTGTTATTTTTTTTCTTTTAGAAAGAACTTGCATTCTAGATAGCTTTCAGGTGAATAGAAACAGGACTGATATGTTAGCTGGGAAAAAAAAAAAAACCACTGTTGCAGGAAACAAAAGTAGACAATCACGCATCATCTGTATACGTCAAGACTCATTTTATTGGGAGCTGTGGGCTCAGACAGTAAACAGTCTGCCTGTAATACAGGAGACCTGGATTCCATCCCTGGTCAGGAAGATCCCTGGAAGAGGACATGTCAAACCACTCTAGTATTCTTGCCTAGAAATCCCCATGAACAGAAGAGCCTGGTGGGTTGCAGTCCATGGTGTCGTCAGATCATGGAGTCATAAAGCGTTGGACTCAACTGAGCAAGTAAGCATAGCAAAATTCCTCACAGTGACATACTGACATTTAGAAACAGTTTCTCTCACTAGTCTGCTTAACTACAACTCCTGCTTTTCACTGAAAGACCAAAGATAAAAGTAGTATTTCATAACAATCAAGTAATTTTTTCTATCAAGGAATTTTTCTTAAAGCTAAGCTAGAGAAAAACACTGTGAGATAGAGCAGATAATTAGAAGTAGAAGAGATCCAAACACGGAAGCTGCACAACCAATTGATAATTTTCTTTTCGGGAAAAAGAATAAAACCTCAGTTTGGGATCATATTTTATACAGAGATTTGCATAATCTTGGAAATGTAAAGGATTTTCTACTCTAATGTCCTTGTTTACTTGAAAAAACCAAGGCCTAGAGAAATGAAATAAGTTTACTAAGTCAAAGAGCAGTTATGTTGGGATTCTGATGAGAGCCCAGTGACAGGCCTTCGAGTTCAGTTGCTTCAGCTTTGGGCTGACAGGCTGGAGATTGGGGTACCAGTAATGGTGCAGTCTTTAGGTTGAATTGTTTTTACTTTGGGAAACCTTTATCTTTGCTCTTAACACCCTCAACTGATCCCATAAAATCCACGATCTATTGGTTTAAATGTTAATTACATCTAAGAAAATATGTTCCCATGTGAGCATTTGAAAGAAATTACAATTTGAAAGAAATGTACAATTTTATGGAGTACATTACCACGTGCCACTGGAATTGAATATCTTTGCTACCTGTTCCACAGTTATGACCTAGGAAGGGAAAACAAGATTGACAATTTTTTTTTTCCCCCACTTAATCATGTCCAGAGTTTTAGTGAATGCAGGCTGCTATTACAAAATGCCAGAGGCTAGGTGGTTTATAAACCAAGTATTTATCTAAGTTCTGGTGGCTAGAAGTCCAACATCAGGATGACAGCATGGTTGAGTGAATGAGGGCCTCTTCCAGGACATATCCCTAAATGGAAGGGATGAGCAAGTATTTCAGGCCTCTTTCACAAGAGCCCTAATCCCATTCATGTGGGCTCTGCCCTCATGTGGGTTCTGAACTCATGACCTAATTATTTTCAAGTGGTCCCACCATCTAAAATTGTCACTTTGGGGATTAGGTTTTCAACATATGAATTTTGGGAGAACACAAGCATTAGACCACGGCACCCAACGAGGGGACTGACTTGTCTAAGGTAACTCAAAGCTTCATCCATACTGAATGCTCTGTGATGCTGATATGAAGCCAAGGACTAAGGAATTATAGATTTCTCTTGGTATATACTCAGGGGATTGCAGAGTTTTGAAAGATACAGATAAAAAACTGCCCAGATAAAAAACTATCTTATTGGGGGAGGGATTGTCTATTCTGTAAAAAAATAGCATGCATTTTGTATACTGTATTTGAATATATAAAACTCAGTTACCTATCCATACACCAAAACACATTACAGAAATACAAATAATCCCATTTACAATTGCATCAAAAAAATAAAATACTTAGAAATAATTTTAAGCAAGGTGT
Source organism: Capra hircus (assembly GCF_001704415.2). Lineage (NCBI taxonomy): Eukaryota > Metazoa > Chordata > Mammalia > Artiodactyla > Bovidae > Capra > Capra hircus. The sequence continues at coordinate 1,644,965 of NC_030825.1, read as the reverse complement.
TGAAAGATCTATGTATGGAAACATTCAAGACAATCATGAAAGAAATATTTAAAAGACACAAAAGGAACATATTTCATATTTATTGACTGGAAGAATTAATACTGTTAATATATTCATACTACCCACGGCTATCTACATATTCACTGCAGTCTCTCAAAATTCCAAGGCATTTTTCACAAAACTGAAATTAGAAAATTCTACATCTTGTATAAAACTGTTGTTGTTCAGTTGCCAGGACTTGCCTGACTCTGTGTGACTCCACAGCCTGTAATACACCAGACTTCCCTGTTCCTTACCATCTCCAAGAATTTGCCCAATTCATGCCCATTGAATTGGTGATGTCATCCAACCATCTCATCCTCTGTCACCCTCTTTTCCCTCTGTCTTCAATCTTTCCCAGCATCAGGGTCTTTTCCAGTGAGTCAGCTGTTCACATTAGGTGGCCAAAGTATTGGAGATTCAGCTTCAGCATCAATCCTTCTGAAGAGTATATGGTGTTGATTTCCTTTAAGATTGACTGGTTTTGATCTCCTTGGTGCCCAAGGGACTCTCAAGAGTCTTCTGCAGCACCACAGTTCAAAAACATCACTTCTTCAGCACTCTGCCTTCTTTACTGTCTGCCCAGCTCTTACCTGTGTACATAACTACAGGAAAGACCATAGCCTTGACTATACAAAGCTCTGTCGGCAAAGTGATGTTTTTGCTTTTAACACACTGTCTAGTTTTGTCACAGCTTTCCTGCCAAGAAGCAGTCTTCTTCTAATTTCATGGCTGCAGTCACCATCCACATTGATTTTAGAGCCCAAGAAGAGGAAATCTGTCACTGCTTCCACCTTTTCCCCTTCTATTTGCATGTAAGTGATGGGACCAGATGCCATGATCTTAGCTTTTTTGATATTGAGTTTTAACCAGCTTTTTCACTTTCCTCTTTCACACTCATCGGAGGCTCTTTAGTTCTTCTTCACTTTCTACCATTAGAGTGGTATCATTCACATATCTCAGGTTGTTGATATTTCTCCCAGCAATCTTGATTCCAACCTTTAGGACTCATCCAGTCCAACATTTCACATGACATGCTCTGCATATACGTTAAATCAGTGCCGTGATGGACAATATTCATCCTTGACAGACTCCTTCACCAATTTTGAACCAGTTTATTGTTCCTTGTCTGCTTCTAATTGTTTCTGTTTGATCTGCATACAGCTTCCTCAGAAGACAGATAAGATTCGTCTGGTATTCCCATCTCAAGAATTTTCCAATTTGTTGTGATCCACACAGTTCAGTAAGGTTAATAAAGCAGATGGTTTTCTGGAATTCCTTTGATTTCTCTATGTTCCACCAAATGCTGCCAATTTGATCTCTGGTTCCTCTGCCTTTTCTAAAGCCAAGATGAACATCTGGAAGTTCTAGGTTCACATAATGCTGAAGACTAGCCAGGAAGATTTTGATCATAACCTTACTAGCACTGGAGATGACTGCATATGTTCAGTGGCTTGAACATTCTTTAATACTGTCCTTCTTGGGAATTGGGATGAGGATTGACCTTTTCCAGTCCTCTGGTCACTGCTGGCTTTTCAAAATTTTCTGACATATTGAGTGGAGCACTTTAATAGCATCAACTTTTAGGATTTTAAATAGCTTTGTTGGAATTCTATCACTTCCACTAGCTTTGTTGGCAGCAGTGTTTTTAAGACCCACTGGAGTTCACATTCCATAATATCTGGCTAAGTGAGAAACTACACCATTGTGATTATCTGGGTCATTAGGATATTTTTTTGTATAGTTCTTCTGTGTATTTTTTCCATCTCTTCTTGGTCTATTCTGCTGTATTAAATCACAAAACACCAAAGATAAAACTGATCTTGGGAAAGAAGAATAAAGTTCGAGACTAGGTTTGCTGATTTCAAATTGTATTAGAAAGCTATAATAAGCAAAACAGAATAATTTGCTTCTGGCACGAAAACAGACACATAGATCAACAGAGGAGAACAGCGAAGCCAGAAAGAAATGCACATCCATATGTTGTCGGTTAGCTTATGAAAAAGAGCCAAGAATATCCAGTTGGAAAAGGACACGCTTTTCAAAAATGATACTGGGAAAACTCGATAGTCCTATGAAAAAACCAAAACTGTGCCCCTGTTTTTTACTATACACGAAAATCAACTAAAAATGAAGAAAAAATTTGAACATAAGACTTTAAGCAATTAAACTACTAGAAGAAGACATTGAGATAATCTTCTTGCCATCTGTCTTTGCAATTGTTTTTTTTGGTTTCACACCAAAAGCACGGCATAACTGCAAAAACAAAGTAGTGGAACCATATCAAACTCCAAACATAGGAACATCAGCAAAATCAAATGGCAACTTACAGATTGACAGAAAATATTTCCAAATCATATATTTGAAAAGGGCTTAATATCCAAAACTACATGAGACATACAACTGAAGGGCAGAAAAAACATATAATCCTAAAATTTATTAGAGCATAATAAAAGTAAGAGTTTCAAAAAATCTGAAGATTAGACTGTAGGTGAGAGACACAAGCAGGTTTTCCTTTTAGAACAACAAAAGTGCCTTTCTGGCATTACTTTCTTCATCTCAACTCACTTGTTTGACAATTACAATTCAATGTGTACATTTTTCAGTCAATAGCAATCACCCCATAAAATATGTTGAATATGCAAAGAAAAAAAATAAACAGCCCTATCCCAAAATGTTCTGTAATCTAAAGATACAGTTACACTGTACCTAAGAGAATGACTGACATGCATAAAATGGGTACTCAACAAATACTATAACAACAAGAGCAAAAAATCCTATGAATACAACTAATTTTCTGGGGCTAAAGGTACCTAAAGGGCTAATCCACATTATCTCTGTTTCTTATTTTATATTCTTCCCTAAAATGCTATTTCTTTAATAAAATGTAACTAATTTGCATTCCAAAAGTGTGAGGTGGATCAAAGTTTGTCACCCTTAATCTAAGTGTACAAGATTATCAAAGGTACGACAATTAATAAGCAGATTGCCCTACACCCAGAGTCCTTGGGGACCTGTCATTAGCAGTAAAGGGATATTTGAGATTTCATCTCAGTTAAAAATACAATTAGGCAGAGAAAAATTATATACCCTGTTCTCATTTTTTCCATTTTCTTTTGAAATTGAGAACACACTTGAGTCACTCTAAAGTAATATTATTGACTTGCATAACATTTTTTTTTGCTCTGCAATGTGAATGTACATTTTGCAAATATCAAGCCTTTGATCTGAGTTGCTCCACCAGAACACTCTATAAAGAATGGAAACCATTTCTATATAAGACTTTGCTCTGCTGAGAGGAAGAATACTTTAGCTTGGAAGAGGTTGGAAATATCCCATCTGAAAACCCTTTTCAAGCCCTCCTCAGCCTAAACACTTTACTGAGAGGGGTCAAAGGTCACCAACTGCTAGAACAAAACCCTAATTATGCATTGCTTCCATAAGGAAGCTAAGTTAAGTGGAAACTCAGAAGTCACCAACTGGAATCCTTAATGCAAAAAGGGTTAAACAGTAAAAAAGTGTCCTTAAAAAGTAACAGGTCCATTATTCTAAATCCTACTGATGTTTACAAGTTGTCCAATAAGTTTAAAAGCCTAGCTTCTTAGGTATCAATGTGGAAACGAAACTGAACTATTCAAGGAGGAGTGGTAACAATGGTGTGGTCAGTCCAAACTTTGAACTCTCAAAGCAACCAGCCTGCAAACTATGAAGCGCCAGGGGGTTTTATAAACCCAAAGGTCCACAAATCTTTCCTTAAAATTTCCAATTTAAAAGAAAAAGGGTTGCCTTCTTTGTGGGATTGGGGTAAATTTTTGCCACTGGGTGTCTGACCATGCCCCCCCCGCCCCCCACCACCACCGCCGCCAACTCTAATAGCTTTTTAAGTTTTCTTGCTCTGCATGCAGGAGATGAGCAGAACAGAGGCCAAGAGAACAAGCTCAGAGCACAGCGTCATCTGGCAACTGTCTTGCTGGGGAGAGAAGGCTGAGCTTCTATTTCTCAACCTTGACTGTCTCACTGTAGTCATCACAACTTAATGAAGTTCTAAGACTTTAAACATTCATGGACTGAATTACAGATTCTTCCTTCAATTGGAAGTGGTATATATTTCTGATTTTCAAATACAACTACAAATCTCCAGTTTTAAAATCATATTCAACAGTGGTCAGAAAGAGGGAATGATGGGGGAAAGACTTCCCTGATTTTGTTATTTAGTCACTAATTTGTGCCTGATTCTTTTGCAATCCTGTGGACCGTAACCAACCAGGCTCCTCTGTCCATGGGATTTCCCTGATATGAATACTAGAGTGGGTTGCCATTTCCTTGCCCAGGGGATCTTCACCACTCAGGAAATCGAACCCGGGTCTCCTGCATTGCCAGGTGGGTTCTTTACTGCTGAACCAGCAGTATAACTTTAATTTGTAATGGAGTCAACTTTATCCCCACAACTTTTAATGTGTGTCTTGGAGCTACCCATTTCCCAGAACATGTAGGAAGAGTACAAAAAATTGAAGGGAAAGAGGGACACACCAAAGAGCCATTGGTAGACAGAATGCAAATTGGCTCATTTCACTTGTCTAGGTCTGTATACACACCTGTGTGCGGAGCATCTGTGTGCCAACTTTGTCAGGGTGGAATTCTACCAGGCAAGAGTCTGCAAAAAATATGAGGCTTTGATGTTGCTACAAAAATTAGTGAATCAGAAAAGGGCAACTGTTCTTGGCAGACCCATCTATCTTACCTAGTTTGGCCATTGAAATATGTACACATCCCATTATTTCATGTTCTTACATGTTCTTTCATGTTCTTACATTTCCTGATCTACTCAACCCTTCATTACACATCACCTTAACTTCCTTCCTTGTTTCCCAGGTTTCTTTCTTCCCTAAGTGCATGAAACCCTTGTATCCTTGTTTATCACAATGAGACTAAGACCAATATGGATATAAAAATTGCTTTGTAAATTATGAAGCTTTGAAACAATTTCAATCATGATTGTATATTCATATGCCAAAATATACAAAAGATAGAGTGTAAAGGAAGACATGAGAAATGCTAAATGCTTAAGATGGCTTACCTTTAGAAAATTATGTTCAAGATCATTTAATAATCACATCAAAGTGTATTAGAATTATTAGACTAGAGAGGTTTCAAATTCCATGGAAAATGGAAAACAAAACATGGAATGACTTCAAGCTTCAAGGTATATATAATAGGAAATTTCAACAATCTGGGTTGTTGAGTCCTGGGGTGGATCATTAAAGGAGACTGTGGACTGACTTCCCAGGAATTGTATAACGAGCAGAATAGTCACCATCTGATGTGGTTCCCACTCTGTAACCAAACAAGAGGACTGAGAGAAATCAGGTCACCCTAACCTATTTTATAGTTCCAAAATTTGATCATAGCATTAATTTTTTAAAACTCTTATGCAATGTCCGTATAACTTTAATACCAACAACTCACATTTAAAAATGTAAAATTTCCTAGAGAAAGGAAAATTAGTCAAAAACTACAGCTATTATGGTAACAAATAACAGAAATATCTTTTCAAAAGCAACACACGTTCATTTTAACAGCAGCCATTTCAGATGAAACTTGGGTTGATAAGACACCCCCAGAGGTTCAAAACTCAGAGGTGGTGATAGCAAAACAAAAGCAGGTTTCTCGGTTTTTACTGTAGCTCCACAAAGGCTTTATGATCTGCAGTGTCCAAAAGGAAAACCATATTCAGCCCCATGAAAAATGTCAAACCTTTCAGTGACTGGTCATCGTAACACTGTCAGAGACCTTCCACACCAAAGTTAATGACATCCTGGTTAGAAGATCCTTCAGCTACCCTGTATGTACATCTGTATGAATATACTGTGGAAAAGGCAATGGCACCCCACTCCAGTACTCTTGCCTGGAAATTGATGTCTTCGTATTTATATTATTTTGAATATTTTTATTTTAAGAAAATGAAGGAGGAACATTAAAATTCTCTTCTGATTTGAAGGTTTAGTGTGGGATTTTCACTGTTTTCACTAACAATTTACTTTGAAAAGAAGAGAATTAGGGCAACAAGATCAGTCTAAATTTTCTATCTTCAGTCACTGGAAAATGGGAACCTGAGTTTCCTTTGTATGCCAGTCTTTTATTATGTGGGGAGTGTGTGTGTGTGGGGTGTGTGTGTGTGTATGTGTGTGTGTGTGTGTGGTGTGTGTGTGTGTGTCTGTGTGATGGGCATATGTGTGCAAGCATAAGATAGCCACTGCTGCTCAAGCAGCCTGAAAAATTTCATACACCACCGATCTAGTCCTGACAATAGGATCCAGCTTGGAAAACAAAACCTCTCTCTCAGTGCTACCCTCAGCTTTTTGGATCTCCTTAAAAACACAAATGATACAGGGGGAGGCTTTTATTTCACACAAGCAGTTTCAACTGATAAGATTCTTTGTCACCTCTGGGGACTAAGCACCCAGTTATAACATTTGTATGGAAGCTGACTTGTTAAGTTTGCCCTCAAAGATAAAAAACCTACCAAACACTAGAAAGAGGAGAAGCAGGGTGCAGTTAAAAGTGAGGCCAGAGGCTGAGGGGCTATTCATCCATTGATAACTCTTAATTATTAATGCTTTTGCTTAAGTGATATTTAAACATTGAAAAAGTTTCCATTTTGCCTTTCTCAGTAGATTCTGCAGTTCTTTTCTTTTTAATTTTTCCTATGTAGACACAAGCATATATAAATCAAATGTCATGAATAGTAACTTGCAAGCAGAGCATTTTTTGAGACAGAATTGATAGAGAAAACTGTAAGATATTTAAAATATCAGTTCAGTTCAGTTCAGTTCAGTCACTCAGTGATGTCCGACTCTTTGCGACCCCAAGAATCGCAGCACACCAGGCCTCTCTGTCCAACACCAATGTCTGGAGTTCACTCAAACTCATGTCCATCGAGTCAGTGATGCCATCCAGCCATCTCATCCTCTGTCATACCCTTCTCCGCCTACCCCCAATTCCTCCCAGCATCAAAGTCTTTTCCAATGAGTCAACTCTTCCCATGAGGTGGCCAGGTATTGGAGTTTCAGCTTTAGCATCAGTCTTTCCAATGAACACCCAGGACTGATCTCCTTTAAAATGGACTGGATGGATCTCCTTGCAGTACAAGGGACTCTTAAGAGTCTTCTCCAACACCACAGTTCAAAAGCATCATTTCTTCGGTGCTCAGCTTTCTTTGCAGTCCAACTCTCACATCCATACATGACCACTGGGAAACACATAGCCTTGACTAGGTGGAAATTTGTTGGCAAAGTAATGTCTCCACTTTTTAATATGCTATCTAAATTGGTCATAACTTTCCTTCCAAGGATAGGATAATTTGATATATGTATATATTATTTTGTAAATTTATTTTAATTAGAGTATAATTGCTTTACAGTGTGTTGGTTTCTGCTGTACAATGACGTGAATCAGCCATAAGTATACATGTATCCCCTCCCTCTTGAATCCCCCCACCACGTACCCCATTCCACTTCTCCAGGTAGTCACAGAGCACTGGGTAAGCTTTTTGTGTCACACAGCCCCTTCCCACTAGCTATCTATTAATATCTTACATATGGTAATGTACTATGTTTCAATGCTACTCTCTCAATTCAACTTGCCCTCTCCTTTCCCTGTTGTGTCCACAAACATTTTCTCTGTCTGTGTCTTTCTTCCTGCCCTGAAAATAGGTTAACCAGTGCCATTTTTCTAGATTCCATATATACACATTTATATACAATATTTTGTTTTCTCCTTTTGACTTATTTCACTCTACATAACAGGCTGCAGGTTCATCCACCTCAGCTCAAGTGACTCAAATTCTCTTCTTTTTAAGGTTAATTAAAATTCCCTTGTATAGGTGTACCTCACCTTCTTTATCTGCTCCTCTCTCAATGCACATCTAGATTGCTTCTATGTCCTGTCCTGGCTATTGTATAAAATGTTGGAATGAATTTTGGGGTACACGTGTCTTTTTTGGATTATGGTTTTCTCAGGGTATATGCCCGATAGTAGAATTTCTAGGACATAACACCAAAACACATTAAAGAAATATAAATAATCCCATTTACAATTGCATCCAAAAAAAAAAAGTACTTAGAAATAAATTTAAGCTGGATGTTGAAAGATCTATGTACGAAAACATTCGAGACACTCATGAAAGAAATATTTAAAGACACAAGAGAAACATATTTCTTATTTATTGACTGGAAGAATTAATATTGTTAATACATCCATACTCCCCAAAGCTATCTACATATTCTCTGCAGTCTCTTTCAAAATCCTGAGGCGTTTTTCACAAAACAGAAATAAAAAATTCTACAACTTGTATAAAACTGTTGTTGTTGTTCAGTTGCCAGTTCGTGTCTGTCTCTTTGTGAATTCAGACTGCAACACGCCAGATTTCCCTTACCATCTCCTACAGTTTGCCCAAGTTCATGCCCATTGAATTTGTGATGCCACCCAACCATCTCATCCAGTGTCAGCCTCTTTTTCTTTTGCTTCAATCTTTCCCAGCATCAGGGTCTTTTCCAATGAGTCAGCTATTCACATTAGATGGCCAAAGTATCGGAGATCCAGCTTCAGCATCAGTCTTTCCGCAGAGTTAAGGGGTTGACTTCATTTAAGGTTGACTGGTTTTGATCTCCTTGGTGCCCAAGGGACTCTTAAGAGTCTTCTACAGCACCACAGTTTGAATACATCATTTCTTCAGCATTCTGCCTTGTTTATTATTGGTCCAGCTCATACATGCGTACATGACTACTGGAAAGAGCATAGCCTTGACTATACAGACCTCTGTTGGCAAAATGATGTTTTTGCTTTTAACACACTGTCTAGGTTTGTCACAGCTTTCCTGCCAAGAAGCAATCGTCTTCTAATTTCATGGCTGCAGTCACCATCCACAGTGATTTTAGAACCCAAGAAGAGGAAATCTGTCACTGCTTCCACCTTTTCCCCTTCTATTTGCATGTAAGTGATGAGACCAGATGCCATGATCTTAGCTTTTTTGATATTGAGTTTTAAGCCAGCTTTTTCACTCTCCTCTTTCATCCTCATCGGAGTCTCGTTAGTTCCTCTTTGCTTTCCGCCATTAGAGTGGTATCATTCACATATCTGAGGTTGTTGATATTTCTATCAGCAGTCTTGATTCTAGCCTTTAGGACTCATCCAATCCAACATTTCACATGACATACTCTGTATATAAGTTAAATCGTCAGGGTGACAATATTCATCCTTGACGGACTCCTTCACCAATTCTGAACCAGTTTATTGTTCCTTGTCTGCCTCTAACTGTTGCTTTTTGAACTGCATACAGGGTTCTCAGAAGATGTGTAAGGTTGGTCTGGTATGCCCATTTCCTTAACAATTTTTCACTTTGTTGTGATCCACACAGTTTGGTAAGGTCAATGAAGCAAATGTTTTTTTCTGGAATTCCCTTGATTTCTCTATGTTCCCACATATGTTGCCAATTTGATCTCCAGTTCCTCTGCATTTTCTAAACCCAACTTGAACACTTGAAAGTTCTAGGTTCACATAATGCTGAAGCCTAACCTGGAGGATTTTGAGCATAATCTTACTAGCACTGGAGATGATTGCAATTGTTCAGTGGCTTGAACATTCTTTAATACTGCCCTTCTTGGGAAATGGGACGAGGGTTGACCTCTTCCTGTCTTTTGGCCCCTTCTGGCTTTTCCAAATTTTCTGACATACAGAGTGGAGCACTTTAATAGCATAATGTTTTAGGATTTTAAATAGCTTTGCTAGAATTCTATCACCTCCAATAGCTTTATGGGCAGCAGTGCTTCTTAAGATCCACTTGACTTCACATTCTAGAATATCTGGCTCTGAGTGAGAAACTATACCACTGTGATTTTCTCGGTCATTAAGATACTTTTTTGTGTATGGTTCTTCTGTGTACTTTTTACATCTCTTTTGGTCTATTCTGTTGCATTAAATCACAAAACACCAAAGATAGAAGTGACCTTGAGAAAAAAGAACAAAGTTTGAGACTAGGATTGCTAATTTCAAACTGTATTAGAAAGCTATAGTATTCAAGACAAAATGATTTGCTTCTGGCACAAAAATAAACACATAGATCAGCAGAGCAGAACAGAGAAGCCAGAAAGGGGCACAGCCATTTATTGTCAGTTAGCTTATGAAAAAGGAGCCAAGAATATCCAGAGGAGAAAGGACAAGCTTTTTAAAAATGGCACTGGGAAAATTGGATAGTCCTATGAAAAAATGAAACTGTGCCCCTGTCTTTTGCCATACACAAAAATCTACTAAAAAGGGATTAAAAGTTGAACATATGACTTTAAGCTATTATACCCCTAGGAGAAAACATTGAGGTAATCTCCTTGCCATTGGTCTTTGTAATGAGTTTTTGGGTTTCACACTAAAAGCAAAGACAACAACTGCAAAAACATACAAGTGGGATGACATCGAACTGCAAACAAAGAAACATCAACAAAATCAAGTGGCAATTTGCAGATTGACAGAAGATATTTCCAAATCATATATTTGATAAGGGCTTATACCCAAAAATACATGAGACATACAACTCAAGGACAAAAAAAAACCAAATAATCCAAATTTTTAATGGAGTGTAAGGAAAGCAAGAGTTTCAATAAATCTGAAGATTAGACTGTAGATGAGAGACACAGCAAGGTTTTCCTTCTAGAACAACAAAAGCCTGTTCCTTTCTGGTATTAATTTCTTCATCTCCACTCACTTGTAGGACAATTACAGTTCAATGTGTACATTTTTCAGTCAATAGCAATCACCCCACAATGAGCTATAATACGTACTAAGAACAGGCCCATTGGGGAAAAAGAACCTAATATTTGCATACTTATTATGAGGTATATCCAAAGGAAGGTAATTTCCAGAGTTTACCTCTCCATTGTTTTCTATATTTCATTTCAAAATTGACCTACCTAGTAAGGAAAATGAGTTAAGAGACCTAAATAATATATAGATAGAAAATCAGTTTTAAATGGGAGTATTAATTGATTATAATTTGGGTGTAATTTATTACTACTGTTGTTACTGTAGCCTTTTGATTCTCAACTGCATCAGTTAATAATTTACTATAAGTATTAATACCAACACAGGGACCCATACTACTAAAGTTATAGTGAATAGAGAAAGACATAGAATATATTAGGCAAGAGGTGAAAGTACAGTAAGTCAGCAATGGTAGTAAAGGGCAATATTGCCTTGAGAGGAAGTAAGGTTCTCAAAGTTTTTTGAAACACCAAGATCAAGCCAGATGTGAGGAATTAGCTTTAATTGTAAACCAGAAACTCTACCAGAAGAAAGTTAAGTTCATAAAAAATTACAATGCTAAAACCCAAAATTTAGCAAGAGAATATGTAGGGTCAGGTATATAAACATTCAAAATTCTCCATTGCTTAGTGCATCAGGCACTCAAGGACCACCCTCACTGAAGTCTTTCTCTATTGCTCAACCTGCAGGTACCAGCATGGAGAAAGAGAAAGCTACTCCACAGGCAGTTGAACCTTACTTTTATGGCCTCATGCCTTTCCTTAAGAAGCATCCCATGCAACATATTTCCTCCATCCCATCCCATCCCATCAGGCTGACTCCCCACGATCAACAGGAGTCCTCACCCTGGGATCATTCCACAATCCCCATGGCTTCAGCTCCCAGCTTCCGTGGATACCAGTGGACTTACAATCCTGTCCAAGGTATGAAAGGCTACAGCATGGCTTGTCTACGTGGTTCTCACTCCGTTCAGACTGTCACAGATTATTTAGTTTACTCCCCAACTGCTTCAAATGCCTCCACCATCCCAGTGGACGGCCATGGATGCGGGGGTCTCTCGCCTGAGCTTCAGCTCCTTCTCCCCCGGGTGCAGGCTGGTCCCACTTGCTCTCCTCCTCCTCTCCCCTTCCTTCTTGTCCCTTCTTTCCTTTCTCCTACTGAGTTCTGTATGGATCCAGATATTTCTTCTCAGTAGTCAGGGAGTCCTGCCAGTGCTCACCTGGTCTTCTCTGAGAACTGCTGCATCTTTGGATGTTCTCGATGCATCAGTGGAGAGAGGTGAACCCCACTTCCACCTACCCCTCCATCATCTTGTCCACCCCCATTTGTGCATGTATTAGCAACGAATTTCCCTTTCTATTAGGTAACATTGCCATCACCACACATGTTTACCTTTGCTTTTTGAGGAGAACACAAGTAAGTTCCACACTCTTCAGTTCAGTCAGTCATTCAGCTGTGTCTAACTCTTTGTGACCCATGGACTGCGGGAACACAGGCTTCCCTGCCCATAAACAATACCCAGAGCTTTTTCAATCTCATGATTAGATCATGAAGCTCAAACTTAGATCCTCAGTTCAGTTCAGTTCAGTTCATTTCAGTCGCTCAGTCGTGTCCGACCCTTTGCAACGCCATGAATCACAACACGCCAGGCCTCCCTGTCCATCACCAGCTCCTGGAATTCACTCAGACTCACGTCCATCGAGTCAGTGATATCATCCAGCCATCTCATCCTCAGTCATCTCCGTCTCCTCCCACCCCCAAACCCTCCCAACATCAAAGCCGTTTCCAGTGAGTCAACTCTTCACGTGAGGTGGCCAAAGTACTGGAGTTTCAGCTTTAGCATCATTCCTTCCAAAGAAATCCCAGGGTTGATCTCCTTCAGAATGGATTGGTTGGATCTCCTTGCAGTCCAAGGGACTCTCAAGAGTCTTCTCCAACAACACAGTTCAAAAGCATCAATTCCTTGGTGCTCAGCCTTCTTCACAGTCCAACTCTCATATCCATACATGACTACTGGAAAAACCATAGCCTTGACTAGACGGACGTTAGTCGGCAAAGTAATGTCTCTGCTTTTGAATACACTATCCAGGTTGGTCATAACATTTCTTCAAAGGAGTAAGCGTCTTTTAATTTCATGGCTGCAGTCACCATCTGCAGTGATTTTGGAGCCCAAAATAATAAACTCTGACACTGTTTATACTGTTTCTCCATCTATTTCCCATGGAGTGATGGGACCGGATGCCATGATCTTCGTTTTCTGAATGTTGAGCTTTAAGCCAACTTTTTCACTCTCCTCTTTCACTTCCATCAAGAGGCTTTTTAGCTCCTTTTCACTTTCTGCCATAAGGGTGGTGTCATCTGCATATCTGAGGTTATTGATATTTCTCCCAGCAAACTTGATTCTAGCTTCAGACCTTATTAATTTTTTATATATGAAAATATGTAACTTTTAAAAATCCAACATAGAGGCACATAGTACTCAAGTTACAGTTGTTTGAGAAAGACAAAGCTTATGAGGCATGAAGTAAAATCATAGAATATTAGCAATGGTATCAAAACAAGGGGCTGTATTTCCTAGAAAGAAAGCCGAGTTCTCTTATTTTTGGAGACAACACGAACAAGCCAGATAGGAGCCAACCAGCTTAAACTGTATACCAGAAACTGCACCAGAAGGAAAATGAAGTTCATAAAATTATGCTGATGCTAAACCCCAACATCCAGACATGAGAGAATAGGGTAGGGTTTATGTAGATGCTGCACTTATGTTTATGTGAAAGTGCTGCACTCAATACGCCAGCAAATTTGGAAAACTCAGCAGTGGCCACAGGACTGGAAGAGGTCAGTTTTCATTCCAATTCCAAAGAAAGGCAATACCAAAGAATGCTCAAACTACTGCACAATTGCACTCATCTCACATGCTAGTAAAGTAATGCTCAAAGTTCTCCAAGCCAGGCTTCAGCAATATGTGAACCGTGAACTCCCTGATGTTCAAGCTGGAAAAGACACAGGAATCAGAGATCAAATTGCCAACATGCGCTGGATCATGGAAAAAGCAAGAGAGTTCCAGAAAAACATCTATTTCTGCTTTATTGACTATGCCAAAGCCTTTGACTGTGTGGATCACAATCAACTCTGGAAAATTCTGAAAGAGATGGGAATACCAGACCACCTGACCTGTCTCTTTAGAAATTTGTATGCAAGTCAGGAAGCAACAGTTAGAACTGGACATGGAACAACAGACTGGTTCCAAATAGGAGAATGAGTATGTCAAGGCTGTATATTGTCACCCTGCTTATTTAAATTATATGCAAAGTACATCATGAAAAACGCGGGACTGGAAGAAACACAAGCTGGAATCAAGATTGCTGGGAGAAATATCAATAACCTCAGATATGCAGATGACACCACCCTTATGGCAGAAAGTGAAAAGGAGCTAAAAAGCCTCTTGATGGAAGTGAAAGAGGAGAGTGAAAAAGTTGGCTTAAAGCTCAACATTCAGAAAACGAAGACCATGGCATCCCGTCCCATCACTTCATGGCAAATACATGGGGAAACAGTGGAAACAGTGTCAGAGTTTATTTTTTTGGGCTCCAAAATCACTGCAGATGGTGATTGCAGCCATGAAATTAAAAGACGCTTACTCCTTTGAAGAAAAGTTATGACCAACCTGGATAGTGTATTCAAAAGCAGAGACAATTCTTTGCCGACTAAGGTGTGTCTAGTCAAGGCTATGGTTTTTCCTGTAGTCATGTATGGATGTGAGAGTTGGACAGTGAAGAGGGCTGAGTGCCGAAGAATTGATGGTTTTGAACTGTGTTGTTGGAGAAGACTCTTGAGAGTCCCTTGGATTGCAAGGAGATCCAACCAATCCATTCTGAAGGAGATCAACCCTGGGATTTCTTTGGAAGGAATGATGCTAAAGCTGAAACTCCAGTACTTTGGCCACCTCACGTGAAGAGTTGACTCATTGGAAAAGACTCTGATGCTGGGAGGGATTGGGGGCAGGAGGAGAAGGGGATGACAAGGATGAGATGGCTGAATGACATCCCTGACTCGATGGACATGAGTCTGAGTGAACTCCAGGAGTTGGTGATGGACAGGGAGGCCTTGCGTGCTGCAATTCATGGGGTCACAAAGAGTCGGACAACTGAGCAACTCAACTGAACTAAACTATGTAGATGCTGAAAACTACTCAGAGAGGTAGATATGGAAGCAAATATACTAACGAGCATCAGAAAAATCAAAGCACAAAAGGGCCTGAAAAATAAATCGTAAAGGAATTTGGTAGTCTGGGTCAAAAGAATAAGAGAATCAAATTAGAAAACCAAAATATAAAAATTTATGCACATGGTAGAGCCAGAAAATGCTCAGGAGAGAATATTTCTGCCTTAGTGACCAGCGAACAGAAACCTCCAGCCTCAGGAACAAAAACCCTGGGCAGGACTCACGACTGCACTTCTGGGAACAGGTTCAATTTCAAAGTCTGGGTACTATACCACCTAAAAGCGAACAAAGACAATGATTATAGCTTGCTATGACACTGAATCACAGATAGTAGTGTTTCTCCGTTTACTTTGCTCATTCAACTATAAAGTTAATGAATCACTCCGTTCAGTTCAGTTCAGTTCAGTCGCTCAGTCATGTCCGAATCTTTGTGCTCACATGAATCGCAGCACGCCAGGCCGCCCTGTCCATCACCAACTCCCAGAGTTCAAATGAATCACTAACCAATGATAATTGATGCCATCAGTTTCCAGTCAGACCCTTTAGTCATACAATGGATATGTGAACCTGTTATATGATCCCCAATAACAGTTTTATTGCTTTACAATACTGTACTGCTTTTGGCCAAATATCAACTTGAATCATCCATAGGTATACCTATGTTCCCTCTTTCTTTAACCTCTTTGCCACCTTCCTTTCAATCTCAACCCTTGAAGTTGTTACAGAAAAGTACGGAAGACTTTACAAATGTGTGTCATCCTCGGGTAGGGGCCATGCTGATCTTCTCAGTATTATTTCAATTATTTAATATATGTGATACCAAAGCAAACACAAATAACATTTTAACACACACACACAAAATCATACAGTTAGTTATCTACCAATAAATGATCAATTGCATTAGGAATTAGGGTATTCTTCTATATTTGCTAGGGGAAGGCAATGGTACCCCATTCTAGTACTCTTGGCTGGAAAATCCCATGGTCAGCCGAGCCTGGTAGGCTGCAGTCCATGGGGTGACGAAGAGTCGGACATGACTGAACAACTTTACTTTCACTTTCATGCGTTGGAGAAGGAAATGGCAACCCACTCCACTGTTCTTGCCTGGAGAATCCCAGGGGCAATGGAGCCCAGTGGGCTGCTGTCTATGGGGTCGCACAGAGTCGGACACAACAGAAGCAACTTAGCAACAGCAGCAGCAGCTATATTTACTGCCTCTTATAAAATCTATTTTATAAGGCCCAAAGTTCCATGAAGGAATTAAGCATATATTTAGGCATAACATTTGTATACTTACACAGAAATATATGCACACAATTATGTCTATGTATACAAGCTATTTTTCTGCTTGCCTGTCACAATAAACTCTTTAGTTGATGAGAGATATAGTCCCAAATTTCTCCAGCTTATATGTCTTCCTTTTGAGAACCACTTCTTTTATTTCCATCACCTAATTTTAAATGACTATTTTATTCTTATATTCCCTCCCCCTTTAAACTAACTAAAAGCAGAGAAAACCTCGTAAATGCTGATATCTTATCCTTAATTAAATTACCACTCTTCTGGTAAATTGGAAAAAGAATCATGTTCAGGTCTCATTCAAGAGGATAAAATCTCTATTTTATCAGTTCTCTTGTTCATACTCAATTCTTGCTCACTTCAGTCTTAAATTCTGCTTACTTACAAAGGATGGACAGGAAGAGTAATATTAAAAACAAGCATGGAAGAATCTATGATTTTATGCTTCTGTTGGCCAAAGGTAGGGCCAGGAATAATTTATGAAATATTGCAATACATCATGGAAGTATGAAGGTCTAGTTCTCCTATCAAAGAGGAAATGTTGGGAAATGGTTCAAAAACTAAGCCCCATGGGTTGTCAGGATGTACTCCTGACCAGACAGATAAATTTTTTTTTTTTTGGAGAATTTTATTTTATTTTATTTTATTTTAAATCTTTAATTCTTACATGCGTTCCCAAACATGAACCCCCCTCCCACCTCCCTCCCCATAACATCTCTCTGGGTCATCCCCATGCACCAGCTCCAAGCATGCTGTATCCTGCATCAGACATAGACTGGCGATTCAATTCTTACATGATAGTATACATGTTAGAATGTCATTCTCCCAAATCATCCCACCCTCTCCCTATCCCTCTGAGTCCAAAAGTCCATTATACACATCTGTGTCTCCTTCCCTGTCTTGCATACAGGGTCGTCATTGCCATCTTTCTAAATTCCATATATATGTGTTAGTATACTGTATTGGTGTTTTTCTTTCTGGCTTACTTCACTCTGTATAATCGGCTCCAGTTTCATCCATCTCATCAGAACTGATTCAAATGAATTCTTTTTAACGGCTGAGTAATACTGCATTGTGTATATGTACCACGGCTTTCTTATCCATTCATCTGCTGATGGACATCTAGGTTGTTTCCATGTCCTAGCTATTACAAACAGTGCTGCGATGAACATTGGGGTACATGTGTCTCTTTCAATTCTGGTTTCCTCGGTGTGTATGCCCAGAAGTGGGATTGCTGGGTTATAAGGTAGTTCTATTTGCAATTTTTTAAGGAATCTCCACACTGTTCTCCATAGTGGCTGTACTAGTTTGCATTCCCACCAACAGTGTAGGAGGGTTCCCTTTTCTTCACACCCTCTCCAGCATTTATTGCTTGCAGATTTTTGGATGGCAGCCATTCTGACTGGTGTGAAGTGGTACCTCATTGTGGTTTTGATTTGCATTTCTCTAATAATGAGTGATGTTGAGCATCTTTTCATGTGTTTGTTAGCCATCCGTATGTCTTCTTGGGAGAAATGTCTATTTAGTTCTTTGGCCCATTTTTTGATTGGGTCGTTTATTTTTCTGGAATTGAGCTGCATAAGTTGTTTGTATATTTTTGAGATTAGTTGTTTGTCAGTTGCTTCATTTGCTATTATTTTCTCCCATTCAGAAGGCTGTCTTTTCACCTTGCTTATATTTTCCTTTGTTGTGCAGAAGCTTTTAATTTTAATTAGATCCCATTTGTTTATTTTTGCTTTTATTTCCAGAATTCTGGGAGGTGGATCATAGAGGATCCTGCTGTGATTTATGTCTGAGAGTGTTTTGCCTATGTTCTCCTCTAGGAGTTTTATAGTTTCTGGTCACAAAGCCAATGACCTTATCTTGGATGCTGACCAGGTAATAGTCTATTAAATTTGGAGATTTATTTGCTGTTTTCTTGAAGAAGCAAACATAATGAGAAGATTAAAGATGCATAAAAGTAGAAGAGCTGTTAAGGTGCCTAGAAGAAAGGCTAGCTAGCAGAACCAGGTCCCCACACTGATAATTGTCAGAGACTGTTACAGTGAGTGTTTTATATACAGAGCAGAAAAAGTGGGTAAAACAAATGTTCTAGGGTCACTGCTGTTTTGCAGTCAAAGACAAAATATTTTTCTCTTTCAGCACAATCACCAAGCCCCTGATGTGTTCCTGGTTACACACATACAGACCGAGGGCCCACAGGCATGTGTGATGTGACATCAGGAAGTGAACAGATGAGTGTATTGGTGCCCAGTCACCTGCATCTGCTAATAATGTGACCTGGGGAAAATTACTTGCCCTCTCCAAGTCATTGCATCTTCATTAACATAACTTGATGATCATATTGAAGATTAAGGTTATCTCACGGGTTACAGTGAAACACAAATTTTAAGATGTTCTCAAGCTTTTGGGAAAGTATCAAAGACATGCATGGGGTTACTAAGGTGAGTGAGCAGATCCAAAGTACAGTATCTTTTTTCTCTTAGTATGCTCTTTTTAGTCAATAGTAGCGATCAGTCAGTCATGTGTTTACTCTTACCCCAGGGTAATGGTAAAACACAAAGATCAACTGGACTTTTCTTGTCATTTCAGTGTCTAAAATGCAAGCATTTGTCAATCTAGAGTGAAAAAATTGCAAACTCCTAGAGGGCCTCGCTGCCAGAGTCTGCAGAGTCCCAACATTAAACTGTCTTAAAAGAATGGCCTAAACACTCTGGCTCAGAATTAAGTTCCAAATGTTTGCAGAGCACAGAAGTACTTTGGGAGCAGTACAAAAATACAGGAAGTATCCTACTTCTCCAACTATCTATCTGTGCAAATATCATCATCCATGTAAATTTACATAGAAGGCCCTCCTTCTTCCCCATCCCAGCTACTACAGTACCACTCCTGCTCAGAGGAACAGGGAAAGAGAAGGCTTCCCACCTCAGGATGGATTTGACAAACTCAGGTGACTAGATCATCTCAGAATGGCTCATGTTTTCATTTAAACAGGGTCCTGCCTGCTGCTGCTGCTGGTCATGTCTTATCTGCTCCTGTGCCAAGGCAAAACATGCCCGATCTACTGTCCTGACGTGTTTGACATCCCCCTGGAATCACTTAGAAACCTGTTTCTCAACGCCACCATGCTGTCCCGTGATATCGCTAACCATTCCAATATAATGTTCAATGAGTTTGTAAGTACTTTGGTGATGGTGGTTTCATTGTTAAATCGTGTCTGATTCTTGCAACCCCATGGACTGTAGCTGGCCAGGCTCCCAAATGGAACCTTCATGTAAGAGACAGGTATACTGTCCTTTCAACAAGAAGGCTGCCATATGCCAAACTTCATATAACACAGACTCTATGTCAAAGAGACCACCAGCTCCTAAGATGTAGAAATCGAAGAAAGGATCAGTTTTGTGAAATCTCAAAGATTCCTAAGAAGTGCAATAACTTGTTCAATTTCCTTCCATTCATTTTCTTTGTAAATTTCCAAAGTAAATGATTTTGTATTTGTCAGCCAAGAATGCTATAAAAGAATACAATAGACTCAGTGGAAATAACAGAAATTTATTTTAACAGTGGAATAAACAACAGAAATAATTCTCACAGTTCTGGGGGCTAGAAGTCCCAGATAAAGGTGCCAGCAAGGTGAAGTTCTGGTAAGAATTATTTCTTCCCAGGCTGGATTCTCCATGCATCTTCACACAGGGTGGTGGGTGGGGAAGAGAGAGAGAATAAAAAACACAGAGACACAGAGAGATTTCTCTGGTGTTTCGCTTCATGAAGACACTAAACCTACTGAGTCAGTGTTCCACCCTAAGAGCTCATTTAACCTTAATGGGCTTTGCTGGTGGCTCAGATGGTAAAGAATCTGCCTGCAATGTGAGAGACTTGGGTTCTCTCCCTGGGTCTGGAAGATTCCCTGGAGAAGGGAATGGCAAGCCACTCCAGAATTCTTGCCTGAGCAATCTCATGGACAGAGGAGTCTGGTGGGCTACAGTCTATGGGATCTCAAAATGTCGGAACCCATTTCAAAACACAGTACTTTGGCAGTTAGGGCTCAAACACATGAATTTGAAGAACACGTATTCAGTCCATAATACTACCTGACATAAAGCACTTTAAGGTGGGACTGGGGAAAGGGAAGCATGTTGATTTTCTGGTGCTTCAGTGTCTCACTGGGCTTTCTTCTCCAGGCTCAGAGTAAATAGCCAATAAATGAGAACTACTCTGCAGTGAACTGAGTGGATGGAACACGTTAAACAAAGCTGAAATCCTTTCACAAAAACAAATATTGGTAGTTTTTTTAATGCTTACAATTTATTGTTTTAAGATTTGCAGTGAATAGTTTTTGAGCTACGATAGAAGGAGTGTTTAATTGAAAACAATTATTCTCATTCTGATGAAGGTATTTGAAAGCTGTATGTTAATTCTTTTAGGTCAATCAAAGAGCACACAGTAGAGCAGACAGCTAATAAAAAGCGGTGCTAAAGGGTTCTATTAAATTCACGTAGTTCTTTTATTCACTATTTTTGCTTCATCCTCCATTTTTGACTGTCCAGTTTTTTTGCAACTCTTCCAAGTAATCTCTTTAAATATTCATATATTTTGCTACAGATTAGTTTTTCTCTATCAATGTGTTAGCTAGATTCTTCTACTTTTATTATTCTCAGTCCATTGCTTAGTATTTCCTATAACTTTTTGCCATGTATTTATGACGTGCCATTTTGCCACCATAAACAACATTGTACTCTGCACCTGGGACGAACACTAAGCTTTTTGGTGTGTGGATTCAGAGATAAGTCAAAGTCATAACTGTATAACTCTTTTAAGGGAATATATTGGCTCAAACCCAAAGAAAACAAGAGATTAAATGGTTAAAATATAGGTCCAGCATGCATTCTAATTCACTTCAGTTGTGTTCAACTCTTTGCAACCCTACTGACTGTAGCCCAAGAGGCTGCTCTGTCCATAGGATTGGCCAGGCAAGAATACTGGAGTATGCTGCTGTACTCTCTTGCCAGTGATGCTCCTCACCTAGGGATCAACCTGAGTCTTCTTATATATCCTTCATCGGCAGGAATGTTCTTTACCACTACGTCACCTGGGAAGCATCAAGTATTGGTACAAAAATACTATATTTGGGTCAAATACTAAAAAGTAAAAAGAAAAGAGAATAATAAAATAGTGAAGGGAAAAGTTAGATGTAAAATCATTTTTATAGAGACAATGTATAGAAAAATAGGAAAAGAATGACTTTCAAATTTTGTGATGCTCACCGTTAAAAAAATTGCACGAATGTCAAACATGTTAAAGTTCCTGTAATGGGTTCATCTACTGAATGCCCAACAACCCTAACTAATTGCCTGATCACTTTCAGCATGAAAAATATGTCCAGGGCAAACCGTACTATATAAATATGCTCTACAGCTGCCATACCGATGTCACCCCTACTCCCAAAGAAAGAGAAATCGCCCTCATGATAACCGTGAGTCTTTCACCTGGGTTTTTCACCAGATCAAATGAAACAGTATGTAGGTTACCAGGCTTCGGATTAGTAGAGGTAATGGTAAATGTACATGCAGGAAAAGGTGGAGGAACGGTAAGAAATTGAAAAGAAATTATGCTGTGCATTTGATGAAGCATGAGCGAAATCAAGGGATGACTGAAGATCTGTAGTAGCAAAATAAATAACAGATCTATAAACTGTCCATGCAGACAAGTTTAGTTCAACCAATGCATCAGACACTATTCTGTACGAAAACAGGAAATGAATGGGAACTTCCATGTGTAAAATATAAGACTGAAAAATTCATGAATATGTAAGAAACACACTCCAGTTTTCAGTACTCCCTGTTACTAGTGACTCCTACGTGGGAGTCCTATACCGCACCACCTGAGCCACCGCATCTGCTGTTCAAGGCTCTTGATTCTGCTTCTACTTCTCTGACACCTGCTTCATTTGTCATTCTCAATGACTCTTCTGTCACCTTTTATTCTTAATTTGTAAGTCTCTTCTACAACAGCCCATAAACATTGCTTTGCTTCTCATGGCCACAACAATTGCCTCTTTTCTGAGGACAACACTGTTTACATATCAAGCCTCAATCATTTATGGAAGCTCCAAACTTTCACAGTTATAATCTCTTTTTTTCTGATTTCCTACATTATCCTTCATCCTAACATTATTTAAAATATTTTCACATGCATCCTCCCTTAAAATACTGTCTTCTCTCTATATAACTTTCTTAATGATACCAGCATTATTTTCCACTGTTAAGCTCATTAATAATGAGGATAGTCAAGTAAAGGAAAAGGTCAAAGAGGAAGAAGAGGAGGGATTGTTCAATAAGCTTAAATTTAAAGTTTATTGAGAGTTACTACATGGCCATACATTTTACTAAGCACTTTATGTGCATTACTATATTTAATCCTACTCAGTTCTTTGTTCTTAACCAATAAAACAGTTCATGGTTGTAAAGAAATCAAGCATATTAACTAGAGATCTTCAGCCCCTGGGATTTTCATGCTAAATTTTGGTAATAGTAGTGAGCTAGGGGGGAAACCCTCCATTGTGAATCCCACTGATGCCGTTACTAAGGACAACACTGGGCCATTTTCTGCCTGGACACATGTCAACAAAACAGACACTTCTCATATCAGCAGGCGGCTGGTTTTGGGATCAGCTGAGGAGAGAAGCCTATTTAGGAATGTCATGTCTTCTTCCTTATCTCTTTGTTGTAATATCATAAAACAATTACTGATCAAAAATCAATACGAATGACTCATCTGATTCATTAATATGAATGAATCACTGGGTGACAATGACGTGGGCACAGGTGGAATCCCTCTTTCCTGGGTCAGGCTCTGCAGGCACGTACTGACTTGCTATAAATACTTAGATTCTCTCATGCAAATACACAAACACAAAAGAACTCACTGAGTGGTCGTAGAATTTCAGAGGAAAAAACAAAATTCTTCATGTTATAAATTAGAACGCATCAGAAGAATTAGTTCATAACAAAACCTAGAGTTTTAATAATTCAGCAAAGTGTGAACTAATAGCTTACATTTTATAGTTTTGCAACTTTTACTACCTTCAAATATCTCTGCATACACATAGAAAAAACCAAAAGTTTTTTAGGTCAGCTGCACTGAGCAAAGATCACATGTTACTAAAACCACTGAATTATGATTATTTTAATGAGACCATTTCTTCTGGTTGCTTAGAATGAAGACCTTGGTCAGTTTATACTCATATTACTGTACTCCTGGAATAAACCTCTGAATCATCTACTCACAGAGCTGTGGAATATGGAAGAAGTCTCAGATACTATCCTATCAAATGCCAGAGAGAATGTCAAAAAAGTACAAGAACTTCAAGAATTCATAGAGAGGCAATTCAGCAACGTGAGTGTCCTGCAAAGGGCTTTCTTGCTTTGTTCGTGAATGAAAGAGGTGACCTTTGTAATGCGTAAGGTGTTTTGAAATACCTCATTTTGTAAGAAAAAGATTCATGACTTCTATATTCCAGACTGCTACTATATAAACCAGGAGCCTAGTCATTCATAGTGGTAGACTGTACTATACAGGAATCAGAATTTCACTGCAATCTTTGACATGTGCAGCCTTCCCTGCATTGCACACAATTCCACCAAAAGCTTGCCTCTTCCTGGGCACAGGTGGTTGAAATACTTTCAAGAGTAAGAGAACTAGAGAACAGAATTTCCCAGATGAGCATTTTCTTCAAAGTAACCCAGGACATCTGCTATTGAAATTCCACTTGTCTTCTTTCTCTGTTCTCTTCAAATCAAAGGATGAGAGTGGGAAGGAAGAAAAGAGAAAATTAAAACTAAACTTGAGTTATGTTTCTAAATTTTAGATTTCACTTAGTTTTCTCATAGGCTGGCTCCAAATTCCATATCTAGAGAGTTTATATTCATATGTCTTTCCAAATCTTATTTTGATAATTAGAAGCAAAAAAAAAAAGCAAATAATAATAAAACACATAAGAAGTCATTATCTTTTGGGTATTCAGATTATTTTTCCAGTAAGGCGGCTGACTGAGGATCGCATATTCTGGTCAGAACTCCCATCCCTGGTGTCCAGAAATGAAGAGATTAGTCATTCTGCATTTTATAAACTGTTCAAGGGCCTGCAGAGGGATTCACATAATGTTGTCATTTATACCAAGATCCTGTTGTGCCGAACCAACAACTCGTGCTAAACCCACATCCATCCCATCCGTCTCTGAGGTGATCATAATGATCTATCCCATGGGAAGCTTCTTTAAAATTTATAGCCTTTTAGTGCATGCTCTGTGAAATTGTTCTCCTCTTAAAAAAATAAACACAGACTCTGTAGAGATGTCAAAATCTAAAAGGGCAATTTCTTAAGATTTTTTTAATCTTCATTTAATAGAAAATCAAAAGAAAATCCACCCTTACATTGAGAGAATGAAGCTCCTATTAAATTAGTCACAAATAGCAGAAGCTGGCATTACAAAGAAAACCATCAAGATATTACATAAGAATCACAGCAAATTATTCTGGGTCAAGTTATTAGAATCAAAGTATTAGACAATTGTTCATGGTTCTGGTCATGCTACCAAGAAGACTGAATTCTCAGAATTCTTTATGAAACCCAGCCATGACCAGTCAGCCAACTATCACAGTGTTACACCATACAATACAAATGCTTTGCACCTTTGTATAAAGCGTGAGGTTTACTGAACTGTCTAAAGATTGTTAGTATGCTGTCTTAGTCCTTCTGGGTTGCTATAACAAAATACCACAGGCTTAAAAACAACGGAAATGGATTTCTACAGTGTGGTCATGCAGAGTCCTCTCTGGTCACACACTGCTTATTGTATCCTCACACGGGAGAGGGCTCGGGAGCTCTGTGTGTGTCTTATATATAAAAGCACTCATCTCATTGAGGAGTCTTTATCGTCATAACTCCATCACCTCACAAAGGCCCCACCTATGGATACCATAAGCATGGGAATCAGGATTTCATCGTGCGAAATTTCTGGGGGACACAAAGATTGAGACCACAGCAGAAAGAAACGTGATGTGGCTCATCCTCCTCCAGGGGCTGTCGTCACCCACACTCCACTGCATCCTCATCTCCTGCATCACCTTGCAGCCATTCCACACATTCCATCACTCTGGGTTTCCCAAGTCCAGGTCAGTGTCAGCAGCACCTTATATTCAGCCTGTTCAGTGTTTCCCTCTCCCCTGCTGAGGCCCAGGGGACCTACCAGGAAATGCCTATGTGTCCATTTCTGCAAATTTCCTTCTGTCTCCCTCTCTGGACCTTCATTCCTGGGGCCATGTTGGAACAGGGTAGATGGTAACGAGATGGGAAAGTTCTGACATCACTGACTCACATGCTGCTGTTGTAGCCTTCTCTTGGTCCAGACGGACTGATCTGAAATTCCCCCTGACTGACAAGTGTTTCCCTTGAGGGGTATCCTCGTGATTTTCCAGGACATTCACAAGTTGGGGATCCCCAAATTCATAGTTTCCTTTTTACAGCTCCCCACCTGCAGTAGTCACCACAGCCTCTCTGTTACCCTCACTCTGCAAGTACCATCTGGAGAAAATTATGCAGCCCATAGTCAGCTGCCTACTAGCTGACCCACGGGAAACCCATGTATCATAAACACTCTGAACAACTGATTGGCAGAAATACTGGTGTGCATCTGTCCACCACTGTGGATTCTGGACAATTGACAAACTGGTCACATAGATACTGAGTAGATCAGAAAGCTGGATTTAAACACGCATTTATCTGAGAAGTGAGATGCCATTCTCTCTTCCTTTTAGAGTAGCTATCCTAGTCATTAATTATCTTGTCTTACAAACATGCCCTAGTCATGCCCGAATTATAAAATCCTCCAAATCGACTGAGTCTCTACTGAGACTGGAGCAATATGACTGGATTAGGGATGCTCAGCTTGTTCAACAGCCTCCAAACAACTTGACATGAGGGCCAATCTCTTGACTGGCTCTCCTAAGAAGTCAGTGATGTTACTGGGCTGGTGTTTCAGCATCTTTAGGGCTTTAGCAGTAATTCCTCTTAAACAGAAAATGAGAAATCAAAGGTAGAAGGGAAACGGGGATGAATAAGAGAAAAGGAAGAGAAAAGAAGAAGGAAGAGAAAGACAAAAGGAAGGAAAGGCAGCAAAGGAAATTGAGTCTAGGACTTGGGTAATGAAGGATGAAATGCTGTTAGAACACTGTATTTTTAAGGACCCAAATATATATGTTTTTAATATCCTAAGAGCAAATATCTCATATTCCCTTTTATTTCCATTTTCCCTTCTCTCCTCTTTTTCCTGAAATTGTCCTTTATATTAGAAGTATTCTTTTGTTGTTACTAAAGGTCATAGTTCTAAAGATGAACAAAGCTTGGCAACTCTTCAGGGCAGAATCCAGCCAAATTATCTTCCTTTAGACAAAGAAAAGTTTCACCTACATACAGGAACACTTTCCAGCAAAACAAACCTCTTCCCTCATAGGCAGGGTTATTTTTGCCTGAGTCCTGCCCCTGCCTCTACCTGGGATGACCCAAACCTTTAGAATATTACAGAATACTCTCTCCCAAAGCAAACTATCAATCCCTCCTTTGGCTCCTCCATGCGTGTAAAGTGTCAGCTTTCTTGTACTTTCACTTTCTTCTTCCAAAGGTAAAAGACCATGAAAAAACCCTGCAAGCACTTTCTTTGTCATTTACTGCCTAAAACACCTAATTCTATTTTGTTACTTGCTTAACTTTTTTTCCTTCAATGTCTCGATATTTCCAGTAGAGAGGATGGTATTTATTAGAGGGAAAATTTTGCAATAAAGGGGACAATGCAGTTGGAGGAAACATACACTCACCAATAGACCACATACATCTTCATGTATTTGTCTCTTATAAAATTTATTTCAAGCATAAATTTAGGACCTTACATCAAGCACAGAGGTGGTGACATTGAGAGTCCTCTACTTGCTTGACTGTGACATATAAAGTGAATACTGTAGATTTCAGACAATATTGAACAGAGCTATAGATCTATTATAGAGTTAGTCAGGAATAGCCAAAGAGGGGATATTTGGACAGGATTTAACAATCACTCCCTTGCCATCCAGAAAGCATCGATTTTTCCCTCTTTTACAGATTTCTGTGTAAGATTACATTTGAAGAAATGGCCCTACTATATCAAGAATAGTAGCAGTGGTTACCGAATGGAAACAAATAAATAAAGAACCTTTTAAGTTCACTGACCTTATAGATTAGTAAGTCACATGTCATGGATACAGTGAGACTTAAACTGAGGTTTAAAAAAGTCTCTGTTTTCCAGAAGCAGGCCTGCAACTTGTGGAGAGTGATACAAACACACAAATTGCTGTATTGCATGGTAGAGTGAAGAATGAGATGTGATGCCAGCACGGTGCTGCAGTAGACTGAACTAAAGCGAGGAGCCACCTGAGTGTGTCATAGCAATGACACAAATGGGATGGCTTTATGATGGAGTTTTGAAACATTGATGGGATATTGATATGGAAAAAGGGAGACAGTATATCTGTCAATTCATTTAGGATCATCTTATGAATTAAGGAACTCTGACATCCTAGATCAAGGCAACTGATATACTAATACATAAAGCAATATAAGGTATCAGTGAATAATCAAGTCTGACAAAAACACAAGAAATGTTCATTTTTTACCGTACATGTTGTATCTCTCATGATTATGCTCCCGTGATATACTGTATATTATTGTAGGGTTAGAATGGAGAAATACTTGTATGAATTTTTATGCATTAAGGAGAATCGTATATGCCAGTTTGGACACTTTGTCTTTATTCTACAAAGCAACAGGAAACCAAGAACATTTAATCCAAGAGACCACAATGTCCAGAATTAGAAAAGAGAAACTTTAATGTGGACTGTGGAGTTGTGGCTGTTGGGGCTGGTAGAGGAAAAGAAAGAGATCAGAAAGAGCTGGGAATATTATGACACTAAAAATCAAAGAGGGCCCTGACAATTAAAAAGACGCAAAGGATGTGAGAGATACAGGAAATGAAATAGACCTTGACCACATGCAAGGAATGAGGCAGACAGAAGAGTCAAAAAAGACATCCAGCAATATGTGACTAGTTGAGTCAATGAAAAGTCAGAGAGAAGAGAGGAGATAAATTAAGGTTTTATCCAAAAGCACCTGAGCTCTCTTTTCCTGTATTTCATCATCTTAGTACCAGAAATCACAAAAAATGTTAAGGTTCTGCAGCAAATGATAGAAATTAGCATACCTGGAATGCTGGAATACCAGATCCAAAGCAGAACTACCCAGTAATAACAAGCAGTAAGTCACTAGTCGCTTTCAAGACTTAAGTAAGTCATACATTGTAAAGCATAGAGGATGAATGGAAATTAAATGGAAACAACCAATACCTTTACAGAGCCAGCCTAGACAAAACCTAAATCATAAACCAAATAGAGGTCATGGTCTCCTTAATCATGTGTCCACTTTCTCCAAGAGGTTCTCATTCTTTTGCCTGAATCCTCCCTTGTTTGCTAACCCTTCATTACCTTACTCTCAGCAGATGGTCAGCTAATCTTTAATCACATAAATAATTAAACAGTGTTCATTCCTGAGATATATTTCTATTGATGGACTCTTCAAACTGAAATGCTTTCTAATCCCCTGAAAGTAAAACTCTAAAACTGGAAGGACTCCTTCCCAGCCTCTTTCCAAAATGCCCAGTGGGCAGCAATTGCGAGTCTAGCTACTTAGACGTCTTCTGCCATTATTATAACCTGTTTGAATAGTGAAGACAGGAGACGGATGAAGCTCTGAATGATGTCGAGAAAGAAATGCATGGACACGTGGAAAAGGTACCATAAGCCTTAAACACCAATATCTGCCTGTACACCATACCATGTGTGATGGGAGCCTGGCAGGCCTAATCAGGGATGGATTTTTCAAGAAAGCTCTATATGAGCTGGCACTGAGAAGTTTGATTCAACTCAATTGTTTCAACATGATTCTTTGATTCTAAGACTCTAGCCAATTTCTCATTTAACTGCACCAAGTCAAAAAGGGACTATGCTTATTGGCTATTTGAACACTGTTAAGAGATCTTAAAGTTCTCATTGCAAGAAGAATATTGTAACTATTTCTAGTGATGGATATTCATTCACCAGACCTACTGTGGTGATCCTTTTGCAATACATATCAAACAATAATGTTGTACACTTAAACTGAAAATAACTTTATATGTCCATATTATCTATGTATAATGATACCTGAAACTAAAATAACATTATTTGTCAATGTGACCTATGTATAATGATCATATAATCATTATGTTATATACATAACACATACGCATACCTTCAGTTAAGTTCAGTAACTCAGTCATACCCAAGTCTTTGAGACCTCATGGACTGCAGTACATCAAGTTCTCCTGTCTTCCACCATCTTCTGGAGCTTGCTCAAGCTCATGTCCATTGACTTATGATGCCATCCAACCATCTCATCCTCTGCCATCTTCTTCTCCTCCCGCCTTCAATCTTTCCTAGCATCAGGGTCTTTTCCAATGAATCAGTTCTTTGTATCAGATGGCCAAAGTATTGGAACTTCAGCTTCAGTATCAGTCCTTTCAATGAATATTCAGGACTGATTTCCTTTAGTATTAACCGGTTTGATCTCCTGCAGTCCAAGGGACACTCAAGAGTCTTCTCCAACACCCCAGTTCAAAAGCATCAATTCCTCAGTGCTTCGTTTCCTTATGGTCCAGCTCTCACATTCATACTGACTACTGGAAAAACCGTAGCTTTGAAGAGATGGAATTTGATTTATATATATAAACATATATGTAGACACACCTAGGTAAGGAAACATTTTTGAAAATAAATAAAATTATATTTTGGATAAAGTAAACAAATCAACTAGTATATATATTTTTTTCAAACGTGCCTTTTAGTTATCATGTTGAGTCTAAAAGCTTATCTTCAAATGTAGTTTATGTTTCTGCTGATAAAAGAAACAGAAATGTGTCTTAACCTGCAATATTAACTGCAGAATAGCTTATTTACAATAGCTAATTAAAACCACAAAATTTTGAAACCTGTAGGCCTGCCCAGTACTCTGCTATTGGTCTTTTAACCAGTTGATCAATGACTTAATTTCTCCTTGACTCAGAAACTCTTATAGGTGCTTAGTTTACATCTATTTAAAAAAGCAGGCAGACACTTGTCCTCATGGAACTGATATAGCAGCTAGTGGAAAACAGATAATCTGCAATAAACATGAATCCAAGTACATTATATGGTATGTTAACAGTGATCTGTACTATGGGAGAAGAAACAGTAAATTAGGGGATGGGTTTAGGGAATAAAGGTGAAGAAAGGGAGGTGATTTAAAGAAAAACAACTTAGACCACGCTGAGGGGAGCAAACATGCCTTATTGCATTCAAGTTTTCCCCTGTCCAGGCAGGTCTCTTGGTCTTCTACCCAACTCAGAAAATGTTTCCATCTCTGAGGCTCTATGCAAACTCATGCAGACATGGATGTTCTGAATATTCTGCCTCTCTTTAGTTGAACTGGTTTCATAAAAATTTGTTGGTAAACACCCCCAAATTAAGTAACATTTTATGCAGCAAATTTCGATAATTTTCTGTTTCCTAAAGAACTAATCTCCAAACTATTTTCCATTTTACAACACACTGTCAGTGACCTAATTATATTATGTAAAAATATTTTATATGTGTTGCTATTCTAATATATTATGACACATTTTAAAAATATACACAAAATATAAATTAAATGACAGTGAGATAAAAATAAATGGAAATAGAATGCTAACATTTTCTTCCCCAGGGGATGAGGACACTCATCTTTATGGCCACTGGACTAATGGATTCTGAATGTACACACATAATCATACCAGTAGTTTAACTATCATAATAAAGTAATTTATTTTATATATAGCTACAATCAAATTTCTCAGAATACCACAAGGGGACAAGAATAAAATTATATGTGAATAACTCTCTTCATATGCATACATAAAATTTTGTAAGCTCAATTAAGGAATCATCTTTAATTGTTTTGTTATTCCATCAATTCACCTACTGGGAAATAATCCAAACTCTACAATAGATTTCTTTTTTTCAAGGTTTAAATTGCAAACCATAATAAAAGCAGAGCAATGGCCTTGAAAAAAATGAAGCCTAGTGGAAAAGTTGGCTTAAGCTCAACATTCAGAAAACAAATCATGGCACCCGGTCCCATCACTTCATGGAAATAGATGGGAAACAGTGGAAACAGTGGCTGACTTTATTTTCTGGGGCTCCAAAATCACTGCAGATGGTTATTGCAGCCATGAAATTAAAAGATGCTTACTCCTTGGAAGGAAAGTTATGACCAACCTAGAAAGCATATTAAAAAGCAGAGACATTACTTTGTCGAAAAGATCCATCAAGTCAAGGCTTTTTCCAATGGTCATGTATGGGTGTGAGAGTTGGACTATAAAGAAAGCTGAGCACCGAAGAATCATTCCTCTTGAACTGTGGTTTTGGAGAAGACTCTTGAGTCCCTTGGCTGCAAGGAGATCCAACCAGTCCATCCTAAAGTAGATCAGTCTTGAGTGTTCATTGAAAGGACTGATGTTGAAGCTGAAACTTCAATACTTCGGCCACCTGATGCAAAGTGCTGACTCATTTGAAAAGACCCTGATGCTGGGAAAGATTGAGGGCAGGAGGAGAAGGGGAGGACAAAGGATGCAATGGTTTGATGGCATCACCAGCTCAATGGACATGGGTTTGAGTGAACTCCAAGAGTTGGTGATAGACAGGACGGCCTGGCGTGCTGTGGTTCATGGGGTTGCAAAGAGTCAGACTAGAGTGAGCGACTGATCTAAACTGAACTGAAATGGTCTAGAAGAATAAATTAAATGTCGTATGGATATCATTATGTGTTTATATATATATATATATATGTATTTGTAAAGAAAATCAATGAAAAAATACAGAAGTCTTGCAGTTTGCAGAAACATAAAGTGTACTCACTCAGAGCTGAATATATATATATATATATATATATATATATACCAGAAAAAATACTTTTTCAGCTTCTGATGACTTCTAAAGAAGGGGACTGCATGACTTTCATCTCAAGCCTGCTGTGGACTCCTTTCCACTTTCTTCCTCCACTTCCCTCCATGAAATTTCTTCCTTAAGTTATAAAACACATCTTAGGTTTCTGGTTCATACAAGATGACCTTGACCTCTTTGTGCCCACTCCTCTGTTTGCTCTGGAAAAAAGGAGACCACTAAAGGAGACCTTTTATAGCTGGCAAGAAGAAGATGAACTAGTTTAGGGCTTGAAGAATGGAAGAGCAACACAGCAGCACCTAAGAGAAGACAAGCCAGGCCCAGCATTCCTGGAGTTGGTGATGGACAGGGAGGTCTGGCGTGCTGCAACTCATGGGGTCTCAAAATGTCGGACACGACTGAGCGACTGAACTGAACTGAACTGGGGAAACCTGTTGATGATTTTCTATTATGTTATGAACCTTTGGAGGCTGAGAAGACCAGACTTTATCCCTCTAGCTCTCCTCGCCTCTAACTTCTACTTGAATTTGGCCAGGGGTGGACAAAAGAGTTTGGTGAGTCAGTGGAGAAAGATTAGTGGATTGATTATTTCCTCTGACTCCTTTCTTCCTGGGAAGTGGCCAAGTTTCTCCACTGAAGCCCAGAATCTGGTCAGAGAACCTTGCTTTTAGCTGCAGCTATGTACAAGACTCTTTAGAGACCGCAATATCCATTTTCTTCCTTTGCCCTGTTGGCCTAAAATTGTTCATGCATCCATGTTCTTGCCTGACTCAAAGAGTTTTGCTTTTCCTTTTTTTTAATTTTTATTTATTTATTTTTTTTTTGTTTGGAGGCTAATTACTTTACAATATTGTATTGGTTTTGCCATAAGCTAGCCTTAGCTCTAATACAGCTTCCAAATCCTTAAAGTTCATTATGTGTTAGTCGCTCAGGCATGTCTGAATTTTTGTGACCCCCAGGGACTGTAGCCTACAAGGCTTCTCTGTCCAAAGGCTTCTTCAGACAAGAATCCTGGAGTGGGTAACCATTCCCTTATGCATGGATCTTCCCTGCCCCAGGGATGCAACCCAGGTCTCCCACATTGCAGTCAGATTCTATACCATCTGAGCCACCAGGGAAGCCACTTTTCTTTATTTTACTTTTCTGTGTAAATCATCTTGATTTCTTACAAGGATAGGGGTGGCTATGGAGCTGCTAGATAAAGATGGTCCCTCAAAGATCTGATGCTAAACTGCTTACAACAGGAGAGGGACATTTCTCTCTGACTCCAAAATCATAAACACAAGAACATTTCACAGGTCATGTAGAAATAAGTGCTGAGAAATCAATGATTTAAGAATGGATTTGGTCAAAGTGCACAAATTTTAAGCTGTAAGATGATGAATAATTTGTGAGGCTCTAATGTGTAACATGGTGACTATGGTTTGTAAAGTGTTATTGACATTTGTGGGGCTTCCCAGGTGGTATTAATGATAAAGACCCCTCCTGCCAGTGCAGGATGTATAAGACACATGGGTTGAATCCCTGGGTCAGGAAGATCTCCTAGAGGAAGGCATGGCATCCCACTCTAGTGTTCTTTCCTGGAGAATCCTCATGGACAGAGGAGCCTGGCAGGCTATATAGTCCATAGGGTCAAAAAGAGTTGGACATGACTGAAGTCAGTTAGCACACATGTAAGAGAGTTAAACATAAAAATTCTCACCAAAAAAATCTTTAAAGGTAAATATGTGAGGTGATATTAATAGATATGTTAGTTAAATCTAGGAGGGAATCCATTAATCATGTATACCTATTTAAATTGTAATGTTTACTTTAAATATCTTCCCATTTTATCTGGACATCATATTTTAAAAACCTTAAAAAAGAAAAAAAAAGAATTTCAATACTTTTTATATCATATTAAAGATATTTTGCCGGGAGCCACCACGGGAGATCCCACCCACGACAAGATCATGTGGAAGAGAACTGTTAGGCAAGGCGTCAGGACTCAAAGAGCTCCCTCGGCTTTCACGAGCATCTACCCCAAAACCAGAATCTGTCTGCTTTACTATTTCATAACTTTCACCAACTCCTCTGACATTAACAGGCGGCTATCCCTGACCACCTTTCTCTGGAGAAAATCAACTTAGGGCTGTAGCTAATAAGTCTCCTAGACATGAGAGAAATATTTCAAATCAAACCCCCTCTGTTAGCATTCTAGCTTGCTTGGTAGGTATATCCAGACTCTTGCAGCTACACATATGATTATTTACAGCCTCCCAACTGTGAGAGGCACAAAAAGCCTAAAACATAGAGCTTTTTAAAGAGTTAAAAGTTATTAGAGTAGTGCTGAGGTAGGATTTCATTATTGGGCCAATGCTTGTTGCTAAGTTCGCATATCTCTTATCCACTGTGCACCTGGGAGTGCATTAGTTAACATGGTTGGAATGTAAGAAAACAAAATAGTAGCTTTGAAATTAACCACATCAGACTTTTGAGCTAATTGGTTCTTTCTTGTAACTCACTGCACCTTTGCTCCATGAGAAATGGAACTTTTTTAATACTCTCTGAGGCTGACAAAGATTAAAAATATAAAGAAAAAACATTTCAAGGGAAAATAAGTTTGCTGGTTGAGCAGCCTTTATGAAAAGAGGGTCATAACATGTCCACAGGCCTCCAAGGCCAGAAGATAATGTACACAACATTGTCTATGGGAAAGGTTTGCAGAAAAAATCCTGGTTTTGATAAAGACAAAATAGATGTAATGTTTGGGCTGACTCTGTATGACTTGCATCTTTCATTTCCCTCTATGTACAAGTAAAGGTATAAAACACCCTTTTGAAAATAAAAATATTGGGCCTCGCTCACCGAAGCAGCTTGGTCTCCCCGTGTCAATCATTTTCTCTCTCTCCCTCTTACTCTTTTTCAGGCTGATCCCTTGGAGCATAGAGGCTCTCTGCAACGTAAACCAAGGAATATCAGCCTCTTTCTCTCCTCTGTTTTCTTATCTACAATATTCTTCCTTTATCTCTCTAAGTAATCCGCCAATGCCATTTTTCCTTCAGGTTCCCCTGGATCCTGCGGGGGCTGGACCCCGGCAATATTTCAGCCATTACTCTTGGTATGTAAAAGGGTTTTTTTAATTGAAGATAATAACCAGTGGGATTCACTGGATATTCAGAAAAGGAAGAAACCTTGGAAATTATCTAGGAAATCCTCTCATATTAAGGATAGATAAGGAAATCCAAGAATGATCAATCACTTATATAAACTTATAGAACTCAAAAGTAGCAGTAG
This sequence comes from Capra hircus, assembly GCF_001704415.2. Lineage (NCBI taxonomy): Eukaryota > Metazoa > Chordata > Mammalia > Artiodactyla > Bovidae > Capra > Capra hircus. The sequence continues at coordinate 1,609,224 of NC_030825.1, read as the reverse complement.
AAACCTGGTTTCCTAGGTTTAAGTGACTCTTTACCAAATTACCAGGCAAATGAATTATCTCCTATGCTCTGCAAAACTTGATTCTTGTCTCTTTCACAGACTGATCATATTCTGCCTTGTATTCATTGTCCAGTTAGCCTAAGTTTTACCAAGTAATTTAAATTACTTGAAGATTCAATCCTGACATGTGTGTTCTTCTCACTCTATCTTCTCACATATAGCTAAAGCTCTTTATCAATGCCATTTCTTCTACCTGGAAGACCCTCGCTGTTTTACCAAATGAATTCCCTGACATCTTTCAGATCTCAGTAAAAACCACTTCCACAAAGCAGCCTTTTTTGATTCTGACAGAGCTCAGGTCTCCTTGTTATGTGGACATATGGCATTCTGTGCTTTTCCCTCTCGACATGTGCCCCAATTGTGGTGCAACATTTAACTTTGAAATTTACCTCTTTCTGTTTTTCTATTAAAATTTAAGTCCTAATTCATAAAGTCCACATGTGTGCTTTTCACTGCTGTCCATTCTTTGCATCCAGCAGGCCTTCCTTTGTTGTTTGTTCAATGAAACACTTTCATTCGGGCAGAGTAAAATTCCAATGAATTTTTGATGTCACTCTCACAGCATACAGTGAACTAAAACCATTTAGGACTTCTCTCCCCACCCAAACCCTGATACCCTGGTTATTTGGACATAATTACAGAACTAAAACTGTGGGGGCTTACCTTGTGGCTCAGCTGGTAAAAAAATCTGCCTGCAATTTGGGAGGTCTGGGTTTGATCTCTGGGTTGGGAAAAATCCCTAGAGAAGGGAAAGGCTACCCACTCCAATTTTCTGGCCTGGGGAATTCCATGAACTGTATAGTCCATGGGGTCACAAAGAGTTGGACACCACTGGGAAACTTTCATTTTCACAGAACTGTGGATGCATTTGCTTTTAATTGTTACCCTATTAGATGGAAAGCACTGGATGTTTGGTCTTTTATTCCACATACAATAGCCCTCACAGTTTCATGTCCTAAGATAATGTGATAATTGAGTCACTGACTAAAAGGCTGAATAGGACAGGACTAGAGAGAGTGCTCTGAACCTGCCACTTGAGTCTAATTTTACACAGGATTCTCAACTTCACTAGAGGAGTTCAGTTTCTTAGCTGTACTCTCTGATCATGACAGATAAAAATACTTTAAGGTGAGCCTACAAATCAAATATTCTTACTTTGTACAAAAATACCTAATTTCTCTTCGAAGTTACAAAAGAAACTCACCTCCTTGATGAATGTTACCTAGTTTTCTTAGATGAAAGTGCCATCTTCCTCCTTATGGCTTCCTAATGTCATTCTCACCATTTTTATCTCACTGACCACATTCTGACTTATATTACAATTAATTATCTGAACAACACCAATTCCCACTCCTTTAATTCAGTTCCCTTGCATCTACAAGAGTACGCCAACTGCCCTGAAGTTACTATTGAGTATCAAACATGGCAGAAACTGGCCAGCCATTTGTTCTTTCTGAGGTAAATATTATAATTAAAAGCAAATACCCAGCCTCTGGTATTTTGGATAAACTGACAACCGGACAAAATCTTAACTGTTATTCCAGATAAAAGTTCCTTTTGTGTTGATTTGTTTCTTTTAGAGAGAACTTGCGTTCTAGATAGCATTCAGGTAAATAGAAACAGGACTGATATGTTAGCTGGAAAAAAACCCACTGTTGCAGGAGACAAAAGTAGAAAAATCACACATCTTCTGTATAATTCAACATCTATTTTATTATCAACGGGCAGCTCAGACAGTAAAGAGTCGGCCTGCATACAGGAAGATCTGGGTTCCATCCCTGATCAGGAAGATACCTGGGAGAGGACATGTCAAACCACTCCAGTATTCTTGCTGAGAGAATCCCCATGGACAGAAGAATGTGGCGGGCTGTAGTCCAAGGAGTCCATCAGTCCAGGGGGGTCATAAAGTGTTTGACACGACTGAGTAGCTATACACAGCAAACTTCCTATGTTGACATCGTGACATTTAGAAACAGTTTCTCCCACTAGTGTGCTTAACTACAAATCCTGCTTTTCGGTGGAAGATCAAAGATAAAAGTAATATTCCATAACAGCCAAGTAATTATTTCTATCAAGGTATTTTCTGAAAGCTAAGCTAGAGAAATATACTGTGGGATAGAGCAGATAATGAGAAATATAAGAGATCCAAACTGGGAAGCTGCACAACCAAGCGATAATTTTCTTTTTGGGAAAAAGAATAAAACCTCAGTTTGGAATCATGTTTTATACAGAGATTTGCATACTCTTTGGAAATGTCAAGGATTTTCTACTCTAATTTTCCTTTTCCAGTTGAGAAAACCAAGCACTAGAGAATTGAAGATAAGTTTTCCAAGTCAAAGAGCAGTTAACTTAGGATTCTGATGAGAGCCCAGTGACAGGCCTTAGGGTCCAGTTGCTCCATCTTTATGCTGACGGGCTGATGACTGGGGTTTCAGTAATGGTGCTGTCTTCAGGCTGAATTGCCTTTATTTTGCGAAACCTCTGTCTTTGCTCTTAACACCCTCAACTGATTGCATAAAATCCACAACCTATTGGTTTAAATGTTAATTATATCTAAGAAAATATCTTCCCATGTGAGCATGTCAAAGAACTACAATTTTAAAGAAATGTATAATTCTATGGAATATCTTATCATGTGCCTCAGAAATTGAATATCTATACTACTTATTCCACATTTATGACCTTGGAAGGGAAAACAAGATTGACACTTTTTTCCCCCATTTAATCACGTTCAGTGTTTTAGTGCACGCAGACTGCTGTTACAAAATGCCAGAGGCTGGGTAGTTTATAAACCATGTTATTTGTCACAGTTCTGGAGCTTAGAAGTCCAAGATCGGGGTGCCAGCATGGTTGACTGAGTGAGAGCCTCTTCCAGGACATATCCCTAAATAGAAGGGATGAGCAAGTATTTCAGGCCTCTTTCATAAGAGCCCAATTCCCCTCATGTGGCCTCTCTCCTCATGACCTAATCATTTTCCAATGGCCCCACCTCCTAAAATCATCCCTTTGGTGATTAGGTTTTCAACATATGAATTATGGGAGACCACAAGCATTCAGACCTTGGCACCCAATGAGGAGACTTGTCTAAGCTAACCCAATGCCTCATCCATACTGAATGCTCTGCAGTGCTGATAGGAAGCCAAGGACTAACGAAGTTTAATAAGGACCAGCAGCTCCAGGTGGAAGGTCTGAGATGGCAAACTCCCTGATGGATTTCACAACAAAATAGGAGTATCTCCAGGATCTTCCTTGGTTATAATTTATTGAGCAATCCGCCCCCCTCCTATACATGTTCCTATTTGAAATATGAGTTAATCACTGAGTTCTTAGACAAAGTACCTGTTGACCAACATGGAAACATCATGGCCATGCATCTGAAGAAAAGGGCCTTTGACAGATACAAATTTCAGTGTGGAAAGTCCTCAAGACTTTATTCACTTTGGATAGCAATTACAAGTTTGGGGATCTCCCAAGACCATTCTTGGGTTCCATCATCAGCTAGGACTGCAAGAGCTCACTGAAACCTGTTATACCTGTGGTTATAGTTTATTCCAGATCTTCTATTTATTTCTAATTCTATTTTTGTTTTTAGTGCAGAAAAATTGATTTACAGTGCTATAAATGTCAGTTTTTGTTGAACAGTGAATAAGATATACATGTGTATATATCCACTTTTTTTATTGTAACTTTACTTTTTTCCATTTATCATTTATTTATTTTTATTATTTTTACTCTACAAAATTGTATTGGTTTTACCATACATCAACATGAATCCACCACAGGTGTACACGTGTTCCCCGTCCTGAACTACCCTCCCACCTTTCTTATTTAGAATCTTTTCTCATGGAGCAACAGACGGGTTCCAAAAAGGAAAAGGAGTATGTTAAGGTTGTATATTGTCACCCTGCTTATTTAACTTACATGCAGAGTACATCATGAGAAACGCTGGGTTGGATGAAGTACATACTGGAATCAAGATTGCCGGGAGAAATATCAATAACCACAGATATGCAGATGACACCACACTTATGGCACAAAGTGAAGAGGAACTAAAGAGCCTTCTGATGAAAGTGAAAGAGGAGAGCAAAAAGTTGGCTTAAAGCTCAACATTAAGAAAACTAAGGAGGGGAGAGGGAAAGATGGCTGAGGAATAGGACGGGAAGACCACTTTCTCCCTCACAAATTCCTCAAAAGAACATTTCAACACCAAGCAAACTTCACAAAACAACTTCTGTAGGCTGGCAGAGGACATCAGGCAACCAGAAAAGCAGATCATTGTCTTCAAAAACAGGTAGGAAAAAATATAAAAGACGAAAAAGGAGACAAAGGAGGTGGGGAGGGAGCTCCGTCCCGGGAAGGGAAGCCCGTCCCGGGAAGGGAATTTTAAGAAAAGAGGTTTCCAAACACCAGGAAACACTCTCCCTGCCGAGTCTGTGGCGAGCCTTGGAAACACAGAGGGCAACATAACAGGAAGGAAAAATAGATAAATAATTAAAACCAACAGATTACAAGCCCAACAGTAACTCCCCCAGCGGAAAAGCAGCACAGACGCCTGCATCCGCCACTGGGAAGTGGGGGCAGGGCAGGGATGCGCGGGAGGCGCGGGCTGCAGAGCTTTGTAAGAATTGGGCAGGAACGCCCCACGCACAACCAGAACGATCTAACTTGGGCTAGCAAACCAGACTGTGGGATAGCTACCACACGAAAAGCTCGAACATAAGACACCGCCAAGACCGAGCACAGAACAAAGGACGGAACGGGAAAAGCCGGCTGCAGACCATCCCCCGCCGGGGACAGGCAGCCAGAGCCGTAAGGACTGGAAAGGGGCAATTGCAGACTCAGAGAGACTTTACTTACCTAACTGCAAGCAAGCTCCTTTGCTAAGACTTCTGGGGGTGCTGGACAGTCACAATCTACCGCACGGGGTGCGCCAGCGGTCCGCCCAGAAAGCTGAGCAGCAGCGGCAGAAAAGGTGACAAGCCGCGGAGATCGCGCTCGCCAAACTCCTGAGCTACTCGGACCTGGGAAGGGCACAAAGCGCAGTTCCAGCCGAATCTGTGCCTCTGAGGGCTGCCTGAGCACCGAACCTGAGCGGCTTGGACCGGGGAAGTGCACGCAGCCTAGGGCCGGCCCCAGATGGTTCCCGGCTGAGCATCCTAGAGCCGGAGCGGTTTGTGCGCCGCGAAAAAAGGGCAGGTCAAGCCGGGCAGAGATACTGCGTGCACACGACAGTGCTATTTGTTAGCAGCAGCCCCCCTCCCCACAGCGCAACTGAACTAGTGAGCCTAAAAAGCCAGCAAACAGAAGAAGTTAAACAGAGGGAACCACCTTGGAAGTGATCCCACACGGCCCATTACACCAGAAAGGGCCAGATATTTTTAATATTTTTTAAATCATTCCTTTGTTTTGTTTTGTTTTTTTTTTGCTTTTTTTTTCTAACTTTTTTTTTAATTGTTAAGTCTTCTATTTCTCCTCTAATTTTTATTTCTATAACCTATTATTACTATATTTTTTTTGTTTGTTTTTTTAAAAAGACTTTTTTTTTTAAGGCAAACACCATATACAGTCTTTGGATGGTTGTTGATGGCTTTTTTTCTTTTTTGATTGTTTGTTTGTTTGTTTTTTAATAATTCTTTTTCTTTCTTTTTTTTTTCCTTTCTTTCTTCCTTTTTCCTTCTGCTTCTCTCTAATATTGTATCTTTGAAAATCCAACCTCTACTCTAGATTTTTAATCTTTGCTCTTAGGTTTTTGTGGTCAATTTTGTACATTTAAAAACCCAAACTTCACTATCCCAGTTTACCTGAGAGCGAGATTACTGGCTTGACCACTCTCTCCTCCTCTGGACTCTCCTTTTTCTCCACCAGGTGGTCACTCTCTCCTCCTCTGGCCTCTCTTTTCTCCCCCATCTCTCCTCTATCCAACTCTGTGAATCTCTGTGTGTTCCAGACGGTGGAGAACACCTAAGGAACAGGTTACTGGCAGGATTTGTCTCTCTCCTACTCATTCCTCTCTCTGATCCTCCTGGTCACCTCTGTCTACTTCCTCCCTCTCCTCTTCCCCGTATAACTCTGTAAATACCTCTGAGTGGTCCAGACTATAGAGCGCACATAAGGAAGTGACTACTGGCTAGCTTGCTCTCTTCTCTTTTGATCTCACCGCATCTCATTCCAGTTACCTCTAACTACCCCCTCCATCTTCTCTTCTCCTTATAACTCAGTGAACCTCTCTGAGTGTCCATCAATGTGGAGAAACTTTTCATCTTTAACCTAGATGTTTTATCATCGGTGCTGTATAGATGGAGAAGTCTAGAGGCTATTGTAAAAATAAAACTGAAAACCAGAAGCAGGAGGCTTAAATCCAAAGCCTGAAAACATTAGAGAACTCTTGAATTCAGGGAACATTAAGCAATGGGAGCCCATCTAATGCCTTCATACCTACACCGAAACCAAGTTCCACCCAAGGGCCAACAAATTCCAAAACAAGACATACCACGCAAATTCTCCAGCAACACAGGAACACTCCCCTGAGCTTCAATATACAGGCAGCTCAAAATTATCCCAAAACCTTTGATATCTCGTAACCCATTACGGGTCACTCCATTGCACTCCAGAGAGAAGAAACCCAGCTCCACCCACCAAAACTCCAACACAAGCCTCCCTAACCAGGAAACCTTGACAAGCCACTGATAGAACCCCACCCAAAGTGAGGAAGCTCCATAATAAAGAGAACTCCACAAATTCCCAGAATATAAAAAGGCCACCCCAAACGCAGCAATATAACCAAGATGAAGAGACAGAGGAATACACAGCAGGTAAAGGAACAGGAGAGTTGCCCACCAAACCAAACAAAAGTGGAAGAAGTAGGGAATCTACCGGAGAAGGAATTCCGAATATTGATAGTGAAAATGATCCAAAATCTTGAAATCAAAATGGAATCACAGATAAATAGCCTAGAGACAAGGATTGAAAAGATGCAAGAAAGGTTTAACAAGGACCTAGAAGAAATAAAAAAGAGTCAAAATATAATGAATAATGCAATAAATGAGATCAGAAACACTCTGGAGGCAACAATTAGTAGAATAATGGAGGCAGAAGATAGGATTAGTGAAATAGAAGATAGAATGGTAGAAATAAATGAATCAGAGAGGAAACAAGAAGAACGAATTAAAAGAAATGAGGACAATCTCAGAGACCTCCAGGACAATATGAAACGCTCCAACATTCGAATTATAGGAGTCCCAGAAGAAGAAGACAGAAAGAAAGATCATGAGAAAATCCTTGAGGAGATAATAGTTGAAAACTTCCATAAAAGGGGGAAGGAAATAATCACCCAAGTCCAAGAAACACAGAGAGTTCCAAATAGGATAAACCCAAGGCGAAACACCCCAAGACACATATTAATCAAATTAACAAAGATCAAACACAAAGAACAAATATTAAAAGCAGCAAGGGAAAAACAACAAATAACACACAAGGGGATTCCCATAAGGATAACAGCTGATCTTTCAATAGAAACTCTTCAGGCCAGGAGGGAATGGCAAGACATACTTAAAGTGATGAAAGACAATAACCTACAGCCCAGAATACTGTACCCAGCAAGGATCTCATTCAAATATGAAGGAGAAATCAAAAGCTTTACAGACAAGCAAAAGCTGAGAGAATTCAGCACCACCAAACCAGCTCTCCAACAAATTCTAAAGGATATTCTCTAGACAGGAAACACGAAAAGGGTGTATAAACTCGAACCCAAAACAATAAAGTAAATGGTAACGGGATCACACTTATCAATAATTACCTTAAACGTAAATGGGTTGAACGCCCCAGCCAAAAGACAAAGACTGGCCGAATGGATACAAAAACAAGACCCCTCTATATGCTGCTTACAAGAGACCCACCTCAAAACAAGGGACACATACAGACTGAAAGTGAAGGGCTGGAAAAAGATATACCACGCAAATAGAGACCAAAAGAAAGCAGGAGTGGCAATACTCATATCCGATAAAATAGACTTTAAAACAAAGGCTGTGAAAAGAGACAAAGAAGGCCACTACATAATGATCAAAGGAACAATCCAAGAAGAAGATATAACAATTATAAATATATATGCCCCCAATATAGGAGCCCCGCAATATGTAAGACAAATGCTAACAAGTATGAAAGGGGAAATCAACAATAACACAATAATAGTGGGAGACTTTAATACCCCACTCACACCTATGGACAGATCAACTAAACAGAAAATTAATAAAGAAAAGCAAACTTTAAATGATGCATTAGACCAGTTAGACCTAATTGATATCTATAGGACATTTCACCCCAAAACAATGAATTTCACTTTTTTTTTCAAGTGCTCATGGAACCTTCTCCAGGATAGATCACATCCTGGGCCATAAATCTAAACTTGATAAATTCAAAAAAATCGAAATCATTCCAAGCATCTTTTCTGACCATAATGCATTAAGATTAGATCTCAATTACAGGAGAAAAACTATTAAAAATTCCAACATATGGAGGTTGAACTACACACTTCTGAATAACCAACAAATCACACAAGAAATCAAAAAAGAAATCAAAATATGCATAGAAACTAATGAAAATGAAAACACAACAACCCAAAACCTGTGGGACACTATAAAAGCAGTGCTAAGAGGAAAGTTCATAGCAATACAGGCATACCTCAAGAAACAAGAAAAAAGTCAAATAAATAACCTAACTCTGCAACTAAAGCAACTAGAAAAGGAAGAGTTGGAGAACCCCAGAGTTAGTAGAAGGAAAGAAATCTTAAAAATTAGGGCAGAAATAAATGCAAAAGAAACAAAAGAGACCATAGCAAAAATCAACAAAGCCAAAAGCTGGTTCTTTGAAAGGATAAATAAAATTGACAAACCATTAGCCAGACTCATCAAGAAGCAAAGAGAGAAAAATCAAATCAATAAAATTAGAAATGAAAATGGAGAGATCACAACAGACAACACAGAAATATAAAGGATCATAAGAGACTACTATCAGCAGTTGTATGCCAATAAAATGGACAATGTGGAAGAAATGGACAAATTCTTAGAAAAGTACAATTTTCCAAAACTGAACCAGGAAGAAATAGAAAATCTTAACAGACCCATCACAAGCACGGAAATTGAAACTGTAATCAGAAATCTTCCAGCAAACAAAAGCCCAGGTCCAGACGGCTTCACAGCTGAATTCTACCAAAAATTTAGAGAAGAGCTAACACCTATCCTACTCAAACTCTTCCAGAAAATTGCAGAGGAAGGTAAACTTCCAAACTCATTCTATGAGGCCACCATCACCCTAATACCAAAACCTGACAAAGATGTCACAAAAAAGGAAAACTACAGGCCAATATCACTGATGAACATAGATGCAAAAATCCTCAACAAAATTCTAGCAATCAGAATCCAACAACACATTAAAAAGATCATACACCATGACCAAGTGGGCTTTATCCCAGGGATGCAAGGATTCTTCAATATCCGCAAATCAATCAATGTAATTCACCACATTAACAAATTGAAAAATAAAAACCATATGATTATCTCAATAGATGCAGAGAAGGCCTTTGACAAAATTCAACATCCATTTATGATAAAAACTCTCCAGAAAGCAGGAATAGAAGGAACATACCTCAACATAATAAAAGCTATATATGACAAACTCACAGCAAACATTATACCTCAATGGTGAAAAATTGAAAGCATTTCCCCTAAAGTCAGGAACAAGACAAGGGTGTCCACTTTCACCACTACTATTCAACATAGTTCTGGAAGTTTGGGCCACAGCAATCAGAGCAGAAAAAGAAATAAAAGGAATCCAAATTGGAAAAGAAGAAGTAAAACTCTCACTGTTTGCAGATGACATGATCCTCTACATGGAAAACCCTAAAGACTCCACCAGAAAATTACTAGAGCTAATCAATGAATATAGTAAAGTTGCAGGATATAAAATCAACACACAGAAATCCCTTGCATTCCTATACACGAATAATGAGAAAGTGGAAAAAGAAATGAAGGAAACAATTCCATTCACCATTGCAACGAAAAGAATAAAATACTTAGGAATATATCTACCTAAAGAAACTAAAGACCTATATATAGAAAACTATAAAACACTGATGAAAGAAATCAAAGAGGACACTAATAGATGGAGAAATATACCATGTTCATGGATTGGAAGAATCAATATAGTGAAAATGAGTATACTACCCAAAGCAATTTACAAATTCAATGCAATCCCTATCAAGCTACCAGCCACATTTTTCACAGAACTAGAACAAATAATTTCAAGATTTGTATGGAAATACAAAAAACCTCAAATAGCCAAAGCAATCTTGAGAAAGAAGAATGGAACTGGAGGAATCAACTTGCCTGACTTCAGGCTCTACTACAAAGCCACAGTCATCAAGACAGTATGGTACTGGCACAAAGACAGACATATAGATCAATGCAACAAAATAGAAAGCCCAGAGATAAATCCACACACATATGGACACCTTATCTTTGACAAAGGAGGCAAGAATATACAATGGAGTAAAGACAATCTCTTTAACAAGTGGTGCTGGGAAAACTGGTCAACCACTTGTAAAAGAATGAAACTAGATCACTTCCTATCACCGTAAACAAAAATAAACTCAAAATGGATTAAAGATCTAAATGTAAGATCAGAAACTATAAAACTCCTAGAGGAGAACATAGGCAAAACACTCTCAGACATAAATCACAGCAGGATCCTCTATGATCCACCTCCCAGAATTCTAGAAATAAAAGCAAAAATAAACAAATGGGATCTAATTAAAATTAAAAGCTTCTGTACAACAAAGGAAAATATAAGCAAGGTGAAAAGACAGCCTTCTGAATGGGAGAAAATAATAGCAAATGAAACAACTGACAAACAACTAATCTCAAAAATATACAAGCAACTTCTGCAGCTCAATTCCAGAAAAATAAACGACCCAATCAAAAAATGGGCCAAAGAACTAAATAGACATTTCTCCCAAGAAGACATACGGATGGCTAACAAACACATGAAAAGATGCTCAACATCACTCATTATTAGAGAAATGCAAATCAAAACCACAATGAGGTACCACTTCACACTAGTCAGAATGGCTGCCATCCAAAAATCTGCAAGCAATAAATGCTGAAGAGGGTGTGGAGAAAAGGGAACCCTCCTACACTGTTGGTGGGAATGCAAACTAGTACAGCCACTATGGAGAACAGTGTGGAGATTCCTTAAAAAATTGCAAATAGAACTACCTTATGACCCAGCAATCCCACTTCTGGGCATACACACCGAGGAAACCAGAATTGAAAGAGACACATGTACCCCAATGTTCATCGCAGCACTGTTTATAATAGCTAGGACATGGAAACAACCTAGATGTCCATCAGCAGATGAATGGATAAGAAAGCTGTGGTACATATACACAATGGAGTATTACTCAGCCATTAAAAATAATTCATTTTAATTAGTTCTGTTGAGATGGGTGAAACTGGAGCCAATTATACAGAGTGAAGTAAGCCAGAAAGAAAAACACCAATACAGTATACTAACACATATATATGGAATTTAGGAAGATGGCAATGACGACCCTGTATGCAAGACAGGAAAAAAGACACAGATGTGTATACCAGACTTTTGGACTCAGAGGGAGAGGGAGAGGGTGGGATGATTTGGGAGAATGGGAATTCTAACATGTATACTGTGATGTAAGAATTGAATCGCCAGTCCATGTCTGACGTAGGGTGCAGCTTGCTTGGGGCTGGTGCATGGGGATGACCCAGAGAGATGTTGTGGGGAGGGAGGTGGGAGGGGGGTTCATGTTTGGGAACGCATGTAAGAATTAAAGATTTTAAAATTTAAAAAAAATAAAAAATTAAAGAAAAAAAAAAAGAAAACTAAGATCATGGCATCCAGTCCCACCCATCACTTCATGGCAAATAGATGGGGAAGCAGTGGATACAGTGGCTGACTTTATTTTTCTGGGCTCCAACATCACTGCAGGTGGTGATTGCAGCCATGAAATTAAAAGACACTTACTCCTTGGAAGGAAAGTTATGACCAACCTAGAAAGCATATTAAAAAACAGAGACATTACTTTGTCAATGAAGGTTCGTCTATCCAAGTCTATGGTTTTTTCAGTAGGCATGTATGGATGTGAGACTTGGACTATAAAGAAAACTGAGCACCGAAGAATTGATGTTTTTGAATTGTGGTGTTGGAAAAGGAGAGTCCCTTGGACTGCCAGGAGATCCAACCAGTCCATCCTAAAGGAGATCAGTCCTGGGTGTTCATTGGAGGGACTGATGTTGAAGCTGATATGCCAATATTTTGGCCACCTGATGCGAGAGCTGACTCATTTGAAAAGACCCTGATGATGGGAAAGATTGAAGGCAGGAAAAGAAGGGGACAACAGAGGACGAGATGGTTAGGTGGCATCACCGACTCAATGGACATGAGCTTGTGTAGACCCCGGGAGTGGGTGATGAACAGGGAGGCCTGGCTTGCTGTGGTTCATGGGGTTGCAAAGAGTCGGACATGACTGAGAGACCGAACTGAACTGAACTGAACTCAAGTAGCTCATTATAGAGAGTTGAGTAGTGTTTCCTGTTCTATACAGTAGGTCCTTATTAGTTATCTACCTTATATATATTAGTGTGTATACGTCAATCCCAATGTCACAATTCATCCCTCCCTTCTTCCTCCTGGAACCATAAGATTATTTTCTACATTTTGACTCTCTTCCTGTTTGTAAATAAGTTCATTTGTACCATTTTTTATTATTCCACATATCAGTGATATCTTATGCATTTGTCTTTCTCTCTCTGACTTACTTCACTTGGTATGAAAATATCCAAGTCCATCCATATTGCTTCTGATAGCATTATTTTGTTCCTTCTTGTGGCTGAGTAACATTACATTGTATATCTACACTACATCTTCTTTGTCCATTTCTCTGTTGATGGACATTTAGGTTGCTTCCATGTTCTGGCTATTGTAAACAGTGCTGAAATGAACACTGCTATGCTTATTCACTCAGTCTTGCCCAACTACTTGTGACCCCATGGATTGTAGGCAAGTATTGTAGGCATATAGGGCAGAGTCAAAGAAAGTGTGAAACATGGAACTTTGGTTTCCTCTTCCCAGGGTGTAATGCGCAGCTTTGTGTTCCCAGCACCGATGTGCTGGCAGTGAGCAATGGCAGACACGGGAGCTCACTCCAGGCTGCGTGTCCAGAGCTTTTACTGGGGTTCCATCGCCAAGGCATGACTGACGGTCCATACAGCTGATCTCAGGCTCTAACCTCTCTAGAGGTGCAGCTGATACTGCATGACCAAAACCCCCATCTTGAATCACATCATTCTTGTGGCCCAGAGTTTTTACTCTAAATCACACTGTTTACATTCTTATCAGACTGGCCCAAGACCCTCACATAAACAATAGCACTTTTCTCAGTGTCAAACCTTGACGCCTTCAGTTACCCTTTCCCAGAGGAAACAACCTAAGAGTTTGGAGAGGAGCTCCCAGGAAACAAGGGCAAAGTCCGGACTTCCCTTTGGATGAGGCTGAGCCATTCACTACACAGCCCGGTGGCTGATTTTGCTTGACAAGTCTCCCTAGTTGTAACTTCATACTAAGAAAATGTGAAGGGACAAACATTGGTCAAGCATTTATCTTCTGGTCTTTCTCTGAAATGTTTTTCTTGCATTATCTTCATTAATTCTTATGCAACTCCATGCGGTGGACACTAGTTTGAATGGCATTATGGAGAGAAGTAAATTAAGGCTGGCCTAAAGATTCAGAGCTAGTGAGTGGTGGAGTGAGCATATGTACAAGGGCTACAGGACTCCAATGTTCATACTTAAAGCCACTATGTGGCAAAGATCCCAACATTTCTTTTTTTAGCATTTTTATTTACTTAGTTGCACTGTGTCTTAATTGTAGCACATCTGGATCTTACAGTAGGAAAGAAAACAGCCCAAGTCAGCCTGTTTTCTTACACCAATCAGTCACTGAGCAATACAAGAAGTAACAATTTTAGGGGATGCAATTTCATTCTGCAAAATTTTGGGAGGTTCCCCTTGGTCTATAAACTGTGTCTAAGGGGATTAACTAAAAGTAAATTCAAAAGAACCTGATCAAAATCTCTGAAGCACTTTTGGAGTTTAAGTAGAAATGAAAAGCAGGTCTGGTAAACAAGACTCAGTCATAGAAGAGTCAAATCCAGAACCACTTTAGTAAAATATCTGTGTATCATATCTGTTCAACCTGGAGTCTCCCCATTTTCCAAACAAATGACTGTGTAGTATCATTTAAGATCCACAATTCACTTTTCATCGCAGTCTACATATGAACTTTGACATGTTAGCATTGTGTTGGAAAGAGGATGCAAACAAGTAGATTTATCAGAGTTTGAGAAGCAAGATAAGAGCAACTGTTGTGGAAGGAAACATATTGCCTTGCTTAACCGCTGACATAATGTCTAACGGGTTAAGGCAAAGTTAAGGAAGAGATCAGATCACGAGAGTCAATCTCTGAGTCTCATGTTTTGAGCTTTACATTCTGGACATAGACTTCCACAATATTATAGTTCACCATCATCATTTCAGGAAAGATTATGGGGAAAGAAAGAGTTGTCAGGAGAGGTAATTTTCATCACAATATGGTTAATATTTAGTTTCTAGCAAATCAGATAATGTGTGCAAGATACATATGTCAAGTAAATACCGATATAATACCCTAAAATATTTGCATGCATAGATGCGCACATAAGACTTTTTCTAATGTTATCATAAACTATGTTGAAAATGCAAAGAAAAAAATAAACATCCCTATCCCTAAAATGTTGTGTAATCTAAGGATACAGTTATACTGTACCTAGAAGAATGACAGGCACCCGTAAAATGGGTACTCAACAAATACTATAACAACAACAGTAAAACATCCTATGAATACCACTAATTTTCTGGGACTAAAGGTATCTAAAGGGCTAATCCACATTATCTCTGTTTCTCATTTTATATTCTTCCCTAAAATGCTATTCCTTTAATAAAGTGTAACTAATTTGCATTCCAAAAGTGTGAGGTGGATCAAAGTTTGTCACCCTTGTAATCTAAATGTACAAGATTATCACAGATACAAGCAATTAATAAGCAGATTGCCCTACACCCAGAGTCCTTGGAGACCTGTCATTAGCAGTAAAGGGATTTCACCTCAGTTAAAAACACAATTAGGCAGAGAAAAATTATACACCCTGTTCTCATTTTCTCCATTTTCTTTTGAAATTGAGAACACACTTGAGTCACTCTGAAGTGATATTATTGACTTGGATAACATTTTTTTTTTTTTGCTCTGCAATGTGAATGTGCATTTTTCAAATATCAAGCCTTTGATCTGAGTTGCTCCACCAGAACACTCTATAAAGAATGGAAACCATTTCTATATAAGGCTTTGCTCTGCTGAGAGGAAGAATACTTTAGCTTGGAAGAGGTTCAAAATATCCCATCTGAAAACCCTTTTCAAGCCCTCCTCAGCCTAAACACTTTACTGAGGGGGTCAAAGGTCACCAACTGCTAGGACAAAACCCTAATTACGCATTGCTTCCATAAAGAAGCGAAGTTAAGTGGAAACTCAGAGGTCACCAACTGGAATCCTTAATGCAAAAAGGGTCAAACAGTAAAAATGTCCTTAAAAAGTAACAGGTACATTCCTCTAAATCCTACCAATTATTACAAGTTGTCCAATAAGTTTAAAAGCCCAGAGGGATGGTATGGGGAGGGAGGTGGTAGTGGGGTTCAGGATTGGGAACACGTGTACATCTGTGGTGGATTTGTGTTGATGTATGGCAAAACCAATGCAATATTGTAAAGTAAAAAATAATAATAATAATAAAATTAAATTAAAAAAAAACAAGAGAGAAATTAAAAAACAAACAAAAGCCTAGCTTCTTAGGTATCAATGTAGAAACAAAACTGAACTATTCAAGAAGGAGGGAGCGGTAGCAGTAGTGGTGTGGTCAGTCCAGATTTTGAACTCTCAAAGCAACCAGCCTGCAAACTATGAAGCGACAGATGGTTTTATAAACCCAAAGGTCCACAAATCTTTCCTTAAAATTTCCAATTTAAAAGAAAAAGGGTTGTTTTCTTTGTGGGATTGGGGTAAATTTTTGCCATTGGATATCTGACTCCCCCACACTCTAATGGCTTTTTAAGTTTTCTTGCTCTGCATGCAGGAAACGAGCAGAACAGAGGCCAAGAGAACAAGCTCAGAGCACAGAGTCATCTGGAAGCTGTTTTGCTGGGGAGAGAAGGCTGAGCTTCTATTTCTCAACCTTAACTGTCTCACTGTAGTCATCACAACTTAATGAAGTTCTAAGATTTTAAACATTCATGGACTGAGTTTACAGATTCCTCCTTCAATTGGAAAAGTAATATATATTTATGATTTCCAATTACAACTCCAAATCTCCAGTTTTAAAATCATATTCAGCAGTGGTCAGAAAGAGGGAATGTTGGGGGAAAGATTTCCCTGATTTTGTTATTTAGTCACTAATTTGTGCCTGATTCTTTTGCAATCCTGTGGACCGTAACCAACCAGGCTCCTCTGTCCACGGGATTTCCCTGGCATGAATACTGGAGTGCATTGCCATTTCCTTGTCCAGGGGATCTTCACCACTCAGGAAATCGAACCCAGGTCACCTGCATTGGCAGGTGGGTTCTTTACTGCTGAACCAGCAGTGTAACTTTAATTTGTAATGGAGTCAACTTTATCCCCGCAACTTTTAATGTGTGTGCTGGAGCTACCTGTTTCCACATCCTACTCAGTAGAACATGCAGGAAGAGTACAGAAGACTGAAGGGAAAGAGGGACAGACCAAAGAGCCACTGGTAGACAGAATGCAAATTGGCTCATTTCACTTGTCAAGGTCTGTAACACACCTGTGTGCGGAGCATCTGTGTGCCAACTTTGTCAGGATGGGATTCAACCAGGCAAGGGTCTGCAAAAAATATGAGGCTTTGATGTTGTTACAAAAATTAGTGAATCAGAAAAGGGCAACTGTTCTTGGCAGACCCATCTATCTTACCTAGTTTGGCCATTGAAATATGTACACATCCCATTATTTCATGTTCTTACATGTTCTTTCATGTTCTTACATTTCCTGATCTACTCAACCCTTCATTACACATCACCTTAACTTCCTTCCTTGTTTCCCAGGTTTCTTTCTTCCCTAAGTGTATGAAACCCTTGTCTCCTTGTTTATCACAATGAGACTAAGACCAACATGGGTATAAAAATTGCTTTGTAAATTATGAAGCTTTGAAACAATTTCAATCATGAATATTTATTCATATGCCAAAATATACAAAAGATAGAGTGCAAAGGAAGACATGAGAAATGCTAAATGCTTAAGATGGCTTACCTTTAGAAAATTATGTTCAAGATCATTTAATAATCACATCAAAGTGTATTACGAATTATTAGACTAGAGAGGTTTCAAATTCCATGGAAAATGGAAAACAAAACATGGAATGACTTCAAGCTTCAAAGTATACATAATAGGAAATTTCAGCAATCTGGGTTGTTGAGTCCTGGGGTGGATCATTAAAGGAGACTGTGGATTGACTTCCCAGGAATTGTATAAGGAGCAGAATGGTCACCATCTGATGTGGTTCCCATTCTGTAACCAACAAAAGGACTGAGCGATATCAGGTCACCCCAAACCTATTTTATAGTTCCAAAATTTGATCAATGCATTAATTTTTTAAAACTCTTATTCAAAGTCCCTATAACTTTAATAACAACACTCACATTTAAAAAAATGTAAAATTTCCTAGAGAAAGGAAAAGCAGTCGAAAATTACAGCTATTATGGTAACAAATAATAAAAATATCTTTTCAAACGCAACACATGTTCATTTTAACAACAGCCATTTCAGATGAGACTTCTGTTGATAAGACACCCCCAGAGGTTCAAAACTCAGAGGTGGTGATAGCTAAACCAGAGCAGGTTTCTCAGGTTTTGCTGTAGCCCCACAAAGGCTTTATGATCTGCAGTGTCCAAAAGGAAAACCATAGTCAGCCCCAGGAAAAACGTCAAACCTTTCAGTGACTGGTCATCATAGCACTGTCAGAGACCTTCCACACCAAAGTTAATGACATCCTGGTTAGAACATCCTTCAGGTACCCTGTATGTATATCTGTATGAATATATTGAGGTCTATGTATTTATATTATTTTGAATATTTTTATTTTAAGAAAATGAAGGAGGAACATTAAAATTATCTTCTGATTTGAAGGTTTAGTGTGGGATTTTCACTGTTTTCACTAACAATTTACTTTGAAAAGAAGAGAATTAGGGCAACAAGATCAGTCTAAATTTTCTATCTTTAGTCACTGGAAAATGGGAACCTGAGTTTCCTTTGTATGCCAGTCTTTTATTATGTGGGGAGTGTGTGTGTGTGGGGTGTGTGTGTGTGTATGTGTGTGTGTGTGTGTGGTGTGTGTGTGTGTGTGTGTGTGTGTGATGGGCATATGTGTGCAAGCATAAGATAGCCACTGCTGCTCAAGCAGCCTGAAAAATTTCATACACCACCGATCTAGTCCTGACAATAGGATCCAGCTTGGAAAACAAAACCTCTCTCTCAGTGCTACCCTCAGCTTTTTGGATCTCCTTAAAAACACAAATGATACAGGGGGAGGCTTTTATTTCACACAAGCAGTTTCAACTGATAAGATTCTTTGTCACCTCTGGGGACTAAGCACCCAGTTATAACATTTGTATGGAAGCTGACTTGTTAAGTTTGCCCTCATAGATAAAAAGCTACCAAACACTAGAAAGAGGAGAAGCAGGGTGCAGTTAAAAGTGAGGCCAGAGGCTGAGGGGCTATTCATCCATTGATAACTACTTAATTATTAATGCTTTTGCTTAAGTGATATTTAAATACTGAAAAAGTCTCCATTTTGCCTTTCTCAGTAGATTCTGCAGTTCTTTTCTTTTTAATTTTTCCTATGTAGACACAAGCATATATAAATCAAATGTCATGAATAGTGACTAGCAAGCAGAGCATTTTTTGAGACAGAATTGATAGAGAAAACTGTAAGATATTTAAAATATCAGTTCAGTTCAGTTCAGTCACTCAGTGATGTCTGACTCTTTGCGACCCCATGAATCGCAGCACACCAGGCCTCTCTGTCCATCACCAACTTCTGGAGTTCACTCAAACTCGTGTTCATCAAGTCAGTGATGCCATCCAGCCATCTCAACCTCTGTCGTCCCCTTTTCCTCCTGCCCCCAATTCCTCCTAGCATCAAAGTCTTTTCCAATGAGTCATCTCTTCCCATGAGGTGGCCAGGTATTGGAGTTTCAGCTTTAGCATCAGTCTTTCCAATGAACACCCAGGACTGATCTCCTTTAGAATGGACTGGATGGATCTCCTTGCAGTCCAAGGGACTCTCAAGAATCTTTCCAACACCACAGTTCAAAAGCATCAATTCTTTGGCACTCAGCTTTCTTCGCAGTCCAACTCTCACATCCATACATGACCACTGGGAAAAACATAGCCTTGACCAGATGGAACTTTGTTGACAAAGTAATGTCTCTGCTTCTTAATATGCTATCTAGATTGGTCATAACTTTCCTTCCAAGGACAGGATAGTTTGACATATGTATATATTAATTTTTAAATTTATTTTAATTGGAGTATAATTGCTTTACATGTGTTGGTTTTTGCTGTACAATGACGTGAATCAGCCATAAGTATACATGTATCCCCTCCCTCTTGAATCCCCCCACCACGTACCCCATTCCACTTCTCCAGGTAGTCACAGAGTACTGGGTAAGCTTTCTGTGTCACACAGCCACTTTCCACTAGCTATCTATTAATATTTTACATATGGTAATGTACTATGTTTCAAAGCTACTCTCTCAATTCAACTTGCCCTCTCCTTCCCCTGTTGTGTCCACAAACATGTTCTCTGTCTGTGTCTTTCTTCCTGCCCTGAAAATAGGTTAACCAGTGCAATTTTTCTAGATTCCGTATATACACATTAATATACAATATTTGGTTTTCTCTTTTTGACTTATTTCATCTATATAACAGGCTGTAGGTTCATCCACCTCAGCTCAAGTGACTCAAATTCACTTCTTTTTAAGGTTAATTGAAATTCCCTTGTATAGATGAACCACAACTTCTTTATCCATTCCTCTCTCAATGCACATCTAGATTGCTTCCATGTCCTGGCTATTGTAAACACTGTTGGAATGAATTTTAGGGTACATGTGTCTTTTTTGGATTATGTTTTTCTCAGGGTATATGCCCAATAATAGAATTTCTAGGACATATGGTAGTTTTGTTAGAACTTCCCTGATGTCTCACCAGGTAAAGAATCTGCCTGCAAAGCAGGCGACACAGGAGATGGTTCAATTCCTGGGTCGTGAAGCTTCTCTGAAGGAGTAAGTGGCAACCCACTTCAGTATACTTGTCATTTCCACCTACCTCTCCGCTGTAGTGCTGACCCTCATTTACATATACATTAGAAAAGATTTTCCCTTTCTATTAACTTAAGTAACGTATGAAAGCTGAGCATGGAACAATTGATGCTTTGGAACTGTGGTGTTGGAGAAGACTCTTGAGAGTCCCTTGGACTGCAAGGAATCCAACCAGTCCATTCTAAAGGAGATCAGTCCTGGGTGCTCTTTGGAAGAACTTATGTTAAAGCTGAAACTCCAATACTTTGGCCAACTCATGCAAAGACTTGACTCATTGGAAAAGACTCTGATGCTGGGAGAGATTGAGGGCAGAAGGAGAAGGGGAAGACAGAGGATAAGATGGAGGAATGGCATCACGGACTTGACGGACATGAGTTTGAGTGAACTCCGGGAGTTGGTGATGCACAGGGAGGCCTGGCGTGCTGCAGTTCATGGGGTTGCAAAGAGTCAGACGTGACTGAGCGACTGTGCTACTGAACTGAACTGAACTGAACTGAACTGAACGTAGCTATCATGTGACATGTTTACCTTTAATTTTTTGAATAGAATACAGGTAAATTTCACTCTCTTAGACAGCATGAATTATACAACACAATTTTATCCATTATAATCATCAGGCTATATATTAGATCCTCAAACTTATAATTTTCATATGTTAAAATGTGTAACCTTTTGCAAACCCATCCTTATTTCCCCCACTGTCCAAGCTTTGGCAATCACTTTCCTACTTTGTTTCTGAGTACCACTTTTTTTTTTTTTTTTTAAGATTACTTACAATTGAGATCATCCAGTATCTGTCTTTCTCTAACTTATTTTACTAAGCATAAGGCCCTCCAAATTCATCCATGCTGCCACCAATGGAAGAATTTATTTCTTTTTTAATGACTAAATAAATTCACACACATATATATATCACATCACTTTGCTTTGATCTCTTCACCTCGTAACAGATACTTAGATTGTTCCTATAATAAGTTTCTAGGCTACTGTGAATATTGATGCAATGAACATGGCAGTACAGATTTCTCTTTGAGATGACTATTTCATTTCCTTTGAATATATATGCAGAAATGAATATATATCCAGAAGTGGGATTAATGGGTGCATAACAGTTCTTTGTGAAATTTCGTGAGAAACTTCCTGAAGGTATTCCATGGGAGATGCACTAATATAGATTCCTACAAATAAGCCATTAGATCTCCATTTCGTACACATCCTCAATCACACTTATTTCTTACTTTTTGGTAAAAGCCATTTAAACAGGAATGAGGTAGTGTATATCATACTTTTGATTTGCACTTCCCTGATAGTGATGTTGAACATCATGTCATATACTTCTCGGGCATTCTGTATTTCTTATTTGGGGGGAAAGTTGTCTATTCTGTAAAACATAGCATGCATTTTGCATACTGTATTTGAATATATAAAACTCAGTTACCTATCCATACCCCAAAACAAATTACAGAAATATAAATAATCCCATTTACAATTGCATCCAAAAAATACTTAGAAATAAATTTGAGCTGGGTGTTGAAAGATTTATGCATGAAAACAAGCAAGACAATCATGAAAGAAATATTTAAAGACACAAGGGAAACATATTTCGTATTTATTGACTGGAAGAATTAATATTGTTAATACATCCATACTCCCCAAAGCTATCTACATATTCTCTGCAGTCTCTTTCAAAATCCCAAGGCATTTTTCACAAAACAGAAATAAAAAAATTCTACAACTTGTATCAAACTGTTGTTGTTGTTCAGTTGCCAGGTTGTCTGTCTCTTTGTGACTTCACAGACAGCAACACACCAGACTTCCCTGTCACTTACCATCTCCTAGAATTTGCCCAAGTTCATGCCAATGGAATCGGTGATGCCATCCAACCATCTCATCCTCTGTCACCCTCTTTTTCTTCTTCCTTCAATCTTTCCCAGTATCAGGGTCTTTTCCAATGAGTCAGCTATTCACATTAGGTGGCCAAAGTATTGGACCTTCAGCTTCAGCATCAGTCCTTCTGCAGAGTTAATGGAGTTGATTTCCTTTAAGGTTGACTGGTTTTGATCTCCTTGGTGCCCAGGGACTCTCAAGAGTCTTCTACAGCACCACAGTTCAAAAACATCAGTTCTTCAGCACTCTGCCTTCTTTATTGTCTATCCAGCTCATACATGTTTACATGACTACTGGAAAGAGCATAGCCTTGACTATACAGACCTCTGTTGGCAAAGTGATGTTTTTGCTTTTAACACACTGTCTAGGTTTGTCAAATCTTTCTTGCCAAGAAGCAATCGTCTTCTAATTTCATGGATGCAGTCACCATCCACAGTGATTTTAGAGCCCAAGAAGAGGAAATCTGTCACTGCTTCCACCTTTTCCCCTTCTATTTGCATGTAAGTGATGGGACCAGATGCCATGATCTTAGCTTTTTTGATATTGAGTTTTAAGCCAGCTTTTTCACTCTCCGCTTTCACCCTCATTGGAGACTCCTTAGTTCCTCTTTGCTTTCTGCCATTAGACTGGTATCATTCACATATCTGAGGTTGTTGATATTTCTCCCAGCAATCTTGATTCTAGCCTTTAGGACTCATCCAGTCCAAATTTCGCATGACATGCTCTGCATATACGTTAAATCGTCAGGGTGACAATATTCAGCCTTGACGGACTCCTTCACCAATTTTGAATCAGTTTATTGTTCCTTGGGAGAAGGCAATGGCACCCCACTTCAGTACTCTTGCCTGGAAAATCCCGTGGACGGAGGAGTCTGGTGGGCTGCAGTCCAGGGGATCGCTACAAGTTTGACACGACTGAGCGACTTCACTTTCACTTTTCACTTTCATGCATTGGAGGAGGAAATGGCAACCCACTCCAGTGTTTTTGCCTGGAGAATCCCAGGGACAGGGGAGCCTGGTGGGCTGCAGTCAATGGGGTCACACAGAGTCGGACACGACAGCAGCGACTTAGCAGCAGCAGCAGCAGCATTGTTCCTTGTCTGTTTATAACTGTTGCTTTTTGAACTGCATACAGGGTTCTCAGAAGATGGGTAAGGTTGGTCTGGTATGCCCATTTCCTTAACAATTTTTCACTTTGTTGTGGTCCACATAGTTTATTAAGGTCAATGAAGCAAATGATTTTCTGGAATTCCCTTGATTTCTCTATGTTCCAACATATGTTGCCAATTTGATCTCTGGTTCCTCTGCCTTTTCTAAACCGAACTTGAACATCTGGAAGTTCTAGGTTCACATAATGCTGAAGCCTAACCTGGAGGATTTTGAGCATAATCTTACTAGCACTGGAGATGATTGCAATGGTTCAGTGGCTTGAACATTCTTTAATACTGCCCTTTTGGGAAATGGGACAAGGTATGATCTCTTCCTGTCTTTTGGCCCCTTCTGGCTTTTCCAAATTTCCTGACATATTGAGTGGAGCACTTTAATAGCATCATGCTTTAGGATTTTAAATAGCTTTGCTGGAATTCTATCTCCTCCACTAGCTTTATGGCAGCAGCACTTTTTAAGACCCACTTGACTTCACATTCTAGAATGTCTGGCTCTGAGTGAGAAACTACACCATTTTGATTATCTAGGTCATTACGATATTTATTTGTATAGTTCTTCTGTGTACTTTTCTCCATCTCTTTTGGTCTATTCTGCTGCATTAAATCACAAAACACCAAAGATAGAAGTGATCTTGAGAAAAAAGAACAAATTTTGAGACTAGGGTTGCTGATTTCAAATTGTGCTAGAAATCTATAGTAATCAAGAGAGAATGATTTGCTTCTGGCACAAAAATAAACACATAGATCAACAGATCAGCGAAGATAGAAAGGGGCACACCCATTTATTGTCGGTTAGCTTATGAAAAAGGAGCCAGAATATCCAGCGGGGAAAGGACATCTTTTCAAAAGTGGCACTGGGAAAAGTCTATAGTCCTATGAAAAAAGGAAACTGTGCCTCTGTGTTTTGCCATACAAAAAAATCTACTAAAAATGGAATAAAGGTTGAACATAAGACTTTAAGAGATTAAACCTCCAGAAGAAAACATTGAAGTAATCTTCTTGCCATTGGTTTTTGCAACGAGTTTTTGGGTTTCACACCAAAAGCAAAGGCAACAATTGCAAAAGCACACAAGTGGGATAACATCAAACTCCAAACAAAGAAGCATCAACAAAATCAAATGGCAATTTACAGATTGACAGAAGATAGTTCCAAATCATATATTTGATAAGGGCTTATATCCAAAAATACATGAGACATACAACTCAAGGGCAAAAAAACCCAAATAATCCAAATTTTTAATGGATTATGAGAAAGTAAATCCAAGCCAGGCTTCAGCAATACGTGAACTGTGAACTCCCTGATGTTCAAGCTGGTTTTAGAAAAGGCAGAGGATCCAGAGATCAAATTGCCAACACCCGCTGGATCATGGAAAAAGCAAGAGAGTTCCAGAAAAACATCTATTTCTGCTTTATTGACTATGCCAAAGCCTTTGACTGTGTGGATCACAATAAACTGTGGAAAATTCTGAAAGAGATGGGAATACCAGACCACCTAACCTGCCTCTTGAGAAATCTGTATGCAGGTCAGGAAGCAACAGTTAGAAATGCACATGGAACAACAGACTGGTTCCAAATAGGAAAAGGAGGACGTCAAGGCTGTATATTGTCACCCTGCTTATTTAACTTATATGCAAAGTACATCATGAGAAACACTGGACTGGAAGAAACACAAGCTGGAATCAAGATTGCCGGGAGAAATACCAATCACCTCAGATATGCAGATGACACCACCCTTATGGCAGAAAGTGAAGAGGAGCTAAAAAGCCTCTTGATGAAAGTGAAAGAGGAGAGTGAAAAAGTTGGCTTAAAGCTCAATATTTAGAAAACGAAGATCATGGCATCTGGTCCCATCACTTCATGGGAAATAGATGGGGAAGCAGTAGAAACAGTGTCAGAGTTTATTTTGGGGGGCTCCAAAATCACTGCAGATGGTGACTGCAGCCATGAAATTAAAAGATGCTTACTCCTTGGAAGAAAAGTTATGACCAACCTAGATAGTATATTCAAAAGCAGAGACATTACTTTGCCGACTAAGGTCCATCTAGTCAAGGCTATGGTTTTTCCTGTGGTCATGTATGGATGTGAGAGTTGGACTGTGAAGAAGGTTGAGCACTGAAGAATTGATGCTTTTGAACTGTGGTGTTGGAGAAGACTCTTGAGGGTCCCTTTGACTGCAAGGAGATCCAACCAGTCCATTCTGAAGGAGATCAACCTTGGGATTTCTTTGGAAGGAATGATGCTAAAGCTGAAGCTCCAGTACTTTGGCCACCTCATGCGAAGAGTTGACTCATTGGAAAAGACTCTGATGCTGGGAGGGATTGGGGGCAGGAGGAGAAGGGGATGACAGAGGATGAGATGGCTGGATGGCATCACGGACTCGATGGACGTGAGTCTGAATGAACTCCAGGAGATGGTGATGGACAGAGAGGCCTGGTGTGCTGCGATTCATGGGGTCGCAAAGAGTCAGACACAACTGAGTGACTGAACTGAACTGAGGGAAAGTAAGAGTTTTAATAAATCTGAAGATTAGACTGTAGTTGAGAGACATAGCAAGGTTTTCCTTCTAGAACAACAAAAGCCTGCCCCTTCCTGGCATTAATTTCTTCATCTCCACTCACTTGTTTGACAATTACAGTTCAATGTGTACATTCTTCAGTCAATAGCAATCACCCCACAGTGAGCTATGATATTTACTAAGAACAGCCCCACTGGGGGAAAAAACCCTAATATATGCATACTTACTAATGAGGCATATCCAAAGGAAGGTAATTTCCTGAGTTTACCACTCCATTGTTTTCTATATTTCATTTCAAAATTGAGCTACCTAGGAAGGAAAATGAGTTAAGAGACCTGAATAATATATAGATAGAAAATCAGTTTTAAATGGGAGCATTAATGGATTATAATTTGGGGGTAATTTATTACTACTGTAGTAACTGTAGTCCTTTTGATTCTCAACTGCATCAGGTTAAAATTTATTATAAATATTAATATTAACACAGGGACTCATACTACTAAAGTTATAATGAATAGAGAAAGACATATTAGTCAAGAATGAAAGTATGGAAGTCAGCAATGTTAGTAAAGTAAAGGGCAATATTGCCTTGAGAGGAAGGAAGGTTCTCAAAGTTTCTTGAAACACCAAGATCGAGCCAGATGTGAAGGAATAGCTTTATTTGTAAACCAGAAACTCTACCAGAAGAAATTTAAGTTCAAAAAACATTTCAATGCTAAAACCCAAAATTTGGCCAGAGAATAGGGTAGGGGCAGGTATACAGACATTCAAAATTCTCCATTGCTTAGTGTATCAGGCACTCAAGGACACCCTCACTGAAGTCTTTCTCTATTGCTCAGCCTACAGGTACCAGAATGGAGAAAGAGATAGCTCTACTCCACAGGCAGTAGAACACTACTTTAATGGCCTCATGGCTTTCCTTAAGAAGCATTCCATGCAGCAGATTTCCTCCATCCCATCCCATCCCATCAGGCTGACTCCCCACGAGCAACAGGAGTCCTCACCCTGGGATCATTCTGCAATCCCCATGGCTCCAGCTCCCAGCTTCCGTGGACACCAGTGGACTTACAACTCTGTCCGAGGTATGAAAGGCTGCAGCATGGCTTGCCTATGTGGTTCTCACTCTGTTCAGACTGTCCCAGATAATTAGTTCACTCCCCAACTGCTTCAAATGCCTCTCCCATCCCAGTGGACGGCCATGGATGCGGGGATCTTTTCCCTGCGCTTCAGCTCCTTCTCCTCCAGGTGCAGGCTGGTCCCACTTGCTCTCCTCCTTCTTTCCCCTTCCTCCTTGTCCCTTCTTTCCTTTGTCCTACCGAGTTCTCTATGGATCCAAATATTCCTTCTCATTATTCAGGGAGTCCTGCCAGTGTTCCCCTGGTCTTCTGTGAGAACTGCTGTATCTTTGAATGTTCTTGATGCATCGGTGGAGAGAGGTGTACCCCACTTCCACCTACCCCTCCGTCATCTTGTCCACCCCCATTTGTACATGTGTTAGAAACGAGTTTCCCTTTCTATTAAGTAACACTGCCATCACCACACATGTTTATCTTTTGCTTTTTGAGGAGAACACAGGTAAGTTCCACTCTCTTCAGTTCAGTCAGTCATTCAGCGGTGTCCAACTCTTTGTGACCCATAGACTGTGGCAACACAGGCTTCCCTGTCCATAACGAACTCCCAGAGCTTTTTCAATCTCACAATTAGATCATGAAGCTCAAACTTAGATCCTCAGACCTTATTAATTTTTTATACATGAAAATATGTAACCTTTAAAAATCCAACATAGAGACACGTAGTACTCAAGTTACAGTAGATTGAGAAAGACAAAGCTTATGGGGCAGGAAAGGAAATCACAGAAAATTAGCAATGGTATCCAAACAAGGGGCAGTATTGCCTAGAAAGAAAGCAGAGTTCTCTAATTTTTGGAGACAACACGAACAAGCCAGATGGGAGCCAACCAGCTTAAGCTGTATACCGGAAACTGCACCAGAAGGAAAATGAAGCTCATAAAATTATGCTGATGCTAAACCCCAACATCCAGACATCAGAGAATAGGGTAGGGTTTATGTAGATGCTGAAAACTACTCAGAGAGGTAGGCATGGAAGCAAATACACTAATGAGCATCAGAAAAATCAAAGCACAAAAGAGTCTGAAAAATAAATTGTAAAGGGAGTTGGTAGTCTGATCAAAACAATAAGAGAATCGAATTAAAAATCAAAATATAAAAACTTGTGCACGTGATAGAACCAGAAAATGCTCAGGAGAGAAAATTTCAGCCTTAGTGACCAGTGAACAGAAGCCTCCAGCATCAGGAACAAACACCCTGGGCAGGACTCATGACTGCGCTTCTGGGAACAGGCTCAGTTTCAAAGTTTGGGCACTGTACCACCTAAAAGCGAATGCAGACAAGGATTATAGCTTGCTATGGCACTGAATCACAGACAATAGTGTTTGTTAGTTTACTTTTCTCATTCAACTATAAAGTTAATGAATCACTCATTGCAGTTCAGTCACTCAGTCATGTCCTACTCTTTGCGACCCCATAAATGGCAGCACACCAGGCCTCCCTGTCCATCACCAACTCCCAGAGTTCAAATGAATCATTAACCAATGATAATTGATGCCATCAGTTTCCAGTCAGATCCTCTTTAGTCATACAATGGATATGTGAACCTGTTATATGATCCCCAATAACAGTTTTAATGATTGAATTACTTGATATTTAATTGAAGTGTAATTGCTTTACAATACTGTACTGCTTTCGGCCAAATATCAACTTGAATTAGCCATTGGTATACCTATGTCCCCTCTTTCTTTAACCTCCTTGCCACCTTCCTTCCAATCTCAACCCTCGAAGTTGTTACAGAAAAATATGGAAGACTTCACAAATGTGTGCATCATCCTTGGGCCGGTGCCATGCTGATCTTGTTATTATTTAAGCAGTATTATTCCAATTATTTAATATATGTGATACCAAAGAAAACACACGAATAACATTTTAACAGAAAAAACAATCAAATAGTTATCTACCAATAAATGATCAATTGCATTAGGAATTAGGGTACTCTGCTATATTTACTTGGAGGAGGCAATGGCACCCCATTCCAGTACTCTTGCCTGGAAAATCCCATGGTTGGAGGAGCCTGGTAGGCTGCAGTCCATGGAGTCGCGAAGAGTCGGACACGACTGAATTACCTCGCTTTCACTTTCATGCGTTGGAAAAGGAAACGGCAACCCACTCCAGTGTTCTTGCCTGGAGAATCCCAGGGACGGGGGAGCCTGATGGGCTGCCATCTATGGGGTCGCACAGAGTTGGACATGACTGAAGCAACTTAGCAGCAGAAGCAGCAGCTATATTTACTGTCTCTTATAAACTCGAATTTTATAAAGTCTAAAGTTCCATGAAGGAATTAAGCATATATTTAGGCATAAAACATGTATACTTACACAGAAATATATGCACACAATTATGTCTATGTATACAAGCTATTATTCTCCTTGCCTGTCACAATAAACTCTTTAGTTGATGAGAGATAAAGTCCCAAATTTCTCCAACTTATATGTCTTCCTTTTGAGAACCACTTCTTTTATTTCCATCACCTAATTTTATTTTATCATTTTTTTTTGCATCTAATTCTCAGGTTTTTTTTTAATTTTTATTTTTACTTTATTTTACTTTACAATACTGTATTGGTTTTGGCATACATTGACATGAATTCACCACGGGTGTGCAGGAGCTCCCAAACATGAACCCCTCTCCCACCTCCCACCCCACATCATCCCTCCGGCTCATCCCCGTGCACCAGTCCCAAGCATCCTGCATCCTGCATCAAACATAGAATGGCGATTCGTTTCTTACATGATAGTATACATGTTTCGATGCCATTCTCCCAAGTCATCCCACCCTCTCCCTCTCCCTCAGAGTCCAAAAGTCCACTCTACACATCTGTGTCTCTTGCTGTCTTGCATACAGGGTTATCATTACCATCTTTCTAAATTCCATATATATGTGTTAGTATACTGTATTGGTGATTTTCTTTCTGGCTTACTTCACTCTGTATAATTGGCTCCAGTTTCATCCATCTCATTAGAACTGATTCAAATATATTCTTTTTAATAGCTGAGTAATACTCCATTGTTTTAAATGAACTTTTTATTCTTATATACCTTCCCCCTTTAAACTAACTAAGAGCAGAGAAAACCTAGTAAATGCTAATATCTTATCCTTAAGTAAATTACCACTCTTCTGGTAAATTGGAAAAAGAATCATTTTCCCATCTCATTCACGAGGATAAAATCTCTACTTTATCAGTTCTCTTGTCCAAACTCAGTTCTTGCTCACTTCAGTCTTAAATTCTGCTTACTTAAAAAGGATGCACAAGAAAAGTAATATTAAAATCACGCTTGCAAGAGTCTACGATTTTATGCTTCTGTTGGCCAAATGTAGGGCCAGGAATAATTCCTGAAATATTATAATACATCATGGGAGCATGAAGGTCTAGTTCTCCTATCAAAGAGGAGATGTTTGGAAATAGTTACAAAAACTAAGCCCCATGGTTTCTCAGAATGTACTCCTGACCAGACAGATAAATTTTGTCCCTAAAAAGTCTAAGTCAGTAAAGGGCAGGCTTTGTTCACAGAGCCAATGACGTTATCCTGGGTGCTGACCAGGTAATATTCTTCTATTAAATTTGGAGATTTATTTGCTGTTTTATTGAAGAAACAAATGTAACAAGAAGATTAAAGATGAATAAAAGTAGAAGAGCTGTCAAGGTGCCTAGAAGAAAAGCTAGCCAGGAGAACCAGTCCCCCACCCTGATAATTGTCAGAGACTGTAACAGTGAGTGTTTTATAGACAGAGCAGGACAAGTGGATAAAACCTATGTTCTAGGGTCACTTTGTTTTGCAGTCAAAGACAAAATATTTTTCTCCTAAGCACAGTCATCAAGCTCTGGATGTGGTCCTGGTTACACACATGCAGACCAAGAGCCCACAGGCATGTGTGATGTGACATCAGGAAGTGAACAGAAGAGTGTATTGGTGCCCAGTCACCTGCATCTGCTAATAATGGGACTTGGGGAAAATTACTTGCCCTCTCCAAGTCATTGCATCTTCATTAACATAACTTGATGATCATAGTGAAGATTAAGGCTATCTCACAGGGTTACAGTGAAACACAAATTTTAAGATGTTTTAAGCTTATGGGAAAGTATCAAAGACATGCATGAAGTTACTAAGGTGAGTGAGCAGATCCAAAGTAAAGTATCCTTTTTCTCTTAGTATTCTCTTTCTAGTCAATAGTAGCGATCAGTCAGTCATGTGTTTACTGTTAACCCAGCGTGATGGTAAACCACACAGATCAATTGGACTTTTCTTGTCATTTCAGTGTCTAAAATGCAAGCATTAGTCAACGTAGAGTCTAAAAATTAGGAACTTCTAATTGGCCTCAATGCTCAGATTTGCAGAATACCAACATTAAACTGTCTTAAAAGAATGGCCCAAACACTCTGTCTCAGAATTAAGTTCCAAATGTTTGCAGAGCACAGAAGTACTTTGGGAGCAATACAAAAATACAGGAAGTATCCTACTTCTCCAACTATCTATCTGTGCAAATATCATCATCCATGTAAATTTACATGGAAGGCCCTCCTTTTTCCCCATCCCAGCTTCTACAGCACCACTCCTGCTCAGAGGAACAGGGAAAGAGAAGGCTTCCCACCACAGGATGGATTTGATAACCTCAGGTGACTAGATCAACTCAGAATGGCTCATGTTTTATTTAAACAGGGTCCTGCCTGCTACTGTTGCTGGTCATGTCTAATCTGCTCCTGTGCCAAGGCAAAACATGCCCGATCTGCTGTCCTGACATGTTTGACATTCCCCTGGAATCCCTTAGAGATCTGTTTCTCAACACCACCATGCTGTCCTGCGACATCGCTACCCATTCCAACATAATGTTCAATGAGTTTGTAAGTACTGTGGTGATGGTGGTTTAGTTGCTAAGTCATGTCTGACTCTTGTGATCCCATTGACTGTAGCCAGCCAGGCTCCCAGTTGGAACCTTCACGTAAGTGACTGAGCTATATTGTCCTTTCAACAAGAAGGCTACATCAGCCAAACTTCATATAACACAGGCTCTAGTGCAAAGAAATCATCAGATCCTAAGATGTGGAAATCAAAGAAAGGATCAGTTTTGTGAAATCTCAAAGATTCCTAAGAAGTGCAATAACTTGTTCAATTTCCTTTCATTCCTTTTCTTTTGTAAATTTCCAAAATAAATGATTTTGTATTTGTCAGCCAAGAATGCCAAAAAGAATACAATAGACTCAGTGAAATAAACAACAGAAATTTATTTAAACAGTAGAATAAACAACAGAAATAATTCTCACAGTTCTGGGGGCTAGAAGTCCCAGATAAAGGTGCCAGCAAGGTGAAGTTCTGGTGAGAATTATTTCTTCCCAGGCTGGATTCTCCATGCATCCTCACACAGGGTGGTGGGTGGGGAAGAGAGAGAGAATAAAAGACACAGAGACACAGAGAGAATTCTGATGAAGACACTAAATCTATTGAGTCAGTGTTCCACCCTAAGAGCTCATTTAACCTTAATGGGCTTTGCTGGTGGCTCAGATGGTAAAGAATCTGCCTGCAATGTGAGAGACTTGGGTTCTCTCCCTGGGTCTGGAAGATTCCCTGGAGAAGGGAACGGCAAGTCACTCCAATATTCTTGCCTGAGCAATCTCATGGACAGAGGAGTCTGGTGGGCTAAGTCTGTGGGATCCCATTATGTTGGAACCCTTTTCAAAACACAGTACTTTGGCAGTTAGGGCTCAAACACATGAATTTGAAGAACACATATTCAGTCCACAATACTACCTGACATAAAACACTTTAAGGTGGGATTGGGGAAAGGGAAGCATGTTGATTTTCTGGTGCTTCAGTGTCTCACTGGGCTTTCTTCTCCAGGCTCAGTGTAAATAGACAATAAATGAGAACTGCTCTGCAGTGAACTGAGTGGACGGAACACGTTAAACAAAGCTAAAATCCGGTCACAAAAATGAATAATGGTAGTTTTTTTAATGCTAAAAATTGTTTTAAGATTTGTAAGTGAACAGTTTAAGATCTACAATAGGAGTGTTTACAATTGGAAACAATCATTCTCTTTCTGATGAAGGTATTTAAAAGTTGTATGTTAATTCTTTCAGGTCAATCAAAGAGTACACAGTAGAGCAGATAGCTAATAAAAGGCGGTGCTAAAGGTTTCTATTAAATTCGCGTAGTTCTTTTTACTCACTAGTTTTTGTTTCATCCTCCATTGTTGACTGTCCATTTTTTTTCCAACTCTTCCAAGTAATCTCTTTAAATGTTCATAGATTTCGCTACACATTAGCTTTTCTCTATCAATGTGTTAGCTACATTTTTCTACTTTTATTATTCTCAGTCCATTGCTTAGTATTTCCTATAACTTTTTGCCATGTTTTTATGACCTACCATTTTGTCACCATAAACAACATTGTATTCTGCACCTAGGAAGAACACTAAGGTTTTTGGTGTGTGGATTCAGAGATAAGTCAAAGTCATAACTGTATAACTCTCTATAAGAGAATATATTGGCTCAAACCCACAGTAAACAAGAGATTAAATGGTTAAATATAGGTGCATGCATGCATTCTAATTCACTTCAGTTGTGTCCAACTCCCTTGCAACAGGAGGCTCCTCTGTCCATAGGATTCACCAGGCAAGAATATTGGAGTATGCTCCTGTATGCTCTTGCAAGGGATGCTTCTCACCTAGGGATCAACCTGAGTCTTGTTATATCTCTTGCATCGGCAGGAATGTTCTTTACCACTACATCACCTGGGAAGCATCAAGTATTGGTACCAAAGTACTATATTTGGGTCAAATACTAAAAAAATAAAAAGAAAAGAGAATAATAAAATAGTGAAGGGAACATTTTGAACATAGAATAGCTAGATGTAAAATCATTTTTAAGAGACAATGTATAGAAAAATAGGAAAAGAATGACTTTCAAATTTTGTAATGCACTCTGTTAAAAAAAATTACACAAATGTCAAACATGTTAATGTTCCTGTAATGGGTTCATCTACTGAATGCCCAACAACCCTAACTAATTGCCTGATCACTTTCAGGATGAAAAATATGCCCAGGTCAAACAGTACTGTATCAATGCCACCAAGTGCTGCCGTACCAATATCATCCCTACTCCCGAAGAAAGAGAAAAAGACCTCAAGATGACCGTGAGTCTTTCACCTGGGTTTTTTACTGGATCAAATGAAACAGTATGTAGGTTACCAGGCTTCAGATTAGTAGAGGTAATGGTAAATGTACATGCAGGAAAAGGTGGAGGAACGGTAAGAAATTGAAAAGAAATTATACTGTGCATTTGATGAAGCATGAGCGAAATCAAGGGATGACTAAAGATCTGTAGTAGCAAAATAAATAACAGATCTATAAAATGTCCATGCAGACAAGTTTAGTTCAACCAATGCATCAGACACTATTCTGTACGAAAACAGGAAATGAATGGGAACTTCCATGTGTAAAATATAAGACTGAAAAATTCATGAATATGTAAGAAACACACTCCAGTTTTCAGTACTCCCTGTTACTAGTGACTCCTACGTGGGAGTCCTATACTGCACCACCTGAGCCACCGCATCTGCCGTTCAAGGCTCTTGATTCTGCTTCTACTTCTCTGACACCTGCTTCATTTGTCATTCTCAATGACTCTTCTGTCACCTTTTATTCTTAATTTGTAAGTCTCTTCTACAACAGCCTGTAAACATTGCTTTGCTTCTCATGGCCACGATTGCCTCTTTTCTGAGGACAACACTGTTTACATATCAAGCCTCAATCATTTATGGAAGCTCCAAATTTTCACAGTTATAATCTCTTTTTTTCTGATTTCCTGCATTATCCTTCTTCCTAACATTATTTAAAATATTTTCACATGCATCCTCCCTCAAAATACTATCTTCTCTCTCTACAACTTTCTTTATGATACCAGCATTATTTTCTACTAAGTTCATTAATAATGAGGATGATCAAGTAAAGGAAAAGGTCAAAGAGGAAAAAGAGGAGGAGTTTTTCAATAAGCTTAAATTTAAAGTTTATTGAGAGTTACTACATGACCTCACATTTTACTGAGCACTTTATGTGCATTACTATATTTAATCCTACTCAGTTCTCTGTTCTTTACCACTAAAACAGTTCATGGTTGTAAAGAAATCAAGCATATTAACTAGAGAACATCAGGCCCTGGGATTTTCAGGCTCAATTCTGCTAGTAGTAGTGAACTGAGGCAGGGGGAACCCTCCATTGTGAATCCCACTGATGCTGTTACTAAAGACAATGCTGTGCCCTTTTCTGCCTGGACACATGTCAACAAAACAGACTCTTCTGATATCAGCAGGGGGCTGGTGTTGGGATCAGCTGAGGAGAGAAGCCTGTTTAGGAATGTCAAGTGTTCTTCATTGTCTCTTTGTTGTAATATCATAAAACAATTACTGATCAAAAATCAATACAAATGACTCATCTGATTCATTAATATGAATGAATCACTGGGTGACAGTGATGTGGGCACAGGTGGAATCCCTCTTTCCTGGGTCAGGCACTGCAGGCACGTACTGACTTGCCATAAATACTTAGATTTCTCTCACGAAAATACACAACATAAAAGAACTCACAGAGTGGTCATAGAATTTCAGAGGAAAAAACAAAATTCTTCATGTTATAAATTAGACCTCATCAGAAGAATTAGTTCCTAACATAACCTAGAGTTTTAATAATTCACAAAGTGTGAACTAATAGCTTACATTTTATAGTTTTGCAACTTTTACTACCTTCAAATATCTCTGTATACACATAGAAAAACCAAAAGTTTTTTAGGTCAGCTGCTCTGAGCAAAGATCACGTGTTACGAAAACCACTGAATTATGATTATTTTAATGAGACCGACCGTTTCTTCTGGTTTCTTAGAATGAAGACCTTAGTAAGTGGATATTCATGTTACTGTACTCCTGGATAGACCTCTGTACTATCTAGTCACAGACCTGCAGAGAAATAAAGAAGTCTCAGATACTATCCTATCAAATGCCAGAGAGAATATGAAAAAAGTTAAAGAACTTCAAGAACTCAGAGAGGCAATTCAGCCAAGTGAGCATCCTGCAGAGGGCTTTCTCACTTTGTTCATAAATGAAAGAGGTGACCTCTGTAATGCATAAGGAGTTTGGAAATACCTCATTTTGTAAAAATATTTATGACTTCTATATACTAGACTGCTACTACATAAAGCGAGAGCCTAATCATTCATAGTGATAGACTCTACTGTAAAGGAATCAGGATTTCACTGCAATTTTTGACATGTGCAGCCTTCCCTGCATTGCACACAATTCCACCAAAAGCTTGCCTCTTCCTGGGCACAAGTGGTTGAAATATTTTCAAGAGTAAGAGAACTAGAGAACAGAATTTCCCAGATGAGCATTTTCTTCAAAGTAACCCAGGACATCTGCTATTCAAATTCCACTTGTCTTCTTTCTCTGTTCTCTTCAACTCAAAGGATGAGAGTGGGAAGGAAGAAAAGAGAAAATTAAAACTAAACTTGAATTATGTTTCTAAATTTTAGATTTCTCTTAGTTTTCTCATAGGCTGGCTCCAAAATCCATATCTAGAGAGTTTTATATTCGTATGTCTTCCCCAAATCTTATTTTGATAATTAGAGGCAAAAAAAAAAAAAAGCAAATACTAATAAAACACATAAGAAGTCATTATCCCTTGGGTATTCAGATTATTTTTCCAATAAGGCGGCTGACCGAGGATCGCATATTCTGGTCAGAACTCCCATCCCTGGTGTCCAGCGATGAAGATATTCGTCATTCTGTTTTTTATGACCTGTTCAAGTGCCTGCAGAGGGATTCATGGAAAGTTGACATTTATACCGAGATCCTATTGTGCCAAATCAACAACACGTGCTAAAACCACATCCATCCCATCCAGCTCTGAGGTGGTCATAATGATCTATCCCATAGCAAGCTTCTTTAAAATTTATAGCTTTTTCTTTTCTTTTTGCTCTTTATTTTTTATTTATTTGTTTATTTTTAACTTTACAATATGTATTGGTTTTGCCATACATTGACATGAATCTGCCACGGGTGTACTTGAGTTCCCAATCCTGAACCCCCGTCCTACCACTCTCCGCATAATTCATGCTCTGTGAAATTGGTCTCCTCTTAAAAAAATAAACACAGACTCTGTAGAGATGTCAAATCTAAGAGGGCAATTTCTTAACATTTTTTTATCTTCACTTAATAGAAAATCAAAAGAAAATCCACCCCTACATTGAGGGAATGAAGCTCCTATTAAAATTAGTCACAAATAGCAGAAGCTGGCATTACAATGAAGACCATTAAGAGATTATGTAAGAATCACAGCCAAGTATTTTGGGTCAAGTTATTAGAATCAAAGTATTAGACAATTGTTCATGGTTCTGGTCATGCTACCAAGAAGACTGAATTCTCAGGATTCTTTATGAAACCCAGCCACGACCTGTCAGCCAACTATCACAGTGTTACACCAGACAATACAAATGCTTTGCACCTTTGTATAAATAGCATGAGGTTTACTGACCTGACTAAAGATTGTTAGGATGCTGTCTTAGTCCTTCTGGGTTGCTATAACAAAATATCGCAGGCTTAAAAACAACAGAAATCGATTTCCACACCGTGGACATGCAGGGTCCATTCTGGTCACACACGTCTTACTGTATCCTCACATGGGGGAGGGCTGGGAGCTCTGTTTGTCTCTTATATATAAAGCACTCATCTCATTGAGGAGTCTCCATCCTTATAACTCCATCACCTCACAAAGGCCCCACCTATGGATACCATAAGCATGGGAATCAGGATTTCATCATATGAAATTTCTGGGGGACACAAAGGCTGAGTCTATAGCAGATACACACGTGAACTGGCTCATCCTCTTCCAGGGGCTGTTGTCACCCCCACTCCACTGCACCCTCATTTCCTACATTAGGGCCTCCCTGGTGGCTCAGATGGTAAAGCGTCAGCCTGCAATGTGGGAGACCCAGGTTTGATACCTGAGTTGGGAAGATCCCCTGGAGAAGGAAATGGCAACCCATTCCAATACCCTTGCCTGGAAAATCCCATGGATGGAGGAGCCTGGTAGGCTACAGTTCATGTAGTTGCAATGATTTGGATACCATAAACATGGGAATCAGGATTTCATCATATGAAATTCCGGGGGACACAAAGGTTGAGTCTGTAGCACATACACAGGTGAACTGGCTCATCCTCCTCCAGGGGCTGCCGTCACCCACGCTCCACTGCATCCTCATTTCCTGCATCACCTTGCAGCCATTCCACACATTCTATCACTCTGGGTTTCCCAAGTTCAGGTCAGTCAAGTGTCAGCTCCATCTCATATTCAGCCTATTCAATGTTTCGCTCTCCCGTGCTGAGGCCCAGGGGACCTACCAGGAAGTGCAGTTGTGTCCATTTCCGCAAGGTTCCTTCTCTCTCCTTCTCTGGATCCTCATTCCTTAGGCCATGTTGGAACAGGGTAGATGGTAACAAGAGGGAAAGTTCTGACATCACTGACTTACATGCTGCTGTTGTAACCCTTTCTTGGCCCAGATGGACTAATCTGAAATTCCCCCTGACTGACAAGTATTTCCCTTGAGGGGTACTTTGTGATTTTCCATGACATTCACAAGTTGGGGATTCCCAACATCATGGTTTCCTTTTTAATCAGGGGAAATGTTCTGGAACCCACAGCTTGCCACCTGCAGTAGTCACCACAGCCTCTCTGTTTTCCTCAACCTGCAAGCACCATCTGGAGAAAATTAAGCAGCCCACAGGACCCCCATGTATCATAGACACTCTGAACAATTGAATGACAGAATACTGGTGTGCATCTGTCCACCACTGTGGATTCTGGACAATTGGCGAACTGGTCACATAGATACTGAGTAGATCAGAAAGCTGGGTTTAAAAACACATTTATCTGAGAAGCGAGATGCCATTCTCTCTTCCTTTTAGAGTAGCTATCCTAGTCATTAATTATCTTGCCTTACAAACATGCCCTAGTCATTCCCGAATTATAAAATCCTCCAAATCGACTGAGTCTCTACTGAGACTGGAGCAATGTGACTGGATTAGGGATGCTCAGCTTGTTCAACAGCCTCCAAACAACCTGACATGAGGGCCAATCTCTTGACTGGCTCTCCTAAGAAGTCAGTGGTGCTACTGGGCTGGTGTTGCAGCATCTTTAGGGCTTTAGCAGTAATTCCTCTTAAACAGAAAATGAGAAATCAAAGGTAGAAGGGAAAGGGGGATGAATAAGAGAAAAGGAGAGAAAGGAAGAAGGAAGAGAAAGACAAAAGGAAGGAAAGGCAGCAAAGGAAATTGAGTCTAGGACTTGGGTGATGAAGGATGAAATGCTGTCAGAACACTTTATTTTTAAGGACCCAAATATATATGTTTTTAATATCCTAAGAGCAAATATCTCATATTCCCTTTTATTTCCATTTTCTCTTCTCTCCTCTTTTTTCTGAAATTGTCCTTTATATTAGAAGTATTCTTTTGTTGTTACTAAAGGCCACAGTTCTAGAGATGAACAAAGCTTGGCAACTCTTCAGGGCAGAATCCAGCCAAATTATCTTCTTTTAGGCAAAGAAAAGTTTCACCCACATACAGGAACACTGTCCAGCAAAACAAACCTCTTCCCTCATAGGCAGGGTTATTTTTGCCTGAGTCCTGCCCCTGCCTCTACCTGGGATGACCCAAACCTTTCAGAACATGACAGAATACTCTCTCCCAAAGCAAATTATCAATCCCTCCTTTGGCTCCTCCATGCATGTAAAGTGTCAGCTTTCTTGTACTTTCACTTTCTTCTTCCAAAGGTAAAAGACCATCAATCACCCTGTAAGCACTTTCTATGTCATTTACTGCCTAAAACACCTAATTCTATTTTGTTACTTGCTTAACTTTTTTTCCTTCAATGTCTCGATATTTCCAGTAGAGAGGATGGTATTTATTAGAGGGAAAATTTGGCAATAAATGGGACAATGGGAAGAAACATACACTCACCAATAGACCACATACATCTTCATGTATTTGTCTCTTATAAAATTTATTTCAAGCATAAATTTAAGACTTTACATCAAGCACAGAGGTGGTGACATTGAGAGTCCTCTACTTGCTTGACTGTGACATATAAAGTGAATACTGTAGATTTCAGACAATATTGAACAGAGCTATAGCTCTATTATAGAGTCAGTCAGGAATAGCCAAAGAGGGGATATTTGGACAGGATTTAATAATCACTCCCTTGCCATCCAGAAAACATCGATTTTTCCCTCTTTTACAGATTTCCGTGTAAGATTACATTTGAAGAAATGGCCCTACTATATCAAGAATAGTAGCAGTGGTTACCGAATGGAAACAAACAAATAAAGAACCTTTTAAGTTCACGGACCTTATAGATTAGTAAGTCACATGTCATGGATACAGTGAGACTTAAACTGAGGTTTAAAAAAGTCTCTATTTTCCAGAAGCAGGCCCACAACTTGTGGAGATGGAGAGGGTGATACAAACACACAAATTGCTGTATTGCATGGTAGAGTGAAGAATGAGATGTGATGCCAGCATGGTGCTACAGTAGACTGAACTAAAGCGAGGAGCCACCTGAGTGGGTCATAGGAATGACACAAATGGGATGGCTTTATGATGGAGTTTTGAAAGGTTGATGGGATATTGATATGGAAAAAGGGAGACAGTGTATCTGTCAATTCATTTAGGATCATCTTATGAATTAAGGAACTCTGACATCCTAGATCAAGGCAACTGATATACTAATACATAAAGCTTATAAGGTATCAGTGAATAATCAAGTCTGACAAAAACACAAGAAATGTTCATTTTTTACCGTACATGTTGTATCTCTCATGATTATGCTCCCATGATATACTGTATATACTATTGTAGGGTTAGAATGGAGAAATATTGTATGGATTTTTATGCATTAAGGAGAATCATATATGCCAATTTGGACAGTTTGTCTTTATTCTACAAAGCAACAGGAAACCAAGGACATTTAGTCCAAGAGACCACAATGTCCAGAATTAGAAAAGAGAAACTTTAATGTGGATTGAGGAGTTGCGGCTGTTGGGGCTGGTAGAGGAAAAGAAAGAGACCAGAAAGAGCTGGGAACATTATGACACTAAAAATCAAAGAGGGCCCTGCCAATTAAAAAGATGCAAAGGATGTGAGAGATACAGGAAATGAAATAGACCTTGACCACATGCAAGGAATGAGGCAGACATGAGTCAAAAATGGCATCCAACAATATGGGACTAGTTGAGTCATTCAATGAAAAGTCAGAGAGAAGGGAGGAGATAAATTAAGGTTTTCTCCAAAAGCACCTGAGCTCTCTTTTCCTGTATTTCATCAACTTAGTACCAGAAATCACCAAAAAAATGTTAAGGTTCTGCAGCAAATGATAGAAATAAGCATGCTACGAAGCCTCTGCTAGACACTCTGGAATACCAGATCCAAAGCAGAACTACCCAGTAATAACAAGCAGTAAGTCACTAGTCACTTTCAGCACTTAAATAAGACATACATTGTAAAGTATAGAGGTTGAATGGAAATCAAACGGAAACAACCCATACCTTTACAGAGCCAGCCTAGACAAAACCTGAAACCTAAACCGAATAGAGGTCATGGTCTCCTTAATCATGTGTACACTTTCTCCAAGAGGTTCTCATCCTTTTGCCTGAATCCTCCCTTGTTTGCTAACCCTTCATTACCTTACTCTCAGCAGATGGTCAGCTAATCTCTAATCAAATAAATAATTAAACAGTGTTCAATCCTGAGATATATTCCTAGTGATGGACTCTTCAAACTGAAAAGCTTTCTAATCCCCTGAAAGTAAAACTCTGAAACTGGAAGGACTCCTTCCCAGCCTCTTTCCAAAATGCCCAGTGGGCAGCAATTATGAGTCTAGCTACTTAGACGCCTTCTGCCATAATTATAACCTGTTTGGATAGTGAAGACAGGAGATGGATAAAGCACTGAAAGATGTCGAGAAAGAAATGCATGGACAAGTGGAAAAGAGAGCATAAGCCTTAAACACCAATATATGCCTGCACACCAAACCATGTGGTTTGGGAGCCTGGCAGGCCTAATCAGGGATGAATT
Source organism: Capra hircus (assembly GCF_001704415.2). Classification (NCBI taxonomy): domain Eukaryota; kingdom Metazoa; phylum Chordata; class Mammalia; order Artiodactyla; family Bovidae; genus Capra; species Capra hircus. The sequence continues at coordinate 1,566,863 of NC_030825.1, read as the reverse complement.
TTTAAATAAAGCTCTATATGAGTTGGCACTGAGAAGTTTGATTCAACTCAACTGTTTCAACATGATTCTTTGATTCTAAGACTCTAGCCAATTTCTCATTTAACTGCACTAAGTCAAAAAGGGACTATGCTTATTAGCTATTTGAACACTGTTAAGAGATCTTAAAGTTCTCATTGCAAGAAGAAAAGTATAACTATTTCTAGTGACGGATGATCAACTGACTTACTGTGGTGATCCTTTTGCAATATATATATATATATATATATATATATATATATATAAAATAATTATGTTGTACACCTGAACTGAAAATAACATTATATGTCCATATTATCTATGTATAATGATACCTGAAACTAAAATAACATTATTTGTCAATGTGACCTATGTATAGTGATCATTATGTTATATACATAACACATATGCATACCTTCATTTAAGTTCAGTCACTCAGTCATGGTCAAATCTTTGAGACTTCATGGACTGGAGCACATCAAGTTCCACTGTCTTCCACCATCTCCTGGAGCCTGCTCAAACACATGTCCATTGACTCAGTGATGCCATCCAACCATCTCATCCTCTGCCATCTTCTTCTCCTCCTGCCATCAATTTCTCTTGGCATCAGGGTCTTTTCCAATGAATCAGTTCTTTGTATCAGGTGGAAAAAGTATTGGAGCTTTAGCTTCAGTATAAGTCCTTTCAATGAATATTCAGGACTGATTTCCTTTAGTACTGACAGGTTTGATCTCCTTGCAGTCCGAGGGACACTCAAGAGTCTTCTCCAACATCGCAGTTCAAAAGCATTAATTCCTCAGTGCTCAGTTTCCTTATGGTCCAGCTCTTACACCCATACTGACTACTGGAAAAACCATAGCTTTGATGAGATGGAATTTTATTTATATATATAAACATATATGTAGACACACCTAGGTAAGAAAAAAATTATATTTTGGATAAAGAAAACAACTAGTATATATATTTTTTCAAACGTGCATTTTACTTATCATGTTGGGTCTAAAAACTTATCTTCAAATGTAGTTTATGTTTATGCTGATAAAAGAAACAGAAACATGTCTTAACCTGTAATATTAACTGCAGAATAGCTTATTTACAATAGCTAATTAAAACCACAAAATTTTGAAACCTATAGGCCTGCCCAGTACTCTGCTATTGGTCTTTTAACCAGCTGATCAATGACTTAATTTCTCCTTGACTCAGAAACTCTTATAGGTGCTTAGTTTACACCTATAAAAAAAGCAGGCAGACACTTGTCCTCATGGAACTGATATTGCAGCTAGTGGAAAACAGATAATCTGCAATAAACATGTATCCTAGTACATTATATGGTATGTTAACAGGTGATCTGTATTATTGGAAACTAATAGTAAAGCAGAGGATAGGGTTTAGGGAATAAAGGTGAAAAAAGGGAGGTGATTTAAAGAAAAACAACTTAGACCACACAGAAGGGAGCAAACATACTTTCTTGCATTGGAGATTCAAGTTTTCTCCTGTCCAGGTAGGTCTCTTGGTCTTCTACCCAACTTCAAAAATATTTCCATCTCTGAGGCTCTGTTCAAACTCACGCAAACATGGATGTTCTGAACATTGTGCCTCTCTTCAGTTGAACTGGTTTTGTAAAAAATTGTTGGTAAAATTCGTAATATTTTATGCAACAAATTTTGATAATTTTCTGTTTCCTGAAAAACTAATCTCCAAATTATTTTCCATTTTTCAACACACTGTCAGTGACCTAATTATATTATGTAAAAATATTTTATATGTGTTGCTATTCTAATATATTATGACATTTAAAAAATATACACAAAATATAAATTAAATGACAGTGAGATAAAAATAAATGGAAAAGGTAACACTTTCTTCCCCAGTGGATAAGGACACTCATCTTTATGGCCACTGGACTAATGGATTCTGAATGTACACACATAATCATACCAGTAGTTTAACTATCATAATAAAGTAATTTCTTTCATATATCATTTCAATCAAAGTTCTCAGAATAACACAAGGGGACAAGAATAAAATTATATGTGAATAAATCTCTTCATATGCATACATAAAATTTTGTGAGCTCAATTAAGGAATCATCTTTAATTGTTTTGTTATTCCATCAATCCATCTACTGGGAGATAATCCAAACTCTACAATAGATTTCTTTTTTTCAGGATTTGAATCGCAAATCATAATAAATGCAGAGCTATGACCTTGAAAAAAATGGCCTAGTGAAAAAGTTGGCTTAATCTCAACATTCAGAAAACTAAGATCACGTCATCCGTTCCCATCACTTTATGGCAAAGAGATGGGAAACAGTGGAAACAGTGGCTGACTTTATTTTGGGGGGCTCCAAAATCACTGCAGATAGTGATTGCAACCATGAAATTAAAAGACGCTTACTCCTTGGAAAGAAAGTTATGACCAACCTAGAAAGCATATTAAAAAGCAGAGACATTACTTTGTCAAAAAGGTCTATCTAGTCAAGGCTATGCTTTTTCCAATGGTCATGTATGGGTGTGAGAGTTGGACTATAAAGAAAGCTGAGCACCAAAGAATAGATGCTCCTGAATTGTGGTTTTGGAGAAGACTCGAGTCCCTTGGACTGCAAGGAGATCCAACCAGTCCATCCTAAAGTAGATCAGTCTTGGGTGTTCATTGGAAGGACTGATGTTGAAGCTGAAACTTCAATACTTTGGCCACCTGATGTGAAGAGCTGACTCATTTGCAAAGACCCTGATGCTGGGAAAGATTGAGGGCAGGAGGAGAAGTGGATGACAGAGGATGAGATAGTTGGATGGCATCACCAACTCAATGGACATGGGTTTGAGTGAACTCCAAGAGTTGGTGATAGACAGGAAGTACTGGCGTGCTGCAGTTCATGGGGTCGCAAAGAGTCAGACTAGACTGAGCAAATGATCTGAACTGAACGGAAATGGTCTAGAAGAATAAATAAAATGTCATATGGATATCATTATGTATATATATATATATATGCATTTGTAAAGAAAATTAATTTAAAACATACAGAAGATGTACAGTTTGCAGAAACAGAAAGTGTACTTACTCAGAGCTGAATATATATATATATCCTAGAAAAAATACTTTCTCAGCTTCTGATGACTTCTAAAGAAAGGGACTGCATGACTGTCAACTCCAGCCTGCTGTGGACTCCTTTCCACTTTCTTCCTCAACTTCCTTCCATGAAATCTCTTCCCTAAGTTATAAAACACATCTCAGGTTTCTGGTTCAGACAAGATGATCTTGACCTCTTTGTGCCCACTCCTCTGTTTGTTCTGGAAAAAAGAAGAGACCGCTAAAGGGGACCTTGTATATTTGGCAAGAAGAAGGTGAACTAGTTTAGGGCCTGAAGAATGGAAGAGCAACACAGCAGCACCTAAGAGAAGACAAGCCAGGCCCAGCATTCCTGACCTCTAACCTAGATCAGAAGGCAGCCTGAGTAGGGCTGTCCCTCCCAAGGAATAAACGTGAAGGAACACCAGGTGGTGGGTTAGTTGCTAAGCTGTGCCTGACTCTTTGTGACCCATGGAATATAGCCCACCAGGTTCCTCTGTCCATGGAACTCTCCAAGTAAGAAAAGGATTCCCGTGACCTCCTCCAAGGGATCTTCCCAACCCAGGGATTGAATCCAGGTCTTCATAAGGAAAGTGGATTCCTTATTGTCTGAGCCACCTGGAAAGCCCAAGAAACTCAATAATGGCATGGATATTTGGAAACTAAAAGGATAAAAACATATGTTAATATTAGATAAAGTAGACTTTAGAGCAAAGAAAATATCTATAAGCAAAGGAATACAAGCATTATATAAGGAAAAAAAAGAGTCAATTCAGCAGGATACATGCATATTAAATATGTATATATCAAACAACATAACCTCAAAATACTTGAAGCAAAAATAGGTACATCATCTGAATACTCCTATAAACTTTAATGATACTGAAGCTGTGACATAAAACTTTTGAAAAAGAAATCATCAATCCAAGATAGTTTGACCAGAGAATTCTAACAAATATTTTGAAAATTAAGATCAGTTTGACATAATCTCTTCAAGAAAATAAAAGAGTAGGAAACCATTCCCAACTAATTAGATATGGCCAGTATCACTCTGTATCAAAATCAGACAAAGACAGTACAAAAAGGAAATTTCAGACTAATGTCTCTCACAAATTTGGAATTAAGTTTTCACTCTCACACATGCAAATCAACCAAATAAATTCAACAATGTATAAAAACATATCTTGAAAGTTTCTGGTTCCTTCCTAAATCTGGTCACATTACCTATCTCTTCAAGAGGTTTAAGTGAACCAAGGATACAGTCAGTTAGGGTCCCAGTAATAATATTTTGATACCAGAAACACAGTGACAAATACTTGAATCTAGGTCAAATCAGAAACTGAATTCTCCCATTAAAGTTAATCCTACTTGGTCATCCTAAATGTCTAGCAAACATAACTACAACTAGATTCATAAGATAAAGAAATCATAGCTACTACATAGAAATGGTGGGTGTGTTTGATATTCTTTATATGTCCCTGGGGAACCTTGGCTAATAGAGTTTTGCCAAGACAGTGCACTGGTCATAACAAATACCCTCTTCCAACAACACAAGAGAAGACTCTTCACATGGATATCACCATATCATCAACACTGAAATCAGTTTGATTATATTCTTTGCAGCCAAAGATGGAGAAGCTCTATACAATCAGCAAAAACAAGACTGGGAGCTGACTGTGGCTCAGATCATGAACTCCTCATTGCCAAATTCAAACAGAAATAGAAGAAAGTAGGGAAAACAACTAGACCATTCAGGTATGACCTAAATCAAAACCCTTATGATTATACAGTAGAAGTGAGAAATAGATTTAAGGGACTAGATCTGATAGAGTGCCTGATGAACTATGGACGGAGGTTCGTGTCATCGTACAGGAGACAGGGATCAAGACCATCCTCATGGAAAAGAAATGCAAAAAAGCAAAATGACTGTCTGGAGAGGCCTTACAAACAGCTGTGAAAAGAAGAGAAGTGAAAAGCAAAGGAGAAAAGGAAAGATATAAGCATCTGAATGCAGAGTTCCAAAGAATAGCAAGGAGACATAAAGCCTTCCTCAGTGAGCAATGAAAAGAAATAGAGGAAAAGAACAGAATGGGAAAGACTAGAGATCTCTTCAAGAAAATTAGAGATACCAAGGAACATTTCATGCAAAGATGGGCTCGATAAAGGACAGAAATGGTATGGACCTAACAGAAGCAGAAGATATGAAGAAGAGGTGGCAAGAATACACGGAAGAACTGTATAAAAAATATCTTCACGACCCAGATAATCATGATGGTGTGATCACTCATCTAGAGCCAGACAACCTGGAATGTGAAGTCAAGTGGGCCTTGGAAAGCATCACTATGAACAAAGCTAGTGGAGGCGATGGAATTCCAGTGGAGCTATTTCAAATCCTGAAAGATGATGCTGTGACACTGCTGCACTCAATTTCCAGAAAATTTGGAAAACTCAGCAGTGGGCACAGGACTGGAACAGGTCAGTTTTCATTCCAATCCCAAAGAGGGGCAATGCCAAAGAATGCTCAAACTACTGCACAATTGCTCTCATCTCGCATGCTAGTAAAGTAATGCTCAAAATTCACCAAGCCAGGTTTCAGCAATACGTGAACCATGAACTTTCAGATGTTCAAGCTGGTTTTAGAAAAGGCAGAGGAACCAGAGATCAAATTGCCGACATCCACTGGATCATGGAAAAAAGAAGAGAGCTCCAGAAAAACATCTATTTCCACTTTATTGACTATGCCAAAGCCTTTGACTGTGTGGATCACAATAAATTGTGGAAAATTTTGATAGAGATGGGAACATCAGACCACCTGACCTGCCTCTTGAGAAATCTGTATGCAGGTCAGGAAGCAACAGTTAGAACTGGACATGGAACAACAAACTGGTTCCAAATGGGAAAAAGAGTACGTCAAGGCTGTTTATTGTCACCCTGCTTAATCAACTTATATGCAGAGTACATACTGAGAAACGCTGGGCTGGAAGGAGCACAAGCTGGAATCAAGATTGCTGGGAGAAATATCAATAATCTCAGATATGCAGATGACACCACCCTTATGGCAGAAAGTGAAGAGGAACTAAAAGGCCTCTTGATGAAAGTGAAAGTGAAGAGTGAAAAAGTTGGCTTAAAGCTCAACATTCAGAAAACGAAGATCATGGCATCTGGTCCTATCACTTCATGGCAAATAGATGGTGAAACAGTAGAAACAGTGTCAGACTTAAATTTTGGGGGCTCCAAAATCACTGCAGATGGTGATTGCAGCCATGAAATTAAAAGATGCTTACTCCTTGGAAGGAAAGTTATGACCAACCTAGATAGCATATTGAAAAGCAGAGACATTACTTTGCCAACAAATGTCCATCTAGTCAGTGTTATGGTTTTTCCAGTGGTCATGTATGGATGTGAGAATTGAACTGTGAAGAAAGCTGAGCACCGAAGAAATGATGCTTTTGAACTGTGGTGTTAGAGAAGTCTCTTGTGAGTCCCTTGGACTGCAAGGAGATCCAATTTATCCATTATAAAGGAGATCAGTCCTGGGTGTTCTTTGGATGGACTGATGGTAAAGCTGATATTCCAATACTTTGGCCACCTCATGTGAAGAGTTGACTCATTGGAAAATACTCTGATTCTTAGAGGGACTGGAGGCAGGAGGAGAAGGGGACGACAGAGGATGAGATGGCGGGATTGCATCACTGACCTGATGGACGTGAGTCTGAGTGGACTCCGGGAGTTGGTGATGGACAGGGAAGCCTGGCGTGCTGCGATTCATGGGGTTGCAAAAAGTCGGACACAACGGAGAGACTGAACTGGACTGGGGAACCCTGTAGATAATTTTCTATTATGTTATGAATCTTTGGAGGCTGAGGACCACCAGACTTTATCCCTCTTGCTCTCCTCGCCTCTAACTTCTACTTGAATTTGGCCAAGGGTGGACAAAAGAGTTTGGTGAGTTAGTGGAGAAAGATTAGTGGATTGATTATTTCCTCTGACTCCTTTCTTGCTGGGAAGTGGCCAAGTTTCTCCACTGAAGCCCAGAGCTCTGGTCAGAGGCCCTCACTTTTAGCTGCAGCTATGTACAAGACTCTTTAGAGACTGCAATATCCATTCTCTTTCTTTGCCCTGTTGGCCTAAAAGTGTTCGTGCATACATATTCTTGCCTGACTCAAAGAGTTTTGCTTTCCCTTTTTTTTAAAATTTTTATTTATTATAATTTTTTTTATTGGAGGCTAATTACTTTACAATATTGTATTGGTTTTGCCATAAGCTAGCCTTAGCTCTAATACAGCTTCCAAATCCTTAAAGTTCATTGTGTGTTAGTTGCTCAGGCATGTCTGACTTTTTGTGATCCCCAGGGACTGTAGCCTACAAGGCTTCTCTATCCAAAGGATTCTTCAGACAAGAATGCTAGATTGGGTAACCGTTCCTTTCTGCATGGATCTTCCCTGCCCCAGGGGTGCAACCCAGGTCTCCCACATTGCAATCAGATTCTATACCATCTGAGCCACCAGGAAGCGAGACTTCTTTATTTTCCTTATCTGTGTAAATCATCATTTCTGACAAGGATGGGGTGGCTATGGAGCTGCTAGACAAAGATGGTCCCTCAAAGATCTAATGCTAAACTGCTTACAACTCCTCCTGCCCCCAATCCCTCCCAACATCAGAGTATTTTCCAGTGAGTCGACTCTTTGCTCGAGGTGGCCATGTATTGGAGTTTCGGCTTTAGCATCAGTCCTTCCAATGAACACCCAGGACTGATCTCCTTGAATAGACTGGTTGGATCTCCTTGCAGTCCAAAGGACTCTCAAGAGTCTTCTCCAACACCATAGTTCAAAAGCATCTTTTCTTTGGTGCTCAGCTTTCTTCACAGTCCAACTCTCACACATGCATGACCACTGGGAAAACCATAGCCTTGACTAGACAGACTTTTGTTGGCAAAGTAATGTCTCTGCTTTTTAATATGCTATCTAGGTTGGTCATAACTTTCCTTCCAAGGACAGGATAATTTGATATATGTATATTATTTTTTAATTTTACTTTTAATTGAAGTATAATTGCTTTACAATGTGTTGGTTTCTGCTGTACAATGACATGAATCAGCCATAAGTATACATGTATCCCCTACCTCTTGAATCCCCCACTACACACCCCATCCCACTTCTCTAGGTTGTCACAGAGCACTGGGTAAGCTTCCTGGTTCACACAGCCTCTTCCCACTGGCTATCCATAAATATTTTACATATGGTAATGTACTGTGTTTGAATGCTACTCTCTCAATTCAACTTGCCCTCTCCTTCCCCTGTTGTGTCCACAAACATGTTCTCTGTCTGTGTCTCTCTTCCTGCCCTGAAAATAGTTTAACCAGTGCTATTTTTCTAGATTCCATATATACGCATTAGTATATAATATTTGGTTTTCTCTTTTTGACTTACTTCACTCTACATAACAGGCTGCAGGTTCATCCACCTCAGCTCAAGTGACCCAAATTCACTTCTTTTTAAGGTTAATTAAAATTCCCTTGTATAGATGTACCACAAGTTCTTTATCCATTCCTCTCTCAATTCACATGCTTGCATGTCCTGGCTATTGTAAACACTGTTGCAATGAACTTTGGGTACACGTGTCTTTATGGATTATGGTTTTCTCAGGGTATATGTCCAATAGTGGAATTTCTAGGACATATTGTAGTTTTGTTAGGACTTCCCTGATGGATCAGCAGGTAAAGAATCTGCCTGGAATGCAGATGACACAGGAGATGGTTCAATCCCTAGGTTGGGAAGCTCCTCTGGAGGAGGAAATGACAACCCACTCCAGTATACTTGCCATTTCCACCTACTCTTCTGCCATAATGCATTAGAAAAGATTTTCCCTTTCTATTAAATTAAGTATCTTAGCTGGCATGTGACATGTTTACCTCTTATTTTTTGAAGAGAACACAGGTAAGTTCCACTCTCTTAGACAGCATCAATTACACAACACAATTTTATCAGTTATAGTAATAACGCTATACATTAGATTCTCAGACCTTAAAATTTTCATATGCTAAAATGTATAACCTTTTATAAACCCGTCCCTATTTCCTCCACTCTCCAAGCTATGGCAATCACTCTCCTACTCTGTTTCTGATTTCCAATTTTTTTTTAGATTCCTTACAACTGAGATCATACAGTATCTGTCTTTCTCTAACTTATTTTACTTAACATAAGGCCCTCCAAATTCATCCATGCTGCAACAAATGGAAAAATTTCTTTCTTTTTTAATGGCTAAATAAAATTCACACACACACACATATATCTATATATCTCACATCACATTGTTTTAATCTCTTCACCTACTGACAGATACTTAGATTGTTCCCATAATAGGTTGTTTCTAGGCTACTGTGAATATTGATGCAATGAACATGGGAGTACAGATTTCTCTTTGAGATGATTATTTCATTTCCATTGAATATATATGCAGAAATGAATTTATATCCAGAAGTGGGATTAATGGCCATATAACAGTTCTTTGTGAAATTCCTTGAGAAACTTCCAGAAGGTATTCCATGGGAGTTGCACCAATATAGATTCCTACAAATAACCTATTAGACCTCCATTTCCTACACATTCTCAATCACACTTATTTCTTACTTTTTGGTAAAAGCCATTTAAACAGGAATGACGTAGTATATGTTGTACTTTTGATTTGCACTTCCCGGATAGATATGTTGAGCATCTTGTCATATACTTCTTGAGCATTCTATATGTCTTATTTGGGCAGAAAATTGTCTATTCTGTAAAAAAGTAGCATGCATTTTGCATACTGTATTTGAATATATAAAACTCAGTTACCTATCCATACACCAAAACATATTACAGAAATACAAATAATCCCATTTACAATTGCATCCAAAAAATAAAATACTTAGAAATAATTTTAAGCAAGGTGTTGAAAGATCTATGTATGAAAACATTCAAGACACTCATGAAATGGTTAAAAGACACAAAAGGAAACATATTTCATATTTATTGACTGAAAGAATTAATATTGTTAATAAATCCATACTACCCAAAGCTATCTACATATTCACTGCAGTCTCTTTCAAAATTCCAAAGGCATTTTTCACAAAACAAACATAAAAAAATTTTCTACAACTTGTATAAAACTATGGAACTGGAGGAATCAACTTACCTGACTTCAGGCTCTACTACAAAGCCACAGTCATCAAGACAGTATGATACTGGCACAAAGATAGAAATATAGATCAATGGAACAAAATAGAAAGCCCAGAGATAAATCCGCATACATATGGACACCTTATCTTTGACAAAGGAGGCAAGAATATACAATGGAGTAAAAACAATCTCTTTAACAAGAGTTGCTGGGAAAACTGCTCAACCACTTGTAAAAGAATGAAACTAGATCACTTTCTAACACTACACACAAAAATAAACTCAAAATGGATTAAAGATCTAAATGTAAGACCAGAAACTATAAAACTCCTAGAGGAGAACATAGGCAAAACACTCTCTGACATAAATCACAGCAGGATCCTCTATGACCCACCTCTCAGAATTCTGGAAATAAAAGCAAAAATAAACAAATGGGATCTAATTAAAATTAAAAGCTTCTGCACAACAAAGGAAAACATAAGCAAGGTGAAAAGACAGCCTTCTGAATGGGAGAAAATAATAGCAAATGAGCAACTGACCAACAACCAATCTCAAAAATATACAAGCAACATATGCAGCTCAAGTTCAGAAAAATAAATGACGCAATCAAAAAGAGGGCCAAAGAACTAAATAGATATTTCTCCAAAGAAGACATATAGATGGCTAACAAACACATGAAAAGATACTCAATATCACTCGTGATCAGAGAAATGCAAATCAGGACCACAGTGAGGTACCACTTCACACCAGTCAGAATGGCTGCGATGCAAAAGTCTGCAAGCAATAAATGCTGGAGAGGGTGTGGAGAAAAGGGAACCCTCTTTCACTGTTGGTGGGAATGCAAACTAGTGCAGCCACTATGGAGAACAGTGTGGAGATTCCTTAAAAAATTGCAAATAGAACTGCCTTATGACCCAGCAATCCCACTACTGGGCACACACACACTGAGGAAACCAGAATAGAAAGAGATGCATGTACCTCAATGTTCATCGCAGCACTGTTTATAATAGCCAGGACATGGAAACAACCTAGATGTCCTTCAGCAGACGAATGGATAAGAAAGCTGTTGTACATATACACAATGGAGTATTACTCAGCCATTAAAAAGAATACATTTGAATCAGTTCTAATGAGGTGGATGAAACTGGAGCCTATTATACAGAGTGAAGTAAGCCATAAAGATGGTAATGATGACCCTGTATGCGAGAGAGCAAAAGAGACACAGATGTGTACAGCAGACTTTTGGACTCTGAGGGAGAGGGAGAGGGTGTGATGATTTGGGAGAATGGCATTGAAACATGTATACTATCATGTAAGAAACGAATTGCCCGTCTATGTTCGATGCAGGATACAGGATGCTTCGGGCTGGTGCATGGGGATGATCCAGAGAGATGGAATGGGGTGGGAGGTGGGAGGGGGTTCATATTTGGGAACTCATGTACACCCGTGGTGGATTCATGTCAATGTATGGCAAAACCAATACAGTATTGTAAAGTAAATAAACTAAAAATTTAAAAAATGAAATAAAATAAAACTTGTTCTTCAGTTGCCAGGTCCTGTCTGTCTCTTTGTGACTTCATAGACTGCAGCACGCCAGACTTCCCTGTCCCTTACCATCTCCTAGAATTTGCCCAAGTTCATGCCAATGGAATCGGTGATGCCATCCAACCATCTCATCCTCTGTCACCCTCTTTTTCTTCTTCCTTCAATCTTTCCCAGCATCAGGGTCTTTTCCAATGAGTCAGCTGTTCACATTAGGTGGCCAAAGTACTGGACGTTCAGCTTCAGCATCAGTCATTCCAAAGAGTACATGGGGTTGATTTCCTTTAAGGTTGACTGGTTTTGATCTCCTTGGTGCCTAAGGGACTCTCAAGAGTCTTCTACAGCAACACTTTTCTAAAACATCAGTTCTTCAGCACTCTGCCTTCTTTATTGTCTGCCCAGCTCTTACATGCGTACATGACTACTGGAAAGAGCATAGCCTTGACTATACAGACCTCTGTCGGCAAAGTGATGTTTTTGCTTTTAACACACTGTCTAGGTTTGTCATAGCTTTCCTGCCAAGAAGCAATCATCTTCTAATTTCATGGCTGCAGTCACCATCCACAGTGATTTTAGAGTCCAAGAAGAGGAAATCTGTCACTGCTTCCACCTTTTCCCCTTCTATTTGTATGTAAGTGATGGTACCAGATGCCATGATCTTAGCTTTTTTGATATTGAATTTTAAGCCAGCTTTTTCACTCTCCTCTTTCACCCTCATCAGAGGCTCTTTAGTTCCTCTTCGCTTTCTGACATTAAAATTGTATTATTCACATATCTGAGGTTGCTGATATTTCTCCCAGAATTCTTGCTTCCAGCTTTTAGGACTCATCCAGTCCAAATTTCGCATGACATGCACTGCATATAAGTTAAATCAGCAGGGTGACAATATTCAGCCCTGACAGACTCCTTCACTAATTTTGAACCAGTTTATTGTTCCTTTTCTGCCTGTAACTGTTGCCTTTTGAACTGCATAAAGGTTTCTCAGAAGATGGGTAAGGTTTATCTGGTGTGCCCATCTCTGTAAAATTTTCCACTTTGTTGTGATCCACACAGTCTGGTGAGGTCAATGAAGCAGACGTTTTTCCAGAATTCCCTTGCTTTCTCTATGTTCCAGCAAATGTTGCCAATTTGATCTCTATTCCTCTGCCTTTTCTAAACCCAGCTTGAACATCTGGAAGTTCTAGATTCACATAATGCTGAAGCCCTGCCTGGAGGATTTTGAGCATAACCTTACTAGCACTGGAGATGAGTTACACCTGTTCAGTGGCTTGAACATTCTTTAGTACTGCTCTTCTTGGGAATTAGGATGAGGATTGACCTCTTCCTGTCCTCTGGCCACTGCTGGCTTTTCCAAATTTTCTGACACATTGAGTGGAGCACTTTAAATGCATCATCTTTTAGGATTTTAAATAGCTTTGCTGGAATTCCATCACCTCCACTAACTTTATTGGCAGCAGTTCTTCTTAAGCCCCACTTGACTTCACATTCCAGAATGTCTGGCTGTAATGAGAGACTACACCATTGTGATTATCTGGGTCATGAAGATATATTTTTGTATATCTCTTCTGTGTCCTTTTTCCATTTCTTCTTGGTCTATTCTGCTGTATTAAATCACAAAATACCAAAGAGTCAAAGTGATCTTGAGAAAGAAGAACAAAATTAGAGACTATGGTTTCTGATTTCAAATTGCATTAGAAAACTATAATAATCAAAAACAGAATGATTTGCTTCTGGCACGAAAACAGACGCATAGATCAACAGAGCAGAACAGCAAAGCCGGAAAGAAAAGTAAACCCATATATTGTTGGTTAGCTTATGAAAAAGGAGCCAAGAATATCTAGTGGGGAAAGGACAAGCTTTTCAAAATGGCACTGGGAAAACTGGATAGTCCTATGAAAAATTGAAACTGTACCGTTGTCTTTTACCATATACAAAAATAAAATAAAAAGCGATTAAAAGTTGAACCTAAGACTTTAAGCAACTAAACCCCTAGAAGAATACATTGAGGTATTCTTCTTGCCATTGGTCTTTGCAACGAGTTTTGGGATTTCACACCAAAGGCAAAGGCAACAACTGCAAAAACATACAAGTGGGACCACATCAAACTCCAAACAAAGAAACATCAACAAAATCAAATGGCAATTTACAGATTGACAGAAGATATTTCCAAATCATATATTTGATAAGGGCTTAATATCCAAAATACATGAGACATAGAACCCAAGGGCAAAAAGCCCCAAATAATCCAAAATTTTAATGGAGTGTAAGGAAAGTAAGAGTTTCAATAAATCTGAAGATTAGGCTGTAGATGAGAGACACAGCAAGGTTTTCCTTCTAGAACAACAAAAGACTGTGCCTTCTTGGCGTTAATTTCTTCATCTCCACTCACTTGTTTGACAATTACAGTTCACAGTGTACATTCTTCAGTCAATAGCAATCACCCCACAGTGAGCTATAATGTGTACTAAGAACAGCCCCATTGCAGGGAGGAGGCTAATCATACTTACTAATGAGGCATATCAAAAGGAAGGTAATTTCCAGAGTTTACAATTCCATTGTTTCTATGTTTCATTTAAAAATTGAGCCACCTAGTAAGGGAAATGAATTAAGAGTCCTCAGTAATATATAGATAGAAAATCAGTTTTAAATGGGAGTATTAATGGATTGTAATTTGAGGGTAATTTATTACTACTGTTGTAACTGTAGTCCTTTTGATTCTCTATTGCATCCATTAATAATTTATTATAAATATTAATACCAACACAGGGATCCATACTACTAAAGTTATAGTGAATAGCGAAAGACATAGAATATGTTAGGCAAGAAGTGAAAGCATGGGAAGTCAACAATGGTAGTAAGGTAAAGGGCAGTATTGCCTTGAGGAAGGAAGGTTCTCAAAGTTACTTGAAACACCAAGATCAAGCCAGATGTGAGGAATTAGCTTAATTTGTAAACCAGAAACTCTACCAGAAGAAATTTAAGTTCATAAAAGCATTACAATGCTAAAACCAAAATTTAGGCAGAGAATAGACTAGGGGCGGGTATATAAACATTCAAAGTTCTCCATTGCTTAGTGCATCAGGCACTCAAGGACCACCCTCACTGAGGTCTTTCTCTATTGCTCAACCTGCAGGTACCAGCACGGAGAAAGAGATAGCACTACTCCACAGGCAGTTGAACCCAACTTTTATGGCTTCATGGCTTTCCTTAAGAAGCATTCCATGCACTCGATTTCCTCCATCCCATCCCATCAGGTTGACTTCCCATGGTCAACAGGAGTCCTCACCCTGGGATCATTCCACAATCCCCATGGCTCCAGCTCTCAGCTTCCGTGGACACCAGTGGACTTACAACCCTATCCGAGGTATGAAAGGCTGCAGCATGGCTTGTCTATGTGGCTCTCACTCCGTTCAGACTGTCACAGATTAGTGAGTTCACTCCCCAACAGCTTCAAATGTCTCCCCCGTCCCAGTGGATGGCCTTGGACACGGGAATCCCTCCCTGGTGCTTCAGCTCCTTCTCCCCCAGGTGCAGGCTGGACCCACTTGCTCTGCTCCTTCTTTTCCCTTCCTCGTTGTCCCTTCTTTCCTTTGTCCTGCTGAGTTCTGTATGGATCTGGATATTCCTTCTCAGTAGTCAGGGAGTCCTGCCAGTGTTCCCCTGGTCTTCTGTGAGAATTTCTCCATCTTTAGACATTCTTGATGCATCGTGGAGAGAGGTGTACCCCACTTCCACCTACCCCTCCATCATCTTGTCCACCCCCATTTGTGCATGTATTAGAAACACGTTTCCCTTTCTATTAAGTAACACTGTCATCACCACACATGTTTGTCTTTTGCTTTTTGAAGAGAACACAGGTAAGTTCCACTCTCTTTAGTTCAGTCAGTCATTCAGTGGTGTCCGACTCTATGTGACCCCATGGACTGCGGCAACACAGGCTTCCCTGTCCAAAAACAACTCCCAGAGCTTGTTCAATCTCATGATTAGATCTCATGATTAGATCATGAAGCTCAAACTTAGATCCTCAGACCTTATTAATTTTTTATTCATGAAAATATGTAACCTTTAAAAATCTCTCCCTATTTGTCCTACCCTCCAGTCTGGTGGCTCAGACAGTAAAGCGTCTGTCTACAATGCACCCCAGGTTCAAGCCCTGGGTTGGGAAGATCCCCTGGAGAAGGAAATGGCAATCCACTCCAGTACTATTGCCTGGAAAATCCCATGGAAAGAGGAGCCTGGTAGGCTACAGTCTATGGGATCGCAAAGAGTCGGTCACGACTGAGCAGACTTCACTTCACTTCACTTCCAGTCTTTGGTAATTATTTTTTGTACCCTGAGTTTCATCTTTTTTTTTTTTTTTTTCCTACTGAGTTTCCTTATAATTGAGATCATATGGTATTTTCCTTTCTCTGATTTAGTTCACTTGGGGTGATACCCTTCAGTTTCATCCATGTTGCCACAAATGGAAGGATTTATTTCTTTTTCTAATGGCTAATATTTAACTATATATGTCATATCACATTGTTTTAACCCATTCACCTGTTGAAAGATACTCAGGCTGTGCCTATACCAAGGCTACTGTGAATAATGCTGCAGTGAACATGGGAATACAGATCTCTCTTTGACACAATGATTTCATTTCCTTTGACTACATATCCAGAAGTGGGATAATGCATCACATAACAGTTCTTTTCTAAATTTCTTTTTTTTTTAATTTTAATTTTTACTTTATTTTGCTTTGCAATACTGTATTGGTTTTGCCATGCATTGACATGAATCAGCCTCAGGTGTACATGAGTTCCCAATCCTGAACGCCCCTCCCACCCCATATCATCTCTCTGGATCATCCCCGTGCACCAGCCCCAATTTCTTGAGAAACTTCCACAGTACTTTTTCATGGTAGTTGCACCAGTATGCATCCCCACCAACAGTGCATAAGCACTCTGTTTTCTCCACATCCTCAATAACATTGGTCATTTCTTACATTTTTGGTACTAGCCATTCAAACAGGTATGACATGATATCTCTTGTTCTTTTGATCTGCATTTCCTTTGATTATTAGTGATGCTGAGCATCTTGTCATATACCTCTTGATCATCTACATGTCTTATTTGTGGGAAAATGTCTATTCTTTAAAGATGTAGCATACATTATATTTACTATATTCCAATATACAAAACTCAGTTGCCAACCTATATATCAACAACAAGCTATCAGAAAGTGGAATAAAGAAAACAATCCCATTTACTATTGCATCACAAAAAGATAAAACACTTAGAAATAAACTTAAGCAAGGTGTTGAAAGATTTGATGCAAAACCTTTAAGACATTGATAAGAGAAATTTAGAAAGAGTTAAAGATATGTAAAGTTAGGCTGTCTATTCACTGTGTTTCTTGAGGTAGGATTTGTATTACTATAAACTTCCTTCTTAGAACTGCTTTCGTTACATCCTATAGGTTTTAGATCATCATGTTTTCATTGTTCTTTGTTTCTATGAGTGTTTTGATTTCCCTTACTTCTTCAGTGGAGAAGGCAATGGCACCCCACTCCAGTACTCTTGCCTGGAAAATCCCATGGACGGAGGAGCCTGGAGGGCTGCAGTCCATGGGGTCGCTAAGAGTCAGATACTTCTTCAGTAACCTGTTCATTATTTAGAAATGTGTTGTTTAATCTCCATGTGTTTGTGTTCTTTAGAGTTGTTGTTTTTT
The DNA here is from genome assembly GCF_001704415.2 of Capra hircus. Lineage (NCBI taxonomy): Eukaryota > Metazoa > Chordata > Mammalia > Artiodactyla > Bovidae > Capra > Capra hircus. The sequence continues at coordinate 1,549,377 of NC_030825.1, read as the reverse complement.
TTTCCTATGATCGATATCTAGTCTCATAGTGTTGTGGTCAGAGAAAATGCTTGATATACTTTCAATTTCTTTAAATTTACTGAGGTTTGATTTGTGACCCAAGATGAGGAAAATGTTCCATGTGCACTTGATTTGGATGGAATGTGCTGAAGATACAAATTGGTCTGTTTGCTCTAATATTTCCTTTTAGGCTTATGTTTCCTTATTAATATTCTGTTTTGATGATCTGTCCATTGGTGTAGGTATGATGTCAACATGCCCTACACTTATTGTATTACTGTCAACTTCCCCTTGTATGTCAGTTAGTGTTTAACTATGTATTGAGGTACTCTTACATTGGGTATATAAATATTGAAAATTGTTATGTCTTTTTCTTGGACTGATCCCTTAATCATTTGTTAGTGTCCTTCTTTATCTCTTATAACAGTTTTTATTTTAAGGTCTATTTTTTCTGTTATGAGAGTTGCCAATCTGGCTTTCTTTTTTTTTCTTTTTTTTTTCTTTTTCATCCTCTCACTTTCAGTCTGTATGTGTCTCAAGGACTGAAGTGGGTCTCTTGTAGACAGCATATATATGGGTCTTGTTTTTGTATCCATTCAGCCAGTCTGTGTCTTTTGGTAAGAATGGGAGAAAATAATAGCAAAAAAAACCAACTGAAAAAGGATTGCTTTCTAAAATACAAGAATCTCAAATAACTCAGGCATCAAAAGAGAAGGCAAGAACTGCAAAATAAACTAGTGGGACCACATCGAACACAAAACCTTTTGCATAGTGAAAGAAGCCATCCATAGAATGAAATGGCAACCTATGGAATTAAAAAAAAATTATTTGCAAAGTGCATATTTGGTAAGGGCTTCATATCCAGGTATATGTAAGAGACTCATGCAACTCATAGGAAAAGAAATCAAACAACCCAGATTATTAAATGAGCAGAGGAAGAGCAAATGTTTTGAAAAATCTGAAGAGTAGACAGTAGATGAGAGACACTGCAAGTTTTTCCTTCCAGAACAGAAGCCTGTGTCTTCCTGGGATTGCATTCTTTATCTCCAATCACCTACTTAGTGATTGGAGTTCCCAGTATACAGCCTTCATTCAATAGCTATCACTCTACACTGAGATATATGTGCTAAGAAGAGCCCTACTAACTATAAAAAACTAACAATTACATACTTAATCTTGAAGCATATAAAATCCAAGGTGATTTTCAGAATTTTCCACTCCTTTGTTTTCTACATTCTATTTCAAAATTGAAACGCTTAGTATGGAAAAATGAGTAGGGGACCTCAACAATACATGGATAGAAAGTCAGTTAAAACTGAGAGCATTACTGGATTATAATTTGGGGGAATGTATTATTACTAACACTTGTAATATTATTCCCTTTATTTCTCATGTACACTAGGTTGACATTTATTTAAAATAGTAATACCAGCATAGAGCACATAGTACTCAAGTTACAGTAGTTTGAGAAAGGCAAAGCTTATGAGGCAGGAAATGAAATCACAGAAAGTTAGCAATGGTATCAAAACAAGGGGCATCCTGCCTAGAAAGAAAGCAGAGTTCTCTAATTTTTGGAGAAAACATGAAGAAGCCAGATGTGAGACACCCAGCTTAAATGTATACCAGAAACTGCACCAGAAGGAAAATGAAGTTCATAAAATATGCTGATGCTAAACGCCAAAATCCAGGCAGTAAGAGAATAGGGTAGGGTTTATGTAGATGCTGAAAACTACTCAGAGAGGTAGACATGGAAGCAAATACATGAATGAGCATCAGAAATATTAAAGCACAAAAGGGTCTGAAAAATAAATCGTAAAGGGACTTGGTAGTCTGAATAAGAGAATTAAATTAGAAAACCAAAATATAAAGACTTGTGCACATGATAGACCCAGAGAATGCTCAGGAGAGAAAATTTTGGCCTTAGTGGACCAGCGAACAGAAGCCTCCAGCATTAGGAACAAAAACCCTGGGCAGGACTCACAACTGTGCGCTTCTGGGAACAGCCTCAGTTTCAAAATGTGGGCACTATACCACCTAAAAGTGAACACAGACAAGGTTTATAGCTTGCTATGGCACTGAATCACAGACAGTAGTGTGTGAATCAGCCATAGGTATACCTATGTTCCCTCGAATTTTAACCTCCTTTCCACTTCCTTCCTGTCCCAACCCTCAAAGTTGTTACAGAAAAATATGGAAGGCTTCACAGATTTGTGTGTCTTCCTTGGGCAGGGGCCATGCTAATCTTCTCAGTATTATTCCAGTTATTTAATATACGTGTTACTGAAGCAAACACACATCTAACATTTTAGCAGAATAAAAAATCATATAGTTAGTCATCTACCAATAAATGATCAATTACATTAGGAATTAGGGTATTCTGCTATATTTACTATCCATTATAGAATTTGAATTTTATATTGTCCAAAATTCCATGTAGGAATTAATCACATATTTATGCATAACACATGTATACTGCATAGAAATATATGCACACAAACACGTCTGTGTTATATAACTTATTATTCTCCTTGCCTCTCACAATAAGGTCTTTAGTTGATGACAGATATAGTCCCAAATTTCTCCAACTTATATGTCTCTTTTTTGAGAACCACTTCTTTTATTTTCATCATGTAATTTCAAATGACCATTTTATTCTTAGATACCATGCCCCTTTAAACAAACGAAGAGCAGAGAAAACCTCGTAAATGCTGATATCTTATCCGTCATTAAATTACCACTCTTCTGGTAAATTGGAAAAAGAATCATGTTCAGATCTCATTCAGGAGGTTAAAATATCTATTTTATCAATTCTCTTGTCCAAACTCAGTTCTTGCTCACTTCAGTCTTAAATTCTGCTTATTTACAAAGGATGCACAGGAAAAATAATATTAAAATCACGCTTGCAAGAGTCTATGATTTTATGCTTCTGTTGGCCAAAGGTAGGGCCAGGAATAATTTCTGAAATATTACAATACATCATGGAAGCATGAAGGTCTAGTTCTCCTATCAAAGAGGAGATGTTTGGAGATGGTTCAAAAACTAATCCCCATGGGTTGTCAGAATGTACTCCTGACCAGACAGATAAATTTTGTCCCTAAAAAGTCAAAGTCAGGAAAGGGCAGGCCTTGTTTGCAGAGCCAATGACGTTGTCTTGGGTGCTGACAAGGTAATATTCTTGTATTACCATTTGGAGTTTTATTTGCTGTTTTCTCAAAGAAACAAATGTAATGAGAAGGTTAAAGATGCATAAAAGTAGAAGAGCTGTTGCGGTGCCTAGGAGAAAGGCTAGCCAGGAGAACCAGGCCCCCACACTGATAATTGTCAGAGACTGTAACAGTGAGTGTTTTATAGACAGAGTGGAACAAGTGGATAGAACCAATGTTCTAGGATCACTGCTGTTTTGCAGTCAAAGACAAAATATTTTTCTCTTTAAGCAGAGTCATCACAGCTCCTGATGTGTTCCTGTTACACACATGCAGACCGAGAGCCACAGGCATGTGTGATATGACATCAGGAAGAGAACAGATGAGTGTATTGGTGCCCAGTAACCTGCATCTGCTAATAATGGGACCTGTGTAAAATTACTTGCCCTCTCCAAGTCATTGCATCTTCATTAACATAACTTGATGATCATAGTGAAGATTAAGGCTATCTCACAGGGTTACTGTGAAACACAAATTTTAAGATGTTTGAAAGCTTTTGGGAAAGTATCACAGACATGCATGGGGTTACTAAGGTGAGTGAGCAGACCCAAAAAACAGTATCCTTTTTCTCTTAGTATTCTCTCTGTACTCTGTACTACGATCAGTCAGTAATGTATTTACTGTTACTCCAGTGTGATGGTAAACCACACAGATCAACTGTATTTTTCTTGTCATTTCAGTGTCTAAAATGCAGGCATTAGTCAATGTAGAGTGAAAAAAATTACGAACTCCTAGAGGGCCTTGCTGCTCAGAGTTTGCAGAGTTCCAACATTAAACTGTCTTAAAAGAATGGCCTAAACACGCTGGCTCAGAATTAAGTTCCAAATGTTTGCAGAGCACAGAAGTACTTCTGGGAGCAATACAAAAATGCAGGGAGTAACCTATTCTCCAACTATCTATCTGTGCAAATATCATCATCCATGTAAATTGATATAGATGTGCTCCTTCTTCCCCACCCCAGCTGCTACAGCACCAAATCCTGCTCAGAGAAACAGGGAAAGAGAATGCTTCCCTCCACAGGATGGGTTTGTTAAACTAAGGTGACTCGATCATCTCATAATGGCTCATGTTTTTATTTAAGCAGTGTCCTGCCTGCTCCATCTGCTGGTCCTGTCAAATCTGCTCTTGTGCCAAGGCAACTCATGCCCATCCTGCAGTCCAGATGTATTTGACATCCCCCTGAAAACACTTACAGACCTGTTCATCGATGCCACCAGGCTGTCCCGCGACTTCCATTACCTTTCCACCATAATGTTCAATGAGTTTGTAAGTACTATGGTGGCGGTGGTTTAGATGCTAAGTCATGTCTGACTCTTGCGACACCATGGACTCTAGCCCACCAGGCTCCCAGATGGAACCTGGCGTAATTGACTGGGCTATACTGTCCTTTAAACAAGAAGGCTACATCAGCCAACTTCAAATAACACAATCTCTATGTCAAAGAAGCCGTCTGCTGATAAGATGTGGAAATTGAAGAAAGGATCAGTTTTGTGAAATCTCAAAGATTCATTAGAAGTGCAATAACGTTTTCAATTTCCTTTCATTCATTTTCTTTTGTAAATTCCCAAAGTAAATGATGTTGTATTTGTCAGCTCGGAATGACATAAAAGAATACAATAGACTCAGTGGAATAAACAACAGAAATTTATTTCCTCACAGTTCTTGGGGCGAGGTACCAGATAAGGGTGCCAGCAAGGTGAGGTTCTGATAAGAACTTTCTTCCCATGCTGGCTTCTCCGTGTGTCCTCACACAGGGTGGTGGCTGGGGAAGAGAGATAGAATAAAAGACACAGAGTCACAGAGAGAATTCTCTGGTGTTTTGCTTCATGAAGGCACGAAACCTATTGGATCAGTGTTCTACCTTAAGAGCTCATTTAACCTTAATGGGCTTCGCCGGTGGCTCAGATGGTAAAGAATCTGCCTGCAATGTGAGAGACCTGGGTTCTATCCCTGGGTCTGGAAGATTCCCTGGAGAAGGAAATGGCAAGCCACTCCAGTATTCTTGCCTGAGAACTCCCATGGACAGAGTAGTCTGGTGGGCTACAGTCCATGGGGTCCCAAAAAGTTGGAACCCTTTTCAAAACACAGTACTTTGGCAGTTAGGTCTCTAACACATGAATTTGAAGAACACATATTCAGTCCACAATACTACCTGACACAAAGCACTTTTAGGTGGGACTGGGGAAAAGGAAGCATGTTGATTTACTGATGCTTCGATTTTTCTCTGAGCTTTCTTCTCCAGGCTCAGAGTAAATAGCCAATAAATGAGAACTGCTCTGCAGTGAACTGGATGGATGGAATATGTTAAACAAAGCTGAAATCCGGTCACAAAGACAAATAATGGTAGTTTGTTTTTAATGCTACAAATTATTGTTTTAAAATTTGCAGGGTATAGCTTTAGAGCTACAGTAGAAAGGGAGTTTACAATTGGAAACAATTATTCTCTTTCTGATGAAGTTATTTGAAAGTTGTGTGTTAATTCTTTTAGGTCAGTCAAGGAACACACAGTAGAGCAGACAGCTAATAAAAAGCGAAACTAAAGGTTTTTAGTAAATTTGCATAGTTCTTTTTATTCACTAGTTTTTGTTTCATCCTCCATTATTGACTGTCCATTTTTTTTCCAACTCTACCAAGTAATCTCTTTAAATGTTCATAACTTTTGCTAAAGATTACTTTTTCTGTATCAATGTGTTAGCTAGATTTCTACTCTTATTATTCTCAGTCCATTGCTTAGTATTTCCTATAACTTTATGCCTTGTTTTTTTGATGTACTATTTTGTCACCATAAACAAGATTGTATTCTGCACCTGGGATGAACACTAAGCTTTTTGGTGTGCGGATTCAGAGATAAGTCAAAGTCATAACTGTATAATTCTTTATAAGGGAATATATTGGTTCTAACCACAAGAAACAAGAAATCAAATGGTTAAATATAGGTGCTTGCATGCATTCTAAGTCACTTCAGTTATGTTCAACTCAACTCTGCAGCCCTACTGACTGAAGTCCAACAGGCTCCTCTGTCCATAGGATTCACAAGTCAAGAATCCTGGAGTATGCTGCTGTACCCTCTTGCAAGGAATGCTCTTCACCTAGAGATCAAACCTGAGTCTTCTTATATCTCTTGCATTGGCAAGAATGTTCTTTACCACTACCAGCACCTGGGAGGCACCAATTATTGGTACTTATGTACTATATTTGGAGGAAAGAATGGCACTCCACTCCAGTACTCTTGCCTGGAAAATCCCATGGATGGAGGAGCCTGGTGGGCTGCAGTCCATGGGGTTGCTAAGAGTCAGACACGACTGAGCGACTTCACTTTCACGTTTCACTTTCATGCATTGGAGAAGGAAATGGCAACCCACTCCAGTGTTCTTGCCTGGAGAATCCCAGGGACAGGGGAGCCCAGTGGGCTGCTGTCTATGGGGTTGCACAGAGTCGGACACGACTGAAGTGACTTAGCAGCAGCAGCAGCATGTACTATATTTCGTTCAAATACTAAGATAAAAAAAGAGATAATGATAAAACAGAAAAGGGGAAATGTTAAATTTAGAAATGTTTTATGTAAAATCATTTGTATAGAGACAATGTATAGAAAAAGTACGAAAGGAATGACTTCCAAATTTTGTGATGCCCCCCCATTAAAAAAAATTACACGTCTATCAAACATGTTAATGTTCTGGTAATGGGGTAATCTACTGAATGCACAACGACCCTAACTAATTGCATGATCACTTTCAGAATGAAAAATATGCCCAGGGCAAACAGTACTATATCAATGCCACCAAGAGCTGCCACACCAATCGCCTTCATACTCCTGAAGAAAGAGACAAAGCCCAACAGATGAACGTGAGTCTTTCACCTGTTTTTTTTTTTTTTTTTTTTCTCACCAGATCAAATGAGACAGTATGTAGCTTACCAGGCTTCAGATTATTAGAGGTAATGGTAACTGTACATACAGAAAAAGGTGAAGGAACTGTAAGCAATTGAAGAGAAATTATATTATGCAATTAGTGAAACATAAGCAGAAACAAGTGGTGACTAAAGATCTGTAGAAGCAACATAAATAACAGATCTATAAACTGTCCATGCAGACAAGTTTAGTTCAACCAATGTATTAGACACAGGATTGCAGCTATTATACTGTACAAAAACAGGAAATAAATGGGAATTTTCATGTATAAAATATAAGATAGCAAAATTCATGAAATGTAAGAAACACACCCAGTTTTGAGTACTCCATGTTACTAGTGACTGCTACGTGGAGTCCTATAAGGCACCATCTGAGCCCTCACATCTTCCTTTCAAGAATCTCCTGATTCTGCTTCTACTTCCCTGACACCACCTTCATTCGCCATTCTCAGTGACTCCTCTGTCACCTTTTATTCTTAATTTGTAAGTCTCCCCCATAATGGCCTATAAAACATTGCCTTGCTTCTCATGTCCACAAAAATTGCCTCTGTTCTGAGGACAACACAGTTTACATGTCAAGCCTCAATCATTTATGGCAGCTCCAAATTTTCATCATTATAATCTTTCCTTTCTGATTTCCTGTATTATCCTTCATCCTAACATTATTTAAAATATTTTCACATGCATCCCCCCTTAAAATACTATCTTCTCTCTATATATCTTTCTTTATGATACCAGCATTTTTTTCCTCTGTTAAGCTCATTAATAAAGAGGATGATCAAGTAAAGGAAAAATATCAAAGTGGAGGAGGAGGAGGGATTTTTCAATAAGCTTAAATTTAAAGTTTACTGAGAGTTACTACATGGACATATATTTTACTGAGCACTTTATGTGCATTACTATATTTAACCCTATTCAGTTCTCTGTTCTTTACCACTAAAACAGTTCATGGCTTTAAAGAAATCAAGCATATTAACTAGAGATCTTCAGCCCCCGTGATTTTCAGGCTCAATTCTGCTAGTAGTAGTGAACTAGAGGGAAAACCCTCCATTGTGAATCCCACTGATGCTGTTACTAAAGACAACGCTGTGCCATTTTCTGCCTGGACACATGTCAACAAAACAGACTCTTCTGATGTCAGCAGGGGGCTGGTGTTGGGATCAGCTGAGGAGAGAAGCCTGTTTAGGAATGCCGTGTCTTCTTCCTCGTCTCTGTTGTAATATCATAAAACAATTACCGATCAAACATCAATATGAAGGACTCATCTGATTCATTAATATGAATGAATCACTGGGTGACAGTGATGTGGGCACAGGTGGAATCCCTCTTTCCTGGGTCAGGCACTGCAGGCACGTACTGACTTTCTGTAAATACTTAGATTCTCTCACGCAAATATACAAACACAGAAGAACTCACTGAGTGGTGGTAGAATTTCAGAGGAAAATGAAAATTCTTCATGTTATATAGAACTCATCAGAAGAATTAGTTTCTAAAATACCTAGGCTCTTAATAATTCAGTGAAGTGTGAACTAATAGCTTACATTTTATACTTTTGCAACTTTAACTACCTTCAAATATCTCTGCATGCACATAGGAATAACCAAGTTTTTTAGGTCAGCTGCTCTGAGCAAAGATCACATGTTACCAAAACCACTGAATTGTGATTATTTTAATGAGATTGTTTCTTATGGTTGCTTAGAATGAAGACCTTAGTAAGTGGATACTCATATTACTGTACTCCTGGAATAGACCTCTGTATCATCTAGTCAAAGAGCTGCCGAGTTTGAGAAATGTCTCAGATGCTATCCTATCAAATGCCATAAAGAATGAGAAAAATTCAGACAAACTTCAAGGATTCATAGAGAGGCAATTCAGCCAGGTGAGCATCCTGCAGAGGGCTTTCTTGCTTTTTTCATGAATGGAAGAGGTGACCTCTGTAATGTGTAAGGAGTTTGGAAATATCTCATTTTGTAAGAAAAAGATTCATGACTTCTATATGCCAGACTGCTACTACATAAAGCAGGAGCCTAGTCATTCATAGTGATAGATTCTACTGTAAAGGAATCAGAATTTCACTGCAATTTTTTACATGTGCAGCCTTCCCTGCTTTGCACACAATTCCACCAAAATCTTGCTTCTTCCTGGGCACAGGTGGTTGAAATATTTTCAAGAATAAGAGAACTAGAAAATAGAATCACAAAGATCAGCATTTTCTTCAAAATATCCCAGGACATCTGCTATTCAAATTCCACTTGTCTTCTTTCTCTGTTCTCCTAAAATCAAAGGATGAGAGTGGGAAGGAAGGAAGGAGAAAGTTAAAACTAAACTTGAGTTATGTTTCTACTTTTTAGCTTCCTAATAGTTTTCTCATAGGCTGGCTCCAAAATCCATATCTAGAGAGTTTTATGAGGGCTTCCCTGGTGGCTCAGACAGTAAAGCATCTGCCCGCAATGCGGGAGACCCGGATTCGATTCCTGGTTCAGGAAGACCCCCTGGAGAAGGAAATGGCAATCCACTCCAGCACTCTTGCCTGGAAAATCCCATGGACGGAAGAGCCTGATAAGCAACAGTTCATGCGGTCGCAAAGAGTCAGACACGACTGAGCGACTTCACATCACTTCAGAGAGTTTTATATTTGTATGTCTTCCCCATATCGTAAATTGATAATTAGAAGGGACAAAATAAGCTAACACTAATAAAATGCATAAGAAGTCATTATCTTTTGGGTGTTCAGATTATTCTTCCAGTCAGGTGGAAGATGTACGAGGCTCGTATCTACTGGTCAGGACTCCCATCCCTGACATCCAGCGATGAAGATAGGCGTCATTCTGAATTTTATAACCTGTTCCAGTGCCTGCGCAGTGATTCACGTAAAGTTGACATGTACACCAACATCCTGGCATGCCGAATCCGCAAAACGTGCTATATCCACATCCATCCCATCCAGTTCTGAGATGGTCATAATGATCTATCCCATAGCAAGCTACTTTGAAATTTACAGCTGCTCTGTGAAATTTAATGCATGCTCTGTGAAATGGGTCTTCTCTTAAAAAAAAAAATAAACACAGACTCTGTAGAGATGTCAAAATCTAAGAGGGCAAATTGTTCATATTTACTATCTTCATTTAATAGAAAATCAAAAGAAAATCCACACCTACAATTGAGAGAATGAAACTCCTACTAAAATTAGTCACAAATAGAGGAAGCTGGCATTACAAAGAAGACCATTAAAAGATTACTTAAGAATCACTGCCAATTATTCTGGGTCAAGTTATTAGAATCAAAGAATTAGACAATGGTTGATGGTTCTGGTCATGCTACCAAGAAGACTGAATTCTCAGGATTCTTTATGAAACCCAGCCACGACCTGTCAGCCAACTATCACAGTGTTACACCAGACAATACAAATGCTTTGCACCTTTGTATAAATAGCATGAGGTTTACTGAACTCTCTAAAGATTGTTAGGATGTTGTATTAGTCCTTCTGGGTTGCTATAACAAAATATCACAGGCTTAAAAACAAAGGAAATGGATTTCCACAGTGTGGTCATGCAGGGTCCATTCTGGTCACACACTTCTTACTGTATCCTCACACGGGGGGAGGGCTCAGGAGCTCTGTGTGTCTCTTATATATAAAGCACTCATCTCATTGAGGAGGCTCCATTCTTATAACTCTATCACCTCACAAAGGCCCCACCTATGGATGCCATAACCATGGGAATCAGGATTTCATCATATGAAATTTCTGGGGAACACAAAGGCTGAGACCACAGCAGATACAAAGGTGAACTGGCTCATCCTCCTCCAGGGGCTGTCGTCGCCCACTCTCCACTGCATCCTCATTTCCTGCATCACCTTGCAGCCATTCCACACATTCCATCACTCTGGGTTTCCCAAGTCCAGGTCAGTCAAGTGTCAGCTCCATCTCATATTCAGCCTATTCAGTGTTTCCCTCTCCCCTGCTGAGGACCAGGGGACCGACCAGGAAGTGCAGATGTGTCCATTTCTGCAAGGTTCCTTCTCCCTCCCTCACTGGATCTTCATTCCTTGGGCCACGTTGGAACAGGATAGATGGAAACGAGAGGGAAAAGTTCTGACATCACTGACTTACATGGTGCTGTTGTAGCCTTTTGTTGGTTCAGATGAAATGATCTGAAATTACCCCTGACTGACAAATGTTTCTCTTGTGGTGTATCCTTGTAATTTTCCAGGACATTCACAGGTTGGGGATCCCCAACTTCATATTTCTTTTATAATCAGGGGAAATATTCTGGAACCCACAACTCCCCACCTGCAGTAGTCACCAGAGCCTCTCTGTTTCCCTCACTCTGCAAGCACCATCTGGAGAAAATTAAGTAGCCCACAGTGAGCTGCCTACTAGCTGACCCACAGGAAACCCATGTATCATAAACACTCTGAACAATTGAATGGCAGAAATGCTGGTGTGCATCTGTCCCCCAACTGGGGCCTCTGGACAATTGTCCAACTGGTCACATAGACACAGAGGCAATTAGAATGCTGGATTCAAAAACACATTTATCTGAGAACTGAGATGCCATTCTCTCTTCCTTTTAGAGTAACTATCCTTGTCATTAACTATTTGGCCTTACAAACATGCCCTAGAAGGTCCCTGAATTATAAAATCCTCCAAATATGCTGATTCTCTACTGAGACTGGATCAATGTGACTGCATTAGCATTTCTCAGCCTGTTCAACAGCATCCAAACAACCTGGGATGAGGGCCAGTTTCTTGAGTGGCTCTCCTAAGAAGACAGTGATGTTCCTGGGCTGGTGTTGCAGCATCTTTAGGGCTTTAGCAGTAATTCCTAGGAAACAGAAAATGGGAAATCAAAAAGTAGAAGGGAAAGTGGGATGAATAAAAGGGAAGGAAGAGAAAGACAGAAGGAAGGAAAAGCGGCAAAGGGAAAGTGAGTCATGGACTTGGGTAGTGAAGGGTGAAATGCTGTTCAGTTCAGTTCAGTCACTCATTCATGTCCGACTCTTTGTGACGCCATGAATTGCAGCACCCCAAGCCTCCCTGTCTATCACCAACTCCTGGAGTTCACGCAAACTCATGCCCATTGAGTTGGTGATGCCATCCAGCCATCTCATCCTTGGTCGTCCCCTTCTCCTCCTGCCCCCAATCCCTACCAACATCAAAGTCTTTTCCAATGAGTCAACTCTTCGCATGAGGTGGCCAAAGTACTGGAGTTTCAGCTTTAACATCATTCCTTCCAAAGAAATCCTAGGGCTGATCTCCTTCAGAATGGACTGGTTGGATATCCTTGCAGTCCAAGAGACTCTCAAGAGTCTTCTCCAACACCACAGTTCAAAAGCATCAATTCTTCTGCGCTAAGCTTTCTTCACAGTCCAACTCTCACATCCATACATCGCAACTGGAAAAACCATAGCCTTGACTAGACGGACCTTTGTTGGCAAAGTAATGTCTCTGCTTTTCAATATGCTATCTAGGTTGTCCATAACTTTCCTTCCAAAGAGTAAGCATCTTTAAATTTCATGGCTGCAATCACCATCTGCAGTGATTTTGGAGCCCAAAAAAATAAACTCTGATACTGTTTCCACTGTTTCCCTATCTATTTCCCATGAAGTGATGGGTCCAGACGCCATGACCTTAGATTTCTGAATGCTGAGATTTAAGCCAACTTTTTCACTCTCCTCTTTCAATTTCATCAAGAGGCATTTTAGTTCCCGTCACTTTCTGCCATAAAGGTGGTGTCATCTGCATATCTGAGGTTATTGATATCTCTCCCGGCAATCTTGATTCCAGCTTGTGCTTCTTCCAGCCCAGCGTTTCTCATGATGTACTCTGCATATACGTTAAATGAGCAGGGTGACAATATATAGCCTTGACGTACTCCTTCTCCTATTTGGAACCAGTCTGTTGTTCCATGTCCAGTTCTAACTTTTGCTTTCTGACCTGCATATAGGTTTCCTAAGAGGCAGTCCAGGTGGTCTGGTATTCCCATCTCTTCCATAATATTCCACAGTTTATTGTAAGCCACACAGTCAAAGGCTTTGGCATAGTCAATAAAGCAGAAATTGATGTTTTTCTGGAACTCTCTTTCTTTTCCCATGACGCAGTGGATATTGACAATTTGATCTCTAGTTCCTCTGCCTTTTCTAAAACCAGCTTGAACATCTGGAAGTTCATGGTTCATATATTGCTGAAGCCTGGCTTGGAGAATTTTGAGCATTACTTTACTAGCGTGTGAAATGAGTGTAATTGAGTGGCAGTTTGAGCATTCTTTGGTATTGCTTTTCTTTGGGATTGGAATGAAAACTGACCTTTTCCAGTCCTGTGGCCACTGCTGAGTTTTCCAAATTTGCTGGCATATTGAGTGCAGCACTGTCATAGAGTCATCTTTCAGGATTTGAAAGAGCTCAACTGGAATTCCATCACCTCCACTAGCTCTGTTCGTACTGATGCTTTCTAAGGCCCACTTGACTTCACATTCCAGGATGTCTGGCTCTAGGTGAGTGATCACACTATTGTTTTTATCTAGGTAGTAAAGCTCCTTTTTGTACAGTTCTTCTGTGTATTCTTGCCACCTCTTCTTAATATATTCTGCTTCTGTTAGGTCCATACCATTTCTGTCCTTTATCGAGCACATCTTTGCATGAAATGTTCCCTTGGTATCTCTAATTTTCTTGAAGAGATTGCTAGTCTTTCCCATTGTGTTCTTTTCCTCTATTTCTTTGCATTGCTCACTGAGGAAGGCTTTCTTATGTCTCCTTTCTATTCTTTGGAACTCTGCATGCAGCTGCTTATATCTTTCTTTTTCTCCTTCGCTTTTCACTTCTTTTCTTTTCACAGCTATTTATAAGGCCTCCCAGACAGGCATTTTGCTTTTTGGCATTCCTTTTCCTTGGGGGTGATTTTGATCCCTGTCTCCTGTACAATGTCACAAACCTCTGTCCATAGTTCATCAGGCACTCTATCTATCAGATCTAGTCCCTTAAATCTATTTCTCACTTCCATTGTATCATCATAAGGGATTTGATTTAGATCATACCTGAATGGTCTAGTGGTTTTCCCTACTTTCTTCAATTTAAGTCTTAATTTGTCATTAAGGAGTTCATGATCTGAGTCACAAACAGCTCCCAGTCTTGTTTTTGCTGATTGTATAGGGCTTCTCCATCTTTGGCTGCAAAGAATATAATCAATCTGATTTCGATGTTGACCATCTGGTGATGTCCATGTGTAGAGTCATCTCTTGTGTTTTTGGAAGAGGGTGTTTGCTATAACCAGTGTGTTCTCTTGGCAAAACTCTATTAGCCTTTGTCCTGCTTCATTCTGTATTTCAAGGCCAAATTTGCCTGTTTCTCCAGGTGTTTCTTGACTTCCTACTTTTGCATTCCAGTCCCCTATAATGAAAAGGGCATCTTTTTGGGGTGTTAATTCTAAAAGATATTGTAGGTCTTCATAGAATCGTTCAACTTCAGCTTCTTCAGCATTACTGGTTGGGCCATAGACTTGGATTATTGTAATATTGAATGGTTTGTCTTGAAGACAAACAGAGATCATTCTGTCTTTTTTGAGATTGCATCCTAGTACTGCATTTCAGACATTTTTGTTGACCATGATGGCTACTCCAGTTTTCCTAATGGATTCCTACCCACAGTAGTAGATATAATGGTCATCTGTGTAAAATTCACCCATTCCAGTCCACTTTAGTTGGCTGATTCCTAGAATGTCGATGTTCACTCTTGCCATCTCCTGTTTGACCACTTCCAATTTGCCTTGATTCATGGACCTAACATTTCAGTTTCCTATACAGTATTGCTCTTCATAGCATCAGACCTTGCTTCTATCACCAGTCACATCCACAACTGGGTATTGGTTTTGCTTTGGCCCCATTCCTTCATTCTTTCTGGAGTTATTTCTCCACTGATCTCCAGTAGCATATTGGGCACCTACCGACCTGGGGAGTTCCTCTTTCAGTATCCTATCATTTTGCCTTTTCATACTGTTCATGGGGTTCTCAAAGCAAGAATGCTGAAGTGGTTTGCCATTCCCTTCTCCAGTGGACCACATTCTGTCAGACCTCTCCACCATGACCCACCTATCTTGGGTGGCCCCACATGGCATGTCTAACTCAGTTTCATTGAGTTAGACAAGGCTGTGGTCTGTGTGATTAGACTGAATAGTTTTCTGTGCGGACCGAGCAGAAGCGTGCCGGCTGCGGCGGACTGCACAGAAGCGCGCCGGCTGCAGAAGCGCGGCCGAGAGGAGCTACCCCATGTCTGAGGTCAGAGACGGTGGCCGAGCGTGCCAGGCTGCGATGGCACAGAAGCGGCCGAGAGGAGCTACCTCACGTCCGAGGTCAGGGATGGTGGCCAAGAGGAACCATCCCACGCCTGAGGTCAGAGGCTGCTGCTGGGAGGAGCTACCCCACACCCGTGTTCAGGGGCAGCGGTAGAGAGGAGCTACCCCACGTTCAAGGTCAGGAGGGGTAGCCAAGAGGAGATACCCCTTTTCCAAGGTAAGGAGCAAGGGCTGGGCTTTGCTGGAGCAGCCGTGAAGAGATACCCCACGTCCAAGGTAAGAGAAAATCAAAGAAGACAGTAGGTGTTGCAAGAGGCATCAGAGGGCAGACACACTGAAACCATAATCACATAAATGCTCTATTTTTAAGGACCCAAATATATATATATATTTTTTAATATCCTAAGAGCAAATATCTCATATTTACTTTTATTCCCATTTTCTCTTCTCATCTTTGTCTTGAAATTGTTCTTTATATTAGGAGTATTCTTTTGTTGTTACTAAAAGCCATAGTTCTAGAGATGAACAAAGCTTGGCAACTCTTCAGGGCAGAATCTAGCTAAATTTTCTTCTTTTAGGCAAAGACACCTTTCACCCACATACAGGAACACTGTTCAGCAAAACCAACCTCTTCCCTCGTAGGCAGGGTTATTTTTGCCTGAGTCCTGCCCTTGTCTCTACCTGGGATGACCCAAACCTTTCAGAACATGACAGAATACTCTCCCCGAAAGCAGTCTATCAATCCCTCCTTTGGTGTCTTCATGCATGTAAAGTGTCAGCTTTCTTGTATTTTCACTTTCTTCTTTCGAAAGGCAAAAGACCATGAAAAAACCCTATAAGCACTTTCTAAGTCATTTACTGCCTAAAACACCTAGTTCTATTTTGTTACATGCTCAACTTTGTTTCCTTCAATGTTAGATATTTCCAGCAGAGTGGATGTTGTTTATTACAAGGAAAATTTGGCAATAAGGGGGACAATGCAATTGGAGGGAACATACAGTCACCAATATACCACACACGTCTGCATGTATTTGTCTCTTATAAAATTTATTTCAAGCATAAATTTAGGACTTTACATCAAGAACAGTAGTGGTGACATTCGGAGGTCTCTCCTTGCTTGACTGTGATATATAACATGAATACTGTAGATTTCAGACAATATTGAACAGAGCCATAGAGAGTCTATAGAGTCAGTCAGGAATAGCCAAAGTGGGGATATTTGGACAGGATTTAACAATCACTCCCTTGCCATTCAGAAAGCATTGATTTCCCCCTCTTTTACAGATTTCCATGTAACATTACATTTGAAGAAATGGCCCTACTATATCAAGAATAGTAACAGTGGTTACCGAATGGAAACAAGTAAATGAAGAACCTTTGAAGTTCACTGACCTTATAGATTAGTAAACGACATGTCATGGATACAGTGAGGACTTAAACTGAGGTTTAAAAAAATCTGTTTTTTCCAGTAGTAGACCCACAAGTTGTGAAAAAGGAGAGGGTGATATAAACACACAAGCTGCTATATTACATGGTAGACTGAAGAAGAAGATGTGAGGTCAACACGGTGCTTCAGTTGATTGAAGTAAAGCGAGGAGCCATCTGAGTGTGTCATAAGAGTCACGCAAATAGGATGACTTTATGATGGAGTTTTGAAAGGTTAATGTGATATTGATGTGGAAAAATAGGAAAACAGTATATTTGTCAGTTTATTTAGGATCATCTTATGAAGAAGGATCTCAGACAACCTAGATCAAGGAAACAAATATATATAGCATTATAAGGTATTAGTGAATAATCAAGTCTGACAAAAACACAAGAAATGTTCACGTTTTACCATACACGTTGTATCTCTCATGACTATGTTCCCATGATATACTGTATATATTATTGTAGGGTTAGAATGGAGAAATACTTATACGGATTTTTATGCATTAGGGAGAATCATATATTCCAATTTGGAGATTTTGTCTTTATTCTACAAAGCAACAGGAAACCAAGAACATTTAGTCCAAGGGACCAGAATGTCCATAACTAGAAAAGAGAAACTTTAATGTGGATTGTGAAGTTGTGGCTGTTGGGGCTGGTAGAGGAAAAGAAAGAGACCAGAAAGAGCTGGGAACATTATGACACTAAAAATCAAAGAAAGCTCTGCCAAGTGAAAAGAAGCAAAGCATGTGAGAGCTACAGGAAATGAAATAGACCTTGACCACATGCAAGGAATGAGGCAGACATTAGAGTCAAAAAAGGCATCCACAATATGGGACTAGCTGAGTCAATAAATGACTGAAAAGTCAGAGAGAAGAGAGGAGATAAATTAAGGTTTTATCCAAAAGCACCTGAGTTCTATTTTCCTGTATTTCATCAACTTAGTACCAGAAATCACCAAAAAATGTTAAGGTTCTGCAGCAAATGATAGAAATAAGTAATCTAAGGTGCCTCTGCTAGACCCTATGGAATACCAGAACCAAAGCACGACTACCCAGTGATAAGCAGTAAGTCACTAGTCACTTTCAATACTTAAATAAGACATACATTGTAAAGCATAGAGGATGAATGGAAATCAAATGGAAACAACCCATACCTTTACAGAGCCAGCCTAGACAAAACCTAAAACCTAAACAAACTCGAGGTAATGCTCTCCTTAATCATATGCCCACTTTCTCCAAGAGGTTCTCATCCTTTTACCTGAATCCTCCCTTTATTACTAACACTTCATTGCCTTACTCTCAGCAGATGATCAGCTAATCACTAATCAAATAAATGAACAGTATGCACTCCTGAGATATATTTGTATTGATGGACTCTTCAAACTGAAAAGCTTTCTAATCGCCTGAAAGTAAACATAATACTGGAAGGACTCCTTCCCAGCCTCTTTTCAAAATGCCCAATGGGCAGCAATTGCTAGTCTATCTACTTAGATATCTTCTGCCATAATTATAACCTGTTTGGATAGTGAAGACAGGAGATGGATGAAGCACTGAAAGATATCGAGAAAAAAAATGCATGGACAAGTGGGAAAGATAGCATAAGCCTGAAACACCAATCTATGCCTGCACAACATAGTATGTGTGATGGAGCAATGTGGGCCTAATCAGGAATGGATTTTTCAAGAAAGCTGTAATGAGTTGGCACTGAGAAGTTTGATTCAACTCAACTATTTCAACATGATTCTTTGATTCTAAGACTCAAAGCCACTTGTCTTATTTAACTGCACTAAGTCAAAAAGGGAATATACTTATTGTCTATTTGAACACTGCTAAGAGATCGTTAAAGTTTTTATCACACGAAGAAAATTATAACTATTTCTAGTGACAGATTTTCACCAGACTTATTGAGGTGATCATTTTGCAATATATTTCAAACAATTACATTGTACACCTGAAACCAAAATAACATTGTATGTCAATATTAACTATGTATAATGATGCCTAAAAATAAAAGAACATATTTGTCAATGTGATCTATGTATAATGATCATATAATCATTATGTTATATACAGAACACATATGCATATCTTCAGTTAAGTTCACTCACTCAGTCATATCCAGTCTTTGAGACCCCACAGACTGCAGCACATCAGGCTCCCCTGTCCAGCACCCATCTCCTGGAGCTTGCTTAAACTCATGTCCATGAGTTGGTGATACCATCCAACTATCTCATCCTCTGCTATCTCCTTCTCCTGCCATCAGTCTTTCCAGTGAGTCAGTTCTTTGCATCATTTGGCCAAAGTATTGGATTTCCAGCTTCAGTATCAGTCCTTTCAATTAATATTCAGGGCTGATTTCCTTTAGCATTGACTGGTTTGCTCTCCTTGCAATCCAAGGGACTATCAAGAGTCTTCTCCAACATCACAGTTTAAAAGCATCAATTTCTCAGTGACCAGTTTCCTTATGATCCAGCTCTCACATCCATACTAGTTACTGGGAAAACCATAGGTTTGACTAGATGGAAATATATTTATATATATAAACATATATGTACACACACCTATGTAATGAACAGTTTCTGAAAAGGAATATAATTATATTTTGGATAAAGAAAACAACTAGTACAGTTTTCTTTTTTTTTAATGTGCATTTTGGGAATCATGTTGGGTCTAAAATATTATCTTCAAATAATCTGCATAAACATGAATCCAAGTACATTATATGGTATGTTTACAGGTGATCTGTACTATGGGAAAAGAAATAGTAAAGCAAAGGATGGGGTTTAAGGAATTAAGGTGAAGAAAGGGAGGTGATTTAAAGAAAAACAACTTGGACCACACTGAGGGGAGCAAACATGCTCTCTTGCATTCAAGATTCAAGCTTTCCCCTGTCCAGTCACAGGCAGGTCTCTTGGTCTTCTACCCAACTTCAAAAATATTTCCATCTCTGAGGCTCTATGCAAACTCATGCAAACATGGATGTTCTGAACATTCTGCCTCTTTTCAGTTGAACTGGCTTCACAAAAAATGGTTGGTAAACTCCCCCAAATTAAGTAACATTTATGCAGCAAATTTTGATAATTTTCTGTTTCCTGAAGAATTAAACTCCAAATTATTTTTCATTTTTCAACACACTGTCAGTGACCTAATTATATTATGTAAAAATATTATATATGCATTGCTATTCTAATATATTATGACATTTTAAAAATATACACGAAATATAAATTAAATAGCAGTGAGATAAAAATAAATGGAAATGCTAACATTTTCTTCCCCAGGGGATGAGGACACTCATATTTATGGCAAGTGGACTAATGGATTCTGAATGTACACACATATTTATATGAGTTGTTTAACTATCATAATAATTTCATTACATACAGTTTCAATCAACGTTCTCAGAATACCACAAGGGGCCAAGAATACAATTATATGTGAATAACTCTCTTCATATGCATATATAAAATTTTGTGAGCTCAATTAAGTAATCATCTTTAGTTCTTTTGTTATTCCATCAATTCATCTACTGGAAAATAATCCAAACTCTACAATAGATATCTTTTTTTCAGGGTTTAAATCTCAAGTCATAATAAAGGTGGAGCAATGGCCTAGAAGAATGAATAAAATGTCATATGGATATCATTACATATATGCATTTGTAAAGAAAATTAATGAAAAAATATAGAAGGCTTACAGTTTTCTGAAACAGAAAATGTACTCACTAGAGCTGAATATACATATCACCTGGAAAAAATACTTTCTCAGCTTCTGATGACTTCTAAAGAAAGGGACTCCACAACTTTCATCTCCAGTCTACTGTGGACTCCTTTCCACTTTCCTCCTCAATTTCACTCCATGAAATCTCTTCCCTAGGTTATAAAACACACCTTGGGCTTCTGGTTCAGACAAGATGGCCTTGATCTTTTAGTGCCCACACCTTTGTTTGTTCTGGAAAAAAGAAAAGACCACTAAAGGGGACCTTGTATATTTGGCAAGAAGAAGGTGAACTAGATTAGGGCCTGAAGATGGTAGAGCAACACAACAGCACCTAAGAGAAGACAAGCCAGGCCCAGCATTCCTGACCTCCAACCTAGATCAGAAGGCAGCCTGAGTAGGGCTGTTCCTCCCAAGGAATAAATGTGAAGGAACACCAGGTGGTGGTGAAGTTGCTAAGCTGTACCTGACTGTTTGTGATGCCATGGACTGTAGCCCACCAGGTTCCTCTGTCCATGGAATTCTTTAGGCAATAATACGGATTCCCATGTCCTCCTCCAGGGGATCTTCCCAGCTCAGGGACTGAATCCGGGTCTTCACAAGGCAAGTGGATACCTTATTGTCTGAGCCACCAGGAAAGCACAAGAAACTAAACAATTGCATGGATATTTGGAAAATAAAAGGATAAAAGCATATGTTAATGTGAGATAAAGTATATTTTAGAGCAAACAAAATTTGGAAAGACAAAGGAATACAAGGACATTACATAAGGAAAAAAGAGTAGAATCCCTGGTTCAGGAAGATCCCCTGGAGGAGGGCATGGCAACCCACCTTAACATTCTTCCCTGGAGATTGCCCATGGACAGAGGGGCCTGGTAGGCTATATAGTCCATGGGGTCACAAAGAGTTTGACATGATCGAAGTCACTCAGTACACATGTAAGAGAGTAAAACTTAAAAGTCCTCACCCAAAAGATCTTGAAAGGTAAATATGTGAGATGACATTCATAGATATGTTAATTAAATCAATGAGGGAATCCATTAATAATGTATACCTATTTAAATTGTCATGTATACTTTAAATATCTTGCCATTTTATCTGGAAAATACGTTATAAAAAAACTGAAAAAAGAGAAAAACAAGAATTTCAATGCTTTTTATATAATTTTGTAAGTAGTTCAGATGTTACACTTGGTATGTAAAAGGTTGTTTTTTTTTGTTTTTTTTTTTTTTCCTAATTCCAGATAATAACCAGTGGGATTCACTGGATATTCAGAAAAGGAAGAAACCTTGGAAATTATCTAGACAATCCTCCTATATTATGGATATATAAGTAAATCCAAGAATGATTAAGTCATTTATCTAAACTTATAAAACTCAATGCAAAAGTAGCAATAGAAACCAGGTTTCCTAGGTTTAAGTGAATCTTTACTGAATTACCCAGTAAATGGAAATATCGCCTATGCTCTGCAAAACTTGATTCTTATCTCTTGCACAGAAGTGATCTTTTTCCACTTTGTATTCATTGTCCAGTTAGCATAAATTTTACTAAGTAAATTAAATTCCTTGAAGGCTCAATCCTGGCATGTGTGTTCTTCTCACTCTATATTCTCACATATGGCTAAAGCTCTTTATAAGTGCCTTCTTCTCCCTGGAACACCCTCTCTTTCTTCCATGTTTACTTTCTCGACATCTTTCAGATCTCAGTAAAAAACACTTCCACACAATAGCCTTTCCTGACTCTGACACAGCTCAGGTCTCCTTGTTATGGGGCCATATGGCATTCTGTGCTTTTCCCTCTCGACACGTGTCCCAATTGTGGTGCAACATTTAACTTTGAAATTTAGCTCATTTCTGTTTTTCTATTAAAATTTAAGTCCTAATTTACAAAGGTCTTTTATTCCACATACACTAGCCCTCACAGTTTCATGTCCTAAGAAATGTGATAATTGAGTCACTGACTAAAAGGCTGAATAGGACAGAACTAGAGACAGTGCTCTGAACCTGCCACTTGAGTCTACTTTTTACCAAAGGATTCTCAACTTCACTAGAGGAGTTCAGTTTCTTAGCTGTACTCTCTGATCATGACCGATGAAAATACTTTAAGGAGAGTCTACAAATCAAATATTCTTACATTGTACACAAACACCTACTCTCTCTTCGAAGGCACAAAAGAAATTCACCTCCTTAATGAATCGTTACCTACTTTTTCCAGATGAAAGTACCATCTTCTTCCTTATGGCTTCCTAATTTCATTCTCACCATTTTTATCTCACTGACCACATTCTGCCTTATAGTTAATTATTTGAACAACACCAATTCCCACTGCTTTAATTCAGTTCCCTTAGGTTTACAAAGGCTGCACCAACTACCCTGCATTTAATATTTATTGAATATCAACCATGGCAGAAACTGGCATTTTTCACAGACCAGTTTATTTGTTCCTTTTGAGGTAAATATTACAGTTAAAAGCAAATACTCAGCTTCTAGTCTTTTGAATAAACTGACAACTGGACAAAATCTTAACCAATATTCCAGATGAAAGTTCTTTTTGTGTTATTTATTTATTTTTTCTTTCGGAAAGAACTTGCATTCTAGATAGCTTTCAGGTGAAGAGAAACGGGACTGATGTGTTAACTGGAAAAAAAAACCAGTGTCACAGGAAACAAAAGTAGACAATCACACATCTTCTGTATACATCTAGACTCATTTTATTGGGAACTGGGGGCTCAGATAGTAAAGAGTCCGCCTGCAGTACAGGAGACCTGGATTCCATCCATGGTCAGGAAGATCACTGGAAGAGGGCATGTCAAACCACTCTAATATTCTTGCCTAGAAAATGCCCATGGACAGAGGAGCCTGGTGGGCTGCAGTCCATGGACTTGTCAGACCATGGAGTCATAAAGTGTTGGACTCAACTGAGCAACTATGCATAGCAAAATTCCTCAAAGTGACATACTGACATTTAGAAACAGTTTCTCTCACTAGTGTGCTTAACTACAACTCCTGCTTTTCAATGAAAGACCAAAGATAAAAGTAGTATTCCATAACAATCAAGTAATTATTTCTATCAAGGGATTTTTCTTAAAGCTAAGCTAGAGAAATACACTGTGAGATAGAACAGATAATTAGAAGTAGAAGAGATCCAGACACGGAAGCTGCACAACCAATCAATAATTTTATTTTCAGGAAAAAGAATAAAACCTCAGTTTGGGATCATGTTTTATACAGAGATTTGCATAATCTAGGAAATGTAAAGGATTTTCTACTCTAATGTCCTTATTTAGTTGATAAAACCAAGGGCTAGAAAAGTGAAGATAAGTTTACTAAGTCAAAGAGCAGTTATGTTAGGATTCTGATGAGAACCCAGTGATAGGCCTTAGGGCCCAGTTGCTTCATCTTTAGGCTGACAGGCTGGAGATTGGGGTACCTGTAATGGTGCCGTCTTCAGGCTGAATTGCTTTTACTTTGGGAAACCTCTATCTTTGCTCTTAGCACCCTCAACTGATCGCATAAAATCCACCATCTATTGGTTTAAATGTTGATTACATCTAAGAAAATATGTTCCAAAGTGAGCATGTCAAAGAACTACAATTTGAAAGAAATGTACAATTCTATGGAGTATGTTACCACGTGCCACTGGAATTGAATATCTGTGCTACCTGTTCCACATTCATGACCTAGAAAGGGAAAACAATATTGATAATTTTTTTTCCCCATTTAATCATGTCCAGTGTTTTAGTGCATGCAGGCTGCTATTACAAAATGCCAGAGGCTAGGTGGTTTATACAACCATGTTATTTATCACAGTTCTGGATGCTAGAAGTCCAAGCAAGATCAGGGTGCCAGCATGGTTGAATGAGTGAGGGCCTCTTCCTGGATATATCCCTAAATAGAAGAGATGAGTATTTCAGGCCTGTTTCACAAGAGCCCTAATCCCATTCATATGGGCTCTGCCCTCATGTGGGTTCTGAACTCACAACCTAATTATTTTCAAATGTTCTCACCATCTAAAGTCATCACTTTGGGGGTTAGGTTTTCAACGTATGAATTTTGGGAGAACGCAAGCATTAGACCATGGCACCCAATGAGGGGACTGACTTGTCTAATGTAACCCAATGCCTCATCCATACTGAAAGCTCTGTGGTGCTGATAGGAAGCCCAAGTACTAAGGAATTATAGATTTCTCCTGGTATATATCCATGGGATTTCAGAGTTTTGAAAGATACAGATAAAAAACTGCCCAGGTAAAAAACTGTCTTATGTGAGGAAAAATTGTCTATCCTTTAAAAAATAGCATGCATTTTGTATACTGTATTTGAATATATAAAACTCATTTACCTATCCATACACCAAAACACATTACAGAAATACAAATAATCCCATTTACAATTACATAAAAAAAATACTTAGAAATAAATTTAAGCAAAGTGTTGAAAGATCTATTTATGAGAACATTCAAGACACTCATGAAAGAAATGTTTAAAGACACAAAAAGAACATATTTCATATTTATTGACTGGAAGAATTAATATCATTAATGCATCCATACTACCCACAGCTATCTACATATTCACTGAAGTCTCTTTCAAAATTCCAAGGCATTTTTCACAAAACAGAAATAAGAAAATTCTACAACTTGTATAAAACTGTTGTTGTTGTCCAGTTGCCAGGTCATGTCTGACTCTCTGTGACTTCACAGACTGCAGCAGCAAAGCCTTCCCTGTCCCTTACCATCTCCTAGAATTTGCCCAATTCATGCCCATTGAATTGGTGATGTCATCTAACCATCTCATCTTCTGTCACCCTCTTTTTCCTCTGTCTTCAATCTTTCCTAGCATCAGGGTCTTTTCCAATGAGTCAGCTGTTCACATTAGATGGCCAAAGTATCGGAGATCCAGCTTCAGCATCAGTCCTTCCGCAGAGTTAATGGGGTTGATTTCATTTGAGGTTGACTGGTTTTGATCTCCTTGGCGCCCAAGGGACTCTCAAGAGTCTTCTGCAGCACCACTTTTCAAAAACATCGGTTCTTCAGCACTCTGCCTTCTTTATTGTCTGTCCAGCTCTTGCCTGTGTACATGACTACAGGAAAGACCATAGCCTTGACCATACAGACCTCTGTCGGCAAAGTGATGTTTTTGCTTTTAACACGCTGTCTAGGTTTGTCACAGCTTTCATGCCAAGAAGCAATCATCTTCTAATTTCATGGCTGCAGTCATAATCCACAGTGATTTTAGAGCCCAAGAAGAGGAAATCTGTCACTGCTTCCACCTTTTCCCCTTCTATTTGCATGTAAGTGATGGAACCCGATGCCATGGTCTTAGCTTTTTTGATATTGAGTTTTAAGCCAGCTTTTTCACTCTCTCTTTCACCCTCTTTGGAGGCTCTTAAGTTCCTCTTTGCTTTCTGCCAGTAGAGTATTATCATTCACGTATCTGAGATTGTTAATATTTCTCCCAGTAATCATGATTCCGGCCTTTAGGACTCATCCAGTCCAACATTTCGCATGACATGCTCTGCATATAACTTAAATCTACAGGGTGACAATATTCAGCCTTGACGGACTCCTTCACTAATTTTGAACCAGTTAATTGTTCCTTGTCTGCCTCTAACTGTTGCTTTTTGAACTGCATACAGCTTTCTTAGAAGTCAGGAAAGGTTCATCTGGTATTCCCATCTCCTTAAGAATTTTCCACTTTGTTGTGATTGACACAGTCTGGTGAAGTCAATGAAACAGATGTTTTTCTGGAATTCCCTCGCTATCTCTATGTTCCAGCAAATGTTGCCAATTTGATCTCTGGTTCCTCTGCCTTTTCTAAACCCAGCTTGAACATCTGGAAGTTCTAGGTTCACATAATGCTGAAGCCCAGCCTGGAGGATTTTGAGCATAACCTTACTAGCATTGGAGATGAGTGCACCTGTTTAGTCTCTTGAACATTCTTTAATACTGTCCTTCTTGGGAATTGGGACGAGGATTGACCTCTTCCTGTCTTCTGACCACTGCTGGCTTTTACAAACTTTCTAACATATTGAGTGGAACACTTTAATAGCATCATCTTTCAGGATTTTAAATAGCTTTGCTGGAATTCTATCACTTCCACAACATTTGTTGCCAGCAGTGCTTTTTAAGACCCACTGGAGTTCACATTCCAGAATTTCTGGCTCTGAATGAGAAACTACACCATTGTGATTATCTGGGTCATTAAGATATTTTTTTGTATAGTTCTTCTGTGTATTTTTTTCCATCTCTTCTTGGTCTATTCTGCTGTATTAAATCACAAAACACCAGAGATAAAAGTGATCTTGAGAAAGAAGAACAAAGTTTGAGACTAGGATTGCTGATTTCAAATTGTATTAGAAAGTTATAATAATCAAAACAGAGTGATTTGTTTCTGGCACGAAAATAGACACATAGATCAACAGAGGAAAACAGCGAAGCCAGAAAGAAACGCATACCCATATGGTCGGTTATCTTATGAAAAAGGAGCCAAGAATATCCAGTGGGGAAAAGACAAGCTTTTCAAACATGATACTGGAAAAACTGTTTTTTTCCTATGAAAAAATGAAACTTTGCCTGTCTTTTAACATACACAAAAATCAACTAAAAAGGGATTAAAATTTTGAAAATAAGACTTTAAGTGATTAAACTCCTAGAAGAATACATTTAGGTAATCTTCTTGCCATTGGTCTTTGCAATGAGTTTTGGGGTTTCACACCAAAAGCAAAGGCAACAGCTGCAAAAACAAACCAGTGGGACCACATCCAATTCCAAACATAGGAACATTAGGAAAATCAAATGAAAATTTACACATTGACAGAAGATATTTCCAAATCATATATTGGATAAAGGCTTAATATCCAAAAATACATGAAACATACAACTCAAGGGCAAAAAAAAAAAAAAAACCCAAATAATCCAAATTCTTAATGGAGTGTAAGAAAAGTAAGAGTTTCAATAAATCTGAAGATTAGACTGTAGATGAGATACACAGCAAAGTTTTCCTTCTAGAACAACAAAAGCCTGTGCCTTCCTGACATTACTTTCTTTCATCTCCACTCACTTGTTTGACAATTACAGTTCACAGTGTACAATCTTCAATCAATAGCAATCACCCCACAATGAGCTATAATGTGTACTAAGAACAGCCCCACTGAGAAAAAAACCTAATATTTGCATACTTATTCATGAGGCATATCAAAAGGAAGGTAATTTCCAGAGTTTACCAATCCATTGTTTTCTATATTTCATTTCAAAATTGAGCCACCTAGTAAGGAAATTGAGTTAAAGGATCCCAATAATATATAGATAGAAAATCAGTTTTAAATGGGAGTATTAATGGGTTATAATGTGGGGGCAATTTGTTATTATTGTTTTAAGTGCATTCCTTTTGATTTTCTACTGCATCAGGTTAATAATTTATATAAATATTAATACCAACATAGGGACACCTACTGCTAAATTTATAGTGAGTATAGAAGACAGAATATATTATGCAAGAGGTGAAAGTATGCGAAATCAGCAATGGTAGTAAAATAAAGGACAGTATTGCCTTAAGAGGAAGGAAGGTTCTCAAAGTTTCTTGAAACACCAAGATCGAGCCAGATGTGAGAAATTAGCTTACTTTGTAAATCAGAAACTCTACCAGAAGAAATTTAATTTTATAAAAACATTATGATGCTAAAACCAAAATTTAACAGAGAATAGGGTAGGGTCAGGTATATAGACATTCAAAATTCTCCATTGCTTAGTGCATCAGGCACTTAAGGACCACATTCCCTGAAGTCTTTATTGCTCAACCTACAGGTACCAGCATGGAGAAAGAGATAGCTCTACTCCACAGGCAGTAAATCCCCTCCTTTATGGCCTCATGGCTTTCCTTAAGAAGCATTCCATGCAGCAGATTTCATCCATCCCATCCCATCAGGCTGACTCCCCACGGTCAATAGGAGTCTTCTCCCTGGGATCATTCTGTAATCCCCATGGCTCCAGCTCCCAGCTTCCGTGGACACCAGTGGACTTACAACCCTGTCCGAGGTATGAAAGGCTGCAGCACAGCTTGTCTATGTGGTTCTCACTCTGTTCAGACTGTCACAGATTAGTGAGTTCACTCCCCAACTGCTTCAAATGCCTCCCCCATCCCAGTGGATGGCCATGGACGCGGGGATCTCTCCCTACTTCTTCAGCCCCCTCACCCCCTGGTGCAGGCTGGTCCCACTTGCTCTGCTCCTTCTTTCCCCTTCCTCCTTGTCCCTTTTTTCCTTTGTCCTACTGAGTTCTGTATGGATCTGGATATTCCTTCTCAGTAGTCATGGAGTTCTGCCTATATTCATGGTATTCTGTGAGAACTGCTGGATCTTAGATGTTCCTGATGCATCAGTGGAGACAGGTGTACCCCACTTCCACCTACCCCTCCATCATCTTACTCACCCCTATTTGTGCATGTATTAGAAACGAGTTTGCCTTTCTATTAAGTAACATTGCAATCACCGCACATGTTTAACTTTTGGTTTTTGAAGAGAACACAGGTAAGTTCCACTCTCTTCATTAGAGTCAGTCATTCAGTCGTGTCTCTTTGAGACCCCATGGACTGCAGCATGCCAGGCTTCCCTGTACATCCTCCACTCCCAGAGCTTACTCAAACTCATGTCCATCTAGTTGGTGATGCTGCTCAATGATGACCACTCTCTCAGACAATTTCAAAAATATAACACAATCTTATAGTTACATTAACCATGCTATACATTAGAGCCTCTGTTCAGTTCAGTTGCTCATTCATGTCCCACTCTTTGTGACCCCATGGACTGCAGCAACACAGGCTTCCCTATCCATAACCAATTCCCAGAGCTTGCTCAAACTCATGATTAGATACCACAATTAGATCATGAAGCTCAAAGTTATATCTTCAGATCTTATTAATTTCTTATATATGAAAGTGTGTAACCTTTAAAAGACTCTCTCTATTGCCCTTACCCTCCAGTCTTTGGTAATCATTTTCTCTACTCTGAGTTCCATCTTTTTTTTTGTTGTTTTGAGATTCCTTATAGTTGAGATCCTATGGCATTTGTTTTTCTCTGACTTAGTTCACTTAGTGTAAAGCCCTCCAGTTACATCTATGTTGCCACAAATGGAAAGAAGGATTTCTTTCTTTTTCTAATGGCTAAATAATATTTACCTGTATATATGTCACATCACATTGTTTTAATCCATTCACCTGTTGAAAGATACCCAGGTTGTGCCTACATCAAGGCTACTGTGAATAATGCTGCAATGAACATGGGAATACAGATCTCTCTTTGAAACAAAGATTTCATTTCCTTTGACTATATATCCAGAAGTGGAATAATGCATCACATAACAGTTCTCTTTTAAATTTCTTGAGGAACCTCTACAGTATGTTTCCATGGAAGTTGCACTGGTATACATCCCCACCAACAGTGCATAAGCACTCCTTTTTCTCCACATCCTCAATAACATTTGTCATTTCTTACCTTTTGGTATTAGCCATTCAAACAGGTATGAGGTGATACCTATTGTGCTTTTGATCTGCATTTCCTTTGATTATTAGTGATGCTGAGCAGCTTGTCATATACCTGTTGATCAACTATATGTCTTATTTGTGGGAAAATGTCTATTCTTTAAAGATGTAGCATGCATTATGTTTACTATATTCCAGTATACGAAACTCAGTTGCCTAGCTATATATCAACAATGAACTATCAGAAAGTAGAATAAAGAAAACAATCCCATTTACTATTGCATCAAAAAAAGATAAAACAATAAGAAATAAACTCAAGCAAGGTGTTGAAAGATTTTATACAAAACCTTAAAGACATTGATAAGAGAAATTTAAAAACAGTGAAAGGTATGTAAAGTTAGGTGGTCTGTTCAATGTGATTCTTGAGGTAGGATTTGTATTTCTATAAATTTCCCTCTTAGAACTGCTTTTGTTGCTTCCTCTAGGTTTTAGATCATCACGTTTTCATTGTTCCTTGTTTCTAGGAATGTTTTGATTTCCCTTATTTCTTCAGTAACCTGTTCATGATTTAGAAATGTGTTGTTTAATCTCCATGTGTTTGTGTTCTTTAAAGATTTTTCCCCCGTATAATTGATATCTAATCTCATAGTGTTGCGGTCAGAGAAAATGCCCTAAATAATTTCAATTTCCTTAAATTTACTGAGGTTTGATTTGTGACCCGAGATGAGGAAAATGTTCCCTGTGCACTTGAGAAGAAAGTGTATTCTCCTGCATTTGGATAGAATGTGCTTAAGATATCAATTAGGTCTGTTTGCTCTATTTCCTTTAGGCTTATGGTTCCTTATTAATTTTCTGTTCTGTTGATCTGTCCATTGGTATAGGTGGGGTGTTAACATGCCCTACTATTATTGTGTTACTGTCAATTTCCCCTTTTATGTCAGTTAGTGTTTACCTTATGTATTGAGGTGCTCTATTGTGGGCACATAAACATTTAAAATTGCTATGTCTTTTCTGGACTGATCCCTTAATCATTTCTTAGTGTCCTTCTTTATAATAGTCCTTCTAATAGTTTTTATTTTAAGGTCTTTTTTCTGATATGAGAATTGCCGATCTGGCTTTCTTTTGATTTCCACTTGCATGGAATACCTTTTTCCATCCTCTCACTTTCAGTCTGTATGTGTCTCAAGGACTGAAGTGGGTCTCTTGTAGACAGCATATATATGGGTCTTGTTTTTGTATTCATTCAGCCAGTCTGTGTCTTTTAGTAATAACAGGAGAAGATAATAGCAAATAAAACAACTGATAAAGGATTGCTTTCCAAAATACAAGCAGCTCAAACAACTCAGTCATCAAAAGCCAAGACAAGAACTGCAAAAATAAACTAGTGAGACCACATCAAACTCAAAACCTTGTACATAGTAAAAGAAGCCATTAATAAAATGAAATGACAATCTATGGAATGAAAAAAAAAATTTGCAAATCACATATTTGGTAAGGACTTCATATCCAAGTATATATAAGAAACTCATGCAACTCAGTAGGAAAAAAAAAAATCAAACAACCAATATTTTTAAATGAGCAAAGGAAGAAAGTATTTTGAAAAATCTGAAGAATAGACAGTAGATGACAGACACGGTAAGTTTTTCCTTCCAGAACAAAAGCCTGTGTCTTCCTGGCATTGTATTTTTTATCTCCAGTTACCTGTTTGGCGATTGCAGTTCCCAATATACATCCTTCACTCAATATCAATCACCCTGCTGCTGCTGCTGCTAAGTCACTTCAGTGTGTCTAACTCTGTGTGACCCCATAGACAGCAGCCCACCAGGCTCCCCTATCCCTGAGATTCTCCAGGCAAGAACACTGGAGTGGGTTGCCATTTCCTTCTCCAATGCATGAAAGTGAAAAATGAAAGTCAAGTCACTCAGTCGTGTCTGATTCTTCACGACTGCATGGACTGCAGCCTATCAGGTTCCTCCACCCATGGGATTTTCCATGGAAGAGTACTGGAGTGGGGTGCCATTGCCTTCACTGATCAATCACCCTACCCTGAGCTATAGGTGCTAAGAATAGCCCTACTAACTATAAAAAACTAATAATTACATATTTAATCTTGAGGCATCTAAAATCCAAGGTATTTTCCAGAATTTTCACTCCCTTGTTTTCTGCATTCTATTTCAAAATTGAAACACCTGGTACAGAAAAATGAGTAGGGGACCTCAACAATACATGGATAGAAAGTCAGTTAAAACTGGCAGCATTACTGGAATTTAATTTGGGGGAATGTATTATCCTTATTCTATTGTAATTTTATTCCCCTTACTTCTCATGCACACTAGGTTAATATTGATTTAAAATAGTAATACCAACATAGAGGCACATAGTACTCAAGTTACAGTAGATTGAGAAAGACAAAGGCAAGAAGTGAAATCACAGAAAATTAGCAATGGTATCAAAACAAGGGGCTGCTAGAAAGAAAGCAGAGTTCTCTAATTTTTTGGAGACAACACAAACAAGCCAGATGGGAGCCAACCAGCTTAAGCTGTATACCAGGAACTGCACCAGAAGAAAAATGAAGTTCATAAAATATGCTGATGCTAAATGCCAAAATCCAGACAGCAAGAGAATAGGGTAGGGTTTATGTAGAAACTGAGAACTACTCAGAGAGGTAGACATGGAAGCAGATACACTAATGAGCATCAGAAAGATCAAAGTACAAGGGGTCTGAAAAAGAAGTCGTAAAGGGAATTTGGTAGTCTGGTCAAAAGAATAAGATAATCAAATTAGAAAACCAAAATATAAAGACTTGTGCACGTGATAGACCCAGAGAATGCTCAGCAGAGAAAATTTGGCCTTAGTGACCAGTGAACAGAAGCCTCCAGCATCAGGAACAAAACCCTGGGTAAGACTCACGACTGTGCGCTTCTGGGAACAGCCTCAGTTTCAAAGTTTGGGCACTATACCACCTAAAAGCGAATGCAGACAAGGATTATAGCTTGCTATGGCACTGAATCACAGACAATAATGTTTGTTAGTTTATTTTTCCCATTCAACTATAAAGTTAATGAATCACTCAGATCAGTTCAGTCACTCAGTCGTGTCTGACTCTGCGACCCCCTGAATCGCAGCATGCCAGGCCTCCCTGTCCATCACCAACTCCTGGAGTTCAAATGAATCACTAACCGACGATAATTGACACCATCAGTTGCCAGTCAGACCCTCTTTAGTCATACAGCGGATATGTGAACCTGTTATATGATCCCAATAACAGTTTTAATAATTCAATTTATAGATGTTTAATTGAAGGGTAATTGCTTTACAATACTGTACTGCTTTTGGCCAAACATTAGCATGAATCAGCCATAGTTTACCTATTCCCCCTGTTCTTCAACCTCCTTCCCACCTTCCTTCCCATCCCAACCCTTGAAGTTGATACAGAAAAATATGGAATGCATCATAAATTTGTGTGTCTTCCTTGGGCAGGGGCCATGCTAATATTCTCAGTATTATTTCAATTTTTTGATATATGTGCTACCAAAGCAATGACACATCTAACATTTTAACAGAAAAAGAAATCATATAGTTAGTCATCTACCAAAAATGGTCAATTAAATTAGGAATTAGTGTATTCTGCTATATTAACTATCCATTATAGAACTGAATTATATAAAGTCTAAAATTCCATGTAGGAATTAAGCATATATTTATGCATAACACATGTATACATGCACAGAAATATATGCACACAAATACGTCTGTGTTATACAACCCATTATTCTCCTTGCCTCTCACAATAAGCTCTTTAGTTGATGAGAAATATAGTTCCAATTTCTCCAACTTATATGTCTCCTTTTTGAGAACCACTTCTTTTATTTTCATCACCTAATTTTGAATGACCAGTTTATTCTTAGATACCATGCCGCTTTAAAATAACTAAAAGCAGAATAAACCTCGTAAATGCTGATATCTTATCCTTCATTAAATTACCACTCTTCTGGTAAATTGGAAAAAGAATCATGTTCAGATCTCATTCAGGAGGTTAAAATCTCTATTTTATCAGTTCTCTTGTCCAAACTCAATTCTTGCTCACCTCAGTCTTAAATTCTGCTTACTTACAAAGGACGCACAGGAAAAGTAATATTAAAATCATGCTAGGAAGAGTCTATGATTTTATGCTTCTGTTGGCCAAAGGTAGGGCCAGGAATAATTTCTGAAATATTGCAATACCTCATGGAATCATGAAGGTCTAGTTCTCCTATCAAAGAGGAGATGTTTGGAAATGGTTCAAAAACTAAGCCCTATGGGATGTCAGGATGTACTCCTGACCAGACGCATAAATTTTGTCCCTAAAAAGTCAAAGTCAGGAAAGGGTAGGCCTTGTTTGCAGAACCAATAATGTTGTCTTGGGTGCTGACCAGGTAATAGTACCATTTGGAGATTCATTTGCTATTTTCGAGAAGAAACAAACATAATGAGAAGATTAAGGATGTATAAAAGTAGAACTGTCAAGGTGCCTAGAAAAAAGGCTAGCCAGGAGACCAGGCCCCCACACTGATAGTCAAATACTTTAACAGTGAGTGTTTTATAGACAGAGCAGAACAAGTGGATGAAACCAGTGTTCTAGGATCAGTGCTGTTTTGCAGTCAAAGACAAAATATTTTTCTCTTTAAGCAGAGTCATCACAGCTCCTGATGTGGTCCTGGTTACACACATGCAAACTGAGGGCCACAGGCATGTGTGATGTGACATCAGGAAGTGAACAGATGAGTAGTATTGGTGCCCAGTCACCTGCATCTGCTAATAATGGAACCTGGGGAAAACTACTTGCCCTCTCCAAGTCATTGCATCTTCATTGACATAACTTGATGATCATAGTGAAGATTAAGGCTATCTCACAGGGTTACTGTGAAACACAAATTTTAAGATGTTTGAAAGCTTATGGGAAAGTATCAAAGACATGCATGCGGTTACTAAGGCGAGTGAGCAAATCCAAAGTACAGTATTCTTTTTCTCTTCGTATTCTCTTTTTAGTCAATAGTAGCGATCAGTCAATCACGTGTTCACTTTTACCCCAGTGTGATGGGAAACCACACAGAGCAACTGTATTTTTCTTGTCTTAAATGCAAGCATTCGTCAATGTAGAGTGAAAAAATTACAAACTCCTAGAGGGCCTCCCTGCTCAGAGTCTGCAGAGTCCCAATATTAAACTGTCTTAAAAAAATGGCCTAAACACTCTGGCTCAAAATTAAGTTCCAAATGTTTGCAGAGCACAGAAGTACTTCTGGGAACAATTCAAAAATACAGGGAGTAACCTACTTCTCCAACTCTCTATTTGTGCAAATATCATCATCCATGTAAATTTACACAGAAGGCGCTTCTTCTTCCCCACCCCAGCTGCTACAGCTCTAACTCCTCCTCAGAGCAACAGAGAAAGAGAAGGCTTCCCTCCACAGGATGGATTTGATAATCTCACATGACTAGATCATCTCAGAATGGCTCATGTTTTTATTTAAACAGGGTCCTGCCTGCTCCTGCTGCTGGTCATGTCAAATCTGCTCTTGTGCCAAGGCCTCTTATGCCCGTCCCTCTGTCCTGACGGGGATGACATCTGCCGGACCGCCCTTATGGACCTGTTTTCCCATGCCGCCAAGCTGACCAGTAACATCTATAACCACTCCGTGCAAATGTTCAATGAGTTTGTAAGTACTGTGGTGGTGGTGGTTTCGTTGCTAAGTCGTGTCTGACTCTTGTGACCCCATGGATTGTAGCCCACCAGGCTCCCAGAAGGAACCTTCGCATAAGTGACTGGGCTATATCATCCTTTCAACAAGAAAGCTGCATCAGCCAAACTTCAAATAATACACTAGGTCAAAGAAGCTGTCTGCTCATAAGATGTGGAAATCGAAGAAAGGATCAGTTTTATGAAATCTCAAAGATTCCTAAGAAGTGCAATAACTTTTTCAATTTCCTTTCATTCATTTTGTTTTTTATTCTCCAAAATAAATGATTTTGTATTTGTAGGCTAGGAATACCATAAAATAATATAATAGACTCAGTGGAATAAACAACAGAAATTTATTTCCTCAGAGTTCTGGGGGCTAGATGTCCCTGATCAGGGAGCCAGCAAGGAGAGGTTCAGGTAAGAACTCTTTCGTCCCAGGCTGGCTTCTCTGTGCATCCTCACACAGGGTGGAGGGTGGGGAAGAGAGACAGAGGAAAAGACACAGAGACACAGAGAGAAAACAGAAAATGCTCTGCTGTTTCGCTTCATGAAGACACTAAACTTATTGGATCAGTTTTCCACCCCAACTCATTTAATGTTAATGGGCTTCACTGGTGGCTCAGATGATAAAGAATCTGCCCACAACGTGAGAGACCTGGATTCTATTCCTGGGTCTGGAAGATTCCCTGGAAGAGGGAACAGCAAGCCACTCCAGTATTCTTGCCTGAGAAATCCCATGGACAGAGGAGTCTGATGGGCTACAGTCCATTTAAGAACACAGTACTTTGGCAGTTAGGGCTCTAACACATGAAGTTGAAGAACACACATTCAGTCCACAATACTACCTGACACAAAGCACTTTTAGGTGGGACTGGGGAAAAGGAAGCATGCTGATTTTCAGGTCCTTCAGTGTCTCTCTGGGCATTCTTCTCCAGGCTCACAGTAAATAGCCAATAAATGAGAACTGCTGTGCAGTGAAGTTGGTGGTTAGAACACGAATCCCGGTCACAAAAACGAATGCTGGTAGTTTCTTTAATGCTACGAATTATTGTTTTAAGATTTGCAGGGAATAGGTTTTGAGCTACCATAGAAGGGGAGTTTACAATGGAAACAATTATTCTCTTACTGAGGAAAATATTTGAAAGTTGTATGTTAATTCTTTTAGGTCAATCAAGGAGCACACAGCAGAGCAGACAGCTAATAAAAAGTGGTGCTAAAGGTTTCTACTAAATTCACATAGTTCTCTTTACTCACTAGTTTTTGCTTCATCCTCCATTTTTGACTGTCCTTTTTTTTTTCCAACTCTTCCAAGTAATCTCTTTAAATGTTCATAACTTTTGCTAAAGATCAGTTTTTCTCTATCAATGTGTTGGCTAGATTTTACTACTCTTATTATTCTCAGTCCATTGCTTAGTATTTCCTATAACTTTATACCATGTATTTCTGCCACACCATTTTGTCTCCATAAACAACATTGTATTCTGCACCTGGAATGAACACTAAGATTTTGGGGTGCAGATTCAGAGATAAGTCAAACTCATAACTGTATAACTCCTTGCAAGGGAATATATTGGCTCTAACCCACAGTAAACAAGAGATTAAATGGTTAAATATAGGTGCATGCATACATTCTAAGTCACGTCAGTTGTGTCCAACTCTTTGCAGTCCTACTGACTGTAGCCCAACAGGCTCCTCTGTCCATAGGATTAGCCAGGCAAGAATACTGGAGTATGCTGCTCTACCCTCTTGTAAGGGATGCTCCCCACCTAGGGATCAAACATAAGTCTTCTTATATCTCCTACATTGGCAGGAATGTT
The DNA here is from genome assembly GCF_001704415.2 of Capra hircus. Classification (NCBI taxonomy): domain Eukaryota; kingdom Metazoa; phylum Chordata; class Mammalia; order Artiodactyla; family Bovidae; genus Capra; species Capra hircus. Next base: position 1,511,820 of record NC_030825.1, on the reverse strand, counting down.
CTTTACCACTACCATCACCTAGAAAGCACCAAATATTGGTACATATGTGCTATATTTGGTTCAAATACTAAAAAATAAACAATATATATAATAATATAACAGAGAAGGGAAAAGGTTAAACTTAGAAAAGTTAGATGTAAAATCAATTTTATAGAGACAATGTATAGAAAAAGTAGGAAAAGAATGACTTTCAAATTTTGGGATGCCCCCCCAATAAAAATTATACATGTATCAACATGTTAATGTTCTGGTAATGGGTTCATCTACTGAATGCCCAACAACCCTAATTGTCTGATCACTTTCAGGATTTACAGTATGCCCAGGACAAACCATACTATATCAATGCCTCCAATGACTGCCACACCAATTTCCTCCATATCCCTCAAGAGAGAGAGCACATCCAACGCATGAACGTGAGTCTTCTACCTGGGTTTTTTTTACCAGATCAAATGAGACAGTATTTAGGTTACCAGGCTTCAGGTTACTCGAGGTAATGGCAACTGTAAATGCAGAAAAAGTTGGAGGCCTGTAGGCAATTGAAGATAAATTATATTATGCAGTTGATGAAGCATGAGCAAAATCAAGAGATGACTAAAGATATGTAGTAGCAACATAAATAACAGATCTATAGATCGTCCATGCGGACAAGTTTAGTTCAACCAATGGATTAGACACAGGATTGCAGCTGTTATACTGTATGAAAACAGGGAATGAATGGGAACTTCCATGTGTAAAATATAAGATTGCAAAATTCATGAATATGTAAGAAACACACCCCAGTTTTGCATACTCCCTGTTACTAGTGACTGCTATGTGGGAATCCTATACTGCACCACCCAAGCCCCCACATCTGCCTTTCAAGGCTCTCCTGATTCTGCTTCTACTTCTCTGACACCTTCATTCATCATTCTCAATGACTCCTCTGTCACCTTTTATTCTTAATTTGTAAGTGTCCCCCATGATGGCCTATAAAACATTGCCTTGCTTCTCATGGCCATAATGATTGCCTCTGTTCTGAGGACAACACAGTTTACATGTCAAGCCTCAATCATTTATGGCAGCTCCAAATTTTCATCATTATAATCTTTCCTTTCTGATTTCCTGCGTTATCCTTCGTCCTAACATTATTTAAATATTTTCACATGCATCCCCCCTTAAAATACTATCTTCTCTCTCTACAACCTTCTTAATGATACCAGCATTCTTTTCCTCTGTCAAGCTCATTAATAATGGGAATAATCAAGTAAAGGACAAAGGTCAAAGAGGAAGAGATTTCAACAAGCTTAAATTTAAAGTTCATTGAGAGTTACTACATGGCCATACATTTTACTGAGCACTTTATGTGCATTACTATATTTAATCCTATTCAGTTCTCTGTTCTTTACCAGTAAAACAATTCATGGCTGAAAGAAATCAAGCATATTAACTAGAGATCTTCACCCCCTGGATTTTCAGGCTCAATTCTGTTAGTAGTAGTGAACTAGGGGGGAAACCCTCCATTGTGAACCCCACTGATGCTGTTACTAAAGACAATGCTGTGCCATTTTCTGCCCGGATACATGTCAACAAAACAGACTCTTCTGATGTCAGCAGGGAGCTGGTGTTGGGATCAGCTGAGGAGAGAAGCCTGTTTAGGAATGCCATGTCTTCTTCCTTGTCTCTTTATTGTAATATCATAGAACAAATTACTGATCGAAAATCAATACGAAGCACTAATCTGATTCATAATACGAATGAATCACTGGGTGACAATGATGTGGGCACAGGTGGAATCCCTCTTTCCTGGGTCAGGCACTGCAGGCACGTACTGACTTGCCGTAAATATTTAGATTCTCTCACGCAAATATACAAACATAAAAGAACTCACTGAGTGGTGGTAGAATTCAAAAGAACAAAGAAAATATTTCATGTTATAAATTAGAACTTATCAGAAGTATTAGTAAAATAACCTAGATTTTTAATAATTCAGCAAAGTGTGAACTTATAGCTTACATTTTATACATTTGCAACTTTTACTACCTTCAAAAATCTCTGCATGCACATAGGAATAACCGAAAGTTTTTTAGGTCAGCTGCTCTGAGCAAAGATCACATGTTACCCAAACCACTGAATTATGATTTTTTAATGAGACTGTTTCTTATGGTTGCTTAGAATAAAGGCCTTATTAGGTGGATACTCATGTTACTGTACTCCTGGCAAAAACCTCTGTATCAGCTAGTCACGGAACTGCGGAGTGTGAAAGAAGTCTCAGTTACTACCCTATCCAGCGCTAGAGAAAATGTGAAAAAAGCAAAAGAACTTCAAGCACTCGTAGAGAGGCCGTTCAGCCAGGTGAGCATCCTGCAGAGGGCTTTCATGCTTTGCTCATGAATGAAAGAGGTGACTTCTGTAAGCGTAAGGAGTTTGGAAATATCTCATTTTGTAAGAAAAAGATTCATGTTTTCTGTATTCTAGACTGCTACTACATAAAGCAGGAGCCTAGTCATTCACAGTGATAGTAAAGGAATCAGAATTTCACTGCAATTTTTGACATGTGCAGCCTTCCATGCACTGCACACAATTCCACCAAAAGCTTGCTCTTTCTGGGCACAGATGGTTGAAATATTTTCAAGAGTAAGAGAACTAGAGAACAGAATTTCCAAGACAAGCATTTTCTTCAAAGTAACCCAGAACATCTGCTATCGAAGTTCCACTTGTCTTCTTTCTCTGTTCTCCTAAAATCAAAGGATGAGAGTGGGAAGGAAGAAAAGAGGAAAGTTAAAATCAAACTTGAGTTATGGTTCTACTTTTTAGATTCCTAATAGTTTTCTTAGAGGCTGGCTCCAAATCTATATCTAGAGAATTTTATATTTGTATGTCTTCCCAAAATCTTAATTTGATAATTAGAAGGAACAAAGATAAACCAATACTAATAAAACACATAAGAAGTCATCATCTTTTGGATATTCAGGTTATTTCTACAGTCAGGAAGAAGCTGAGGATGGCTCGCATTTACTGGTATGGACGCCCCCTACTGTCGAGCAATGAAAATAGGCGTCATTCTGCATTTTATAGGCTGTTCCACTGCATGCGCAGAGATGCACATAAACTTGACACTTACACCAAGTTCCTGGCGTGCCGAATGATCTACAACAACTGCTAAATCCACATTCATCCCATCCAGCTCTGAGATGGTCATCACGATCTATCCCATAGCAAGCTTGTTTGAAATTTACAGCTTTTTAATGCATGCTCTGTGAAACGGGTCTCTTCTTAAAAAAAATAAACACAGACTCTGTAGAGATGTCAAAATCTAAGAGGGCAATTTGTTCACATTTCTTATTTTAATTTAATAGAAGATCAAAAGAAAATCTACCCCTACAATTGAGAGAATGAAGCTTCTATTAAAATTAGTCATAAATAGCAGAACCTGGCATTACAAAGAAGACCATTAAGAGGCGGGGTTCATGTTTGGGAACGCATGTACTCCCGTGGTGGATTCATGTCAATGTATGGCAAAAACAATAAGTAAAATAAAATAAAAATTAAAATAAAAAAAAGAGATTACTTAAGAATCACAGCCAGTTATTCTGGGTCAAATTATTAGAATCAAAGAATTAGACAATTGTTCATCATTCTGGTCATGCTACCAAGAAGACGGAATTCTCTAGATTCATTATGAAAGCCAGCCACGAACTGTCAGCCAGCTATGACAGTGTTACACCAGACAAGATAAATACTTTGCACTTTTGTATAAATAGCACAAGGTTTACTGAACTGTCTAAGGATTGTTAGGCCGCTGTCTCGGTCCTTCTGGGTTGCTATAACAAAACTGAATCACAGACTTAAAAACAATGGAAATGGATTTCCACAGCGTGGTCATGCAGGGTCCTTTCTGGTCACACATTTCTTTCTGTATCCTCACACGAAGGGAGGGCTCGGGAGATCTGTGTGTCTCTTACATATGAAAGCCCTCAACTCACTGAGGAGGCTCCATCCTCATAACTCCATCGCCTCACAAAAGCTCCGCCTATGGATGCCATAACCATGGGAATCAGGGTTTCATCATATGAAATTTCTGGGGGACACAAAGGCTGAGACCATAGCAGATACAAAGGTGAACTGGCTCATCCTCCTCCAGGGGCTGTCGTCACCCACACTCCACTGCATCCTCATTTCCTGCATCACCTTGCACCCATTTCATGCATTCCATCACTCTGGGTTTCCCAAGTCCAGGTCAGTCAAGTGTCAACTCCATCTCATATTCAGCTTATTCAGTGTTTCCCTCTCCCCTGCTGAGGCCCAAGGGACCTATGAGGAAATGCAGATGTGTCCATTTCTGCAAGGTTCCTTCTCTCTCCCTCTCTGGATCGTCATTCCTCAGGCCATGTTGAAACAGGGTAGATGGTAACAAGATGGGAAAGTTCTGACATCACTGACTTACATGCTGCTGTTGTAGCCTTTTCTTGGTCCAGATGGACTGATCCAAAATTCCCCCTGACTGACAAGTGTTTCCCTTGAGGGGTATCCTTGTGATTTTCCAGGACATTCACAAGTTAGGGATCCCCAACTTCATATTTCTTTTTTAATCAGGGGAAATGTTCTGGAACCCACAGCTCCCCACCGGCAGTAGTCACGACAGCCTCTCTGTTTCCCTCACTCTGCAAGCACCATCTGGAGAAAATTAAGTAGCCCACAGTCAGATGCCTACTAGCTGACCCACAGGAAACCCATGTATCATAAACATTCTGAACAATTGAATGGCAGAAATGCTGGTGTGCATCTGTCCCCCGCCTGGGGCCTCTGGATAACTGTCCAACTGGTCACATAGACACCAAGTAGACAGAACGCTGGATTCAAAAACACATTTATCTGAGAAGTGAGATGCCATTCTCTCTTCCTTTTAGAGTAACTATCCTTGTCATTAATTATTTGGCCTTACAAATATGGCCTCGTAGGTCCCTGAATTATAAAATTCTCCAAATAGATCGAGTCTCTACTGAGTCTGGAGCAATGTGACTGGATTAGGGTTGCTCACCTTATTCAACCGCCTCCAAACAACCTGGGATGAGGGCCAATCTCTTGACTGGCTCTCCTAAGAAGTCAGTGATGTTGCTGGGCTGGTGTTGCAGCATCTTTAGGCCGTTAGCAGTAATTCCTAATAAGCAGAAAATGGGAAATAAGAAGGCAGAAGGGAAAGGGGGATGAATAAGAGAGAAGGAAGAGAAAGAAGGAAGGAAAAGCAGGAAAGGGAAAGTGAGTCAAGGACTTGGGTAGTGAAGGATGAAATGCTGTTGAACACTTTATTTTTAAGGACCCAAATATATATGCTTTTTTTAATATCCTAAGATTGAATATCTCATATTCCCTTTTATTTTCATTTTCTCTTCTCTTTTTTTCTGGAATTGTCCTTTATATTAGGAGCATTCTTTTTTTTTTTTTTTTTTTTTTTTTTTTTTTAGTGGTTTAAGACTTTATTTGCTTACTTAGACACAGCCATAATAGATGCTAAGTCAGTGACTCTCAGACTTTTTCAATTGGTAGAAGACCTGGATATCATTCATGATGCTTGTAATAGAACAGCGTAACATTTCACACTTTCAATTCTTTGATGCTGACATTTTTAATTATCAATAAATGTAACCACCTTACTTGAAAGAATGTAATATAAAAATCAAAACCAGTATGTTGTTACTAAAGGTCATTGTTCTAGAGACGAACAAAGCTTGGCAACTCTTCAGGGCAGAATCCAGCCAAATTATTTTTTTTTAGGCAAAGACACCTTCACCCACATACAGGAACACTGTCCCACAAAACTAACCTCTTCCTTCATAGGCAGGGTTATTCTTGCCTGAGTCCTGCCCTGCCTCTACCTGGGATGACCCAAACCTTTCAGAACGTAACAGAATACTCTGCCTTAAAGCAATCTATCAATTCCTCTTTGGGCTCCTTCATGCATGTAAAGTGTCAGCTTTCTTGTATTTTCACTTTCTTCTTTCAAAACGCAAAAGACCATGAAAAAACCCTGTAAGCACTTTCTAAGTCATTTACTGCCAAAAACATCTAATTCTATTGTGTTACTTGCTTAAATATTTTTCCTTCAATGTCTAGATATTTCCAGCAGAGAGGATGGTATTTATTAGAGGGGAAATTTGGCAATAAGGGGGACAATGCAATTGGAGGAAACATACATTCACCAATAGACCACACACGTCTTCATGTATTTGTCTCTTATAAAATTTATTTCAGGCATAAATTAGGATGTTAGATCAACAACAAAGGTGGTGACTTTGAAAGCACTCTCCTTGCTTGACTGTGACATATAAAGTGAATACTGTACACTTCAGACAGTATTGAACAGAATCATAGATATTCTATAGAGTCAGTCAGGAATAGCCAAAGAGGGGACATTTAGACAGGAATTAACAACCACTTCCTTGCCATCCAGAAAGTGTCGATTGTTCCCTTTTTACAGATTTCCATGTAAGATCACATTTGAAGAAATGGCCCTGCTATATCAAGAATAGTAGCAGTGTTTACTGAATGGAAACAAACAAATGAAGAACCTTTGAAGTTCACTGACCTTATAGATTAGTAAATCATATATCATGGATACAATGAGGACTTAAACTGAGGTTTAAAAAAAAATGTCTATTTTCCAGAAGTAGGCCCTCAAGTTGTGGAGAAGGAGAGGGTAATATAAACACACAAATTACTATATGGCATGGTAGAGTGAAGAAGGAGAAGATGTGATGCCAACACAGTGCTACAGTGGATTGAAGTAAAGCTAGGACCATCTGAGTGTATCATAGGAGTGACGCAAATGGGATGGCTTTAGAATGGAGTTTTGAAAGGTTGATTGGATATTGATGTGGAAAAATAGGAAAACAGTATGTCTGTCAATTAATTTAGGATTATCTTATGAAGTAAGGATCTCCAACATCCTAGATCAAGGCAACTTTGATATTAATATGTATACCATTATAAGGTATCAGTGAATAATCAGGTCTGACAAAAACATGAGAAATGTTCATTTTTTACCATAAATGTTGTATCTCTCATGATTATGCTCTCATGATATGCTGTATATATTATTGTAGGGTTAGAATGGAGAAATACTTCTATGGATTTTTATGCATTAAGGAGAACATATATGTCAATTTGGAGAGTTTGTCTTTATTCTTCAATGCAACAGAAAGCCAAGAATATTCAGTCCAAGAGAGCAGAATGTCCAGAATTAGAAAAGAGAAACTTTAATGTGGACTGAGGAGTTGTGGCTGTTGGGGCTGGTAGAGAAAAAGAAAGAGACGAGAAAGAGCTGGGAATATTATGACACTGAAAATCAAAGAGGGCTCTGCCGAGTGGAAAGAAGCAAAGCATGCGAGAGATACAGGAAATGAAATATACCTTGACCACATGCAAGGAATGAGGCAGACATAAGAGTCAAAAAAGGCATGGAACAATATGGGACTAGCTGAGTCAATAAATGACTGAAAAGTCAGAGGGAAGGGAGGAGATAAATTACGGTTTTATTCAAAAGCACCTGAGCTCTATTTTCCTGTATTTCATCATCTTAGTACCAGAAATCACCAAAAAATGTTAAGGCTCTCCAGCAAATGATAGAAATAAGTACTCTACGGAGCCTCTGCTAGACGCTATGCAATACCAGATCCAAAGCACAGCTACCCAGTGATAGCAAGCAGTAAGTCACTAGTCACTCTCAGCACTTAAATAAGACATACATTGTAAAGCATAGAGGATGAATGGAAATAAATTGGAAACAGCTCATTCCTTTACAGAGGCAGCCTAAACAAATCCTAAAACCTAAACAAAATAGAGGTAATTGTCTTCTTGATCATGTGTCCACTTTCTCCAAGAGTTTCTCATTCCTTTTGCCTGAATCCTCCCTTGTTTACTAACTCTTCATTGCCTTACTCTCAGCAGATGAGCAGCTAATAACTAATCAAATAAATAATTAGACAGTGTTCACTCCTGTGATATATTTGTATTGATGGACTCTTCAAACTGAAAAGCTTTCTAATCCCCTGAAAGTAAAACGCTAATACTGGAAGGACTCCTTCCCAGCCTCTTTCCAAAATGGCCAGTGGGCAGCAATTATGAGTCTATCTACTTAGACATCTTCTGCTGTAATTATAACCTGTGTGAATGGTGAAGACAGGAGATGGATGAGGCACTGAAAAATGTTGAGAAAGAAATGCATAGACAAGTGGAAAAGACAGCACAAGCCTTAAACACCAATCTCTGCCTGTACACCATACCATGTGTGATGGGAGCCAGATGGGCCTAATCAGGGATGGGTTTTTCAAAAAAGCTCTATATGAGTTGGCACTGAGAAGTTTGATTCAACTCAACTGTTTCAACATGATTCTTTGATTCTAAGACTCAAAGCCACTTGTCTCATTTAACTGCACTAAGTCAAAAACAGAATATACTTATTGCCTATTTGAACACTGCTAAGAGATTATAAAAGTTCTCATTGCAAGAATAAAATCATAACTATTTCTAGTGATGATGTTCACCAGACTTACTGCGGTGATCATTTTGCAATATATATCAAATAATTATGTTGTACACCTGAAACCAAAATAACATTATATGTCATTATTATCTATGTATAATGATAGATACTGAAACTGAAATAGCATATTTGTCAATGTGACCTATGTATAATGATCATATAATCATTATGTTATATACATAACACATATGCATACCTTCAGTAAAGTTCAGTCACTCAGTCTTATCTAGTTTGAGACCCCATGGACTACAGCACATCAGTCTCCCATGTCCTCCACCATCTCCTGGAGCTTGCTCAAACTCATGTCCATCCAGTTGGTGATGCCATCCAACCGTCTCATCCTCTGCTATCTCCTTCTCCTCCTGCCTTCAATCTTTCCCAGCATCAGGGTCTTTTCCAATGAGTCAGTTCTTTGCATCAGGTGGCCAAAGTATTGGAGCTTCAGTATCAGTCCTTTCAATATTCAGGACAGATTTCCTTTAGTATTGACTGGTTTGATCTCCTTGCAGTGCAAGGGACTCTCATGAGTCTCCTCCAACATTGCAGTTCAAAAGCATCAGTTCCTCAGTGCTGTTTCCTTATGGTCCAGCTCTCACATCCATACTGACTGCTGGAAAAACCATAGCTTTGACTATATGGAATTTCATTTTATATATAAACATATATGCACACACACCTATGTAAGGAAAAGGTTTTGAAAAGAAATATAATTATATTTTGGATAAAGAAAACAAATAAACTAGTATAATTTTTTTTCAAAGGTGCATTTTGGCTATCATGTTGGGTCTAAAACCTTATCTTCAAATGTAGTTTATTTTTATGCTGATAAACAGAAATGTGTCTTCATCTTGTAACATTAACTGTAGAACAGCTTATTTACAATAGCTAATTAAAACCACAAATTTTTGAAACCTGTAGGCCTGCCCAGTACTCTGTTATTGGTCATTTAACCAACTGATCATTGACTTAATTCCTCCCTGACTCAGAAACTCTTATAGGTGCTTAGTTTACATCACTAAACAAAGCAGGCAGACACTTATCCTCATGGAATCGATATTCTAGCTGGGGGAAGACAGATAATCTGCAATAAACATGAATCCAAGTACATTATGTGGTATGTTAACAGGTGATCTGTACTATAGGAAAAGAAAGTAAAGTGGAGGATGGGGTTTAGGGAATAAAGGTGAAGAGAGGGAGGTGATTTAAAGAAAAATGACTTTGATCACACTGAAGGGAGCAAACATGCTTTCTTGCATTCAAGATTCAAGTTTTCCCCTGTCCAGTCAGGTCTCTTGGTCTTCTGAAAGAGAAAGTGAAAGTGAAGTCACTCACTTGTGTCCGACTCTTTGAGACCCCATGGACAGTATCCTGAAATAGACTCCTCCATATATGGGATTTTCTAGGCAAGAGTACTGGCGTGGGTTGCCATTTCCTTCTCCAGGGACACTTCCTGATCCAGGGACTGGACTCAGGTCTCCTGCATTGTAGACAGACGCTTTACCATATGAGCCACCTAGGTCTTCTTCCCAACTTCAAAAATGTTTCCATCTCTGAGGCTCTATGCAAACTCATGCAAACATAGATGTTGTGAACATTCTGCATCTTCAGTTGAACTGGTTTCATAAAAAATTTTTGGTAAACTCCCCCAAATTAAGTAACATTTTATGCACCAAATTTTTATAATTTTCTGTTCCTTGAAGAACCAATCTCCAAATTATTTTCCATTTCACAATACACTGTCAGTGACCTAATCATATTATGTACAAATATTATATATGCATTGCTATCCTTATATATTATGACATTTAAAATATATACAAAATATAAAGTAAATGTCAGTGAGATAATAATAAATAGAAATGGAAATGGTAACATTTTCTTCCCCAGGGGATGAGGACACTCATCTTTATGGCCACTGGACTAATGGATTCTGAATGTACACACATAATTATACCAGTTATTTAGCTATCATAATAACATAATTTCTTTTACATATACCTTCAATCAAAGTTCTCAGAATACCACAAGGGGCCAAGAATACAATTATATGTGAATAACTCTCTTCATATGCATATATAAAATTTTGTGAGCTCAATTAAGTAACCTTTAGTTCTTTTGTTATTCCATCAATTCATCTACTGTTACAAAATCCAAACTCTATAATAGATTTCTATTTTTCAAGGGTTTAAAAATCAAGTCATAATAAAAGCAGAGCAATGGCCTAGAAGAATAAATAAAATGTCATATGGATATCATTATATATATGCATTTGTAAAGAAAATTAATAAAAAAAGGCAGAAGACTTCCAGTTTGCTAAAACAGAAAGTGTAGTCACTCAGAGATGAATATACATATCACCTAGAAAAAATACTTTCTCAGCTTCTGATGACTTCTAAAAAATGGGACTCCACAACTTTCATCTCCAGCCTACTGTGGACTCTTTTCCACTTTCCTCCTCAACTTCCCTCCATGAAATCTCTTCCCTAGGTTATAAAACACACCTTGGGCTTCTGGTTCAGACAAGATGGCCTTGATCTTTTTGTGCCCACTCCTCTGTTTGTTCTGGAAAAAAGAAGAGACCACTAAAGGAGCCCTTGTATATTTGGCAAGAAGAAGGTGAACTAGATTAGGGCCTGAAGAATGGAAGAGCAATACAGCAGCACCTAAGAGAAGACAAGCCAGGACCAGCATTCCTGACCTCCAGCCTAGCATCAGAAGGCAGCCTGACTAGGGCGTTCCTCCCAAGGAACAAATGTGAAGGAACACCAGGTGGTGGTTAAGTTGCTAAGCTGTGCCTGACTCTTTGTGACGCCATGGACTGTAGCCCACCAGGTTCCTCTGTCCATGGAATTCTCCAGGCAAGAATACGGATTCCCGTGTCCTCCTCCAGTGGATCTCCCCAACCCAGGGACTGAACCCAGGTCTTTGCAACACAGGTGGATTCCTTACTGTCTGAGCTACCAGGAAAGCCCAAGAAATTCAATAATGGCATGGATATTTGGAAAATAAAAGGACAAAAACATGAGTTAATATTAAAGTAGACTTTAGAGCAAAGAAAATTTCCAAAGACAAAGGAATATAAGTACATTATATAGGGAAAAAAGAGTCAATCCAGCAGGAATGCATAATAATCCTAAATATGTATACATCAAACAATATAACCTCAAAATGCTTGAAGCAAAAATAGATACATCATCTGAATACTCCTATAAACTTTGATGAAATTGAAACTGTGACATAAAACTTCTGAAAAAGAAATCATCAATCCAAGATAGTTTGATCAGAGAATTCTAACAAATATTTTAAAAATTAAGATCAATTTGACATAACCTCTTCAAGAAAATGAAAGAGTAGGAAACCATTCCCAACTAATTCGATGGGGCCAGTATTGATCTATATCAAAATCAGACAAAGGCAGTACAAAAAAGCAAAGTTTCAGACTAATGTCTCTCATAAATGTGGAATTCAAAGTTTTCACTCTCACACATACAAATCAACCAAATGAATTCAACAATGTATAAAAACATCTCTTGATAGTTTCTGGTCCCTTCCTAAGTCTGGTCACATTACCTATTTCTCCAAAGGGTTTAATTGAATCAAGGATACAGTCAATTAGGGTCCCAGTTATAATATTATCATACCAGAAACAGTGATAAATGCTCAAGTCTAGGTCAAATCAGAAACTGAAACTGACTTCTCCCATTAAAGTTAATCCTACCCAGTCATTCTAAATGTCTAGCACAAATAACTACAACTAGATTCCTTTGATAAAGAAAGCATATCTACTACATAGAAATGGTGAGTATGTTTGATATTCTTTATATGCCCCTTGAGGAGAAGGCAATGGCAACCCACTCCAGTACTCTTGCCTGGAGAATTCCATGGATGGAGGAGCCTGGTAGGCTGTGGTCCATGGGGTTGCGAAGAGTCTGACGTGACTGAGCGACTTCACTTTCGCTTTTCACTTTCACGAATTGGAGAAGGAAATGGCAACCCACTCCAGTGTTCTTGCCTGGAGAACCCCAGGGACGGTGGAACCTGGTGAACTGCCGTCTATGGGGTCGCACAGAGTCAGACAGGACTGAAGCGACTTAGCAGCAGCAGCATATGCCCCTTGGGAACCCTGTTCATCATTTTCTATTATGTTATGAACCTTTGGAGGCTGAGAAGACCAGACTTTATCCCTCTAGCTCTCCTGGACTCTGACTCTTACTTGAGTTTGGCTAGTGGTGGACAAAAGAGATTGGTGAGTTAGTAGAGAAAGAGATTAGTGGATTGATTCTTTCCTGACTCCTTTCCTGCTGCAAAGTGGCCAAGTTTCTCCACTGAAGCCCAGATCTCTGTTCATTTAGCTGCAGCTGTGTACAAGACTCTAGAGACTGCAATATCCATTCTCTTCCTTTGTCCTGTGGGCCTGAAAGTGTTCATGTATCCCTGTTCTTGCCTGTCTCAAAGAGTTTTGCTATTCCTTTTAAGCTATCCTTTGCTCTGATACAACTTCCAAATCCTTAAAGTTCATTGTGTGTTAGTCGCTCAGACATGTCTGACTATTTGTGATCCCCATGGACTTTAGCCTACCAGGCTTCTGTGTCCAAAGGATTCTTCAGACAAGAACACTAGAGTGGATAAGCATTCCCTTCTGCATGGATCTTCCCTGCCCCAGGGGTGCAACCCAGGTCTCCCACATTGCAGGCAGATTCTCTACCATCTGAGCCCCAGGGAAGCCAGTTTATTCATTTTCCTTACCTGTGTAAATCCTCTTGATTTCTGACAATGATGGGGGTGGGTATGGAGCTGCTAGATAAAGATGGTCCCTCAAAGATCTGATGCTAAACTGCTTACAACAGGAGCGGGACATCTCTTTTCCTGACTCCAAAACCATAAATACAAGAACAGGACACAGGTCATGTAAAAATAACTGCTGAGAAATCAATGATTTAAGAATGAATTTGGTCAAAATGCACAAACTTTAAGCTGTAAGATGAATAAGTTCTGAGGATCTAATGTGTAACATGGTGACTATGGTTTGTAGTGTGTTACTGAAATTTGCGGGGCTTCCCAGGTGGTGTTAGTGGTAAAGACCCCTCCCGCCAGTGCAGGATGCATAAGAGACATGCATCAGGAAGATCTCCTCAAGGAGGGCATGGCAACCAGTATTCTTTCCTGGAGACTCCCCATGGACAGAGGAGCCTGGCAGGCTATATAGTCCATGGGGTCACAAAGAGTTGGACATGACTGAAGTCATTAGCACACACGTAACAGAGTAAAACTAAAAGATCCTCACCAAAAAGATCTTGAAAAGTAAATATGTGAGGTGCTATTAATAGATGTGTTAATTATATCAATGAGAGAATCCATTAATAATGTATACCTATTTAAATTGTTATGTATACTTTAAATATCTTGCCATTTTATCTAGAAATTATATTTTTCAGAAACTGAAAAAAGAAAAAAAACAAGAATCTCAATGTTTTTTATATAATTTTGTAGATATTTCAGCCATTACTCTTTGCATGTAAAAGGGTTTTTTAAATTCCAGATAATAACTAGTGGGATTCACTGGATATTCAGAAAAGGAAGAAACCTTAGAAATTACCTAGCCAATCTTCCCATATTAAGGATATATAAGTAAACCCAGAATGATTAAGTCACTTATCTAAACTTATAAAACTGAATGCAAAGGTAGCAATAAAAACCAGGCTTCCTAGGTTTAAGTGAATCTTTACCAAATTACCCGGCAAATGGAAATATCTCCTATGCTCTGCAAAACCTGATTCTTATCTCTTTAACAGAACTGATCATATTAGACCTTGTATTCACTTTTCAGTTTGCATAAGTTTTACCAAGTAAATTAAATTCCTTGAAGGTTCATTCCTGGCATGTCTGATCTTCTCACTCTATATTCTCACATATGGCTAACTCTTTATAAATGCCATTCCTTCTGCCTGGAAGACCCTCTGTCTTTTACCTCATGACTTCCCTGACATCTTTCAGATCTCGGTACAAACCACTTCCACAAAGCAACATTTCCTGACTCTGACACAAGTCTGGTCTCCTTGTTATCTGGACATATGGCATTTCCTGTCGACACATGTCCCACGTGTGGTGCAACATTTAACTCTGAAATTTACCTCATTTCTGTTTTTCTATTAAAATTTAAGTCCTAATTCACAAAGTCCACATGTGTGCTCTTCACTGCTGTCCATTCTTTGCATCCAGCAGGCCTTCGTTAGTTGTTTGTTCAATGAAACACTTATTCATGCAGAATAAAATTTCAATGAATTTTTGATGCTCACAGCATACAGTGAACTAAAATCATTGCGGTCTTTTCTCCCCACCCAAACCCTCATACCCTGATTATTTGGACATAATTACAGAACTAGATGAAGAAGGCAATGGCAACCCACTCCAGTACTCTTGCCTGGAAAATCCCAAGGATGGAGGATCCTGGGGAGGCTGCAGTCCATGGGGTCGCTAAGAGTCAGACACAACTGAGCAACTTCACTTTGACATTTCACTTTCATTCATTGGAGAAGGAAATAGCAACCCACTCCAGTATTCTTGCCTAGAGAATCCCAGGGATGGGGGAGCCTGGTGGACTGCTATCTATGGGGTTGCACAGGGTCGGACATGACTGAAGCAACTTAGCAGCAGCAGCAGCACAGAACTAGAACTGTGGGGTCTTCCCTTGTGCGTCAGCTGGTAAAACATCTGCCTGCAATGTGTGGGAGGTTGGGTTTGATCCCTGGGTTAGGAAGAGTCCCTGGAGAAGGGAGAGGCTACCCACTCCAGTAATCTGGCCTGGAAAATTCCATGGATTTTGTAGTCCATGGGGTCACAAAGAGTAGGACACGACTGAGCGACTTTCATTTTTACAGAACTGTGGATAGATTTGCTTTTAATTGTTACCCTATTAATGGAAACCACTGGATGTTTGGTCTTTTATTCCACATACACTAGCCCTTGTAGTTCATGTCCTAAGATAATGTGATAATCGAGTCACTGACTAGAAGGCTGAATAGGACAGAACTAGAGACAGTGCTCTGAACCTGCCATTTGAGTCTACTTTTTACCATAGGATTCTCAACTTCAAGAGGAGTTCAGTTTCTTAGCTGCGCTCTCTGATCGTGACAGATGAAAATACTTTAAGGAGAGTCTACGAATCAAATATTCTTTCATTGTACACAAACACCTACTCTCTCTTCAAAGGAACAGAAGAAATTCACCTCCTTATGGCTTCCTAAATTCATTCTCACCATTTTTATGTCACTGGCCACATTCTGGCAGAAGCACAACCCGGAATCAGATTGCCGGGAGAAATATCAATAACCTCAGAAATGAAGATGACACCACCCTTAAGGCAGAAAGTAAAGAGGAACTAAAAAGCTTCTTGATGAAAGTGAAAGTGGAGAGTGAAAAAGTTGGCTTAAAGATCAAAATTCAGAAAACGAAGATCATGGTATCTAGTCCCATCACTTCATGGGAAATAGATGGGGAAACAGTGTCAGACCTTATCTTTGGGGCTCCAAAATCACTGCAGATGGTGACTGCAGCCATGAAATTAAAAGACGCTTATTCCTTGGAAGAAAAGTTATGACCAACCTAGATAGCATATTCAAAAGCAGAGACATTACTTTGTCAACAAAAGTCTGTCTAGTCAAGGCTATGGTTTTTCCTGTGGTCATGTATGGATGTGAGAGTTGGACTGTGAAGAAGGCTGAGCACTGAAGAATTGATGCTTTTGAACTGTGGTGTTGGAGAAGACTCTTGAGAGTCCCTTGGACTGCAAGGAGATCCAACCAGTCCATTCTGAAGGAGATCAGCCCTGGGATTTCTTTGGAAGGAATGATGCTAAAGCTGAAACTCCAGTACTTTGGCCACCTCATGAGAAGAGTTGACTCATTGGAAAAGACTCTGATGCTGGGAGGGATTGTGGGCAGGAGGAGAAGGGGACGACAGAGGATGACATGGCTGGATGGCATCACCGACTCAATGGATGTGAGTCTGAGTGAACTCTGGCAGTTGGTGATGGACAGGGAGGCCTGGCGTGCTGCAATTCATGGGGTTGCAAAGAGTCGGATACGACTGAGGAACTGAACTGAACTGAACTGAACTGACCACATTCTGTCTTATAGTTAATTATCTGAACAACACCAATTCCCACTGCTTTAATTCAGTTCCCTTAGGTTTACAAAGGCTGCACCAACTACCCTGAACTTCCTATTTACTGAGTATCAACCATGGCAGAAACTGGTATTTTTCACAGACCAGCTTATTTGTTCCTTTTGAGGTAAATATTACAATTAAAAGCAAATACTCAGCCTCTGGTATTTTGGATAAACTAACAACTGGACAAAATCTTAACCGATATTCCAGATGAAACTTCCTTTCGTGTTATTTATTTATTTTTCTTTCAGAAAGAACTTGCATTCTAGATAGCTTTCAGGTGAATAAAAACAGGACTAATATGTTAACTGGAAAAAAAAACCAAAACACTGTTGCAGGAAACAAAAGTAGACAATCACGCATCTTCTATATAGTCAAGACTCATTTTATTGGGATCTATGGGCTCAGATAGTTAAGGGTCCGCCTGCAGTACAGGAGACCTGGATTCCATCCCTGGTCAGGAAGATCCCTGGAAGAGGACATGTCAAACCACTCTAGTATTCTTGCCTAGAAATCCCCATGGACAGAGGATCATGGTGGGCTACAGTACATGGGGTCGTCAGACCATGGAGTGATAAAGCATTGAACACTACTGAGCAACTATGTACAGCAAAATTCCTCAAAGTGACATACGGACATTTAGAAACAGTTTCTCTCACTAGTCTGCATAACTACAAATCCTTCTTTTCAATGAAAGACCAAAGATAAAAGTAGTATTCCATAACAATCAAGTAATTATTTCTATCAAGGACTTTTTCTTAAAGCTAAGCCAGAGAAATACACAGTGAGATAGAGCAGATAATTAGAAGAAGAAGAGATCCAAACACGGAAGCTGCACAACCAATCAATAATTTTCTTTTCAGGAAAAAGAATAAAACCTCAGTTTGGGATCATGTTTTATACAGAGATTTGCATATTCTTTGGAAATATAAAGATTTTCTACTCTAATTTCCTGATTTAGTTGAGAAAACCAAGGCCTAGAAAAGTGAAGATAAGTTTACTAAGTCAAAGAGCAGTTACATTAGGATTCTGATGAGAACCCAGTGACAGGCCTTAGGGTCCAGTTGCTTCATCTTTAGGCTCACAGGCTGGAGATTGGGGTACCTATAATGGTGCCATCTTCAGGCTGAATTGCTTTTACTTTGGGAAACCTCTATCTTTGCTCTTAACACCCTCAACTGATCACATAAAGTCCACCATCTATTGGTTTAAATGTTAATTACATCTAAGAAAATATGTTCCCAGGTGAGCATGTCAAAAACTACAATTTGAAAGAAATCTACAATTCTATGGAGTATGTTACCACGTGCCACTGGAATTGAATATCTATGCTACCTGTTCCACATTCATGACCTAGGAAGGGAAAACAAGATTGACAATTTTTTTCCCCCACTTATGCATATCCAGTGTTTTAGTGCATGCAGGCTGCTATTACAAAATGCCAGAGGCTGGGTGGTTTATAAACCACATTGTTTATCGCAGTTCTGGAGGCTCGAAGTTCAAGATCAGTATGCCAGCATGGTTGAGTGAGTGAGGGCCTCTTCCAGGTCATATCCCTATATAGAAGGGATGAGCAAGTATTTCAGGCCTCTTTCACAAGAGCCCTAATCCCATTCATGTGGGCTCTGCCCACATGTGGGTTCTGATCTCATTATCTAATTATTTTCAAATGGTCCCACCATCTAAAATCGTCACTTTGGGGATTAGGTTTTCAACATATGAATTTTGGGAGAACACAAGCATTTAGACCATGGCACCCATCGAGGAGACTCTCTTGTCTAAGCTAACCCAATGCCTCATCCATATTGAATGCTCTGTGGTGCTGATAGGACACCAAGGGCTAAAGAAGCTGAATAAGGACCAGCAGCCCCAGGTGGAGGGTCTGAGATGGCAAACTCCTTGATGGATTTTACAACAATATATGAGTGTCTCCAGGGTCTTCCTTGGTTATCAGTCATTGAGTAATCCCACCCCTCCCCATATATGTTGCTATTTGAAATATGAGTTAATTACTGAGTTAGTAGGCAAAAGAAAAAAAAAGAGCCTTTGAGAGATACAAATTTTATAGTGGAAGGTCCTCAGGACTTTATTTACTTCAGATAGCAATTACAAGTTTGGGGAATCTCCAAGACCATTCTTGGGTTCCACAATCAGCTAATTCTCCAAGAGCTCACTGAAAGCTGTTGTATACATGGTTATGTTTTATTGAAGATCTTTGATTTATTTTTAATTATTTTTTTTATTTTTAGTGCAGTATAGTTGATTTACAATGCTATAAATGTCAGTTCTTCTTGAACAGTGAACACGTTACACATATACATATATGCAGTCTTATTTAGATTCTTTTCCCATGCAGCATTTGGTAGTTTTAGGTGCTATACAATAGGTCCTTATTAGTCATCTATCTTATATATACTACTGTGTACACATCCATCCCAATATCACAATTTATCCCTCCTCTCTTCCCCGTGGAACCATAAGATTATGTTCTATGTCTTGACTCTCTTTCTGTTTGTAAATAAGTTCATTTGTACAATCTTTTAATATTTCACATGTAAGTGTTATCATATGTATTTGTCTTTCTCTGACTTAACTTCACTTGGTATGACAATATCCAGGTCCATCCATATTGTTTCTGATAGCATTATTCTGTTCCTTCTTGTGGCTGAGTAACATTACTTGAATATCTGCACCACATCTTCTTTGTCTATTTCTCTGTTGATGGACATTTAGGTTGCTTCTGTGTTCTGGATATTGTAAACAGTGCTGCAGTGAACACTGCTGTGCTTAGTTGCTCAGTCGTGTCCAAATATTTGTGACCCCAAGTATGGTAGCCTGCCTGGTTCCTCTGTCAATGGGGATTGTCCCCATGGACAAGAATAGGCAAGAATATTGGAGAGGGTTGCCATCTCTTTTTCCAGGGGATCTTCCCAACCCAGGGATCAAACCCTGGTCTTCCACACTGTAGGCAGATTCTTTACCATCTGAGCCACCTGGGAAGCCCTGATGAAGCAATGAACACTGAGGTGCATGCATCCTTTCAGATTATAGTTTTCTCCTGGTCTATACCCAGGGGACTGCAGAATTTTGAAAGATACAGATAAAAAACTGCCCAGGAAAAAGGCATATAGGCCAGAGTCAAAGAAAGTGTGAAGCGTGGAGCTTTTCCTCTTCCCAGGGTGTCATAGGCAGGTTTATGTTCCCAGCAACAATGTGCCAGCAGTGAGCACTTGCAGACACGGGAGCTCACTCCAGGCTCCGTGTCCAGAGCTTTTACTGGGGCTCCATATCGTAGGCATGATTGATGCTCCATACACCTGATCTCAGGCTCAGATCTCTCTAGAGGTGCAGCTGATACTGCATGACCAAACCCCCTATCCTAAATGACATTGTTCATGTGGCCCAAAGTTTTTACTCTAAATCTCATTGTTTGCATCTGTATCAGGCTGTCCCAAGACCCTCACATAAACAACAGCACTTCTCTCAGTGTCAACCTTCGACACCTTTAGTCACCCTTTTCCAGAGGAAACAACCTAAGGGTTTAGAGAGGAGCTCCCAGGAAACAAGGGCAAAGTCCAGACGTCCCTTTGGATGAGGCTGAGCCCTTCTCTACATAGCTGGGTAGCTGGATTTGCCTGAGACTCCCCTATTGTAACCCCACAATAAGAAAATGTGAAGGGACAAACATTGGTCAAGCATTTATCTTCCTCTGGTCTTTCTCTGAAATGTTTTTCTTGCATATCTTCATTAATTCTTATGCAACTCCATGAAGTGGACTCTAGTTTGAATGGCATTATGGAGAGAAGTAAATCAAGGCTGGCCTAAAGATTCAGAGCTAGTGAGTGGTGGAGTGGGAGTATGTGCAAGTGCTACAGGACTCCAAGGTTCATACTTAAAGCCACTATGTGGTGAAGATCCCAACATTTCTTTTTCTAGTATTTTTATTCATTTGTTTCGTGGTTGTAGCACATCTTGATCTTCCACCTCTGTTGTGGCCTGCGGGATCTAGATCCTCGAGCAGGGATTTAGCCCCAGGGCCCCTGCATTAGGAGCAGGGATCCTTAAGCACTGGACAATGGGGAAAGTTCCAACACCATTTCCATTTGGAGTAAATGTTCACATGCAAGTGCACATCCAAAGAATATTGTTGAATCAATATTTTCCAGTCCTGCCACAATATATATAAATTAAGCAAGTTACTACATGAAACTCTTCTTGCAATCCATTTAAAAGAAATAAATAAAACACAGAAAGACATGATGACTTACTATAAGCTCATGATGCCATGATCAAAGAAGGCTTAGGCAACAGGAGCATTTCAAATGGTCTCTTTGGCATCCCAGAAATCTGTACACCCTGGGGCATCACACAATTATAAGATTCCAGATAGTGAAAGGCATGCCTTTCTTTATCAAAGAGGGCCAGAGCAATTCTGAAATGGGAGGTGGGAAAGAAGACCAATATTTAAGACTTCAAATACAAATGCTTTCTCAGAGAGAAAAATTTAGAAAAGAAAACATATGAATGTTGAGAGTCTGAAAATTGTTTCCCTAAAATCTCTCCCTGTGAGCATACATCATGGAAAACTTAGTTTGCCCCAGAATACCCTGCTTTGGTAACACAGTCTGACTGATCCAGTATTTTAATGATGTTCTTAATTTTGTGTGAAACTTTCATGAATTTCCCATGTGACCAATGGTGTTGATAACTGATAAGTCAATTGGAATGGGATTCCTAAAAATGGAATGGACAGATGAGAAATGTAATCTGAAGTCTAACTGAGGGGAGTTTGATACACAGTGGGAGGAAGGATATTAACTTTTCTGAGGAATGGTGGTTGGTGAGATGTGGTGCTCAAGATTCTATGTGAAGGAGCCCACTCCCTGCATCAACTGAGAACAGGGAAAAGGATGGAGTCTAAGCTCTGGTGGCAAGACAGAAGTGTTTCAGCCCACAGCCTTTCATTATAGAGAGAACAAGCTCTCTGTAGGCAATGGTATCCAAAATAGGATACCGGCAACAGCAATACAAATGACCAAGCGGTGTAGGAGCAACACAGACCTGTTCTAAGCAACCCAAGGGGTTCTTAGTGTGAAAATATTGATGGCCTCCCCACCCCTTACTTCTTAGTTCTACTTTTGTCTGAGAGAAAAGTTCCTCCAAGGATAGGAGTTCACACTCCTTCCTGGAAGTCAACTGCGGGGCCTAAGCCATGGAATTACTATTCGGATCTAGAGTCACTTTTCTAATCATACTGTGTCTCTCATCCTTCAAGTAGTGGACTTGGAAACAGCATTTACAACTGTGATTTTAAAGAGATATTAAATACAGATGTTCTTCTATTTTACTGTCTGTAAATTTTAGAAACAGGTAATGTGAAATTTAACATTTAAAACTGCCTTGCTCAGAGGATTATTTTACACTGATTAGAAAGTAAATTATCCTTAAATAAATTTGACCAAAATATTGTCAGAGCTTCATGGTACATATACTCTGCAAATACTCCATGGCAGTGTTTTTAATAAAACAAAATTAATACCATTATAATAGTTGATAAGTGAAAATCTAAGTTAATTAATCAATTGTACCATTCTTACAGAAAAACCAAATATATTCTAGTGTCGGGGGGATTTGCTTTGATTTGGTGCTGGTTTATCCCACTGGGTTGATGGTGTCATGACCATCTCATTTTACTTTTTTGTTGCCTATGCTACTTAATATATCACAGTCGTTCAAATTTGTGGATTGTATGGTCAAAGAAAAAGCATGGACCTTCTCCTGGTTTTGTTGTATGGGGGTAATTTTTCAAACTTAATTTAGAGGAGGAAATAGGTGCCCCATTTCCATAATTGGAAACTTCCAACACCAGCAGGTACAGCTCAGATAGGTTAGGATATAAACAAAACAAACAAACAAAGGTTAACTCACAGCATGTTCCTTAAAGGAAGGGGTGTGTGTCCAGCTTCCTTTTTACTGACACTTACAATTAATACTTAAGTAAAACCGTTTATAGTATCCATGGAGGGGTAAAGTAGGGCAGGTTGGGAGAATACATCTGCGGTCAAGCATTAAGTCTCTGGGGATGGGAGAGTAGGAGGACTTCAGCTTTAGTTGAAAGAATTTGCCTTTGCTTCCAACTTCATGGCCTGCTTTAGCCATGACATAGCATAAATAGAAGATGGAACTTAAAAAATCAATAAAGAATGCAGAATGGTTTTGTTTCTGCAAATGCCTTGAACAATGCATGTGTTTCTGTTTAATGCTGGATAAGCTCCAACTGATGTCTAGATCCTTGTCAAAATGTTTACTTTTCCATGGGATTTTTTTTTCCCCCCCTAATGGGCCATTCTGAAGCCATGGCTACAACTCTGGACTTCAGAGTTGCTGCCAGCTTCATTAGAAAAGCCATTGTGTTGCCCCTCCCCTATCTCCATTCAAATTCAATCTTAATTCTTCAATATCATTTGGGGCCAGAAAATGATCAGTCTTAGTACCAAAAAAACAGAACAAACTCAACAAAGATTTGAAGGAAATTCACCAAAACAACTACAAGGACAATAAATATTGAACAAAAGAGGGATACTTTGCTCTTTGGGTATCATGTAAACAACAGCAGCAAAATTACATTCTCTTTTTCAGCAGCTGTGGACATCTGATGCGAGTGTGCAAGACCACTGGGGAAGCAGCCTTGAAAATAAAAAAATGGAACTTTAGACTACTTTGGTTATTTTATTTAACTCAATAGGCCCATAGAAAGTAAAATACATATGCCATGAATTATAATATTATAATATTCATTGGAAGGACTGCTGCTGAAGCTGAAGCTCCAGTATTTTGTCCACCTGGTGCGACAGCTGACTCATTGGAAAAGACTCTGATGCTGGGAAAGATTAAGGGCAAAAGGAGAAGAAAAGGACAGAGGATGAGATGGTTGGAAGGCATTACTGACTCAATGAACATGAGTTTGAGCAAAGTCAGGGAGATAGTGAAGGACAGGGGAGCCTGGCATGCTGCAGTTTATGGCATGGCAAAGAATTAGACAGGACTTAGCGACTGAACAACAACAACAACGAATTATAAATATGTCAAGACAGTAAATAAATAAACTTGAATGATTTTTTCTTACATTTTTACTAGAAAGTTTAACCCATAATTAAAGACACACAGTAAGATGCCAGAGACTGCAGAACAACTATAAAAGTAGGAAAAAAAAAAAAAGCTTAGAGATAACACCTATTTAACTGAAAAGATGAATGAATTTTGTCAAAGTAAATAGTTGTGTTGGAGAAGACTCTTGAGAATCCCTTAGACTGCAAGATCCAACCAGTCCATTCTAAAGGAGATCAGTCCTGGGTGTTCTTCAGAAGGAATGATGCTAAAGCTGAATGGGAAATAGATGGAGAAACAGTGGGAACAGTGTCATATTTTATTTTGGGGGGCTCCAAAATCACTGCAGATGGTGATTGCAGCCATGAAATTAAAAGACACTTACTCCTTGGAAGAAAAGTTATGACCAACCTAGATAGCATATTCAAAAGCAGAGACATTACTTTGCCGACTAAGATCTGTCTAATCAAGGCTATGGTTTTTCCAGTAGTCATGTATGGATGAGAGAGTTGGACTGTGAAGAACGCTGAGCACCAAAGAATTGATGCTTTTGAACTGTGGTTTTGGAGAAGACTCTTGAGAGTCCCTTGGACTGCAAGGAGGTCCAATCAGTCCATTCTGAAGGAGATCAGCCCTAGGATTTCTTTGGAAGGAATGATGCCGAAGCTGAAACTCCAGTAGTTTGGCCACCTCATGTGAAGAGTTGAGTCATTGGAAAAGACTCTGATGCTGGGAGGGATTGTGGGCAGGAGGAGAAGGGGACAACTGAGGATGAGATGGCTGGATGGCATCACTGACTCGATGGACACGAGTCTGAGTGAACTCTGGGGTTGGTGATGGACAGGGAGGCCTGGTGTGCTACAATTCATGAGATCGCAAAGAGTTGGACATGACTGAGTGACTGAACTGAACTGAAATAAAAATGAAGTCTCCCATACCACTGTATAAGGATTTAATTTCTCCCTTTCTGATTTTTAAAATTCTTTATACCAATTTTTTCAACAACTGAGTAGAACACTCACTCCTTCCCAGCCTTCCCCAAGGAGTGCTGAAATTGAACCACAAAGATCTGGCTTCTGGTCCTGGGTCTGCCTGTTTCTGATGCTAGGTTTATAAGTTAGTCTTTGCTGTTTAACAAACCACCCCAAAAACACAGTGCTTTAAGACAACAGTCGCTGATCGGTGCATTGGTTCTACCCTCTCAACTGGCTTGCTGGGACTAACTGATATAGAACAATGTCATCACATGTCTCAGGCCTTGTCTGGGCTTCCAAGAGGCCAGCCCAGGCCTCATCACCTCCAGAGAGATGGATTTCCAGCAGGAAGAAAGGGCTAATGCAATGCACAGCACTTAGCAAGGATCTATGCACCACACTGGCTGGTGTTTGATTGGTCAAAGCAATCATACGAGTAAGCTTAGCCAGAGTACAAGGGGATGCATAGGGAATAACACAGGGACGTGTAAATGATGGTGAGGGCAGGGGTCTTTATTGTAACAATCTGCCAATTTACCCCTCAAGGACTCATTTTCTTCATCCCTAAATTGGAGAACATAAAAATTTGAATTTCTCTAAAAAATATTTTGGAAATTAAATAAGAAAATATATACAGAAGCTTTGAAATATGCAGAGAACTTCATAATTATAAAATACTATCATATTTCTAAAGAAATCCTTGTTTCTGGGTTACTTTTTTCCCTCTAAGTATGATTATTATTTTTATTTTAGTTTTATATAATATGTCCCAACAGATTAAAAACGTATTGACCCCTGGGAATTCCTTGTGGTCCAGGGGTTAGGACGTCATTCTTCACAGTGGGGGGCCCAGATTCAATCTCTGGTTGGGGAACTAAAATCCCACAAGCCTTGCAGCTCAACCACACACACACACACACACACACACACATGACAATATTGACCCAATATAAAACATTTAAATTTAATAGCAAAGTCACTACTTTTTTAAACTGAAATTTTAATATCTCAGCCAGACATCTAGGTAGTGTTCATCAATTTAGCAAACAAAAATCTGGTGTCTTCCCAACTCTTTACAGAATTAAGACGTTTACATATTTGGCCAAAAGAGGTGGCCAGTGTAAAAAGTTGGCTTTTATATGGTATCTGGATATTACATCTATCTAACACTAAAGATTTTGAATCACTATTGATCCATTAAATTCTTCTATTTCACTTTGTTTTTAAAAGATGGTACAGCTGCCTGCTTTTGAATTACCTTAATTATTCTAAATTATGCCCTGAGATTAAAATGTCTCTTTCTGAGAAGAGTGACTTTTTCCCTGCCACACCCAATGTATCATCTTCTTCACTAAATTTCTTATAGCAGTAAAAGTTCTAATTTTTAATTTCTCAAACCCACTGTCCCCAGGAAGTAGAAGCTTTATGGAAAAATGAGTACCCTGTTTTAATATAGTGTCCCCATATGGCTACTGTTCTTAAAGACCCAACTGACCATTCTCTCCTACCATGCAGAACTTTATCCAGTACACATTTTTACTTTTTGTGTGTGTGTGTGGTTCTCTTCTTTTTCTCCAATTTCAATTTTAGCCACCTTGTTTTCATTTTATTCCCCTATTGTGTCATTAGCCACAGGATTTCTTAGCAAAAATAGGAGATTCAATCTAAATTTGAGTGATGCTCTATGATAAAAAGAAGGCACTGGCAACCTACTCCAGTACTCCTGCCTGGAGAATCCCATGGCCAGAGGAGCCTGGTAGGCTGCAGTCCATGGGTTCACTAAGAGTCAGACATGACTGAGCAACTGCACTTTCACTTTTCACTTCCATGCACTGGAGAAGGAAATGGCAAACCTACTCCAGTGTTCGTGCCTGGAGAATCCCAGAGACGGTGGAGCCTTGTGGGCTGCCATCTATGGGGTCGCACAGAGTCGGACACGACTGAAGCAACTTAGCAGCAGCAGTAGAAACAGCAGCTATGATAAAGAATACAGCTTTGAGATATAAATCAGAATCATTAAAAGAAACACGATGATTGTTTAAAAATAAGTTAGAATGTGGTTATCCTAAGGCTATATAATTCTTAACCACATTTATCTTGATGAAAAGTTTGAGTTAGGTATTTGATAGGCCTCAAATGTTTTATTTTCTTGGGCTCCATAATCATTGCAGATGGTAATGCAGGCATGAAATTAAAAGACGCTTGCTCCTTAGAAGAAAAGCTATGAAAAAACTAGACATGTATTACAAAAAAACAGAGACATCACTTTGCCAAAAAATGGCTGTATATTCAAAGCTATGTTTTTTCTAGTAGTCATGTATGGATGTAAGTATTGTACCATAAAGAACTCTGAAGAACTGATGTCTTCGAACAGTGGTGCTAGAGAGGATTCTTGAGAGTCCCTTCGACTACAAGGAGAATAACCAGTCAAGCCTAAAGGAAGTCAACCTTGAATATTCAAAGGAAGTACTAATACTGAAGCTCCAATAACTTGGCCACCTGATACGAAGAGCTGACTCATTGTAAAAGACCCTGATGTTGGGAAAATTTGAGGGCAGGAAGGGAAAGGGGCGAGGGAGGATGGGATGGTTGGATGGCACCACCAACTCGATGGACATGAGTTTGAGCAAACTCCAGGAGATAGTGAAGGTCAGGGAAGCCTGGTGTGCTGCAGTCCACGGGGTCACAAATATCAGATATGACTTAGTGACTGAACAAGAAGAAGAACAAGGCCTCATGTGTGGATATGAAGTTTAATATTTATGAAATATAAGGAGTCTTACATTACACATACAGAATAACTTTAGTAATGTGAGTTGTAATAAAGGTTAATCACAGCACAATTAAAAGGCCAAATATAATCACAATTCTTTGATTTGTTGTTACTACCAATTTCTAATTGTTGTTGCTGTTCAGTTGCTAAGTCCTGTCTGAAACTTTTGGGACCTCCTGGGCTGTAGCCCACCAGGCTCCTCTGCCCATGGGATTTTCCAGAAAAAATACTGGATTAAGTTGCCATTTCCTTCTGCAGGGGATCTTACCTATAGAACCCAGTGCTCTCTCCCAAGGTTATGTGAGAGGCTTGTTTCCAGGACAGACAGGAGAGGAGGTTTCGCTCCTAGGCTCATGTGTCCATGTGTCTGCCATGGAAGTCCACTGATAGGAAGGACACAGCTACAGGGAGCAAGTGAGATGTGTGAGTCACAGGCTAGGGATCTTTTGCTGTTTTTGCCTGGCCCTCCCAAAGATAGGAGAGAGCTGATAGAATTCATCATCCTTCCCCAAATGTGTGGCGCCCTTCCCCAAACCTGCGGTGCTCTTCAGATTTTTAAATGTCTTTCTTTGTATAGCTCTTTTCCAACCTTGAGTCCTGTCCCCTTCCACTGCCAGGGAGCTCCTCCAAACCCTATTTCACTTGCTTTTTTAAAATTCTTGTGACTTTCCCAGACAAATCAGCTCTTCTCTCCTTTGGGTTCCTATGTTAGGTTTTACTTACATTCACCAAAGAAAGTGACTACAACTGGACTAATTATTTATTCACATATTTATCTGTTTCTCATGAAAAATTTGGGACCAGCAAGATTAAACAATAAACCTTCACAAAATGTAACAAATATATATTTAATAAATGTATGTTGAACAAATCCTCAAAATATATTATTTATTTATAAGTTGGTTTTCAAGGTCATTTCTCATGCCAAAATGCCTTAGGCTATTTTTCAGGATAATATTAAATTTTTATTAATGTAAAGGAGTAAAGTAGTAAACACCAAATCAGTTAACTATTTTGCAAATATGAATAATTTCAAAAATTTCGTCTATAAACACAAATTCTTAAGATAAAGGAATCCTTGAAAAATGTCAAGAGTTTTACTTAACATTCAACTGTTTACTATGGATCCCCACTGTGGCAAAGGCCAGAGGGTTTATTAGGAAAGTCTGAGAATCTTATTTTCTGTCATTCAAGGTCAAATGCCTGTTGGATAAATATTACAATCTAGACTCTCTATGTCAGGAAAATTTCACAAGTCATCAAGTTATTCAGATTTACATCTTCATAGATTCTCATGCCAGTTAATACAGGTGAAATAGGAATATGAAGGACCATATAAAAATATATGGTCAAAGTCTACATTTTTTTCCCAAGATATAGGTTATTTTTTCAATTGACATATAAGATCATACACATTATAGGTATGCAACACAATGGTTTGATATTCGTATATATTGCAAAATTATCACCACAGTAATTCTAGTGTTAATTTTCTAGTGTGATCCCTCATCACACACTGCTTCAGATTTTTCTTGTGGTGAGGACTTAAAATCTACTCTGTTAGCAACTTTCAAGTATACAATACACTATTATTGACTACAGTCACCACGCTCTGTATTATATCCCTGTGACTTATTTACAACTGGAAATCTGTATCCACTTCACCCATTTTGGCTCCCCAACCCAAACCCTGCCTCTGGAAACCACCAAACTGTTCTCTGTGTTTATATTTTGTTGTTTGCGGTTATTGGCTTTTGATTCCTCATTTAAGTGAGATCATATAGCATTTGTCTTTCTCTGACTTATTTTGCATATCATGTTGCCCTCAAAGTTCATTCATGCTATCACAGAGAGCAAGATTTCTTCATGGTAAGTCCATAACTAATACATTGTGATTACTTGCATAATCCTAAAGATAATGTTGGTTAGCTCTACACCCTACTCATCCCTCAGGGTGAACAAATTGTTGATAGTGGTATAATTCATGTAAGTTACCCTTTAATTGTTCCCTGTCTGTTTGCTTGACACCATTTTGCTACCTGGTCACCTGGACCTGACCCCCAATGTCCAGTGCAAGAGCAAACATCATTTGCATCTGGCTGTGAGGTGGGACATGGAACAGCTGCTATACTATGGCAAGAACTATTATGATTATATAGAAATAAAACTGGAGTGAAGTAAATACAATTTTTACTAGAGAAACCATATAGTATAGTAGTTTTTAAATCAAAAGTGCAAAGCAGTGACTAAATTTTGTGGAATTTAATGCTTCACAATTGCTTGCTATTTCTTTCCTTGGCCATTTCAGTTCATGTGAAAAAATTATTGTAAGAAATGAATATTTATCACTATTTATAAAAATATAAAACAAATCTATCAAAGATGCTATCCAAAATGGAAAGAAAAAAAAAAAGGGAGACCATTGTCACTTTATAATTGGCAAAGCAAAGAACATCACACTAATAAAACTTAATTAAATCATTAAATATTTAAAATGAATTCCTAACTCTTGCTTATTTAATGGTTCCCTTTTATGTAATTTAATCCCTATTATGAAGTCTATACATAAAGAAAATTCAAATGTAAAACCAATCTATTTAATGTATTCCTCTCAATCAAAAATTCCATTTCCTTTACCCTTCCTAAATTTAAATCATCTCAAAACACTACATCTCATTTTATATTTCGCTCATATCAGAAAACACTTAATAAAATAGAGTTACAAATACATCACTTACAAAGTAGTTGCATTTTTAAATATAACTCATTCATTTCACATATTTCATTTCATTTCACTAATAATGTATAATAATATTGTCCAATTTAGAATGAATGTCATATTTCTGGTAGATGAGATAATGGATATTTACGAACTCCATTTTTAACATCACTCATGACCAACTATATAGATACATATGTCTTCAATATCCTTCAGAAAGTATTTCTAACAGTGAGATATAGGAGTTTTACTTTGAATAAAAGGCAGAATTAGATACATAATTACCTTATTTAGTAAAAATACAATATATTTGCCATATTACTACATAGATTTGTATACATCTATGGAGAAGGCAATGGCAACCCACTCCAGTACTCTTGCCTGGCAGGCTGCAGTCCATGGGGTCTCTAGGAGTTGGACAAGACTGAGCGACTTCACTTTCACTTTTCACTTTCATGCATCGGACAAGGAAATGGCAACCCACTCCAGTGTTCTTGCCTGGAGATTCCCAGGGACAGGGGAGCCTGGTAGGTTGCCATCTATGGGGTCACACAGAGCTGGACACGACTGAAGCGACTTAGCAGCAGCACATCTATAAGATAAGCACTTCTCTTACATTATACTACATATAGTAAAATTCAAAAAAAATCAATAAATACCATAAGTAACCAAACACATCACAAAATACGCAAGCATATTCCTGGGTTGCTCTACCTGACCAAGTAAGAGTGGCAGACTGAGCATTTCCTCATTTCTTGGTTTATTCCCTTGTGGCTCAGCTGGTAAGGAATCTGCCTGCTGTATGGGAGACCTGGATATGATCCCTGGGATGGAAAGATCCCCTGGAAAAGGGAAAGGCTACCCATCCCAGTATTCTGGCCTGGAGAATTCCATGGCCTGTATAGCCCATGGGGTTGCAAACAGTCAGACGTGACTGAGCGACTTTCGCTTGCACTACACTAAAACTAGGCTTCCCAGGGGACTAGGTGATAAAGAATCCACCTGACAGTTCTGGGGATGCAGGTTCAGTCCCTGGGTCAAGAAGATTCCCCTGCAGTGGGAAATGGCAACCCGCTCCGGTATTCTTGCCTGGAGAACCCCATGGATAGAAGGAGCCTAGCAGCCTATAGTCCACACAGCCACATTAGAGTCAGATAGGACTTAGTGACTAGCATGCATGCACTGCTCTAATGCTGGCATTATTCTGCTTTAGCAGGAAAAAGGAATTATAACCCTTACTGGACCCATAGTCTGGATAAGTAAGGAAACGTTTTCTCCCTTCAAAACTTTCAAATGCCCTTTGAATGACAGAAAGGCTTTAGACTCCTCAGTCTGGATGCCCAAACCCGAACTTTCTACTTTCAAGCCACTGATCTCACTTCTCTTTCATCTGACTATTGGCTTCTCTCACCATCCAGTTTGTTGCCTGAATCAAACACTGGAATCAGTTTACAATCATCCAAATCTGCCAGTTCTCCGTGACATCTTTTCAATTTCTCCATGTGGCCTCCCAGTACTGGTCCCTCACTCCAGCTTCTCCGACCCTCCATACTGTCCCTGCAAGCAGCCTCCTCATCTCAACCTGGCTTGAATGGGTATTCATTCCCTTCTTCAGGGATCTTCCTGACCCAGGGGTTGAACCCGTGAATTTGAGTTTCAAGGAGATTCTTTACTCTCTAGCAACCAGGGAAACCCTGCCTCTCTCCTGGTTGTATTATATTAAGTTGGCCAAAGGGTTCATTCTGGTTTTTCTATATCATCTTACAAAAACCCAAACGAACTTTCTGGCCAATCCAATATTTTTAGTCTTTTATTTTCTTAGTCTTCTCAGTACTCTGCAGAGAAAGCAGTACTGTGGTACTTGGTATAGTACTTGCAGAGAAAACAACAGAAACCTTTCAGAGAAGGAGTAGTGTCTCAGAGCATAACGATCTGCCTCAGTGAAGTTCCTCTCCAAATGTACCACTTCAGTTCAGTCACTCAGTCAGTTCAGTCGCTCAGTTGTGTCTGCCTCTTTGAGACCCCATGGACTGCATGGACCACTTCAACCTGCTGCTTTACTTTTAAAATGAAGAATTAAAATACGAGAAGAGCCATACACAGTTTCTCCTTCTTTCATATGCTTAACAGGCACCGTAGTTATACGTAAGGCCGCAGTAGTTTAGATGTCTGGTTTACAATCAAAAAATTCATAATTTGTGGATGATGTTAGACTGGGCTTACCTGGCAGATATGTTAGGAACAAAAATCCTGCTTTCGTATTCTTCCTCAAATTTTCTCTAACTTCACACCTCCTTCAACGTTCACCATTCCTTAAGGATATAATCCAAATTTCTCAGTGTGTCACATGAGTCCCCTGACAATCTGACCCTAAATTATTTTACACACCCCAACTACACAGCCAATGCTCCACACAAGATGGGCTATTAGGAACATTCAACTCTCAGCCGCTCTCTGGAAGAGCTCACTCATTCAAAGCCATGCTTTTGACATGACGTGCCTACTGCTCTAAAACTGTCCATTATTCAGGCATCTCTCAGATTTCTGCAAATAAGGAGATATGCTTTATGCCTAAGGCACTGGAAGGCAAGGAAGCTTTATCATGTAAACAGGAAAAAAAAAAGTCAAAAGTGAAAGCTGTGAAATACTGAAGTGTTCAAGTGTGTCATTTCATAACTTTAAAAGGACTTCATATGCTCCCTGGGGCTTCCCTTGTGGCTCAGATGGTAAAGTATTTGCCTATAATGCAGGGGACCTGGGTTCAATCCCTGGGTCAGAAAGATCTCCTGGAGAAGCAAATGGCAACCCACTATAGTACTCCTGCCTGGAAAATTACATGGAGGAGCCTGGTAGGCTACAGTCCATGGGGTCACAAGGAGTCGGACATGACTGAGTGACTTCACTTTCTTTCTTTCTTTCTCATATGCTCCAGTTTTAGAAAATGAAAACATTGATTAAAATGTGCATTATTATCTGTTTGTTCTTTAAACATTTATATTGAGTTTTATAAAGGGATTATAACCTTTGAATCTGCTATTAAAAATGTTTTAGATGTTTATATTTTTATTGTATTATTCTGCTTCTGTCTCTTGTGAGGAAACCTACCACAGCAAAGGAAAAGGAAAGACTGATATTGTGACATAGTATGAGTTTATTGTCCAAGATTAACCATTTCAACATATCACTATTTCATTTATTATCTAATAGTATCATTTCAATAAAGTATATTCTCATCTGACCTGATAGCTCAGTTGGTAAAGAATCCACTGCAATGCAGGAGACTCTGGTTCAATTCCTGGGTCAGGAAGATCTGCTGGAGAAAGGATAGGCTACCCACTCCAGTGTTCTGGCCTGAAGAATTCCATGGACTGTGTGGTCCATTGACATGTATTATCCATAGACATGTATATTCCATGGGGTTACAAAAAGTCGGACATGGCTGAGTGACTTTCACTTTCACTGAGATATCAACATTTGATGCAAGCTTCCTAAATGTGTTAGAAGTTTCTATATCATGGGGAGGGATACTAAGAAAGCTTGGTTATAGTGACTGTCATAAAAAATGATAAATGCATTTGTAAGCACCGTTATTGAGATGCCAAGTAGTGTCTGACTCTTTGTGACCCCATGGAAGGTTTGTGCTTATCTCCAGAAGTATCCTTCAAGTAACTGACTGGGCTATACTATCATTTAAACAAGAAGGCTGCATCAGCCAAACTTTAAATAATACACTCTCTAGGTCAAAGAAGGCATAAGCTCCTAAGATGTGGAATCAAAAGAAAAAAAGGATCAGTTTTGTGAAATCTCAAAGATTTTTTCAAGATTGAAAAACCTGTTTCAATTTCCTTTCATTGACTTAGATTTTTACATTTCAAAATAAATTTAAACCTCCTGCATTTGTTATCTTGGACTGCGATGACAGAACACCATCAACTCAGTGAATTAAACAACAGAAATATATTTCTATTTGTTAATGTGGTGTATTATATTGATTGATTTGCAGATATTGAAGAATCCTTGCATCCCTGGGATAAAGCCCCCTTACTTGGTCATGGTGTATGGTCATTTTAATGATTTGTTGTATTCTGATTGCTAGAATTTTGTTAAGGATTTTTGAATCTATGTTCATCAGTGATATTGGCCTGTAGTTTTCTTTTTTTGTGGCATCTCTGTCAGGTTTTGGTATTAGGGTGATGGTGGCCTCATAGAATGAGTTTGGAAGTTTACCTTCCTCTGCAATTTTCTGGAAGAGTTTGTGTAGGATAGGTGTTAGCTGTTCTTTGAATTTTTGGTAGAATTCAGCTGTGAAGCCGTCTGGACCTGGGCTTTTGTTTGCTGGAAGATTTCTGATTACAGTTTCAATTTCTGTGCTCGTGATGGGTCTGTTAAGATTTTCTATTTTTTCCTGGTTCAGTTTTGGAAAGTTGTACTTTTCTAAGAACTTGTCCATTTCTTCCACGTTGTCCATTTTATTGGCATATAATTGCTGATAGTAGTCTCTTATGATCCTTTGTATTTCTGTGTTGTCTGTTGTGATCTCTCCATTTTCATTTCTAATTTTATTGATTTGATTTTTCTCCCTTTGTTTCTTGATGAGTCTGGCTAGTGGTTTGTCAATTTTATTTATCCTTTCAAAGAACCAGCTTTTGGCTTTATTGATTTTTGCTATGGTCTCTTTTGTTTCTTTTGCATTTATTTCTGCCCTAATTTTTAAGATTTCTTTCCTTCTACTAACCCTGGGGCTCTCCATTTCTTCCTTTTCTAGTTGCTTTAGGTGTAGAGTTAGGTTATTTATTTGACTTTTTTCTTGTTTCTTGAGGTATGCCTGTAAAGTTATGAACTTTCCCCTTAGCACTGCTTTTACAGTGTCCCACAGGTTTTGGGTTGTTGTGTTTTCATTTTCATTCATTTCTATGCATATTTTGATTTTTTTTATTTCTTCTGTGATTTGTTGGTTATTCAGAAGTGTGTTGTTCAACCTCCATATGTTGGAATTTTTAATAGTTTTTCTCATGTAACTGAGATCTAATCTTACTGCATTATGGTCAGAAAAGGTGCTTAGAATGATTTCAAAATACAAAAAACCTCGAATAGCCAAAGCAATCTTGAGAAAGAAGAATGGAACTGGAGGAATCAACCTACCTGACTTCAGGCTCTACTACAAAGCCACAGTCATCAAGACAGTATGGTACTGGCACAAAGAAAGAAATATAGATCAATGGAACAAAATAGAAAGCCCAGAGATAAACCCACACACGTATGGACACCTTATCTTCAACAAAGGAGGCAAGAATATACAATGGATTAAAGAAAATCTCTTTAACAAGTGTTGCTGGGAAAAATGGTCAACCATTTGTAAAAGAATGAAACTAGATCACTTTCTAACACCATACACAAAAATAAACTCAAAATGGATTAAAGATCTAAATGTAAGACCAGAAACTATAAAACTCCTAGAGGAGAACATAGGCAAAACACTCTCCGACATAAATCACAGCAGGATCCTCTATGACCCACCTCCCAGAAATATTGGAAATAAAAGCAAAAATAAACAAATGGAAGTTTACCTTCCTCTGCAATTTTCTGGAAGAGTTTGAGGAGGATAGGTGTTAGCTCTTCTCGAAATTTTTGGTAGAATTCAGCTGTGAAGCCGTCTGGACCTGGGCTTTTGTTTGCTGGAAGATTTCTGATTACAGTTTCAATTTCCGTGCTTGTGATGGGTCTGTTAAGATTTTCTATTTCTTCCTGGTTCAGTTTTGGAAAATTGTACTTTTCTAAGAATTTGTCCATTTCTTCCACGTTGTCCATTTTATTGGCATATAATTGCTGATAGTAGTCTCTTATGATCCTTTGTATTTCTGTGTTGTCTGTTGTGATCTCTCCATTTTCATTTCTAATTTTATTGATTTGATTTTTCTCCCTTTGCTTCCTGATTAGTCTGGCTAATGGTTTGTCAATTTTATTTATCCTTTCAAAGAACCAGCTTTTGGCTTTGTTGATTTTTGCTATGGTCTCTTTTGTTTCTTTTGCATTTATTTCTGCCCTAATTTTTAAGATTTCTTTCCTTCTGCTAACTCTGGGGTTCTCCAACTCTTCCTTTTCTAGTTGCTTTAGTTGTAGAGTTAGGTTATTTATTTGACTTTTTTCTTGTTTCTTGAGGTATGCCTGTATTGCTATGAACTTTCCTCTTAGCACTGCTTTTATAGTGTCCCACAGGTTTTGGGTTGTTGTGTTTTCATTTTCATTAGTTTCTATGCATATTTTGATTTCTTTTTTGATTTCTTGTGTGATTTGTTGGTTATTCAGAAGTGTGTTGTTCAACCTCCATATGTTGGAATTTTTAATAGTTTTTCTCCTGTAATTGAGATCTAATCTTAATGCATTATGGGCCAAAGAACTAAA
Source organism: Capra hircus (assembly GCF_001704415.2). Classification (NCBI taxonomy): domain Eukaryota; kingdom Metazoa; phylum Chordata; class Mammalia; order Artiodactyla; family Bovidae; genus Capra; species Capra hircus. Next base: position 1,475,161 of record NC_030825.1, on the reverse strand, counting down.
TAGACATTTCTCCAAAGAAGACATACGGATGGCTAACAAACACATGAAAAGATGCTCAACATCACTCATTATTAGAGAAATGCAAATCAAAACCACAATGAGGTACCACTTCACACCAGTCAGAATGGCTGTGATCCAAAAATCTGCAAGCAATAAATGCTGGAGAGGGTGTGGAGAAAAGGGAACCCTTCTACACTGTTGGTGGGAATGCAAACTAGTACAGCCACTATGGAGAACAGTGTGGAGATTCCTTAAAAAATTGCAAATAGAACTACCTTATGACCCAGCAATCCCACTGCTGGGCATACACACCGAGGAAACCAGAATTGAAAGAGACACATGTACCCCAATGTTCATCGCAGCACTGTTTATAATAGCTAGGACATGGAAACAACCTAGATGTCCATCAGCAGATGAATGGATAAGAAAGCCGTGGTACATATACACAATGGAGTATTACTCAGCCGTAAAAAAGAATTCATTTGAATCAGTTCTGATGAGATGGACGAAACTGGAGCCGATTATACAGAGTGAAGTAAGCCAGAAAGAAAAACACCAATACAGTATACTAACACATATATATGGAATTTAAGAAGATGGCAATGATGACCCTGTATGCAAGACAGGGAAAGAGACACAGATGTGTATAATGGACTTTTGGACTCAGAGGGAGGGAGAGGGTGGGATGATTTGGGAGAATGACATTCTAACATGTATACTATCATGTAAGAATTGAATCGCCAGTCTATGTCTGATGCAGGACACAGCATGCTTGGAGCTGGTGCACGGGGATGACCCAGAGGGATGTTGTGGGGAGGGAGGTGGGAGGGGGGTTCATGTTTGGGAACGCATGTAAGAATTAAAGATTTTAAAATTTAAAAAATAAAAAAAAATAAATAAAAATAAAAAAAAAATAAATAAAAAAAATAAAAAATAAACAAATGGGACCTAAATAAAATTAAAAGCTTCTGCACAACAAAAGAAACTATAAGCAAGGTGAAAAGACAGCCTTTGGAATGGGAGAAAATAATAGCAAATGAAGCAACTGACCAACAACCAACCTCAAAAATATACAAGCAACTCCTACAGCTCAATTCCAGAAAAATAAACTACCCAATCAAAACATGGGCCAAAGAACTAAATAGACATTTCTCCAAAGAAGACATACAGATGGCTAACAAACACATGAAAAGATGCTCAACATCACTCATTTTCAGAGAAATGCAAATCAAAACCACAATGAGGTACCATTTCACACCAGTCAAAATGGCTATGATCCAAAAGTCTACAAGCAATAAATGCTGGAAAGGGTGTAGAGAAAAGGGAACCCTCTTACACTGTTGGTGGGAATGCAAACTAGTACAGCCACTATGGAGAACAGTGTGGAGATTCCTTCAAAAACTGGAAATAGAACTGCCTTATGACCCAGCAATCCCACTGCTAGGCATACACACTGAGGAAACCAGAATTGAAAGAGACACGTGTACCCCAATGTTCATCGCAGCACTGTTTATAATAGCCAGGACATGGAAGCAACCTAGATGTCCATCAGCAGATGAATGGATAAGAAAGCCGTGGTACATATATACAATACAGTATTACTCAGCCATTAAAAAGAATACATTTGAATCAGTTCTAATGAGGTGGATGAAACTGGAGCCGATTATACAGAGTGAAGTAAGCCAGAAAGAAAAACACCAATACAGTATACTAACGCATATATATGGAATTTAGAAAGATGGTAACAATAACCCTGTGTGCAAGAGAGCAAAAGAGACACAGATGTATAGAACAGTCTTTTGGACTCTGTGGGAGAGAGAGAGGGTGGGATGATTTGGGAGAATGGCATTGAAACGTATAATATCATATAAGAAACGAATTGCCAGTCTAAGTTCGATGCAGGATATAGGATGCTTGGTACGGGGAGGGAGTTGGGAGGGGGGTTCAGGATGGGGAGCATGTATACACCCATGACGGATTCATGGGTGTACATGAATTCATTTGATGATGTACATGATTCATTTGATGTATGGCAAAACCAATACAATATTGTAAAGTAAAAAAAATAATAAATATTTTTTTAATAAAAAAAAGAAATATGTTTCTTCACAGTTTTGGGGCTGGACATCCCAGATCGGGGTGCCACAGGGTCATGTTCTGGTAAGGGCTCTGTCTTCCAGCTTGGCTTCTCCCTGTGTCCTCACAGGGTCGGGGGTGGGGAAGAGAGACAGAGATGGAAGAGAAAGCTCTCTGGTGTTTCTCCTCATAAAGACACTAATCCTACTGGATTACTGTTCCACCCTATGAGCTCATTTAACCTTAATTAATCTTCATAAAGCCCCTTTTCCAAACACATACTTTGGGAGTTGAGGTTTCAACACATGAATTTGGGGGAGACACATTCAGTCCATAACAATACCTGACCTAAAGCACTTTGGGGAAGGGGCTGGGAAAAGGAAGCATGTTGAATGTTTCGCTCTTCAGTTTCCCTCTGGGCATTCTCCACGTGCACACAGTAAATACACAATAAATAAGAACTGCACTGCAGTGAACTGCGTGGATGGAATATGTTAAACAAAGCTAAATCCTTGTCATGAAAACAAATAATGACAGTTTTTTAAGTGCTACAAATTATTGTTATAAGATTTGCAATGAATAAGTTTAGACCTAAAATAGAGGGTTGTTTTAGAATTGGAAACAATTATTCTCTTTCTGATGAAGTTACTTTGAAGTAGTGTGTAAACTTTTAGGTCAATCAAGGAGTCCACAGTAGAACAGACAAATGATAAAAAAAAAAAATGGTGCTCAATGTTTCTATTACATTCACATAGTTCTTTATATTCACTAGCTTTTCTTTCATCCTCCATTAAGTTTTTTTAACTAATTTATTTTTATTGAAGGATAATTGCTTCACATAATTTTGCTGCCATCCTCCATTTTTGATTGACATCTTTTTTTCCAGATCTTCCAAGCGATCTCTTTAAATGTTCACAACTTCCACTAAATATTAGTTTTTTCTCTATCCATGTGTTAGCTAGTTTTTGTTGTTCTTATTCTCAATCCATTGCTTAGTATTTCCTAGAATTTTGTGCCATGTCTTTCTATTTTGTCACCATCACCAACATTATATTTTGCATCTACAATGAACACGAAGCTATAGGTGTGTGGATTCAGAAGTTAGTCAAAGAAAAGTTATAACTTTATAACTCCTATTAAGAGAGCATATTGGTTCCAACCTCAGTAAACAAGAGATTAAATGTTTATAGATTATCGCTATAAAGAAGTGTTTTAGATACAATGGAAAGAAAAAGTAGGAAAAAGAATGACTTTCAATTTTTATGTGACCCTCAGAAAAATTAGACATCTATCAAATGTGTTAATATTCTGGCAATGGGTTCATTTATTGAATGCCCAAATAACTCTAACTCTGAATTTGCTTGATCACTTCCAGAATAAACAGTATGCCCAGGGCAGAGACTTAAATCTCTTCAACAGTTGCCACACCTCCTCCCTCCTCACCCCTCAAAACATTTGAGCTACTGAGCAGGCAGAGGTGAGTCTTTTTGTCCAGTTTATCACTCAAGCAACTGAGACAGTACACTTGTGTTACCAAGCTTCATATCATTAGAGGTTACGGTAACCACTCATACAGAGAAAAGTGGAAGAAAAACAAGCAATCAAAGAGAAATTACTTCTGCAGTTGATAAACTGTGAATAAAATCTAGTGATGACTAAATATCTGTAGCAGCAAAATAAATAACTGATCTATAAATTGCTCATGCAGTATAAACTAAGATCACATATTATAATATTACAGCTTTTACCACCTTCAAAAAATTTGGCATACACATAGGAATAACTAAGAGTTTTTTAGGTCAACTGCTCTGAGTAAAAATCACATGTTTCCAAGCACACTGAAGTATACTTATTTTAAGAGATTGTTTCTTATGGTTGCATAGGATGAAATCCTTCTGAGGTGGGTGCTCATTTTGCTGGTCTCCTGGAATGACCCTTTGCATCACCTAGTCACAGAGCTGCAGGATATGAAAGGGGCCTCAAATGCTCTTTGATCAAAGGCCAAAGAGATTGAGGAAGACAACAAAGTACTTCAGGAAGGCATGGAAACTGTAACTGGCAAGGTGAGAAGCCTCCTGAAGGCTTCCTTGCTTTTCTTACGAATGAAAGAGATAACCTCTGTAATGAGGAATGTGTTATGAGATTTCTCACTTTGCAAGAACAAGATTCAGGGCTTCTATCTTCTAGATTGCCATTACAGGAAGCCAAAGCCTTGTCATTCATAGTAATAGATTCTCTTGTCAGTGGATTAGAATTCCACTGCAATTTTTGACAGGTGCAGCCTTTCCTGAATTGCACACAATTCCACCAAAAGTGTGCCTCTTCCTTGTCACAGGTGATTGAAATGTTTTCGAGGGTAAGAAAACTACAGAATAATTTCCAAGATAAATACTTTCTTGAAAGTATATCGCAGGACATTCATTAGTGAAATTCCTCTAGTATATTTTCTTTGTCATCCTCAAACCAGAACAGAGCGCAGGAAACAAGAAGAAAGAAATTCAAAACTAAACTCATACTTGAGTTCTGCTTCTAGTTTTTAGATTACTAATAGATATCTGATGTGCTGGTCATAAAACACATGTCTAGGGAATTTCATGTCTCTTCCCCTGACCTTAATTTAATAATTAGATGGAACAAAGAGCAAGTACTAATAAAACTGATAATGTATTATCTTTTGGTGCTTAGATTCATCCTGGTGTCAAGGAGAACATGACTACCCTTTGTGGTCAGGACTCCCATCGCTGCAGTCAAAAGATGAAGATGCTCACCAAACCACTTTAAATAATCTGCTCTAGTGCCTGTGCATGGATACAAGTAAGATTAACACTTACCTCAGGCACCTGAATTGCTGAATCATCTACAACAAGAAGTGCTAAGCCCATATCCCTCACATGAACTTCTGAGATGGTTTGTAATGATCCATCCCATAGCAAATTTCTTTGAGTTTTGCATCTTTTTCATGCATGCTTGAGTGCAATGGATCTCATCTTAAAAAATTTAAAAATAATCTGTAGAGATGTCAAAATCTAAGAAGGCAATTTTTCAATGTTTCTATTTTTCATTTAAGAGAAAAATCGAAAGGAAATCCATCCTTACCATTGACAGAATGAAGTTCTGATTAAAATTTGTCACAGATAGGAGAAGCTGGCATTACAAAGAAGACCATTAACAGCTTACTTTAGAATCCTAGCAAGTTATTCTGGGTCAACTTACTAGATACTTATTCATTATGCTGGTTATCTTACCAAGAAAACTGAATTCTCAGGATTCTTTATGAAAGTCAGCCATGTACTATCAGCCAAGTTTCACAGTTTTACAACAGACAATAAAAGTGCTTTGCACCTGGGTACCCAAATATCATGAAATTTACAGAACTGTCTAAAGACTGTTAGGATTCTGCCTTAGTCCTTCTGGGTTGCTGTAACGAAATAACAGAATTATAAACAATAGAAATGGATTTGCACAGTGTGGTCAGGCAGGGTGCTTTCTAGTCCCACACTTCTTACTGTATCCTCACATGGGGGGAAGGGTTAGGGAGCTCTGTGAGTCTCTTATACATAAAAACACTTATCTCATTCAGGAGGCTCCATCCTTATAACCCCATCACCTCCCAAAGGCCCCACTTAAGAACACCACTTAAAGTAATTAACCTCCAATAAAATAAATAAATTTATATTAAAAAAAGAGATGATGCCAAACAAAGTGCAACAGTGGATTGAAGTACAGCTAGGAGCCATCTGAATGTGAGAGCAAGGAGCTTTTGGATTAACACAACTGCGATGGCTTTATGATGTTTTGAAAGGCTGATGAGATATTGACATGCAAATATAGGAAGACAGCATATGTGTCCATTCATTTAGGATCATCATATGAAATACGTATCTCCTACACCCTGCACAAGGCAACTGAGATATTAATACATACAGTATTTAAGGTATCAGTAAATAAACAAGTCTGACCAAAACACAAGTGTTCATTTTTTTAACAGACACCTGATACCTCTTGTTATTATGCTCCCAAGATATGCTGCTGTGTATATTACTATAATGTTAGAATGGAGAAAATCTTGTAAGGATTGCTTGTGTATTAGGGAGCATCATTTATGTCAGTTTGGAGAGTTTGTACTTATTCTGCAAAGCAACAAGAAACCAGGAAATGTTAGTGCAAGAGTACAGTATGTCCAGAATTATAAAAGATAAAGATTAACCTGGATTGTGGTCTTGTGGGTAATGGGGTTGGTAGACAAAAATAAGCAGCCCAATAAGCTTGGAATATTATGACACTAAAGGAAAATCATAAGGGCTCTGCCAAGGGAAAAGAAGCAAAGGTTGTGAGAGATACAGGGAAAGAAATAGGCCTTGACCATAGAGCAGGAATGAGGCAGATATGAGTCAAAAATGCACCCAAGAACATGGGACAAGATGAGTAAATAAATGACAGGAAAGTAAGAGATAAGAGATAAAGAGATAAATTAAGGTTTTGTCCAAAAGTATCTGAACTTTATTTTACTGTATTTCATCAACTTAGTACCAGAAATAAATTTTTAAAAAGTTAAGTTACTGCAGCAAATCATAGGAATAAGCACTCAAGAGCTTCTTCTAGACAGTATCAAATACCAGAACCAAAGTGTCACTACTCAGTGATAACAAGCAGTAAGTCACTTGTCACTTTCAACACTCGCATAAGACATACATTGTAAAGCATAGATGATGAATACAAATAAAATGTAAACAGTCTATCCCTTTACAGAGCCAGCCTGACCCCAAACCTAAGCAAAATGTAAGTAATGCTCTCATTAAACACGTGTCCACTTTCTCCAAGAGCTTCTCATTCCTTTTGCCAGAATCCACTCTTGTTTACTGTTGTCCCTCCCGAGTCTTACTCTCAGCAAATGGTCAGCTAATCACTAATCAAATAAATAATTAAAAAGTGTTCACTTTTAAGATGTTGAAAGACTCTTGAAACTGGAAAGCTTTATAATCCCCTGGTCAAGCAGATGGTCAGGTGAGCAGATGTGAGTTCTTTGACTACTGGAGCTTTTTATTGCTGCCACGTGGCAATCTTGCATATGTGCTAAGTTTCTTCAGTCATGTCTGACACTTTGTGACCTCAGGCTCCTCTGTTCGTAGGATTCTCCAGGCAAGAATACTGGAGTGGGTTGCCATGATCTCCTCCAAGGGATCTTCCTGAACCATGGATCGAACCCAAAATCTCTTGAGTCTCCTGACTTTGGCAAGTGCGTTCTTTACCACAGGTGCCACTGTGGCAATCTTACCTGCATAGAAAGGCAACGTTTGTTGGACAGATCCAGAACTTCCAGGGTAAAGGATGTAGAATCCCATGCGAACTACCTAAACCCTGATCTGCCACTCGATGTTTTCAGTCATCCAATAAGTGCCTTATGTTTTTCCCACTTGTGTTTGTGTTTCTTTCAATTGCAACAGAAACTGTTCTTATTAATATACATGGAATGGAAAGAACAGTAAATGGCATTTCATTCCATAAGTTATCAGTAGGAAAAATGATAATATTTGATTTTAAAAGTTTTTCATAAATTTAAAATCATCATGTATTCCTATTACAACTCCTAACTTACTTGGGTTTAAACTTGATTACTGTTAATTACAAATTCTAACATAGAATTAAAACAAATCCAGTTATATGGTTAGATGTGGTAAGTATGGTAACTCTGAAAAAAAGTTACAATCAGCTAACTGCCAGATGTAAAAAAAAAAAAAAAAAAAGAAATCTGAAAAGAATGCCATGTGTGTATCTTCTAAAAGGAGAAAAGTAAGGTTGAACAAAGAATTTAGTGTATGATACAGTGTGGTATGCTGTGTACTGTGCTTAGTTGCCTCTGACTCTTTGTGACCCCGTGGACACTGCCAGGCTCATCTATCCATGGGGATTCTCCAGGCAAGAATACTGGAGTGGTTGCTATGCCCTCCTGCAGAGGATCTTCCCAATCCAGGGATGGAATCCAGGTTTCCTGTATTGTAGGAGGATTATTTACCAGCTGAGCTAATAATACAGTGTGATGTTATTTAGAAAATTCATCTGAAATAGTAAGAAAAAATAAGATATCAGTTGCATTAGTTTCGACAATAAAGATGAACACTCCTGCTTAATTATTTAATTTACTGTGGAGAAATTAGATTTGAGGAAAGGATTAAAATCCAGCCAAATATTTTTCCAATTTCTTCAAAAATAGTTTCTTTTAAGAATCGTTTCTCTTTCAATTCCCTATCTAAGATCAAGCTCAGGGAAGAGACCTATTTCTTTATTATTTCTGTCACTAAAAATTAGTCTAATTTGTCTAGACTTCCATTCTTTGTAGTTCAGACACATTCATTGTAGTGGACAGCAAAGAATGCTTCTTTAAATACTGTCACATGCCAGTACCATTCAAAGAAATGCCCAAGGTGTCACCAATTGAATCCTAGGTGAACTGCTAACTCTTTACTTGGAAAAGCTATGAAATAATAGCTACCAGAAACTACTGCCTAGGACAATAAAAATGAATTCTGAACAATTCTGAGCTCATCTTTCTTGTATTAGGTAGTTTCCATTTACAAGGGGAAGAAAACAATTTCTACTGAAAGAGGACAGGATCTATTGACAGTCCACTTTCGAAAGGAGACTCAAAAAAAAAAAAGGTATTTCTGGATGCACAATACATATAAAAATCTCAACAGCAGTAAGGTAAGAATCTTTATTATACACCATACTGTGCCAACAATATGACATAAATATTCCCCAAAAGCCTATTTTTAATGTCCTATGAAAAAAATCATTTTCTTACCCTTTATTTTTATTTTTCTCTACCTAATTATTCTGCTTACTCAAAGTTTCTATTACCTCATAACTTTGGCAAAGTCCATCATATCTTTCCAGCTGATTTCATTTAACTTTGGTACCTGCTGCTAAATGACTCATCCCCTCAGAATTTCTTAGTTCAAGAGAATCTCACTAACTGAGCTCATCGTTTGTCAGACCACATCACAGTTTCCTCATCAGCCTTTGGATGGACTGTTCTTGTGTCCAGTTGGGGATGACTAAGAAGGTGGAAACTGTGCAGAAAGATTTTTGTGAGGCAGTTTATCCTGGTGGCTCAGAGGATAAAGCCTCTGCCTCCAATGCGGGAGACCCGGGTTCAATCCCTGGGTCAGGAAGATCCCCTGGAGAAGGAAATGGTAACTCACTCTAGTACTCACGCCCGGAGAATCCCATGAACAGAGAAGCCTGAGAGGCTACAGTCCACGGAGTCACAGAGTCAGACACAACTGAGCAAATTCACCTTCACCGTCACCTTATCCTGGGAAGGAGTTAAGCTTACTTAAGTTCTCTATGCATCCATAGAGAACAAGGTACTTACATGATCTAGATTAGGTCTTGCTAACCAGTAGGGAGAAGGTAACGGCACCCCACTCCAGTACTCTTGCCTGGAAAATCCCATGGACGGAGGAGCCTGGTAGGCTGTAAAGAGTCGGACAGGACTGAATGACTTCACTTACACTTTTCAGTTTCATGCATTGGAGAAGGAAATGGCAACCCACTCCAGTGCTCTTGCCTGGAGAATCCCAGGGACGGGGGAGCCTGGTGGGCTGCTGTCTATGGGGTCGCACAGAGTTGGACATGACTGAAGCATCTTAGCAGCAGCAGCTGCAACCAGTAGAGCTGGTGAGAGGAGGCTTCTCATGCTGCAGTCCACAGAGTCACAGAGTTGGATTTGACTAGGCTACTGAACAACAACGACAACCAGTAGAGCAAACTGTCTACATCCACCCCAGCACAGCTGCAAAGCTGCCCCCGTCTAACCCATTCCATCTATCACATGCTTTGTACATAGGCCCATATCATGCAAATAGAATGCTGTGCTGTGTATCAATTTCATCTCCTGCCTCTGAAGGTGGTATCTAAAGGACCTATCAAAAGTTCTTGATGGTCTTGGAGTCTACTGGATAATTCTTGATTCTACAGAACTAAGAATTTATTCTTTTAAATTCTGATAAGTGTCATGCACAGATGGAAGTAAAGATATAAAAAACACCTTGATTATATTCTACACGTTTCATGCTCAAGGGCTTCCCTGGTGGCTCAGAGGGTAAAGAATCTGCCCTCAATGAGGGAGACCCAGGTTGGATGCCTGGGTTGGGAAGATTCCCCTGGAGAGAGAAATGGCACCCCACTCCAGTACTCTCACCTGGAAAATGCCAAGGACAGAGGAGCCTGGTAGGATGCAGTTCATGGAGTCACGAAAAGTCGGACACGACTGAGTGACTTCACTTTCACTTTTTCATTCTTAAATATACCTAAATAAGACCTGGATTTTTCCCAGTCCTTTTATTTACTCTGTCTCAATAAAGATGCCAAGTGTAAAAACAAAGGTAACTTTAGTGCATTAAAGACATTTAGTAGTCATCCAATGCCAATATTTTCTCTTTGACTAGTGATCAAGACTATTTTATAGGAAAATGGTAGAGATATCCACTATAGCTGCTAATAAAAATTCACTGACATGAAATAGATCTGAGAAAAAAAATTAAAGCTAGACCCACTCAGTCTGTATTGTGAATACATAACATGAGAATACAGTCTCAATGACCTTTTCACTATCTCTGCTGAACTGACTTCGATATGGCTCCTTTCATCTTCATGTAGGAATGAACAAACCACCTCCCATGGAGGCCGAGACTTACATGAGGTCTGTCCCTTGCTAAGATCCTCAATCAATAGAAAGGTCATGAAAGCTGCATACTGATCGCATTCCACACCTTTTCACCCAAGCCCCGGTGGAAGCCAGGATTAAATGAGGCTGATAAACTCTGATTTACCCTTTAGGACAATTAGAGAAAAACACCCCATTGTGACCATTCAAGGCCAATAGGAAAAGCCATGATAACCCTCTCTTAACTGGCTCTTGTTCCAAAGACAATTTTGAAACCAACAGGCAATGGCAAATGTGCAAACATTACTTTTTTTCACTTCCCTGGATTGAGAAGGGGACACCATCAAAGGTCAAAATTTCCAGAATAAAGTGATTGATCAAAGGTTACTGGAATGCTTTTAAACTTACTACCAATAAAGTATTTTTATCCATATTCTCATTGGGACAATTTTATGTTCAAATGACCCATTTATGTTTCATTGTATCTCTAATGTTTCTTTTATTTATTCAAGTTGGCTGAAAATAGCAGTCAGTCAAAATGTTCAAAATACTTGGGACAAAGAAAAATCCCAGTTTGACAGAAACTCAGTAGATATATGTTGTTTGTTCATAATGAAAAAACATTTGACATAGGAGAAAAATGTCTCCCCAAAAATGTCCATGACCAAATTCCTAGAATCTGTGACTATGCTATCTTCTATGGCAAAAGGGACCTTGCAGATTGTGACTAAATTAAAATTCTTCAGAAGTTAACCCAGATTTACTGCACAGCACCAATATGATTGCAAACTCAGGCCCCATAAATAAAAAGGGTGGCATAAGAGTCAAAGGCAGGGAAGGAGTTGTGACAACAGAAGAAAAGGGAGTGAAACAAATACTGATTTTTAAGATAGAGCCAAGGAAGGAGAGGAGCTTCTAGAAGCTGGAAAAGGGCAAAGAATTCTCCCCTACAACCTCCAGAAGGAATGCAGCCCTGTAAAAGCCTTGACTGTAGACCGATGAAGCCCATGTGAACTTCTGACACCCAGAACTGTAAATTAATAAATATTTCTAGTTTTAATCCACTGAATTTGTGCTGACTTGGTATAGAGGCAATGGGAATCTAATGTGTGTACTTAGTCGCTCAGTTGTGTCTGACTCTTTGGACACCATGGACTGTTGCCTGCCAGGTTCCTCTGTCCATGGGAATTTCCAGGCAAGAATACTGGAGTGGGTTTCCATTTCCTCTGCAGGGGATCTTTCCAATCCAGGGATTGAACCCAGGACTCCTGCCTGCATTGCAGGTGGATTTTTTTTTTTTTTTTTTTTTTTTTTTTTTTTTTTTACTGTCTGAATCACCATGGAAGCCTAAGAGTGCTGGAATGGATAGCCTATCCCTTCTCCAGGTTATCTTCCTAACCCAGGAATTGATCCAGGTCTCCTACATTGCAGGCAGATTCTTTACCAGCTGGGCTATCTGGGAAGGCCCTAGGAATCTAAGACATGGTCTAATAATTTTATTATTAAATCATTGTAAAGAATCTATGCTACCAAAGGTAATAAACTAGTTTATAGCCTATTGTTAAAATGATTATTAAAAATCTTAATTGACCACTCCTTACTTTTCAAAAAACTAGGCCACCTTTGGACTCAGTGAAGACTCATGACTAAAATATCAAAGCATTTCCTTCTTATACTGAACCTGACCCATATTATCTGCTTTAAAGAAAAAAGTATTTGCAGCTTTCTCATTTTGAAAAAAAAATCTAATGATATAAAATTAAGCCCTATTAATAGAAATCCTAGAAATAAATCCACACACCTACAGACACCTTTAATGGAGAAGGCAGTGGCACCCCACTCCAGTACTCTTGCCTGGAGAATCCCATGGATGGAGGAGCCTGGTGGGCTGCAGTCCATGCTGGGGGTCGGACACGACTGAGCAACTTCCCATTCACTTTTCATTTTCACGCATTGGAGAGGGAAATGGCAATCCACTCCAGTGTTGTTGCCTGGAGAATGCCAGGGACAGGGGAGCCTGGTGGGCTGCCGTCTATGGGGTCGCACAGAGTCGGACACGACTGAAGTGACTTAGCAGCATGGACACCTTATCTTTGACAAAGGAGGCAAGAATGTACAAAGGAGAAAAGACAATCTCTTTAACAAGTGGTGCTGGGGAAACTGGTCAACCACTTGTAAAAGAATGAAACTAGAACATTTTCTAACACCATACACAAAAATAAACTCAAAATGGATTAAAGATCTAAATGTAAGACCAGAAACTATAAAACTCCTAAAGGAAAACATAGGCAAAACACTCTCTGACAGAAATCACAGCAAGATCTTCTATGACCACCTCCCAGAGTAATGGAAGTAAAAGCAAACATAAACAAATGGGACCTAATTAAACTTAAAAGCTTTTGCACAATGAAGGAAACTCTAAGCAAGGCGAAAAGACAGCCTTCGGAATGGGAGAAAATAATAGCAAATGAAGCAACTGACAAAGAATTAATCTCAAAAATACACAAGCAAAAAAAAAATATATACAAGCAGCTCATGTAGCTCAATACCAGAAAAATAAATAACCCAATCAAAAAATGGGCCAAAGAACTAAACAGACATTTCTCCAAAGAAGACATACAGATGGCTAACAAACACATGAAAAGATGCTCAACATTACTCATTATCAGAGAAATACAAATCAAAACCAAAATGAGGAAACATCTCACATCAGTCAAAATGGTTGCTATCAAAAAGACTACAAAAAATAAATGCTGGAAAGGGTGCAGAGAAAAGGGAACCCTCTTACACTGTTGGTGGGGATGCAAACTGGTACAGCCACTATGGAGAACAGTGCGGAATTTCCTTAAAAAACTGGAAATAGAACTGTCTTACAACCCAGCAATCCCACTGGTGGGCACACACACTGAAGAAACCAGAATTGAAAGAGACACGTGTACCCCAGTGTTAATCCCAGCACTGTTTACAATAGCTAGGATTTGGAAGTAATGTAGATGTCCATCAGCAGATGAATGGATAAGAAAGCTGTGATACATATGGACAATGGAATATTACTCAGCTATTAAAAAGAATGCATTTGAATCAGTTCTAATGAGGTGGATGAAACTGGAACCTATTATACAGAGTGAAGTAAGTCAGAAAGAAAAACACCAATACAGTATATTAAAGCATATATATGAAAAAACTAATAAAAATAATTTAAAAATAAAGCATATATGTGGAATTTAGAAAGATGGTAATGATGACCATATATCAGTTCAGTTCAGTTCAATTTCTCAGTCGTGTCCAATACTTTGCGACCCCATGAACCGCTGCACGCCAGGCCTCTCTGTCTATCACCAACTCCCGGAGTTTACCCAAATTCATGTCCATTGAGTTGGTGATACCATCCAGCCATCTCATCCTCTATTGTCCCCTTCTCCTCCTGCCCCCAATCCCTCCCAGCATCAGAGTCTTTTCCAATGAGTCAACTCTTTGCATGTGGTGGCCAAAGTACTGGAGTTTCAGCCTTAGCACCATTCCTTCCAAAGAAATCCCAGGGTTGATCTTCAGAATGGACTGGTTGGATCTCCTTGCAGTCCAAGGGACTCTCAAGAGTCTTCTCCAACACCACAGTTCAAAAGCATCAATTCTTCAGTACTCAGCTTTCGTTATAGTCCAACTCTCACGTCCATACATGACTACTGGAAAAACAATAGACTTGACTAAATGGACCTTTGTTGACAAAGTAATGTCTCTACTTTGTAATATGCTACCTAGGTTAGTCATAACTTTCCTTCCAAGGAGTAAGCGTCTTTTAGTTTCATGGCTGCAGTCACCATCTGCAGTGATTTTGGAGCCCCCCAAAATAAAGTCAGCCACTGTTTCCACTGTTTCCCCATTATTTGCCACGAAATGATGGGACTGGATGCCATGATCTTAATTTTCTGAATGTTGAGCTTTAAGCCAGCTTTTTAACTCTCCTCTTTCATCTTCATCAAGAGGCTTTTTAGTTCCTCTTCACTTTCTGCCATAAGGGTGGTGTCATCTGCATATCTGAGGTTATTGATATTTCTCCCGGCAATCTTGATTCCAGCCCAGCATTTCTCATGATGTACTCTGCATATAATTTAAATAAGCAGGGTTGACAACATACAGCCTTAGTGTGCTCTGTTTCCTATTTGGAACCAGTCTATTGTTCCATGTCCAGTTCTAACTGTGGCTTCCTGACCTGCATACAAGTTTCTCAACAGGCAGGTCAGGTGGTCTGCTATTGCCATCTCTTTCAGAATTTTCCACAGTTTATTGTGATCCACACAGTCGAAGGCTTTCACGTAGTTAATAAAGCAGAAATAGATGTTTTTCTGGAACTCTCTTGCTTTTTTGATGATCCAGCAGATGTTGGCGATTTGAACTCTGGTTCCTCTGCCTTTTCTAAAACCAGCTTGAACATCTGGAAGTTCATGGTTCATGCAATGCTGAAGCCTGGCTTGGAAAATTTTGAGCATTACTTTACTAGTGTGTGAGATGAGTGCAATTGTGCAGTACTATGAGGATTCTTTGGCATTGCCTTTCTTTGGGATTGGAATGAAAACTGACCTTTTCCAGTCCTGTGGCCACTGCTGAGTTTACCAAATGTGCTGACATATTCAGTGCAGCACTTTCACAGCATCATCTTTTAGGATTTGAAATAGCTCAACTGGAATTCCATCACCTCCTCTAGCTTTGTTCATAGTGATGCTTCCTAAGGACCACTTGACTTCACATTCCAGGAAGTCTGGCTCTAGGTGAGTGATCACACCATCGTGATTATCTGGGTCGTGAAGATCTGTTTTGTATAGTTCTTTAATGTATTCTTGCCACCTCTTCTTAATATCTTCTGCTTCTGTTGGACTCTGTGGGAGAAGGCAAGGGTGGGATGATTTAAGAGAATAGCACTGAAACATGTATACTACTGGTATGTGAAATAGATCGCCAGTCTAGCTTTGATGCATGAGACAGGGTGCTTAGTGCCGGTGCACTGGGATGACCCTGAGGGATGGAAAGGGAAACGAGTGAGAGGGGAGTTCAAATGGGGAACACATGTACATCCATGGCTGATTCATGTCAATGCATGGCAAATACCACTATAATATTGTAAAGTAATTAGCCTCCAATTAAAATAAATACATTAGTTTTTTTAATTAATCTTTTTAAAATGTGTTAGTCATTATTAATAATCAATAAATAATTTTCAAAAATAAAAGATGTGAAAATTCCTGTTTTGTTTGGAGTTAGGCTATAAAGATCTGCTAAACATTTGTGGTTTCTAAACTAAAAGGAGTAAATTCACATTTTAAAAAGAGATGACTTTTTTAATTGCTCAAAATTGAGTGAGTTATTTAAAATATCCACTGGGGATAAATAAAATTGACCAAATAACCTTGCTTGTAGTTTTATTTTGAAAGACACTACTAAATATGAAATGTTTTATTATTGCATCAAACAGCAAATTACAAATATTGCTTTTCAACATCACGTACATGAACTCAGAAATGTTATCACTATAATTATCAATAGTTTACATAAAAAAATTTTGTGTTTTTTTAATCAGGAAAGACAATGCTTTTACTTTGCTTGCATTTGTCAAAACAGTGTCTAACCTCAGACTACATCTGTGCATTTAGAGATAACAGTAATGTTCCTCCTAACATCAAGGACAAAAACAAATATGAGAAAATCAAGATGGATACTGAATCTATTAATTTATACACTTTCATGGGGGATTAATTTGGGTATAAAGCATATTTTTTCTATACTATAAAATTTCTGACTAAGAGGGTCAGTAAATCTTTGCTAAAACTTGGAATAGTTATTTGGAAAATTTTAGTATGAAACACTTTAGAAAAGAAAATCATTTGGTTGCAACCAGAGTATTTGACCTGGGTCACATTTGTAACTAAGGGCACCTGATGGACATCACATTTTCCAAAGTGGACAAACTTCCATCAGGACCACAAGTGTATCCTAGTTGCCTATATAACTCAGGTAAAGTCTGGCAACAATAAATTTTTTAATTAAGCTATTTGTGCCTAGATTAAAACATCAATTACTTCTAGGAAATTTGATTATTTTATGTTTCATTTTTTAAAAAACAGCATAATTCATAAAAATTATGTTCAGAAAGATTTTTTGAAATCTACTTTTATTCCACCTGATTTCATGTGTCAAGCCTCCCTAAATATGTTACTTTTTTCCTGAATGCCTCACTGTTATTTCCAAAAGCTCCCAATGAAAACCTAGCTCTCTTCATTTTATTGGGAAATTTTTGCTGACAGAAAAGTATTCTGTCAGCAACTGAATTTAAGTTATCTAAGTACAAGTTAATCTAACTAATCAACAATAATGTGGAGGTAAATAAACATACTTTGTATATAAAATATAATACTGTGAGGATTTATTTTACTTGCTTCAGAGGATGTGGTGGTGGTGGTGGATGGTACAGTAGGGAAGTGAGGTGCTGAGGTTTCTTTTCTACATTATTTCTTCACCATATTTTTTAACCCTTTCAGTGCCATGGCTCTCTTGCACTCTGACTTAGAGATAGAGTTATAGTGCAGAGATGCACCTTGAAGGTGACTCCAGTTCCAAAATGAGAATTCTTCAAAAGTGGAGAAAGGAACCTCGATGTGCAAGGGTGAAGTAGGCATACACCTTCCCTTGATCAGGAGTTTGGGCAAAAGAACTTCAAGCAAACCATTGACCTTGAGACTCATCTGAACGTGGAGCACAATTTAAATTTGTTCCATGCAATATTCTTCAACCACAACCTGTTGTGTCAGGTAAACTATCCCTGGCACAATTATGTTGAAATATTTCTTTTTATAGCATATTTGCTTTAGCAAGTTTGAGGATAAATTCTTTATTATTAATAAAAGGAAGGGTTGTCTGAAAAATAATGAAGCTTTGCCATCACTATTGGGAGAAAATTTTATTAACTTAACAGTCTTTATGTGAGATAAGTGTATTATATAAGTGTAATTGCTGCTGCTGCTGCTGCTGCTAAGTCACTTCAGTTGTGCCCGACTCTGTGTGACCCCATAGACAGCAGCCTATCAGGCTCCCCCGTCCCAGGGATTCTCCAGCCAAGAACACTGGAGTGGGTTGCCGTTTCCTCCTCCAATGCATGAAAGTGAAAAGTGAAAGTGAAGTTGCTCAGTCATGTCTGACTCTTCGCGACCCCATGGACTGTACCCCACCAAGCTCCTCTGTCCATGGGATTTTCCAGGCAAGAGTACTGGAGTGGGTTGCCATTGCCTTCTCCATAAGTGTAATTAGGTAGAGATATTACCAAAGTTGTAGTCATGGTCTCCTCCCTCAGGAGCAATGCAGTTTACAAAGCAAGATGATATTCCATCTTTATATAATAGCAACTATGAGAAACGTTATTTATAAGAAGCATGAAGGAAATTTTGAGAGGCAATGTAGTCATTAGATTAAAAACATAACATGTTCATAAACTTAGAACTAGTATTTCTACTTGAGAGAACATATTTTAAAAAGATTAGAAATTTATGTACATATATGATTATTACTGTGTTCACTGTAATAGTGAAATTTTGCAACAATCTTTATGTCTAAACAGTAAGAATTTTAAGTAACTAAAGTACATCCATATACTGGGATAAGTCAAAACCATTAAAACTTGTCTTAAATGGTCGTTCACACATGACAGATGCACTTGATATATTGCTAATTTAAGACAAATCAGATTGCAATACATTCAAATTAACCTCAATTTTGTAAAAAATCTCTCTGAGTGTTGATTTCTTCTTAGAGAGGTTTAAGCAGAAATAAACCAAATATTAACTGGTTTTCTCCACTGTGAAATTTTGGGTGACTCTATCTTCTTTATTTTTCTTTTCTATATTCTGCTATTTTTTTCAACATGTAAACAATACTTTAAATTTATTCTTAACAAATGGAACATTCAGTTGGAAGTAGTTTTTAAGATAGCCTGATGGAAGAGAAGAAATAGACTCAGGTAGGAATTATATTTTGAAGTAATGTAAGCTTAAAGATATCAGGATGTTGATTAAGGAATTGGCAATTGAAAAGGAGATTTAGAGAGGGAAATTGCAAAGGGAAAATTTAACCAAATTACTCAGTGAAAAGTTAGCCACATGCTTAAATATTAGTCATTGAACATTTATTTTTAAATAGAGAAGGAAATGGATAAATTCTGGTTTTGTCCCAAATCATCCACTTGAGTTAGTTGGATAGTTTAAAAATCTTTGGACTTTCTAATTATCTTAAGATCAAGGACTAAGTACTTTTTTATTGGGAAGTTCTCTGAAGTAGCCATCATTGAGCCTCGCTCAAAGTGATGTGTAATTCCTGTGTGTGAATTTCATCATTGGCAAAACTGTCACGTCATCCATGTGTCCATAATTGAAGAGTTCCGATGTTGGCTAGCAACTTGGGTTAATATAAAGTGACTGGTTTCTCAACCCTGCTATATATTCAGTAGTAAGTACCTTTCATCTTCTTAAATTATGCTTTATGAAAGTGAATACACCAAGTCCCCTACACAGGAATGAGTTCTGTTCCCAGAGTGCATTTGTAGTCAAATTTGTCCACAACTCCAACAAAATTCTACCCAAGTTAAAGCCCAGGTACTCAACTAATGCAGTCCAATATATAGTACTGTAATGCAATAGGTTTATAATACTTTTCTCACAAATGATACATAAAAAACAAACACATAAAACAAACATTTTTAATCTCACAGTACAGTGCTTTGAAAAGTTCAATAGTGCAGTACAACATCTGGCATATAGGGGCTGGCATCCAGTCAACAGGCAAGAAGGGTTACTGACTAGGGGAGGGAGAGGGGATGGGAGATGATAGAGTTGAAGGATCATTTGCAATAGGAGATGAGTGCAAGCTGCAATTTTTCTCACACCTGACATGGATGGAGAACACTTTACATCTTTGAAAATTTGCGACTTGAACTTCGTAGGGGAACTATATATGGGACTTATTCTAGATGTAGGACTAATTAATTATTTATAAAACAGTCAGCTATACTAGTAGAAATACTTATACTATTTTTACTCAAACCCTTAGAGTGCATAAATATGGGTTAAAAAGGAGAGCCAATGAGTCAACGAATAAAACTTTAGAGATGGCTTGGTACAACATTTAATGTACATTAAAATGAATTTAGTGTATTTTAAGGTCTATTTCAAATATTCAGTGCATAGAGTTTTGTTCTTTTTAAAACAGGAATATAATACATACTGTGCAGAGATTCTGAATGCCCACAGTTTATAATTTTCTCAAAGAATCTTCACCCCAGGCCACCTGGAGGCTAAATTTTAAAGTAAGGAAAGTTTGCATTTACCATTTCTTTCCTTATTACCTTTCATTTTTAGAAATGAATCTATTACCCCAGTCCCTGAGCTAACCTGCACTCTCATCCACAGCCTTTCCTTCTTACCTCCAAAATAGTTTGTCTACTGCATGGGCCGTGGTACCATACTTTCCTGATAGTCTTGCTGTAAGAATCATTGCTCGACCCTTCTGAGTCCCAACCAATTGTTCTCTGTTTGAAATGGGATTATTCACATATTGAGTGATTGCCCCTCACCACCAACCATGCATAAAACATGATGTGTGGTCTTTAGCACTTACACACTTCACTGCCTGAAATTAAAATGCCATCTTAGCTACGTAGACCAGCTTTGAGTGTCTTCTAGTGGTTACAGCTGAATATCCCTGATGGGTTTCCATATATGTGAAGTAGATACTTTAATCAAAATGTCATGGGAGCCGATACTACTTTTGGCTAATTTAACTGATGTTAGTTTCCTCTGTCAAAATGAGCTTCAATTGCCCCAGACATCACAGGTGATGTTCACTTTCCTTCACAGTAAATCTCTTACATACAAATCTGCAAGTTGTGAACTTTCAAAGTGCAAACGTGCCCAGAAAAAAAAAAAGGAGACAAGAGGACAAATAAATAACTGAATAACCAAAGGGATTCATGACACAGGAAATGGAAGAAGATTTTCTTTATTTGAGTGGGCGCTGCTGGTCTTAGAGGCATAGGACTCGAACAGAGAACGGTACACAAAAGTTGCAGCAGTTTTTCAAAATGCAATCTAGTAATACGTGTCATCGATGCTGAAAGAAAAAAAAAAAAAAAAGAACTACTACCCACTCATCGCTGGATCATTTTTTCCAGAGGGTAGAAAGTGTAGTCTCTCAGTCATGTCTGACTCTTTGCAACCCCATGGACTGTAGGATGCCAGGTTCCTCCATGCATAGGATTTTCCAGGCAAGAGTACTGGAGTGGGCTATTTCCTTCTCCAGGGGATCTTCCTGACTCAGGGATTGAACCTTGGTCTCCCGCACTGCAGGCAGACTCTTTACTGTCTGAGCCATCAGGGAAGCAGATAGAATTGAATCCAGGAAGGAACCAGAACTGTGTCATCAACGTCCAGCACGAATGCAGTTGCAGCGTTCCCACTGTTTCCTTTTGCTGACAGTCCTTCAGCTCTACCCTCTCCCACCTCCTCGCCCTCCTCCAGTCACTAGCTTGTCTTGCCTGCTCACTCCATGCCAGCCCTTGTATGCCAGCTGTTGTACTGTATTTTTCAAGGTCCTGTAATGTAAGATTAAACATCTTTTCATGTTTTTGTGTTTGTTTTTATGTATTATTTGCATGTAAAATATAAGCCTATTACAGTACAGTTCTATACAGCCAATTGTGTTAGTTGGATACCTAGGTTAACTTTATTGGACTTATAAGCAAGTTAGACTTATGAACGCACTCTTGGATGAAATGCATTTGTATGCAGGGAACTTACTGTAGTTTCTTACCATTCTTCCCTTCGCTGGCTTTTTCTGCTGCAGTTAGGGCAGAGCGAACCCAGGAGGTCAACAAGTCACTCCAATTATTGTCTTTTCCGGCATCATTGTTTCCCTTTCTTAAAATTCATTTGATAGTGTTAGTTCTTTAAAAATAGTCTCGGGTAATCCTGTATTCTTTCCAAAACCATACCAATCCAAAAACAAACTAACAAAAGTCATTTGCCAAAAAGAGGAAAGCCCAAAACACATTTTAATATGCAATTCAATAAAGACAGGATGATGTCTGGATCCCCTCAGGATAGCATGCACCTGCTAGTACAGCTGACTATTCAGTTCACCAGGTAAATGAAATTTGACCAATGGGACATTGGTATAGGTGACTAATGAGATACCTACACAGAAATAAAATGATATACTTCCCAAATTTATGACTTTGGCTCACAAGTGTCCCTGTGGAAATCTTGAGGTCAAATGGAAACAAAGGAGCATTGACCACATAGTAGGAAAACTGCCTACAAAATTGATCTAGAAAACTCTCCTTGGTTACTTCAGTTCTCACAGCATGTTAACTCATAAGATGAGGACGAAGACACAAAGTAATCAGCCTGAATTAAACAAACCTCAACTTCTTAAAAATACCCAAAGGTATATTATTGATAATAAAAGTACTCAAGTCTTCTTTAGCTAAAAATTACTATGTTTTTGATTATCCACCAGTAGAACTTACCATATTCCTGTTTCCTACAATGTATTAGGGGAGATGAAGACACTGATTCATGGGGAAAATGAGGATTTACCCAATGTCACCTCACAGCTTAATCAATAAGGAAAGTTCCGTTCAGTTCTGTCACTCAGTCATGTCTGACTCTTTGCGACCCCATGAACCACAGCACGCCAGGCCTCCCTGTCCATCACCAACTCCTGGAGTCCACCCAAACCTATGTCCATTGAGTGAGTGATGCCATCCAACCATCTCATCCTCCCCTTCTCCTACTGCCCTCAATCTTTCCCAGGATCAGGGTCTTTTCAAATGAGTCAGCTCTTCACATCAGGTGGCCAAAATATTGGAGTTTCAGCTTCAATATCAGTCCTTCCAATGAACACCCAAGACTGATCTCCTTCAGAATGGACTGGTTTGATCTCCTTTCAGTCCAAGGGACTCTCAAGAGTCTTCTCCAACACCACAGTTCAAAAGCATCAATTCTTCTGTGCTCAGCTCTTTTTACAGTCCAACTCTCATGGAAAAATAGCATGCAAAATATAGTTCCACTTTCAAATCCTTGGCAGATACTCAAACAAGCCATAAATATTGATGTTTGGAGTATGCTTATATGCATAATCATTAGGCAAATTATATATCTATAAAGAAAGCAGCTTCTCTTATCTATATGCTTATTTGATATCTTTTTCCAACAAATGTGCAAAATCCATGTATTGCAGAACTTTTCAGCATCTATGTTGCTTGTAAAGATTGATTCTAAGACTATTTTCTCCAGAATCCTGTCACTAGACTCACTAATCTTATTAGAGAGGGTGATAATATATATAGTTTACAAATAAGGCCTACAAATAAACATTTCCCTATTTCTTCAAGATTAAACAATTAAATTCTTGCATCTTACAGATTATGGTGCTTGGCAATAAAGTTATAACAAAACAATAGACACAGACTTGTCTCAAAAGTTCCTACAGTTTACTAAGTGACATAGCATTTATTTATATCCTTGAGAAGTTCCACTGCCAAACACCCAGTAACTTCTAGCACCCTCGGTTTCTAACATTACCTCATTTCCTTTATATAGAACAAGATACAACTAGTTATCACACGTTAATTGCCAGGTGAGCAACATGGAAAATTTAAAAAAAAAGACACTGAAATTGAAAAGAAATCTACAAACAGTGTTTATAAAAACCCTCACCGCAAAAATGTAAAGGCTTTTAAAGGTTTAAGAAGTGAACTTGTAAAGAGGTCAAGGCAGAGTTTGGGCCCTGCCTCTGGCACACACTGTCTGAGTTTTGAAGAAATCGTCTAACAGCTGCCATTGCTTCGCAATGGAATCATTATTATCATTTGGAGCAGGATAATTCTTCTCTGTTGAGTCTGCCTAAAAATATGCAGGATGTTTACCATCTCTTGCTCTTGACATCAATGGTCATTACAACTTTCCATTTATCTTTATCTTGACAATAATGCCCTCTCCTGAACCCTCATCTTTTGCAATTAATTGGATAGAAGTTAGATGAAATGGGTGCTATCACCTTTATTGAGAACTTCTATTTTTTAACCATTATCCACCTGGTATTCCCTCATTTATAAATGGGATTTTTGTTCACAAGTTAATTTACTTTCCTTTGTTTTCAAGTTCCCAAATTCCCTACAGCTTACAACATAAAGTCATCATGATAACTATTAGACTCTTTGAGGTGGTGTTAATATTTTCTTTTTCTTTTTCTTGTCCCACAGGTATGACCATTTTGTGTAAGATATGTTTTGGTGGGTGATGGAGAAGTAGGTGATGCAAAGTATAGTACAATAAGAAATAAATGTAACCTTCTATGTGACATTCATTTCTCTATATCCTTCTTACCCTTCAAAGCCCAATACAAATGTTAAATCTGAAATATTTCATTTCATCCTCTGCCTTTCCCTCCCTCTCTTAGTGAACTTAACTGTGTTTATGCTGTGAAACTGGAAATAACAACACATAGCAACTGACTTCAATAAAACAAGATCAATTTCAATCAGATAAATATTAAATCTTACCATGAGTCTAAAAAATTAACTGTTTAAGTGCAGATGTGACTCAAATATTGATCAGCTCCATATATTGGAAAGACTATAGATGATTCTCAAAAATTCTGTAACAACAGCTGAAAGAAACTAACTGTGACTATGTGTGTGGTTAAAGAAAAAAGGAATCAGAGAAGTGTTCCTTCATTTGAAGATAATAAAGCTCTTCTTTCAGTAATCAGGTCAATTTCTAACCCACCATTTACATCTTTTAGAGACTCCTCCTCTGCCCCTCCCTCCTTGCCTGGTGGGCTTCTTTCTCTGCCGCAAGTTCTTCTTGTACCAATGGAAATAGATGTGCAGGGACTGTTAAGAACAAAATTCTGACTAAGCTGAAGTTGATCTTGGATAGCTGCCTTTAACCTCTCTCTCCCTCAGGAGGTTTCATGATTTTATATCTACTGTCTTTTGTGAAATTTAATTTAGTTGTATTCCAAGACATCCTCATTTATTTAGTGATTCAGTCCCATCTTTGTAAATGGAAAGAGGGCTGAGTTGAATACATAAGGGTTGGTGACCTTTACCCAGTGCTGGAATTGTGAGAGAGATTTATGATGGTGAAAGAATCCATGTCTACACAGCCAGCAAATCCCAGCATTGCCAGTCTCTGCCACTGCCTAATTTCTGTCTGCCACCTTGCTCTGCTGCGATGTTCAGGCAATGTCTTCTTTGGTATGTTTCAATTGACAGCAACATTTACAAATGAAATCCTTACTAAAGGTGAAATAAAAAGATTTTCTTCTTTAAGGTCTGAATTTAGAAACCTGTCTTTTCTTATAACAGCTGATGACATCTCTGGTTTCGAGGAACAGAAGGGAGACTGCATCTGTTGGCAGGAAGAGACAAAAGAATGTACACAAGGTACGATACATTTGCAATTTCTTTTAAACACTGGAGACAGGAAATGTTTGAGTTAAAGTGCTCATGGCAAATGTCTGGGTGTGTGTTCTTTATTATTACATGCAATGCTTGCATTTAAAAGGAACTTAGAGATGATACTCTAAATAGCCAGTTTTCCCCCAAAATCATTTTTAAAAATATGATCTATACCACTAAAGCTAATGACATGTTGGGGGAAAAAAAAATTAAGCTTGGTATACAGTGCTCTTTAAAATTATCACCATCATTTAGTCTGTTACCACTATCATTTTAGGTTCCCTGATGCAGAGAGAAATACATAATGAGATATCCCCATTAATTTAGAGTTCAGGATATTTATTTTTACACTTTAGGTGCTTTTAAATTTATTAACTTTGTCTTAGGAGAAAGCTGCATATATAAAAGATGCCAGCCCTCTTCAAACCTGACTGAATCAGCAGAATAACTTAACCTGTGTGGCTTCTGTGTATCAGAAATTCATTATCACCTAAAAAATGGGCTCTTGTGAACAGCCTGGTTTGGATCATTTTAATGATGTGTTACAAAATACAGCTTAACTGCATAAACAAGTTCTCCTTTGTTTAAAAGAAAGAAAAAGGCATAGAACAAGGACAAGTAAAAATGCTTCCCATTCCAAAGCAATCACTCTTGAAAACAATTCATATACTTCTTACAGCATTCCTCTTTGACTAGCCACCAGCAGGCACACACAACCAGTGCGAGGTGTGTATGAGTGTTTGCACATGTATGGCTGTCTCCTAACAAATGCTATTGAATTCACTTGCTATATTTCACTACATGTCTAAAAAAAATATGATTCTTCTAAACTCTTTCAACTTACTTTAAGGCTAGAAAATCACCAATGAACTAAAGATTCATAAAGGGTAGAAAGACTTGTGTGATCAAATTTGCTGTAGTGAAAATGGCATTGGCCTCTTGGCTCTTAGGTTCTCAGCTATTTCAGGAAAACCATTCATCAGTATAAATAAAACCATCACATAGACTTAAAGGGATTCATTCAATGCAGACTTTGGCTCCTGGTGTGTGGTTTTCTCTTTCCTATTACACACTTCTTCACACATCCTACCTATTAGGCCCATTTTTAGTTCTTGCTACCATTGGGCTTCTCACATGATGCTAGCGGTCAAGAACACACCTGCCCATGCAGGAGACATAAGAAATGCGGGTTCTATCGCTGGATCAGGAAGATCCTTTAGAGGAGGACATGGCAACCCATTCCAGTATTCTGGCCTAAAGAATCCCCATGGACAGAGGAGCCTGATGGCTATAGTCCATAGGATCGCAGAGAGTCAAACACAATTGAAGTGACTTAGCATGCATGCACTCACAATTTCCCACAACAGGATTTCCAATACTAATTTCTTTCTCTGATTGCTGTAGGACTGGGATTTTGTTAGAATCAAAAAATTACTAGACTCCCATTTCACAGAGACTATCTTGCTTTCCAATCCTATTAATATATCTGCATCCTCTTGCATGTTTTCCTCCTGTTCTAACATCTTACAATGAGAAGTTCTTCCTTCATCCAAAATTCATCACCGCGCCTGAAACCTGGAGCTGTCAATGCCTTCCTTCATGACTCATTGACTATCTCTTCTCTCATCTAAAATAACAACTTCTCTATTTCTCTCTCCCCCCAGCTATCTCCTTCAGCATATAATCGTACTCAAACCACTCCCAAATTAAAATTTTGCTCTGATTTTTCTTTGTAACAAGCACACATTTCTCTCCTTTCAATTACAAAGCTATTAGAAAGAGTAATTTTAACTTGATACTTCCAACTCTAATCTTCTCTTATTTTCTCATCTGATGCAAGGTCATTTCTGCATCCATCATCCTATAGAATCTGACCTTGTCAAAATCATCAAAGATTCTAGCTGCTAAGTGCCACGGACACTTTAAAGTCATTATCTTGAACTTTCTGAGGTATTAATGCTGTAAAACATTTCCCCATTTTAGAATCTCTTTCTAGTCTTCTAGTTCACCACTCTTTCCTGAATTTGCTCTTCTCTCTGACCACCTTGTTATAGTTTACATTTTTTTTTTCTGAGAAATTCACAATAGGCATTTCAGGCACTCCAGGGCTTCCCTGGTAGTTCAGCTGGTAAAGAATCCACCTGCAATGCAGGAGACCCCAGTTCAAATCCTGGGTTGGGACTATCTGCTGGAGAAGGGATAGGCTACCCACCCCAGTATTCTTGGGCTTCCCTGGTGGCTCAGGTGGTAAAGAATCTGCCTGTAATGTGGGAGATCTGGGTTCGATCCCTGAGTTGGGAAGATCCCTTGAAGAAGGGAATGGCTACCCACTCCAGTATTCTGGCCTGGAGAATTCAATGGACTATGTAGTACATGGGGTTGCAAAGAGCCAGACACGACTGAATGACTTTCACTTCCACTCACTTTCAGTGTGATACAAATAGATTACACTTGTGCCAGAGATAGTGATGCTACAGAATAAGAATCTCAAGGGAGCTGACTCTGGGCATGTGCCATATAAACAATTGCTCCTTTTCACTGTAAGACATAATGTTGAAAAGTTTGGCAATCAGTGATCCAAACTTTAAGAAGCTGCTGGTCATGAGGGTTTGAGTTCAGTCTTCTTTAAGATCCTCTTCTCATTCTGCTAACTCCCTCTCAGTGATTTTCCAATCCTAACATGTGGATGATTTCCTTACATAGTTGTGAGTCACGTTCCAGACATACAAATTCAACTACTTCTTCAAACTAATCTGTTGGTATTTTAGGCATCTCAACTATTTTGAAATGTCCCAAACTGAACTCATTATACTTTTCCCCCCAAGTAGATATTCAGCTAAATTTTGAATTTTGAGCTTGACCCAGTTCCCTAATCAGTTGTCCAAAGATTGAGAATTATCCTTTCCACTGTTTCCTTTCTCTCCATCATATCTATTGGTCATTATATCCTAGTCATTTTTATTTCCTTAATAACTCTCATATCTAACCCTGCGCATATTTTTATGCCAATTTCTATATTACATATCTATAATTTCCTACCATAGGCAAGCAAATAAACATTCCTTTTAATGAGGCACAAGACCCTTCCCAGTTTTATCCCCCATGAATTCATTTTTATTTCTCATCACATCTATTCTTCTCTTATCTGTATCCACTTCCTAAATTCCAGCCACACACAACTTCTTGAAAGTTTCCTGGTATATCATGTTCACTCACTCTCACTTTTTGTCTTTTTGTATTATTTTTCACTTGTTAGATCATCTTTATCTTTCATGACTTACCTAGGCATTCTTCAGCTTGTCTTTCTTGACAAATTTTGTAAAGCCTTCAAAGTATGCTGAACTTCAGTTAACCAAAGTATTTGACACCCTATGGTATAATTTCCATCTACTTTTATGGCTATTCAGTTAATGGTAAGATGCTTAATGGCATGAAAGGTATCCAATTCATCTTCGTATCACTTTCCTTTACCACAATACCAAGTGTTATGGTTGAATTGCATCTCCGTTCCCATCCCGAACTAAAAAACATGTTGATGTCCTCATCACCATACTCCTAATGTGGTGACTTAAAAGCATGCACAATATGAGAGTTGTGAGTCAGGTTTTATTTGGGGCAAATTGAGGACTATAGCCTGGGAGACAAAATGTCAGGTAGCTCTGAGAAACAGAGTCAGGGGGAAGGTCAGTGTATTTGTGATTTTGTTGAAGGGGTAGTACATGCAATTAAGCACATATTGTTTGCAGAAGTTTCTGCTATGCCTCTGAAGGTTACTGTTACTTATGAGGAACAGATATCACCATGAAGGATTTTAGTGCTTTTCTAGCTATGAGGAGATACAAGAATTAGGGTAAATGGCAAGTGCCAATGGCAAATGCCAATTTGTAGTTGACATTTGTAAATAGAATCTTTGCATATTTAACCAAGTTAAGATGAGGTCATTAAGTGAAAGTGTGCTCAGTCATGTCCAACTCTTTGCGACCCCATGGACTGTAGCCTACCAGGCTCCTCTGTCCATGGGATTTCCCAGGCAATAGCACTGGAGTGGATTTCCATTTCCTTCTCTAGGGGATATTCCCAACCCAGGGATCGAACCCAGGTCTCCCGCATTGTAGACAGACGTTTTACCGCCTGAGCCACCAGGGAAGCTGAGGTCATTAAGGTGGGTGCTAATCCAGATATGATGGATTATATTTCCCTTTAAAAGGGGGGAATGGACACAGGCACACAGAGAAGAAAGACTATGTGAAGACACACAGAAAGAATGCCACATAATGATGAAGACAGATCAGAGTGATGCCTCTGCAAGGCAAGGAATGTTAAAGGCTGCTGACAACCCAACAGAGCTAAAAGAGATAAGGAAGGATTCCCTTCAGGTCTCACAGGGAGCATAGAACTACCTACACTTTGATTTCAGAGTCCTGACCTCCAAAGTTCTGAGATAGGAGGTTTCTGTATTTTTAAGTCTCCCAGTTAGTGGTACTTCCTAGTCATGGTAATAAAGATACAACACCAATATCCTGAATAAATTTGTGGGCAGCCTCTCCCCCAACACACACACAATATTCAGAAGTACTGAATGTTTGCACCCTCTGTTTCTGTAATTTGGTCAGAACATGCTATGACATTTTGTTTGGTAAAATGCAAGTGACAACCATTATAATACTTTCCTGAAGAAACTGTTGCAATCAAATACATACAAAACACTTAAGCAGAATATGAATGCTCAAAAATAGTACTATTATTGCTATTACTATCTTCATTATTGCTAGTGTTATTGCTCCATATGGCACCAAGGAAGGCATATTCATCTTCAAATATTCAAGTCTTGGACACGGGTCCCCCAGGATCCCAGCCCTTGCACTCTCTGCATGCTTTCCTATGAGCTAATCCATCTTGAGACTTTCCTTCTGCCAGAGGCCAGGCACAGGCTGTCAGCCACCCTTATGTCTGGCTTTGGATCACATTTTTTTTTTTTTCTGTCAAGGAATAAGTCCTAAAATTGTATGTGAGGAATGGAAAACAAAACAAATACAGGATCCACTTGATATAAATGTTTGCTTTATAAATAGCTCCTCAAGAATGACTTGTTTCATTAAACAAAATTGTCAAGAAAAATCCAGATTTTAGGACATAAATAAGAGCTAGTTATTCACATCATATGCACACATTCATTTTCTAGATTTTCCTTAACGAGATATAGCAGTTAATGTTGTATAAGTATGAGTCTTTTTAGAATTTCTTGGTCAGATAACTCATCTACAGAGAGAGTACAGTGTGAACATTTATTCCAGGCCATAGATTACAATGCTGATGATCTTGCAGATTTCTCTCTCTCCTTAGAAGTATCTCTTTCTTCCTTTTAGGATCCTATCTGGAGGTTCCCAACTGCTGGGATCTAATGCCTAATGATCTGAGGTGGAGCTGGTGTAATAATAATAGAAATAGAGTGCACAATAAATGTAATGTGCTTCAATCATCCCAAAACCATCTCCCACTGCCACCCCACTCCACATAAACTAGTGATGGAAAAACTTTCTTCCAGAAAACTGGTCTCTGTTGTGAAAAAGGCTGGAGATTGTTGCTGTAGCCTGATACTCTTCTGGTCTCTAACTCCTCAGTAAATCCTGACTACAGGACTAACTCTAATGATATAAAAATTCTAAGTTATGAATGACAAGTAAATTTAAAATTTTTGTCGCTTCCATGAATGGTTAAGATGGGTGACCATCACATGGTTCACCAGGTATCTTCATGCATGTGAGAAATGGACATTAAGGTGACCTTGACATTAAGCTCAATTATATTGATAGCAATGAATGAAATGCTACCAAGGCAAATGACATCATCTTGGCTTGGAGCACTTTATACAGTTCTCCATGACTCTATCAGACACAAGTGGATAATCCAATTCACTAATTTCTACATATTCTTGATGATTTGAAAGTGTTAAGAGAGGAATTTTATTTAGTACCTGATATCAAGGCAACCCACTCCAGTGTGATTGCCTTGA
This sequence comes from Capra hircus, assembly GCF_001704415.2. NCBI lineage: Eukaryota > Metazoa > Chordata > Mammalia > Artiodactyla > Bovidae > Capra > Capra hircus. The sequence continues at coordinate 1,443,901 of NC_030825.1, read as the reverse complement.
GAATCCCAGGGATGGGGGAGCCTGTTGGGCTGCCATCTATGGGGTCGCACAGAGTCGGACACGACTGAAGCGACTTAGGAGGAGGATCAGGGCTATGGTTTTTCCAGTAGTCATGTATGGATGTGAGAGTTGGACTGTGAAGAAAGCTGAGTGCTGAAGAATTGATACTTTTGAACTGTGGTGTTGGAGAAGACTCTCGAGAGTCCCTTGGACTGCAAGGAGATCCAACCAGTCTATTCTAAAGGATATCAGTCCTGGCTGTTCTTTGGAAAGACTGATGCTAAAGCTGAAACTCCAGTACTTTGGCCACCTCATATGAAGAGTCGACTCATTAGAAAAGACTCTGATGCGGGGAGGGACTGGGGGGTAGGAGGAAAAGGGGACGACAGACGATGAGATGGCTGGATGGCATCACCGACTCGATGGGCATGAGTTTGAGTAAACTCTGGGAGTTGGTGATGGACAGGGAGGCCTGGTGTGCTGCAATTCGTGAGGCTACAAAGAGTCAGACACGACTGAGCGACTGAACTGAACTGAACTGATTTTCACTTTTTCACTTTGAGTAAAGCTAGAGAACTGGCAGGGATAAAAATGCTTTATAGACATAATTTAAGAGTCATAAAGAAAAACAAGAGAAAAAAAATTTAAAGAAAAGCAAAAGAGAAAATCCTCACTGAAAAACAGATTAGAGAGTTGGCAGTAATTTGCTGAAGATATTCTGTGAGTTGGAGTAGCCTGGCTCTGGAACTATTCATGAAGTGTGGTGAAACCTTTTATATCAAATAAATATAGTTTGGTGGGGAAAAGAAGATAAAGAAAATAAGAGAAAACACCTTCCAGCTGGCTGGTTTTATTGGCAGCCTGCAAAGGGTAAATTGGTGGTTTATGAACCAGGAAAGAGTGTTTGTGAAAGGAAAGAGAAATGAAGTAAATGATTAGAAATTTCAAGTTGATCTCACACCATTCCCTTTCCTTATATTCTCACCAGCACTCTTCCTTTTCAAGGTCTGTCTGAAATCATCAATAAGGCTGCCAAATGGGAGGGCACCTGTCCCCATATGCAGGATGATATTCTACTTTCTTTCTTTCTTTTTTTTTTTTTTTTGATATTCTACTTTCTTTGGGGTTGGATCTATATTATTTTATGGATAATTGAACTATTACATATCACTTCTACATACCATTATGCATCGTTCGACTGTTTTCCCACAAAAATATTAAATGAAGATGGTCATTTACAAACAATGCTGTGTATTGGCAAGAAGCTTACCTTTTAGAAGGGTCAGCTGAGCCACAAATTATATCTTTTCTGGAAGAAAGGTAATGTCTTCAAGGGAGGAACATTCTATTTCCTGAAGACTATTCCAATCACTGAGAATATTGGATTTATAGCAGTAGCAATAATAATAGCAGATCCCTGAGGTTATTTGATTCATTGGGGAAGAAAATACCATAAATCCTTTCTATTTTTTACATATTAATGTTATATTACCACCAATAAGATCACAGATATGTGATATTTGCTCTCTCCATATTTGCAACAGTAATGCTAAAGTTGTCCTTCCAGTTCAATGTTTACATAAAATAAATACCCTCCAATGCTGGAGATAAGGGTTTCTGACTGAGATGAAGGAGTAGAGGTGGTACTGTTGACATGTTGGGTGGACAGTTTGGTACAACCCAGGAAAATCAGCATCCCTGACTCCTGCCCACAAAATGCCAGGAATATCCTTACCCTGATGCACTAGGTAAACCAAGCACAACCTCCCCTCCCAAGGCGCACACACGCAAATGCACACACACATGCACGCACACACACACACACTTGCAACCATTCCCTGGGTAAACAGTGCTACTCTGGTTTAGGGGCACAGATCTGAAATTATTTTTAAAAAGTATATTTTCTTAAAAGAGGAAAGAGAAGTATCAAGAAGAGTACATATCTTCCTTTGCCCACCTCAACGTTCTATCAAGCTAAGAAAAATCCCTGTTTCCTAGTATCAACCACTTTATCAGAACAGGAAAATTTGTATAATATCTGGCACAGATTATGTGTTCAATGAGCACTGCATTTCTTTCCTCATGTCCCTTTTTCCAAGAAGAGGAAGTGAAGTAAGGAAACATTTCATGTTGAAACCTTTTGGTTATGACTTTATTGCTCATTTGGAAAGGGTATGTCATTTTCTTACCCATTTGCTTATCAAAAGCAGGCTGTCCATTCTTGTTTTGTCATCTCGATGGACAAGGCATAATTTGTTTCATGTTCATAGCACAGAGCCAGTCTTTTCTAGACAAGTTGCAGGCAAATTTCAACTGCAAGAGTTATCAGCTATTAAAAGAGGCCATGTACAGCAAGGCACCAGCTCTTTGCTGACTGATACTGCCTGCTATTTTATTTTTGGAAAGTAGCCTAAAGCTATTATGGCTCTGGGTTTTTGACAGGCATCATATATCAGTATTTCAGAAGAAAATTTAACTTCAAAAATCAAGTAGCCTGAGGGTTTGGAATCAAATTTAAATTTTTAATAAGTTGTCAAAATATACTTCTCAGTATTCATTTATAACTGGACTCAACCCTCTGCAAATTAATATGCAAACCTTCCCACTTCGCTTACAGTTTGTTATGCAAAAAAAAGTTAAAGGACCAGTTATCACGTACACTACTAAGAGAAGTAGGAGGCGCTATTTGTTTATATTTTGTGTGTTTGACAGGGACATACTAGCCTGAATATATTTCTGTCTAGAACTAAATTGGTGACTAATATCAGTTCTTTTGATTGACTTCAATTTGAATATGCAAATGAAGTTTTCAGATTCAGTTCAGCTCAGTTGCTTAATTGGGTCTGACTCTTTGGACTGACTCCATAGACTGCAGCACACCAGGCTTCCCTGTCCATCACCAGCCCCTGGAGCTTGCTCAAACTCATGTCCATTGAGTCGGTGATGCCATCCAACCATCTTATCCTCCGTTGTCCCCTTCTCCTCCTGCCTTCAATCTTCCCCAGCATTAGTGTCGTTTCCAATGAGGCAGTTCTGATCAGGTGGCTAAAGCATTGGAGTTTCAGCTTCAGCATCAGTCCTTCCAATGAATATTCAGGACTGATTTCCTTTAAGATTGACTACAGTGATCTCCTTGCAGCGCATGGAACTCTCGAGTCTTCTCCAACACCGCAGTTCAAAAGCATCAATTCTTTGATGCTCAGCTTTCTTTATAGTCCAGCTCTCACATCCATACATGACTACTGGAAAAACCATAGCTTTGACTATTGTTGGCAAAGTAATGTCTCTGCTTTTTAATATGTTGTCTAGGTTAGTCACAGTTTTTCTTCCAAGGAGCAAGTGTCTTTTATTTTCATGGCTGCAGTCACCATTTGTGGTGATTTTGGAGCCCTTCAAAATAAAGTTTGTCACTGTTTCCATTGTTCCCCCATCTATTTGCCATGAAGTGATAGGACTGGATGCCATGGTTTTAGCTTTCTGAACGTTGAATTTTAAGCCAACTTTTTCACTCTCCTCTTTCACTTTCATCAAGACGCTCTTTAGTTTTTCTTCACTTTCTGCAATAAGGGTGCTGTCATATTCATATCTGAGGTTATTGATATTTCTCCTAGCCATCTTGGTTCCAGCTTGTGCTTTATTCAGTCAGGTGTTTCACATGATGTGTTCTGCATATAAGTTAAATAAGCAGGTTGACAATATATAGCCTTAAAGTACTCCTTTCCTGATTTGGAACCAGTCAGTTGTTCCATGTCCAGTTCTAACTGTAGCTTCTTGACCTGCATACAAATTTCTCAGAAGGCAGGTCAGGTGGTCTGGTATTCCCATCTCTTTCAGAATTTTCCACAGTTTGTTGTGATCTGCACCGTCAAAGGCTTTGGCATAGTCAATAAAGAAGAAATAGATGTTTTTCTGGAACTCTCTTGCTTTTTTGATGATCCAACAGATAATGGCAATTTGATCTCAGGATGAACCATACAATAAGGACTGTAACCAATCATGGGTCACTGAGAAACCTATTTAGCATCTGAAAAGAGAATCTTATAGTTTAAGTGGTGATATCAATCAATGATTTAGTCGTCTACAAAGCAGGCATCAGAACTGATTATCTTATCTCTGTCATCTGATAATATGGTGAGCTAATTAAAATATTGATTATTTGGCTATTATTGACCTGGAAAGTAGGTCTGGGATAGAATGAAGGGATTATAGGTGGTTTGGATTAAGTTTAGGAGAAATGTATGTTGTCATCTCAGCATCCGTGATGACTAATGGTGTTAATGAAACAAGGGAGACTGCTTTTAATCAGATAGAGCTGGTTTTAAAGTCTTCATCCCCCTCTTATAAGTTATATATCTTTGTATAGGACTTTTATTCTTTCTGTCAGTCTCTTTATATAAAAATTTCTAACATCAATCATGACAAAAATAATGAAGATAACAAAAATAATACCTGCCTTATTACACTGTGATGGGGATTAACAAAATGTATTGGAAATAAGCTCTGCAATTGTTTCTTCCTTGAATGGCCATTAATTTTTTCTTCTTTACTCATATTTGGGACTGAAAGCAAATAAGAGGCTCAAGTAAACCTTTAGAACTTATTTAGGCTATTCAGGCTAACAAGCATATGGGAAAAATACCCATGGAGTGATACTTGGCCAGTACATGTTAGCCTGTATTCAACTTGCCAGAAAACAGAAAGTGGACATAAAGCCAACTTCTTTCTGACTTTCTAGAATAAAGCCTTCAAGGATATTTTCTAAGATTTCTAAAAGACTATCTAAAATGCATATTTAGCCTTTTACAGTTGTACTGTCAGAATGACAAATATATATGCAAAATATATGAGTATCTGAGAACGTCATAGCACTCAGAGCCCTTCCAGCTCTCTGAGATAGTTTGCAAAGGCACAATGAGATTTCAGTTATATTTTGAGAAGTGGTTAAATTTAGACGAAAAGCCTAGAATAAAGAGATTTTAAGGAGTCCTGGATAATTCTAGTCCTAAACATGCAAATATTTAAGATCTATTCTGGGGATCACACAAATTGTTTGGAATGAAGGTTCTAGAGTGTTCCCATGAGAGAAAATGGAAAGATTATTTGGAAGTGGCTTTAGAAGTTTCAAATGCTCAATAAGCCCTGTATCTTCAAAGTTTTTGATAGTGATGAGAATGGAGCATTCAGAAAACAGCAGTGATGTACTGAATGATGGGAAGGCAGAGAAGCTAGAGATAGGAGCTAAAGCACAATCTATTATGCATTATGAATAGCACATATTATTTTCTTTAAAATACAATACAAAATCAGAAAGTAGTAAGGAACAGATAATAAAATAAAATTGACAAAATCTTGATATATAAACCAATACAGTATTATAAAGTAAAATAAAGTAACATAAAAAAATTTTAAAAAATTAAAGCAAAAAAAAAATAAAGTTAGGTGATAGCTACTTGGGAAATTCCTCATAATAAAGGATTATAAATAAATATATAATATTAGTATTTCTTAAACTTATTTGTGTATTGCCACTTTCAATAGCTGAAGAAAGCAGTTGATAATCTGTCCAGAAATCTGCATTCATTCAAAAATATTTATACACATACATTTGCAGAAGTTCATAGTTCTCTCTTCTCCCTTAACCTCTCTGTGAAGTCCATCCATGTGCCTCCTGAGTTCAACAGATTTCTTGTGTATATACAGGAAATATCTCCAAGTCAAGACTCTTGGAGACTTTAGACTGGGACTTTGGATCTTCAAGTGCAGTTCATGGCTCTAATTCCTCAAACCTTGGCTTTAACTCTGTTCTGTTTTACTTTTCATTCTTTCCAAGCCCCATCTGTTCTTTGTCACACAGAACTTTTCAAGGGTGATAGTTTTTCTCTCATTCACATGCTGTTTAAAGAAAGACAGGGAGCCAAGACCAATTCAAAGAAAGAAGTGGTTTATGATACCACACCACAAGGTCACAGAAATGTTTATGATAACAGAGGCATTTTCTAAACTCTGGTGAAAGGAATTCAGTAGATCTCTCAACAGCTAATTGGTATTACACATATCCAAACTGATTACTATTCCATCAAATGGAAGGTATGTTGGTAAAATATAGGAAAGGAGGCAAAACACCCTATCAGTTAATAACTCATATTTTGAAGTGACAAGAACCAAAACTCAGTTACATACATTTCTTATCTTTGAAAAGATAAAATTACTTATTTTCATTAATCACTTATTACATGAAAATTACTTATTTCCATGAGCTTTCATTTTTTTTCATCTGTAAACTATGTGATACATAACTCTCCAAAAAGATTAAAGAGCAAAAGTATTGATAATACTTCCAATTAATAGTGACAATGAGCTGGTAATTTACAACCAGGGTTTAACCAAGTCTTTATGTAGTACTCAAGATTACATTATTTTATCTGAACAAAGCCCTGAAGCATATGATATCAAGCATTTCCAATGTGTTTCTGTAACATCATCTCCTTTTCAGAACTCCTTAGGATCACTCCTTTCTGTACTTTTTTTTTCTCCCTTTCTAAATACATACCCTGATTATCATCCTGGATCTTTCCAATCACCTTACTCTGTAAATGAATCTTCAGGATTCCATGCAATGTTATGGTTTTAATTACTACCCATACAAGGATGATTCCCAATTGGAAAAAAAAAAAAAAAAACAACCAAACAAACAAAAAACACCTTCAACCCTTTATTATCCTCAAGCTCTAGATTTAGAAATGAAAATGTTGAGAAGTCAGCATTTCCAGAACTGAGCTTCTTTTCCTTATCTACTCCCATCCCTATAACTATTATTGCTCTTCAATTTTCCATCTCAGTTAAGGTTACTGCTAACCAATTTAGAGATCCTATAAATCTTCCTCCCTCACCATACCAATTCAAACAACTCTTGAATCTTCTTAATTTTTTGTGCTTTCTTCCCTTGTTTACCTCCCTGTTGCTACTTCTTCAATTCAGAAGTCATTGTCTTCCCACTAGATTTCAGAAATAACCTGCTGGCTGGCTTCCCAAACTCTTGTTTTCCCTTTTCCAGTTAGACATAGCTCCTCAAGAACAGTCAAAAAATATATACTAGCTATGGCAAGCTGTATTATTTTTCCAGTTGGTGGAATTATTTATAATTATGGGAAAAAAAACCCAGGTAGTTGAAACTAGAATCATCACAAAAAGCCTGGAGTATATTGTTGCTTGTTTTTATGTAGAAAAGTTTTATTGATTTATCTACTAAAACCATTTTACATTTTATTTGTCCTTTTTAATATAATGCAGTCCAACTTTACAGGACTAAACAGGTTTTTAAACAGAAGATAATGGCTTTGTGTTTTGAAGTTTAGAAACCAGTGTCAGTGATGAAAATAAGAACATGTAATGACTGATTTGTCTTGAGCTCTTGGGCCTAGATGAATTAATAATCAGAAAGAAACCTTTTAAATAATGAATGGCTTTAAGCCAGCCCCTCATATAAAATTACTTTTATTGTTCTTTTCTATCTTCTAAGAGTCAAAAATAAGTTTGACTGAATGTTAAGAAGCCAGAAAATGTCTGCCCAGTGCAAAGTCCAGATAGTTTATAGGTTTTTCTGAGAAAGTTTATCACAACTGTTGTTTAGCCATTGTTATTGTTCTCTAATTGATCAGTTGTGTCCAACTGTTTGCAACCTTGCAGACTGTAGCTCGCCAGGTTCCTCTGTGGGATTTCCTAGGCAAGGATACTGGGTTGAGTGGGTTGCCATTTCCTTCTTCAGGGTACCTTCCTAAGCCAGGGATCAAACCCACGTCTTCTGCTTGTCAGGCGGATTCTTTACTGATGAACCACTAAGGAAGCCCTCCACAACTACAGCATCCATGAAAGCAAACAAATAGTCTATCCTCACTATTGAAATAATTTTGAAATGAAGTATTTTGGAATTGTATGCTTCTTCCTCAGACCTGCCTTCAACAATTTAGTTAGGGAATATGATAATAAGAAATAGTGTCAGAAAAATTTGGAATTGAGAGAGACTTTCTGTTATTTACTTTAAAATATACCAAAATAAACTTAGAAGGGAAAAAATGTTCAATAATAAGAAATAAGAGAAGACATATCTAGAAGAAAAGAAACCAGAGAGACATTAATATTTTGGGGAATTCAACATTCCCAATGCTCTGCTCTATATTTAGGTGAGATAAATGTATTCAGAAGGGGGAAAAAAAGGACATTCTGGACTTTTTTAAAAGGCTAAATAGAGCTATTTAAAGAACCATTTCATCAACGGGCTAGTTCCCAACCAATCTGGTTCTTCTGAGACAAGCTGCTGGTCAAAACATTTCATCAGCAGCTAATCAAGAGAGCTAATGGTCTATGTAGTTAGGCACTTCATGACCTGGGGTTGTTTAAATTAATCTTATGTAACTGATGGCTGTCAACTTTCATCTAGCTTGTGGGTTAAGAACAAAAATAAGAAACTAAAAGTTAAAAATTCTTAACTTGCAATAGTATGCCACTTTGCTTTCTAGGGTATTTTAAATACTAGCTTTTCAAGAATTTGGAAGAGGATATTCAACTGACTCATTCTTCAGTTCAACTTTTCCAACAATTTTAATGGATTATTTCTATAGCATTGTGTTCTGTGGTATAATAATCTGAATACATATTTAAAATGAACACAAAAGTTGACACACATATTTATTGGAGTCAAAGTCAAGTTTAAGAAACATTATAGCTAAAGAGACTGTTGGGTAAATTAGACGACCAAGGTCATTTCCTAAAGGACACATCCAGGATCGGAAGTTACAAAGTGTGACTTTAGTTCTTTACTCTGTTTCTGAGTACTGTGAGCTACATTAAGCCAATTAAACTCTATTTTCTTATTAAATTTGTTGAACGAAATAAGCTGTAAAGTCCATTCAAGCTTGATGATTCTTTAATCAACTATTAAATAGACCCTAATTATGAGTACACAAATGATTTACATTTCAAGAAATTTGCATCCCTTACCCAAGGATCAGAACCCAATTTACATTTGTCAGATATACTTCTGTCTGAGGCAGACCGTTTCATATAGGTTGGCATTTTTCTGGTTTTCCATTAGGAAAATACAGGATATGTTTAGCCTAAAATTAAAACTTAGCTCTAGAACCCCGCTTTTCACAAAGGATACAATAGGCATTAATATATGCTATTGAATTAATGAATAAGATATACATGAAGTAACAACTGTTTTGAATTATTAATATTATTAGTTTAATCCTCCAACACGTATTATCATTTAAGGTATTCCTAACCTGTATTGGTTAGCAAAATTAGTCCCTTTGTTTATCAAGTCTTAACTCTAAGTTGTCTTTATTCATGTGGATGAGGAGAAAGGTACTTTTTACTTCCCATAATTTCCCTCAGAAAGACCTGGATCCACAAAGGGAAGTGTCCATCCACTGAAATTTTGATGCTGAAGCTGAAGCTCCAGTACTTTGGCCACCTGATGCAAAGAGCTGACTCATTGGAAAAGACCCTGATGCTGGAGAAGATTGAAGGCAAAAGGAGAAGTGGGTAGCATAGGATGAGATGGTAAGATAGCATCACAGATTCAGTGGACATGAATCAGAGCAAACTCCAGGAGACAGTGGAGGACAGAAGAGCCTGGCGTGTGCAGTTCATGGGGTCGTAATGAGTCAGACATGATTTAAGCAACTGAACAACACCAACAAAAACTTCACTTCAAGCTTGATGCGACTTTTTGGTCATCAGTTTACAACATGTATGATGAAAATGCATTAGGCTGAGGAACCTAGCAATCTTTATTATTCACAGAAGTAGGAGAAGATAATGATATTTTATTTAAAAAGTCTTAATAGTCTTTTTTCTTTTTTTAAAAAAATGTGTTTTGTTGAAGATTAGTTGATTTACAATATTGTGTTAATTTCTGATGTACAACAAAGTGACTCATATATATATATTCTTTTCTTATATATATATTCTTTATACATATATATATATTCTTATATATATATATTCTTTTCCACTATGATTTATTATCGGATAGTGAATATAGTTCCCATACAGTAGGACCTTGTTGATCATCTATTCTATATTTAGCAGTTTGCATTGGCTAATCCCAAACTCCCAGACAATCCCCCTTTATATGTCTATGCCATGACAGTAGTAATCATTATGTTCAACTGACATAGTACTTGGAGTATAATCTTGAAACTATTTTGTTTTTGTTTCTTACCATTCTTTTTGTGTTCAGAATCTTAGTTCTTCTCCTCTTTGCTGTACAGTAGAAATGAACACAATATTGTAAGACAACTATATTTCAACAAAAATTAATTTAAAAAAAAAAAGATTCTAATTCTTCTCTTGTCCTTGGATGGAAACTTGCAGAGGTTCTTAAACCTTACTCATTGCTTTCAGCTGCAAAATTAAACTTTACTTCATGAATAAAATATCCCATCTATTATCAGAAACAAATTCGCAAACTTGATTTGGTTTGAAAATGTCTCCCGTGCCCCCAGCTCAGGCCTCCACACATGGGAAAGATTGCCATGAAGGGAAGAACAAGTGGGCTCCTTCCACCTCTCCACTACCTCCAGCGCTTCCCTGTCTTCAGGTGGTTCTGCAGTGAGCCCTGGGGTTGGGACACAGGAGAAGCAGTGAAGAAAGAATGGCAGGAAACCCTCAAATCATCAAAAACTCCCCTGCGCTTGTGTTACTGTTCTAGGGGTATGCAGGGGTTAAATTCATTTGCCCTGAGATTTGTGACTTCTTTGGAGACCTTTGTGTGTCTCCCCCACACCCCACTTCCACTCATCTAAGGAAGTTCTTGTTCCCTTGAGTATGGTAAATGTCCTAGAAATACCATGACACTTGAGTGTCCTTCTGCCAGGTGGTTCTCTTGCATTCAAGAGTTTACCTAAGGGGAGTTTTTTTCTAGATCCTTCACTTAACAGTCTCTGGGGACACAATTAGTTCACAAACAGCTACTATCTCTCTGCCAATCCTTTTCACCTTTGGGATGACATGGTCACCAGGCTTCTGCCATTTCCTTGGGTTCAGTTGGTGGGGATGGGGTGGGGTTTCTGAAGATGCAGGAGCCATTTTGGTGATTTCTTTTAAAACCCTGTTCTCATGACTCATGGGCACCATGGGGGAAGGAAAGGGTGGGATGAACCGAGAGAGTGACATTGACATATTCACACTAGCATGTGTCAAACAGATAGCTAGTGGGAAGCTGGTGTATAACACAGAGGCTCAGCTCTGTTCTCTGTGATGACTAGAGGAGTGGGATGGAGAGGGTATGTGGGAGGGAGGCTCAAGAGGGAGCGGATAATGTATACATATAGTTGCTATGCCTTACTGTACAGCACAAATTAACGCAGCATCGTAAAGCAATTATACAACTTTTTTTTTTTTTTTTTCTTTTTAAGCCTTGTTCCAGACATGCGACAAGGAACAGATGAAAGATTTCCTCCCTTCCCTTTGGGAGAGTTTCAAAGCCTCACTCTCTCCTAAGAAAATGTCCTCAAGAGTATTTTCAATTACCTAAAACCAAATACTTTTCTACCCTCCATGTACAAGAGGAGTTTCAGAATAGTCCAACTTATTCTAACCACTATTTTAAAAAAATTTCCCAAAATGTGTTAGCACTGTCTTTAAAATGTGGTTCACCTGAGACTTTGAATTAAGCACCCCCTTCCAGAAATAACACTAGGAAATTTTCCCCTCTACCTACCCTCATTTACCTAGAAGTGACTAGTGTCTGAGAATTGATGCAAACAACTTTTTGAAAGATGATTATGTCTGCCAATATTTGATTATAACATTGTATATGGTTTATACTTATGTCAAAAAAAAATAAGTGGGAAGTAAATTGATATATCTATAGATTACCTTTGGAATTTCAGATTGAAAGATCCTACATTAGACTTCTCATAGATTATATTTAAGAACTGGTAAAATGTTCTTATCACCCCAGTCTGAGGAGAGAGGCTTATTATTACTTTTTGCATTTAGCAAAATAAGGATCAGAATTACTGTAACTTATTTAAATATGCTTTAAGGAGTTCAAGGCTAGAAAGTGCATTCTGGATAATTTTGAAGAGGCATTGTTCACTGTGGTAGTCACTAGACACACGTAGCCATATAAATGTAAGTTTAAATTAATTAGCTTATATAAAATTAAAAATTCTAGTTCTTAGGTACACTAGCCATGTTTCAAGTACATGAGAGTTATAATTGGCTAGAGACTACCATGTTAAACAATGCAAATATTATGCAGGATAAGGATGCTTGGGGCTGGTGCACAGGGATGACCCAGAAAGATGTTATAGGGAGGGAGGTGGGAGGGGGGGTTCATGTTTGGGAACACATGTACACTCGTGGTGGATTCATGTATGGCAAAACCAATACAGTATTGTAAAGTAAAATACAGTAAAAATAAAAATTAAAAAAAAAAACTAAATTAAAAAAAAATCACACTGTTGTAGACATTTCAATTGAATAGCAGGGCTCCGAATATGAATACCACAGTTAAACCCATACACATAGAATCAAATACTCTTCTTGTCAGGGGAGGTAGAGGAACATTCTAGAAGAGTTATTCAGGATGGCCTTCTAAGGTAGGATTGAGAATTTATACCATACAAATGATGAAATGTCTTTCTTGGGACAGCTAAGCTGGTTTTGGTGATATGATTGAGGAAGCTTCCATGTTGGGCAGGGCATTAAGAATTGGTTCTTCTCAATTATGAGGTTATAGCTGTGGGGAAATTGCCTTTGTATTACTAGATGTAGACTTCATTACTCAGAAGAGCTGAAAGAGGATCTTAAAAGAGGCCAAGTCCCAGGATTTGACATTGTGCAAATTGAACTCACTGCTGAATGTTAACATTTTTGAGAGAAACTCACTTGGCTTACAGGTGTGAGATATTTCCATTTTCTCTTCCTGTGTCTTTAAAATAATTATAATTTAGACCCACAGTCACTTATTGGGATAATATCTTCATTCCTGTGTGTAAGAAAGATGTCACTGGAACTTTACTAGGAAAATCGTAATGCACCTTCTCTTTATACAATTTATTTATTCTTTTTTGCTTTTTAAAACTGATTTATTTTATTTCAAAGACCAGGAAAAGATGAGATAAAACCTGGGGACAATGAAAAAAATATATCCTGTTTGTTTTCTGTACAAAACAAAAGGTTAAGCCAATTTTTTTTTTCTTTTCAAAATAAAGCAAATAATTCTTTGGTCATCTATAATAGGACAGAGCTATTTTGAACAGTTTGATGTCATATCTACATCCCTCAAGGAAACAAAGGGGAAAGTCAGAGGAAAGGGAAAAGGCAGCCTTGATAAGTTCTGCCAGCCACTGGGCCCTGAGAGTGAAGCATCCTGTTTTTATCATGTGGCCGAAAACAGTGGAAAAAAATTTACTGTGATCAATGGTACCATTCTTTTGTTATTTCACAGTTACCTGCCATAATTCCCTAAATAATCCCACCAAATGAGGGCCTTTTTGGTGACAACTGTGAAACAATGGGCCAGTCTGTATAAAGGTCATTGGAAAATTACAGTCTGAGATGGAGAAAGAATGGTGACAAACCAGAGACACTTCGTGATATGAATAGCATTCTGAGTTCTGACTGTCTGTTGCCACTAGGTTTTCTGACAGTCCTATCCATGCCATCAATTAATACTCCCAATTACTGTAAAAGTCAGTGGGATACACTATTCAGAAAAAGTAATAGCAAATATAATCCTCATAAAAATAAAGTATTCCTTTCAAACAATAAATGGCTTCTAAATAGACTTTTTGCAGTTCCTAGGATTGCTCTATCCATTAAACAGTCAATCATTTTAAGGGACTTCAAGCAAAATGACCTCAGAGATTGCTACCACTTGGAATTCATATCCTTTCAGTCGTCTTATCTCTGGGTATCCAGGTGCAATCCTATAGCATTTATCAGCACAGCAACTACAGGATGTCACTGCAGCACAAGTACACTCCCAGAAATTACAGAAAAAACAGTTCTTCACTCATCTGTTTATCAGACTGGCTTTCTAGGGCATCCTTCATGGTGGGGCAAAAAGAGGAGAGAACAGCCTCTCTGCATTTTAGTATATTCAGGAATAATTTTGGAACAAAGTTCTAAGGTTTTTTCTCTGTGGATACGGTTCTTTAATTAATAGAAGATCCTTAAACCTGAAATTATCTGGTAACTGACTTTCATCTTTACTGTCTTTGTCAGGACTTGTAAGAAATACTTAAAAATCTAACCAATTACCTACGGGTTTGTTTTACTTGCTGCCAAACATCTGGGTAATTTAAACATATCCAGACAAAATGATATTTTTCAATGATTTTATATGAGTTGTATAGACACAGCCTCAGATTGCAGGCGAGATGAACTGATATAATCCCGAAGAGCTATTTATACAATTGAGCCTCTATTAAGGAAGAATGTGATTTCAACCTCTGTCCTTTGGAAAACATGATTTATATGAAATTGATTTACTATTTTAGAATTTCTAAATATTGTTTTCTTCCAGTATGGCTTCCAGCCTCCCAGTGAATTGAAAATATTCGAGTACTCGGAATCCCAATGGATTGCCACTGGGAATGAACAGAAGGTCTCTCTCCTTCCCCCTCCCCCCTCCTTTTCCTGTTTTCAAGTTCCAGAGCCAGATATATGGCTGTGAGACAACACAGAAGCAGTGTCAAGAAAACCATTTTGCTCAAGGGACCTGGCAGTTGAACTCTCCCCAAAAGCTTTTAAAAAGAAAAAATACATATATATTAAATGCCAATTTAAAACAAATCCAAAGATTTGTGGAGCCTTTGTTCACCTTGTGATGTTGCTGGAGATATGAATATATACCAAATGAGCTAACAGATTATGAAAAGTCAATGCTTAAAATCTCTTGAGTTTTCTAACAAGAGATCTGGGAAGTTTAAAAGCCTATCAGGTTTCCCAGAGATTATTAACTCTGGCTTGCATTTCAAAGCATATCAAGTGCCGTCTGCTTTATACCAAACAGAAGGGAATGTACTACCAGACGGAGCAGACAGAACTAATAAGAGCTGTAATAAATCAAATTAAGAAATATTTACTGAACATCTCTGCATCTCCAGCATTGAGATGTTAGGTGTGTGATAAATATAAAATATAAATGAAAAGGTCTGTGGTCTCAAAAAGCTTAAATGAATTTGGAGAGATAAGATAATTGCACAGAAAATAAATAATAAAGCAGAATTTGAAAAGCAATTCCAAAGGAATAACTCAAGAAATATCATAAATAGTAAAAATGAGGCAAACCAGGAACATAAAAAATGTTATCATTTGAATTAAGCTTAACAGGCAACTTCATGAAAACTTTTCTGTGGGGAATAATGTTGCCCTTCAAGGTATATATATTTATACTTCTTCAGAGACCCACTCTTTGGCTGAATCCTAGGATTGTTCTGTTTGCAAGGGGGTTGGATAGCCAAAATGGCTATAGCCAATAGACTCACAGAATGATGTTAAATTTAAATTATCAAATAAAAAACATTCTGTAGTCAAGTCACTGAATTGCACTGTAGGGAAATACGGATCATTATTCTTGAAAATATCATAATATGACAATAATTACAGCTTTTATTTAAATTGCTAGACTTATGTGAATGATCTACCAGAAATGCACATCCTTCAAAAGTCTCTGAAAGGCCAAGCTTTATAGCAATTTCATCTTATTTCTTCTTTCTTGTGTGAGTGTACATGCTAAGTCACTTAAGTTGTGTCCAACTCTTTGTGAACCAATGGACTGTAGCCTTCAAGCTTCTCTGTCCATGGGATTCTCCAGGCAAGAATACCAGATTGGACTCCATGTCCTCCTCCATGGGCCTTCCTGACCCAGAGATTACACACAAGCCTCCTGCATTCACAGGCAGCTTCTTCACCATTAGCGCCACCTGGTTATGCTTACTAAGAAAACCCCAAATTATTTTAACTATGGTAAATTAAGCATGTTCCCATTCTCTTTGACCTGAAAGCACCTAAACACCCTCTGATGTAAATGAACTAGTTCCTACTGGCATTCAGACAGTGTTACTACATCATCTGGGTTTTGACAAAGACTTGAAACAAAGAATAATAAATAGCCATGAGACCCAGTATAAAGTAAATAAACAAAGGAAATGTTTTTAAATGAAGAAAGAATTTACAAACCCAGAATAAATTAACTAACACAGAGAAAGAAAGAGAGGTAAGGAAAAGGCCAAATCCCTTATCTTGAAGAAAGAGAAAAAAATATATTTTTTGATAGATTTTGGTCCTTTAACGTGGTTCAAAGAATGGTGTTAAGATATTCAGCTAATCTCAAATAGAACTAAAAATAGAATGCTTACCTTGAAAGTCCCTGCTGAAAACAAAGCTGAAAAAGCCCCTACTGCAAAATAGAAGAAACTGAAAAAGCAAAGAAACTGGAATTAAATCATATACTGACATGAAAAAGTTTTAAACATCAACAAGGTGGCAGGAGATGGTAAAAGCAGGTGAGTCAATAAAAGTGCTGTTTAAAATGTATGAACAGGAGATTTCCCCCATGGTCCAGTGGTTTAGATTTTCCCTTCCAATGCAGGAGGTGTGGGTTCGATCCCTAGTCAGAAAACTATGATCCCACATGCCTTGGGGTCAAAAAAAAACAAAACATGAAACAGAAGCAGTTACTGAACAAATTCAATAAAGACTTTTAAAAAAGGTTCACATTAAAAAAAAAAATTCTTTAAAAAAAACATAACGGACAGATTTAGGGACATCAGCAAGATAAAATTAGGTCCTGGAGCAGGCAACATCAGGGATCTTTTCCACTCATAGGTCTAAAAGGCAATGGGAGGAAACAGTTAACCAAAATGAAAGAAATCAGGTCTGCAAAGAGAGACTTTATCAGGCTGTGGCACTTGCTAGAGAGACAGCAATCACTGAGACCCAGCAGGAATGAACTAGGATAATAGCTCCTCTACCTCCCTCTTTTCCTGTCTGTCAACCTCTGTCAGAGTCTTCCACCAGCGGACTCAACAGGCAGCTAGTGGGCATGGAGTCCTTGATGTTGTCCATATAACTCAGCCTCCTGGAGCACAGAGCAGTAGAAATCATAAAGAGTTGATCTTGAGTAGCAAAAACCTCCAAGATATCCAATGATACAATGATTACAGAAATAAGCATAACATGATACAAGGTGTTTTAGAAAAAAAAAGTAAAAAAGTGAAAGTGTGAGTCACTCAGTCATACCAACTCATTGCAAACCAATGGACTGTAGCCCACTAGGCTCCTCTGTCCATGGAACTCTCCAGGCAAGAATACTGGAGTGGGTAGCCATTCCCTTCTCCAGGGGATCTTCCCAACCCAGAGGTCAAACTGGGCCTCCTGCATTGCAGGCAGGTTCTTTACCATCTGAACCACCAGGGAAGCCCAGAAAAGACATTGATCTACATACAATTGAGCGTTTAAAAAATTGCTTCATTGAGATGTATTTCATATATTATAAAATTCACTCTTTTAAAGTACACTATTAGTATCAGTGCTTAAGACATTGCCTTTCAATTCCGGGAGTGCAGGTTCAATCCCTGGTCAGGAAGCTAAGATACCACATGCCTCACAGCCAAAAAACAAAAACAGAAAACAAACTATATCATAACAAAATCAATAAAGACTTTAAAAATGGTTCACATTCAAAAAAAAGGACACAATTTGGTTATTATAATACATTCAGAGTTATAAAACACCACTCTATGTATAATTTTTAAATATTTTCATCACCTGCAAATGAAATTCCATGCTTAATAGCAGTTATGGCAGTTATTTTTTCATTTCTCTCTCCTCCCAATCCCTGGCAAACACTAACATATTAATATTTTCTTTCTCTATGGACATGTTCTGGAGATGTTCTATACATGAAATCCAATGCTTTTGAACTATGGTGTTGGAGAAGTCTCCTGAGAGTCCCTTGGACTGCAAGGAGATCCAACCAGTCCATTCTGAAAGAGATCAGCCCTGGGATTTCTTTGGAAGGAATGATGCTAAAGCTGAAACTCCAGTACTTTGGCCACCTCATGCGAAGAGTTGATTCATTGGAAAAGACTCTGATGGTGGGAGGGGTTGGGGGCAGGAGAAGAAGGGGACGACCAAGGATGAGATGGCTGGATGGCATCCCTGACTCGATGGACATGAGTCTGAGTGAACTCCGGGAGATGGTGATGAACAGGGAGGCCTGGCGTGCTGCGATTCATGGGGTCGCAACGAGTCAGACACGACTGAGCAACTGAACTGAACTGAATGTAACAGGAGAGATCAAGAAGAGATGGAAAGAATACACAGAAGAACTGTACAAAAAAAAAGATCTTAGTGACTGGGATAATCAGGATGGTATTGTCTTTCACTCAGAGCCTGACATTCTGGAATGTGAAGTGAAGTAGGCCTTAGGAAGTGCTGCTTGCGATAAAACTAGTGGAAGTGATGAAATTCCAGCAGAGCTATTTAAAATCCTAAAAGATGATGCTACAAAAGTGCTGCAATCAATATGTCAGCAAATTTGGAAAACCCAGCAGTGGCCACAGGACTGAAAAATGTCTTTCCTTATCCCAGTTCCCAAGAAGGGCAGTATTAAATATGTTCAAGCAACTGAACAATTGCATTCATCTCCCATGCTAGTAAGGTGGCTAGGCTTCAGCATTCTGTGAGCCAAGAGCTTCCAGATGTTGAACCTGGGTCTATAAAAGGCCGAGGAACCAGGGATCAAATTACCAACACTCACTGGACCATAGAGAAAGCAAGGGAATTCCAGAAAAAAATCTACCTCTGTGTCATTGACTATGCTCTTTTGACTGTGTGGATCATAACAAACTATGGAAAACTCTTAAAGACATGGGAATATCAGACCATCTTACCTGTCTCCTGAGAAACCTGTATGTAGGTTAAGAAGCAACAGTTAGAACCCTGAATGGAACAACTGACTGGTTAGGGATTGAGAAAGGAGTACAAAAAGGCTGTTTATTGTCTCCTTGTTTATTTAACTTATATGCAGAACACATCATTCAAAATGCTGGGCTGGATGAGTTACAAGCTGGAATTAAGATTGCCAGGAGAAATATCAACAACCTCAGATACGTGATGATACCACTCTAATGGCAGAAAGTGAAGAGGAATTAAAGAGCCTTTTGATTAGGTTGAAGGAGGAGAGTAAAAGGCTGGCTTAAAACTCAATATTAAAAAAACTAAGATCATGGCATCCAGCCCCAACACTTCATGGCAAATAGAAGGGGAAAATGTAGAAGCATTGACAGATTTCCTCTTCCTGGGCTCTAAAATCACTGTGAATGGTGATTGCAGTCATGAAATTATAAGATGATTGCTCCTTGGCAGGAAAGCTATGACAAGCCAAGATAGCATGTTTAAAAGCAGACATCACATTGTTGACAAAGTTCATCTAGTCAAGGCTATGGTCTTTCCCTTAGACCTCTACTGATGTGAGAGCTGGACAATAAAGAAGGCAGACAGCCAAAGAATTGATGCTTTCAAACTGTGACACTGAAGACAATTTTTGAGAGTCCATAGGAAAGCAAGGAGATCAAACCAGTCAGTCTTAAAGGAAATTGGACTGATGCTGAAGCTGAAGCTCTAATACTTTGGACACCTGATGGGAAGAGCTGGACTCAATGGAAAAGATCTTGATGCTGGGAAAGATTGAAGGTTGAAGGAGAAGAGGGTGACAGAGGATGAGATGGTTGGATGGCATCACTGATTCAACAGGCATGAACTTGAGCAAACTCTGGGAGATGGTGAGGGACAGGGAAGCCTGGAGTGTTGCAGTCCACAGGGTTGCAAAAAGTTAAACATGGCTTGGCAACTGAACAACAACAACATTCTGTTTACAAGATACATACATGAGGAAGAAGGAATCATTATTTCATTCTTTCCTATGGATGAATTACACTTCATGATATGAATATATCACATTTTGTTTTTCTATTCTTCATTTGATGAATATTTCATTGTTTCCTGTTTTGACTATTATGAATAACAGGTTGCTATGGACTTGCATGTGCAAGTTTTCTTTTCATGGGGACATACATTTTTAATTCTCTTGGGTAACTCTTTGGAGTGAAATTTCTGGGTCATATGGTTTAACATTTTGAGGAAGCACCAAAAAGCTTTCCAAAGAGCTGTGCCATTTACTTTGCTACTAACAGCGCATGTGGATTCCAGTTTGGCCACATTCTTGCCGATACTTGTTATTATCTGTTTGTTTTTAAACTTTTGACATCTTAGTGAGTATGAAGATGTATTTCATGTGGTTTTCATTTCCATTAATGACTACAATTGTGTATTTTTTAATGTGTGTCTTGACCATTAGTATATCAATGACACTTTCCAAGGGCATTTGCCATCTGTCTCTCCAGGGATTGAATTTTGGATTGCTGCAGTTTATGACCTTCAACATGCCCTAAAGGGAATTCAGGGAGAGTGAGACACTTCCTGCTCCAGGAAAACTGGTGGAACAGGTCTTTAGATAGATATTTTCAGGGACTAATTTCACAATCCTCATCCTTGCATCTTCTCATATCTAGAAAAGCACTAAATCCCTTCATGGTGACATCAGCTCTTGGGTTTAGCAGAAAACATTTTGCAAGATAAGTGCTTGATTGTATGAACTCCCTCACCAAAATCACATATATTGATCTCCCCCTCAGCCACTACACCTTTGGAGCAGTTTCTCAGAGCTATCTGTGGTATTGTCCCCAAGGCTACAATCCTCATTTTGCCCCAAATAAAACTTAACTCAGAGCTTTCACGTTGTACATCTTTTTTTAGTCAACAAATATATATTTTTTTAATTTTTGGAAACCTCTCTGTTCAAGTCTTTTATCCCTTTTAAAATTAGGTTATCGCCTTTTTATTCTTGTGCCTTTAGACTTCTTGTATTGTGGTTACAAGTCCCTAATTAGATATTTGATGTTCAAGTATCTCCTCCCATCCTATGAGTTTTCTTTCCTCCTTCTTGATGGTGTCCTTTAAAGCACAAAACATTTTAATTTAGATAAGGTCTAATTTTCCTAAATTTTTCTTTTGAATTTTGTTGTTTAGATGTCCTTGGATGTCTAATCCAAAGTCATGAAAACTTACTCTTGTATTTTCTTCTGAGAATTATATCATTTTATCTCTTTAATTTCAGTGGATGGTCCAATTTGAGTTAAGTTATGTGTGTGGTGTGAAGCAAAAGTCTTAATTTCATTCTTTGCATGTGAATATCTAGGCATCTTAGCGCCATCCATTAAAAGGATTTTTCTCCCTTGAATTGTTCTGGGACTCTTGTCAAAATGAATTAATGATAAATGTGTAACTTTATTTTTAGACTCTCAATTCTATTCCTCTGATGAATTTATCTCTCAATCAATTGATCAATCATTCTATCATGAATCTATTATTTATCTTTTTGTCAGTGCTACACGGGCTCAATTACTATAGTTAGTAAGTTTTGAAGTCAAAAAGTGTGAATCCTCTTTTTCCTTTTTGAAATAGTTTAGTTGTTCTGGGTTTCTGGCTTCGAATATGAATTTTAGAATCACTTTATCAATTTCTTAAATTAAAAAAAAATTGGGATTTTACAAGGAATTGTATTGAACCAGTATATCAATTTGGAGAGTATTATCTTGGCAGTGTTGTCTTCCAATCTCTGAGCACTGGATATTGTTTCAGTGGTTTATGTTTTCTTTAATTGTTTTCAATGTTGGTGGGAGAAGTGGGTGATGGGGTTGAAAGGTATAAACTTCTAGTTTGTTGTTGTGTAGTTACTAAGTCGTGTCTGACTCTTTTTATGACCCCACAGACTGTAGCCCATCAGGCTCCTCTGTCCATGGGATTTTCCAGGCAAGAATACTGGAATGGATTGCCATTTCCTTTTCCCGGGATCTTCCTGACCCAGAGATCCAACCTGAATCTCCCATATTGTGAGTGGATTCTTTACTACTGAGCCATCTGCGAAGTTAAACTTCCAGTTGTGAAATAAATAAATCATGGGGAAGCAATGTATAATATGGTGACTATAGTTAATAAATACTGTATTGCATATTTGAAAGTTGCTGAGAGAGTAGATCTTAAAAGTTCTCATCACAAGAAAAGAACTTATTTATAACAATGTAAAGTGTGATGGATATTAACTAGACTTATTATAGTGATGATTTCACAATATATAATTATCAGGGGTTGGGGTGCCAACCCCACACCATGTAAAATCCACATATAATTATACAGTCGGTTTTCTGAACCCACATTTCTGCATCTTTGGGTTCAAGCAATCATGGATTGTGCAGTGTTGTACCTATTTGTTAGAAAAAAAAAGTTTAGGTGGGATTGGCAAACTTCTTGAACCATGATAGCTTTCAAAAAGCAGAAATATAAACAAAACATATAATATATATGTACACACACACACACATTAAAAAAAACAACAACAACAACCATGAGGGGGAAAAAAAGACATAATGGGGTTTACACTGAGGTCAAAATTGCTGTACAAGTGAGAATGTGCTATTTGGAAGTGTATTTTCCAGAGAAAGCAGATCTTGTACATTTGTATATATGCTTGCCAGAAAGAAGTGATTTTTAAATACTCTTTCCTGCATTTGCTGCCTGGGAGTGTTTAACTCCAGCTCTAAAAGACCCTGTCTCTTAAGGAGTAGGAATCATTTCTGGAAGTGTACAGAAGATTGATGGTAGCCAAGCTTGGATTAATTCAAAGTTTCTAGTTCCATGAGTGAAATTAGATCCCTGAGGACTTGGAAATTGCTGTGGGATTTTCAAATAAACAGGTTTTGAAACCACTGATACAGGCTAACGGCTAACAGAAACTTGAGAAGCTGGCAGAAAGAGCTATGCCAATGACTTGTCAAAAATATTTGGTTTGAGCAAGATTTTTAATGGCAAAAAATAGAAAGTCTCAGTGACTAGGATGTTCTGCTGATTAACTTATTCTGCAGTCTGCCCAAAGGTCTTATCAGTGGATTAAGCCATCCTTATGTCCAATTCTCAGCTGGGCTTTCCTATGCTTTAGAGCAAATATAAGAACTGATGACTTGCTGAATTTAAAATGATTCTTCACTAAAGAAGAAAAACATTATTCATGTTTACATTAGAGGACAGTTTCTGCTGAAGTGATTTGGCTAGGACCAGTGAAGTAAAGCTTAGAGATTCCTACAGAGTTGGACACGATTCATGAAAGAGGGATCTTTGAGCCATGTTTGCTAAACACTCTTGAATTTCACAATAAAACCCAAGGGATTGTTTGAATATTCACTGTTAGTTGAATTCATCAAAGTTTAGAAGGAAAAGGCTGTTATTTTAACTGCCCTCTGGAAGCTGGATTGAGCAATGACATTTAGATTTGAGATGCTGGGGCAGCTTTGAAACTCAGAAGTTACTTGGGCATTCCTCTAACTCTTAAATTTGGAGCCTTTCGTTGGACCCTGCTGGTTGTGGAAAGTAGGTCAATTGCTCAATGTGGATTAGTGTATTCCCTAGAGCTAGGTGAGTGGCTCATGTGGTAAAGAATTTGCCTGTCAAACAGGAGACATGGGTTCGATCCCTGATCTGGAAAGATCCCCTGGAAAAGGAAACAGCAACCCACTCCAGTATGCTTGCCTGGGAAATCCCAAGGACAGAGGAGCCTGGTGGGTTATAGTCCATAGGATCACAAAAGGATTGGACCCAACTTAGCAACTGAACAACTACAGAGCTGGCCCAGGACACAAACTGGACCTATGTCTCTTCATTTGAACCTAGTATGAGACATTGACTCATAACTATTTTATGTATAGGTGGTCATTCAGTCATATCTGACTCTTTGTGACATAGGTTACATGGATTGTAACCTACCACGCTCCTCTGTCCATGGGATTTTCCAGGCAAGAGTACTAGAGTGGGTTGCCATTTCCTTCTCTAGAGGATCTTCCTAACCCAGGGATTGAACCCAGGTCTCCTGTTTGGCAGGAGATGCTTGTAGGCAAATACGTTACCATCTGAGCCACCAGCAAAGTTATCTATGTTTGGGAGGAAATGTAATCAAATGAGTGATGAATTTGTTGTTGGGAATGAGAAAGGAAGATGTTACATTTTTAATGTGAATAGGAATGGTTATGAGTGGTATGGCCATATTTCAAAATGGAGATGAAAAAACAAAGACAAGTATTGACAAAGAATATTATCAGCACAATTTTAAATTGACTGGACTTTAGCCATCATTTAACCCAATTTGCTGTCTTTACTGATTAAGAAATCTCTGAAGTCTGTAATATTAAGTAATCCATAGACTTAGCAGAAAAGCCAATCTTAGAACCCAGGCTTACTAAAACTTAAGTCCCTAGGTAATGTTTCTCAGAGATGAAATAACTAGGCTCTTGATGAGATGGTCCAAATGGCAAATTAAGATTGTAGAATAATTGTAGGACTAAGGGGAAAGATGACAGAATGGAGAGGCATTTGCCCAGTTTTCAGTGAGGATGAAGAGCCAACCTAGAACTTAAAAAGCAGAAGAGAAATGTTGATTAGGTGGTGAAGTATGTGGTTATATACGATGAAACTCAAGTTAAATGCTTTTATAATATGAAATAGGTTTGCTATAGAAATGGCACTGGATAGTACACAGAGCCATTCATATAGAATAGTGCTAGTCATCAATTCCTTGTTGTTGTTTACTCACTAAGTTGTGTCTGACTCTTTGCAACCCTGTGAACTGTAGCCTGCCAGGCTCTTCTGTCCGTGGGATTTCCCAGGCAAGAATACTGGAGTGGGCTGCCATTTCCTTCCCCAGGAGATCTTCCCACCCAGGGATCAAATATTGCAGGCGGATTCTTTACCTCTGAGCCACTGTATACTCAATTACCAGTAATCATAATCTACCTGTGACTGCTAGCATATCCAAAGCTGATAGTCAGTACTTCAGCCCATATAAAGATAAGCAATAGTGAATGAGAATTTGGACAAAATGCAGAAAAAGAAGAGATTGAGGGCAAATACTGAAGCCAACGCTTGTTACTAATGGAATTTTTTCCTACTGCCTTGATAGATTACCTTCTCTATATGCACATTTTAATTTATCTCCCATCTTCCTCATGCTTGATCTGCTTTCCCAAAATAATTTCTTTATTTTGATTTAAAAACTATTTGCTCAAGCCTCTCCTGAAGACCCCTAAGCCAATAGAATACGGATTTGTTCTTTTCCCCCCTTTCAATTGTGTGCCATGTGTGGCCACAGGACTGGAAAAGGTCAGATTTCATTCCAATCCCAAAGAAAGACAATGCCAAAGAATGCTCAAACTACCACACAATTACTCTCATCTCACACACTAGTAAAGTAATGCTCAAAATTCTCCAAGCCAGGCTTCAGCAATACGTGAACTGTGAACTTCCAGATGTTCAAGCTGATTTTAGAAAAGGCAGAGGAACCAGAGATCAAATTGCCAACATCCGCTGGATCATGGAAAAAGCAATATTTCTGCTTTATTGACTATGCCAAAGCCTTTGACTGTGTGGATCACAATAAACTGTGGAAAATTCTGAACGAGCTGGGAATGCCAGACCACCTAACCTGCCTTTTGAGAAACCTATATACAGGTCAGGAAGCCACAGTTAGAACTGGACATGGAACAACAGACTGGTTCCAAATAGGAAAAGGAGGACATCAAGGCTGTATATTGTCACTCTGCTTATTTAACTTCTATGCAGAGTACATCATGAAAAATGCTGGGCTGGAGGAAGCGCAAGCTGGAATCAAGATTGCCAGGAGAAATATCAATAACCTCAGATATGCAGATGACACCACCCTTATGGCAGAAAGTGAAGAGGAACTAAAACACCTCTTGATGAAAATGCAAGAGAAGAGTGAAAAAGTTGGCTTAAAGCTCAACATTCAGAAAACGAAAATCATGGCAAATGGTCCCATCACTTCATTGGAAATAGATGGGGAAACAGTGGGAACAGTGTCAGACTTTATTTTTTGGGGCTCCAAAATCACTGCAGAGGGTGATTGCAGCCATGAAATTAAAAGATGCTTACTTCTTGGAAGGAAAGTTAAGACCAACCTAGATAGCATATTCAAAAGCAGAGACATTACTTTGCCAACAAAGGTCTGTCTAGTCAAGGCTATGGTTTTTCTAGTGGTCATGTATGGATATAAGAGTTGAACCGTGAAGAAAGCTGAGTGCCAAAGAATTGATGCTTTTGAATTGTGGTGTTGGAGAAGGCTCTTGAGAATCCCTTGGACTACAGGGAGATCCAACCAGTCCGTTCTAAAGGAGATCAGCCCTGGGTGTTCTTTGGAAGGGATGATGCTAAAGCTGAAACCTCAGTACTTTGGCCACCTTATGTGAAGAGTTGACTCATTGGAAAAGACTCTGATGCTGGGAGGAATTGGGGGAAGGAGGAGAAGGGGACGACAGAGGATAACATGGCTGGATGGCATCACCGACACGATGGATGTGAGTTTGAGAGAACTCTGGGAGTTGGTGATGGACAGGGAGGCCTGGGTGGTGCAATTCATGGGGTCACAAAGAATCGGACACGACTGAGCGACTGAACTGAACTGAACTGAATCAATACAAATTCAGTATGCAAAGCATACAATACTTGTGGATTTGATTGTTTCTGGCAG
Organism: Capra hircus; assembly: GCF_001704415.2. NCBI lineage: Eukaryota > Metazoa > Chordata > Mammalia > Artiodactyla > Bovidae > Capra > Capra hircus. The sequence goes on along the minus strand of NC_030825.1, from coordinate 1,417,224 downwards.
TCAGTGGCTAAAACTTCATATTGTAACATGTTTGTGATTGTCAGTATACAGACATTGTATTTACTCCAAGGAACATAAGACAGAAAAGCAAGCAACTCTAAGGTCAGTATGCACAAAATCAAAAATAGATATAAAACCTTATGCTTCCTGGTTTAATATTTTAGCACAATCTTTAAGTTTATTTTTACACATCTGCAGCATTTGGTATGATTCAGATTGCTTGAAAAGATGGTGCAAAAGTGACTCTCTCCTTTTAAGTTTTGCTGAATATAGTTCTATATGGATAGCAGAAATTGTAAAACAAGATGAGGTGTTCTCTTAAGGAAACACTGTACATGCTACATATGGAGAGATTTAATAAAAATTAGTCTCAGAACTGAAAAATCAGTAGTGTCTATAACATCTTATGCTTTAATCCTGTTATCTTGAGCATTTTAATATAATTTACAAAAAAACACTGTTATTCTCAATAAAAATGTAGAAAATAATGGACTTATGTAGTATGAAATAACACATTGAAATAAAACTGTCACCGTACTTTCATTTCTCTATGATGTGCTCTAGTTTTCACTCAAATATGGAACTCAAGTACTGTGGCTTTACAAATGGAGAGTCAAAGAGCCTTTAATGGTGTTTAATGCAAATTCTAAATATATACATTTTGATGAATGCAAAAATCTATTTAATAAAAAGATTTAAGATGTTCAAAAAGGGTCTTGTACAAAGCTAAAACAAGCTTTCTTCGAAAAATTGAATTTGTTTGTTTTTAAAAAATGACATCATCCAAGATGTGTTTTTAATCAATTATCATTGTAGATAATTCTGAGGGCAACATGGTTGGAAAAACAATGGTGTGATTAACTAGACATTGACCTGGTGTCATGGCACTGGTCCAGGGAGAGCTTATTAGTTTGCACTAGCTGTAAATATAAAACCCAGGACATTGTAAATCACAACTGTAGGATTAATGTGAGAGTGAATCAGATACCTGGGTAAAACTCAGGCATTCCCAGTTAGTTCAAAAACAGCTACAGGAGGTCAGTGGAGAGAAAATAACAGTTTTCATACACAGGCCTCTTCTTAATTTTTTTTCATTTTATCTATAATTTTCAATTCAAAAAATTCATCCTTATACTTAATAATGTTCCTTAATAAAATAAGTAAAAAACAGGGACACTTAGACTTTCTGGCGATGATGGTCAGGGCAAAATCTTTTTTTGAGGGGTGGCAGGAGTCCTGTATTTTGTCTCTCAAAGTGTTTTGTCCAGTCATATGTTCAAAACTTGGTGAATCAGCACACCTTAAGGCCATAATTTCAGCACCATAAACTCATTTTGTTTAGTTTGTCCATCTCATCACAGAAGTTTTCACTCTTAGAAAACCATTCTGACCCTTCTTCCTTGTGACAGGCAATTAATTGGCTGGGCCACATTAAACAGTGATAGAAAATTTATTGGAAGAATGCTGAACCTTGTTTTCATCCGTCCCTAATTTGCATACATATGCTTAATCAGGATGTTAAAAAGAGCCGTGAGTAATGATATTCTGAAATGTATATACCACTGAAACAATTTTATTGTTGCTGTTTTACCATAAGGTCAAATAATTACCTTGCACATATTTCCCCTCTTCTCATTTCCCTCTGAAATTTCTTTTTAAGAGCACACTCAATAAACCCAGTTGTGTATGGTGCTGTGTGTGTGCTTAGTTGATCAGTCATGTCCGACTCTTTGTAACCCCATCCATGGACTGTAGCCCACCAAGTGCCCCGTCCATGGGATTTTCCAAGCAAGGGGTTGCCATGTCCTGCCCCCGAGGATCTTCCTGACCCAGGGATTCAACCCATGTCTCTTGCATCTCCTTCACTGGCAGTGGATTCTTTATCACCGTGCCACCTGGGAAGCCCTAACTGTGTATGGAAACACAGCCAATTCAGTGTACTAAATTAGTAATGTAAGCTAATCAGAAACAAATATGTGCTTCATACTCCTTTGGGGTTTCTACATGAATATTCTTCCATTTATATATATTTATTTTTCAACCAGACATACTGAGTGTATGTAAAAAATCTATTTCCCTACTGTTGTCTGTTTATAAGCCAGCTGCTGTTGTTGCTTTGATAGGTTCCATTAAGACCTACTTGTTCTTTCCCAGAGGCACTGAAAATGTTCACTGTGGTATGAGTCATACTTATGGCTGCTTTCTGTCAGAGGATGAATCAGTGTAGGATGCCTAATTCCAGAAGAGTCTAGGACAGCAGAAGAGACAGCTTGTGTCTATCCTCTTAAAGCTCACTCCATTCTAGAAATGTACACACACAAAAAAGCCCTTTCAATCTAGACCAAAGACTTCTTTAACACTTTGATTGTCTCAGATCTACTATAGAAGCAAAGCATGAATAGAATGGCAGACATAAAATTATATTGCACGTGTGATTATTATCCTGGGATGATAATACACCCTTTTTTCAACCTGTTTAAGAAAGAGGTAAATTAACCTAGTAAATTAAAAGATGATATGAAAGGACTTTAAAAGAATCTATTTTTATGATTATAGAAAATAAAAAAGTATATAGCGGAGGTGAAATTTTATGTCATTCAATTTTATTAGCATATAGCAAGCCAATTATATAAAATTAAATTTCAAGCCTGATTGATTTTTTAAATATTCATTTTAAGCACTGCTTTTGGTGTTTATTATATTATCCAGGAAATATAAAAAAAAATGTCTGCTGCCTTCAGGAATTAAATGCAACCTATACTGTCAATAGCCTACATAGGGCTTTTGATAAAGTATTATGACAGTCCTATATTATGTAGCACCATAAAATGCTAAACATACACAGAACACAGCACTGTAAGTTTCAGAAAGCACATGCTGGAAACTAGAGTGTTTGGCATTTATTGCTGGCTAACATGGGGAGATAATGAGAAGTTTGATACCTTGGAAATCATAACTATGAAATATAATATAACAATAGTTTCCCATCAAGATTGACCATATATCATACAATATTGGAGGATAAATCAAGTCTGCAATACAATCTGCTTTTCATTTCAAGTGGAGGGTGATGTGAGCCATAATTTACCCAGGTAGTACTTATGTGGGAAATAATGACAAATGGAGAGCAACGCATGGAAAAAAAAAAAAAAAATAGGAAACACGTGAAAGATTTGATGTCCTTTGGCTCCCAATTTTTTCCCCCTACTTTTCTTAACCTTCTCCTTCAGTGGAAAATTTTTGTGTTAATATGGATTTGTGATGAAATATAAATATTTCTTTAAAAATATAAGGGGACATAACACAATGACTGGGTAGTATTACCCAATAATTGTTGATTGATATAAAATAAAATAAATCATTTACATGATAGATCACTGTGGGTATCTAGGTCTCCAGGAAAGTCTCAATTTAAATAATTATTAAAATCACTTTCCATGTTAAGATGTGCAATGACTCCTCTTAGAAAGAAAGAAAGAAAGCGAAGTCGTTCAGTCGTGTCCGACTCTTTGCGACCCCATGGACTGTAGCCTACCAGGCTTCTCCGTCCATGGGATTCTCCAGGCAAGAATACTGGAGTGGGTTACCATTTCCTTCTCCAGGGGATCTTCCCGACCCAGGGATCGAACCTGGGTTTCCCACATTGGAGGCAGATGCTTTAACCTCTGAGCCACCAGGGAAGCTCCTCTTATACAACAATTATTTCTTTATCAAAAAATTCATTTATGTCATATACAAATGGAGTTGAGGTGGCATAGGACCAGCATGTCTGGATTTTGAAAAGAGCTAAATGACTGATACTCTGCTTTGATTTTTCTTTTCAGCATTTAATGAACTATCATGAGACAGTAGGAAGACAGAAGGAATTGTTACTGAATAATAAAATAATTCTTTGTGTTCTAACAAAATAGTGGAATCCTATGGCTTTTTCTTATTGTCTACATAGGCTTTGTAGACAGTTGTCACTCAAGTTCTCCATCTTGTACCTACTGCTAAATGAAAATATGTCTAGTAAAGAGAGGGTCAGTGGGAGTTTGTGGTGTGGATCTGAGTTTTAGCCCCATCTCTGCCCTTACTTTCCTTTTTTAAAATATAATATGAAAATATCGCTCTGCTTTTGACTTTGGTCCTAAAATCTAAAGACACTGTATAAACAATGGAGCCATTTTTCTTTTTTTTTTCCCTACAGAGACTAAAGTTTGCATCACCATTACATTCATCTTCCTGAAAACCAAGAAAACAAAAATCAGTTTCAACCAATAGTCAAGAGACAGGTCTACCTTTTCATATCTGATGACAGTGGAATCATTTTAACACTTTAACTCTGTGTATCAGTTTTATGATTCATTTGTTCTTATATGCTGTGCTAAGTCACTTCAGTCATAGCTAACTCTGTGATGCTATGGACCATAGCCCACCAGGCTCCTCTGACATGGGATTCTCCAGGAAAGAACACTTCTGTGAGTTGCCATGCCCTTCTTCAGGGGATCTACTCAGGAATCGAACCCATTTCTCTTATATCTCTTGCATTGGCAGGCGGGTTCTTTACAACTAGCACCACCTGGGAAGCCATATAGATACGGTCATAATGGTAGCAAAACATACTCTTTCCTTTCAATTATCAATGGTAACATGAGAAAAAAACAAAAATGAGGTTAATATAAATTTTCTTGATCATTTTAGTTAGGTGTTAAAATGTTTACTTTTGCAAATTTGTATTTTTTTTTTTAAATTCTGGAGAAAGACATTGTTTTAATTGATTTGGGTTCCTAGATAACTTTCACAGATAGCACAGAAGGTAACATAAATTCCTGCATAAAGTTCTCAAGAAGAAAATGAACTTAAGATTAACAAGGGCTAAGGGTAATGGGGAGGGATAGATTGGGAGTTTAGGACTGACATATACACACTACTCTCTTTAAAATAGATACTACTATATAGCATAGGGAACTCTGCTCAACATTCTGTAATAACCTAAATGGGAGGCGATTTTGAAAAAGAATAGTTACATGTATATGACTGAATCACTTTGCTGTACACCTGAAGCTAACACAACATTGTTAATCAACTATGTTCTGATATAAAATAAAAATGCTTTAAAATATATATTTTTAAGCACATAGACCCTTTTAATAGTGTTCTTTTCAAATTTTTAAACTTAATTCCTCTTATTTTTCCTTAGGGATTGTTTTCTAAAGAGGTAAAGAAAAAAATAAAAACAGTTGTCAAGATGGTTATTTTGAATATTGTATTTTAATTTTATTATCATCATTTCCCCCCTTTAGTCAAGTAAACTTAACTTCTTTTACATTCTTTTTTGCCCCCTTTGCCAATTATGTAATCATTTCAGATGCTCTAGTCGAGTGTCTTTCTACATATTCAAAATCATTTACTTCACCTTACTCACTTAAAAAAAAATTTTGAATGCAATTAAAAAGCTGTATGGTATACAAGTTATTCCAAAATTAAATGTTCTAGGAAAGTTATTATATAGCAAAATTCCTGGAGAAGGTTTAGGTTAAATAGACTAACACTTCAACGGCAGGGCTTAACTTAGATTTACTTATTTACACACTGACAAACAACCTGATTTATATCACAAATGAATTGTCAGAGCTCAAAGAAATAAACAAAAAAAAAGAAAAAAAATAGTTGAGAGAGAGAAAGACAGAGTAAAGCAAATATGAGGGCCACACTTAAATAAACTCCTGCTGCTGCTGCTAAGTCGCTTCAGTCCTGTCTGACTCTGTGCAACCCCATAGACGGCAGCCCACCAGGCTCCCCCGTCCCTGGGATTCTCCAGGCAAGAACACTGGAGTGGGTTGCCATTTCCTTCTCCAATGCATGAAAGTGAAAAGTAAAAGTGAAGTTGCTCAGTCGTGTCCGACTCTTCAGAACCCCATGGACTGCAGCCTACCAGGTTCCTCCGTCCATGGGATTTTCCAGGCAAGAGTGCTGGAATGGGTTGCCATTGCCTTCTCCTAAACTCCTAGACATATAGAACTAAAGAGCCTCTTGATGAAAGTGAAAGAAGAGAGTGAAAACGTTGGCTTAAAACTCAACATTCAGAAAACTAAGATATGCCATCCCGTCCCAACACCTCATTGAAAATAGATGGGGAAACAGTGGAAACAGTGACAGACTTTATTTTGGGGGGCTCCAAAATCACTGCAGATGGTGACTACACCCATGAAATTAAAAGATGCTTACTCCTTGGAAGAAAAGCTATAACCAACCTCGACAGCATATTAAAAAGCAGAGATATTACTTTGCCAACAAACGTCCATCTAGTCAAGGCTATGGTTTTTCCAGTAGTCATGTATGGATGTGAGAGGTGGACTCTAAAGAAAGCTGAGTGCTGAAAAATTGATGCTTTTGAACTGTGATGTTGGAGAAGACTCTTGGGAGTCCCTTGGACTTCAAGGAGATCCAACCAGTCCATCCTAAAGGAGATCAGTTCTGAATATTCACTGGAAGGACTGATGCTAAATTTGAAACTCCAATACTTTGGCCACCTGATACAAAGAACTGACACATTAGTAAAGACCCTGATGCTGGGAAAGATTGAAGGCTGGAGGAGAAGGATACAACAAGGATGAGATGTTTAGATGGCATCACCAACTCGATGGACATGAGTTTGAGTAGGCTCTGAGGGTTGGTGATAGATAGGGAAGCTTGATGTGCTGCAGTCTATGGGGTGGCAGAGTCAGACACGACTGAGCAACTAAACTTAAGTGAACTGGAGACATATAGAAGTGTAAATATATGTAATAGATATAGTGTAGTTAAAAAAGTAGGCCACAAATTTTGCCTCAAAGCTTTTAGCAGCTTAAGTAAAAAGGGAACTAGTATCAATTATAAGAATCACAGTGTTCCTAAGATTTCAGAATGAAAAAGAAATATAAAACAGTAATTGAGGAAAAAATAATACAAAAGTAGAAATCTGAGGTTTTCCTCTCATCACTTCTCATAAAGTATTGAATAATGTAATAGAAATATGCCTATGGTAAGTATAGTGGTAATTTGATTGGACTGTTTCCGATGGTGCTTCTTAATACAGACAACTGATATAAAGTTATGGACAATTAAGTGAAAATCAATAAAAATATCAAATATTATGGCTGAATGCCCAGCTCTTTAGTTTGATAAAAGTGTGTTAGTCGCTCAGTCGTGTCCAACTCTCTGCGAGCCCGTGGACTGTGGCCCATGAGGTTCCTCTGTCCATGGAATTTTCCAGGCAAGAATACTGGAGTGGGTTGCTATTTCCTTCTGCAGGGGATCTTACCTGACCCAGAAATTGAACCTGGGTATCCTGCATTGCAGGCAGACTCTTTACCATCTGAGCCACTAGGGAAAATAGTTAAAATATATAAAATAATAAATGTTTAGCATGCTCATCAAACATATTTCTGTTGTTTAATTGGTCAGTCATGTCTCTTTTGCAATCCCGTGGGCTATAGCCTACCAGGCTCCTCTGTGCATGTGATTTCCCAGGCAAGAATACTGGAGTGGGTTGCCATTTCCTTTCTCCAGGGGATCTTTGTGACCCAGGAATTGAACCCTCATGTCCTGCATTGCAGATGATTCTTTACCACACCACCAGGGAATCTCTCAGTCTATATCTAGAAACAATTAGCTATCACTCATGTTTTGAAAAGGAATAAATAATAAAGACTTAAACACTGTCACCTACCTGAAAAAACATGTAGTGCAGCTATTGTGCACTGCAGATTAAATGCTGAATCATATTCCTCAAAACTATTAACAAAGATAGAGTCTTCTCCTGCCTCTTATCAGATCTACAATCAGACCTAATCTTAAGGAAAGGTGAAAATCTTAAGAAAAGGTGAAAGTGAAAGTCATTCTATTGTGTCCTACTCTCTGCAATCCCAGGGACTATACAGTCCATGGACTTTTCCAGGCAAAAATACTGGAGTGGGTAGCCATTTCCTTCTCCAGGGGATCTTCCCAACTCAGGGATCAAACCCAGGTCTCCAGGATTGCAGGCGGATTCTTTACCAGCTGAGCCAGCCGGGAAGCTTGAAGAAAAGGTATGGAGAAGAAATAAATCATCAGCCCAAAGGAATAACTGAAATCCCTCTTTTCAATTTAGAGACTATCAAACTTAAAAACATGTAGTTCTACTGTACTTGTTTGGAAATTCTCTCTGGGATTAGCCACAGATTTCTTTAGAGAGATAAACTCAAATTCCAGTCGAATCAGTACCACTGATGTTAACAAAAGGTAGACACAGATGCTGATATTCACGGCAAGATGCGTTTCAATAGAAATAGCTGTTTTTATATATTTGAGCCCCAAGCACCAATCACAATTAATAACCTGAAAGTGATTTGAAACACACACAATGGTCTATAAATACAGTTTTGATTTGTTTGGCCCGACTCAAAATAAAAAATGAAATACTACTACTCATTTGCCAAACACTTCAACTATTTGGTCAGATTCATTTTGAGAGAATCTGGAAGATGTTCCATTACTTTAAATGTTGCCTTTTTAGAAGAAAGCGTAGGCTTGCTCCCCACCCCCATGCCCCAAGAGAGATATAGTTTAGAATAGAATTCTCCCGGAAAAAATTTCCACGTCTGTATTCTCAAAGAAATGTAATGTCTTATTTGCCCCCTCAGCTCCATTCCAGGGCCACACAGCAGTTTTGTTCAATTGCTTATTTTATTCCCTCCTCCTGTAACCTTTCATTCTCACAGCACTGAAAGAGTTTAAACAAAAATGACTTTGTTTGGTTCTGCAGAATTAACACGACACTCGGGCTTATTTCTAATTGACTGCAGATGTTCTTTAAGCAGAGAAAAGCCTCAGCCTTGCATGCATAATTCTTTCACGGCCCTAATGGAGAGAAGTGAGTCCAAAATTAGTAACTTTTAAAAGTCAAATCTGGCTATCTGTTGCATAGACTTTGTTTTTTGGTGTTACTTTTTGTTTTGTTTTCAATTTTCTAAGGGCATCCAGACAGAAGATCTTTCAAGATCTTTACAGGGAGGGCCACTATGTTTCTAAGAAACTTACAAAAGAAAGAAATCCAAACCAATCATTGCGGCAGTGCATTTATGTCTCCCCTCTGCTCTGAGGTTGTCTTAATAATAAGACACTGTCCTTGAGAATTCTAGCTGCTCAGAAACAGGACTTTTAAAAAACTCACCAAAAAATGTTGATCTCTGTGCAGCAGAGTGGCAAGTTTTGAAGAGAATGAGGTCAACCCAAGGGTTCTGTTTTGACTGTCTCCAGTCTGAGTTGCTGACATGGATAAACTTTTGAAAACCAGCTGAAGAAAGGGACGCTCTGTGTTCTTTCGACTCCTGGCTTCAACAATTTGCCTCACAATACGTTACAACCTCATTGTTTCTTCCAGATCCAAGGCCATGTGTTTATGTGTCCAAACAACAGGTTTTGAGGCTGCTTATGTTGCTTTTAAAAATATCACTTTAAATATTGAGAACCTCAGAACTGGACTGTTAGTGTACCATGTCTCTGCTCCAGAGATCTGACCATGGGGCCCACTAGGGAAAAAATGCACGACCCAAAGAAATTCATGTTTTAGTCAGAGGAGGTGTGTGTCCTGTTTTCTTTTTCATAAACATTTCAGGATAGATAAGCAAACTTTCAGAATGTGTGATTATATCTAATGTGAAAATACATAAAACCTCAAAATTACACGTTAATAATTGAGAACAAAATGTTTGAGTGTAGTTGTTATGTCACTAAGTTGTGTCTGACTCTTTGTGACTCCATGGACTGCAGCATGCCAGGCTTCCCTATCCATCACCGTCTCCCAGAATTTGCTCAAATTCATGTCCATTGAGTCGGTGATGCCCTCCAACCATCTCATTTCCCCCTTCTTCTCCTCCTCTTAATCTTTCCTAGCTTCAGAGTTTGATGATAGAGTTCAGTTCAGTTCAGTGGCATAGTTGGGTCCAACTCTTTGCGACCCAATGGACTGTAACACGCCAGGCTTTCCTGTCCATAACCAACTCCCAGAGTTTGCTCAAACTCATGTCCATCGAATCAGTGATGCCATCCAGTCATCTCATCCTCTCTTGTCCCCTTCTCCTCCAGCCTTCAATCTTTCCCAGCCTCAGGGTCTTTTCCAATGAGTCAGTTCTTCACATCAGGTGGCCAAAGTACTGGAGCTTCAGCTTCAGCATCAGTCTTTCCGGTGAATATTCAGGACTGATTTCCTTTAGGACTGACTGGTTGGATCTCCTTACTGTCCAAGGGACTCTCAAGAGTCTTCTCCAACACACAGTTCAAAAGCATCAATTCTTCAACATTAGGCCTTCTTTATGGTCCAACTCTCATATCCATACATAACTACTGGAAAAACCATAGCCTTGACTAGACAGACCTTGTTGGCAAAGTAATGTCTCTGCTTTTTAATATGCTGTCTAGCTTGGTTATAGCTTTTCTTCCAAGGAGTAAGCGTCATTCAATTTCATGGCAAAGTCACCATCTGCAGTGGTTTTGGAGCCCCCCCAAAATAAAGTCTGCCACTGTTTCCACTATTTCTCCTTCTATTTGCCATGAAGTGATGGGACCAGATGCCATGACTTCAGTTTTCTGAGTATTGAATTTTAAGCCAACTTTTTCACTCTCCTCTTTCACTTTCATCAAGAGGCTTTTTAGTTCTTCTTTGCTTTCTGCCATAACGGTGGTGTCATCTGCATATCTGAAGTTATTGATATTTCTCCCGGCAATCTTGATTCCAGCTTGTGCTTCATAGAGCCTGGCATTTCGCATGATGTACTCTGCATATAAGTTAAATAAAGCAAGGTAACAATATACAGCCTTGATGTACTCCTTTTCAGATTTGGAATCAGTCCGTGTTCCATGTCCAGTTCTAACTGTTGCATCTTGATCTGCATATAGATTTCTCAGGAGGCAGGTCAGGTGGTCTCATATTCCCATCTCTTGTAGAATTTTCCACAGTTTAGTCAAATGCTTTGGTGTAATCAATAAAGCAGAAGTAGATGTTTTTCTGGAACTCTCTTGTTTTTTCACCGATCTAACGGATGTTGGCAATTTGATCTCTGGTTCCTCTGGCTTTTCTAAATCCAGCTTGAACATCTGGAAGTTCATGGTTCACGTACTGTTGAAGCCTGGCTTGGAGAATAGAGGGAGGGGATTATAATGTTAATGAACATAGAGTTCAGCCCTGGGTTTATGTTTTATTTTTTAAATATTTATTTATTTACTTGGCTGCACCAGGTCTTAGCTATGGCCTATGAGATCTAGTTTCATGACCGGGAATAGAACCCAGACCCCAAGCACTGGATGCATGGAGTATGAGCCCCTGGACAACCAGAGTAGTCCTCAATCCCTGCTTCAGGTTTAGGATTAGAGTCAGATAGGTATTCCTATAAAGAAGGGGATTCCTGAATTCACCAGTGTCTTCAGCTCCTCCCCCAACCTGTTGACACAAGAATATCTACCCTGGAATCTTTCTGCTGCCCTGCAGTCACTGGGTTCTTATTGATTTCAATACTATGCTTACATTTTGCGAAAGTTCACCTGCAAGTATAGCATGAACATTAGGTTTTAGTGACCTAGAAAACATGGTTTTGCCATGGATTTTGCCTCCATGGAATTATTTTCAAGGATTCAGTTATACAGTACTTCAGATCTTAATTTAGGTAGAGGAAGCATCCTCTGGCATATGGTTTAAAATAAGACTTCTCAGCAGAGGCTGGGAGGCATCGGTGACTGGCATAGCCAGTGTTTAGGCCGAGCTGCCACAGTGCTACTGGCAGCAGTGGTGGGGCTTCAGGAGACAGCGCTAAAGGGAAGATAAGCAAGATTGGAACAAGGAGAAGAAAGGCATTGAGCAAGGTGGTAATTCAGAGATTACCACCTACTTTGACCAAGGAGCAACTTCAGGAACATCTTCAGCCTACGCCTGAGCATGATTATTTTGAGTTTTTTTCTAATGATATTAGTATGTATCTTCATGTTTGCAAGAGCATACATCAGCTTTTAAAGCCAAGAGGACATTATTTTGTTCAGGGATCATTTTGATGGTTATGATGGTTATTCCTTGACAATAAAGGTCAGGAATATCTTGCCATCATAGAATTTGCACCTTTTCAAAAAGCTGCAAAACAGAAGACTAAGAAAAGAGATACTAAAATTGGGACTATTGATGATGACCCAGAATATAGAAAATTTTTAGAGAGCTATGCTGCAGATAATGAGAAAATGACATCTACTCCAGAGACACTGCTAGAGGAAATAGAAGCAAAAAATAGAGAACTAACAGCTAAAAAGGCATCTCCACTTTTGAGCTTCCTGAAAAACAAGCAGAAGATAAGAGAAGAAAGGAGCTGGCGAGAAATAGAAGGAAAAAGACAAAGAGGAGAGAGGAAGAAGTGGAAAGAAGAAGAGAAACAAAAGCAGAAAGATATAGAAAAGCTAAAGAAGATAGACAGAGTTCCAGAAAGGGACAAATGAAAGGATGAACCAAAGATTAAGCAGCTCAAGAGGCCAGAAAAAGGAGATGAAAATGCACTGAACAAAAAAGCTCAAGAAATTGGACAAAGAGAATCTGAGTGATGAAAGAGCCAGTGGGCAAAGTTGTACACTGCCCAGGAGTTCTGAGGGTGAATTTAAAGATGAAAAGCCTAAGAGACCTGAAGACAAGAGTGGCAGAGAATACAGGGAGAGGGAGCGGGATTATGAATGAGACCAAGAGCTCATCCTGCAGGAGAGAGAGAGGCTGAAGTGGCGGGAAGAAGAGATCTGCAGGCAGAAGGAGTGCTACGAGAAGGAGAAGGCTTGCAAGAGAAAGGAAAAAGAAATGAAGAAAGAGAAAGAAGCACTTTGGGATAAAGGAAAGAAGCCTGATGGCAACTCAGGAAAAAAAAAAAAAATGACAAGAAAGAAGTGGTTAAGAGATATTGCATATGAAACAAGGATCGTCCATCAATGCACCTTTACCAACCAGGAGCTAGAAGCCAAAATCGACTCTGTCCCTCTGAGACCAGCACCAGGACTGGAGATTCAACCATAGAAATAAAGCAGGAAAGTGGTATTAACCATAGAAAAGAAGGAAGCGAGGAGTAATAAGCCCAAATGGCCTTAGGTGTCCTGACTGTCTGCAGCCAAAGAGCATGGAATTAAGCAATCCTGAAGTGCCTTCGGGGCAAAGGAATAGAGAGAAAGAGAGAAAAGGCGTTGCTGTGCTGGTGGGGAACACTGAAGAGGAGTATGTTTTGTGTCAAGGCAGGAAGCCGATTGCAGGTTCAGACTGGAAGTACAATTTTCATGTTTTTATGCAGTTTCTACAAATTAAATTTAAAATGTCAGATAAAGCTGATAGAGGACATGCATCACAGTTTGCAGGCAAGAAATGTCATGAGAGGACTTATTTAAGTATGACATGAGAAGAAGACATGAGAACTGGCTTTAAAATCCAAAGGTTTTGTTAATCCTTGATTGAATTTTCTTGAATTTCAATGGAGCAGAGTCACTGTGAAGTCTCATTCAGATCTAGTTATAGTCATTGTTGGTGATAACAGTTGACTTTGTGTAGTGTAGAAGCAAGAAGCGTGTAATACAAGTACAGTGAAGGATATAACACATTTTCATTTATGCAGAAATTTAAACAGTCGTGTCATGTCAATATCTTATGTCCTAAAGTTTTAGGATTAGTTTCGGAACCGCTACCCACTCCAGTATTCTGGCCTGGAGAATCGATGGACTATGTAGTCCATGGGGTCGCAAAGAGTCAGTCACGACTGAGCAACTTTCACTTTCACTTTAGTTCTTCATTTGATTACTTGAGATTAGTGTAAATTTTTTTTTAAAAACATAACCTTTTGCCTTTAGCAATTTTCATATTCATGAAGTTTAACCCTTAGTTGGTGCTTGACAATTCAGGCTTTGCTTGACCTTAGTTTCATGAGCTGAGTGTCTACCTTCTCCAGGAAAGAAATTGCACCAATATTTGTTTCAGTTAAATAGTAACTTAGCTTGTCTTGCATTGATGTCAATAAATATCAACAGCACTCGGAAAAAAAAAAAAAAAAGGAAGAAAAGACATCTCAGCAAAAACACTTTGGGGAGGAGAAAAATATATATTAATCTCCTTTTGTTGGTAATTTATGATACATCTTCCAGAAAGGCTCTATTACAGAATCAAAGTAGGTTACAGCTTTGAGAAGCTGGAAGTGGAGTCTGACTTCTAGAGAATGAGTTCTTCTCTTGCTCAAATGTTATGAAAACAGAAAAGCCACAGAGTGTATCCTACTGCTTTTTTGCCACATTGTCTGATGATGTTATTAATAAATTACTTATCTCATGAAACATTAAACACGTAAGAATGTCTGAATTTGCCAGTGATAAGATACTACCCTGGAGAGTTGGAAAGTTTCAAAGGATTTAGCCTATCTCCATAAATATAAGAAGATTTGGGGCTTTAATGATAAATAATTAGTATGTTATCTGAAAGCAGTTATCTGAAATTAGTATGTTATCAGAAAGTGTTATCTGAGATAATAATATGAAAGTTTAAGAAAAAAGAATTTGTTGATGACAAAAGTCTTTATAATATCATCCACTCAAGATTTCTTACAGATTAAGAGATGTTAAGCTTCAATATGCCAAGTATCATATCTGTCTAACCTGTTATTTTACCAAGCAAAGGCCAAGATGAGTTGATTATGTGTGTGTGCCTGCCAAGTCTCTTCAGTAGTGTCCGACTCTTTGTGACCCTATGAACTGTAGCCCGCCAGGCAACTCTAGTCATGGGATTCTCTGGGCAGGAATACTGGAGTGAGTTGCCATGCCTCCTCCAGGCGTTCTTCCTAACCCAGGAACCTGCATCTCTTACACCTCCTATATTGGGCACTCCTGTACTAGCGCCACCTGGGAAACCCCTGAGTTGAATATAGGTGCTAACAAATTATAAAGTCTATATAACATTAGAAAGAGAAAAAAAAACACCAAAAACACTAGAAAACCAACCAAAACATGCTTCCTTCAAATCTTGAAGGAAAAGGGGATTATTTTGGATGCATGTTCATCTTCTAATAGCAGTAGAGAAAGACTTGAATTATCCATAATCAAGGAAGACCTTTTAAAACAATTTCAGCCAGGAATGCTAACTCAAAATATTGTAACTAGTGAATCATTTTTGTTTTTTCCATGCAATACCAGAGCTTGAGCATACTGACACTCATGGATTTATACCCATGGAGCAAAGATTTTCTCCAATGCCTTAGCTGTTCAATATTAAGCAGTTCCAAATGCACTTAATTTTTGGTTTCCTTTTCTTCAAGCTTCAGTCTCTATTTGTTACCTGCTGTATTTACTTACTTCTAAAACACATAGCTAATAGCTTTTCACAGAGTAACATCTGCTTTTAAAGAGAACTCATAGTGTGCTATTCTCAGGTTATCTTGGAATTGATTGTTATTAATGGATGGGTCTTTTTCTTTAACTAAGGATTTCTGACCTTTAAGACTGTTAGTATTTCCAGGTGATATTTACTCTGTTGATCTCTGGCTTTCATTGTTTCTTTGCACTCCTTGTGTGTAGTGTCTATGTTTAAACTGGTGATTTCATGTGTTTTGAAACTAAACACTCAGTCTCTTTGGCTTGTATACTTTTTGGTCTGGGCCTATGGAAAGACTCTCAATGCATTAGAGAGATTTTGAAATTTTGGTTTCAGATAAACTCTAGTGCTCCTTGTTGGAGGAGAGGAGCTCTTTGACGTGGCTTAGCAACTCTGCTTTATTTTCAATTTTGATTTTTGTTCTTTATAGCTAATAATATCAGCCTAATAGCTAGTAATACTGGCATTTCAGAAAGGAGAAAACAAATTTTTGACAAGATCTCCACACTATGGATTATTTGCTACTTTCTGGGAATGATAAGGCTAAAATGGTACAGTTAAAGTAATGCTATGTATTTCCCCAAGGATAAGATTAGATTACAAATGATTTACTAGATGGTCTGAGATCAAGTCTCCTAGGCTGTAGATAAGACAGAGGATATGCCCACAGTTAAGGTCTGTCTAGTCAAGGCTATGGTTTTTCCAGCGGTCATGTATGGATATGAGAGTTGGACTGTGAAGAAGGCTGAGTGCTGAAGAATTGATGCTTTTGAACTGTGGTGTTGGAGAAGACTCTTGAGAGTCCCTTGGACTGCAAGGAGATCCAACCAGTCCATTCTGAAGGAGATCAGCCCTGGGATTTCTTTGGAAGGAATGATGCTAAAGCTGAAACTCCAGTACTTTGGCCACCTCATGAGAAGAGTTGACTCATTGGAAAAGACTCTGATGCTGTGAGGGATTGGGGGCAGGAGGAGAAGGGGACAACAGAGGAGGACATGGCTGGATGGCATCACTGACTCGATGGACATGAGTCTGAGTGAACTCCGGGAGTTGGTGATGTACAGGGAGGCCTGGCATGCTGCGATTCATGGAGTCGCAAAGAGTCGGACACAACTGAGAGACAACTAAACTAAACTGACTGAGCAGTGAAATAAAGTTTAAAAATGCTTAAGGAGGTTCTAAAGGAAATAATCAAATAAAGGGGTGTGTTAACATAAAAAGGGTCAGTGGAATGAATGCTTTTTATCTTAATAATTTGTTCCACCCTTATGGGCTCATAAACCCATAAGCAAGGTTGAACCTCCAGTGTCCATTACCTGGAATTCTGAGACTAATGCCTCCTGCTCCCAGCCCATCTGCCTGGATTCAGGCCTGTCTAATGGCATGGCCCCCAGAGTAAGGAGCCGAAATGGGAGTGGCACCATGACTCTGACTCAGTGCACCAAAGTGGATGCCATCCAGTATTCCCCCATGACTGCTATGTTAGCTACGCAATGTTCATGGAGAACTTGGAAATCTCTCAGGAGGGGTCTTTGAAGAATAAAAGCAGTAATCAAAGTGAGATACTTAAACTGTCCCCGCAAGCAAGAAAATGCAACAAATACCATTCCATTTCCTGGCTTTCAAAACTTGAGGAAAAAAAAAATAAGAGGTTTAGCACTAAAGTGCATTTAAGAAAGTAAAATCAAGACAGTATAGCTGAAGCTGGGGGAGGAGGGAACACATGGAGTAAAAATTCCCTCAGAGCCCATGGAAAGCAATAAGAGTTCTCATTTAACCTCAGAAAATGACTTGAGAATCACTTGTACTTTGAAACGATTCTAAATTGCAAACTAATTTCCCAGTGGGATATGTTGATGGCCTACTGTACACAGCATAAATAATGAGTTTGCAACCAGGACCCCAAATAAAGCAGTGCATGTTTGTGGAATTTATGAACAATTTTTTTTCCCCATCTGACATTGCAATGTTAATGCTTCCAGTTAGGAGTTTTACTGTGTCAGCAGGTGAATTCCCTGGCAGTAAGTCAAGCTTTAATGGAACATGCTGGTAGGAATGATTATGCTGCTGTAGTGTAAAACTCCAGCGTTGGTATTAGGCTTCTAGAACACATGGGCACAGCCTGCTACCTACACTGATTGCAGATGTTCTTGGCTGTTTGACTTTAATGCTACACTTCAAATTGACCACGAGGAAGTAAGATTTCTCTCTTATAAAGAATCTTAGAACTGGAAAATGTAGTATATAGCCAAACCTTCTTTTCTATATAAGAAAGAAATCTGAGGCTTGAGAAGTTACATGGCTGATGAGACGATATCCACTGTAAATGGGAGAACTGGGATGCTAAATTAGACTTCAGTTCTCTGTTCGTGTCTCTTTCAAGGATACTGCCTTTTGCTGAAAAAGAAAAAGGTGAGTGTAATACATTTTAAAAATGTGCTTAAGAAAAGCAGACAAAAATACAAATTTGAAGTATAACTTCATAACAAAAAATGAAGTGTACAACCCGGTGTATATGAGTATTCAGACATCTCTGACTAGAAGACTGATACACAGTGAAAAATGATTCTTTACAAAGCTTCATCCTCAAAGTTAAAATATTACTAGACCAGAGTTAATATGATGCTGATAAACAACTTGGTGAGGTGAAGATCAAATGGTCCTTACCTACGTGTAGAAACAATGGATATTTCCTAAGAAAAGCTTGTGTGCCATGTGTCTTAGCAGGGGGTGGCCAGGTTATACTCAGCCATAACTCTTCTGAGATCATTTGAGTGTGTCTCTACTGTGGAAGACACATGGTTTCCTCCACAGGAGCCATATTCAAATTCTTAACCACTTATCCCAGGATGTTTCCTCTGCTACATGGTATGGTATGGATTCTGCCCCTCAGAACAGTTCCAAGCATCTTGACATTCACATAAATTGACAAATAGTGTTGCTCTATTACATCTTCATTAGACCTCTCCCCAAACCTAAATGTAAGATCTGAGTTCTAGCCTAGCCTGAGAATTCTATGCCTAGCTACCATTCTAAGGCATCCCACCTGGACTTGGGTGTCAATGAGCAGTCCTCTCCTCATCAGCTCCTTTTCCTCTTCTTTCCATTAACTAGTCAACCTCTTTTCAAATCTTCTACTTGACTCCTTCATTGTCATTCTTTATAGATAAACATCCTTTTCCATTTTCATAAAAAAATTCAAGAACACCTCAAACTGGGACTTTCCTGGTGGTCCGGTGGTTAAGACTCTGCACTCTCAGTGCAGGGCTGTGGGTCCAATCTCTGGTCGGGGAACTGAGACCCTACACTCCAAGCTGTTGTTTACTTGCTAAGTCATGTCCGATTCTTTTGTCACCTCATGGACTGTAGCCTGCCAGGCCCCTCTCTCCATGGGAGACCCAGAGATAGAACCCGCAACTCCTGTGGCTCCTGCGTTGGCAGGCCGATTCTTTACCACTGAGCCACCTGAAAAGCCCTTCAGATACTTTCCCTTTATACATTTTTAGTACACTCTTTAGAACTTAATTTTCACAGATTCAAGCATCAATAATAATACTCTTCCCAACTTGAAGATTATGCTTGTTCCCAAGACCAGCCTATTCTTATTTCTAGCAGTCTATGATATGTACATAGGTAGAACTGTTTATATATAAAGTGCAAAGAGAGGATTTAAAAAACAACCATATATGAATCACAAAAACTATTAAAATCTAAAAATGCTTGAACATTTCCTTCAGAATCCAAAGGCAGTAAATATATTTAAAATATATTTTGAGCATCGTCCAAAGACTGCCATAAAAGGTATCTACTGGTGCTGGAGATTTCTTTTGCACTTGTTTTGGTATTTGTGGACTGAACTGTGAGTGAGACATAAGCCAGTCAGTGCCCATGATGTGAAGAGCTCTCAATATGTTCATATACCTCCAGAGTCACACGTTTCACAAACCTCCAAGTATTATAAAATCCTTAAAGATAAGGTTTAATATGATCATTCTAAAATACATGCTTCAAGTGCTAAGTTCTTCATGGAGCATTATGTCTTATGTCAGGGTACTGGTGACAGAAGGACCAAATCTGCTCATTTATGTCCACAGTTGGAAACAAAGCTAGTATCAGCCAACATAACTCAGCTGACATTATTCTAAAATATCCTCCTCCCACTTGAAGTAGGATTTCATATTTGCAGAAAATATTTCTCCCAAGCTGCAAGCAATATTACATTGACTCTTTGTTTCAAACTATTCATCACCATATTTAGATAGGTTTAAATGCCAAGTCAGGTATCTTTCAACACATTGTAAGAATGAGGAAAATGGTGGAAAAGATTATACATTCTTTAAAAATGCACTGATTTAATCAATGCAATGTAAAGGCTATCAGTGGGACAGCAGCGTACCCTGTGCTTACCAACTTTTGACCAAGCAGATGGTCATTTTGTCACTGGTTCACTTGGATGGGTCTGTGTAGATCCATGGCAGTGTGATCTGGACAATTTTGTCAGGAGCTGAGGGAAGTGGGGCATTCGGTCATCTAGGCTTCACATTTGCTTGAATGCCAGGTAGAAAATATGAAGACATTTTATTTTCTGAACTGTGTCTGTGTCCTGAGCCCTACAGTGATATTCAAAGTCAAATTGCTTTCTCTTATCTTTCATCACAGCATGATTTTTAAATTAAAAATAAGCATTTGCCCTTTCCCTTTTAGTTGCTAATTATCCCTTAGGTAAAAGGGATGAAAAGTTAAGCTGCAAAACCCAGCAATAATATATATATATGTATATATATACACTTTTTTTGCAGGAAGCAATGTTTTCAATTAACTCATTTATTTCTTTTATAAGTCCTATTACTGATACCTACAATGTATCTGTCACAGAACTGGGCAAAAGGAAGGCAAATACAGAGATATCCCCTCTGCTTTCAAGAAGGGTATAAATTAGTGGACAAAATAAAAGTGAAATGTTAGTTGCTCAGTCGTGGCTGACTCATTGCAACCCCATGGATTGTAGCCTGCTAGCCTCCTCTGTCCTTGGTATTCTCCAGGCAAGAATATTGGAGTGGGTTGCCATGCCCTTCTCCAGAGATCTTCCCGACTGACTCAGGGATCGAAATTGAGTCTCCTGGATTGCAGGCAGATTCTTTACTATCTGAGCCACCAAGATTCAGGAAGGTATAATTTCTTGAAGAAGACACACAGAATTAGGTAACAGTGGAATATGGTATGTACTTTAGTGGTAATATGAATAAATACTATGAAAGTAAAAATGTTAGTTGCTCAGTTGTGTCTGACTCTTTGTGACCCCATGAGCTGTATGACCTGTAGCTTGCCAGGCTTCTCTGTCCATGGAATTCTCACCCAAGAATACAACAGTGGATTGCCATTTCCTTCTCCAATAAATGTTATGGAAAACACATTTTAAAAATTTACACATTTTGGGGCTTAGCTGATAGCCTTATAGAGAAGAAATCTTTTGCCTTAATTAGTGAATAGAAACTGACCTGAGAAGGGGGCTTGCTTTATATATAAGTACAAAAGCATTGTTTCAAGATGGTCTGGTCTTTTAACTTCTGCAGCTGCAGTTGAGGAAGACTATGGAATTGGGAAGCAGTGAAGAAGGAAGTGACCTTTCTACTGGATCAAAGGAAAACCATGTGATAAATGACCTTGAGCTTTCATCTCAAGAGTTATTTTTATTTCATCTTAATTTTAGGAGATTTATAAATCTCTACACATCACAGACTTGAAGTTGGGATGCTTATACAGACATTTCAAAATACAGAAAAGATTTTGTAACTCTCAGTGGTTACCGACATGCCTTAGATGTAAGGCAGAATCAATTAGGAATCAAAAGATTTACCACAATGATACGAGTGAGGAATTGTGACTAATAGAGGTATAAAGGTTATAGGAATGAAAGTTGACAAACTGCAGTTGCAGAGATTAAGAGTTTTCCAGTATTATCATGGAGGATTTCACACCCTAATAGAGCCAGTGTTTCACAGACAAGAGAAGTCAAAGTCATAGAATTATAATGATGAAGAAAGATCAGAATGTAGACCCCTTCATCCCATTGCTTCTAGATAAGGTTAAAAATGCCATGGGGAAGAAGCAATCCCATTTAGTAGGTTACAATTATAGGTGCATATTGCTTACTTTTCATGCGATGTGCGGCCCAAAGGTGAATGTTGTATCATTTAGCTGCAAATTTCTTGACATGTGAGTGGCTGTCCATAAATATTTACAGAACAAATGCTACACTGTTCATTGTTCATTCCACAAAGTAGCTTTCTTTCCCCCATATTAATCCTTTATTGGTTATGATAAAGTTCATGTTAAAAGAAGCTCTTCTGTTCTCCTAAAATGCAAGTCTTAGAAGGAAAAAGATACACCAGACTTGCATAGCTACTGCTAAGCTATTTCAGTTCGATAGACCATGGAAAGTCATGCTGAAACAGGGTTTCTTCAATTGAAGAGATCCTCCCTGTGGGATAGCTTTCTTTTTAACCTACAGTGCTTGCTGTTCTATAAATAAGCTTAAATTGACAAAAAACATAGCAATCTGAGTTTGGTAGATTCTCATGACGCATGTGAGATTGATAACTCTTTTGGTGAGACAGGAATTTATAGGGGACCCAAATAGCTGTCACAAGTGATATATCTATAATAACTCTTGTGGAAAAAGTTACTTCATATGTCTCTGTCTTTATTAATTACTGATAGAGATGTTTCTCAAAGCCCAGACCATGTTAAAAAAAAAAAAAGTCATTTTAAAGGGAAATGAAGAAAATTCAAAAAGCTTCTAAGGCTTTTAAAAAACTATCACAAGATAACTTACAATTTAGAATATCAAGAATCCAAATAATCAAAAGCCAAAATAATCCAAATCTGCCATTATAACTACTATAGTTCACACTGTCAAGGCAGGACTAGAAATCACATCCTAACACTTCCAGAATCACAGAATAAAAAATAAACAGAACAATATTATTTGTACATATATTTCACAGCATTCTGTGTATATATGAATATTAGTTAATCATATAAATATCATACATTCATTCAAAAAAGCAATTCTCTTTTACTATTTGAGAGACAGTATATTAGATACTGGAGGTACAAATAAAATTGACAGGTCCCTGTCCTCAAGAAGCTTATAATCTAGTATATTAATAGTGGAACTTTGTTTGGTCACATCACTCTGGCCTGTTGACTGTCACATTTGACTAAGATGATGGACTTGCAGCCATTGTGCAAAAATGTGTATAAAAAGGACATCAGGAAGAACGGAAGGATAACAAAGACCTTGTATCATTTACACTAATGATGGCACCTTATTATTTTTATTTTTTACAAAAACAAACTTTTTTCATCAAATTGAAAACCTACTTTTAGGATACTTCAGGCCAAAACTCATTCAAGAAGTAACCCCAGCCTCATGGTAATAAAGAAAATTTGGGATTTAAGGCAACCAAAATTATAAATAGCTCATTGCTCAACTTAATTGTTCTTTCTCCTCTCAATATTGCCTGTTAACATTTTGCAATTGGAATGTTTTCCATCTGTGTCTTTACTTGAACTGTGTGAACATCATTGATGAAAACTATTATCGCTCTGTCTTTTAGTCTTCAAGTTGCTTTGTGGTGACATACTAACAACCTGAAAACACTAGCTAAGCCACACACTTAAATGTTATAAATGCTTTATGTCCCATGTTCAAATGCACATGCAGAAATATTATCATAGGCAGTTATTGGTAATTGTGTTGGGTTCTTTTAAATATTCAGAATCATACTAAACATAAAGACTCTAGTGTATTAATAAATAAAAACAATTGAACATATTAATTTAGCAAATGCTGGTTCTTTATATTTATTCTCTCAATTAAGTATTTTACTCAGTCTTCTCTCTCACGTGTTAAAATGTTCTTCTCACAAGGTTACCGTGATGACCAAGGACTGCTCTAGAGGGGACCATTCACATAATTATATATTCAGTTATTATATTCTTCATTTCTGAGTGAGACTTCTTTTATCTTTCTTCGAGTACATTGTTAAAATTCTCAGTGAGTTCATTTATTCCTTTCCCTAATTCAGTTCACATTTTGATTACCAATGCTTTGACTTCTTTATCTGATAAATTGTTTGTTTCATTATTTTTTTCCCCAGGGTTTTTCTCTTGTTATTTCAACTGAGAATGGTTCTGCCTTTTCATGTTGTTTAACTTTCTCTGCCTCTATGAATTTAGGTGAAGCAGTTACCTAACATGATCTTGAAGGGGTGTCCCGACACAGACTGTGTGTGCTCATGCTTCTGGTGGGAGAGCTACGTTGACATGGATGCAAGTCACATCTTTTCGCAGGGTATCCTGGCAGGTATCACCTTGGCAGGTGGTGGGGCTGGAGATGGAAGGGCTAGAGCAGAGACAGGTGTAAGGTGGAACTTCCCCACTGCTCAGCGGCTCTCACTACCCTTTTGGGGTGGGGTCTGATCCCAAGCTGCTGGAGAAGAAGCCCTGAGGGTGGAGCCCATGCACGGTGGCTCTGTTCCCTTTAAGTATATGCCTTTCCCTTTCCTAGCACTGGGGCCTTTGCCCCAGATGTGGGGGAACGTCAGCAAGGAGGCCCATGCAGGTTATCTGCTCATATCAGCCACAGATAGAGGCCTGAGCACTTTCTGATGCAACTGCCTGTGCGGGTGCCCCGAGCTGTTTCTCTGCTTTTTCTCAGACAGAGCCTTGAGTGCAAGTTCCCTTTGCTCCTTGCAGCCAATCTTTGAGCGCAGCCTCTACCACCCTTGCCCTGTTGTGGAGCCATGCTGTAAGGCAGGTGGGGCTCCCATCAACTCTTGGCATACATTGGGGGATCAGTCGTAGTAGAGTTCTGGGCTGCTTTGAATGACTTTTCTGAATAAGCACCAACAATGGCCATAGCTGCTCTTCCTGGGCTCAGCCCCCAAGAGATCAAGTTGCCCCTGAGAAAGCCCGTGGGCTGGCTTTCTCCCCAGTCTGGCCACCCTAGATCCAGTGCTGTGCTAGGATGCAGAATGAGCAGGACTGCAGCATTTACTTGGCTTTGGATGGGGCTTCTGTTGAGGTGGTAGGCAGAAACCAGCGAGTCTCTAGAGCAGTCCTCTCTCTACCCCCCTCTCTGCTCTGCCTCAGCAGCAAACCAGCCCCCCACACACTCCTCCAGCTTCCCACAGCCCTCCTGTTAGTCCTCTAGCCAAAAAATGTGACTCCTCTCCCAAGTGTAGGAACCCAGGATGGTAGCACCCAATCTGTGGCTCTCATTGTTCACTCCTACAGGGAGGTGAGGGTAGCGGGGATGGGAGGAGGGTGAGAGGGGCATCTCCACTCACATACTGTCTCTCTTCTTTAGATTGCCTCCCAGGGGCACAGGTCCTGTCTGCATTGCCTTTCTTCTCTTCTTACCTAATAATGTGTGAATCTTTCTTGCAGCTTTCAATGTACAAGAGTCTTTGTGACAGTTTCTAGTTAACTTTCAGTGAGAATTGTTCCACATGCAGATGTATTTTTAAAGTTGTTCATGGAAGGAGGTGAATCCCATGTCCTGTTACTCCACCTTGACTGATCTCCTACCATGCTTTAAAAAAATATTTGGAGCTAATTATATTTATGATGTCCTTTCTTAAAACCTGCCTTTCTAAAATAACTCTCATATACATAAGTGTCTTTATCGTGATTATTGCTCACACATTTCCTTGATGTCTGTAGTCTCCATGTGAAAAATGAACTATATAAGATACCAAAACTTATAATCAAAGTGGTCTTCCACTGTGTAACAGGTTTTTCAGTTTCTCTCCCTAATTGTTATTTTTTTCCAAAGGAGATAACAAAGCATTTTTAGTAGACAACACAGATACTTCTAAACCCAAATGATCTAAATAGTCTGTGTCAATATCCAGTCATTTGGATAGAATATTTGTGCAGCTCAATCAGTGGACTATAAGCCATTTCTATGCTTCAGTAGATTTATAGTCAATTACATTTATAGTAGACAGTATCTCTTCCTGGAAAATGTTGACTTCATATAGGTATTTTATGATGATGGTGTGTAAGCATGCACAAGTGTATATTCGTGTGTGTGTGTATGTGTGCGTGCATGTGTGCACGCTTTCAACACATGCCTCCTATTTCTCTGGGATGATCCAGGAAAGCATTTCCCAAAGAGCTTTATTTCTAAGCTTCACATGAATCTGGAGTTTTCAAGGTGAAAATGATTCCTTGTGGATTGGTTTCAAAACAAGGTGGGCAGCACAAACTGAAAGGGATTTAGGCAGCCAATGTGACCACACAACAATTTCCTCCCTTATAAACCTTTTAAATCACTGATCAGAATTTTAATTCCATTTGCTAAGTAAATGCAGGTCCCCAGAGCAGAGGTTATGCCTGCAGCCACAGGTTTGAGTGTTCAGCTGCTTTTCCATTACATAGTGCACTATAATTTCTGTGGGCCTCTTTGGTGATGAAGCAAGGAAAATGAGAGTTAGATGGTTAATCCTTTTATTTATTTTTTCAATAGGGAAAGAATCCTTGATTTTGAAGACCATTTGCCCATTGCTGGATAAAGATAGCCCTATAAAACTTAGACCCAAATATTCTTAACTTATCAATTGACACATTTCAGAACAGTCTCTGCTTCTTTCTACTACACTATTTTGGAATGATTTAAGTTACTGTATTTACATACAATTCTTGGAAGAAAGTTGATCTTTCCTCAACAAAGCTGGAATACTCATTGGCAGGCAGTAAAGATGGGCTGTGTTAATGTCAATTTCTCTAGTTTTTATAAATGCCACCTGTGTTACCAGCATTGATTTGAAGGTGATGTAATTTTCTTGCAAATCCATTAGTTTTATAGGTTTTTGGCAAGCCCCGCTGCTGTGTTGATTAGATATAGCAACTGTGTCTATTTAAACAGGGTTTTAAATGCTTGGCTCGACTTTCTGTATTGGCTGGATAACAAGACATACAGTAGATGCTTTAACTTAAGGTTGTGTGAAGCAATGATTTGACACATAGCTTAGTGTTTAGCCATTTGTGATAATAAGCATGTTAATTGTGGAGTTAATTGTAGGTACCTGCAAGACATACAGTTAAGTGATCCTGACAAATAAGATACAGACTCTCCGCCCTCTTTACATAGATTTTTCTAACAGTGTTTCTCAAAGCTCAATCCTCAGACGAGGAGCAAATCAGTATCATTTGGGAATATGTTCAAAATGCAAATTCTTGGCCCAGCACAGACGCAGTGAATCAGAAACTCTAGGGATGGAGTCAGGCAATCTATGCTTTAAAAGGTCTCTCTGGTGATTCTTCTCTTGCTAGTTTGAAAATCACTGGTTATAAGAGAATGCCTGACACACATCCCTGCTTTGTTTTGGCACCAAACAATTCATCATGAGTCACTTTTATAATTATTCTTAATGAATTAACCTTCTATATCCAAATTGGCAAATGCTGGAAAATCATTTAATATTAATGAAAAATGATAACTTATCTCTTAATTTTGAATATTTATCTTTACCCTGATAGATGGTGGATTATTATAAATGTATTAGAATTGAGGCTCAGGGTGAGGGAAAGCAGCTAATCTTTATTTTCTTTATCTCTCCTTGCCTCCTCGTTTTCATTATCTGAAGAAGTTAACATCACATGCTCCATTACACAAGATGCAGCCTTTATTATCTTTTATCTCTTCCTGAACCCTTTATATAAATGCTACTTGATTACTCTTGCATGTTGAGATAGACATTTAGAATAATCAAAACATCAGGAAAGTGATGCCTGGTTAATCTAGGGCAGTACTGCTTCCATGACATAGATAAATGAGTTGAGGCTGTTGGAAACATAAGTTCTAATGAATGGGCTGAGATGATGTTTAATGGAAGATAAAAGGTGAGAGACTTGATGCTAGCAAATTAAAAAAAAAATAGTAATAAGTATATTTTCCAGCAAAGGAGATATTAAATTCCCTAGGGAAAAGAAGAGCCCTGACAATTCAGCTATCTGAAATTCATGGCAGTTAATTCTTAAAGGTGATTAATTTGATTTTTCATTTGTTCACTCATTCATCAAATATTAATTGTCTGTTTTCTTTTTGTCTGCTTTAAGCTGAGCTGAAACTGTGTTTCCAGAAATCCCTTCCTGAAATAGTTCCAGATGAGTGTGGGCCACAAGGCAAGAAGCATTTTGCCATGAGATTTGGAAAACAGAAGTGAGGCATAGCTGGGGCATTTCAAGGCACTGTGTCACTTACACCTTGGCTCACCTTATTGAAACGGGACAACAAATAATCCAAAGATTATTTCTAAGTGCTTCCATTTTGTTCACATGTGGTTAAGAAACTACAGTGTAAACATTTGAGAAAAACTCATGGTAGTCAGTTTTATTGTGCTAAGAATTGTGGAGATTCAGCCAGAGACCCATCAATATATATTCCTGGGTCAAAGGCCAAAGTTTCTGGATTGCTCATGTCTTCTTTACTTCAGTCTACATTTTACCCAGGCCCCAGAGGTCACTCTAGTAATAAAAGTACAGTTTCCTCACCCCTGTGAAACCGCTGGCTGAGGCTTTTGCCATAATACTGCAGAAGAACATGGATATGTGTGCTCTGCTGCCGCTGCTGCTGCTAAGTCGCTTCAGTCGTGTCCTACTCTGTGCGACCCCATAGACGGCAGCCCACCAGGCTCCCCTGTCCCTGGGATTCTCCAGGCAAGAACACTGGAGTGGGTTGCCATTTCTTTCTCCAATGCGTGAAAGTGAAAAGTGAAAGTGAAGTCGCTCAGCTGTGTCTGACTCGTAGCCACCGCATGGACTGCAGCCCACCAGGCTCCTCCATCCATGGGATTTTCCAGGCAAGAGTACTGGAGTGGGTTGCCATTGCCTTCTCCGGATATGTGTGTTCACTAACCCAGAAATGCAAAGTTAGTATAAAATCTCAAATAAATGACCAAGAGGCCAAGGCTGGCAGACTCTAGTGGGTTTTAAGGAAAACTGTGACTTTGCTCTGGTGAAATTTAGAGGTCAAAAATCACATGAACATGACCCCATGATGAAATATTTAATCAGCTTGGGGAGAATAACAAACTTGGTCAGGATTCCACTCAATTTAGAGTGAAAACTCGAACTTGATTCAGAAGGTTAAGAGGAAAGACCAAACACATTAATGTGAAAGATTGAACAGAATTTGTTTTGTCCTTTCTTGACAAAGATATAATATACAAATATATATATATATATATATATATATCTCAAAGGTTATTTGTATTATTTTTTATCTTTGTCAAGGAAGGACAAATATATATAAACACACATTATATATATACATTATATATATAATGTTTATTTATATAAATTATATTTATATATAAAATAGTATACAAAAGTGCATATATAGAGTTTTAGAGATTTTCTAAATTTCTCACTTGTGGCAACAGATGGTTCTGAGGATCCCCAAAACTTTGCAATTGAGACTCACATCATGTGATGTTTTCAAATGTACTTTCCTAAAAAGTGATGTCAACAATGGATCAACCCCAGTTGGCAGACACAAAGTCAGTAAACCGCAGGTCAGAGTTTATTTGGTGCTCCTAGTTAGGAAAACTGAAGTTGATATGTTTGTCAAAGCTCAAAGATATTTTGAGTGCATTTTTACATCAGAGTCAGGTGGAAATGCCCACATTCTGAAGGAACCGTCTGAGAAAACTGGTGACAGATGGATCTGAGGACAGGAAAGGAGAAGTGAGTGAGCAAAAGGTGACTCTAAAATCTTGAGCCTTTAGCTATGTATTCACTCAACTAAGCTTACAGAACCCTTTCCTTTTCTACTGCTACAAAAGAGTAGGAAAGAAAACAGCTCAAGTCAGCCTGCTTTCTTATGCCAATCAGTCACTGAGCAGTTCAAGAAGGAACCATTTTAGGGGATGCAATTTCATTTTGCTAGGAGTTGGGAGTTTCCCCATAGTCTATACTGTGTCTAAAGGGACTAACTAAAAGTAAATTTTAAAGGGACTAACGAAAAGTAAATTTAAAGAACTTGATCAAAATCTCTGAAGCACTTTTGGAGTTTAAGAAGAAACGAAATGCAGGTCTAGTAACAAAGATTTAGTCACAGATGAGTCAGATCCAGAATCATTTTTGACAAAGATCAGTGTATCATGTCTGCTCAATGCAGAGTATCCCCACTTTCCACACAAATAACTGTGTGGTATTATTTAAGATACACAATTCAGTTGTTATGTCAGTCTGTCATATGAACTTTGACATGCTAACTTTGACGTGAACTTTGACTGTGTTGGAAAAAGATCCAAACAAGTAGATTTATCAGAGGGTGAGTAGCAAAACAAGAGCTACTGTTGCATAAGGAAAAATATTGCCTTGGCTAACTCCTAACATAATGTCCAACAGGTTAAGGCAAAGTGAAGGTACAGATCAGACCTCATGATTCAACGATTCAATGTCTGGGTCTTTTGTTTTGAACTTTACATCCTGAACATGACTTCCATAATATTATAGTTTACCACCATCATTTCAGGAAAGGACACAAGGAAAAAAAGAGTTGTCAGTTTTTCTATTATTGAGCTACATATATATTTCAGAGATTAATCTTTGTCAGTTGCTTCATTTGCTATTAGTTTCTCCCATTTTGAAGTCTTCCTTTTCACCTTTCTTATAGTTTCCTTGATTGTGCAAAAGCTTTTAAGTTGAATTAGGTCCCATTTGTTTATTTTTGCTTTTGTTTCCATTACTCTGGGAGGTGGATCATAGAGAATCTTTCTGTGATTTATGTCAGAGAGTGTTTTGCCTATGTTTTCCTCTAAGATTTTTATAGTTTCTGGTCTTACATTTAGATCCTTAATCCATTTTGAGTTTATTTTGGTGTATGGTGTTAGAAAGTGTTTTAGTTTCATTTTTTTACATGTGGCTGACCAGTTTTACCAGCACCACTTGTTGAAGAAATTGTCTTTTCTCCATTGTATATTTTTGCCTCTTTTACCAAAGTAAGGTGTCCAAAAGTACATGGATTTATCTCTGGGCTTTCTATTTTGTTCCATTGATCTGTGTTTCTGTCTTTGTGACAGTACCATACGGTCTTGAGGGCTTTCCTGGTGGCTCAGAGGTTAAAGCACCTGCCTGCAATGTGGGAGACCTGGGTTTGATCCCTGGGTAGAGAAGATCCCCTGGAGAAGGAAATGGCAACCCACTCCAGTATTCTTGCCTGGAGAATCCCATGGACGGAGGAACCTTGTGGGCTGGTGGGCTACCATCCACGGGGTTGTAAAGAGTCGGACATGACTGAGCAACTGCACTTTCACTTTCACTATACTGTCTTGATGTCTGTGGCTTTGTAATATAGTCTGAAGTACAGAAGGTTGATTCCTCCAGTTCCATTCTCCTTTCTCAAGTTGGTTTGACTACTTGAGGTTTTTATGTTTCCATACAAACAATGAAATTATTTGTTCTATTTCTGTGAAAAATACCATTAGTAGCTTGATAGGGATTGCATTGAATCTATAGATTTCTTTGGGTAGTATACTCATTTTCACTGTATTGATCCTTCCAATCCATGAACATGGTATATGTTCCCACCTATTTGTGCCATATTTGATTTCTTTCATCAGTGTTTATAGTCTTCTATACATATAGGTCTTCTGTTTCTTTAGGCAAATTTATTCCTAAGTATTTTATTATTTTCATTGCAATGGTGAATGGGATTATTTCCTTAATTTCTCTTTCTGCTTTTTCATTGTTAGTGGACAGGAATTCAAGACATTCTGTGTATTAATATTATATCCTGCAAATTTTCTATATTCATTGATTAGCTATAATAATTTTCTGGTGGTATATTTAGGGTTTTCTATGTAGAGGATCATGTCATCTGCAAACAGTGATAGTTTGACTTCTTCTTTTCCAATTTGGATTCCTTTTTTTTCTTTTCATTCTCTTATTCCTATGGCTAGGACTTCCAAAACCTATGTTGAGTAGCAGTGGTGAGAGTGGGTACCCTTGTCTTGTTCCTTATTTTCAAGGAAATACTTTCAATTTTTCACCATTGAGAAACAATCCAATCAAAAATTGCGCCAAAGAACTAAACAGACATTTCTCCAAAGAAGACATATAAATGGCTAATAAACATATGAAAAGATTCTCAACATCACTCATTATCAGAGAAATGTAAATCAAAACCACAATGAGGTATCATCTCACGGTGGTCAGAATGACTGCCATCAAAGTCTACAAACAATAAATGCTAGAGAGGGTGTGGGGAAAAGGGAACCCTCTTACACAGTAGGTGGGAATACAAACTGGTGCAGCCACTATAGAGAACAGTATGGAGCTTCCTTAAAAATCTGGAAATAGAATTGCCATATGACCCAGTAGTCCCACTGCTGGGCATACACACTGAGGAAACCAGAATTGAAAAAGACACATGTACCCCAATGTTCTTTACATCACTGTTTGCAATAGCTAGGACTTGGAAGCAAACTAGATGTCCATCAGCAGACTAATAGGTAAGGAAGTTGTGGTACATATACACAATGGAATATTACTCAGCTATAAAAAAGAATGCACTTGAATCAGTTCTAATGAGGTGGATAAAACTGAAGCCTAATATACAGAGTGAAGTAAGTCAGAAAGATAAACACCAATACAGTATATTAACACATACATATGGAATTTAGAAAGATGTAATGACAATCCTATGTGTGAAGCAGCAAAAGAGACACAGATGTAAAGAAAAGAATTTCAGACTGTATGGGAGAAGGCAAGGGTGGGATGACTTGAGAGAATAGCTTTGAAACATGCATATTACCATAAGTAAAATAGATGACCAGTGCAAGTTCAATGCATGAAGGAGGGCACTCAAAGCCATTGCTCTGGGACAACCCAGAGGGATGGGGTGGGGAGGGAGGTGGGACGGGAGTTCAGGATGGGGGCACACATGTGTACCCATGGGTTATTCATGTCGATGTATGGCAAAAACCACCACACTATCATAAGTAATAATCCTCCAATTAAAATAAATTAATTAAAATAAAAAAAAGAAAAAGTGAAACAAGCAAGGTAAAAGTAAAAAAAAAAGGAGTTGTCAGGATAGTTGATTTTATACAATCCTTTTATCATGATATGATTAATATTTAGTTTCTAGCAGATCAGATAATGTATGATGATGCACATGTTAAGTAAGTATTGATATAATACACTAAATCCTTTGCATGCATAGAAGTACATGTAAGACTACTTGTTCTAATGTTATCATAAAGCATATTCAACATGCAAAAGATTACAGTCTAATCCCTAAAATATTTTATCACCTAAAGATACAATTATATTGTACCTAGGAGAATGGCAGACAGCCATACCATGGGTATTCAACAAATACTGTAACAGAAAAAATCGTATCAAAACAACCAATTTTCTGGGAATAAAATATCTAAAGGGTTAATCCACAGTATCTCTGTTTCTCATTTTATATTCTTCCCTGAAATGCTATCCCTCCAAGAAAGTGTAAATAATTTGAATTCCAAAAGTGTGGGGTGGATGAAAGTTTGTCATCCTTGTAACTTAAGTGTACAAGATTATCACAGGTGCAGGCAATTAATAGGCAGATTGCCCTATGCCCAGAATCCTTGGGGACTCATCAAATAGAAATAAAAAGATCATTGAGATCTCAGCTTAGTTACAAATAGAATTAAGCAGAGAAAAATTATACACCCTGTTTTCACTTTCTCCATTTTTTTTGAAACTGAAAACACACATAGGAGTCACTTTGAAGGTAGGGCCAATTGAATATGATATTCTTGATTTTGATTACATGTTTTTTGCTTTGCAGTGTGTATGTGCATTTTTCAAACATATTATGCAAACCTTTGATTTGACATGCTCTACAAGAACACTCCACAGAGGCTGAAAATCATTTCTATATAAGGGTTTGCTACTGAGAAGAAGGGATTCTCAGGTGGCGCTATGGTAAGGAACCCTTCTGCCAAGGCAGGAGACTTGAGACAAGGGTTTGATCCCTGGATTGGGAAAGATCTGGTGGGCTGCAGTCCATAGGGTTACAGAAAGATGGACACGACTGAAGCGACTGAGGGGAAAACTGGTTTAGTTTGGAAGAGGTTGGAAATATCCCATCTGAAAGCTCTTTTCAGTCCTCCTCAGCCTAAACATTTTACTGAGGGGGTCAAAGGTCACCAACAGCCAAAACAAAACCCAAATTACACAGTGCTCCTGCAAGGAAAGTAAGCTGAGTGGAAACCAGAGCTCACCAGCTGGACTCCTTAATGGAGCATGGAGTAAACAGTAAAAATGCTTTTTAAAAGAAACAAGTGTATTCTAAATCCTACTGATTTTTACAAGTTGTCCAATAAGTTTAAAAGATTAGCTTCTTAGTTATCAATGTAGAAACTAAATCGAACTATTCAATAAGGAGGAGTGGTGGTGGTGGTGGCATGCTCGGTCCAAATTTTGAACTGTCAGAGCAACCAGCCTGCAAACTCCAAAGCACCAGATGGTTTCATAAACTGGAAGGTTCCTAAATCTTCTCTTAAAGTTTTCAATTTTTTTTAAAAGGTTGTTTTCTTTTTAAGACTGGGGAGGGGGGTAAATTTTGCCATTGGGTATCTGACCCACAAAACCCTAACAACATTTTCAGCTTTCTTGCTCTGCAGGAGACAAACAGAACAGAAGCAAGGAGGATAAGTTCAGAGCACAGTGTCATCTGGCAGCTGCCTTACTGGGGAGAGAAGGCTGAGCTTCTCTTTCTCAACCCTGACTGTCTCACTGTAGTCATCACAGCTTAAGGAAGTTCTAAGATTTTAAACATTCAGAGACTGAGTTTATGGACTCCTCCTTCAGTTATAAACTTTATAAATAATTCTGATTTTCAAGTAGAACCCCAAATATCCAGCTTTTAAATCCTATTTGGAAATGACCATTAAAAAGAGGGAGTGATGAGGGAAAGACTTCTCTGATGTTGTTGTTGTTTGGTTGCTAATCTTATCTGACTCTTTATGACCCCATGGACTGCAGCACACCCCGCTCCTCTGTCCATGGTAGTTCCCAGGCAAGAATCCTGAAGTGGTTGCCACTTCCTTCTCCAGGGGATCTTCCCAATCCAGGGATGGAACCCTTGTCTCCTGCTTTGGTAGGTGGTTTCTCTACTGCTGAGCCACCAGTGTGACTTTAACTTTTAATGGAGCCAATGTTATCCCTAAGCTTTTAATGTATGAGTCTGTTTCAGTTCCTCATTTTCCACATCTGACCCAGTAGAACATGCAAGAAGAGTACAGAAGGTTGAGGGGAAAGAGGGGAAGACGAAAAAGTGATTGGTAGCCACAATTCAAATAACTGGTTCATTTCACATGTTAAGGTCTGTGTCCATACCTGTATGTTGAGCATTTGTGTGCCAGCGTAGTCAGGATGGGATTCAGACAAGAATCTGCAAAAAATAAGAGGTTTTGATATTGTTATGAAAATTAGTGAATCAGAAAAGGGAAACTGTTCTCAGCAGACCCATCAACCTTACATAGCTTGGCCCCTGAATTATGTAAGCATCCCATTAATTCAAGTTCTTACATCCATCTCCTGTTCTATCTGACCCTTCATTGCTCATTAGCATAACTTCCTCCCCCAGATTTCTTCCTTCCCTATCTAGTGTATTAAACCCTTGTCTCTTTGTCTATCACAATGTTCTTGGGAGAACCAAGAAAAAGACAGCATGAATAAAAGGGTGCTTTGTAAACTATGAAGCTTTGTAATACTTTCAACTATGATTATTTATTCATATGTTGAAATATACAAAAGATAGGGTAGAAAGGAAGACATGAGAAATGGTAAATGCTTAAGAATGCTTACCTTTTTTTTAAAGGTAATTTTTATTATGTTTAAGATCATTTAATAATCACATTTAAGTACATTAGGAATTATAAGACTAAGGAGGCTTCAGATTAAATGTAAAACAGGAAAAAAATTGAAATGACCTCAATAATAAGAAATTTCAGTAGTCTGGGTTGTTGAGTTCTGAGATGAATGAATCATTAAAGGAGACGTTGGACTGACTTCCCAGGAATTGTATCAGGAGCAGAATGGTCACCCTCTAAAGTGGTTCACATTTTGTAACCAAGCAAAAGGAATGAGAAAAATTTGTTTTCCAGCTCCAAAATTTGGTCAAAATATTAATTTTTTAAAACTCTTATGCAAAGTCCCTACAACTATAATATAAACATCCACATTTTAAAAACCAAAATCTCCTACAGATTGGAAAATCAGTTTAAAATCCCAACAATTATGCTAACAAACAATAAAAATATTTTTCAAATAAAACACGCACTATACAATACATCGAATTTTCTACAGTGGCCATTTCAGATGAGACTTCTGTTTATAAGACACCCCAAGAGGTTCAGAAAATCAGAGGTGGAAGTAGCAGCACAAGAGCAAGTTTCTTGGTTTTTGTTTACATTCCCAAGAAGTCTTTATGATCTGAAGTGTCCAGGAAAAAAAAAATATTCAGCCATATCAAAAACATCCAACCTTTCAGTGACTGGTCATCATAAACACTGTCAGAGACATTCCACACGCAAGTTAATGACATCCTTGTTAAATGATCCTTTAGCTACCCTTTATGCACATCTGTATGAATATGTTGATGAGCATGTATGTGCATTTTTTAGTTATTAATTTTATATTTTAAAATATTCTTATTTTAAGAAAATGAAGGAGGAAAGTTAAGAATCTCTTCTGATTTCAAGGTTTTGTGGTGTGGTATTTTCACTTCATTCAGATTTTACTCTGAAAAGAAGAGAATTAAAGTAACCAGACAAGAAGTCTAAATTTTTGTTCGCTGCTCACTGGAAATTGGTATCCTGACTTTTCTTTGCATGCCCATAGTTGTATTATGTGGGGTATGTGTATGTAGGTGTGTGTGTGAGGAGCATATATATGCATGCATAAGACTCCCACTGCTGCTCAAGCAGCCTAAAAAATTTCATGTACCACCACTCTAGTCTTGATAGGAGGAGTCCAGCTTGGAAAACAAAACCTCTCCTTCAGCGCTGCTTCAGCCTTTTGGATCTTCTCAAAAACACAAGTGATACAGGTGTGTGCATGCTAAGTCCCTTCATTTGTGTCCAACTCTTTGTGACACTATGGACAATAGCCTGCCAGGCTCCTCTGTCCATGGGATTATCCAGACAAGAACACTGGAGTGCGTTGCCATGTCCTCCTCCAATGGATTGGAGAAGCTTTTATTCCCCACAAGCTGTTTCAAGTGATAAAGGACTTTGTCACCTCTGGGGACCAAGCACATAGTTAAATTTGTATGGAGGCTGTCCTGTTAATTGGTGCTTACTTTTGTTGTTTTGGAAGGAAAAGCTTCCCATGTTTCTCATCTACAGTCTAATTTCAGATTTATCAAAGGAAGAGTAATCTTTCTATACTCATTCAAAAATTTGGGTTGCTTTTTTGCTATTTAGTTGTTTAAGTCTCATATATTTTTGATTATTGAGTGACATAAATCAGGAAAAGATAAATACTGACATGTCTCAATTATTTGGAACCTAAAAAAAACTGGAACTCAGAGACAGAGTAGGATGCCAAATATGTGATTTGCAAATATTTTCTCTCATTCCATAGGTTGCCATTTGCCATTTGCTTTTGTTGATGGGTTTCTTTGATGTTTAGAAGATTTTGAGTTTGATATTTTACCATTTGTTTATTTTTACAGATATTGCCTTTGCTTTTGATGTCAAACCTAAGAACTCAATGCAAAGATCAGTGCCAAAGATATTATCCTCAGTTTTCTTCTAGGAGTTTTATGGTTTAAGGTCTTGTGCTCAACTTTTAAATCCACTTTTAGTTGATTTTCATATATGATATAAAAGGGGATACAGTTTCAATTTTTTGCATAGGACTATCTAGTTTTCCCAGTACCACTTATTGAAGAGACTGTCCTTTCCCACCTGGATATTCTTGGCTTCTTTTGTCATAAGCTAACAGATAATACATGGTTGTGCATTGATTTCTGATTTCTCTTTTCTGGTCTGTTGATCTTTGTGTCTGTTTTTATTTCAATACCTTTCTGTCTGATTACTGTAACTTTGTAATATAATTTGAAATCAGCAACTGTGATAGCTCGAACTTTGTTCTTCCTTCTCAAGATGGTCAAAAGGCATAAGACAAGATGCTCAGCATCACTAATTATCAGGGAAATGCAAATCAAATGCACAAGGGATATAACCCCATACCTCTTATGATGGCTATTACCAAAAAGGCAAGAAATAATAAGAGTTGGTGAGGATGTGGAGAAAAATAAACACTTGTACACTGTTGGTGGGAATGTGCATAGGTCCAACTCCCATGGAAAACTGTTCTGGAAGTTTCTCAAGAAGTTTACAAGAGAACTGTTGTCTGACCATTAATCCCTCTTCTGGGTATGTATTCAAAGGAAATGAAATCATCATCTCAAAGTGAGATCTGTACTCCCATGTTCATTGTAGCATTATTCACAGTAGCCTAGGTATAGGAACAACCTAAGTGTCTGTCAATAGGAGAACATATTAAAACAATGAAACATGACATATATATGTGAATGTTATTTAGCCATTAAAAACAGAAAGATATACTGCCATTTGTAGCAACATGGATGAAAATGGAGGGTATTATGCTAAGTGAAATAAGTCAGAGCAAGACAAACAACACATAATCTCAATTATATGGAATCTTAAAAAAAAAAAAAAGAACTCAGAAACAGAATAGAAAGTGATTGCCAAGGCCTCAAGGATGAGGGAAATAGAGAGAGGTTTGTTAAAGGTTACACATTTACACATACAAAATTAAGGA